>NC_086017.1:11485000-12970000 GCF_029281585.2 Gorilla gorilla gorilla
GAATAAACAAATGAGTCATATTGGGTTAACCCAATTTAAGTCCCTAAGTTAATTTTGTTGTCTGTGTAAAGCATTGGCTAAAGACAATCTCTACAGACTAGCAAAGTTATTATGAAATCTATTCTGTGCCTACTATGTGTAAGACATTATCTATGTTATCCACATTATATCATTTAAATCACGGGCTGATCGTAGCAGTGTTTAACTTCTGTGGTTTTGAATGGAGAAGAGCAATAGAGAATTTGTTACCCACTATCTGGGTCATAAAAATGGGTTTCTAAGGAGGGGTATCACTAAAGAAATGTAAAATGCAAGCTTAGTTTTCAAAACTCTTTCCTGATTTTGAAAAAAAAACACTATGTTAAGCTTTAAAAATCGCCTCATGCATCATAGAAAATAGAAGTAAAAAGCGAAATATTCTACCAGAACATGGAACTTGAGTATGTACTCTTTTGTGTAAATGAATATAAGTGTTATTAAAGATGTTTTACTTAAAACAATTGAAAAACCTCATCTGTATCACAGAATAATCACTTTTGAAACTATGGAAAGTTTAAGTCATTTGGAATAAAATTATTTGTTAAAATTGATTTCACTCATCTTTGGGACTAGGGGAAAAGTGATACATAAAATAATTTCCATCAATATCCAAACTATGGAGATTACATATAGTCAGTTGTCTGTAAAGTGAAGCTATTCATGAAAATGGAAATTCTAAGTATTCTTCACCCTTAGGAATTTTGATGCTATCAAATTTTGTTGAAATAAACACAGAGATTTATTCCAAGTATTTAAATATATTCATTAAAGAGCTCAGTAGGATAAAAAGAATACTGAGACTCTCCTGTGGTTTCTGTTTTCTCTAAATGTTAATACTTGTCACAGTGTATATCCTGCCTACTATAAATACTAAGGTTTTCAAACATTTCCTGGAATATCACTTACCAGTGGATCCAAGCTTTCTCATTGTTTTTAGCAAAATGTAGCTCAATTTGTATCTTTTGATTGCTTTCTTCAGTATTTTAATAATAATTATTATTATGTAATATTTGTTATAAAAGTAATTAGATCAATAGCAGTGACCATTATTGATTCTTTCACTGTGATAGGAATTGGACTCAGCACGTCACACACATATCATTTAATCTTCAAAACAACCATACTCTGAATATATCCAACTGCCAAATGCATTGGTTTCTTATTGCTACTCTAACTACAGTTATCAAAAAATTAATGGATTAAAACAATACAAGTTTATTATCATATAGTTCTGGAGGCCAGAAGTCCAAAGTCATCTTACTGGGCTGAAGTCAAAGTGTTAACAGAGCTGTGTTTCTTCCAGGAGGCTCTAGGAGAGAATCTGTTTCTTTGTTCGATCTCTAGAAACTGTGGGCAATCCTTTTGCTCATGGCCCCTTCCCCCATCCCCAAAGCCAGTGACATCAAACAGAGTTCTTCTCAAGTGGCTGTCTCTTTGGCTCTTCACAGTCACATCTTCCTCTAACTCTTTCAAGGATCCCCTGATCACATTGGCTCTGCCCAGTTAATCCAGGAGTCTCCCCATCACCAGCTCAGCTGATGAGCAACCTTCATTCTATGTGCAAGTTTAATTCCCTTTACAATGTAACCTAACATATGGAAAGGCTGTCGGGATTAGGACATAGAGATTTTGGGGGAGCCATTATTCTGGCTATCACAGCAGACAGGAAAGATAAAGCATCATAATTAATCCCAAGGCCAACAGCAAGCAAGTGGCCATGTCAGGAATCAAACCTAGCTCTGTCTGATCCTATAAATTCCCCCTCCATATTATCTCAAATACAGTTTACTGAATGACCAATTGAAATTTCAAAAGAAATAAAAGAAGAAAAAGGAATAAAGAAAAATTCAATCAGCCTTTGGGCAATTATTAAACATTTAGAAAAATCCAGTTACTTGACTATAGTATCTTTCACTTCTCATTCAGTTGTTTGGTACAATATAGATCACAACCTCTGATGAAGTCCCATTTGCTTCTCTTACTTATTTACACATCTTGAACCACCAGAATGGCAGATGTTCTTCTATTAAGAAAATATGTGGTGAAAGCAATTAAAAACTGTGATTGATGAACTTAGCATTTATAAACTGGCTAGAATCACACTTTAAAAAAAATCTGTGGATTTTCAATGTTAACATCTTTTATATAGCAGTTTCCTACCATGACCTACAATACTACAAAAATTGTTGCTGCCTGACATGGGTATACTTGAGGCATTGTAATAAGTAGGATTGTTCTTTATTGTGGCTCTGCCACTTGCCAGTCATGAGAACTTGGGCAACTGACTTAACTTTCCTAAATGTTGGATTCTGTATCTGTTAAACAAGGATCATTATGGTGTCATTGGTTAGAGACAATAAATGTACATTACAGTACACCGTTCACTGCATGTCCTCTGACACAATATAAGTACCAAATAAATGTCATCCAAATTATTTTTTCCAGTTTTTAGCTATTTATTTGGACACATAATAAATCACATTAATTGTAGTTATTATTTTTTTCAATAGCAACATTTACTCATCCGAACCAGACCTTCTTGAGTGTCTTATATTTCAGTATCATTTCTTGCATAATTTTTCAAACTTCATATAGTTTGTAAAGGAAAAGGAATATATAAATGAATTACAAGACGGCATCATTATTTCCTTTTTCTTATTTTTTATTCAGCATCTATTGACTTTACAAATCCATTTTGAGGCATAAATCTAAATGAGTGGCATTTTCAAATATTAGATAATGAAAGCTTATTTGTGTTCATTGTTCTCTGGAGGCAGTTTTGACTTTCTGCCCCATAGCCTTCACTAAACTGCAAAACTCATAGAAGTTATTAGTGATGATCCAGTGCATTTGTTTCCTGGATGATGAAACTCCAAATTCCAGATGGGATTATTCTCCATTTTATGCCTGTCCAGCTCTGGAATTTCTACAGCCATTATCAATGTAAATTAATTGCAGTTGATTTTAAGGTTACAAGTGACATAAAGCTCAATATTTTCTTGTCCAAAATTATTGTTAAGATAGGAAATGCCCTCTTTGTAACATTATTTTGGAGGCTAGCCTCCATTTCCATGGACTCATGACACCATTTATTAGATTGGCATAAAAGCAATTGCTTTTGTACCAACCTAATAAAAGGACATTGGCTCTGTTTCAACTCCATGGCTTGTTTTGAAATTTTTTTTTTTAACATCTAGTTTCACTCTTATTGCCCAGGCTGGAGTGCAACGGTATGATCTTGGCTCACTGCCACCTCCGTCTCCCGGGTTCAAGTAATTCTCCTGCCTCAGCCTCCCAAGTAGCTGGGATTACATGTGCATGCCACCACGCCCGGCTACTTCTTGTATTTTTAGTAGAGACAAGGTTTTGCCATGTTGGCCAGGCTGGTTTTGAACTCCTGACCTCAGGTGATCTGCCCACCTCAGCCTCCCAAAGTGCTGGGATTACAGACGTGAGCCACTGTGCTGGGCCTGTTTTTAATTCTTAAAGAGAAAGTATATCCTCACTATTTATTACCACCATTGTAACAGTTACCCTTCCTGTAGGAAAGCACTAATTGCCCTGGAGAAAATCAAGATATTTGTAAAAATCATTGGTGATCTCAAATTAGAAACAATTATAAATCCCAAAGAGAAATATATGTACACATATATTAGGATGATTACATATAATATACATATAGTCTTAAAGTGATGAAATGTTAGATGATATTTTAATTCTAAGTATCAAAGGAGGGATCTTAGTTTCCTGGGCTCCATGGGGGTGGGACCGACCTGCCAAGCCAGACCACTTGGCTCCCTGGCTTCAGCCCCCTTTTCCAGGGGAAATTAATTTCATTTTTTGTATCTTTCCCATCCCTCCATTATTGTCCCTATTTTTTTCTGAAAGAATTGTCTCAGAAACAGAAGTCCTCTGAACTGAAAATTGTCACATTCATCTTTTTTCACACATTGTTGCAAGTTATAGCAACACTTTATATAAAAACATTGTGCATATTAGTAAAAATACCTCTTTTTTATACCCTCTGTAATAGTCACTACATAAAGAAATGAACTGAATGGGGATTCAAGATGGTCGATTAGGAATAGCACCAGTCTGCAGCTCCCAGAGAGATCAATGCAGAAGGTGGGTAATTTCTGCATTTCCAAATGAGGTACCTGGTTCATCTCATTGGGACTTGTTGGACAGTGGGTGCAGCCCACGGAGGGTGAACTGAAGTAGGGTGGGGCATTGTCTTACCCGGGAAGCACAAGGGGTTTGGGAATTTTCTCTCCTACCCAAGAGAAGCCATGAGGGTCTGACCTGAGAAACTCCAGCACACATGCTGGTCCCATGGTCTTCGCAACCCGCAAACCAGGAGACCCCCTCCAGTGCCTACCCCACCAGGGCCCTGGGTTTCAAGCACACAACTGGGTGGCCAATTGTGCAGACACAAAACTTGCTGCAGGAGCTCTTTTTTCTTCCATACCCCAGTGAGGCCTCGAAAACCAGCAAGGCAGAACCATTCACTCCCCTGGAAAAGGGGGCTGAAGCCACGGAGCCAAGTGGTCTGGCTTGGCAGGTCCCACCCCGACGGAGCCCAGGAAACTAAGATCCACTGGCTTGAAATTCTCGCTGCCAGCAGAGCAGCAATCTAAAATCCACCTGGGACATTCGAGCTTGGTTGGGGGAGGGGCGTCCGCCATTGCTGAGGCTTGAGTAGGTGGTTTTAGGGTCACAGTGAAAACAGAGCTGCTGGGAAGTTTGAACTGGACAGGAGCCCACTGCAGCTCAGCAAGGCTGCTGTGGCCAGACTGCCAGGTTTCTCCTCTCTGGACAGGGCATCTCTGTGAAAAAGGCAACAGCCCCAGTCAGGGGCTTATAGCAGACTTATACATCCCTGCCTGAAGGCTCTGAAGAGAGCAGCAGACCTCCCAGCACAGCATTCGAGCTATGCTAAGGGTCAAACTGCCTCCTCAAGTGGGTCCCTGACCCCCGTGTATACTGACTGGGAGACACCTCCCAGTAGGGGGCCGACAGACACTTAAACAAATTTACAAGAAAAAAAAAATCCCATCTAAAAATGGGCAAAGCATATGAAGAGACACTTTTCAAAAGAAGACATTTATGCAGCCAACAGACATTTGAAAAAGTGCTCATCATCACTGGTCATTAGAGAAATGAAAATCAAAACCATAATGAAATACCATCTCATGCCAGTTAGAATGGTGATCATTAAAAAGTCAGGAAACAACAGATGCTGGAGAGGTTGTGGAAAAATAGGAAAGCATTTACACTGTTGGTGGGAGAATAAATTACTTCAAACATTGTGGAAGAAAGTGTGGCTATTCCTCAAGGATCGAGAACTAGAAATATCATTTGACCCAGCAATTCCATTACTGGGCATATTCCCAAAGGATTATAAATCATTCTCCTATAAAGACATATGCACACATATGTTTATTGCAGCACTATTCACAATAGCAAAGACTTGGAACCAACCCAAATGTTCATCAATAATAGACCGGATTAAGAAAATGTGGCACATATACACCATGGAATACTATGCAGCCATAAAAAAGGATGAGTTCACGTCCTTTGCAGGGACATGGATGAAGCTGGAAACCGTCTTTCTCAGCAAATTATCACAAGATCAGAAAACCAAACACTACATGTTGTCACTCATCAGTGGGAGTTGAGCAACAAGAACACATGGACACAGGGAGGGAAACAACACACACCAGGGCCTGTTGGGGTTGGCGGGCTAGGGGAGGGAAAACATTAGGAGAAATACCTAATGTAGGTGATGGGTTGATGGGTGCAGCAAACCACCATGGCACGTGTATACCTATGTAACAAAACTGCACGTTCTGCACATGTAACCCAGAACTTAAACTATATGTATATTTATATATATGTATACATATATTATTATATGTTGATATATATGTATACATATATTATTATATATTGATATATATGTATACATATATTACTATATATACTATATATTATATTATTATATTACATTATATAATAATATAATATATATTTTATAATATATACTATATATTTTTATAATATATAAAAACATATTATATAAAAATTTATAATATATATATTTATAATATAATATATGTAATATAATATATATTTCATATATTATATATAATATAATACATATATTATATGTATACATGTATTATACATGTATACATATATTATATGTATACATATATTATACATGTATACATATATGTATACGTATACATGTATACATATATGTATACGTATACATGTATACATATATTATATGTATACATATATTATACATGTATACATATGTTATATGTATACATATATTATACATGTATACATATGTTATATGTATACATATATTATACATGTATACATATGTTATATGTATACATATATTATATATGTATACATATGTTATATGTATACATATATTATACATATATATTATTATACACGTATACATATATGTATTATATTATACGTATTATATATTTATACATATATGTATGTATAAATATATTATATATGTATGTATACATATATATAAATTTATATATATAAATATTTATATATAAATTTAGTTTATTTATATATATTTATTTATATATTTATATATTTATATATTTACATTTTTAATAT
This sequence comes from Gorilla gorilla gorilla, assembly GCF_029281585.2. Lineage (NCBI taxonomy): Eukaryota > Metazoa > Chordata > Mammalia > Primates > Hominidae > Gorilla > Gorilla gorilla. Next base: position 11,491,697 of record NC_086017.1, read on the forward strand.
GTATTTATATATTTATATATTTATATAGTTATATATAAATTATATGTATATATTTATATTTATAAATATGTACATATTTATATTTATAAATATGTACATATTTATATTTATAAATATATACTTTTATATTTATAAATATATACTTTTATATTTATAAATAGGTATATATTTAAATTTATAAATATATATTTTTATATTCATAAATATATAATATATTTAAATTTATAAATATATTATTTATTTAAATTTATAAATATATTAATTTAAATTTATAAATATTTATGTATATTTATAAATATATACATATATAAATATATTATTTATATATAAATAATATTTATATATATTATTATATATTATATATAAATAATTATATATAATAATTATTTATATTATTATATATAAATAATATATTTATATGTGTATATAAACATATATAAACATATATAAATATTTATATATATATTATTATATATATTATATATAAATAATGATATATAATAATTATTTATATTATTATATATAAATAATATATTTATATGTGTATATAAACATATATAAATATAATTTATATATGTATATATATTATAAATATAATTTATATATGTATATATACATATATAAATATATTATATATGTATATTTAATTTAAAATATATAAATATATAAATATGTAATGGTGAGTTCATTTCTATATATATATTTATATATTTATATATTTATATATTATATATATATAGATGGGAGGTGATTCAAAAACATTGAACTAAATGCAGATAATGAACATGGTTCCATTTGTTCTCTACTATAGAAGATGAGATATATATTTTTTTCTTATCATATTATTTTCCTAAAGGACATATAACCTAATCAAAGTATAGGGGCCAAAGGAAAACATTTCCTTCACCTTCTAAAGGTCCACTGAAAATCAGCTCACAAAAGACAGATTAATTGGAGAGAAGGCATACAAACTTATTAACATGCATACGAGGCAGAAAAACAGCAATTACCCACCCCTCAATGGGGTTCAAAAACTTACATATCATCTTCAGGCTATATAAAGACTGTGGGCTTGGATCCTGGCAAAATTGTTTAAGGGAAAGGGGAGAAGACGATATTTTTTTTTTTAAGATAAAGTCTTGGTCTGTTGTCCAGGCCAGACTGGAGTGCAATGGTGCAATCATAGCTCACTATAGCCTCAAACTCCTAGGTTCAAGCCATCTCTTGCCTCAGCCTCCCAGTAGCTGGGACCATGCCTGTCTTATTTTTAATTTTTTATAGATACAGGATCTTACTATGTTGCACAGGCTGCTCTTGAACTCCTGGGCACAAGAAGAGGAATTCTGTTGAGGGACAATGAATGATTGGGGACAGAGACTGGCCTGTAAATATTTCTCTTTGGAATTTACATGAACCTGAGCAACAGACATTATCTTGTCAAAGGGTCTGTTCAGGTGTGGTTACATTCTGAATCTTCTTTCTTTAACAGATAACGAGATACAGGGAGGGGACTGAATCTTCTTTCTTTAATAGATAAGAAGATACAGGGAGGGGAGGAACAAAATAATTGTTCTCCATGGTGGGACCTTACTGTCTTTATATAAATAGGGGAAAGGGCTCTTCTAGTGTCTGCTGATGTGTAAGAGCTTTAACTTAAAATATTCATTATACCAGGGAGCCATATTTTGGGGTGAAATTCCTTGCGCTCCTTCAGAAGTAAACTTTAGAAAACAAAACATTATGTAGAATTTCATAACTAGCTTCAGCTCATCCTTGGCTCTTCCCCTTTGTCTATGGATATTAGGTATAAATCCCCTCAAGCTAGCTTCTCCTTGCAGTTTTGAGGTATTTAACAGTTTTTCATCCTGTGCCTTAATTTTAGACCAAGAGAAAACTTTTAAGAGTCCAAGCCCAGCTGCTCACAAACAAGGAAACTGGTTGTAGCCCAAGTGACTTAGCCAAGAAAAGAGCAGATCTACTGCAGAAGGAATATCATAGCCAAAGTTTCTTCATAGTGAAACTTTTTGGCATTGAATGCTGGCTTCACCCACTACAGAAAGTATAGACTTATACTTAACTTTAGGTACTTATTGTACTTAACTTTACAAAGCCTCAGTTTTATCAACCACTAATTAGGATCAATAATCAAAATACCACCCTGCTAAGGGTTTTATGAGAACTCAATGAAGAAACCTATTTTATATGTTTTTTAGATTTATGTTTATTCACATTTTTACTCCCTTCCAAAACCCCAATAACAAGGTAGAAATGTAATTTTTAGAAAACATAATTGCACAAAAGCTAATACACACACACACACACGCATGCAGAAAGATAGCAGAACTATATCATCTATCTAGCTAACTGTCAAAAGTGAATGGAGGATCCATAATTTACTTGATAGTGAGGAATAAACTAACCACAAGACTTGGAGTAACCAGCTACCACAGCCTGAGAGGGTGAGAATATAGCCAAAATGGTGACTAATGGTTACATAAACCACAGAGAATAGAAGAAGAAAAAAATCCCAAGGGTTTTCAGACCCAGTGTCATGAACTAGATGGCAATATGTATAAAAAGATAGAAGCACAAATTTTCACTCCTTTCACCTGTAGCTAGCAATTACCCATAGAAACGGAGGTTGATTCTCTGGAGAAATTGATGCAGGATACTTTCTTCACCACTTCGTGGGAGTTGCCAGAGGGGTGCCTCATTTATTCAGCCTATCCCACACAACCCCTCACAGAAGGAGGTGTGCTAGCCAACAAGTGCAGGAAGCAGCCACTTTAGCACCTGCAGGAGTGAACTCCATTCACTCGGGTCCACTGGGCTCCACTCCTTGCAGGAGGGAGCACACAGACAAGTGAGTACAGGCACTGGCCACTTTGGCGCTGGCAGAAGTGAACTCCATGCAGGCCCTGCAACAGCGTCCAGATGGGGTGTCTGCGACCCCAAGGCCCCAGAGGGCGTGGTACAACGCTCTCTTAGCTCTGCCGTCTGCAGAAAGCAGTGTGTTACCAGCTCAGCGGGCCCTCTGCCTCATCACATGGGGTGGCTGCCCTCCACCAGCGAGGGCGAAGGGTCAGTGTGATAGCCTTTTTGGGTACCTGCACGGGGTGCCTCCTGAATTCTTATTCAGTGACCAAGAGGAATGAGGTCACATGGACAAACTGAAGGATAATGAGTGTGGAGAATTTTATTGAGTGATGAAAGTGGCTCTCAGCAGAGAGGGGAGCTGGAAAGGGGACAGGAAGGGAAGCTCCATCTCCCCTGAAGTCAAATTGCCTTTCTGCCTCTCTCTTCCAAAGGCAAGTTGCCTCATCCACCCACTGTCTCAAAGTTGCCTCTTCTTAACATCCAACTGCTTCTTCCTGACATGCTGCCACTTCTCTCTGCCAGGTGAGTCTGGGATCTTTATAGGCACAGGATAGGGGTGGGGTAGGCTATAGGTAGTTTTGGAAAAGGCAGCATTTGATTGGTAAAAAGACATTACTCAAAAAGAACCAATCAGGAGCGAGCAGGCACACAGGGTTGGAAGTTCTCACTTTGGGCCACAGGTTTCAGGCTCTTGGGCTCAAAGGTGGGGTTTTGCCAGGGACCTGCCCTTGTCTGCCTAGAATCTCTCTGCTTCCTGCCTCTATCAAAATGGGCCTAAATAATGATAGGAGGTGGGGCTTAGAAATGAAATAAGAGGGCCGGGCTCAGTGGCTCAAGCCTGTAATCCCAGCACCTCAGGAGGTCGAGGCAGGCGGATCACGAGGTCAGGAGATCGAGACCATCCTGGCTAACACGGTGAAACCCATCTCTACTAAAAATACAAAAAAATTACCCAGGCGTGGTGGTGGGCGCCTGTAGTCCCAGCTACTAAGGAAGCTGAGGCAGGAGAATGGCATGAACCCGGAAGGCAGAGCTTGCAGTGAGCCAAGATCGTGCCACTGCACTCCAGTCTGGGTGACAGAGCAAGACTCCATCTCAAAAAAAAAAAAAAAGAAATGAAATAATAGTGTAGCAAGTTCATCTTAATGATAAAGACTGAGGCACGAAGGGGACTGAGAAGTGTGAATAGAGAAGGGGAAGAGGGAAATAGCAAATGCAAACTTTCAGCTGTGATGTGTGTAGTAGTACAATATCGAATCTAATAAATTAAAAATTTCATTTTATTAGCCTTGGAAAAGCCACACAAAATATTTTTTGAAGGACTAGTAAACCAAACATAAAATTCTTAGCCCCTAAAACAATCTGAGCAGATCCCTTCTCTTCACCAAGAGCATTGCAAAGTTGACCTGAAAAACTAGTTCAGGCCATGATGGGATGGGGGATCAGACATACATCATTATACCCTCCTCCCCTTTTGGAATTCAGCAAAAGCTCACCATCATTAACATCAACCAGACCTTAAGTCTGATGAGAAACATTTACAATCTATTTTCCCTGAAGCCTACTACCTTCATCTGCATAATAACACTTTGGTCTCCACAACCACTAATTGTAACCCAGAAATTCCTTTCTATTGATTCCAGGTCTTTAGATAACTTAACTCTTTCAACTAATTGCCAATTAGAAAATCTTTAAATTTACCTCAGTGGCCTGGAAGCCCCCCACTTTGAGTGGTCCCACCTTTCCGGGTCTAACCAATGTATATCTTACATGTATTGATTGATGTATCATGTCTCCCTAAAATGTAGAAAAGCAAGCAGTAGTACCCCAAACAACTGGGGCACACGTCATCAGAACCTCTTGAGGCTGTGTCACAGGTATGTCCTTAACCTTGGCAAAATAAGCTCTCAAATTTCATTAAGACTGCTTTTAGGTACTTTTGTGTTCACAGGGTATAACTGTTTAACCCTTTTAAAAAATGACTAAAAACTGTTTTACATTGTTAATTTAGTAGATGAACACATGACCAAGATATTTCTGGGGTTGTTTGTTTTTTGTTTTGAGACGGAGTCTGTCTCTTGTCACCCAGGCAGTAGTGTAGTAGTGTGATCTCAGCTCACTGCAACCTCTGCCTCCTGGGTTGAAGCAATTCTCCTGCCTCAGCCTCCCAAGTAGCTGTGATTACAGGTGCCCAATACCATGCCCAGCTAATTTTTTAATTTTTGTATTTTTGGTAGAGATAGGGTTTCATCATTTTGGCCAGGCTGGTCTTGAACTCCTGACCTCAGGTGATCCGCCTGTCTCAGCCTCCCAAAGTGCTGGGATTATAGGAGTGAGCCGCTATGCCCAGCTGTGATATTTCTTATATAGTTTCCACTCTGGGGAGTATTCTTTGAGGCCAAATACATGACTTCTTTTCCATATTTATTTATTTTATAAGTGTTTGATGAGGATAAGTGAGGAATCTATATCTTCTATAGAGGATAACAACACAAATATGTATTTGCAGGTATGTTTATGTGTATAAAACATCAAGCTGGTTGAGTCTCTTATCCAAATCATTGTGTGTGTATATGTGTGTTCTTACTTTTTTATTTGCTTGATTTTTAGTTACTGGAAGGCATGGATTAGAAAATTCCCCTATATTGTATTTTTTTATCAAGTAAAATGAGAAAGTAAATACCTATCATTGGGTGATTCCTTAAATAAATCATGATTAATTACATATTATAATCATTAACTAAAGACCATGAGATCTGTAGTGAGGGAATGGGAGAGTTTCATTTTCTATTTAAAAAAAAAAAAAAAACCCTGCAGATTGGAGAGATACAGCCTTCAATGCAAAACAAAAACCTGCTCCAAAGGGGAGTTGAAGTGTTAGATTATCAAGGCAAAAACCACAGGGCGGGGGAGGGAGGCAGGGGAATCAGGAACAGAGACTTGATTGGAGGACCTTTAGGCTCAAAATCACCAGTCTCTCTCAGTTGATTGGTTCCAGGTGGTTTGCTGCTGGTGAGTTGGGAAATTTCCAGTAGGAACTGGTTTGGTTTGGACCACATGTAACATTTTTACCAAGTGTCTGACACTAGCAACCTGGAGATAGCATCAGATCCCACTTTTACCAAGTGTCCCAGGCAGTCCAAACCAAACCAAGTGTTACAAAGCACATGATTGCTCCTTCACTAAGCTGCGGCCCCCTGATTTTGTCTTAACTTTGAACACCTCAGTCACATGGAATCCATTTTTTCTGCTGGCTGGGGGCATACTTTAACATAATAATGTAATATAAAATATTTAGTACATAGTTTAGTCATTATAAACTTTTATGTGCACAGTGTATGACCAAATAATTATATCCAACTATAATGAAATATAAAGTAGCCAATAGCAAAATAGACACAGATCTTTTAATAAGGATGCTGCCAAAAATATAAAAGTAATTATAAATATAAGGGTAAAAATAAAGTTACAAAATAGAATTATAGATATTGTATAATTTTATATTTAAGTAAATACATGTACATGCATGTATACGGTTGCACAGTTATGCACAGAAATAAATTTGGAAGGATATGCCCCAAGATATTAACACTGGTGATTTAGGATTTGGGGGATATAAGTGATGGCTACTTTTTCCTTTATTCTCCTTTGAGTTGGTCTGACTTCTATAAGTATACTTTACTTTAAATTTAAACAAAAAATAATAAAACTGGACTGGGCACGGTGGTTCATGCCTGTAATCTCAGCACTATGGGAGGCCAAGGCAGGTGGATTACCTGAGGTCAGGAGTTCAAGACCAGCCTCGCCAACGTGGTGAATCCCTATCTCTATAAAAATACAAAAATTAGCTGGGTGTGGTGGCAGGCACCTGTAATCCTAGCTACTTGGGAGGCTGAGGCAGGAGAATTGCTTGAACTCGGGAGGCAGAGGTTGCAGTGAGTCAAGATTGTGTCACTGCACTCCAGCCTGGGCAACAAGAGTGAAACTCTGTCTCAAAGATAATAATAACTACTTTCATTTTGAAAAGAAATCACTAGGTAAATCGGTTGTCATTAATCATGTTCCAAAGATAATAACTACTTATTAAATTTACTCTTGTGTATCCAAAATTTCATAAATTAAACAGAATTAAACATAAATTAAAACAGAAAAACTACTCATATGCATTCGCTCTTGAAGGTTGCTCAATTGCCGAACACAAAAGTCAATATATCATTATAAAAGACAGGAAAAACTGAAGTGTTTTCCTACTCTCACAGAACTCAACACAACACTTCTGACACACCAGATGTGTGAGAGTTGTTTCTCTACACACCAAGCAAGTCTGCAGGGGACACCAGTTGGGTGTTATCTAATTCAATTCAATTCTGACACTAGCTTCCTGGAGATAGAGTCAGATTCCACAAGTTAAAGGCTCAGTCCTACAAGAGTTCTCCCTGATTTCATATGCCAGTTGCAGGTACCAGCTTGTTTTACCTGTGATTCTGACCAACAGGTTAGGGCTATGATTTATAAGGTTCCCAATCTCCTTCTCAGATTCCTTTAATTTGCTATTGGAAAATAAAAATAAAATCCCAAGCGGCCAGGCACGGTGGCTCACGCCTGTAATCCCAGCACTTTGGGAGGCCGAGGCAGGCAGATCACAAGGTCAGGAGATCAAGACCATCCTGGTTAACACGTTGAAACCCCATCTCTACTAAAAATACAAAAAAATTAGCCGGGCATAGTGGTGGGCCCCTGTAGTCCCAGCTACTTGGGAGACTGAGGCAGGAGAATGGTATGAACCCGGGAGGCGGAGCTTGCAGTGAGCCGAGATCACACCACTGCACTCCAGCCTGGGCAACAGAGCGAGACTCCGTCTAAAAAAAAAAAAAAAATCCCAAGCACTCCAATCAACTGAGCAAACCCCTTGTTTGTCTTGGCAAACAGGACCCCAGGGAAATTTTTAAAACTGAGTTCTAGGCCATGACAGGAAAGGAGGTTGATGACACCTAGTATGTCCCTTCCTTATTAACCTTTAGCCAGAATCCTTTCCTAAGGCATGAGCAGAAGCCAGCTCTAGAAAACAAGAAAAGGACACATTCGTTTACTGCCTTCAGCCCATCATCTGAGGTTACCACCGGACTCCCACTCCTCTTTGCAGTTTCAACTTCACAGCTCACCAGTTTCAAAATGAATCCCTTCTTGAAAACTGACTACCATCCCAGATAGATTTTGGCAGACTTGAGGAGGTTGCTCAGTGAGGGTTTTGTGTCACCTTTTGATATCAGAAGACCAAAAAGCCGACCCTCAGATTACACTAATGCTGCGTTTTTTAAACAAGCAATCCATGAAGAGGCATGAAGCTCCATTGAGCATGTTCATGTTTCTCATTTCGTAAATATTCATGAGTCCTCATATAGCTTATAGAATATGTACACTTAGCCACCCTGCTCAGCATAAATTCCTGTCTTATGCTTCCCTCCCTTGAAGCACTTTCACTGGATGCTATACTTCCCAGCCTAACAGAAAGGCCACCCTACAGGCTGCAACCCTTTATGAGGAATAAAGCTCTCCTTTCCAAATTTATGAACCTCAGGATGATTCAGTTGACACTAGGAAGATTCATAAGTTTCAGGGGAATCACGCAGCCTTTCCCAAAGGTTACAGGGTATTGATTAGGGGGCTGAAACTCCCAACCCCCTAATCATGCCTTGGTCTTTCTGTTGACCAGCCCCCATCCTGAAGCTATCTAGGGGACCCTAGCCACCAGTTATCTCATTAGCATGCAAAAGACACTCTTATCACTTTGGAGTTTCCAGAGGGTTTAAGAGCTCTGTACCAGGAACCAGGAGTAGGCAGAGACCAAAAAAATATTTCATATTACATCACAATATCACAGAAGTCTATACCTCAGAACTCTGCAAAATACCATTGCAAATCCTGTTACTTCTTGCAAAGTACTTGTGTTATTTAGTTAAATAATCCAATAAGCACATTCTCAAGCTGTAGCTTTGTTTATATTTTCTCTAAAGATATGTTCCCAAGTAATAAAATATATTTGCTGTTATATTTGCCAAGTTGATCCTTAGAAATAAGTAGTTTTTTTTCTTTCTTAAAATGCATTAGAGACTATAGATATTTAGAAATAACTTTTATTTAGCTTATATGGGTATTACCTGATGCAATAAATTACTATACTCTTTTCACAGAGGAGTTTTAATTCTGTAAGTTGTTTACTTTGGGATAAAGATTTATTAAGTCATGAAAGTGTATATAAGCATTATGCTAGCATTTTTGATGACAAAACATATAATAAATTGTATTATTTATATGATTTTTATTTTCCTACAATGAGGAATTTAATTTGAAATCTGTTCATGGACTTATATTTCACTACTGAGGCTATATTACCTACTGGAAAGGGGCTAAGATAGATGTTTTTAATTTAATTTTCTCACTTTTTGACGGAGAATGCTTTGTAACTTTTACATGACATATCAGATCAAAATTTACTATTCACATTCCACTTAGTAAAACTGCCCAAGCCATATGGTTTCTAGGTTCTAGTCTTATTACCACATAATATGTTCCTTTAATCTCTTCTTTAGCACTCAAAACAAAAATGCAGAAATCCTAGACTCTGAGTTTCTCTGATCTTGTTTGGTGAAGGGCCCACTCCTATTTTTCTTAAAGTTTTTAAACAGTCCTAGAAAACAGGTTTTCATACAATAGATCACCATTTCAGATTTTTTTAATGTCAATATTCATGTTTTTTCAAGCACAGAGTTCTGTTTTAGTGCATTTAGTTGATTTACAAATGACTTGTACTGACTAATGTATAAAACATCTTAATAAGAGAAAGGGTTTTATCATGAAAACTGTGCCAAAGTCGTAAGTCCAATATCTATCATAAAGGGATTAAAGTCTTAAGTATTACACTGTCCTCTAAATTAAGGAAGTTGTCTCAGCTCAATTTCTAGCAGTTTCTGAATGTGATTTAACTGGATATGCAGTGATTAAATATCTTGTTGCTATCCATTTCTGGGAGGATTAACTCCATTTAAATGAATTCTCTTTCTCAGTATTTATTTCAAATAATTCCCTAGACTATCTTAGCTTATGTTGAAATAACTCAGGAAGTTATTTCATGTGGAAAATCAAAAAACTTAAACTTCAAATTTCAGTGTTATTAAGCTTTTCTTCTTGAGCAATCTAATGATAGGGTGTCAGTGCTGGGATGCTACCAACAATGAGAACACTTAATAAGTCATGAATATGCAAGATACAATAGAGAGTGCTGATTTAGAAATCTTGAGACTCTACCTGATCTGCTTTTCCTTAATTTCATTCCAGAAATAATTGCTCCAATGCCTATTTTGTAAAATAACCTCATCAAAGATGATTTTAAAACATCTCTCTATATTGGATATATTATATTAATAAATTGATCATATCATCCTTATCATGTTGCTGATACGCAGAGAATCCAGGAAAGATAGTTATGAAGGAAGGGTACTTGCAAGTACCTTCCTTCCAATATTCTAAGTCAATTGAGAGATTTAAATTTTTGTTGATATTCTATTGTTATTGTCTTCTTAGTGATATTTTAAAATGGTTTCAAATATGGCAAAATAGACATAACATTAGATTTACCATTTTTGCCATTTTTAAGTGTATACTTTAGTGGTATTAATTATATTCATACTGTTGTTCAATCTTTACCACCACCCATCTCTAAAACTCTTGCTGTGTTCCCAAACTAAAATTCAGTACCCATCAGATGATAACTGCCTATCTTCCCCCTCCCTCAGCTCTTGGACAGAATCACTATTCTACTTTCTGTCTCTGAATTTAACCACTCTAAGTACCTCATATAAGAAAAATCATAGAATATTTACCTTCTGTGAAAAGGTAAATTTACCATTTACATAACGCCCCCAAGGTTCATGCATGTTGTACTGTGTCTGGAGTTGGTTCCTTCCAATGGGTTCATGGTCTCACTGACTTCAAGAATGGAGCTGCGGACCTTTGCAGTGAGTGTTACAGCTCCCAAAGATGGCACAAACCCAAAGAGTGAGCAGCAGCAAGATTTATTGTGAAGAGCCAAAGAACAAAGTTTCCGCAGCATGGAAAGGGACCTGAGTGGGTTGCTGCTGCTGGCTGGGGTGGCCAGCTTTTATTCCCTTATTTGTCCCCTCCCCATGTCGTGTTTCTGTCTATCAGAATGCCCTTTTCTCAATCCTCCAATCTTGCTGGTTGGTCCATTTTACAGAGCACTGATTGATCCATTTTACAAAGCGCTGATTGGTGCATTTTACAGAGCGCTGATTGGTACATTTTACAATCCCCTTAACTGATTGGTACATTTTACAATCCTCTTGTAAGACAGAAAAGTTCTCTAAGTCTCCAGTTGACCCAGGAAGTTCAGCTGGCTTCACCTCTCAGTAGCACATGTCAGAATGCCCTTTTTTAAGGGGGAATAATATTCCATTGTTTTCATATACATTTTTCTCATCCATTTATTCATTGATGGGTACTTGGGTGGCATCTGCCTTTTGTTTATTATTAACAATGCTGCTATGAATATAGTGTACAAATACCTCTTTGTGTTCTTGGTTCAATTCTTTTGGGTATTTACCCAGAATGGAATTGCTGGTAATTCTATCTCTAATCTTTCAAGGACTTGCCATACTGTTTTTGACAGTGGCTGTAGCATTTTACATTTCCACAGTAATGAACAAGTGTTCTAATTTCTCCACATCCTTGACAACATTTGTTATTTCCTTTTTTGTTTTTTTATAATAGCTATTCTAATGAGTATGAAGTGGTGTTATTGTCCTTTTGAGGCTGAACATATGGAGATGATTCTGTTAAAAAATACACCTGGTCAGCCTTAGAACTTTAAATAAGAAACGATTTCTCAGGTTTTTATTATATATGGAAAATAGCACATAGACCTACTTATGGAATGCCAAAGTTATTCTGAACCTCAGACCAGTTCACTCATTCTTTCAATGAGTTATATTAAATGCTTTTACTATTTTCCTACCATTGTTCCAGGCAATAGCAAGGGTGCTCACAGTCTGGTATAAAAAATCAACAACTAAACAAACAAGGTTGCCATTATAGGGAAAGTCTTTATGGTTGGAGAGCATGAGAGCAAATTAAGTAGCCCAGTCTAAAAATCAGGAACAACTTTCTCCAGGAGGTAAAACTAAGTTCACACTTGGGTGAACAGAAGGCAGCAAGAAGGGAGAAGAAACTAGAACATATTCCAGATATTAGGAACCAACTTCAAAATTTCATTTGGCCTTTCCTGACAGATTCTAGTAGCTCAGAGTTCATTTGCTGCCCAGCACAATAAACCAGTTAGTAACTTGGAAAAATGACTTACAGGTTGCCTCAGAAACTCACTTTTATGCATAAAGGAAATTTGTGGAAATGTACTTGATCCTATTGATTTGAACAGCCACATGTTAATCTGGAATTTTCTGGCATAGGTGTCATATGCCCACATACACAATTACATGCTCTGTCTCCCAATACATGCTTGGCTAGAGTTTTCAACGAAAGAGGATCCCACAGCTAATGTGGTACAAGAAACTGTATTTTCCCCCTTCCTGCAGCTTAGAAACACAAGGATCCTGAAGCTTCTGGGGCACAGACATGCAGGCATCGCAGAGGTAGAACCAAATATGTCTCCAAGGTGGGGATGGTGTTTTTCCTAGGTGCCCCTGAAAAATGAGTGCTGGAGATCAAACAGAACACACAGTACACACAATGTATCACAAAGGGTTTTCATACAAGTACTGGGTGTGGAGGAAACATCCTGGGCAAAACCCTCAAAATAAAAGATAGCTCAACTCACTAAGGAACACAAAATAACAAAGTACCACAGTGTGTTGACTTAATATAACCTACATTTATTTTCTTACTCTTCTGGAGGCTGGAAGTCCAAAATCAAGGTGTTAGGATCACATTCCCTCTGAAGGAACTAGGGAAGAGTCGTTTGCCTCTTTTCAGCTTCTGGTGGTTTCCAGCAATCCCCGGCCTTCCTCGTCTTGTGGCAGCAAGACTCCAATCTCTACCTTCGCTACCACCATGTTCTTCCTTGTGTCTGTGTGTCCCCAGATGACCTTCTTGTAGGGACCCCAGTCCTACTGGATTGAGGATCCAGTCTAATACAGCATTGCGTCAACTTATCTCATCAGCAACAACCACGTTTTTAAATAAAGTCATATTCTGATGTTCCAAGTAGCCATGAATTTGGGACTGATGTTATTCAACTGGTACAAATAGAACCATGGAACTTCAGGCTGGACTATGACTTTTAACTTCTTCATTCATCAAAAGGAAACTAAGGAAACACAGAGGGAGCTATTTGGTTGTAGTGTGATATCAAATGGTATGATCTGATGTGCAATATCCGAAGATTATTCTAGCTGTATATTAATAAGAGACTTAAATTGGGGAAACCTGTCACGATAAGCCTTGGGTCAGATGCTATGTGAAGTTAATGAAAAGTCTTATTTACGCCCTTTTCATTCTAGGCATTTTTTTTAAATGCAAATAGAAGCCATACCTAGTAATTTTGTTGTTCACTGAAAAATTTATGAATTTTCTATATTCAGGTATAGTAACACAAATATCCCATGTTCATTTATTTGTGTACTTATTTTGCTTCTCATTTAATAGATATGTGCTAAGCACCTATCACATGTTAATCAATAATGATAGGCATTGAGGGTGCAAAGGTGAGGAAAATAATAGATATGTTCTTATAGTCAAATGGGTATACAGTAATTATAATCAAATAACCACAAAACCTAAATGCTTAATTAAGTGCAGGGACAAGATCTATGAAGAAAAGGTACAAACATTTTCATAAGAGCATTTCAAGCACCTATGAAATGCAAATAGGTTACTTCGTTTGGTTTGTGACATTGTGTTATAATAGGAATTGGACAAGAAAGTTTGATCAGGTATGGTAGGCAGAATTTTAAGGATGGCTTTTCCAGATAGTAAGGATGGCTTCCGAGTCATTCAGACAAACACAAATCTAGCATTGCTATGAATGGATTTCAAAGATGTAATTAAGATCCCCAGTCAGTGAGCCTAAAATCAGAAATTATGTAGATGGTGCTAACCCAGGCAGGAAAGTTCTTTAGAATCAGAGAATTTTCTCTGGCTAGCACCAGAGGAGGAAGTCAGGGAGATCAGAAGCACCAGAAGGATTTGACACAGTGTTGCTGACTACAAAGACAAAGAGGACCATGTGATGAGAAACACAGGTCATCTCTAAAAGACAAAACTGCCCGCAGGCAAAGATCCAGCAAACAAGGACCTTAGTCCTACAGCCACTAGACCTGAATTCTGTTGACAATGTAAATGAGCTTGGAGTAGATCGTTCCTCATAGCCTCCAGAGAAGAGTCCAGCCAGACAACAACTCGATTTTGGACTTTTTAGACCCTCAGCAGAGTGCTGAACCATGCTGTACTTCTGACTTATCAAAACTATAGATAATAAGTGTGTTTTGTGTTAAGCCACTTTGTGGTCATTTGATGTACAACACTAGAAAAGTAATTCAGCAGGTAATTGGGGATGGAAGTGAATCATAGGTAACTAATCTAAAGAATTAATGTGCTGAGAGGTCTTAGCAATTGATTTAGAGTAGCATCCCTTAAAAGGATTTGAAGTTTCTGCTTCATTTTTGGGAACTCACTACAAACCAAAGCACATCCATTTTAAGACAACACAACTACAAATTTCTTTCTTATAATGAGTTGACATCTATCTTTGGTTTCCAGCTCTGGATCCTTGTTCTAAGCCTGAGAATTGCTGAAAGATAACACTCATAAAAGCTGTGGAAAGATAACACTCATAAAAGCTGTGGGCCGATGTGACCTACTTATAGCAAAAATCACTTTAGTATTATCTGTAAACAATGAGAGAGGCGATGAAGGGAACTGCATGGGCTACACTACTTTGTGCAAGTCACTTCTTATAAAATAAACCATTTGGTCTTTACAAGGTAACAGTGTCCGTTTTACATTTGAGGAAATCAGCTGGGAAGGGTTAAGTAAGCTGCCCCAAATCAATGAGCTATTAAGTGGTGGAAGGAGAATGCAATGCTCATTTGAGTTGCCTGTTACTATACTTGTCCTTCTAGAAAAGGTTATAGTTTCCTGCTTGAGTAGTTTGGGGGGCATTAGATAAAGTGATCCATTTAATCATTGATTGGAACTCCTATATAGAGGGATCAATGTTTAAAAGGGTTTTGTTATTTTCGTATTCGTATTTTCATCCAGTTAAAAACGTTACTGTTATCTTAAGAGGATATGTATATTGCAGCAAAGGTTAAGTTATGCTATTGAGGTCCACTGAAGAGAAGAACATTTCCCAGTCATAGAAGGTCAGCAACTCCAAAATAGAAAGACATCTGGGAACCATTTAATAAACTGATTTTTTCAAATGAAGAAGGTAAGTAATGCATTCAATTTTATACATAGTGCCAATCCCCTAATTACTCTCTAGATTGCTCTGGTAACAGGAGTGCAAGCCTGAGTCTTTTGATATTTGGGGGCCATATTTTTGGAAGGTTCGTTATTCTTCTTCATAACTATTATCACTTCCCATTTTACATTTTGTAAATTGTGTTCTACTCTTACCAGTTAGCGTTCACCTTATTGTTTGGTCAGTTCCATTGGGTCAGGCACTATTGACATTTATCCAGTTTTCTTTCTTTTAATTCCCCGAGTATAACGGTTTTGTCATTTTTTAACAATTTTCAAGAATTGTTATTTACCTGGAGATTGGTACTTTGAAAAACTGAAATTATCTTCTCCTGTGGAGTAATTTTAGTCAGCTTCTATTTAAATAGATAAAATGCCCAATCATTTGCTTTGAAATTCGTCCATAACATGTATGCATGTGATGTGTTAATTTATTTCATTACAGTGGAGTAAAAGCAAAAAGAAACATCACCTTTGTTGAACTTACAGGATGCTCTTCCCCTTTAAAAATAAAGCTCCTGTTTATTTACAGTAGGCAATGCTAGTTAAGTCTTGGTAAAGAGGAGAACCATGCATCTGATACTGGCATACCTTTGGAATGAAACATAGTACATGTTTAAACATATATTCCTTTGTAGCTGTTTCTCTTCTCTATTCCTCTCTCTAGACAAGAGATGAAAAATAGATTGTACTCTGCATGCCACTTCTAATCCATTGATTAGGAATGGCTTTCAAATGAAAATCTGAGAATCATTCTGAGTTCAGGGCCTTGTTCAGGAGTGAAGAATGTCATTCATGATTGACTATCAAGAGCACCAGAGACACAGAGGAAAGTGTTGGCACGCATACCGTGTACCCACAATCTCATCTTTTCATCTCACTGTTTGGAAGGAGGAAACTGGATGTGGGTGTTGTGAAAAGCCCTGGCTCATCTGATGATTTTGCCAACCTAAAATCAAAAAAAAATCAAATTTAAAGAGAGATTATTTAAGCACAAAGTTTGAGGACAGCCCACCCGGAAACACCAACTCTTAAAGAATGGAATCAGCATCCCAAAGTAGGGAAGTTAAGGCTTCCTTTATATAGGCAAAGACAGGGGAGTTTTTAGCAGGATTACAACATTTTTTATACAAGGTTGGCACATAGTTGTAGCAATTTAATTGGTGATTGGTGTTTCTTTTGAGGAAGGGTAATTTTAACAAATTTTAATAGAAGCTGTAATAGTCATGGGCTTTCTGTCATCTAGTCTAAGCAAGGAAGAACAACAAAGGGAAAATTAATCTATATCAAGGATCATTAATTAAGAAGGCAGGAGGTTTTTGTCCCTGACTTCGTTTAATTCTCTCTAGTCATTCTATAGAACAAGAAAAATGAGAAAGTGACTTAATATGTAATCTGAGAAACAGAAATTATAACCATATGTTATAATTTCTCAGATCACAGTCAAATCTCTCTCAAGGCTTAAGGTTTTGAGGGGTTCCAACATCTTTTAAATTCTATTTATTTTCACAATTTCTAAGTGTCCTAGTCTGAGATGGGAAGATCCTTACCACATTAAAATCTTCAACTTTCCAGCCAATGTACTGAGTGCTTTGCATAAACAAATCCAATTAATCCTTCCTACACCCCATAAGACAGGTACCATTTTTACTTTATTTTATAAATAAGGAAACAAAGCACAGAAGTTAAGTAACTTGTTCAACTTAACACTGCTAGGAAGAAACAGAGCTGATATTTGAACCCACATAGTTTGAGACTTGCATCCTCAAACACCCCACTAAACTGAACACATTCAGTTTTTCAATTATTATTCAGATTGTTATCATTAGAAGATATTAAAAAAGATCAAATTGGTTTTAAATGCAATTTTGGTAAGAGCCTCATTTAAATGCATGCTGTTATATCATTTCAAAACAATAGTAAACATTTCATAGAACTTTTTATCCCAGTACAGCCACAGGGGTCAATTTCATAGCTTTCCTTTGTCAGTTAATGTCAGCATTACTCTATTGTTGAACTTGAAGAACTAACTTCAAACTCTGCCACTATATTGTTAATCCTCCACCCCCAATTAAATATCCTTCTCATGACTATAGTTATATTACCTTGCCTTGGCTTATAGTGTATGATTTTATGATGATCATCAAATCCTGTTTATTAAGGGCCTCTCATTTTTGATATCCTAAAATAAATAGGGGAAACAGGCACAGTTCTTGTCTTTTTGAACCATGGATGCTTTGGTTTACTTAATTTTCATTTTAATTTTATAAAGGACTATTCAACATGTATTAAAGCATAATGATTTTTTCCCTTAATTTGAGAACTCTTTGCAAAGATAGGGGTCCAATGCATTCTATTGGACTATGTGTTTGGATGTGGAACCCATGTATATGAAAGGCCAACTGTATTTTCTCTGTTTACTCTCAGGTAAAGAAACTCAGTAATAGAGGGATCAGATAACCTGTCCAGAATCAAATAACTAGAGAATTTAGAGCCAAGCTTCAGACACAGACAGTGTGACTCAAAAGTCCAAATTCTAAGCAATTATTCTACATTCTCTCTTAATTCTGTATGTATTAGTCCATTTTCACACTGCTATAAGGATACTACCTGAGACTTGGTAATTTATAAATAAAAGAGGTTTCATTGACTCACAGTTCTGCATGGTGACGGAAGCCTCAGGAAACTTACCATCATGGTGGAAGGTCAAAGAGAAGCAAGCACCTTCTTCACGAGGAGGCAGGAGGAGAGAGAGAGCAACGAAGGGCCACACTTTAAAACCATCAGCTCTCGTGAGAACTCACTCGCTATCACAAGAACAGCATGAGGAAAACCACCCATATGATCCAATCATCTCCCACCAGGTTCCTCCCTCAAAACATAGGAATTACAATGTGAGATGAGATTTGGGTGGGGACAAACAACCAAACCATATCACCATACTTTATTTCTCTGTCTTCAAAAGAATAATCAGGCAGAAATACTTAAAGATTGCAGAATCAGAAAATATATCAAAAACAGTAGTAAGAAAATTGGATAGCAATCGAGGTACACATGGGGAAAATATTGGATGTCTGGGAAATGTCAAGACTGCTGATCAGGGTGAAACAGGAAGTGATGGCAAGTTTTTGATGAGGGGGCATGTGCAAGAGAGACTTTAAGTACAAGATAGTATGAGCAAGAGCACATGATCTAAAGTACAAAAAACTGTGGTGTCACTAAAATATAATTATGTCTCCAGATGAGTGGTGGTATTGAAGTTTTTCATCCAAACTTTCTTTCCAAGCAACTGTTAAAGAAAACCAGAGTTGGATGTTAATTAAAGTAGTAAAAACAGGCTTTAGTTCCAATGGGGGAAAGATATCTCAGTATAGAGTTGGGCTCAATTCCAAATACAGCATGGATAAGTGGGAATCTACAGCCAAGGAACAAGTTGGGGGTCAGCGGATGAAACACTACTAAGAAAAAACATTAGGGATAGGGGAAGATAATAGTTAAACAGACCTAACCTGATTCTTGCTGAAGGCAAGCCCCATTGATCAGATATCACCTGGCGGGTGGTGGGGGGATTCTCTCTAAATTGGCTTAGCAGGATTATTGCCAAAGCTGAATGATGCAAAGACAAACACAGAAGCCCAAAGGTTGAAGTCTAGTTGGAAGAAGGTTCAGAGGAGCCTCACCAATGTTTGATCAAGGAGAGGTTTGCTACTATCTTCATTAAGAATCAAGTTTCTTAATTATCTTTTTTTCTAAAGCTGGATTATTGGTTTGCATTCATTTTTTTCTACTAGATTCTTAGTCGGCTTTCCATTTTTGTAGTGTCTTATAGAGACGAACTTAAAATTAGGAAAAATATGCTATGTCAGGGCTCAGAAATGATATCCCAAAATATGGCATCTTGGCATTTGAGAAAAAAGCAAAAGCAGGAAGGTCTTTCTGACTTTCCCCTCACCCTTCTTCCCTGAAGCAAACTGTAAGATCTTCTCCTTCACTTCTTTCCTAAAGACCCTCATGTGACAGGTGTCCTACTCTATACCAAGAGGATAAAGTGTCACACAGGAGGCCAAGAACAATCTGAACAAATAGACCATGCTGAATTCCTGTCAGTTTATTACCATCAGATTATACGCTGGTGTTCTCCAATTACATTTTTGTATGACTGGCCATCAAAAATATACTTTTCCCTGAGTCTTTTGGTCTTCATTTCTGAAGGCTGTCATGTCATATAAATTTTAAGTTCATTTATATGCTTTTCACTTGTTATTCTGTTTCGTTATAGGTGTGTCAGCCATGAGTCTTGCATGGGGTAATGAAAAGACAGTACTTTTTCTCCCCTATAATTTCTGGCACCCAACACGAGGCCCAAACCCACCACCCAGAGATGGAGTCTTACGCTCTATCACTGAGCTAGATTCACCTTCAGCATTTTCCCCTCTACAGCAGTTATATAAAAACACCTTTAAAAGTTTGCCAAAATATTTTATTCCATGTCATACTTGGTGATATTAGAAAAATATGCTTGATATATAATAGCTTTCTTTACAAATGACAATATTTTACATATAATACATATTTTACATATGCCATCAAAGATTTTAGCATTATACCAAATACATCTGAGCCCCTGTGTTAGAAATTAGAATTGAGGAGCTAATTTCCAATAGATTCCTTGGCATAGTTTTAACTATTTTTAAGTGAACTGAAATCATTTTGAAACCTAATCTCCTCACTCTCCAACACATTTATCTATGTAATCTTTTAAAATTTCTGTTTTTAATGTGGATTTATAAAGTCCTGAGTATTACATAAAAACTAGTCTTTGACTAAAGTTGATGATCTTATACTCAGTACAAACATATCTTCAAACTCTTTGAGAGAAGATTCCTATTAGTGTAGCTGTCAACAACCTACAATAAAGTTGAATAGAAAGTACAATTATGAGATCAGTGCAAAAAAAAGCAAAGAAAAAGAAAAATTTGTACAGCATTATATATCTCTTCTAAAACGCACTTGATTAATAGAAGCAACATACTCAAATATTTCTCTAATTTGTAACAAAGAAGTTTACAACAACCATTCTTGTCCATGTAAAAATTAAATTCAAAAGAAGCGGAAAAAACCTGAAGAATAAAAATGACACAAGGGAAAGAAAATGGAAAAGTTATTTATTAGGAAGATAATAATGGTTACCACTTTTATGGTGCTTTATGCCTGTGAATTTCAAAGCTCTTCATTAAATGTTAGCTCAAAGGACTTCACACATGTTGTTTCACTTAGTCCTTTTCTGCTGGGACAATTAAAGGCCACAAAGGCATAAAATGCAATAAAAGTCACCACGTCAGGGGGCAAAAACACAATGGGTATATTCTGTGCCAGACCATATTCCCAATAAGCAGGATTAAATTGTAGAATATATACGCCAGGTTGGCTCTCCACAGGCATCACCTGGGCAGTGATGATCACTCTAGTAAATCTGGGGCTGACGACAGGAAGAAACTCGACGAAGAAAAAAAAAAGAAGTCACAGGCAAGTATTAAGGATAATAAATGAACGGGTCTGTTGGGGGCATTACTTCCTCTTGTACATCAATTAAATATGAAAGCAGTAGACCAGCGTGGTTTGGAGTGGCCCCTTTTGAATTCTTACTCTTTGTGAATACAGTTACAAAAGAGGACCTCTGAGGAAGAGTACTTCTCTTTGACTGAGATCATTAACTCCCAGCGCAGAGGCTAGGAGAAAAGAGGATTTAGATTTGGACTCCAAAGAGAATTTAAAAGTACATCCAATTTCCAACTCCCCCTAGGTGGTTTTGAGCGATGAAAAACTGTGGAGTTTTATAATGTCAGTAAGTATTAATAAGCTTAAATGTTCACTGAACTAAAAAAAGTGAAATATTAGGGCTCTACAGAGTAGGGCTTAGACAGTGCACTTGAAGCATATGCTCAAATCACTTTGAAAGTTTACTGTCTGGTAAGGAAAACACAAAGCTAACAAACACATATCATGTGCTAATGAATATAATTTGGGAAAAGGTATAAGATATTCTATTGGCAGTAACAGCTCTGGGACAGTTCTTAGATGGAATTTACACCTAAAAGCTTCAACAATTAATTCTTGTCAAAAACATCTTGGAACCTTGAAATTGGATATTTCTATAATCAGGTCCCATTTAACTCCTCCCTGAAGCTACACCACCTTCTATGCCCTTTATTCATGTATATACATGGAATCATCCCAGACTTTATTCCTTTATTACTTTTTCTGTTAATAAACAAGGTCTTGCTCTGTTACCCAGGCTGGTGTGTAGTGGTGTGATCACAGCTCGCTGTAACCTCAAACTCCTGAGCTCAGGCGATCCTTCCCACTTCAGCCTCTCAAAGCACTGTGACTACAGGTGTGAGTCACCAATCCTGGCCTTTTTTTCATCAATGACAGTTATTTTTAAAAAAATGTCTTTTAGTCTGTTGGAAGGATGTAATTACTTTATGCCACAACAATAAGTGGTAACCTCATTGTAAAGACAGTGGTTAAAGTTGGTTGCCATAGCCTCAAGTTTCCCAGCTGCTACCCTTATTTCCTCAATAGTCTATTCTTAGCCCAGCCCCCAGGGTGTCCTTTCTAATGTCCTATCACATACAGCCAGAGTCCCCCGCTACAGGTCTTGAGGATGAAAGTGTCCAATTTCTGAATCCCACGACCTCGGTTCTTTTCCTACTCTCCCAGCTCCTAACCCTCCCAGGGCCAAAGCCAAAGGCTTTGAAAGCCAAGAAGGCAGTACTGAAAGGTGTCCACAGCAACAAATTCAAGAAGATTCACACACCACTCACCTTCTGAGGTCCAAGACACTGAGGCTCTGGAGACAGCTCAAATATCCTCAGAAGAGCACCCCCAGAAGAAACACCAGCCCTGGAGAAACATTCCCCTGACCACTGAGTTCATGGTGAAGAAGAGAGAAGACAACAGCACACTTGTGTTCATTGTGGATGTCAAAACCAACAAACACAGGACCAAACTGGCTGTGAAGTTCTCTGACGTTGATGTGGCCAAGGTCAACACCATGATATGTCATGGAGAGAAGACATATGTTCCACTGGCTCCTGCTATGAGGCTTTCGATGTTGCCAACAAAATTGGAATCATCTCGTACACCCAGCTGGCTAATTCTAAATATATATCTTTTCACCATTAAAAATATATATTTATAATGTCATGTCCTATTTCTCCTCAGCTCAAAACCCTTCAGTGGCCCACCATTTTACTGGTGTCAAAGCCAAAGTCCTTTCAATGGTCTACAAAACACTGTTTGGCCAGGCCACCAAATACCTTGCTAGTTTCTTCTAGTTCTATTCTCTCTCACTTGGCTCCAGTCACAATGACCTCCCCGCCATTCCTTCAGTGCATGGGAATATCCCACCTTCAGACCATTGCTCCAATTCTTCTAATTTTGGGAATGTTCTTTACCCAGATAATAGCTTGACTAACTCCTTCTTTTATGTCTGACTTGGCTCAACAGTTTAATCTCAATGAGACTTACCCTGACCACCCTATTTCATAGTTCCAACCTGGATTCCAGCATTCCTAATCCCCTTACTCTGCACGACTTCCTTTTTTTCCCATGGTACTCACCACCTCTAACTCATTAGATCATTTATTTAGTCCTTAAGTTGACTGTTTATTATCTGCCTGCCCAGTATAATGTAAGATCCTCAAAGGCAGAAACTTGTCTCTTTTGTTCACAGCTCCTAGAACAGTGCCAGGGACATAGGAATGCCTGGTAAATATTTGCTGAATGAATAAGTGAATGAAAATAACCTGAAATGAATATATCAGCATTTAAATCTTACTTCACCCTTTAATCAAAGGAGCACCAGCCACATCCTGTCTATTAAGTATCATTGGGATTGGTCACCTGATGATTTGAACTTTCTAGGTTTCCATGTCTACATAACAATAAGCACTCACAGGACATATTCATTGTAAATGGCTCTTTCAGCTTGGATTTGTGAGAGATAATCACGTTGTAGGATTCATTATCTCTAGGGAAAAAAAAGCCATTGAATTATGTGATGATCCCTGCCTATTCGTCTATTTGTTGGGGTTGACATTTATATTTCTTTTTTTTGTACTTTCTTGTGCTTAAGCTGTTATTTAAAACCAAAAATAATAGGCTAAAACAAGCCATCAAAAAGCAAAGGCATATTGACTTAATTTGGTATGCCCATAAATCATAGTTCTGATGGTGATCTACTTAAAGGTTTATTTTCAGTGGGGGGAGATTTTCTTTTAACAGGGAAATGGTCCATGTGCTGGTTATGTAATTTTAATTAGGCTATAATTATTCCTAATTTTTCTGTAAATCTGAAAATAAAAAGAAACATGTGGACAAGACTTCCTACTGGGGATCGCTATTGAATTCTTTATTTGAAACTACTGATGTTATGTGATCAGGCATGGGTTTAATGGCTTGAGATAATAGGTAGGTCACCCACACACATGCTTTAGGTATCTGGGAAGCTATGAGCATAAAAATACATAAAGGTGCTGATGTTTATTATAAATCAGATAAATAATAAATCTTATAGAAGAACATAAATTATTGTTTTCTAATACACATACACAGACGTATGCTATTGTGTGTAATAAGACAAAATTTTTTTGACGTTCAAAACCTAATCTTATAACTTGTAGCTCGCACTAAGGAGTGCCTCCCTCTCAGCATGGACAAATCCAAACTCGCACTCTTTACTATCAAAACTGTCTGCTGCTTTCTCAGGCTGTTAAGAGTTTTCAACAGAAAAACTAAACCTGATTATTCCTTAATTTTTTCCTCTTCTCATTTTGTAACAGTTAATTTCCCCTCAAATCTTTTGCAGCTTTCCCTTCTCTCTGTCTTGGTTCTGCTTCATAGCACTTGGTTTGTAAGACTTTCTCCCATATAGAATTCCTGTCTCCAGCCTCTCCCCCATCAATCCAACCATCCCATTATCATGGAAGTTATCTTTCCAAAGCTAAAATCTGAGCATGTCCTACTCCATACTCTATACTCACTGGTGCAACATACACTTATTTATTCTCGGAACCCAACTTATCTTTTCTCTCTTGCTCCCTCCATCTTCCTGTTTTCCCTTGTCACAGTATGCTATTCCCAGAATGGTTTGTGATGTCTCTTGTCTGGGTGTTTGTGTGGGCTTTTCCTCTGTCCCAGAAAGCCTATCTCTCATTCATCTCCCAAGCGTGCCTCAAATATCACTTCTTATCTTAAGCCAGCTTTATTCCAACTGCCACTGACAGGGTTTGCCTTCCTCCACTGTATTCCCATTCAGTGTGTGCTTCTCACCTTAGGTTTCACATTTCTCTCCATGTGTGTATAAGAATATATATACCAAACCTTGAAACTGCTTATTATACACACACATAGATCCCTAGAGCTCTAGATCTGTATCCAATCTATCAGTATGTAATAGATCTTTATTCACAGATGTCATATTTGCAAATTCACCTGTATTGAAATTCATTTGTAAACCCAAAATCAATGCTCGCTGCACTCTTTCCAGGCCATTCCCAAAATGAGCAAAGAGGAGAAACATTTGAGTCACTCATCATGCACATTCCCAGCTGAGATGGAATAAGGTAACACTCCACTTTCTTGTTTTGGGTCTCATACTGCAAACAAGTGTTTCTTTCCTGGTACATCTAGTGCTCCATTTTTTTTTTTTTTTTACATTTTTGTGATTTTTCTTGGTGATTTAAGTGTTTAAAATGGCTCCCAAGCATAGTGCCGAAGTGCTGTCTAATGTTCCTAACCTTAAGAAGGCTATAATATATCTTACAGAGAAAACATATGTGTTAGGTAAGCTTCATTCAAGCATGAATTACAGCACCAATGGCAATACGTTAAATGTTAACATATATAAACATTTAAATTCATACAAAAATATGTATTATATAATCTATCTTTAAGCAGAAACACACATAAATAAGGTTATATATTGATCAACTGATGAAAATGTTATAACTGGAGGCTCATAAGAACTTAATCTCATATTTTCCCTAGAGGCAAGGATCAGTATTTACTGTTTGCAGAGACTTTATAAATTATAACTAATGTGAATAACAAGAATCAACTGTATATATATGTATATGATCATCCCTTAGCATTGGTCGGGGATTGGTTCCAGGATCCCTGCAAATACTAAAATCTGCAGATGCTCAAGTCCGTTATACAAATTGGCATAGTATTTGTATATAACCTATGCACATCCTCCTGAACACTTTATACAATCTCTAGATTACTTACAGTACCTAACACAATGTAGCTGTTGTGAAAATAGTTGCTATATTGTATTTTTATCATTTTTTGTTGTTGTATTGTTACTTTTTTATTATTGGTGTTGTTTTAGTTTGTTTGTTTGTTTGTTTGTTTGTTTTTTTGCCTGAATAGTTTTGGTCTGAAGTTGATTGAATCTGTGAATGTGGAACCCATGGATATGGAAAGCTGCCTGTATATCCTTTGCAAGCAACTGGTCCTCACTCTTCTCTTTATTTCTAGAGTCCAGCAGGGTGCCTGACATGTAGCAGATATTCGATATATCTTTGAAAACTAAATAAACAAAGGAAAATGAGACATGAAGACATTTTAGTTGCAAATAAGAAACTTGCCTTTATTGATTTAAGCAAGAATCAGGTTTACAAAAAGGCAATTGTCAGCTTAGAGGAGAGCTAGGAAGGCTCAAAATGGGGCAGGTAAAATAAGCAGGAGAAAATGAAGGATAATCAGCCAGAGACCAGCCAGAATCATGCCCCAGAAACAGTGTGGTGGGGCTACCAGTGTTACAACCACTAAATATGGCACTCCACAGCTTATACCTCTTTCATCACCAGAATGAAATGTAGCCATTCATATCTCCCTTCTGATGTCCCCTAGAAGTGGGATTTTTCACAATCCCTGCTCTTCTGTTTTATTATATCTAGATTTAAATTACCATATGGGTAAGATTGATGGGTGAGCCTGGTCGCATGCCCGTACCCTAGCTGGCTTTTTAATTTCCATAATAAACAGAGGGCTGCATTCTGCTAGAACCCATTCAGACATTTCCAAAATATCAGAAAGATATGGAGTGTTTCAGATGCTGGTCAGTGAAAACAATAACGTGTAATGCAGGTTTTTTTTAATCTTCAAACACCCTTGCATTAGTCCTCCATCTCCAATAATGCAGAAAAATAAAAATCCTCCAGAATATAGTGGCTCCCAACGATAGGCATTGAAGGCTCACTCCTGGTTCTGTGAATCAGCTGTGACTCACAGGGAGTTGGCTGGGGGTTTGGGTTCAGATCTGTTCCACGTGTCTCTCATTCTGGCATCAGTGATTACCTGGGGCAAAATCTTCTCAAAACTGATAGCAGAAGTAAAAAGGCCAATCAGAACCCTAGATGTGCAATTAAAGCCTCTGACGGCATGAACATAGTCAGTAAAGTTCATTGGCTAAAGCAAATCACATACCAAGCCCAACATTTGCAGGCAGGACTTATTATTCACCTACTCTGGTGGGAGGTGCTGCAAATTCACATGGCAAACGTCTTGGATGTTTAATTCTATCACAGGAAGGAAATAAATTGGGAATAACAAGCTTGTCTACTACTGTAGTAACGGAAGTGTTCTAATTTTGTCTAGAACAATTGGAACGCTGCTGTTGATATTGTCAATATTACTGAAATCATTTTGGTTTATAACATTGATGTACTAACATTCACTGTCCCAAGTGATCTTCCCTTTCTGTCCTAATTGTATTTAAAATATTTTTCATGACAACCTCCCTCCACCTAATACAACTCCTGTTTTCCAGTCTCTCCTGCTTGCTAAACATCAAGTTGAATATTAAGGAAAAGGAAATTTTATACTTTGTAGTTTGAAACATGACCTAATTTTCAATGCTTTTTCTAAAGGGCAAGCGAGGTATATAGGGGGCACAGCCATACAGGCCCTAAATAGGGGTTGCAACCAGGGCTCCACATTAGAATCATGTAAGAATCACCCACGAGAGATTTTTTAAATGCTTTTGCTGGAGGGCTACTCCATATCAACTGTATCAGACACTGAGGTAGAGTCCAAGTATTCCAACAACATCTCCAAGTGATTTGTAAGCACATTAAAATTTGAAAAGCACTGCTCTACAGTAAAACGGTTGGAATTTTAAGCCTGATATAACCACACGTCTGTGGGTTCCAAGCCATGTTGCTTGACATTTTAAGTTATTTCCTCATTCGAGAAATTAGAATAATCAAATGTTTACCTTGCATACTTGTTCAATGATTGTCAAATGTAACAATAATGTAAAACACAGAATGAGAGGCATGTAACAAGTACAGGATAAAAAATAGTGCCTTACTAGTATTATTATCTCAACTTTGGCCCCTCCACGGCCTTAGGCAAATTAAGTTTCCTCCCTGGGGGAAATTTTGTCATGTAAAATGATGAATGAAAATTCTCTGATTTTCCTTTCTTTTCTAACATTCAGTGATTTCCTGGTATCCCCTAGAAGTTATTATTCCATTATTGTAAAAATAGGTTATTTCTTTGCATGCATGCTTTAACATAAGGATTAAAAATAATATCAAAGAAAATGTATGACACCTCTTTTCCTTGAGATATCTTTTGTGATTTTTTTTTTCTGCGTTGTGGAATCCATGTTTAGAGACATGCAATGTTTAAATGTGATTTGGACAGAAAGGCAAAAGGAAAAATGTAGTTTCTATGTATTAGCCTGGCTTATCTAGAGAAATAGAATGTATATACATATAAGTATATATGTATAAATCATAAGGAATTGGCTTGTGTGGTAATTATGGAAGCTGAGAAGAACTATGATCTCCAGTTAGCAAGCTAAAGACCCAAGAAAGCCAGTGGTACACTTGCAGTGTGAGTCTGAAGGCCTGAGAATCAGGAGAGCCAATGGTGTAAGTTTCAGCCCCAGTTTGAGTCAAAACCTGGGAGAAGACCAATGTCCCAGTTCAAAGATAGGCAGAGAACGAATTCTTCCTTCCTCTGCTTCTTTGTTCTATTCAGGCCTCTAATAAATTGGATGAATCCCACTCACAGAGGAAAGGAAATCTAATTTACTCAGTCTACAGATTCAAATGTTAATCTCCTCCAGAAACATCCTTACAGAAACACCAGAATAATATTTAACCAAATACAGTCATGCATTACTTAAGTATGGGATATATTCTGATAAATGCTTAATTAGGTGATTTTGTTGTTGTGTGGACATCACTGAGTGTATATACACAAACCTAGACGGTACAGTTTACTGCACACCGAGGCTATATGGTGTAGAGACTGTTGCTGCTAGGCTACAAACTTGTATAGCATTTGACTGTATTGAACACTGTCAGCAACTGTAACACAACGGTAAGTATTTGTATATCTGAACATATCTAAACATATGAAAGGTACAAGAAAAATACAGTATTATACTCTTATGAGACCACAGTCATATATGCAGACCACCATCCTTGACTGAAATCCTTTACTGAAATGTCTTTTTTTTCTTTCCAAATTTTACTTTAGGTTAAGGGGGCACATGTGCATGTTTATTACATGAGTAAATTGTGCATTGCCAAGGTTTGGTGTACAGATTATTTTGTCACCCAAATAGTCAGCATAATACCTGATAGGCAGTTTTTCAATCCTCATCCTCCTCCCACCCTCCACTCTCAAGTAGGCAGGCCCTAGTGTCTGTTGTTCACTTCTTTGTGTTCATGTATACTCAATGCTTAGCTCCCACTTATAAGTGAGAACATGCAGTATTTGGTTTTCTGTTGCTGTGTTAATTTGCTTAGGATAATGCCCTCTTGCTCCATCCATGTTGCTGCAAAGGACATGATTTTGTTCTTTTTTATGCCTCTGTATATATTATGGTGTATATCTGCCACATTTTCTTTCTCCAGTCCACCATTGATGGGCATCTAGGCTGATTCCATGTTTTCGCTATTGTGAATACTGCTGCAATGAATATTTGTGTGCATGTCTTTATAGTAAAATGATTTATATTCCTTTGGGTATATACCCAGTAATGTGATTGCAGGGTTGAATGGTAGTACTGTTTTAAGTTTTAGAGAAATCTCCAAATTGCTTTCCACAGTAGATGAGCTAATTTACGTTCCCAATAGCATTGTGTAAGTGTTCCCTTTTTTCTGCAACCCCACCAGCACCTGGTTTTTTGCTTTTTCGTTTTTTTTTTTTTTTGACTTTTTAGTAACAGCCATTCTGACTGATGTGAGATGCTATCTCATTGTGGTTTTTCATTTGCATTTCTCTAATGACTGATGATACAGAGCATTTTTTTCATATGCTTATTGGCCATGTGCATGTCTTCTTTTGAGAAATGTCTGTTCACGCCCTTTGCCCATTTTTAAATGAGGTTCTTTTCTGCTTGTTAAGTTCCTTAAATTTTGGACATTAGCCCTTTGTCAGAAGCATAGTATGCAAATATTTTCTTCCATTCTGTAGGTTGTTTGTTTATTCTGTTAATAGTTTCTTTTGCTGTGCAGAAGCCCTTTAGTTTAACTAGGTCCCACTTATCAAGTTTTGTTTTTGTTGCCATTGCTTTTGCCATCTTTGTCATGAAACCTTTGCCAGGGACTATATACAGAATGGTATTTCCTAGTTATTTTTTCTAGAATTATAATAGTTTTAGGTTTTACATTGAAGTCTTTAATCCATCTTGAGAAAGGAAATAGCCCAGTTCTAATCTTATGCATATGGCTAGCCAGTTATCCCAGCACCATTTATTGAACGGGAATTCCTTTCCCCATCGTGTGCTTTTGTCCACTTTGTCAAAGGTTAGATGGTTATAGGTATATGGCATTGTTTCCGGGCTCTCTATTGTGTTCCATTGGTCTATGTGTCTGTTTTTGTACCAGTACCATGCTGTTTTGGTTACTGCAGCCCTGTAGTATAGTTTGAAGCTGCATAGTATGATTGATGTCTCTGGCTTTGTTCTTTTTGCTTAGGATTACTTTGGCTATTCGGGCTCATTTTTTGTTCCATGTGAATATTAAAATAGTATTTTCTAACTCTGTGAAAAATGTCATTGGTAGTTTGATAGAAATAGCATTGAACCTGCAGATTGCTTTGGGCAGTATGGCCATTTTAACAATATTTATTCTTCTTATCCATGAGCATGGAATATTCTCCCATTTGTTTGTGTCATCTCTGATTTCTTTGAGCAGTGCTTTGTAATTCTCATTGTAGAGATCTTTCACCTCCATGGTTGGCTATATTCCCAGGTATTTTATTCTTTTAGTGGCTATTGTGAATGGGATTGTGTTCTTGATTTGGATCTCAGCTTGGACGTTATTCGTGTATAGAAACGCTACTGATTTTTGTACACTGATTTTGTATCCTGAAACTTTCTTGAAGTTGTTTATCATATCTAGGAGCATTTGGGCAGAGACTATGGAGTTTTCTAAGTACCGAATTATATCATCAGCAAAGAGACAGTTTGACTTCTTCTCTTCCTATTTGGATGTCTTTTATCTCTTTCTCTTTCCTGACTGCTCTTGCTAGGACTTCCTGAAATGCTGATACCCCATGCAGGACTGCATCTGGACACACCGTAGACCAGTCAAGTTGAAACATAAAATTAACCCTCACACTACGTGATATCATTAAATCAAACTTTCTCCCTCTTGAAGCTTCTCAGACTTCCAAACCTGTAGAGAAACATTTGCTAAGTTAAAGACGTATGTTTTGCCTTATGTTGCAAACAGTTTTTATCTGTTTCTGTACAGGTTGCTTATTATTGAAAATTTTTATCCACAAAGGTAGTTATTGGGTATCCAATCTTCATGCTGTATTTTAGTTCTCATTTTATGTTTGCCATCCTTCATGGTATCAACATGCAGTAGAATCACTAACATAAATTAGTAATGCATTTTTACATGTCGCTAGTAATTATCTTATTTCTTACTATGATTACCATGTCATAAATAACATATTGAATATTGAAATATATACATTACAACTAGAATGTGATCTCCCAAATGACGGAAAACTTGCCTCTCTTATCCTCCAAGCTTATAGCAAAGGACCTTGTCGATAGTAGCAGTTAATATCCTTAAATGAAAAAATTTAATTTTTCCATCTCTATGACTAAGAGGCCATATGAAATTTACCAATATGAAAATTGTATCAGTTCTCTATTACTACAATAATGTTGTGTAATAAAACAATCACTGTATCTGAGTAGCACAGAATATACATTGATTCCTCACATATGTGCAGGTTAGCCAGTCAATTCATGCAGGACAGATTGAGTAGGAACAGCTCTGCTCCTCATGCATTGATCATAGGATTCAGGATCAAAGAGAAGCAACTACCCAGGGGAACCTTTTCTCTTGGTAGTGACAGAATGCAAGACAGTAAGCTAAAACACAGAAGGCCTCTTAAGACCTAAGTTTAAAAATGGCATGCTATCCTCCATCCACATTTCTTTGGCTAAAACAAGGCCCATAGTCAAGCCCAAAGTCAAGGACAGAAGTAATACACTCTATCCACAATTAGTTCATGACAGTGGTGCGGATACAAGAGAGGGGGAAAAGAAAAGAATGAGAGTTAGTAATTTAATCTACCTAAAAAGCTGAAGTTAAGAGAGGTCATTTAAAGTCGGGCACAGTGGCTCTTGCCCGTAGTCCCAGCTACTCATGAGGCTGAAGCGAGGAGATTGTTTCAGCCGAGGAGTTCAAGGCAGCAGTGAGTTATGATTGTGCCACTGTACTACAGACTGGGTGACAGAGTGAGACTCTGTCTCTAAAAGAAAAAAAAATTAAGAGATGCCATTTAACTTTACAAGATCACCGAATTAGTTTTTCCTACAGCCAATACTTGACCCCATATTGCCACTGACTCCAAAGTTTTTAAACACTTCACTATGCTGTGATCAAGAATCCACAAAGAAGCCATTTTTGGTAACTTGGTAAATATTATACCCTCTTTTTTTGCAGTGAGTTTAGTACAAGAAATATAACTAAATTAAAACAGAATGCATTTATCACCTTGTTGAGTATGGGGATCTTACAGCTGCAAAGGATTTAATTAAAAGTTGATGATTTAATAGGCAGGTTCCATCTATTGTGTACTCTGGAGGGTGAGATTCAATTTAAAATTGGGCTCCAAATTTCATTTTGGAACAGCATCCTTGTCATCGGCTGGCAGAAAATATCCCAAAGGAAACAGACATGTCCCTGAATAGGGAGCACTGAATCAGACAGTCAAGAGCAGCTAAAAAGTTAAACAACAAATATTTTATGTACTTTGGTTCTGGTTCTAGGAAGTTCTAGGCATTCAGTTGTAGATATTTAATTGCATGTTTTTTGCCCACCTTTCTCATGCCAATTGTTCTTAAAACATACATTTCTTTGGATAAATAAGATTTTTGTATCGATTTTTAAATAACACCATCATTCCTTGATGCAACAAAATACAAGTTAATAAACACTGCAAAGCTAAAAAATCCCCTGTAATTTTTAGTCAACTACAGGTTGAGAATGAGAAAGGAATACAGGATCATTACGTATGTTACAATCTCAAAGTACCACAAGGTTTGGGCCTTGAGCTGATCTCAGAAATGTTCTCACCTTTTAAAATGCTCTTTCTCTTAGCAATAACTATGTTATGTGGTAAGTGTCCTCTACTTTCGCATTTATTGTCTGCCTGACACTGGTACACATTTATGAAATCATTATTCTTGCTGTCTGATCTACAGGAAACTAGGGATCATTAACTACCCCTAGTAGCTGATTCTTGGCTTCCTTTCTTACCGTGAAATATCCTTAAATTGTAAAGGGCTTGAGTTTACAGATAGAAATTTGTCAATCTCTCCTTTCCAAAGAACAAAAATCACAATGTGTTGAATGAATATTAGTGTATTTGTTTGTGGATGCACACTCTCATGCACCACTACATCCTCAAGTGTATATAATACATCTAGAGAACAACTACCAATATTTTAAAATTAGAACTTTCTCTTCCTTGTCATTCCATTTTTGGCAAGCATTTAAAATGTTGATTTTCTACAAACCTGAAGTGTATTTGTTTTACTGCCAGAGAAATGTACAAGTTATATTAGAGACAAAAGATTAAGATAGTGTCTTTTACAAATAGGCCAACGAGATTGCCGTGCTGGGATAGGTTCATTTCCAAAGGCTGTGCCATCATTCATGATGGCTATGATCTGCCTGTGCTGAATGCCACCTATCACACTGCCAAGTGTTCCCTGGGCCAGATCATCACCACCAATGCTGAAAATCAAGTTTCAGTCTTCTTAATTTCCAAATTTCCATAAGTAGTGTCAACATTTTAAAATCTCTCCAAATAAAGTGGTCTTGCGTGTGTGAAATCATAGAGTCAGAAAGAGCTTTATGATGTTGCCTTCACAGAACCAGATGCAAATTAACATGGCATTGCTCTTAAAATGTAATGGTTGCTTCCAGTGCTGCAGCCTACAATTTGCGTCCCAAATGGAAGCTTCAGGGGCCCCTACTGTGAACACCAGCCACATGTCAAAATAACTGAGGTGACCTTTCAAAGCCACCAATTTTGTTTTCTTTTAAAAAATAAAAAAAGGCTTTTCCTCATGCAGTATGAGTATTAGTCAAGCCAGGAGCTAATAAAAAAAAAATCCTGAAAGAATATATAAATAGGAATCCAGAATTATCAATAGAATCAAATAATTCTGTATTCAAAATTTGCTTTTGCCACTTACAAGCTGTAGACCCATGGGCAGAGACTGTTAGTGTTTAGTTCCTTTTCTGTTAAATACGATATGAATTCTGGAGGTTAGCATTTATTGCACACTTACTATACTGACACATATGCAGAGTGATTTGTAGGTATTTTCTTATTTACTCCATTCAATGATTATAGAATATTAATACTTTCCCCATTGTTTACAAAAATGGGCTTACAGAAGTTAGGCAAAAGCAGAGGCAGAATTAAATAGTAAATGCATAGTATAGCGTATGAGTCAGTTCTCACACTGCTATAAAGAACTACCTGAGACTGGGTAATTTATAAAGAGGTTTAATTGACTCACAGTTCCGCATGGCTGGGGAGGCCTCGGGAAACTTACCATCATGGTAGAAGGCAAAAGGGGAGCAAAGCACATTCTCCCATGGCAAAGCAGGAGAGAGAGAGAGAAACGAGAAGTGCCACACACTTTTATACAAACAGATCTCCTGAGAACTCACTCACTATCACAAAAATAGTAACTGGGAAGTCTGCCCTGATAATTCAATCACCTCCTACCAGGCCCCTCCCCTGACACACGGGGATTATAATTTGACATGAGATTAGAGTGACACAGAGCCAAACCATATCCCTTCCATCCCTAGCCCCTCCCAAATCTTATGTCTTTCTCACATTTCAAAACCAATCATGCCTTCCCAACAGTCCACCAAAGTCTTAACTCCTCCCAACATTGACTCAAAAGTCCAAATCCAAAGTCACATCTGAGACAAGGCAAGTCCATTCTGCCTATGAGCTGATAAAATAAAAAACAAGTTAGTTGCTTCCAAGATACAATGAGGGTACAGGTATTGTGTAAATGCTCCCACTCCAAATGGGAGAAATTGGCCTAAACATAAAGGCTATAGGCCCTACGCAAATCAGAAACCCAGCAAGGCAGTCAAATCTTAAAGCTCCAAAATAATCTCCTTTGACTCCATGTCTCACAACCAGGACATGCTAATGCAAGAGGTGGACTCCCAATGCCTTGGACTGCTCCACACCTGTGGCTCTGTAGGATAAAGCCCTGTTTTCACAGGCTGGCGTCCAGTGCCTGTGGCCTTCTAGGCACATGGTGCAAGCTGTCCATGGATCTACCATTCTGGGGTCTGGAGGTCAGTGGCCCTCTTCCCACAGCTCTACTAGGCAGTGCCCCAGTGGAGATTCTGTGTGGGGGCTCCAACATCACATTTCCCCTCCACACTGCCCTAGTAGAGGTTCTCCATGAGGGCTCCAAATCTACCACAGACTTCAGCCTGGTCATCCAGGCATTTCCACACATCCTCTGAAATCTAGGCAGAGGTTCCCAAACCTCAGTTCTTGCCTTCTGCACACCCAAAGACCCAACATCACATGGAAGCCACTATGGCTTCAGGCTTGCAGCCTTTGAAGCCGCAGCCTCTGAAGCCACAGCCTGAGCTGTACGTTGGCTCCTTTTGGCCACAACTAGAGTTGGAGCGTCTAGGACACTGGTTACTATGCCCTGAGGCAGCATAGAGCACTAAAGCCCTGGGCCTGGCCCACAAACCCATTTTTCCCTTCTGGGCCTCCAGGACTGTGATGGGGAGGACTGCTATGAAGATCTCTCACATGCCCTGTAGACATTTTCTCCATTGTCTTGGCTATTAACACTTGGCTTCTCTTAGGCAAATTTCTGCAGCTGGCTTGAATTTCTTCCCCAGAAAATTTGTTTTTCTTTTCTACCACATAGTCAGGCTGCAAATTTACCAAACTTTTCTGCTCTGCTTCCCTTTTAAACATAAGTTCCAATTTCAGATCATCTCTTTGTGAATACATATGACTGTATGCTGTCAGGACCAGCCAGGTCACCTCTTGAATGCTTTGCTGCTTAGAAATTTCTTCCACCAGATACCCTAAATTATCTCTCTCAAGTTCGAAGTTCCACAAATCTCTATGGTAGGGGCAAAATGCCACCAGTCTCTTTGCTAAGGCATAGCAAGAGTGACCTTTACTTCAGTTCTTAATACATTTGACATCTCCATTTGAGACCACCTCAACCTGGATTTCATTGTCGGTATTACTATCAGCATTTTGGTGAAAGCCATTCAACAAGACTCTAGGAAGTTCCAAACCTTCCCATATCTTTTTATCTTCTTCTTAGCCCTCCAAACTGTTCCAACCTCTGCGTGTCACCCAGTTCCAAAATCGCTTTCACATTTTCAGGTATCTTTATAGCTGTACCCCATTCCCAGTACCAATTTTCTGTATTAGTCCATTTTCACACCGCTATAAAGAACTACCTGAGACTGGGTAATTTACAAAGAAAAGAGGTTTAATTGACTCACAGTTCTACGTGACTGGGGAGGACTCAGCAAACTTATCATGGTGGAAGGCAAAGGGGAAGCAAGTCACGTCTTACATGGCAGAGCAGAAGAGAGAGAGAGAAAGAAATAGGAAGTTCCACACACTTTCAAACAACCAGATCTCATGAGAGCTCACTCACTATCATTAGAATAGCAAGGGGAAGTTTGTCCCATGATTCAGTCTCCTCCCACCAGGCCCCTCCCCTGACACATGGGGATTACAATTTGACATGAGATTTGGGTGGGGACACAGAGCCAAGCCATATTATATAGCAACTGGTTCATAGCAGGCATTCAGGAAATACTAGTTTAGGAGATTCCATTCTTCCACTACTTAAAATTCTTCTTAACCTGCTCATATTAATGTCATTCAGTGTTGGTCTTCTAGAAATATGAGTTCAGCCATCTTTAGCTTATGGATCTGACTATTCCAGTTACTTTCAATTTCAAGGAGTCCAATATATGTTGCAAAACCAGACCCCTTGCACATTAATTTATTACAAAATATTTATTGATCATCTGTAGTATGTTATGCAAGGGAAACGTAGTAGAGCAAAAAATAGTTGAGCTCCTTGCTCTCATGGAACTTAATTCGAGCAGGGAAAATGGAAAACAAATGAAAGAAATGAGACATAAACAAGGCTGAATGACGACAATGGGAGAGAGTGCCACTTTAGATTCATGGCCAGGGAAGACTTCATTCAGGGGTGTATTATAAGTTTGCCGAAGCTACACAGGAAAGTAGCAAAAACCAGGTGGCTTAAAAAACAGAAATGTATTGTCTCACAGTTCTGGAGGTTAGAAGTCCTAGATTAAGCCATCATCCTGCATGGTTGGTTTCTTCTGAGGGCTGTGATGAAGACTGTTCCAGGTCTCTCTCCTAGCTTCTGGTAGCCTCAGGCACTCGACCTATAGACTGCACCCTCCACGTGTCTTCACTGTCTTTCCCCTATCCTTAGATCCATGTCCAAGTCTCCCTTTTTATAAGGACACCACTCATATTGAGTTAGAGTCCACCCTAATGGCCTCATTTTAACTTCATCATCTGTAAAGACCCTATTTCCAAATTAGGTCACATCCACAAATACTGTGGGTTAGGACTTCAACATCTTTGGTGGGGGGCAGATAAAATCCAACTCATAATAGAGGGTGAGATTTAAAATATGTGCCAAATAATAAATACCTGTTTGGTGAGGGAGAAGCATGCTAGGTAGAGAAGGAGTAAAAAGGACTTAAAAGTACTCACTAAAAACAGGTAATAAAATGTTCACATAGCACTAATAAGAAACCCAAATTGGAAACTAACCAAATGCTTATCAACAATTGGATGAATACACTGTAGTACAGTCACACAATGGAAAACTACTCAGCAAGATTCAGCAAACCACAGATCTTGGGCCAAATGTAGACCACTGCTTGTTATTGTAAATAAAGTTGCATTGGAACGCAGTTGCTACCTCAATTCATTTATACATTATATATAGCTGTTTTCACTCTATAACTCAGTTGAGCAGTTGTGGCAGACATCACATGACCCAAAAAACTGAAATTATTTACTATCTGCCCCGTTTTAGAAAAACATAGTTTTCTTACCTCTACTTATAGCAGATAAAAGATCATTTAGGAATATTACACAATAACATGAATGAATCTCACAGGCAGATACAATTTCATGCCAAACAAGTTCAACACAGAAGATTAGATAATATACGACCTGTTTTATAATAAAAAAATAAACAGCCAAAAGTAATTTCTGTGGTTACAAGTCACAATGGTGATTATTCTTGCTGGGATAAAGTTACTAGAAGGGAGGTAGTGACAGGAGAGTGTAGGGTGGTGGGGTAGGAGAGCAGGGGACAGGTGGTTTGGGGTTTCCAGGAATGATTGTTCTGTTTCTTTATCCAGGTGCTTGTTACATGGATGTGTTCCATTTCAGTTTGTGAAAATGCATGCAGATTTGTACTTATACCCAATTTTGTGTCCCTATATAGTAAAACGTTGTTTTTATATTTTAAATATTAAAAGTAAATAAAGATAGCAAGCTTTGTATATTTCTAGAACTAAAAAGAGGCTGACCATGGATATTTGAAACATTAGATATATTGGAATTAAGATTTTAATTTGTGTGATTGCTGTTCTTTATTCAGAGCTGAAAAAAAAGAACTTTCCTCAATGATGGACATGTTCTACTTGGTGCTGTCTAATTGAGCAGCCACTAGTCATATGTGTCTGTTGAGCACTTGAAATGTAACTGGTGTAACTGAGCAACTAAATTTAAATTTTATTTAATTTTATGTAGTTATTTTAATTAGTTCAATTTTAATTTATTTAAATTTAATTAGTTTAATTTAGCCCCACGTGGATGGTGGCTACTGTCTCGCACAGCTGTCTCTATCCTGTGGCACAACTCTCCATATCCCATGCATCCTCCTCACCTTGATCTAACCCCCACATCCTTTCTCAGGTTCATGCTGTGTAATACCTAGAAAAATAAAAATCATCTCAGGTTCTATCCTACTCCAAAAACCAGTGCATCTAATGTTTTTAGGAAATCTAAAATTGCTTTTCTTATTTGTGCATGTTTTATTTTCATAGGGTGTAAACTGAATGACTAATAAAGAGCATAGATTTAATGGCTCCTTGGGTTTATTAGCTAACACACTTGATTTTAAGATTCTCTTGCCTATTACAACTTTATAAATCTTTTTAATAGGGTGTTGTTTTAACGTTGTATATCTGTACAGATATAGGAAATGGAAAAAAATTACCTTCTGAATCAGTTGTGCCCTCAATTGCAGTAGTGCTAATTTGAGTCGTCTTCTCTTTGGTGCCAAGAAAATAACAGATAATAGATATTGTACATTGAAAAGAAAGTTATGGTGTTCAGAAAGGCCAAATCAATGGAAAATTCTAAGCTTTATGTGGATAATATACCTCAAACATACCTTTTATGGACATTTGTAGAAGTATTTTAATGATATTTTTAGGTGTTTTATGTTTCCAAAACACATACAGTAATCATAAAATGTTCATTCAAACATCATTTCTAATATAGACACAAACACATTTATAAAAACAAGGAAAGAGAACTACGCAAATTTGGAATAGCCAATCATGTTACTATGAGGGTTTACCACTTCGAAGTTGTCAGCTTAAAGATACACTTCTGATTTGGGACAGATTTTTTTAATATAAAAGTTTAAATTAAGATAATCTATTAAGTTATAACTTTCCTTGAATCAAAAAAACAATCTAATGAAATCACCTTTGGAAGAGTTCATTTTTTAGATTAAAGGCAAAGGACAGAAGTAAAGAAGCTAACACCATGAATAGATCTAAATAACTCTTATTGTCTTATATATGTCTATAAATAAATAGTGATATATGACAATCAGTTGGTAGTTCTTTTTCTGATACTCTAAAATATTGAAGTGTCCTCTAAGCAAAAAGATTAAAATGCTGCTTCATAAAGTTTGTTATAGGAGTCATATTGTGCTTCAATTTTTAAAAATCAGCTTGTTTCTGTGGTGCTCATTATGGGTGAAAATTTTGTGTTATGTCAAATTCATTAACCATGTTCTGACAACCATGTACTAACAGGAAAGTGGTGGGGTGGCGGGGAGTGCACACGCATGTTCATGTTCACTCAGGGGATCGCGTGTATATATTTATGGTTATGTGGAAACAGTGATTACGCTCTGTATTTTTAGGTGTGGTGGGAAAAACTGATGAATGATCTGTCTCTAGAAGTTCTGATAATACATGCAGTCTATTGATAGAGAAGGACTTCCCAGATGAACTGAAGCATTTTTTAGCATCAGTTTATAATTCTCTGACTCCATCTTCAAGCACACTTAGAATAGATTGGATGCAGTTGGATCCCATTATATAATCCATTAGTGATTAAAAATGGGTTAGCAGGCCAGGTGTGGTGGCTCATACCTGTAATCCCAGCACTTTGGGATGCTGAGGTGGGTGGATCACTTGAGGTCAGGAGTTAGAGACCAGTCTGGCTAACATGGTGAAACCCTGTCTCTACTAAAAATACAAAAATTAGCCAGGCATGATGGCAGGTGCCTGTAATCCCAGCCACTCAGGAGGCTGAGCCAGGAGAATCCCTTGAACCCAAGGGGCGGAGGATGCAGTGAGCCAAGATCGCACCACTGCACTCCAGCCTGGGCGACAGAGCAAGACTGTATCTCAATAAAAAAGGGGGGGTTAAAAGTCCTTATTTTTTTTCTGAAGTGACCAATTTACTGTTATGAACCATTCAAGGAGTGCTGGTGAATATCACGGAGCCAGTGAACATGCCAAACAACATATATGTGTCAGAATCCAGGACTGCCTAAAAGTGTGGATGCACTAGCAAGCTAATTACAAACATTTATTTTTTAAATGTAGTTTCCTATATTTTCCTAGAGCCATCAAAGCACACAGACAGGGATTCCATCTAATATAGTGATTCCTAGTTTACTCCCTATTATGTGAAAATAAAAGGCAAATTCTGATATATGCACAACTTTGTTACATAATTCAGTTATTTATCTTGTTTTGGTAACATGTTTCATTCAGATATTTGGACACATGTTAAGGCCCATTGCCCAAACAACTCAGAAAATTAAAATTATGGGAAGACATATTTGAGCTGATGAATGATAGGGAATTGAAATATTGCATATGGCAGCACATTGAGACCATGCTACTTACTATAAAGATTCATGTATACTTTGGTGTAGTCTGAATAAATTGGTCTAAAAGTAGAGATGTTTGCCTGAACCATTCTCTTCTGAGAGAAGATTTCAAGCTTTGCTCTCTGAAGGTGAATTCACCTGGGCGACCCCATACACTCCCTCTCTGTGTCATGGCTTGCTCTCTTCCTTTAACCTCTTCAACTTTTATCCATACTTGCATCTCAAGTGAATACTACTAAAAGTGTTTTGTGATCCTTTGCCTTCTTGATCTCTTATTTTTATTACATACTTTAGGCACACAATCTAATTCATGCATTATTTTCTGGGAAATTATTCTGTAAACATCAGATTTCTCTTGCATACCAAATTATAAACTTGACTGATAGTTGTATACTAAAAGTG
This sequence comes from Gorilla gorilla gorilla, assembly GCF_029281585.2. Classification (NCBI taxonomy): domain Eukaryota; kingdom Metazoa; phylum Chordata; class Mammalia; order Primates; family Hominidae; genus Gorilla; species Gorilla gorilla. Next base: position 11,533,269 of record NC_086017.1, read on the forward strand.
ATCCTTATCTGATACATGTGTAAGTTTGGTTATTTATTTTTATTTTTTACTTATCTCCATTTTTTTTGTCTAAAGAATCCAGGTATGACCACAGTATTTACTTGTGTTCTTTCATAGCACTTGAAGTGGTGCTAGGATCATAGCAGCAATCAATAAAAGATAATAATATTTCCACGGAGAGAAACAGGAGTAAAACATCGGCACCAAAATCCCTCCAGGCTTCATCCGTGACAAACCATTGGAGATAACATGGCCCAGTGGAGAAATTTATGGCAAACACAAAGTATTTGCTCTGTGCGGAAATGCCCTAGTCCCTTTCTGCTGAATGGAGATGTGAATTATTTACATAACCATCATATAACAACTTACTGACTTCAAGATTGTAAAGTACCCTATTAATGTTTTAAGCATTTCCCTTTATTTTACCACAAGTAAATTATTTAGGCAATGTTAAAATGTTTTATGCTTTGACTAATGAGAAAGTATATATCATATCTTATTTTAATTGGCTGTTTACCTTATCCTGTGGAAATTATACATTTATTATTTCAGACATAATTTACTATGCATATACTCCCTGACAGATCTATATGCCATTTTTACACTTGGTCTAATCATTAAGACACAAAACTGTGCAGATAATTGTTACTTGGAAATTGTTACTTTTTCTTCAGCTATGTTTCCACCAAGAGGCAATGCCAAATTTTTAAACTATCTATTTCCTTCATGTAATTGACTTGGCTCTTTCTAGAGAAGGCTTGTCATAGGTTTCTCACCACCTTACATTTTCAGACGACATGTTTTACTAGTATAAAGTAGATCACAACAATAATAAGTTCATAGATGAAGTTCATAAACTAATATCTCCCCAGTCAGGCTTTGTCTTCCATGGCTGTGTGGACTCTACAGGAAAGAAATGACTCCAAAAGCAATACCCCATGTATCATCCTCATAATTCACCTCAATTCCATCCTATCAATTAAAGATATTCCCTATGATAAAACAGACTTTGATTCAAGGCTTCCAACTATTTTTAAGAGTTGTATTAGTGGCATATAAAATGAAAGCTCATTCACCTCCTCCTTCTGTCTTTGTGTAGCAACTCATATTTGTGCAGTTCATAAAGGTTTATTTAGTAAATGTAGTCCTCACAACACCGGTGTGAAATGGGCAGAACAAGAGTAGCTCTATTTTCCACAAGATTCAGATCAAAACTATGTCTTCTTATGCCTATATAACTTTTTGCAAGACAATACACAGAAAAAGAAGTAATTTCATCTCTAAAGAAAAACATTCTGCAACTCCTACAGGCAACTAATGAAAGTCAAGGGTTTCCATTTCAAGGGTCTTCAGACTATAGTTTCTTGGTAATATAAATAACTAAATCATGAATTAAAATAACTATAATACATGTATAAAAATATTTTTCCTTCTTAGATGGAAAATGTCTCCTACTGTGAAGTACACAAAATCTTTAGTTATTGTAGTTAAATCTCAAATGCCTAAAAAAAGGTCACATAAAAAGCAAGAGGGTTGGGTGTAATACAGTGGAAGGTGCATGCATTTATAGTTATCTAGGGCAAACAAGTCTCATTTAAGAGTTTTCACAGGTACACTTTTTAAAAACACTACACAATCATGTTCCTAGGTATTTACCCAAATGAGCAGAAAACACATGTTCACACAAAAACCTGGACATGGATATTCACAGAAGCTTTATTCATAATTGCCAAAACTTGAAAGCAACCAAAATGTCCTTCAGTATATGAATAGACAAGTAAACTGGGACACATAGACAATGGAATATTATTCAGCACTCAAAAGAAATGAACTATCAAGCCATGAATAAACATGGACAAACTCAAATACATATTTCTGAGTGAAAGAAGCCAATGAGAAAGGCTACACATCAATGATTCCAACTAGATGACACTCTGGAAAATACAAAACTATGGAGACAGTAAAAAGATCAGTGGTTGCCAGAGGTGAGGGACTAAGGAGGGATGAACAGGAGGAGAGCATACGATTTTAGGGCAGTGAAACGCCTCTGTATGATGCTATAATTGTTACAGTGGGTAGCTAGGTGGGTATGAGTAAGGCAGGAAAGGGCTCCCCAACCCACCCACACACATACCAGAAGTGTTGGGTGACCATCGGGTGATGGTCAGACGGTTGTTAACTGTCTCTCTAAAGTAATAACTGATCACAGCTGGCACCACGGAAAGGCAGTCTCCTAACAGATGAAAAACGCCTGAAACTCGTGATCAGCAACTTCCCAATAAGATCTCCAGAGTTGGGAGAAGTGACACAAACCACAGAAGTATACCAACATGTAAAACCCCAAGTCAAAAGGTCAAACCACACAGTTGTCTTTCAAGTTGCCTGCTTGGCGATCTTCCATGTGTACTTTCCTTTCTCTGATTCTTGCTCTAAAACTTTTTAATAAGCTTTCACTCCTGCTCTAAAACTTGCCTCGGTCTCTCCTTCTACCTTATGCCCCTCGTAAAATTCTTTCTTCTTAGGAGCAAGAACTGAGGTTGTTGCAGACCCGTATGGATACAAATATTTTCTACCACTAACATGCCATGTGACTCAGGTAACTTCCACTGCTAACATAATGGTGGATGCATGACATTATATATTTGTTCAGACCAAGAGAATGTATACGCCATGAGTGAATTCTAATGTATGCTATGGACGTTGGGTGATAATGACATTTCTGTGTAGGTTCAATAAGTGTGACAAGTGTATCATTCTGGTGAGGGGTATTAATAGTCAGGTAGGCTGTGGGTGGTCAGGGAAAGATATATGGGAAATCTTTGTAATTTAGCTCAACTTTTCTGTGAACTTAAAACTGCTCTATAAATAAAATTTATTCAAAATTAAAATAAAAAACACGGTAGTCACCAAAGAGAACCTACAAGCTCTCTGGTGATTAACCTCTAGCTAGAATCTAAGTGAAAAATTGATTTCTGTCTTACCTCAGGATAGAAGAATCCACCTTTCTCTTCTATTTAATGGGTATGAAATTATTTGAGAAATAGCTTATGAAATTAAAAAAAAAACAACTTATAGCAGGTAAAGTTATCATTTGGGAGTAAAACTGAGTGGCTTTTAAGAACTACAAAAGATCTCTTTTCAGCCTTTTGCCTAAGATCAAGTGAAGAACTACAAAAGGCTTAAAATTCTTTCCAGGTATTTTAGGAATCACTAAAGTGCATAAGGACAAGACTTTTATTTTTCAAAAGGAAGAACAAAAAAAAAACATCAATTCCTTGTACCTGCTTAGGGAGAATAAATCTCTCAGTGTTAAATTAAATCTAGCTAGTATCAGAAGTTTTTGCAGATATTTAACCTTACAATTTAAATGTTCACTGAAGGACTTCTTGAAACATTAGAAGGAAGAGACCTCTCCTTGCCCCAAAGTCCAATTTCTTTGGAGGTTATATAGAGTTTCACATTTCTATAGAATGTGAAACTCAATTTTGAAAAACAAAATAACTCAATTTTGAAAAACAAAATGAATACTGAATCAAGCATAGTCAAAAGTGAGAGAAAGTTAAAGGTGTACATGGTGTGATATCTCTGTATAGCACAGAGGGTGATATAATGGTATTTGCATTCAAACAAAAAATGGGCTCAAACTCAGCCTCTCCTCCTTGCTTACATCGTAACACTGGGTAACTTACCCACCCACATGGAGCCTCCTTAGCCTCCACCAGAACACTGTGAACACAATTATTGGAGGAACCTGCCCCCAATATTTCAATGTAGGTTCTTTCTATTTTCTGTAAGTGTTGGCTGGTCTGAGAAATAAAGAGAAAGAATATAAAGAGAGGAATTTTACAGCTGGGCCTATGGGGGTGACATCACCTATCAGTAGGACCGTGATGCCACCTGAGCTGCAAAAACAGCAGGTTTTTATTAATTACTTCAAAAGCGGGGGGGGGTGTACGAACAAGGAGTAGGTCACAAAAATCACATGTTTCAAAGGGCAAAAAAGAAGAACAAGATCACATGCTTCTGAGGCCAATACAGATCACAAGGCAAAGGGCAAAGCAAAGATCACAAGGCAAAGGGTGAAATCAAAAACTCCTGATAAGGGTCTATGTTCAGCTGTGCACCTATTGTCTTGATAAACATCTTAAACAACAGAAAACACAGTTCGAAGGGTCTATGTTCAGCTGTGCATGTATTGTCTTGATAAACGTCTTAAACAACAGAAAACAGAGTTCGAGAGCAAAGAACCAGTCTGACCTCCAATTTACCAGGGTGGGGTTCCTTCTGCACCCTAATAAGCCGGAGGGTACCGCAGGAGACTAGGGAGTATTTCAGTCCTCATCTCAACTGCATAAGACAGACACTCCCAGAGCGGCCATTTATAGATCTCCCCCCAGGAATGCATTCCTTCCCCAGGGTATTAATTATTAATATTCCTTGCTAGGAAAAGAATTCAGTGATATCTTCCCTACTTGCATGTCCATTTATAGGCTCTCTGCAAGAAGAAAAATATGGCTCTATTTTGTCCGACCCCACAAGCAGTCAGACCTTATGGTTGTCTTCCCTTGTTCCCTGAAAATCGCTGTTATTCTGTTCTTTTTCAAGGTGCACTGATTTCATATTGTTCAAACACACATGTTTTATAATCAATTTGTGCAACAGTGATCCTGAGGTGACATACATTCTCAGCTTACAAAGATAACAGGATTAAGAGATTAAAGACAGGCATAAGAAATTATAAGAGTATTAATTTTGGGAACTGATAAATGTCCATGAAATCTTCACAATTTATGTTCCTCTGCCGTGGCTCCAGCCGGCCCCTCCATTTGGAGTCCCTGACTTCCCACGACACACAATCCTGCATGTAATACAATAAACACAGTTGGAATGAAGAGTCAATGTGAAATGCTGCCCTAAGTGCTGGGCTTATGCATGCATCGCTGATAGGTAATATGGTAGTGACTACATTGAGTATGATGAGACAACCCAAAGTAAACTTCATTTTGTTTGGAATATTGAGGCCCAGAGAAGAGATATGTTCCACAAGAAATGGCAAACTGGATGCTGGCACTGGTGGTGCATTGCTTCAGAATAATAGAATTGACATTTTCATTTCCTGAATTAATATGAATCCACTGCAGAAGCATGGTACCTGGAACATCTAGAAATGTTAGTTGGGTGGCATGTTACTGAATGGAATTGGTAGATCTTCTCCATGAAGAAAAGCCACTCTTTCTTGCCGCTGTAGATCCCTGTTCAATTCCTGGCATTTTGTGACCGTCTAATCCTTCACTCAGGTGGGGCTCATAGAAGTGATCATGATTTATGTTAACTTTCAATGCTGTTAAAATTTAATCCTGTGATGATTTCAATTAAACATTTATTAATTGGAATACCAAATCCCATTTTATTTTTTATTTTTAAAATTTTTATTGCTAAGCTTTCTCATCATTCCCTATTTATTTTATCCATTTGAATAGGTGTTAATTTTGTATACCTCCATTTATATTGATATAGAGTGAAAGATATAAGAAAGTACCCTTTACCTTCAGACGTCTATGTGACGTTTTTATTCTTTAAGGAACAGGTAGGAGCATATACCAATTGCATTTTCAACAACTGAGATTATAACAGGTCTTTACCATTGTATGTATAAATTGGATGAATTATATTACATTAATTACCTTTAATTTTCTAAGCTAACACATATTAAAATATATGTATACACACATAATGGTGAATTTGATAGGCAAAATAGTATTTTATTATTAACTGCTTTATTGGTTAGATTTAAACTGATTTTTTTAAATATTCAGATGGGGCCAGGCGTGGTGGCTCACACCTGTAATCCCAGCACTTTGGGAGGCCAAGGTGGGTGGGAAACCTGGGGTCAGGAGGTTGAGACCAGCCTGACCAATGTGGTGAAACTGTGTCTCTTCTAAAAATACAAAAATTAGCTACGCATGATGGTGTGCACCTTTAATCCCAGCTACTCGGGAGACTGAGATAGGAGAATTGCTTGAACCTGGGAGCTGGCAGTTGCAGTGAGCCAAGATCATGCCACTGCACTCTAGCCTGGATGACAGAGCAAGACTCCATCTCAAAAAAAAAAAAAAAAAAGAAATTCAGATGGGAATTAGCTAGCTCCCAAGTTAGCTTCAAGGCTTGGGAGAAAGAAACAAAGGCTTTCCATAGCCTCAAAAAATAAAAATAAAAGTTTTTTTTTTTCAGATGGAGAATTAGAGGCTTTCAGCATTCCTCAGCCACTTGGAAAGAGCAAGACAGTGCATAAAGATCAATTCTGTGAGCTTTAATTCAAGAAGGAAAATGGGATTACACTGGAATGGTAAAGAACATCCCAGACCCAGAGGGGAGGATGCCAGCAAAGAGCCCCTCTGATGGCACCTGGCTGATAAAAGTGAATGAAGCCCCAGTACATGAGAGGGAAACAGAGCTTCCCTCTGTGACTCACCTTACCACTGCCCATCCAAGCAACCCAGGGCTATGGAGAGCTCTTTGTTTCTCCCAAGCCTTGGAGCTAACTTGGGGCAAGGCCTGGAGACATTGTGAGAGAAAGACACCTGGAAAACCTCAGGCATTTCTCCAGACCTGGGACAGAGAGCAGGACACCATATTTAATGTGGTCACATACAAACTCAGCCATTTTTTGGTGACTTGGCAGCATGGCCATGCAGGCATTTTCATCTTGGGCCAGAGATTGAAGTGCCCACTCCGGAATGGGTAGGAGCCTCCACAGTCAGAACTTTTGAAAGTACCACAGAAGTAGGGGCTGGAACTGTGCTCTCCCCCATCACAAGCCTAGACCAGGAGGAGAGCTGCTAAAGCTGCCATTGTTCCTGAGTGGTGATAAACCAGGGCCAGATTGGCGACTTGAAACCAGTCTTAATGAGCCATTGCTGGGTTCGCCAGCCTGCCCCCCTGAGATCATGGTGCAGTGGGTCACTCTCCACTCCACCCCCCTGGCAGAAATCCAAGCATTTGGAGCACGCATTTGCCTGGATCCACACCCTAAGTTGCCTCATCCATCCTGTACAGAGATCCTGGTACAGGGAGGCCCCCTCTCTTCACAACCAGGCAGGTCTCCAGGCACTCAGTGCACCCACTGATCTGGTTCAGCAACCCAAGCCACCCCACACTTCCTGGACACGAATTGTGATTAATCAAGGCCCTCTTCACTCCATGCCCAGGCAGATCTCCAGGTGTCGGAGTACCAGCTCTCCTAGATCAGCAGCATGAGGAGGCCTGCCCTTCCTGTGCACAGATGCTGGTCCAGGAGAGCCCTCTCTGCTACATAGCCAGGCATATCTCCAGGCATTCAAAGTATCTGCGTATATGCTTCAGTAGCCTAAGTCACCTCATCTCTCCTGTGCAGGGATTGTGGCACAGGGCAGTTCTCTCCACTCTATGCCCAGATGGATCTCCAGGCATTTGGAGCACCCATTATCCTAGATTAGCAGTTTAGGCCACTCGTCACCCCTTCATAAAGAGCCTGGAGCTGAGGACGTTTCCCAGCTCCATGTGTAGGCACACTTCTGGTTGTCTGGTGGCCGTTCACTGGATTCTCCCTGAGTGCAGGTGTTTGTGCCTGCCACTGGGGGATCTTTGGGGAGCCCTGCCCAGTCCAGCCCTGCTCATAATGGCGCCTGCCCCCAGGAGTTGAGTAGGGAGTTTAGGCCACTGTGCATAGAAGTAATTAGCCCATTGCCTGAGCAACAGAGAGCTTCTGACAGTAAATAAGGATCAAGTATATACCTATCCTACTGGACGCAGCCAGCTCTTACCTATAAACACCATTTATGGGCTTGTAGGTCGAACTGCAAAGCCCAATATAAAGCCAGCCAAAAGAAGTGTATATGGCTATAGAAGCAAAGCCAAAACCCTATTCCATATTCTCTACAGTCATACCCACTGGGGAGAGGGAGGGGCACAGAGAGAAAGGGAAATTTAAAAACACTATTATAGGGAAAGAAAGAAAATGAAATAACACCTCGCCAATGTGAAAATAATTACAAAAATTAGAAGTGCCAGCATCTCCTGATGGGAAAAAAGCAAACACAAAAATGTATACCATAAACAATTTGAGTGTAGTAACATCACCAAACGATTAAACTAGCTCTTCAGCAATGGTCTCTAGCCAAAATGGAAATGAAGAAATGACAGTTAAGAATTTGAAGTATGGATTGCAGGGAAGCTCAACAAGATGCAAGACAAGGTTGAAAATCAACATAAAGAAACTTCTAAAACAATCCAGGAAATGGAGAAAGAGATAAACATTTTAAAATGAAATCAATCAGAGCTTCTAAAATTAAAAAACTTACTTAAGGAATTTCAAAATATAATTGAAAGCCTTATCAATACACTGGACCAAGCAGAAAGAAGAATTTCAGAGTGTGAAGACCTTCTTTTGAACTAACTCAATCAGACAAAAATTTTAAAAAGAATTTTTAAAAATAAAGTCTTTGCATAATGTGGGATTATGTAAAGCAACCAAACCTACAAATTATTGGTATTCCCAAGAAACAAGAGGAACAAGCAAAGGTAGTAATTCAAGAAACTTTCCCTAATCTTGCTAAAGACATCCAGATACAAGAAATTTAGAGAAGACCTGTAAGATACTATACAAAATGAACATTAAAAGGCAGATAGTCACCAGACTGTCCAAGGTCAATGCTGAAGAAAAAACCTTAAAGGTAGCTAGAGAAAAAGGTCAGATCATGTACAAAGAGAACTCCATCTGGTTAACAGTGGACTTGTCAGCAGAAACTTTACAAGCTAAGAAAGTTTGATGACCTATTTTCTCATTCATAAAGAAAAGACATTCCAGCCAAGAATTTTGTATTCCTCCAAATTAAGCTTTATAAGCAAAGGAGTGATAAAAAATTTTCCACACAAGCAGGCACTAGGGGAATTCACTACCACTAGACTATCCTTACAAGAGATCATCAAGGGAGTTCTAAACATGGGAATGAAAGAACAATATCTGCTACCACAAAAACACACTTAAGTACATAGTTCACAGATGCCATAAAGCAACCGTGCAATCCAAACAACAAAGCAACCAGCTATTTCATGATAGTATCAAAAGCTCACAAATCAATATTAACTTTGAATGTAAATAGTCTAAATGCCTCACTTAAAAGACAAGAGTGGCAAGTGAGATGAAAAAACAAGACCCATCTGTCTGCTGTCTTTAGAGACTCATCTCACACATATCAATGCCTATATGCTCAAAGCAAGGGGTTGAAGAAAGACCTACCATGCAAATAGAAAACAAAAAGTGCAGGGATTGCTATTATTATTTCAGATAAAACAGACTTTAAGCCAACAACAGCTAAAAAAAAATGACAAATAAGGGCATTACATAATTGTAAAGGAGTTCAAGTCAACAAGACGAAAAGTATTCTAAATATAAAATGCATCCAACACAGGAGCACCCAGATTCATAAAACAAGTTCTTCCAGACCTATGACAAGACTTAGATAGCCACATAATAGTGGGGTATTTCAACACCCCACTGTCAGCATTAGACAGATCACAGGGGCAGAAAACTGACAAAGAAATTCTTGACTTAAACTCAACACTTGACCAATTGGACCTACTAGATATCTACATCCATCAACCACAGAGTATACATTCTTCTCATCTGCACAGCAAGCATATTGCAAGATCGGCCACATGCCCAGCCATATAACAAGTCTCAATGAATTTAAAAAAAATAGAAAAAATAGAAATCATACCAAACATTTACTCTTGAACCATATAAACACAGAAATCAGTAACAAGAAGATCTCTCAAAACCAAACAGTTACATGGAAATTAATAATTTTCTCCTGAATGACTTTTCGGTAAATAATGACATTAAGGCAGAAATCAAAAAATTATTTAAAATAAATGAAAACAGAGACACAACATACCAAACTCTCTTGGATGTAGCAAAAGCACTGTTAAGAGGAAAGTTCATAGCATGAAATGCCTACCTCAAAATCTTAGAAAGATCTCATATTAACAATCTAACATCACATCTAGAAGAACTCGAAAAGCAAGAATAAACCAACCCCAAAGCTAGCAGAAGAAAAGAAATAACTAAAATCAGAGTGGAACTGAATGAAATTGAGACCCAAAATACATACAAAGAATCAATAAAACCAAAACTTTGTGCTTTGAAAGGATAAACAAGACCTATAGAGCACTAGCTAGATTAAAAAAGAAAAAAAATGAGAGAAGATCCAAATAAATACAATCAGAAATAACAAAGGTGACATTACAGCCTATCCCACAGAAATACAAGAGATTCTCAGAAACTATTATGAACACCTCTATGCACACAAACTAGAAAATCTAAAGGAAACAGGCAATTTCCTGGAAACACACCATCCCCCAAGAATCAGGAAGAAACCCTTAATGGACCAATATTGAGTTCCAAAATTAAATCAGTATTAAAAAAAACAACCGAAAAAGCCCCAGACCAGATGGATTCACAACTAAATTCTACCACACATTCAGATAAGAGCTAGTACCAATTCTACTGAAACTACTCCAAAAAATTGAGGAGGAACTCTTTCCTAACTCATTGCCTGAAACAATCATCACACTTATACAAAAACAGGCAAAAAAGACACAATGAAAAAGAAAAGTACAGGCCAATATCCCTAATGAACATAGATGCAAAAATCCTCCACAAAATACTAGCAAACCAAATTCAATGCATATCAAAAAATTAATTCACCACAATCAAGTAGGCTTCTTTCCTAGGATGCAATTTTGGTTCAATATATACAACTAAATAGATGTGATACTCCACATAAACAGAACTAAAAGCAAAAATCACGTGATCATCTCAGTAGAGGTGGAAGAAGCTTCTGATAAAATCCCAACATCTCTTCATGATAAATACCCTCAACAATCTAGGCATGAAAGGAACATACCTCAAAATAATAAGAGCTGTCTATGACAAACCCACAGCCAATATCATGCTGAATAGGCAACAACAGGATGCATTTCCCCTGAAAACTGGAACAAGACAAAGATGCCCACTCTCACCACTCCTATTCAAGTGGTATTCATCAGAGTAATCAGGCAAGAGAAAGAAATAAAAATCACCCAAATAGGAAAAGAAGAAGTCAAAATATCTCTCTTCATGGAGGGTATGACTGTATACCTAGAAAATCTTAAAGATTTTGCCTAAATTCGGCACCTGGAACTGAAAAACAACTTCAGTAGGATACAAAATCAATATACAAAAATCAATAGCACTCCTGTACACCAATAACGTTCAAGCTGAGAACCAAATCAAGAATGCAATGTCATTTGTAATTAGCCACACCAAAAAAAAAAAAAAATCTACAAATACATCTAACCAAGGAGATGAAAGATCTCCAAAAGGAGAATTACAAATCACTGCTAAAAGAAATCATAGACAACACAACCAATGGAAAAAACATTCCATACTCATGAACTGAAACAAATAATATTGTTAAAATGGCCATACTGCAGCAACATTCTATATATTCAAAGCTATTCTTATCAAACTATTGTCATGGAACTAGAAAAAAACTAATCTAAAATTCATATGGAACCAAAAAAATAGCCCAAATAGCCAAAGCAATACCAAGCAAAAAGAACAAATCCAGAAGCATCACATAACCCGACTTCAAACTATACTATAAGGCTATGGTAACCAAAACAGCATAGTACTAGTACTGGTACTGGTACAAAAACACATAGACCAATGGAACAGAATAGTGAACCTAGAAGTAAAGCCACACACCTACAGCCATCTGATCTTTGACAAACTTGACAAAAATAAGCAAGGGGGAAAGGGCTCCCTATTGAATAAATGGTGCAAGAAAAGCTGGCAAGCCATATGTAGAAAAAGAAAACTGGACCCCTACTTTTCACCATATACAAAAATCAACTCAAGATAGACCAATATTTAAATGTGAGACCTCAAGGTATAAGAATCCTAGGAGAAAACTTAGGAACACCATTCTGGACATTGGCCTTGGGAAGGAATTTATGACTAAGTCCTCAAAAGCAATTGCAACAAAAACAAAAATTGACCAGTAGCACTTAACTAAAGAGCTTCTGCACAGCAAAATAAACTATCAACAGAGTAAACAAAAAACCTACAGAATAGGAGAAAATATTTATAAGCTACGCATGCAACAAAGGTCTAACATCCAGAATCTATAAGGAACTTAAACAACTGAACAAGCAAATAATCCCATTTAAAAGATGGGCAAAGTACTTGAACAGATGCTTCTCAGAAGAAGACGTGCAAGCTGCCAACACGCATATGAAAATATGCCTCATGTCACTAGTTATCAGAGAAATGCAAATCAAAACCACAATAAGATACCATCTCACACCAATCAGAATGACTATTATTAAAAAGTCAATAAACAACAGATGCTGATGAGGCTGCAGAGAAAAGGGAATGCTTATACACTATCGACTGGCGTGTAAATTAGTTCAGCCACTGTGGAATGCAGTTTGGAGATTTTGCAAAGAAGTTCCAACAGAACTTCCATTCAATCCAGCAACCCTATTACTGGTATGCATCCAAAAAAATAACAAATCATTCTACCAAAACACATGCACCCTCATGTTCATCATAGTACTATTCATAATAGCAAAGACAGTAAATTAAGCTAGGCACCCATCAATGGCGAATAGGATAAAGAAAATATGGAACACATACACCATGGATTACAACACAGCCACAAAAAGAATGAAGTCATGTCCTTTGCAACAACATGGATGCCACTGGAGGTCATTATCCTAAGCAAATTAATGCTTAGGAACAAAAAACCAAATATTATTTGTTGTCACTTATAAGTATGAGCTAAACATTGGGTACTCATGGACATAAAGATGGCAACAATAGAATCTGGGGTATACTTAGAGTGAGGAGGGAGAGAGGGGAGGAAGCTTGGAATAACTATTGTACTATGCCCAGTACCTGGGTGATGGAATCATTCATACCCCAAACCTCAGCATCACACAATATACCCAGATAACAAACCTGCACATGTACCCCCTGAATCTACAATAAATGTTGAAAAAAATAAGAATTCAATTTTTTTCAAAACTTTATTGCCCTAAAATTATGTTGTGAATTAGTTTATGCATTTTATAATATTTAACTCTTTTCCTAAATGTAATTTATTTTACACTATAGTGTAAAATGAAAAATTAGATTTGGCTCATTTATTTTTTCCAATTTTGCAAGCATCATTAGATGAATATTTTACTCTCATTCACTGTTATTTGATGCTCCTTTATCACATACTTTATGTGTGCATGGGTATGTCTTTGTGTATCTGTGTGTGTGTGTATCAAGTTACTTTTCAGGTTATCAATTATTATTTCTATGTTCATTCTGTATATTTATTGCTATGTCAGTATACTCCCTAAATTTCTGTGGTTTTACAATATATTTCCTATTTATGTATGTATTTTGATATCAAATAAAAACTCATTTAATTTTAACTTTTAATATTTTCCTTGCTAATTCTTTCTATTTATTTTGTCTCTCTGTATATTAAAATCATGTTGTCAGATAATCTTCCCAAATCTCAATGTATACATACAATTGAATTAAACCATATATTTGAGAATTTATATTTTTAAAATTATAAAAAATTATAATATACAGAAAAGAAGAAAAGATAAGGTAATACTCATTTACCCATCATCTAGATTCAACAATTATTAGCAATTTGGCATACATATTTTTAAATTTTTGTTTATAATATATATTTATATGTGTCCTACACACATCCATACATATATATACATACAGTGTACATACTATATATACCTTTTATTCACACATACCCTAAAATATCTAAATCATGACATTTCCCTCTTAAAAACTGTGACATGTGTCCCCCAAAATTAGAACATTCTCTTATTTGACCATTATTAGCGGCAACTTCAATAATAATAATGCTACTTATATCTTGAGTTCTTTCAGATTTTGAGGTAAATGCCAGTATATGAAATATTTCATGTATCTCTATAAATACTGATATAAAGATAGAGATATAAATAACTGCATTTTGTGATCAGATTTCTATGTGACTTTCTTTAATCCCATTGAGAAATGGTATTGACATACATCGGTTGCATTTTCCACATCTGAGCTTATTACTTAGTTTTGAATATTGTTTCTACAATTAGATGCATTATGTAAATAACCTTTACTCTCCTGAGCTAACACCTGTGTTGTGGTGGTAGATGATTTCTTTATTGTTCTAGAGACTTAGCTACTGATATTTTATAGAGACTTTTGCATCCAAATTCATAACAGAATGGCCTTTGGTATTTGTCCTCTTCATGCTACATTGGGCAAATTTTGAGCTCAGCAATTCATTTAACTTACAAAATATATATTTTGACTTTATTTCTTATGTATTTTAGATTCATTTGTGGAGTATAAGAATTATATTCTTTACATTATCTAAAAACCTGCCTGGAGATATCTATCTGTCCATCTATCTACCTCAAGATGTCACCAATAGACAGACATACACATATATATGTACATATACATATATGAGATATATATGTGTGTGTATATTTAAACATATAACAAAACTTGACATCTTTATATATGCATACACATGCATGCACAAAGACCTCTCACAGTTCCGTAATCTGGGGCATTTTATGAATAACAATGTTTTTTTCCTGTTTTTGAGGTTGTCTCTTCAGATTTTCTACTTCTTCCAAAGTTCATTTTGACCATATATGTCTCCTGTAATGTCAGATATCATTTTAAAATGAGATTACTTTATGTCAACAAGTATTTTCATATATTCATTTATAATTCACTTTTAGCTCCTTGTATGTTCTCTTTCCCTCTTCATCCCTGGTTTATTTAGTCATAAGTTCGTATATACAGATACTTCCCAGGTGTGGATGCACTCTCAAAACACAAAACAAAATTTGTTAAAAAATGAGATGTTGCTGGAGAAGATTTTTTTATTTTTTTAGCTAGGAAAAACATTAAAAGCATATTAAGCGTAACTTAATATCCAATAATTCCCCATATCTAGGAAATTATATACTGTCTAACAATTTTGAACAAATTATATATTATGTATCTTAGTGTTTTCAGGCTGCCATAACAAAATACTATTGTCTAGGTAGCTTATTAAGATCAGAAATTTGTTTCTGACAGTTATGGAGGCTGGAAAATCCAAGATCAGGGTGCCAGGACAGTTTGATTTTAGCAAGGTCCCCCTTCCAGGTTGCAGACTGCCGATTTTTCAGTGATAGAAGTGATAGAAGGAACAAATGAGCTCCTTAGGGCCTGTTTTACAAGGAAACTAATCACATTTATGAAGGCTCTCCTCTCATGACCTAATCACCTCCAAAGGCCACACCTCCTAATACCATCACCATAGGGGCTAGGATTTTAATATATGAATTTGGGGGCACACATTTAGACCACAGCACTATGTAATCAGGATATATACATATGGTGGCCCATTTCCTGCCACTGTATCTTATATTGAAGATACCACCTAAATAGATGCTTACTTTCTAAATACCTCCTATTGATATTGGAGTATATTCTAGTTTTAATAGCAGATTATTTTAAGTATTTTCATAGTGTTTCTGAACCATAAAATAAATGAATCTGGGATTGTTTAGTTTTGTTGGTGAATGTTAAAACAAATGACAGAGCGTTATAATAAATACCTGGGCAGCAAAAGCATATGCAAAGAATGAGACAAAGTGGAGGGTCAGGAAGTGGGAGGAGGAGCTCATAAAGACACAAGTCAAAAGAGACTGTCTTTATGTTCTCTCTTTTAGTTGCATTCCCAGATCTTATCACATTTTATGGACCCTGAAATCCTAATGTGAGGACATCTGTTTAACAGCCAATGAATCAAACAAATGATTCCCAGAGGGCTCTAACAGCTCAAAGTTCGCCTTGCAATTTGTATCAAGTGATTTTAAGTAGATTCGCTATCTAAACATGAACTCCTGTAAGAAAGCACTGCTTATGCCTACGGGGGGCGTTTTTGCTGTCATGACCCTAGGACCAAATACTGTCTTAACTGCAGAGCCAACTGGACACTTTTGGACAGCTGTAGAAAGTAGAACAGTTTTGCAACTAATTTTACTAATTAGTCTAAACTTAAACCTTACCATATAATAATAATTTCTGAGGGCTTTCTTTAGATCAGTGGTCAGCAATTTTTTTTTTATAAAGGTCCAGATAATAAATATTTTCAGCTTTGCCAGCCCTGTGATCTCTCCCCAAACTATTCAACTTTGCTCCTAGCATGAACACAACCACAAACAATATGTTAACAAATGAATGTGCCTCTGTTCCAAAAAAACTTTATTTTAAAAAGACAGGCAGTGGGCTGCATTTGACCCAGAGCTATAGTATACTTACCCCCCCCCCCCCGCCCACCTCCCCACCCCCACCCCGTTTCAAGCATAGTCTGGGTGGTTTATTCACAAGCAAAGTCAATTATAATTGGAATAATTGCAGTAATATTTACAACCACAGAAAAGAAAGGTGTTTTAACTTGTCTTACTCAGATTCCAAATCTGTCTTTCTCAACATTCCCTCTCCCTTACATATGTAAAGTCAGACAGCATGGCTCCTTAAGAAGGAGAAGAGGAAGAAAAGCGGCAGCAACTATGCTCTCTTGCATTTGATTAGAAATAAAGACTCCCCAAATTATGTGTTTATGGACCAATGTGCCTACTTCCTTTTATATAAATAAAGCACTGGTTCCCCCAGAATGTCTCTAATTCTGGGGACAGTTCAGCAATATTTAAAGACTCTTTCTAAGATATTTTCTAGTAATTTATATAGCCCACAAGTATTTGTATGTTCTTTTGTCCTACCAATTGTTTCCACAAAAATTGCCTAATTATGTCTGTCTTAGCAAAGTTCTCACATTGCTAAGAGGTAAATATTTGTACCTTTGCAACCTGTAACTGTACTACAGGCAATGGGCCCTTTCGAACTACCTTCACCTTCTATTACCTTAACCTCTTTATCCCTATAAACAAGGACTGTAGGCCATTCCCACAGTAAATAAATTTTAGTGCAGGCACTAAAATCAGACTGCCTAGGGTTCAAGTACAAACTACATCACTTACAAGGTGTGAATAAAAGACCATCCAGCAGCAATGGTGAAGGCACAGAAAACTATTGTAAGTCTGTTGCAGTAACTTTGGAAATAGATGATAGTGGTTTGGACCATACCTCGAGCGCTGGTAGAAATTGGTCATAATACGGCTATATTAAAAAATAAAACTTAATAGGTTTTCTCAGTGGATTGGATGCAAGGTGTAAGAGAACAAAATGATTGATGAATACACTACAGTTTCTGGTCAGAGGAACAGGTAAAATGGAAGTGACATGACCTGAGCTGGTGTAGGTTATGTAAGGGTAAGTCTTGAGCACTGGGGATAAAGAAAGTAGGAGTTTTATTTTAGATATAGTTAGTGAATATGATGGTTTTATGTTTCAGCTTGACTAGGATACAGTCCCCAGTTAGTCAGCTGAACACTAATCCAGGTATTCCTGTGAAGGCATTTTGTTGATGTGATTAAAGTTCAAAATCAGTTACATTTAAGTAACAAAGATTATCCTACCTAACCTGGGTGGGCCTGATTCAATCAGTTGGGGGGCAGAGCTGAGAATTCCATGAAGAAAAACAAATTGCTTCAGCAGACAATAGCTACAGCCCTTGCCTGAGAGTTCCAGCCTTCCCTCCGATCTCTGATTTTCCTATCCAGGCCTCCCATCACGTAAGTCAATTCCATGCAATAATATTTCTGAAAGACATCTCTTACTGATTTTGCTTCTCTGGTTTGATGCTGACTGATACATGATTCAGTGAAGACTTAGATATCTATCAGTCTTGAGTTGGAGGACAGGTCTACGCTGGAGATAGAGATTTGGGACTCGTGAGTGTATACAGGTTAATTATAGTCTTGAGATTAGATGTGATTATCTGTATAATGAGTCGGGAGAGAAAAGAAAGACTGAGAACAGAGCTCTGGGGCACACTGCAACATGGAACTAAAGAAATCAAAAAGAAATTGAAGGAGTCAGGACTACCCAGAGATGTTTGAAATGAGCTCAAATAAAGTAGAGTTCTGGAAGCCAAATGAAGAAGTTGAGCTACTTGGGAGGCTGAGGCAGGAGAATCGCTTGAACCTGGAAGGTGGAAGTTGTAGTGAGCCGAGATCACGCCACTGCGCTCCAGCCCAGGTGACAGTGCGAGACTCCGCCTCAAAAAAAAAAAAAAAAAAAAAAGAGGAAAGAAAAAAAGAAAAAGAATAGATGATGAAGTGAAAAATGTATGGATTTGACCAGATCAAAATTATGGATTTTTTTTCTACGTGGGACACCTTGGACAAAATTAGTCTGGAGAAATAGAGTTTTTAATATCTAAAACCAACGTCAATGTGGAATACATGAACGAATGGCTTTAAATCACACCACCAACAGCAAAGATATCAAATTTGAAAGAAAAAAGTATTTTAAAAAGTAATTTGCTAAACAAGATACTGTATATAAGGAGATATTCTATGTTTCTAGTAGTCAGGAAGAAATGAATATTAAAACAACCATGAAGTATTATTTTATATCTATCACATTGATAAAAATTAGGATGTGAGATCATTTTAACTGCCACTGATGAGCAAAAAAATGAAAACACTCAGGACCCAGCTGGTGAGATATAAAGTGGCACAAACTTTCTAGAGAACAATCCATCAGAAATTAATGAAATTAAGTATGCATTAATGTAATCCCACTCCTGGTGTTATTCCCCAACCTCCTAACTTGCCAGCCTGAAGAAAAACTCATGCATAGATTAATATGGTGGCAAGTACAGGATGTGCTTTGCAGCATTGTTCTACGCAAGCAGAGAAATGAAAACAACCTAGATGCCCTGCGAAGGTGATAAATAAAATACAGTGGATTCTTTCAGTTGGCTATAATGCAAGAGAAATAATGAATGAGAGTTATATACAGCAAAATGAATAAATCAAAAACAAAACATCTAATGGAAAAAATAAAGATGCTAGTTCAATGTTCTTTATGTGAATTTGCACAAGGAAAATCATGTTTTTAAGAAACTCTACAGATCTCAGGTCGTATATTAAACACTCTCTAGTGGCTGTTTCTGTATGGATAGATAGATGGATAGATAAAGACAGTAATTTTGAAAAATAATGAGAAGAAACAAATCTTGCAGAGATGATCATTATGGTTTCTCATGAACTGCAGAATATCTGAGTTTAAAAACGGTTTTAAATTTTTTCTTTAAAGAACATACCAACAATCACCATTCCAAATCTTCACTCTACCATTATTCATGTGATTAGCCAATTGTCCTCTCATTGAAAAGAACCTTTAGTTTTTCTTCCTTATTGGTAAAAGACTCCTCTGTTCAGCTAGTAAGAATAACACACTTCTCAGTAACCTCCATGCTGATCTCTGTTTACTCTCTGGTCGTTAAACAGGAGCTTTCTCTTTCTAACTAAAGCTTTCCCTGACAGAGTTGCCTTAGAGCAGGTGTATTGAAGTTCCTTTGAAATGATGAAATGGGAGAAGCAAGTGAGTCTTTATATTTTCCTTTTTAAGTTGCCACTGTTCTCTCATAGTATTAGATGGCAATGCCTAAACATCTCTGTATTTTAACTAATTTATAATTTCAAGTAATAGACGAAACTACTAAGTGTAAAGGCAAAACTCTAAAGCAATTCCATGCAATCTCAAAAAAATCTAGTGCCAATTTCTCTAGGTAAATTATGGTTCCTTTACCACCATAATTTATAAATATTTGATATTTCCAATGTGCAATAAACTAAGCACATCATGTGAAACTTGGTATAGGAGGAAATGTAGTTTTAAAAAACACTGACATACTCAGAAAACTGTCATGTAACATTCCTTTCCCAGTGACCTCTAAAAGACTTTTTCTAAACTCATTTGATTTGTGTTATCTAAAATGTTGCTTCCTTCTTCTGGCCTTCTCTCTTAGCTTTGTGACTGCGAAGGGGGTATTTACTTTGAATGTCTCTACAAGTTGATTGATTAATACGACAATATAGTCTAGGTCAGAAACTGCCACCAAGGCTGATGTATTGATTGCACTATCAACTGAAATACTGAAATAACATTATGTAGAAAAACTCAGTTAGATTTTTTTTTTAATCTGAAAACATATTACCGTGAAAGCAACAGAGGTAGGAAGGAGCATCTCCCTTGACCTAGCAAGCCTTATTTAATACATGTCAAAATAAATGATGCAGTCAAGAAAACATTTAATATGATCAAGCAATACAGCCACCTATAGGAAGTTTCACACAGTGAGGCATGGGCAGAAATGCCTTCAGGCTTACATAAAGATGGGATCATTATTGGATGTGCCTTCAAACAATTAGGCTGATAAAAGTTGAAAATCCATTTTGAGCATCTGATTTTGGCCCCCTGATTATCCTGAAATGTGTCCAAAAGGCAAGACCCCTCCCCCAAGTGCATCCAGTATGCAAAACTTCAAGCCAAAGAACATATATGCGTATATTTTTTTGAGACAGGGTCTCACTCCCATTGCCCAGGCTGGAATACAGTGGCACAATCTCAGCTCACTGCAGCCTTGGTCTCCCAGACTCAAGTGATCTCACATCAGTCTCTCAAGTAGCTGGTACTACAGGTGTAGGACACCACTTCTGACTAATATTTTGCATTTTTAGTAGAGACGAGTTTCACCATGTAGCTGAGGCTGGTCTCAAACTCCTGGGCTCAAACAATGCACTTACCCAGGCCTCCCAAAGTGCTGGGATCACAAGCTTGAGCCACCATACATGGCCCAAAGATTATATCTTGAGACTTAATGTTTAATGTTATTTCCCCTGTTAGGTTCTGGGACCTGTCCCTCCTTTCTTCTTTCCTGTTTCTCCATTTATAGTGGGCATATCTGTCCTGGGCCTGTCCCACCATTTACTTTGGAAGCACATAACATGTTTGATTTCACCGGTTCACAGCTGGAGAGGAATTTGCCACAGGGCGAGTCATCATACATTGAGTCTCACCTACATCTGATTTAAATAATATTAAGATAAAATTTTTGACTTTAGGCTTTGAAGTAGATGATGGAACAAGAGAAGACTTTGGGGACTGTTGGGATATAATGTATATATTTTGCACTTGAGGACAGAAATTTTGGAGAGACAGAGGTGGAATGCTGTAAACAAAATGTTTACATCTCCTCTAATTTGATTAAGTTGAAATCCTACCTTTCAGTGTGAGGTATTTGAAGGTGGAGCCTTTTGAGAGGTGATTCGTTGATGAGGGCAGAGCCCTCATGGATGAGATTAGTGCCATTATAAAAAAGACACACACCCCTCCCCCTTTTGCCTTTTAAGGACACAGCCATCTATAAACTGGAAAGCAGGCTCTTACCATACACCAAATCTGTGAGCAACTTTATCTTGAACTTCCCAGCCTCCAGAACTGTGATAAATAAATGTCTATTAATTATAAATTATGCAGTCCTTGGTAGTTTTCTATAGCAGTCTGAACAGACACACCCCAATTTCAAAATTTCATAGAAACCATTAATAATATGCAGGAAACTTAAAATTCCTTCAGGGTCAAGAATATCTTTACCAGAAAAGTATAGAGTATCTACATCTCCCCATCTCTCTTCTCAATTTTTATAGGAAACAGTAGGATGGTTTTTTTTCTCTACTACTTACTTTATTTAAAATATGATTTTAACTCTACTAATTTCACAATAATTTAAAACTCAGAATTACAAAGAGGACTCAGCTCCATACCACTTAGTTCTTGCCTTAACACATTAACACTTAGAGCCAAATACATATAATATCTAGGCTAGTTTTTTTTTTTAATGTAGTATAGATATGGAATTCTACTGCACAAAGGAAGTATGAGGCAGAAGCCAAAATGTACACAGAAGAGCATAGTAGTGCCGTGGGCAGGGCAGGGAGGGTGTATTAGTCCATTTTCACACTGCTGATAAAGACATACCAGAGAGTGGGTATGTCTTTATAAAATTTATAAAGGTTCACGCTGCTGGTAAAGACATACTGGAGACTGGATGATTTATAAAGGAAAGAGATTTAACTAACTCACAGTTCCACATGGCTGGGGAGGCCTCACAATCATGGTAGAAGGCAAGGAGGAGCAAGTCACATCTTACATGGCAGCAGTCACATCTTACATGGCAGCAGACAAGAGAGAGAATGAAAGCCAAGCAAAGGGGAAACCCCTTATAAAAACATCACCTCTTGTGTGACTTATTGACTACCATAAGAACAGTATGGGGGAAACCACCTCCATGATTCAATGATCTCCCACCAGGTCTCTCCCACAACACATGGGAATTACAGGAGCTACAATACAAGATGAGATTTGGGTGGGAACACAGCCAAACTGTATCAGAGGGACAGAATCTGGTCTGTAAGCTGCTTGGCCCATTCACTCTTCCTCTGCCCTAACTCCTCCCCCAACAAATGGAATCTCAAGATCTTTACAGACCATATTTTTCAAGTTGCTGGTTTGAATTTATTAGATACGAATTAAATACCTCCAAAATACTCCTTCTATTTCCTAAAATGCTAATTCATATTTCTCTATCTTAAAGTATATAGAATAAAGAATCTTTGTTTAGAGGGAACATTAAAAACATATAGTGCATGATATTTTATTCTATCAATCACCCAACAATTTTTTTAATAGGTCTGGAGCTTATACAAATAAATGACAGGGAATTTTCTGGTAAGGTTTTTTTGACAGGGAATTTTCTGGTAAGGTTTTTTCCCATGACAGAGTCACCTTGTTTGTGTACAAACCAGATTCAAGAGAGTATCTTGTATGTTGCGGTTCTTGTCACAAAGGGCATCTTAATGCCCCCTCCAGACCTAGTGCCTGCAGAGAAGGAGGCAGTCTCTTAGTCCCCAAACAGTTGGCTAGTTATCTCTCATTCCCTAAAGGGGATTATCTGTGTGTGTTTGCTTGAATATATACTCCCAGAAGTCTTCATCACTGTGTTGAACACAAGTTTAATTTCATGACTACAAATTCTGACTTGGGGAAAAATATTATTTTTAGATATCAGTATTAAAAACTATGGTGTTATATGAGGAGGTTGATATTACTTTACTGTGGATGCCAAAATAATTTATCACAAATTTGGAGGCATAAGACAATAGAAAATTGCTGTGTCATGATTCAGGAGACCAGAAGTTCTAAGTCAAGGTGCTGGCAGAACCTTGCATTCTCTGGTACCTCTAAGAGAGAATCTGTTCTTTGCCTCTTCTAACTTCCAATGGCTGCCCCAGCCTTCTGACTCATCCAGTCTCTTCCTTCTGTGTCTTCTCCTTTTATGTGTTTCAATTATCCTTTTGCCTTTCTTTTATAAAGAAACATTTTTGGATTTAGCACTCACCCAAATAGCCCAGAATGATCTCCTCATCTCAAGATTCTTAATTACATCTGCAAGACCCTTTATCCAAATCAGGTAACATTCACAGGTATCTAACATTAGGGTATGAACATACGTGTTTGGGGGCCTCTATTCAACTTACTATAGTCTGCCTCTCTCTGTCTCTCAAAAAAATCACATTCATTCTATCTGCAAAACACATTCACCCTATCCCATCATCCTCAAAAGCCTCAACCCATTAAAGCATCTAGCTTAAGTTTAAAATCTCATCAAAATACAATCAGCTAAAAAGTCCCAAATCTCATTATCTAAATCATCCAAATAATCTATGAGTGAGACTCTGGGTATGACCCATACCCAAAGTATGTTTGCGGTACGGGTCAAGATTGGGACAAGATTTCTCTCCATCTGTGGACTTAAGAAACTGGAAAATAAATTATCTGCTTAAAAAATACAGTTGTGGGATAGGCATAGAATAGACATCCCCTTCTTAAATGGAGAAATTCGAATGAATAAAGAGATGGTCAGTCTAAGTTTGAAATCCAGCAAGATAAATTCTATTGGATTTCAAGGCCAATAATATTTCTCTGTGGCTTTTCTACGTTCTGGGCCCATGACTCTGCCACCCTCTGTCTCTGCTCTGACAGCTTTACACTCAGAGTCATTCTTTGTCTTGAGGAGTATCACATGTTTGTAACCAAGTAGCTGTATTAGCCAATTTCTGGCCTGTGGTATTCCAAAAGGCCAACAGCTTTTCTTCATTTCATCCCCTGTACTACTGTTCCCTCCAGGCTGGCAGGTTTCTCCTGATACCACATTTTCAAAAGCCATGTGGTTCTTCTATACATGTCAAGAGGATCCACTCCGTTAGACAAGAGAGTTCTCCACAGCTCATTTCTAGGTAACCTCATTTCAATTCTTGGCTTCTGCTGAGATGGATCAGTGAATCCATGAATTTCATTCCTAATTTCTTCAGCAAAACACTGTCCAGCCACACCCTTGGGCACTAATTCTAGAACATGCTTTCAAAAGAGTAAATTTTCTAATTTTAATATCGTTTTAATCTGGATAGGACAAAAACCTCTCCAAACATCAAGTGTTGCTTTCTTTTTGCTTAATAGTTTCTTCCTCAATTTATCTCTTTCCTCTCATATTTTACTATAAGCGGCAACAAGAAAGCAAGGCACAACCTTCAACATTTTACTTGGAAATCTCCTTGCCTAAATATCCACATTCATTACTATAAATTCTATTTTCCATAAAAAATTAAATTTAGGCAAGTAAATTACAATTCAACCAAGTTTTCCATCACACTATACAGACACACCTTGTCTTACTGTGTTTCACTTGGTTGTGCTTCACAGATATCGCATTATTCACAAATTGAGGGTTTGTGGCAAGGATGGGTCAAACAAGTCTCTCAGCACTATTTTTCGAAAAGCACGTGCTCACTTTGTGTCGCTGTGTCACATGTCACATTTTCGTGATTCTTGCAACAATATTCGAAACTTCTCCTTATTTTCATATATGTTATGGTGATCTGTGATCAGTGATCTTTGATTCCAATTCACTGAAGGCTCAGGTGATCATTAGCATTTTTTAGCAGTAAGTTTTTATTAAGATACGTACATTGTTTTTATGGACATAATGCTATTGCATACCTTATAGACTATAGTATAGTGTAAACATAACTTGTGTATGTACTGGAAAACCAAAAAATTCATGTGACTTGCTTTATTGCGATATTAGCTTTAAATTTTGTGGCAGTCTTGAAGGAAATCTGTCACATCTCTGAGGTATACCTGTAATAAAGATTGCCTTTCCTCCAGTTTCCAATCATGTGTTCCTCATTTCTTTCTCAATCCTTACCAGCAAGGTCTTTAATATTCTTATTTCTACCAACATTGTGCTCATGACAATATATGTATTCTCTACGACAACAGAAATTTTCTCTACCATTCTTCTCACTTCCTTCATAGCCCTCACCAGAATCTCCTTTAGCATCTGTATTTCTACTAACCATCTCTTCAAGGCAATCTAGTTTTTGTCTATGTTGCTTCCCCAAATTCTTCCATTCTTTACCCATTATTCAATTCCAATACCACCTCCACATTTATAGGCATTTAGTACAGTTGCACCCTACTTCCCAATACCAAGATCTGCTAGTTTCCTAAGGCTGCTATTGGTAATAAATAACCACCAACTTGGTAGCTTAAAAACAACAGAAATTTATGGTTGCATGATTCAGGAGGCCAGAAATCCTAAATCAAGGTATCAGTGGAGCCACAATTTTCTGGGGGATCTAGGAGAGAATCCATTCTTTATCTCTCTCAGCTCCCAGTAGTTACCCTGGCTCTCCACATTCCCCCAATCTCTGCCTCCACAATCATGTTGCCTCCTCTTATTCTGCCTGTGTTATCCTCTCTTCTGTCTATGTCAAGTCCCTCTTTGTTTCCCCTTATAAAGGCACTTATCTTTGAGTTAGGACTCACGTAGATAATCCAGAATGAGTTCCTTATCTCAGGATTCTTAGTCTAATTACTTACGTTAATAGTCACAGATTTTGAGGATTAGGATCAGGACATATTATTTTTGGGGACACCTATGGTAACTATTAGAAAGGTCAAGTTGTTTATTTTTTACTCTGAAATAATTGGACTTTGAACATGCGAAATTCCTCTGGAGTTTGGTCATCATATGATTAATAAAGGTATTGATGAGAAAAATAGGGAACGTGTGAAATATAGACACCACATACTAGAGTTAAGGTTACTTAAAGTTCTGGATAAATCAAAACATTATATTAAATCTGCCCCTAGATTTGAAATGTTCATTATGTGAGATAAAATAAAAGACCTGAATCACTGTTGTATTTACAGAAGCCAAATAATTTCTATAAGGAACACACATATTTCAATGACTGTGTGAATATGTGTGTGTGGATGATGGCACACATCATGCTCATTATCCAGGATTAGAGGTATTTGAACCAGAACGCCCAGTAATAAATGGAGTATATGTGGAGTGGGATATACCTTTAGGACATTGTTGTTACTTACTCCTTTCTTTTTTCTCAGATTGAATCAAGGCCTAATTGACCTTATTCAAAGTAAAAGAATTTGTGATTGAATAGTAATTTTCCCATTAATCCTTTTATGATTCCACTAACTTATTATAATCAGGTCCCATCTCTCAAATGTAAAATTTAGAAAACTTCAGGAGTTAAGACCAGCCTGACCAACATGGTGAAATCCCATCTCTATAAGAAGTTTGATTTAATCATAATTAAGACTCATTATTTGATGAGTCAGACTTGATGCCTTCCACAGAGTTGTGCTTATTTGTCCTTTCTTGGGGTGCTCTAGGTCTATGCTCACTGCTGTTGAACACATAAAATATGTTTATTGGCCACTTGGTGTATTTAGGGCATTCTTGAAATGATGGTCAAAGATGCTTATTGGAAGACTCTGAAATTCAAAGACGTGGAAAAGACATAAAGTGTTAGTGATACAGGAGCTGAAAAGAAATTATGTAGGCAGATAATGAGGGTAAGAGAGTCCTCGGTAAGGTTTCCCTTTTAATAAAAAACAGCCCCCAAATCATTTTTTTCTAACAAAGAACACCCTGAAAAATCAAGATGCAGACATAGAAAAGCAAGCTAGAAGCTTGCACGGGTGAATGCCAGCAGCTGTGCCAATAGGAAAAGACGACCTGGGGGCCAGGTATGTTCAACATGGAGGCTCCATCTTTCCTTTTCTTCATCACCAGGTGTACAGTAAGGAACAGACAACAGGTAGATAACCCATCTGCTTAATAAAAGCTTAGGATGGGGCGACCAGCTTCTCTGCACGCTATGCAAATGGCACAACTGGTCTGACCAATCTCTCGTCCCCTGTGTAAATCAGACACTGCCTCTCCAAGCTCATCTATAAACCCCCATCCATTTCACCACAGAACCAGAAGACCCACGTGGGAGCCCCTCTCTTTCTGCAAGAGAGAGAGCTTTTTCTTTTTCTTTCGCCTATTAAACCTCCGCTCTTAACCTCATTCCTTGTGTGTCCAAGTCCTTGATTTCCTTGCCAACGAACCTCAGGTATTACTCTAGATGAACGATAATGCTTCATTAGAGCCAAACTCAAGAATTAATATCCTAAAAAGGATATTCAGAAAAAGTCAGTATGGAGAATTCAAGGAGAGCTTCATATCTTTGAATTCAATAACATGAATATTTAAATTTATGTAATTATGTGTGTATTATTCCACATTGCATTAAGAGATCCTTCAGTCCACTGATCCTCAGAGATATGAGATGATTTTATTGGGTTAGTAATTCAGTATAGTTATACAGACTCTGAATATATAGACAGAGTTCTCCAAAATAGAAAAGTAAATACATGTCAATATAATGAGTCTTCAAAAGTAATCCAAATGATACAGTAAATGTAAATGAATGAAACCACATTTATGTCACAGAGCTTCATACTAACCGATTTTCATAAATTTACCAAAGTGCTCAAACTAATTACATAACTAGAGGAAAAATGTATATTTACTGTTGTATAACCTAAAATGTGTGTAGCCCTGTTGAGTCTGAGTACAAAGAATAATGTTTCCTCCTCCAATTAATATTATGAAATACAAAAAATGCATTCATTTTCTCCGATTGACAGCCCCAATTGTGGATATATATTCTAACTAATGGAATACTGCAATACATGACTCAATTACAGTTGTTCAATTGTCTATTTTGTAAAGTGAGAACAGTTTGAATTATATATGATTTTACTGTGTATGTGTCATGGTATCTCAACTGACAACACTACCATTGGTAAATTTCTCTAATGAGAAACTTATCTACATGCATATAACCCTATCCAATTGCTCATTTCCTATCTATTGTTATTTGTGGAAGAAATGGATCTCTATTAATATTCAAATGCATTCATACTTGCATTTGACACAAGAGTACATTTAAAATTGAATACGGTCTCAAACCAATGGCATATAGGCCACATCTATGCAGTACTAAAGAAACAAATAATCCCTCTATCCCTAAACTCCATCCCTAAAATAATCTTTCTGCACCCCAAAAAATGATTTAAAAAGGGAAAAAAACAAAACAAGGCTGGTTTCTGATTTAATATAACCAATAAGGTGCTGCCCAAATATTTCATTTTAGCCTTGTCCAAATTTGTGGACAATACCATATTTTATATGACAGTTTTCAGCAAACTAAAGTGAGTTGACAGATTTCAGTTCTTCCATGTGTCTAATTGTTCATGCCAATTGATATGAATTAGGTAAGCCCAAAGATAAATACTACACAAATGCTACTGGCCAGCTTTCAGTTAATGAAATAGCAATATAAAGGCAGGCTTGGACTTAATTATTTATCTAAAGAGTCTCAAAATGTTTCGCTGCCTAACATTTTCCTATAGTTGGGGTAGCAAGCACTATAGAGAACAGAACAAAAGAGTATTGAGATGCTCGTTGAAGACTAGATTGTTTTTATAGTAATGGGTGTTGTCTCACTACTTAGCTGTATGAATGTATGCAACTTAACCTCTTGGGGCTCAGTTTCCTCATATCTAAAATGAAGAGGCCAAATACGATGATCACCAGCATTCTTGAAGCTCTAACATTACCTGGATATATTGATCAGTCTTTCTCCTACCTTATTAAAGCTGACTCTTCAATTCTTGTGTCATTCTAGCAACTTCTTAGAGACTTTAGGAACATAAATTCTAAGCTAATATTTTTCCAGGCACAATAATCAATATCATGAATTGATATTTACATAGCATTTTGAAACTAGTAAAAATCAAGTAAGTTCCATTAACAAAGATTGGTTCAGGTTTACACAGATATAGATTGAAAGGGATGTTATTCCAAGATTCTGTGACCTAGTGCTATTTCTACTATACCACACTGCTTCTTCCTTCATGAAAGAAAACAAGCACCAAGCACTACCTGAATATTCTTTATTTTTGCATTTTTTTCAAACTTGAGGATAAATTAGAAAAATATTATTCCTCTTGTTTGGGGCAAAAGGTTGAGCTACAATGGCATTTTAAAAAATGAAATAAGATATTTTGGACTTAATGGTTTATATTTAGTTTTCTAGCAGGCAATCACAAAATCCCTTCAAAGATTGTTCAGAAATCCATTCGTGTATGCATGCAATTTGCTGCTGTGCATAGGCAAATTGATTTTTCTATATTCACAGTGATGCATAGTTTGCCATTTTATAACTAAGCTGCATTGCTGAATTGATATAACCAATAATCACAAAGATTCATTGGCTACCTTTTGTTTTCATAATGCAGTATCTGCAATGAATAACTTGACAGATCATAACTAGCGAAAATATTTGCCATCTATACAAAAAACCATATGTTATTCTGAAAATTAGTATTCATCGTTAAATATTCCGACTTAAAAAACATGGTGGTTCAACAGTCAGAAAAATATTACACAGATCACAGCTATTTAAAGATGTCTACGAGAACATGCCATTTTGGTGTATTTCAGAAACCCAAATGCATGGACAAACCTCTGACCAATGCTATTTTTCAGCATCTCTGTCCTCTCTAGCAATCATCCAACATGAATTCATATAGACAAATGGAATGCTTTTGAGAGTTAAGCATGATAGAAATTACTTACAAAAGTCTTATTTCATATGGAGAAGGAACTTTAAATTTGACCAAAACATCTGTTAATTTAGCCACATTTAAGTTGTTTTTCAAGTGAGTTTTATTTACGTCTCCTAAGTCATTAAATAAAGTGAAATTGTAATGAAAGGGTTTTTACAATTCTTTAAAATGATTTCATATATTCCTTTCATCATTTTTAGTTTATCCCTGCTAGTGCAACTTAGTATCAAATGTAAAATGAAAAATAGCTTTATTTTATATTGACTATACTATTTATGACATGAAAATAGTATCTGCTTGCAATTAAAATTCATTCATATTATGCAAAACCATTTATTAATTCATTCAGTTTTATTCATTCCTTCATTGATTCATTTATTTATTCAATTATCTAATAATTATTTATAAGCATCAAAGATGTGTCAGATTTTATCCTAAACAGAAAGGTAGGAGTGAACAAAAGTCAAAATCCTTATTCTTATGGAATTTACAATCTAGTGGTAGAAGACAGAAAATAAACAAGAGTATCCTGAGGTAATAAACTTTGTCAATATAAATAAAGCAGAATAAGAGCAGAGGGAGTGATGTAGTGGGGTTGTGCCATTTTTCATAGGGAGGCAAAAGAGGGCATTTCTGATAAGATGATCCTTGAAAAGAGACCCAGATGAAATGAGAGCACAGGCTATAAGAAAACTGCATTTTTTTGGTATAATGCTGCTAATCCTCTCATCAGCTTAATATAGTCTCTAAATTACACTCAGTAATTAGTAAAAATTAATTTTTGTTGATCAATAGGATGAGTGAATTGATTCACTATTATGAGATTCTGTAAGTTGGAAAATGAGGTTGGGTGCTTACATATATTTCAGCTCCTTGATTCGTTAACATTTTTAAAATATATAGTTAATTCAGATTAAGAATATAATGAAACAGTAAAAATGTCATTTTGCATCATAATTAATTGAATATTGTTAAATGAATGAATGGATATGAGTTAATTACTAGATACCAGGGTTGGAAGGGCCTATCAGGAATTATGTAAGAATCATACAAACTCTTCAGTAACAGTGATCATTCAATTTTTTTTTTTTTGAGACAGAGTCTTGCTCTGTCACCCAGGCTGGAGTGCAGTGGTGTAATCTCAGCTCATTGCAAACTCTGCCTCCCAGATTCAAGCAATTCTCCTGTCTCAGCCTCTCAAGTAGCTGGGACTACAGACATGGGCCACCATACCCAGCTATTTTTGTGTTTTTAGTAGAGATGGGGTTTCACCATGTTGGCCAGGCTGGTCTCAAACTCTTGACCTCAAGCGATCTGCCCACCTCAGCCTCCCAAAGTGCTGGGATTACAGGCGTGAGCTGCTTCGCCTGGCCTCAGTGCTTTTTTTTAAAAAAAATTATTTTAATTGTCCAGGAACCATGAATTTATATCATAAAATAATCTACTTAGTTTTTCAACAGCTTCATTAAATAGAATATTATCCCTTTAATTGAACTGATATTTACTTCTCTTAAAAGTAGAGAGAATGTCTACCCTTTGGATTTATACAAATATAACTCTGGTGAGCTAGGTAAGGAATGCTCACCCTTAGGTTAGTGACATTCCTAAAGCTGATAATATATGCTACCTGCTGTCATTAGTATTCCTGGACTCTCTGGCAAGCAGTATGGGATACTTGAGAAGTAGGTGGTTCAACAAATTAAGCTGCAGCTCTTATTTGCCTCTGGTTCACATTCCATTATAATTCTCAGTAGGTCAATTCCAACTATCCTCATTATGTGTCAAATACCTTTCGATGCCAATAACATCAAGGCTAAAATGATGGTAGGTCAACCCAGTTCATGACAGTACACTTGAAAAGGACATTTTCCACCTTTTTTTCCTGCCTTCTTGATCTCAATCCTGAAAGGTCTAATACCATATTGCTCATTCATAAACATAATGTCTCTTTCACTCACCTTACAACAAGTAAGCAGATGCTTTGCAATGATGAACCCTGATTTTGCTTTGAAAAGCAATGTAGTTATGCTTTATTTTTACCTCATACAAGTGAGGAACTGATGCATATGGTAAGATTTTCTATAACACTAAGTCCATGGCCCATAAAATGTGATTTTAAAGGTCAAAAACTTTTTTATAAATAGCATTTTTAAATGGAGTCCATAAATAAGATCTTTCTTTCTTCAAGCGTAATGATTTTACTGCGATGTTCCTGTTGAGCACACTTTTGATACAACTATGCCTGTGGACTCCTATACTGTTTATCCAGTTCTGCTGTCTTGTTCTATTGTGAGATACTTGGAAAGATAGTGAATTCCTCATCCCTGGAGGCATTTTTTAATACTTGGTGAAATCACAGTAGAAGAAGCTCAAGCACTGGATGCAGGATTGAACCCAATGACATTTAATTTCACTGATAACCCAAGATGGTAACATACTCTGCTGTCACTATATCATAATATCTGTTGAGAGGGAAGGGGTAAAGGTTTCTAGACTTTATGTAGACTGTGTGGCAATCCTTTGCCCTCTCAGAGACCTTTTAACGTTTCAAACCTATTTTACTTGTTTCCCTAGCTTTGTTTCATTAGGTTGAGACTGTCTGTATCATTGAGACCAGCTCTCATTTGCAGGTAAACAAACTGAGGGTCTCTCAGGGCTTCATTCCACTCTGCCAGCATGAGTTCATTATCATAATGTTTTTCATTCATGTTGGACACATTTCATAGGAGTTAGATCCATTGATTTCACTGGAAAATAATCATTCATATTATTGATTTTGTAGCTCACAGGTTCTGACCATTATCCTTGGGAAAATATACAGCATTGATAGTTACCTGTCAACCAAAGAACATGGAGGTTTTACTCTATCAAATACTGACTAACTCATCTTAAAATAATTGCCAATATTAGCACTCCTTCAGGTAGAAACTCTTAGAAACCAATTTGAAAGAAAAATGAGTAATGGGATCTTTTTGCATAAATAAAAATTGCTCTGTGTGTTGCCATCTCAGTGAAATGTAGCAATTTACAGCTTTGTTTTTAAGAAAGATCACAGAAAGCAATGAGCAAGAAATTGTTTCCAAAAATGGTCAGTAAGCATTGTTCCCACTTTGATTTTCCATGGTAATGAGTAACATAACTTTTAATCAAAGATTTGCTAGCCAGTCATATTGACAAACACATCCTCTCTGAGTTCAGTTCTTCAAAACAGAATATAGGCTGTTCTATATGCAAACGAGGGAGAGAAGGCAATATGAACAAGATCAAAATACAAAAAGAAAGAGAGATAACCAAATTCTGCAATAAAGGTGATGAATTTATGGTATAAATCTCTTTGATTTGAGGGCCTATTGAGCAGGAAGCAGGATTCTGTGGGAAAACAAGACGGGTAGTGTATGCATTATATGCTTTAGAATGTGGTGAGAAAAAACTACATAGGGACATTAGCCTATTCAGCCATCCCTGCCACCTCTGGTCCCCTGAGAATTCTAACTGCCTTTGCCAAGTGATTTAGACTTTCAAAAATGTCTCTCCATGAACAATGGGAAAATGCAACACAGTGGTCAGCTCATTTCTGGCAAACCAATGTAAAACTGTTAATGACACAGTACACCAATGACAAGGCTTTGATAATTACATAAAGCCGAGGTCTCCCGTTACACTTTGACTGAAGAACTGCAAAAATAAGGCCACTATGAAAATGACCAAATAAAACATGTTGAAAATGAGGCAGGCGACTTCTCTCCTAGACGACATTAAAAAGCATAAAGAGAAGTTACTGGGATCAATTGACCATAGATTGTCCTAGTGTTGGGCCCTGATAGAGAGCTTTGATGTTGAATGGGAAGAAGGGAAAGGAATATGGGTGGTATGACCAGGTCAAGAGCATCGACAAAATCATTCCCCATTTTAGGGCAAACTGTTTAGAGATGAGGGGAGAAGAAAGAATGAAAATAGTTGAACAAATAACTCTCCAGAAATTTCTTCCTCTTTTCAGAATTCTGGTATTGCTTTCTCTTCTTAACCATATTAGTCTCCTATACCCATGCATCTACTCATTTCAGTACATAATCTGGCCTAAAAGAGAAGTTTGCATTGGCTTTCAGCTATGGGAGTTTTGTTTATACACATTGTTCACACAGAGAGTATGAAACGAGAGAAATATAGGATGAAGAAATATGAGAGTATGCACAATAATAAACATAGTAACACATTGTGATGTCACTGAAGGTATAGGGTTAACAGGTGCAGAGAGATAGAATAACGTTTAGCCAAAGTGCACCTGCTATGGAGTCTCACTACCCCAACTTGAATACTGGATTCATCATTATATGTAAGTTTGATTGGTAACAAGTTCTTTATATTCTTTGAGCCTCAACCTTCTTGTCTGTAAAATGGTGATAACAATCATGTTTTGCAAAGATTAAATGAGATATGTAAAGCTTTCTTAAAGTGCTTGTACTTTTTAGGCTCTCCATCAATGGTAACTGCCATTAGTAGTAGTGGCAGTAGTAGTAATAGTAGCAGCAGCAGTAGCAGCAGCTGAAGGAGGAGGAAAAGGTAGAAACATTTTCTTGCAGGATGTAGTAAGCTACTTTCATGTTGCATTTTTAGGATCCAGAATTAAAAGTGGAACAACCCAGCTAAAAATACATAGGAAGATGACAAATTACAAGGTTGAGCTTAAGGGCTGCCAAATTGCCTTGCCTCTAGGAAATGACGGCAACATAAAAGACTATATCCTGCAGCGGCCAGTAGACTGGGAAAGCCAGAACCATCAATGCCTTCTGCCACAGGCCAGCCAATCCACCGGGTACCAGAAGCATGTTCCTCTGCAACCACTGTGTCATAAATAACAGGAAAAAGGAGTATAATTTTGATGTCAGATTGGACCACAAACACACATAATGTACACAAATTAAAAATGTTAATACTGTTATCTGTCATAACAAAATGAAGAAAAATGCTGGTTTGTTTCTATATAATCCAATGGTTGATTTTTCAAATACTATTACTCTCTTTTCTATCACTAACAAACAGAGGAATTTATTTTGCTGATTTTTTTTAGACTTCACAGTCTTTGATATTTTCCTTTTTTCTTTAACACATGTTCATACCACTTTTGATGTCCTCTGCCACATTGCATGTACAGAATTTTTGTTTTACTTCTGCAATGAGCTAAAAATATACTCATCAGCAAAATATACTTAGCTTTAACTTCATGTATCTGTTTTATCCTGAGGAATACAAAAATTGTTGAAAATAAATAAGATGCTTTCATACTAAGGTGAAATGTATCTGTTTCCTTTTCAAAGAAATACATGTGACATCCATCTTTTGGAGAAAAGTAAAGCAGAAAGGTAAGATAAAATGGCCCTTGCTGGCTTATTTATTCAGGGAACGTATGGGGATGGAGTCACATAAACTAGCACCTTAACAGTCTGTATTGTTGCATAAGAGGCAAACTCAGAATCCAAGGTAGTAGGAGAAACAGTAAGAGGATGGGGATAGATTTTAACCTGTCCTTGAAAAATAAGTTCTCTATCTCGAGAGTGATGCATTTATCTCCATTGAAAAGGTGAAGGGTGAGCCTGAGTATGTGACCTTGGGAGACATGCTGAGTAATTTTTAATGTCCACAGTATATGGCATATCAACAATAATAGCTTCATTTGAATTACCAAGAAAAAAATAGCAGCTGAATCCATATATCAAAGAATGACTCATTCTGGATTTTCTTACTATATTTTCCATTAAACACCCTCAGCTTCATGTAATCAAACTCTCTCCATCACATGGGGATGCTTTTTTAGGACACTTTCCCCAAAAATAGATACCTCCTCTCTGAACCTCCAGTTATGGGGAAATAATTATGTTGTATTTTGTATAGCTCCTGTATTTCTTTGTTTGTTTTCTTTTCTTTTTTCTTTTTTTTGTTTTTGTTTTTGAGACAGAGTCTCATTCTTGTCACCCAGGCTGAAGTGCAATGGCGCAATTTCGGCTCACTGCCACCTCAGCCTCCCGGGTTCAAGCAATTTGCTTGGCTCAACCTCCCAAGTAGCTGGGATTACAGGCACCCATCACCATGCCCTGCTACTTTTTGTATTTTCAGTAGAGATGGGATTTCACCATGTTGGCCAGGCTGGTGTTGAACCCCTGACCTCAGGTGATCCACCCACCTTGGCCTCCCAAAGTGCTGGGGTTACTGGCATCAGCCGCCTTGCCCAGCCAGTCCATGTTTTTAATAGGCTGTTTGTATTAGTTTCCTGTGGCTACTATGATCAGTTTCCATAAACTTAGTGGGTTAAAACAACATAAATTTATTATCCTCTAGTTCTGGCAGTCAGAGTATGCACCAGAGTTCACTGGACTAAAATAAAGATGTTGGCTGAGCTGCATTTTTTTCTGGAGATTTTGGAGGAAACCCTATTTTCTTTGCTTTCCTAGCTTCTAGAGACCACCCTCATTTTTTGGTTCGTGATCCTGTTCCATGGTCAAGGCCTGCAATGGCTGTTCAAGTCTATCTCACATCACGTAACTCTCACACTGATTGTTCTCTTTATTCTTCCACATTTAAGGACCCTTGGGATTCCATTGGGCCCATCTGGATAATGCAGGATAATTGCCCCATCTTGAGGTCAGCTGATTAGCACTTTAATTCCATCTGCTACCTAAATTCCCAGCCGTGTAATACAGCACAGTCACAGGTGATAGGGACTGAGGTGTGAACAACCTTGAGAAACCATTATTCTGTCTGCTGCACTATTCCAGATGTTAAGCTCAGTGTTTCTCTCAGTTAAACTTCACCCAATACTGCTTATTATTCTCCCTGGAACCACACGGAAGAGGTCTAATTCATCTTCCACAAGGCACTCTCGAATAGGTAAAGACATCTCCCATATTTCCTTAGCCTCCAAGTATATCAGGTATTTTAATCACTTTGTGGATCATGCAGTTTTGCATCTTTTCTCTGTCCAGAAATAAATAACTACAACAAAAACCATACGTAAAATTTATTGAGCAATGTGCTAGATTGAGTAAATGTAGACATACAGTTCCTCATTTGCAAGATTTTCACATTGGACTATCACAACACCACAATGGATTTTGTGCTCCTATTGTCTGCACTGTGTAAATGCAAGCCCTGTGAGATTCAGAGGGGCAATGTCACTCACCCAAGATTACAAAGACAGAAAAAATCAGAGGTGCAACTTGAGCTCAGGTCTGCCTTACTACAGAAGTTGCTCATTTAACCATATGCTATACTAAGGGATATATCCTATTTTGACAGTGCTCCTCTAAAATTATAGTTCCTAGCACTGAATGTCATGTCTCAGACATTTTCTCTGCAATGTATGAAACAATTTTGTCCTAGAAATAGGTCAACGAACCACTGAATTTTGAACAGCAGAAACATAGAAATAGACTTGGTCTGCTCAAAAACAGTTCTGCTAGGAGAAATAATATTATACTTCTTTATAAAACCAAGGGTTCATGGAGTGGGCAAGGAGAAAAAATATATATATCTCTAAACAGTTCAGCATTTACATTAACTATGTTGAAGCATAATTATCCTTTTTAACAACAATCTTATGCAAATTATTTCAGTCACAACATTTTTAATGCTGAATTTCGTTAACATATACAAGCCTATATACAGAATTTTATCAAAGAGTCAAATTCAAAATAAATATTAGATTTTAAAATGTTCATAGCATAATTAATTTTTGCCAAAACTCACTTGCACTTAGAAGCAATTCATCTTAACTAGCTCTACTCAGTTTCTTAAGAGCAGAAATAAAACATGTGGGTATTTTTTTTTATAACTCTTACTCCCTAGTAAGACAGAACACATTTGTTTTATTATTATACCTGAAATATCTCGTGTAGATTCTTAAGACTATAACAAACCTGGAAATTAGTAGGGAGATTTGCCTTCTGATCCTCTTTCCTTAGCAGAAAGAGAATTGTGGGAAATATTTTTGCCAATAATTTATTTTCTTTGATGTATAAAAAAAAATGGAGGCAGTAAGGGGGTGGTCCTAACCCTCAGTATATATAATTTGGCTCTAGGCTTGTAGAAATCAAAAGGGAGCATAAATATGGTCTCTGACATCGAAGCTCTATATCATGAAAGGACACAAATTTAAAGCTAGTGATGATATAACTCAGTGAAAGAAGCACATACCTTCCAAAAATCAGTTCAAGTCTTTCCTCTTGTAACATCTGAATAAATACTCTGCATTTCATTCAGTGGCTTATTTAAACATAGTTATTGAGTACCTGCTGTGTGCCAGGTACTGTGCTAGGTATACCGAGGATTTAAATGAATTGTTTTTTAGGGAAACAATTTTTCTCTCATTATGAAAAGCACAGCCTAGTAAGTTGAAGAAAACAAGTAAAATATATCTTATTACATAGTAGATGGTATTAAGTGTTAAGAAAAAAACAAAAAACAGGAAATACGGGAACGAAGTATAGATTGAAGGAATCAATTTTTGAAAGGGTGACCTGGAAAAGCCTTCCTGAAAAGAAAGCATTTGAGCAAAGACCTAAAGGAGCTGAGGGGTTATACCATGTGAATAACTGGGGAGAAAGAATAGGAAGTAGAAATGCCACTGAGTGGGTGCGTGCCTGACGTCTTCAAAGAAAAGCAAAAAGACAAGTGTGGCTGAAACAAAGAATGAGATCCGAAAGGAAGCGGTTAGGTTGATGGGTTGGATCACGTAAGACTTTGTAGATATTTGCAAGGACTTTGGCTTTTAGCCTATGTAAGATAAAATTCACTGGAATATTTTGATTAGGGAATGAACTTTATGACTTATATATTAACAATATTACCATAGCTGAATGGGAGAACAGGGTGGGATCAGAGGCTGCCATAATATAGGAAAGAAACCATGATGGCATAAATCAAGTTGACAGTGGTGGAAGTGGTGAGAGTTTTTGACTTAAGTGTAGATTTAAGGTTAGAGCCCATGTGATTTTTTTATGCATTTGGAGATGAAGCATGAGATAAAATAAACGGTGAAGGATGACTTCAAGAATTGGGGTTTCAGGCCAGGCACGGTGGCTCACGCCTGTAATTCCAGCACTTTGGGAGGCCGAGGCGGGCGGATCATGAGGTCAGGAGATTGAGACCATCCTGGCCAACATGGTGAAACCTCATCTCTACTAAAAATACAAAAATTAGTCAGGCATGGTGGCATGTGTCTGTAATCTCAGCTACTCAGGAGGCTGAGGCAGGAGAATCACTTGAACCCAGGAGGTGGAGGTTGCAGTGAGCCGAGATCATGCCACTGCACTCCAGCCTGGGTGACAGAGCAAGACTGCCTCTCAAAAAAAAAAAAAAAAAAAAAAAACAAAAAACAGAACTGGGGTTGCAGAAACTGAGAGGATTTACTATATGTCTATGTGTCTATGTAAATGAGGAAGGCAATAGGTGGCACAGATGTTGGATGGGACAAGCATGAGCTCAACTTTGGGAGACGTTAAGTTTGAGATGCCCATTACACATCTAAGTTGACATATCAAGTAGGCATTGAGATATATGAGTCACAAGTTCAAGGGAAAGGGTCCAGACTTAAGATACACATTTGGCATTGTTGGTTTGTGTAAAGAGTTGGTATTAAAAGCCATGCAGTTGGATATCTTCCTGCCGAAGTGGGTTATTTAGCTCCAAGGCTCTGTTTTTGATGTTGAGGAGGAACCAGCAACAAAGGCAGAGTAGAATCAGCCAAAGAATTAGGAAGAAAATTAGGAGGAAGTGAAGGATGTTTTACATACAGGGCAGTGTAATCAACTGTGTCAAATGCTAAACTGACATAAAAACATTCCATGGGATTTATCCATGCGACATGCATTGGTGAACAGGACAAGAAGCATTTTGATTAAGTGGTGGGAGCAAAGGTCAATCGGAATGGGTTTAAGAGAGAATGGATAGGCAGGAATGGAAGCAATTTTTTTTTGTCAAAAGTTTCCTTAAAAAGGGGGAGTACAGAAATGAGGCAGCCACGGAGGGTAAAAGAAGGCCAGATGTTTT
Source organism: Gorilla gorilla gorilla (assembly GCF_029281585.2). Lineage (NCBI taxonomy): Eukaryota > Metazoa > Chordata > Mammalia > Primates > Hominidae > Gorilla > Gorilla gorilla. The sequence continues at coordinate 11,573,452 of NC_086017.1, forward strand.
CTTTATAAGTTTACTTTTTAAAAAGAAGTTATTTTTAAAGTCTGTAGCAATAAAAGCATATGTGTCCTCAAATTAAAAAATGACATTTGAAGATATAGGAGAGAATGGGAAGATTTTCTGTCAACATAACTTGAGTAAGCAAGAGGGTTTAGAAACTAATGTCAAGTGGATTAGCCTTGGCTAGGAGCAGGGACAGCTCATCCACTATAAAAGGAGAGGAAGCATAATATATAGACACTGCTGTTGGTAAAGTTGCAGATGTGGAGTGGAGACTGTGGAAGTTCCCTCTGATGGTTTTTATTTTCTCATTGTTAAAGAACAAGGTAATTAGATGGAGGTTGAAGATGGAGGATGAGGTGACAAAAGGTAAATGAGAGAGGGCAGAAATTATGATACAAAAGAGTGTAAGCATGGATGGAGTCAGGAAATGTGCTATAATTATCAGTCTTGAAGACTCATTTAAGGTTAATAATCATGAACTTAAAGTGATAAGATTTAGGATGGTTCTGTGTTTTCTGGTTATGTTCAGCTGTAAGATGTAAGTGGGAGTAAATGGCAGATTGGATTTATTATGTGTGGTAAAGTGGGAAAAGCCAAGAAAGTTGAGGATGCATGTAATAGAATGTTATAAAAATGCACCATGGGCTTTATTCCAAGTAATAGGTTCTCAGTGTGGGTCTAATTTGCATTGCAGTGGTCATTTGGAGACATCCTTGGTTGTCACAGCCGGGTGGGGGTGGTACTGATATTTAATGGGTAGCTTTTGGGGATACTGCTTAAACATCTTATAATACACAAGTCAGTCCCTACAACAAAGAAATGCCCAATCCACCATGTAAGTGTTGCAAGGATGAGAAACCTTGAGCAAAGAAAAAGGAAGTGAGGATATCAGGAGAAGGACAAATGAAGTAGATCCTGGTGAGACAGAAGAATTGCTGGACTTGGGTTAGTAAAACGAGTAAACTGCAAGTAGAATAGAATACTTGAAATTGAGTTTATATAGAAAATGTACATATTGGTGATGACAATATCACCAAGTGACTAAAGTAGGGTGGAAGACAATATGATTAAAATAGAGAACAACAAGGAAATAAGAAGCAAGTGTAGAGGAGGGACCACTTTTGTGGATATTGACTTCATGGAGAATAATAACAGAGAAAGTGTGGGAGACATTGACAGTGAGTCAGCGGTAAAATCTTGAGGAAATAAGGAAATAACCCAGGAAGTTCCAGATGACTGACAAGGGTGGTTGAATTAGAAGATAAGATATTAAAAGCTGGAAAGTTTAGAGAGAAAAATTACATGGAAGTAGCAATGAAGAACAAGAAGATCATCAATTCCACTTTTATTTTTGTAGAGATGAAGTCTTGCTTTATTGGCCAAGCTGTTCTCAAATCCTGTCTTTAAGCGATTCTCCCCACTCGGCAACCACACTTTTAAGCTTAAGAATAATGGGTGCAGAAACAATATAGCCACTATTATCATAAGGCTTCAGGGTAAAAAGGGATTCTGGGGAATGGAGGACTAGGAAGTTTGAGTAAAGGAGTGAAAAGCAAACATTATGAAAGACAATATAGAGGATTTTACTAATGATTGATTGTAAGGTTTCAGAAGTTAGGAAAATAAAGATAGGGTCAAAAGTGGAATGTGCAATGCAGTGTGGAGAGGAAAGGACATGAAGGATGATTTTGGGAGTGCTGGATTTCTTTTTGTGACTTATATAATAAAGGGGAAAATTGTAGATAGTTACACTTATTTCAAAGCAGAAAATGGGGGATGAGTTAAAATGGGAAAGTATAAGAAATTTGCCAAGATTTGCAGAGTTCTGAGCTCCCTCTTGACCTTGCCACTGGAGATGTGGAGTCTTATCCCTGCCAGTTCACATGCTGTTGACACAGCACCATATTAGAAACTGTCAATTTTCTGGATTAGGAAATAATTTACTCTAGAAACCCTTGCTCTTTGAGCTGAAAGAAATTTGTGAATTTTAATGGCTGGGATTTCAACAATAGAGTGGTTTAGTTATTCTGAAAGATATTTCTTCTTCAAAAACATTGCATCCTTAATAAAAGAGTCTCTTTAATCATTTCTGGGTTCACAATATGTAAGAACGGTATGCTGAAACCAAAGTGAAAAATTGTGAGCAGCAAGCAAACAGCAAGCTTGAGATGGAAACAAGGAAAATGGTAATACCAAGAGTGCAAACTATCGGGAGAACAAAACTCAGACAAGCATCAAGGTGAAGGTGAAAGTGAAACTGCTATGGAAGTTCAGGAGATAATTAAGGTATTCGATTAACATTTTAATTAAGAAGCATGTTAAAGATTGTGATGGTAACTACTAAAATAATACACCCGTCTGGGACGTTGGCCCATGGTCGCGAGGCCTCAGCCTTGGGGCCTCGCCCTGCTCTAGGCCAAGCGCGGTGGCTCACGCCTGTAATCCAGCACTTTGGGAGGCTGAGACGGGCAGATCACAAGGTCAGGAGATCGAGACCATCCTGGCTAACACGGTGAAACCCCATCTCTGCTAAAAATACAAAAAATTAGCTGAGTGTGGTGGCACATGCCTGTAGTCCCAGCTACTTGGGAGGCTGAGGCAGGAGAATCGCTTGAACCAGGGAGGCAGAGGTTGCAGTGAGCCAAGATTGCACCACTGCACTCCAGCCTGGGTGACAGAGTGAGACTCCATCTCAAAAAAAAAAAACAAAAAAGACATAGAAAATGTAATTTCTAAAACTTTAGGGGTAGGGAGGAAAATTGAAAAATAAAACAAGCAAACAGTAACTTAATAAATCAAAACCAATGAATATCTAATGGGGTATATTCCCCATGTCTTTTATTTTCTGTAATTTGATGCTTTGACATCTGAGGCTTTTCTACCCCTGAAGGGACTGCCCCTTCCAGTGTTAGCCAATCCCCAGAGACAGTAAATAATTCACCCATGAATGTGCTCTTCAAATGCAAACCAACCAGTCTAGAATCTAAAACCCAACCACCTCCTTTACTGGGCTTCCACATTATGGGTCACCATCCACCTGCCATAATCACCCAAGGATCAGACAATTAGCTAGAGCCCCTAAGCCCACTGAAATTATTCAGAACAGCCAATCTTAAACCCAATTAACCTGCCTCACCTGTTCCTTCTTATGGACACCACATTAAAGGCTCTTGCCAACAATTTTCCCTCTCTGCCTCTTCACCAATCCTAGTACATCCCTGCTTGGCCTCTCATGGCATAGCACAGCCCTTCCTCTTGGGATCTGAGTAACAAACTGTCTTTTCAATAGCAGTCATCTCTCCTGATCTCTTGGGTTAACCATACATAAGTTATGGTAAGACCTACATTTTAAAACAAAAGGAAATAATAAAAATAAAAAAGCAAAAAATATCAGACTCTAGAAACAAATCCACATACATTCACAATCATAATAAATGAATAAATCTTCTAGTTAAAAGAAGACAAATTGGATAAAAGAAAAGTAAATCTAGCTATGTGCTCTTTGCAAAAGTAGATCAAAAGTATAAAGGTCAGCCAGGTGTGGTGGTGCATGCCTGTAATCCCAGCTACTCGGGAGGCTGAGGCAGGAGGATCCCTTGAACCTGGCAGGTGGAGGTTGCAGTGAGCCAAGATCGTGCCACTGCACTCCAGCCTGGGCAAGAGAACAAGAGTCCGTCTCAAAAAAAAAAAAAAAAGTATAAAGGTATGCAGCAGTTAATGGTAAAAGAATGAAGGAAAAAAAAAAATATATATATATACATATACACATACACACACCGGACAGGCAAGTATTATCCAAAAGAAAACTCAGGTATGTATCAATATAAGACTAAAAGTTAAGAGAGAAATTTTACAGGATTATAGAAAGTTAATAGTTAACTAGAAAAACAATTCTAAACATCTATGCCCCTAGTAAGATAGCTTCAAAATATAAAAAGACTTAATAAATGTTTTATATATATATATATAAATACACGCACATATACACAAACACACAGATATATGTCTGTATATATAATTTTTTTGGAATATGCCTGTAAAGCCCAGATAATAATTGTTATTGTCAGAGGATACTGTATACTACCTTACTACTTCCAAGTGTAGTTCACAGAGCAGCAACATTAGCATCACCTATGAGCTTGCTAGAACTATAGATTTCACACTTGCCCTAGATTTACTGAATCAGATTATATGCACATAAATACTTGGGAAGCAATTATCTGTCACATGCTATTTTTTAAAATTATTTTTCTTCCTCTGAGTAACTCTGTTTTTTTTTTCACTTTATTTTTACCTGTAAAATCTTATGTAAGACTTCTGATTTTCCCTCCCACATGTAAGGAGTTTGGAAGTTATCACTTCACCCTAACAAATAAAAAGCTGAACTAACTAAAACTCAACAACTCTTTTTACATCAAGCAGAGAACTGTGATCTCTGAGGAGGATCTCTGGGAGAGCAAACACTGCCTCTCCCCATAACTGGAGGAGCAGACAGGCAGACTCAGGTACTCACAACTTATCAAAGTGGAGACCCATGAACAAAAACTTTTGCAAGAGCTACTAACATGACAGGAAAATATGAACCGCAACTGACAAACTGCTGGAGATTCAGTGTGGATATAAAATTGTTATCTAATATATACAAGAAGTCTTAAAACTTAGCCATAAGAAAAAGAACAATGCTGCTGTAGTCTGAGTGCCTGTGTGGCCCCCACTCCCATCCCCCTAAATACATATGTTGAAAAACTAATTACCAATGTGATAACAGGAGGTGAAGTCTTTGGGGGGTGATTAAGTCATGTGGGCAGAGACTACATGACTAGATTGGTACCCTCAAAAAAGAGACCACAGAGAGCTACCCAGTCTCATCCACAACGTGAAACAGTGAGAAGCTGCAGGCCAGGAAGTGGGCCCTCACCAAACACCAGATCTGCTATACCCTTAATGTTGAACTTCCCAACCTTAAAAATAGTGAGAAATAAATTTCTGTTGTTTATAAGTCACCCAGTCTATGGTATTTTGTTACAGCAGCCCAAATGGACAGACAAACCTCATTTTAAAACAGGCAAAAGACCCAGACAACTTACTAAAGAAAATACACAGATAGCAAAGAAGCATCTAAAAAGATACTCAACATTATATGTCATCAGAGAATTGCAAATTAAAATAACAATGAAATAACACTACACAGCTATTAGAATGGCCAAAATCCAAAACACTGACAACACTAACTGCTGGTAAGGATATGGAGCAATAGCAATTCTCATTCATTGCTGGTGAAAATGCAAAAAGGTATTGCCACTTTGAAGATAGTTTGGCAGTTTCTTACAGAAATAAACATACTCTTACTATATAATCCAGTAATGGCACTCCTTGGTATTTACCCAAATGAGATGAAAACTTACATTCACACACAAGCCTACACACGAATGTTTACAGCAGGTGTATACAGAATTGACAAAACTTGGAAGCAACCAAGATGTCCTTTGGTAGGTGAGTGGAAAAATAAACTTGGTATATCCAGACAAGGGAATATCATTCAGTGCTAAAAAATAAATAAACTATCAAGCTATGAAAAGACATGGAGAAACCTTGGATGCATATTGCTAACTAATGGAAGTTAATGTAAAAAGGCTACATACTATATGATTCCAACTGTATGCCAATCTGGAAAAGACATAACTATGAAGATATTAAAAAGGTCAGCTGCTGCCAGGAGTTAGAGGGAAGCAGGAATGAATATGGAAGAACACAGAGTATTTTTAGTGAAGTGAAAATACGCTGTTTGAAACTATAATGGTGGATACATGTCAAAAGCCATAGATTTTTTTTAACTCATAGATTTTATAACACTGAGAGTGAAAACTTAATGTGAACTATGGACTTTGGGTGAGAATGATGTGTCAATGTAGGTTCACTGATTGTAACAAATGAACCAAACACTCCAGTGTAGGATGATGATATGGAAGAGGCTGTGTGTGGGAGGGAAGGGACAGGGAGTATATGGGAACACCTTATACTTTTCATGCAATCTTGCTGTGAACTTAAAACTCCTCTAAAAAATAAAGTCTATTTAAAAAGTCTTGTATAAGATTTAATCAACTATTATCTTTTTAAATGTATTTATAAATAAGTCAGTTAGGATGTATCAGTGTTAATTGCTCAAATAACAAAACTAAGAAATAGGAAAATAAAAGAGCCATGAATCTATTGGTTGTGGCATCTGAGCAAGAAAAATATTTTAACAATAAAGACAGTTAACTTATATGTAAGTCTCATGTTTGCAGTTGATAAAGGTGATTTCACTTTAACCTTACTTCATTAACACTATATATGAGCTACAAAGATAATCAAATGTTGTTTGTTTATTTCCAGGTAAAAAAACTGAGGCTCAGTGACTTGCCCAAAATGCAAAGATAATAAATAGAAGAATTGAAAAATCTTTACAATATGTTCATTACCTTTTTACTATACAAGATAGCAGATAGAAGACAAGCTCAAAAGCCTAAGATTGCAATTATTCCTAGGGTTCTTTTGACAGGAAGGGATGATTTGTATAAAATAATTTTTTTTTAAAAAATGTTTAACTTAACTTTATATTTACTAGTGGGAATATTTAGTTACCAATGGTAACAGGTAATGTAAAATGATTATTTGGATGTTCTTGGTAGGAAAATAATAATCACATTACAAAATCAGGGCTGAATTTAATTTTGAAGTCATAAAATGGAAGTTAAATGGTAGCACAAAGAGCATTCAACATTGAGCTAAGAGCTTACAAATTCACAGTCTGATTCATTAATTCACAGCCTGGCATTCATCATATGCCTCAGTTTCTACTCTGTAAAATGACAAGATTGAGAGTAAATGATCCCAAGGTTTCCCTCTAGCTCTAAAAATTCTCTATTCTGCACTCATATGGCACTATATTTTAAAGCACATTATGCCTCCTGTGAAGTGAAATAAAGTGAATAAGCACACGGAAATGGTATGGTGATTAAATTTACTCAGAGCTAAAAATCATTGCATATTAGCCTTACATATGAAAAAAACTTGACTAATGAATCAAACTTGAAGGATCTGTCAGTGTGCAGTTGTTTGACACAGAACAAGGACTGTGAAATTGCTGATTTTATCCCAGTGATTCTTGTATGGGTCACACACAGCAAAAAGGGGGGTCAGTAAGTTTCACATTAATATATACAAGCTTGTAAAAGGAAAGAAAAAGGAGTTTCTTTTGACATTGCAATGACCTATATGAGTCTTAATGAACATTACTGCTAAGGCACCCAAGCAAATTAGCGTTTCCCCATATGCCTTAGCTTGAAAGAAATTAAATTTGGCCTAAATAAATTAAAGCAGTGGACCTGAGACATCTGATCATTTCTACCTCTCAATTATTTTTCCTTTGGTCAGGTTTTCTTGGAAGTAATTATTCATTTTGAAATGTTGATATTCTGGTTGGATCTATCTCTGTGCTGTATTTTTGCAGCTGGAGAAGCTGTGGACTGTGGATTTCAAGTGTGACACTCACTAGGAAACCCAAGGAATCAAGAACACTATTGCATTCGTGGGGATAATTTCAGAATCAGGTTTATCGGGAACCTGGATATTCATACCACTACTAAGAAGTGTTGCAATTCTTTTGGGTATGATGAGAAGGCTTTTAATTATAATGAAATCCAGGAGTCAGTGGAAAACTAAAGAAATTTGTGGAAGCTGTCCAAAGATAATACACCACAAAGTAATGATATGTAACAATAATCAGATTAAAATTAAAAGTAAAATCATATATATAAATGAAATATTAATTATGCCCTGCATGATACTTAGCAAAACCAATGTCAATGTTTATGATTACGGTGAACATTTGTCAACACTCTACAGAAATTTCCCAGGCAAATGAGTGAACGTATGCAAAATAAAATGGCATAAACCAGCATTTCTCAATCTTGGCACCATTGACACTTTGGGCCAGATACTGTTTTGTGCAATGTTGGATGTTTACCAGCATCCCTGGCCCCTAGCCATTAGAGGAAAATAGCACCACTACCTCTAAGTTGTGAAAACCAAAACTATCTACAGACATTGACAAATGTCTTGAAGAGGGCAAAATCGCCCCTAGGTGGGAACCACTGGCATAAACAAAGATTCCAGAGAACTGAGGTAATCACCCCTAACAGGAAGCTTCCTGCACCATGTGTGTCAATTAGGCAATGAGATGTGGCTAATCTGACACTGGGGCTGCCACTAACACTAATGACTAAGGAAGCGTATATTGAAATATACTGGTTTATTTGTTTCTGTTGCTCCTTGTCCTGAGCTCCAACATTATAAATGAGAGTGGTGGTTTTATTTATTTTGAACTTGCCTTTGTTTTGACACCATCCATAAAAATGCACAGTAAAAAGCCTTAGAATTTCAGACCCGTAACTCTCACTTGCATACCTAGCCGATTGGCGCAATATATAATACAGAGTGGTTCATTGCACGCTTAAGGAAGCGTAACCTACATAGGAGGGGGATGAGGGGCATGCCACATTGTTACCGTAAGGATAAATAGTATAAATCTTTCCTCACCAGATTCCTCCAACAGGATGAATAAAGGTACAGATAAGAAACAAAGGGATAGCTGTCAATTATTGGATTTTGTGAGTCTTTGGCAATGTATTAAACTCTCTCGTACATTTACTAAACATAATCTCCCTCCACTCAAGAACTAAACATTAGAGGGCAGAGATTTTCATGAATACATACTTGAGGCAGAGAAGGAAAACAAAGGGAAGGGATAGCTTATCAATATGAAGGATGGAGAAGCGTTTGTAGTAAGGTACCTGGGAATAAGTGCTGTGTCTAGATTTGCTTCACATTTTGATAAAATAATTCAGGTTCTCACATAATAACTGATCTAAAAGAAATCATGTAAAATGGAATATGCAAGTTTACAGATGATATTAAGTTCTTCTGGATAGTAACAAGCGAATGAGGATAAGCTGTGGAAAGAACTCACAAGGATATAAGGGAGAGTTTAGAAACAACACATATGCCTCTGTTACTGCAGTTGTTAAGTGGTACGTTGAAAGAAAAATTGAAATAATTCTTATTAAATAATACTAAGCTATCCATTTTCACTATGGAGATGAGCTAATGTGATTTTTAAAATTTGAAATTATTGGGCCAATGATTTCCAAAGACAGAAAATATCAAGAAGGATATTTTTAAATGGAATAAAATACAGATAATAACAATACCAAAAAAAAAAATTCTCTTAACCTCCAACAGAATTATGTTAAATCTAAACCTGTAAGATTTTGTTCCTATGATTGTCTCTTGTAAAAGGCATAATGAAATTTATAATATTTTTGCAATAAGCAATAAATATGATCAAGAAATTTAAGAATATTCACATATGAATAGACTGCAAATGAGAATTCTTTCCATCTGCATGGAAGGATTCATTCACCATTTATAAAGTCATAGAAAATATGATAAAAATAGATATGAATTTTTCAATAAGGCCTAGAATAAAAGAACTTGCAGATACTCATTATAGCTTGGAAGAGGTAACAAAGGAAAACAATACCAGATCTGACATTATACCTAACATATTGTGTAGGCTGGAAAATGCCCTAATTCAATGTACATCAAACATACATTTATTCTTTCATTCATTTATTAGACTGTTAGCCATGGTCACATTGAATTTTATATTAGAGAGAATATTATGCCTTCCTGCAAAGTAAATATGAAATATTTATAAGAAACAAATGAGATAATAGATGTGATACATGGCTAAACTGTAAAATGCAATGCAAATATGAGCTAAATTGTGATTGCTTATGGGTCAGAACTTGACTTTGACTATGGTAGATTATTCAATGACCACAAATTATTCTCTACCCTCCCTACATCCACACCCTTTAGGAGGCACCCCTACACTGACTCTGAGTTTGGCGTTGTGACTTGCTTTAACCCATGGATCGATAGCAAATAGAGACTTGGAAAGCACTTTGCATTGAGGCTTGCCTTCTTTTGTTCTGCTTGGAATTCTTCCACTACCATGTAAAGAAGCCTGGGCTAGCCTGCTGAAAAAAGACATGTGGCTCCACTCCTCGTCATACCAGCCACAACCAGCAATGGTAAGACATGTGAGTGAGAACATGTGAAATCTTCCAAACCTAATAAGTGATCATAGACACATTTGCAGATCCAGTAGACATCAGTCAAGGTAACCAAAATCAGAATGTTCCAATTTGCCCAAAGAATCATGGAGCTGAATAGATGATTTTTGCAAGCGAGTAAGTTTTGTTTTGTTTTACAGTAGAAGTTGTTTTATAAACTTCTTGCTACCTGGAAGTGAGGTGTCTTTAAAGACAATTCAAAGCTTTTGAATTTTATCTTGTGGAGAAGAATTATAGCTTTTTTAATATTTTATTTCTTAATTTTTATAGGTACATAGTAGATCCATATATTTACGGGGTACACGAAATATTTTGATGCAGCCATGCAATCTGTAATAATCACGTCAGAGTAAATAGGGTATCCATCACCTCAAGCATTCACCCTTCGTGTTTCAAACAATTCAATTATACTTTTAATTGTTTTTGAATGTACAATGCAATTTCTTTTTACTATAATCACCCTGTTGTGCTAGCACGTACTAGGTCTTCTCCATTCTATCTTTTTGTACCCATTAACCTTCCTCCACTTCCCTCCCCCACCCCCTGCCACCTTTACTACCCCTCCCAGCCTCTGATAACCATTCTTCTACTCTCTATCTTCATGAATTCAACTGTTTTAATTTTTAGCCCCCAAAGATAAGTGAGAAATGCAATGTTTATCTTTCTGTGCCTGCCTTATTGCACTTAATGATCTCCAATTCCAAGCATGCTGTTGCAAATAACAGGATCTCATTCTCTTTATGGCTGAATAGTGCTACATTGTGTATATGTACCACATTTTATTTATCCATTTGTCTGTTGATGGATTCTTAGGTTGTTTCCAGATACTGGCAATTGTGAATAGTGCTGCAATAAACATAGGAGCACAGGTATCTCTTCAATATACTGATATTCTTCCCTTTTTTTTTTTTTTTTTTTTTGAGACAGAGTCTCGCTGTCACCCCAGGCTGGAGTGCAGTGCCATTATCTCGGCTCACTGCAAGCTCTGCCTCCTGGGTTCACACCATTCTCCTGCCACAGCCTCCCGAGTAGCTGGGACTGCAGGCGCCCGCCACCACGCCCGGCTAATTTTTTGTATTTTTAGTAGAGACGGGGTTTCACCGTGTTAGCCAGGATGGTCTCGATCTCCTGACCTCGTGATCCTCCCGCCTCGGCCTCCCAAAGTGCTGGGATTACAGGCGTGAGCCACCGCGCCCAGTGATATTCTTTCTTTTGAGTATATACCTAGGAGTGGAATGGGATTGCTGAATCACATGGTAGTTCTATTTTTAGTTTTTTGAGGACCCTCCAAACTGTTCTCCATAGTGGTTGCACTAATTTACATTTCCATCAAGAGTTTACTAGAATTCCCTTCTCTCCATTATTTGTGATCACCTGCCTTTTGGATAAAAGCCATTTAAACTGGGGCGAAATATCTCATTGCAGTTTTGGTTTGCATTTCTCTAATGACCAATTTTGAGTAGTTTCTATATACCAGTTTGCCATTTGTATGTCTTTTTTGAGAAATGTCTATTCAGATATTTTGTCCATTTTTAAAATTGGATTATTAGATCTTTTTTTCCTTTCGAGTTGTTTGAGATCTTTATATGTTGTGGTTATTAATCCCTTGTCAGAAGGGTAGTTTGCAAATATTTTCTCTAATTGTGTGGGTTTTCTATTCACATTGTTAATTGCTTCTTTTGCTGTACAGAAGATTTTTAACTTAACGTGATCTCATTTGTCTATTTTTACTTCAGTTGCTTGTACCTGTGAGGTATTACTCAAGAAGTCTTTGCCCACTCCAGTGTCCTGGAGAGTTTCTCCAGTGTTTTCTTGTGGTAGTTTTATAGTTTCAGGTCTTAGATTTCAATTTTTAATCTATCTTGATTAGATTTTTGTATATGGCAAGAGATAGGGGTCTAGTTTCATTCTTCTGCTTATGTATATCCAGTTTTCCCATCACCATTTATTGAAGAAACTGTCCTTTCCCCAATGTATGTTCTTGGAATCTTGATCAAAACTGAGTTCACTGTAGATGTATGGATTTAGTTCTGGGTTCTGTATTCTATTCCATTGATCTATGTGTCTGTTTTTATGCTAGTACTATGCCATTTTGTTTACTATAGTTCTGCAATATAATTTGAAGTCAAGTAATGGGATTCCTCCAGTTTTCTTCATTTTGCTTAGCAGAACTTTGTCTATTCTGGGTCTTCCATGGTTTTAAATAAATTTCAGAATTGTTTTTTCTGTTTTTGTGAAGAATGTCATTGGCATTTTGAAATGAATTGCAGATTAAGTCTGATCTGTTTCTTTGTTGTTTTTCTGTCTAGAAGATCAGTCCAATGCTGAAAGTGGGGTGTTGAAATCTCCAGCCATTACTGTATTAGGGTCTATTGCTCTCTTTAGCTCTAATAATATTTGCTTTATACATCTGAGTATTGCAGTGTTGGGTAGGACCATATATATTTAAAATTGTTAAATTCTCTTGCTTGACTGACCCCTTTGTCATTATATAATGACCTTTGTCTCTTCTTACAGTTTTTGTCTCGAAATTGATTTTGCCTGATGTAAGTATAGCTACTCCTCCACTTTTTTGGTTCCTAGTGGCATGGGATATCTTTTTCCATCTCTTTATTTTCAGTTTATGTGTGTCTTTACAAGTGAAGTGTGTTTCTTGTAGCCAACAGATCATTGGGTCTGTTTTTGTAATCTGTTCAGCCATTCTATGTCTTTTGATTAGAGAGTTTAATCCATTTACCTTAAATGTTATTATTGCTAAATAAGGACTTATTCCTGCCATTTTGTTATTTGTTTTCTGTTTTTTGTTTTCATGGTCTTGTCTTTCTTCTTTCTTTCCATCTTTCTTCTAATGAAGCTAATTTTCTCTGGTGATATGATTTAGTTTCTTACTTTTGATTTTGTTGGCATCCGTTGTATGGTTGTTGATTTGAGGTTACCATGAGGCTTGCAAATACTATCTTATAACGCATTGTTTAAAGTTGATAACAACTTAACATAATTTACATAAAAAACAAGCAAGCAAAAATAAAGCTAATAAAAACTCTACACCTTAACTTCATCCCCCAACTTTTTAAATTTTTGTTGTTTCTATTTATATCTTATTATACTATGTCATGAAAAGTGGTTTTAGTTATCACTTTTGATTGGTTCATCATTTAGTCTTTCTACTGAAGAGTAGTTTAAACACCACAGTTATAATGCTCTAATATTCTGTGTTCTTATGTATGCTTACTACTACCAGTGAGTTTAGGGCCTTCAGATAATTACTTATTGCTCATGAGCGTTCTTTTTTTTTTCTGATTGTAGTAATCCCTTTAGCATTTCTTGTAGGACAGATTTGGTTTTGATGAAATCCTGCAGCTTTTTTTGTTTGGGAAAGCCTTTATTTCTCCTTCATGTTTGAAGAATATTTCTGCCAGGTATACTATTCTAGGGGAAACATTTTTTTTTTCTTTCAGCACTTTAACTATATCATGCCACTGTCTTCTGGCCTATAAGTTTGCACTGAAAAGTTTGCTGCCAGACATATTGGAGCTCCATTGTATGATGTTTCTTTTCTCTTGCTGCATTTAGGATCTTTTCTTTATCCTTGCCCTTTGGGAGTTTGATTATTAAATGTCTTGAGGTACTCTTCATTGGGTTAAATCTGCTTGGTGTTCTATAACCTCCTTGTTCTTGGATATTAATATCTTTACCTTGGTTTGGGAAGTTCTCTGTTATTATTACTTTTAATAAACTTTCTACCCCTCTTTCTCTGTTTCCTCCTTAAGGCCAATAACTTACATTTGCCTTTTTGAGTCTATTTTCTAGACCCTGTAGGTATGCTTCATTGCTTTTTATTCTTTTTTCTTTTGTCTCTTTGGATATGTATTTTCAAATAGCCTGTCTTCAAACTCACTATTTTTTTTTCTTCTGCTGGACCAATTTTGCTCTTAAAAGACTCTGGTACATTCTTCAGTATGTCAATTGCATCTTTCAGCTCCAGAATTTCTGCTTGATTCTTCTTAATTACTTCAATCTCTTTGTTAAATTTATCTGATAGAATTCAGAATTCCTTCCCTGTGTTATCTTGAATTTCTTGGAGTTTTCTCAACAAAGGTATTTTGAATCCTCTGTCTGAAAGGTCACATATCTCTGTTTCTCCAGGATTGGTCTCTGGTGCCTTATTTAGTACATTTGATGAGGTCATGTTTTACTGGATCATCTCGATACTCGTGGATGTTCACCTGTGTCTAGGCATTGACAACATAGGTATCTATTGCAGTTTTCACAGTCTAGGCTTGTTTGTACCCTTCCTTCTTGGGAAGGCTTTCCAGATATTCTAAAGGACTTGGATGTTGTGATCTAAGCTGTATGTGCATTAGGGGGCACCCCAGGCCAATAATGCCATGGTTCTTACAGACTAGAGGCACCACTTTGATGGTCACGTACAAGATCTGGGAGAATTCTCTGTATTACCTACCTAGCAGAGACTCTTGTTCTCTTTCCTTCCTTTCTCCCAAACAGAGTCTCTCTGAGCTGCCTGGAGCTGGGAACAGAGTGACGCAAGCACACCTGTGAGCACCACTAGGACTGCATTGAGTCAGACCTGAAGACAGCACAGCACTGGGTTTCACCCAAGCCTTGTTGTAACCACTCCCTGGCTACTGCCTATGTCTGCTGAAAGCCCTGGGGCTCTATAATCATCAAGTGACAAAGCCAGCCACTTCTGTCTTCCTTTCCGGTCGGCAAGTTTCCCCAGGCCCTGGGCAGGTCCAGAGGTACCATCCATCCAGGAGCCAAAGACTACACTCAAAAACTTTAGAAATCTACCTGGTGTTCCATTGTACCAGGGCTAAGCTGCCACTCAAACCACAAAATGCAGTCTTTCCCCTTTCTAAAGGCAGAGGAACTTCAACCCATGGCCACTGCCATCACAGGTCCACAGGCTACTGCCAGGCTACCACCAATGTTCCCTTAAGGGCCAGGGGCTCTTCAGTCAGCTTGTGGTGAATGCTGCATGGCCTGGGACTCACCCTTCAGAGAAATAGGCTCTGCTCTGGCCTAGGACAGGTCCAGAAATGCCTTTCAAGAGCCAAAGCCTAGAATCAGAGACCCAAGAGCCTCTTGGTGCTCTACCACCCTGTGGCCAACCTGGTACCTAAGATGCAATAAAAAGTCTCCTTTACATTTCCCTCCACTTTTCTCAAGCAGAAGGAGTCTCTCCCCATAGTCACCATAGCTGGGAATGTGCTGAGTCTCACCTGAAGACAGCAAGTCTCAGAGTCCCCCCAAGGCCCACAACATACTACCTGGGTATCGCTACTGGCTTTTCAGGGCCCAAGGTCTCTTCAGTTATCGAGTGATCAAATCGGCCAGGACTGAGTCCTTCCCTTCAAGGCAGCAGGTTCTCTTCTGCTTCAGGGTATGTCTAGAAATATTGTCCATGAGTTAGGGCCTTGAAAGGGGGCTTCATGACTCTAACCAGTACCCTATCCTGCTATGGCTGAGCTGATATCTGAGATGCAAAACAAAGTCCTCCTCACTCTTCACTCTCCTGTTCTCAAGTAGAAAGAATGGGTCTCTTTTAGTACCATGAGCTGTGTGCCAGGGGAGGTGTGGCACCAGCACTCCCCTAGACATCCTAGCTGGTAGATGGGGATCTCAGTAGATTATATGCCCCCCAAGTCCCCTGGCTCTGAGCCCGGGTCAGCACTAAGACTCACCTAGGAATGGCAGTCCTTGTGGCCCACACTGTCATTTAAGCTTATTTAGAGCCCCATAGCACTTTAGCCTGCAGTGGCAGGACTTGCAAGAACTCAAGTTCCAACTGCTAGAATGGGTGATTCCCCTCTGGCTAGGGCTGACTTAAATACCCCCTCCATGGGCAGGCATCAGCTGAGTTCATTCCAGTTTTGCTTTCTATTATAACAGGGCAGCACTAAATTCAATGCAATGTCTCACAATTACTACCGTCTCTCTCCCTCAAGCACTCAAATTCTCTCTCTGCACCAAGTATCACTGCTGAGAGGTGGGAGAGGGGTGGCATCTGTGATTCAAGACTGTTTTTCCTACCTCTTCAGTGCCTCTTTTCAGTAATATGAAGTTAAAACAATGTACTGTGAGTGCACACCTGATTTTTGGTTCTTATGAAGATGGTTTTATGTGTGTAGATGGTTATTAAATTGGTGTTCTTGCAGGGGGGGGACGATCGGTAGAGTCTTTCATTCTGCCACCTTGTTATGCCTCCTCCCAAGTTACACCTTCTTAAAAACAACCTCCAACAGGGCTTTGTGAGAAACTAAGATAATAAGACATGAAAGTGTACTGAAAATTGTAAAAATTAATTCTAGGGACAAAATGACATAGACTTAATTTTCTCTGTTCCTCCCCTCTAAATACATCTAAATACTCTGAAAATAATTTAACAGCCAATCATAAAAAGACTCTGACATGGTGGAAAGAATACATTAAACTAGAAAAGATCCTCGAGACTTGAGGAATAACACCACAGTGAATTTCCTGGAATTTTTTTCTTTATATCTCATATATCTTAGACTGTGTACCAAAGAGGGCTGCAATCTGGAACTGCCAAAAGACATAGAAAAAGAAAAGAAAAGAAATGAAAACAAAAGAAAAGAAAATGAAAGAGGAAAGGAAAGGAAGAAAGAAAGAGAAAGAAAGAAGCAAAGCTTGCTCTCTCTGGGAAAAGGACTATGAAAGGAAAAGCCTAACTTTCCTTCCATGGAGGCACCAGCAGAGATAGAATATGACAGCCACTGGCACCAGGTACGTGGAGAATAGGTCAAGGGAGATGCTCTCCAATCGTCCCCCACACAATGGCCCATGGAAGAACCCTCCATCCTCAAAGCAAACCAGCAAATATTTAGTGGGCATTCACACAGAGCCAGAAGAGCAAAGCCAACCAGATTAGCACTGCAAGGAATTCAAAAACTAAGTTCTTATTGGGATATAACCCAGAAAAGTAGGTCACAACCTATATGCTGAACTGCCGAGAACAGCTCGGTCGGGGAGGCCCTAACCCAGCGGCACTAGAGGAATTAAAGACACACACACAGAAATATAGAGGTGTAAAGTGGGGAATCAGGGGTCTCACAGCCTTCAGAGCTGAGAGCCCTGAACAGAGATTTACCCACATATTTATTAACAGCAAACCAGTCATTAGCATTGTTTCTATAGATATTAAATTAACTAAAAGTATCCCTTAAAGGAAACGAAGGGATGGGCCAAATTAATTGCAGCAGGAACACGCCCTTAAGACACAGATTGCTCATGCTTTTGTTTGTGGCTTAAGAATGCCTTTAAACAGTTTTCCACCCTGGGTGGGCCAGGTGTTCCTTGCCCTCATTCCCGTAAATCCACAACCTTACAGCTTGGGCATTATGGCCATTATGGACATGTTACATTGCTGCAGAGATTTTATTTATGGCCAGTTTTGGGGCCAGTTTATGGCCAGATTTTGGGAGGCTTGCTCCCAACACTGAACCTAAACAGAAACCTCCTATTAAAATATTTAAATAGGATCAAAATATCCTAATTTAATATTTAAAATATCCAAGATACAACAGAAAAATCACTCATTATAGCAACAACCAAGAAAAGTGAAGCCTGAATGAAAAAAGACTATGAGCTGATGGCAATACTGAGATGAATCAAATGTTGAAAGAATCTGATGAACACTTTAAAGAAATGATTTTCAACTAGTAATTAAAATTTCCCCTGAGAGAAATGAAAAAAAAGATAAAACATCAGCAAAAACTAGGAATTACAAAAAAAGAACCAAACAGGAATGTAAAACTAAAAAATACACTAACCAAAACAGAAAACTCATTAGATAGGCTCAATAGTAAAGTGAAGTTAAAAGAAGATAGAATCAAGAAATTTGAGGACAGAACAATGGAATTCACTAAATCTGAATAATAAAGAGAAAACAGAAACACATACTTTCCCACCACAATTACCATCCCCAAAATGAACAGTGGCTCAGAAAACTGGCACAATAAGAAAAGAGATATTACTGGAGTTTCAGAAAGAGAGGACAAAGAATTTGGGGCTGGAAAGGTATTCAAAGAAATAATGGCTGAAACTTCCCAAATTTGTGGAATAAATAAGATTACAGAGTCAAAACCTGAGCAAACACAAATAGGGTAAACACAAAGGAATCCACACCAAAACGCATTATAATTGAACTTCTGAAAAATAAATAAAAAAATATTTAAATCCACCAGGAACAGAAAAAATCAAATGAACAGATTTCTCATCTGAAACTATAGAGGCTAGAAGGAATTAGCATAACATTTTCATGTGCTGAAAGAATTGTCATATGTAAATTCTATATCTGGAAAAAATAGCTTTTAGAAATAAATGAAAAATAAAGGCATTTTCAGATGAAGGAAAACTAAGGAATTTGTTGCAAATAGACATACCTTTAAAGAATATCTAAAAGAAACTCTCCAAACAGGAAGGAAATCATAGCAGAAGAAGGCAAAGAACTTCAGAAAGGAAAGAATAATGGAGTGGTAAAATCAGGGGTAAATATAATAGACTACTCTTCTCTTGATGAGTCTTCTAAATCATATTTGATGATAGAAATAAAAATTAAAATAACATCTGTTGTGTCACTCAATGTATGCAGAGAAAATACTTGAAACAACTCTCTTTTTCACGTTTGGAATTTGAAGGGACCTAAAGGGAAATTTGATGCTCCACTTGAAGGGGTTAAAGGATGATACCAGAGATTGTCAAAACTCATATTTGTCTATTGTTATACTCAGGAAATTATAGAAAACTATATAAAGCAATACACTCAAATAAATCAAGATCAAAGCCTAAAATCTGCTCAAAAATGCACTTGAACGAAATATATGATAAACAGAGGAAAGAGAAACAGAAGAAATGGACAGAAAACAAATCATAAAATGTCAGTAATGCAAATTTAATGCCAATGTGCTTCTAGAATGCAATAGTTTATGAAACAGAACCTGAAATGTGGGCAACTGCTTTAGGAACATATCAATGTCTTAATTTGCATTTTGCTTCAATTTTGCTCTATGATTTAAATGATTTTTGGTGACTTACAAGTGTTGTTTATTATGGTAAGAACATTCCCTTATTTAGACATGAGTGAGAGCTTTTTGATGGAAAATGTCATAACAAAATTTAATTTACTTCCTAATATATAGAAACAAATGATGGCTTTCAGGCTTCAGGGTTCTTATAGATGGATATAGGACTACATACTTTAGTAATTTTAGTCTTAATCCTATGAAGAAGTACAATGATGCAGAAGAAAATGTGATAAAACAGTTAATTGAGATTAAAACAATGGGATTTCATTTTTACCCAATGAATTACCAAACACTTAAAACGCTGATAATACCAGTGTCCATGTGAGTTTGGGGAAACAGGACTCTCTTCCACTGTTAGTACAGTTATCCCATAGGGGAATTTATTAGTATCTATTAAAATTTCAAACATGCAGATCCTATAACCCAACATATCTACTGCTCACCTATCCTAGAATAACAAGTGTTTACAATGTTCACAGATGTACATCGAAGATTTATAAAAACAAACATTTTGAGACAACCTAAGTGTTCATGAATAGGATGGTGACTAAATATTGATATATCTGGACTACAGGATAATATATAATAGGTTTTAAAAATGATGAAGACCTATAAACACTAATATGGAAAGGTATCGGAGTGAATAAAACAAATTGCAAGACAAAATATAGTTAAGATACTATTTATATTTTTAAAACACATAAAAATTATATATTTCTTTATAGATATATGTAGATAGTTTTATAGAAAGAGGTCTGTCATGATACATCCCAAACTGAGATGCTTAGTAAGTCTAGGGATGGATAAAGAAACCAAGATTAAAGATGGCAGCCAAAGATAGATTTTTTTTTCTTGCCTTATTGCTAATAATTTAATTTATGCTAGAAGATTATACTAATATATAGTTTGTATATTTTAAAAATGTGTTCAGGTACAAAATACATGGTTTTTAAATGTACTCAAATAATACAAATTTTAAAGAGCTGCAAACAGTCTTTAAAGTCTCAAATATGAGTTGCCTGTATAAATCTGACTTTGAGTATTTTTAAATTCCTCTCTTTGTTTTCAGGACACAAACTTCTTGACAGCAGACTACTAGGACCCTGCTGGCAGGGACTAGGTCATTTTCAGGAAGGCCCTGCTATGCCTGTAGGGGTTGCCATAGGCACAGTTCATGAGGCTAATCTAGAAAAGTGTTATTAGGAAACAATACATCTTTGCCGAAGGATTTGTTTGGAAGGAGAGAAGACAGAAAATAGGGCACTGAGTCAAAGGTTAGAAGAGCAGGTAAACTGAAACTTAAGAATGAACTGCATAGTATTCCATGGTGTATATGTGCCACATTTTCTTAATCCAGTCTATCATTGTTGGACATTTGGGTTGGTTCCAAGTCTTTGCTATTGTGAATAATGCTGCAATAAACATACGTGTGCATGTGTCTTTATAGCAGCATGATTTATAGTCCTTTGGGTATATACCCAGTAATGGGATGGCTGGGTCAAATGGTATTTCTAGTTCTAGATCCCTGAGGAATCGCCACACTGACTTCCACAATGGTTGAACTAGTTTACAGTCTCACCAACAGTGTAAAAGTGTTCCTATTTCTCCACATCCTCTCCAGCACCTGTTGTTTCCTGACTTTTTAGTGATCGCCATTCTAACTGGTGTGAGATGGTATTTCATTGTGGTTTTGATTTGCATTTCTCTGATGGCCAGAGATGATGAGCATTTTTTCATGTGTTTTTTGGCTGCATAAATGTCTTCTTTTGAGAAGTGTCTGTTCATGTCCTTCGCCCACTTTTTGATGGGGTTGTTTGTTTTTTTCTTGTAAATTTGTTTGAGTTTTTTGTAGATTCTGGATATTAGCCCTTTGTCAGATGAGTAGGTTGCGAAAATTTTCTCCCATTTTGTAGGTTGCCTGTTCACTCTGATGGTAGTTTCTTTTGCTGTGCAGAAGCTCTTTAGTTTAATTAGATCCCATTTGTCAATTTTGTCTTTTGTTGCCATTGCTTTTGGTGTTTTAGACATGGAATACTATGCAGCCATAAAAAATGATGAGTTCATGTCCTTTGTAGGGACATGGATGAAATTGGAAACCATCATTCTCAGTAAACTATCGCAAGAACAAAAAACCAAACACCGCATATTCTCACTCATAGGTGGGAATTGAACAATGAGATCACATGGACACAGGAAGGGGAATATCACACTCTGGGGACTGTTGTGGGGTGGTGGGAAGGGGGAGGGATAGCACTGGGAGATATACATAATGCTAGATGATGAGTTAGTGGGTGCAGCACACCAGCATGGCACATGTATACATATGTAACTAACCTGCACAATGTGCACATGTACCCTAAAACTTAAAGTATAATAATAAAAAAAAAAAAAGAAAAGAATGAACTGAAAGTGACAGGTTGCCAGAGAGGTGGAACCACAGGGAATAGAGCAGAGAAACAAGGAGATAAAGATACAGACTACAGCCTATTCAGAGTGACTTACAAATGCACCGTTCTGGATAGGATGCCATGGGGCAGCCTCTCAGCACACATATCAGCTAGGCTAATTATATGTTAATTGTAGTTATTTATCCTGGTTGTATAATATAATTTCTCTGGAAGTTGTTAGAATTTTTATTCTAACTTTAATGTTCTGAAATTTCATATACATATGGAATAAATTGCTTTGGATTTTTATTTGTTTTATTTTCCATTTGATTTAATTTGGTTTTGTAAATCCTGCTCAACACTGAGTGGTCTCTTTTTTCTAATCTCCTAACTTTATTTCCTTATAGAGGAATATTCTCTGTTATCTCTTAAAATATTGGCGGCTCCGTATTATGACTAATCTTTTGAAACTCTATTTAGATGATTTTGGGGAACTTCTGGGTCTCTTCTCCAATTATCTTCCCTTTTATTATTTCTCTCTCTTTAGTTTCAGCTTTCTAATTAATTCTACTGCCACATACATTTTGCACTTTGGCCTATAAATTTCACAATTTGTGTTTTTTTATTTTTATAGTTCTAGTTGGTTCTTCTTTATATCCACCTAGTCATGTTATGGAATAAAATACCATGGCTCCAAAGACAAAGAAGACTGTCTCTTTATTCTTTGCATAACTTACCAGCTCCAACTGTGGCCTGAACTTCTGCTATTTATCAGTGAGAAGTGAGAAGATATAGAATTGGCCCCACTGACTGAACACTAGTTTCCTGTAATGCTCTTCATTGCTCTCCGGCATTCATTACCAGATAACCAAGGCATGTCCCGGAGTATCTAATGTAAACTCACATATTCACTATTCATCC
The DNA here is from genome assembly GCF_029281585.2 of Gorilla gorilla gorilla. Lineage (NCBI taxonomy): Eukaryota > Metazoa > Chordata > Mammalia > Primates > Hominidae > Gorilla > Gorilla gorilla. The sequence goes on from NC_086017.1 coordinate 11,596,009, forward strand.
TGGGGCGAGGTCCATAGATTTCTGCTGCCTGTCCAAAGAAGCAGACATAGGTTGAACTATCAAATTGCTTCAATGATCCGGGGAATTAATTGCTCTTAAGCCTCCTCCTACTTTTCTATACTGCAGAAATATCGCATCTAAAGTAACAATATTTCTTGATCTTTTGTGCTGCAATTATCCTCCTCAGCTTCTACTTCCTAATGACTGCTTATAGTTTCTATTTACCAATAATTGCTCATAATTGCCATAATTCTCTTGCTTAATTTTTTTTTAATTTTTTATTTTTTTGAGACAAAGTCTTACTCTGTCGCCCAAGCTGTAGTGTAGTGGCGCGATCTCGGTTCACTGCAACTTCCACCTCCTGGGTTCAAGCGATTCTACTGCCTCAACCTCCTAAGTAGCTGGGACTACAGGCATGCACCACCATGTCTGGCTATTTTTTTTTTAATGTATTTTTAGTAGAGACGGGGTTTCACTATGTTGGCCAGGCTGGTCTTGAACAGCTGATCTCGTGATCCGCCCCCCTCAGCCTCCCAAAGTGCTGGGATTACAGGCGTGAGCCACCATGCCCAGCCGTCTTTTTTTTGTTTTTTGTTTTAAAGAGTGTGACTTTTAGGGATCGAGTACTATGGAGCTGCCAGGTGTGGTTATTTTGCCACCTTGAAACGAGAATCTATCATCTTATCTCTATTGATTGCCAGAGTTCAAGAACTAGAGCCACAGGGGTCTCAGCTTTTAGCAGCGATGGCGTTTCTAGGGAATTTATTTAAAGCACTTAAAATGATGCAGTGTAGTATGCACAAAAATTTCAAATAATTATAACTTTTGACTCAGCAAATCCACTTCTGGGAATTTGACCAATATTGTTAATGATACCATTCAGTTAAGATGTTTAGTTAAGGACATTTATTGCAACAGTATTTAAAATAGCAAAGTATTAGAAGCCATGTGGATGTTCTTTAAAATGGTTAAATGCATTTTGGTCTATTTTTACTATAGAATATTATGCAACTATTATAAAGAATGAAGAAAACATGTGCATTGTCTTCTAGGTCTGACAAAAATTTATCGTTCGGTAAAAATATCAAGTTACTGAGTAAGTTGAGTTATAACTGCCCCACAACCTGCAGCAAGCAGCCCAGGTAACCAACTCATTATTTAGCTATAAACAGTGAGGCTGCTAGCTCTTTCAGACTTAAAGAAGTCAAACTGCAATTTCTAGTTAGTAGTTACTAGTCCAGAAAGTTAACAGTAAGCGCTGCAACAATAGGCTCAAAGCAGCCACGAGTTGACTAATAGTTAACAATTATCCTCGTTTTTGTCCTCACTTCCAAATTAGGACTACTCAGAGAAAGCCAAATATGCAGCCCTAATTAATCATATAGAATACCCTGCTTCTCATTAGTTTGCCTACAGTTTGCACATGCCAACAGCCTCCGATAAAGGCACACTGGAAACCCTCCTTTTATTCTTTTTGCATTATAAAGCTTGCCCACACCTCTGAAAGCTTGCCCACTCCTCTGCCTAGCTTGGAGTTTGCCAAAACATAAAGGATTGTGGCTGACACCCTTGCCATCACAAGTTCTGAATAAATAGTATTTCCTTTTTCTAATTTGGTTGGTCTTCATTTATTTCCCGTTCTGTAAAGAACAATATTGTTTGTAAAAATAAATAGTATGTACACAATTGCATATGTTTAAATAAACAACATAAAAAGGCCACACGTGATTTTGTTAAGAATGTATGCATTAGGGATATGGGACAGCATGTATTTTATTATTCAAATGACTAAAATAAAAAAGATAACATGATACATTCATCTATGCATTCATATAGTTTATTTCACATAGCAACTAATTCTAATAATCTTAATACTACAGATTTTTTTTTTTTTTTTTTTTTTGAGACAGAGTCTCCTTCTGTTGCCCAGGCTGGAGTGCAGTGGCCTGATCTCGGCTCACCACAACCCCCACCTCCCAGGTTCAAGCAACTGTCCTGCCTCAACCTCCCAAGTAGCTGAGACTACAGGCGTGTGCCACCACGCTCAGCTAATTTTTGTATTTTTAGTAGAGAGGGGGTTTCACTATGCTAGCCAGGCTGATCTCGAACTGACCTCATGACCCGCCTGCCTCGGCCTCCCAAAGTGCTGGGATTACAGCCACCACACCCAGCCAATACTACAGATATTTATAAAGATATTTGTTATATTGGGTGCTCCATGTGACTATTTTAGGAGTCATCTAACAATGGCTCTTCTATGTGAATGCCAGTTCAAAACTAAGAGTCCTTAATATGACTAGGAAATAATTTATTTTTGAACTAAAAATATTTAGCTTACTGAGAAAAAAAATTAAATGCCTTCCTGCTGTTCTTTTCAATATTCGCTGTGTGTTTTATTCTCAAGTCAGACTTGGACACACTCTAAAATATATTCTAGTTTTATCTTAAGTATTGCTATATCCAAAGGAACAAAGAATGTTTCTTATCATCCCCTTCCTGCTGGACTTCCTAATGCATTTGATTCCCAGCTATTAACCCGGGAGACCTGTGTTCACAGTCACTTTGTGCTTAAGACCTTATAGGTTTACTCATGTATAGACATTCTTACAAAGATTATTACTTTTTTTATACTGAACAATGTTTAACAATATTCCCATGACTTGCGGCTAAAAGATGACTAGAAGATCAACCAGTCAAACCGCTGGAGATTTCAACTATTCTATGGAAATACTCTTTGCTTATGGGCGGGGGAAACCACCTTGGGAATATGAACTTTTAACAGTATCTTGTAGTCTTTTCTTGAGAGAAAAAAAAAGACCTATAGTTTAGTCAACCACTGAGCCTTAAATCACTTCAAAGTATTTTTCAATAGCTTTTGATAAAAGGGTGTTGTTATAACAAATTACAGTCAATTAAAATAGACAGTTTTTGGTGAATTACTTAGGGAAACTCGTAAGTTCAGCACTTTGCCAAATCATTTGCTAGCTACATGGGTAACAAAAAATGCTTAGTGTTGAGATAATAAAATATGAGAAAATGTTTTCATTTTCACTCAAAACTGTATTTTTTTTTCCTCTTGGGAGTCTTTTAAACTAAGAATTATAACTTCTATAGATGAAATAAAACCAGTTCTATAGGGGGTTGTGAACCATCTCATCTCAAAGGTATACTTAAGATTTTCTAATCATTTTAGGTAGAGAAACTATCAATAATATATAAATAAATTTTTGATGGATAAGTAGAACTCCACATTCTACTTATCTCTATAGAGATATAAGGTTTTAACTCCTCCTACAAGAATCTGGAAATCTCACTCAGCCACAGAATTCTGGTACTATTTAACCATAATTTTATTATTAAAATTATTTTATTAAAAAGAAAAACTGTGATGAAGAGATCCATATCAAATCCCACCATAACTCTTTGCAGTGACTTTGTTGGATCCCAACCACCAGAAACAAGTATTTTAGGTTCACATTCTTCTTCTTCCTTTCCCTTTCTTTCTTGCCTTTTCTTTCTTTCTTATTTTTAGGACAGACTGTTTGGATTGGCTTCCATTTATGAGGATGGGAGGAATAGAAAAAGTTCCTGTCTGTAATGAAGGTGTTGCATAGATTCTGAATTTATCTTGTATTTGATTCTGTTCCAATTTAATCTATGCATTCCTATGTCATTTATTGCCATGGTAACTGGATACTCATCTAAAATCACATCAAAATTGAGTGGGAAAAGAGGAAATACTTAACTGAATATAAATTCTTAACATGATAAGAAACACTCTAATATTAAATGAATATTTAAGCAAACATCCATATATGGTTATTGGCTCCCTATTCCAATAACGTAAACATTGCCTCAGTTTTTTTTACATAACATTATTTTCTTCTGATTTTAAAGTAACATATGTAACTTTTAAAAAAAACTTATAAAAAAACTTGGAAAATACAGAATGCATAGGAAGAAAAAGCACCAATATTTCCCATGCGCAAGTGTAACTCTTGCCAAGATTTTGAGGCGTTTCCTTCCAGCTTTGATAAATATATTTATTGATTTAGATTTATTTATTTGATGTGAAGAGCATTCTGAAGGGATGACAAAGAAGAAGATGTGATGAAAATATGGTTGACAAGAAAGAAAAGAGAGAGTAAAACAGAATAAGGTTTGTATTTACTTATTTCATTGGGAAAGATTCTAAGAGGATATATCAGAACTATTGACTGCAGCTAACCAATGCTTAAACTAACAGTGATTTATTTATATATAGTTTATATATATATATTTTTATTTTATTTTATTTTTTTTTAGATGAAGTTTTGCTGTCTCCCAGGCTGGAGTGCAGTGGCGCAGTCTCAGCTCACTGCAACCTCCAACTCCTGGGTTCAAGCGATTCTCCTACCTCAGCCTCCCCAGTAGCTGAGATTACAGGCACATGCTTCAAAACCCAGCTAATTTTTCTAATTTTAGTAGAGACCAGGTTTCACCGTGTTGGCCAAGCTGGTCTCGAATTCCTGACCTCAGGTGATCCACTCACCTCAGCCTCCCAAAGTGCTGGGATTACAGGCGTGAACCACTGTGTCTGGCTGATTTTTTTATATTGAGAATTAATTTGTCCGGGCACAGTGGCTCATGCCTGTAATCCCAGCACTTTGGGAAGCCAAGGGGGGGTGGATCACAATGTCAGGAGCTCGAGACCAGCCTGGCCAAAATGGTGAAGCCCCGACTCTACTAAAAATAAAAAATAAAATAAAATAAAATATTGGCCAGTCATGATGGCGCGTGCCTGTAATCCCAGCTACTCAGGAGGCTGAGGCAGGAGAATTGCTTGAACCTGGGAGGTGGAGGTTGCAGTGGGCCAAGATTGCACCACTACACTCCAGCCTGGGCGACAGAGCGAGACTCCATCTCAAAAAAAAAAAAGAATTTTTGCCTGCTTAATAAGGGTATTGTAGTAGTAGAAAAGATTTCATGTGATTACTCAATGATGTTCTCATCAAGGACATTTATATATTACCATGCCAACATCCTTAATGGGCTGACTTCTCACCCCATGCTGCCAAGGTGACTTCTGAAGCCCATGACTTACTACTTGGCTTAAGGCCATAAGACGCAAGAAACAACAGGGGCCAGTGGCATCTGTTAGTTTTATCAGGAAATCAAAAGTTTTCCTTAAAGCTTTCCCAACAGGTTTCTCCTTTCATTTTGCTAAATCAAGTTAAATTTACACTTATATCTTTATTAGACATCAATCACTGCTAATCAATGCTGTCTTCCCTACCAAAATGAAGGTTATGAAAATGAGTATTAACTTCAGGGATTTACTGTTAATGTTGTTGTTTTCAGTGTGTCTGGGGAAAATAAGCAAGGGAGCAAATGATTTGGAATTCTATCACCTTTCTAGGACTACTGTAACAAAGTACCACAGTTCTGCATTGTAGTCCAAAATCAAGGTGTGGACAGGGTTGGTTCCTCCTGAGGGCTGCGAGGGAAGGATGTGTTTCACACCTCTCTCCTCCGCTTGTAGATAGCCATCTTTTCTCCATGTCTCTTAACATCATCTTTCTTCCATGCTTATCTCTGTGTCCAAATTTCCCCCTTTCATAAAGAAAACAGTCAAATGGACCAGGGCCCTCTGTAATGACATCATTTAACTTTACTACCTCTGCAAATCAAGTAATAAATGAGGTCACATGATGAGGTACCAGGGGTTAGAACATCAACAAATGAATTTTTCTCGGGGCATAATTCAACCCATAATAGGAAGTGTCAATGTGGATAGGTGGGGTTCCTTATTCTATCTTCTTGTGGAGACCGCAGGCCCAGAAATGACTAAGCTGGCCACACTCTTCACTTATTCTGAGAGCATGCATGATGATAGACAATTTGGGATAAAGGGTTAGGATGGCCACAGCCCATGAATTCAAGTTGAATCTGCTCTCCAGGGCCCTACCTCTGAATGCCATCTAGCCTCTGTACGTACTCGTCCCTGTGGGTCTCCACGGGATACCTTGGTACAGCTGAATAAGGTCCTTCCTGAACATATGGGATTACTTTTTTAATGATCCAAAGAATACCTAGTGAAAAGAATTCAATAATTAATTGTAAATGCCTCATTTGAATATTTACTGATCAAGAAAATCATGTTGAATATCCTAATATGCCTATTATGAGTTTTGAATATTGTCCAAAAGGGAATGCCGTGGTTACTGGAGGTTGAGGTAAGAAATTAAATTGGCAAATTTCTTTGTAATGCAAGAAATCTTCTCATCCTAAAAAGAAATGAATATCCTCATTCTCTAAAGACAAACAGACAGCTGACATTAGGTGGTGGTATAGGATTTAAGTAATATATATATTTACATAGTCATGAATATGTAACTTATAAAATTTATATCCTACACTTTACTTATTTTTAGGAGACTTATATAATGCATATATCAAGTAATTAAATATTGCTATCCGGAACATGAGAACTATCAGTTTTAAAAAATGAGTTACTGAGGTAAAATTCATGTAACATAAAATTAACCATTTTTATTTGAACAATTCATTGTATTTAGTATATTCACAATGTTGTTCAACCACCACTTAAATCTATTAATAGTTCTAAAACATTTCCTTCACCTCAAAGCTAAACCCTTTATCCATTAAGCACTTTCTCTCTAACCCCTTCTTTCACCAGTCCCTGGTAAACTGCCAACGACATTCTGTCTCTAGCGGTTTATTAATTCTGGATATTTCATATAAAATGGAATCATACAATATGTGACCTTTGGTGAGTGGTTTCTTTCAGGTAACAGAATGTTTCTGAAATTCATCCCTGAATAGCATTTGGGCTGTTCCTACCTTCTCACTACCGTGAAAGTGCTGCTGCTGAAAACGTGTGTACCTGTGCTTATTTAAGTATCTATTCTCAGTTCTTCGGGTACATACATAAGAGTAGAATCCTAAAATCATGTGATAATTCTATGTTTAACTTTTTGAGGAACTGACACTGTTTTCCACAGCAGCTGACCCATTTTGCATTCCCATTAGCAATGAGGGCTCCAATTGGCCCACATCTTTGCCAACACGTGTTATTGTCTGTTGTTGTTATTTTTATGGTTATTACAGTGATCCCAGTGTGTAAGAAGTGGCCGCTCACTGTGGTATCGATATGCATCTTGCTGATGAATAATGATGTTGAGCATCTTTTCATTTGCTTGTTGGCCATTCTTACACCTTCTTCGGATAAATGCTTATTCAAGTCATTTACTTATTTTTCCACTGGGTTGTCTGTTTGTTGTTGGAGTTCTAAGGGTTCTTTACATAATCTGGATATAAGACCTTTGTAAGATACAGACTTACAAATATTTACTCCCATCCCACAGGTTCCCTTTTCACTCTTTTTGTAACGTCCTTCGATGCACACAAGTTTTAAATTTGGATGCAGTCTAATTCATCCTTTTTTTCCTCTTGGTGCATAAGTTTTTTGTTTTTTTTTTAAGTAACACACATACCACATTCATACAAATGGAAAACAGGCAGTCATTCTTGAAAATGGGATAATGGGATAATCCTTCAGAGTATCAGGATGCATATTCATAAGCATATAATCAGTTTTTATTTTGCCTAAATATAGTCTTCATTAACTGGAAAAAATTTATAGCATTGTTACTTTTATCATATACTTATAATCAAAATGAAATAAAGATAGAAGGATATATAGTATCTCTAAGGTACATAATATAAAATATAAGATTCTTTTATTTATTCATGCATCAAATATTTTTGAGTACCTAAAATATTCTATGATTATAAGATAGAAAATTTCCAACCTCCATTGAGCTTATATTCCAGTAAATAAATGCAAACTAATGAAATAAACAAAAATAAATAAATTCAAGTAGTAAATACCATGAAAAAATAAAGTAGGGTAATGACTCAACAGGTGAACTATTTTTACTAGGGCTATTGAAAATGTAACAATTGAACTGAGATGTGTATTACCATAAGAGACACCTAAGAGAGAATCATTCCAGGCTGAGGAAATTACCAAGGCAAAGTTTTGAGGTGTAAATGAACATTGAATTTTCCAGTGATAGAGAAAGGGCCACTATGGCTCATGGAGAACATGAAGTTTACCTTGGAGAAGACAGTGGTGGACCTGATACGTAAAAGAAAAATGCCTGTCATTCGCTTAAATGGAGATTACCTGCCATTTAAATAACTAGAGTTATTCAATAACCATTTACTGGGCAGGAGGCTGGGCAGTTAACAATCTGATGTTTGTTCAGAGTAAAGGAGAAGAATTGGGGGTGGGGAGTGGATCTGAGAAGAGATATATAAAATATAAGAGACACCACCTTTATTCTTTATGGAATTGTAATCCAGTAAGAATTTTCTAAAAACTCAGCTAACCATAATACAAGGCAGAGAAAAGTTCAATTAAATATGAAGGTTTAACTCAGAGAAGTTTCTTAATCTAGTATTTGAAGTATAAGCAGGATTGCTATAGTTGTAAGAAAATATTTAAATCAAAGGGAAACAAAGCCCAGAGACAAGAATGAGCAAGGCGTGCCTGGGAAATGGAGTTGTGCATTGGAGATCAGAAGGTATTTGGAGAAACATGTAGGATATAAAGACAATGGCATTAAAGCTGGAACCTATGTGTTTTATGGCTTTTTAATTAAAACAGATGCAGCACTCATTTATTTCTTATTTCCCAAACAGAATCCAACTCTGAATCTGAGGTTTGCTTGAAAACACCAAAGAAATATCGAGGACCAGTTCTCCATTCTAATTAGCTCTGTAAGACCCGGAGGCTCTCTGGGACACAAGTCAGTGGGACTTCGGTTTCATAGACTTTATGCCCATGAAGAGCCAGTTTTTGAAGATTCTCTAATAACTTGAATTCTCAAATTTAGATTATGAATTCTTATCATAAGATTCTAATTCAACTATTGGGCTGAGACAAATTAAATCTGTATCTTTGGTAGGCAGAATTCTAATATGGTCTCAAGATTCCGACTCTCCAGCATACATACCTTATATAATTGTCTTCACTTGAGTGAGCCTCCAAGTTGTGAATATAATGGGATAGTCTCTCATTCGATTCTGTTACATTACATGGCAAATGGTGAGGGGATAGGCATTTCTGTGATTATGTTATCTTACAAAAGATTCTATTGTAGCCCACCAGAGAGAAGGAAGACAGAGAGATGTGCTGCTGCCAGCCAGGAAGAAGCAAACATCCATGTTGCCTAAGGGGGCCATGGAGCAGGGATCTGAATGTAGAATCTGGCTGACAGCTAGAAGAAGCTGGGGAGCTCAGTCACACAGCTACAAGGAAGTGAATCCTGCCAAAGCCTGTAAAGTTGAAAGAGAACCCCAAGCCTCAGATTAAGCGGCAGCCTAGGTGGACACCTTGATTTCAGCTATGTGGTTATGGGGCAAATTGTTGTATCTGGACTTCTCAGTTTCTGCAAAAGGATTGGAGTCTTTTTTCCTTCGATATTAACATAGTGAGGAATTCCTAAACCTAGGAAGTGTGTTCCAATACTGGGTGTTATGGGCTGAATGTTATCACTTCAAAATTCTGGTAATGAAGTCCTAATCCCCAGTACCTCAGAATGTGTCTCTATTTGAAGATAAGGTGTTTAAAAAGTTAACTGACTTAAAATGAGGTCATAAGAGTGAGCCCTAATCCAACATGACGCATGTCTTCTAAGAGGAGATTAGGACACAGACACACACAAAGGAAAAACCATGGAGAGAGACAGAGAGAAGACAACCACCCATCAACATGCCACAAAGAGGTCTCAGAAGAAATCAACCCCGCTAACATCTTGATCTCACACTTCCAGCCTCAACAGTTGTGAGAAAATAAATTTCTATTGTTTAGGCCACCCAGTCTGGCATGGTTTGTTATGGCAGCCATAGCAAACTAATACAATGGGCAACTAAACGAGTGACAGTTATCCTCTGCACAATCCATATTAGGGATGAGGAGTTTGAAGACCTGGAAAATGTGACTTAGTCAATGTCACATAAATTTTGCCAAAAAAAAAATGAAAGCATTGCATTTTTAACTAGAGTAAGCATACAATCTGTTATCCTAACTGGTATATTTTGGAGAATGTTTTTGGTACTGTGAATAATTATGATGGGACAAGGGTTATAAACCAGGTTGTACATGTAATAAAAAGTATCCTAGGCTCCCTGAAAAAGCAAGCGGTTCTCTCTTCAGTGGGTTTTGTTTAAAATACTGTATTTTACCTGGAATTGAAGATGTATAATAAATTATTAACAGGATGTTGCCAAATCCTATTGCCCCCTTTGTGTGTAACCAAGGGAGATATTTCTAATTTTAGTACCAAAAATAATTGTACTTCTCCTGAACAATTAATTGGCTTGGTTTATCTTTTGTAGACTATGGAGGGTACAACTGACTTTATTTCCACCTTCAAGTTAGGTTGCTGGGAAGCTTAGCCCAAATTTGCATACTGATGCAAATATAAAGATCAGCACAATATGCCATTTTCTTAGTCTCATTTCCTATTCTCATCTTTTTTTAATTTTCCTTTCACCTCTGCCTTTTTTTTAAATCTTGTAATGTTTTAGGTATCCTTGTAAGCCACCTTAAATCTTCTTGAATAAAATTACTTATATAAACCAATCAATCACTCAACAGTCTGATCTCATTCACTATCACTATTCAAACTTTCTTTTGCTGCTCTATTCCATTAACAAAATCTACAAATATATTCCCTCTCATTAGATCCTCCTGTTTGCACGCTACGTGTTTATAGCTGGTAGGTTTCCAGGCCTACATTCAGTCACGTGGATACAAACGTAGAAATATAGGAACTACCTGGAAGAAGCCCACATTGAATTGTAATATCTGCACATAGTTTTTTAGTTAAAGTAAATGAAAAGTAATTTTTTTCTCCAAAATAAAAACTGTACGATTATATGATTTTTTTAAAAAAAAGAACATTTTCTAAACTATAACAGCACTATAGGTTGTAATTATAATGTGCCACTTTACTGAAATCATCCTGGATCAAAAAGAATAATTCTACATTTATTACATTGTACTCTGTGTACCATTACTAAATATAGAATTTCACATAGGTCTACTCCAAACATACAAGTGTTGAAATATGGGAAAATGAGAGCAATTCATTGGCATGATTTCAACAAAGAGTTCTTGCTGTGTTATTCTTCCTGGTTACATTTTTTCTCAGACATTTAATTGTAACACGCCTGCCTTATTTCTCAGAGATACACAGAAACAGGATCTCCTAGTGTGTTTGGTTTTGGACTAGGACCAAATGAGCACCAGCATTTCCATTGCAAGTCTACCTTGGATAGCTACCCCCTACTTCTAATTTCAGCTAGATAAAGAAAGAGAAGTAAACTTTGCTATATCCCTGCTTTCATTCGGCAACACACAGGTTTTGAGACTTTCTTATATTCAGTTTTTGGGGAAAATATGTGATGCAGTATGCCTGAATGTTAAGTACACACTGCAAAATATGAATAAGAAGGAAGGTATTATGGACTCAACTGTGTTTCTCCAAAATTTATATGAAGAAGCTCTAGCTTGCAATCTGACTATATTTGGAGATAGGGCCTTTAATTAATTTTAAATAAGGTCATGAGTGGAGCCCTAATTCAGTAGTTTTTGTTATTACTCATACGAGTTAGTTGTTGACTGGGAGCTGCAAAGATTAAAAAAAAAAAAGTCATCCTTCATGGATGTTCCTGATCTTCCAACATGGTTTCTTTTAACTGCATATTTCAAAACACACATTCAAATACATATGTACACTGGGAATGCTTAAGGACAGAGAAAAGGCCACGTGAGGGCATAGCGAGAAAATAACCACCTACAAGCCAAGGAGAGAGGACTCAGGAGAAACCAAACAGGCTGACACCTTGACCTTTGACTTCCAACCTCCAGAACTGTGAGAAATAAGCTTCTATTGTTTAAGCTACCCAGTCTGTGGTATTTTGTTACGGCAGCCTTAGCAGACTAATGCAGAGAGAAAATAAGACTAATGAAATATACATTCATAATGATTTTATTTAATACTAATGCAAATTACCTTACATTTGAAATCTAATTACAGATCTAAGAGTAGGCAGGCTATGTGTTCTCAAATTCCTTTTATAAAGGAGAATATAGAGGAAAAACCATTTATCTGTTATTACTCATATGAGTCAGTTGTTAACTGGAAGCTGCAAAGATTTAAAAAAAATGCATCCTTCATGGATGTTCCTGATCATCCAACACGGTTTCTTCTAACTGCATATTTTGAAACTCACATTCAAATACACATGTACACTTCTTTATCTACATAGAAAATGATTGATTTTATTTGGCCCTATGTGATTCTTTTGACCCAGATATAACATAGAACTATCGGCACTGGAAAAATATCTTCATTCCTATGCTGCTTTGATAAGGTAGACTTAAAATAATGGCAGATAACTGTCCCCATGATGTTACAGGGCCTTATTTCAAGGATTCAAGAGTGCTCTGAGAATTATAGAGGTCTTTTATTTAAATCCCCACAAAATAGATGAAGAGTGACAACTAAACTTTTGTAATGGATCCAAGACAGGGAGATAAAAGTTGAAAACATTCAGTGCAACAGAGTAAAACAAAATGCCACATGATATACATTGAACACACCAATCACTATAAGCCAGCACTAATTTACTTCCAGCCTTCTAGATGTATTTGTATTAATTATATTCAAAATGAGTATGTTAAAAATTGTAATTTAAATTCTGTTTTGGATGACCAGCCACTTGCTAATGATTTGATACATTTTGACACTTTTCATTTTTTATAACAATGCTCATGGAGCCATTTTTAATTGTACCGTAAAAAGACTTAATTTGGCCCAGATAGCGATGAAACACCACTTTCTGAGTAGGCAGAGTTCTGTCCAGTTTTTATATCTTATTTACCTCTGACAGGAGTTGCCGACAGGGGCAAACCAAATACATTAGAGCTGGCTGCTGTTGTGTCATCTTACATAGAGAATGATACCTTTTTTTTAAATGAGAAAGCTTATTTTTGATAGTTTAGGGGAAAAGGTTATCAGTATTTGAGAACTACTTGTATGTTCGGTTTAAATATCAGAAGCAAAATGGAAGGATTTGACCAATTTTAACAAAATTTCAAAAAGAAATGAGTTTATAAGTTGGAGTTTAATAGCAGCAAAGTATTAAAAGTAGATTAAGCTTTAATGAGCATAAAGGACTAGGCACAGGAACCAGATTTTTATCCACTTTGACACTAGAATCTTTAGAATCAAGTGAGAAGAGGCCTAGATTGCCTAGGGCATGGCACCCCTGTTCTATGTGTTTTCCCTGGAAGGATGGAACTAGAAAACCAGGCACCATTTATGACCCTTCCCTCTACCCCTTCCCTATATCTATTTCATCCAAAAATCTGGTTGGTTTCCATTTTCTCTGCCAGTTACCTGGTCTTCTACAAGGGCCATTTATTGGTCTCCTTACTTCCTCTCTTGTTTTTGCCTTAACCCCCTACCAGACTGAAACCACACTAAAGCACTAATCTGGTCACGGACATTAAAAGCTTTTCATAGATTCCCAATGGTCCTAGGACAAGCACTGCAACCTTTCACATGACCTACCTGGCCTGAGTGGCCCAGCACCTCCCCCATACCACACTTCTTCCCCACTCTGTGACATAGCTACACAGATTTCCTTTCAATTATTTAAAATAACTTTGCTTCCTTCTGCATGGAACTTTTTACATCCAGTTCCTGCTCTTAAAACACTGCCCACCAGTCCCCTTCATCTAATTAACCTGAACTCTTAGTTCACATCTCTGCTCAATCATCACGTCCTCAGAATAATTTCATATTCAAACTAGGCCCATTTCTTCTTACCACGCGCTCTCAAAGAACCTCGTACTTCTCTGTCCTACCAGTTTTCACAGCTACAATCTTGCTTTTATATGTATGACTATAACATGCATGCTCAGCTACACCACTGTAGACTCATGTACACTGTCCTATTCCAGAGCCTAGCATAGTAACTTGAACATAGTTCGTTCTCAGTCATTTCATTAAAAGTTAATAAATTTTACCTTGGTACATTCGGCGACTCATTAAAAATTTAAAACCTTTAGCTTTGTTCCCTCTCATTCTAACATAATTCGGTACACATAGTAAGCACATGCAATTTTTAATGAAAATTTCTATACCCTGCGGAAACATGATACATTCTTAATTTACGTCTTAAAGAATGTCAGTGATATGAACTCAGGTACTTATATATGTCTTATGGTATTTAGATATTGGTGTATTTCTTTTAATTATTATTTTAATTGTCTTTCTTATTGAGTCCCCTCTTAAGTGGAGTTTAAACAGTTATGCAGCTATTTTAATTAAAAGATTATTTTGTCCCAAAAGTCAAAGCTTGAATTTTGTCAATAATCCTTTATGTATTAATTACACATGAAGTTCTAAGAAACATAATCTTGCTTTAAGAGATGTGGCTTGTCGATTTAGCCCAATTCCAGTGTTAGCAAATATTATATAGAGATTTTTTTAAAAGAAACAATGCGCATATCCATTTTGAAGTATGTAGTCCCATAGTAAAGAAAAGGCCAAAATATTGTTCTTAATAATATAAAGAGTCTAAAAAATAGATCAGTATGAATTTGCAATGCTTTTCAGTTAATATATATTTTAGTTGAGTTACATTTCTTTGAGCATGATTAACCTACTTAGGTTAGAAAGCAGTGCAGATATTTGTTTGGGCTAAGAATAAACAGAAGAGATAGGGCTTTAAACAGATTTTAGGTTTGCAGTCCTGGAAGCAAATGGAATGCTGTTATGGGTTTCACATTCATGTTGCATAAGACAGGTTAACTTGTGTTGCCATTTAGTTTTCTCTGTTTTTATCTGCATCTTATACCATCCTCCTTATTTATATGGACCATATATGTTATTTATATGGTCCTTTTGTGACAATTACTTTTAAATCAAGCCATAAATTCTGTACTCATTTAATTATTTGACATTTGGGACATTTTCTTTTCTTACCTCCCTCCTTATAGGGTTCATAAAATGAGTGTTTTATTCATAAACTGGCAAAGAGAATAAATTATGATGTTACCATAATTTCACAAGAAAGTTACAATTTACAGATAAAATTTCACAATAACCCAATATTCTGATCTGTGTTTGAAATGTAGGCCAGAATTTCACTGTTTTTCGTTAGCGAAATATTCATTCCTCCATGTCCAGAGGAAAAATACATTTTGTCTTCCACGTAGAGCTTATGCTACTGAATTCAGTAATTCCTGATAAGTCAGAGAGTCCATTACAGCAAGCCCACCTTGCGCTGAGTTGGCTTAACTTAATTGTGGCTATCTTTACCCATGTTAACAGCAACACTGGAAATAATTTAATACCGTCTGGGGCACTTCACCCATTCTGTGAACTCCAGATAAGTCCCAGATGAGCTACAGAAAGGAAGCGACATATGATCAGGCAGGAGGTCTACACTTATTCACAGCAAGTGTTCAGACTGCTACTGGGTAGCAGAACACAAGCTGCATAAATGATCCCTTCTCTCATTCATTTCCTGGCTGTCTGACTATGTCTGTTGTTCTAATGCATATGCAATGGCCATTCGTGTCGCCATAAAGCCCATTATTGTTTCTTCTTAAGGTTGACAATTTTTGATGTTTTTCATTTTGTAAGCTTTTGTCTGCCCAAGAGGTGGACATTACTATTATCATTTTGTAAATAACACAAATAGGTTAATTTTGACCTATGCTAGATGTTAGCTGTAGGATTCTTAACCTGGATCTTGGGACTGTAGACCCATAGGCGGTGGAGAGACCGTGAATCCAAAGATTTAACTTCTTCTTCCTACTTGGTTACATGAGGGAGAGCAGGGCTTTTGACACTCAGGACTCATTCCCTCTTCTAAGTTTGTCCTCAGTGGTCCCTAAGACTCTTCTATTTTGAACACTCTCTGTTTCTATAAAGCAAGCTGCAATTTAAAAAAAATCACACATGTGTAAATTTTTTAGGTCTATAGGCTATTTCTGTACCACTAAGCCTTTGCTAACACATCCTTTCATTTGACCTCCTTTCAGAAAATAATCACTACCCTGCATCTTTTCTAATTGCTCCATTTGCCTTTTTTAATGTTACAGGTAAAACAGCATTAAAGGAGCTGTAGCTTTCTCTTCATTTTTTTTCCCACTGCTATTGGAGATAGTTGTCTCAAAGGTCAAGTTAACTCCTAAATTAGCTGGGCAAACATCGTATCTATAGGCCATTTAAAAGAAGCACCAATATCTCTACCTGAAGAACAGAATTGGGTCATCAGCTACATTAGTACATCATAGGCAATTTTTCTTTCACATGCTGGAAAAGAGGAAAGAGGCACTAGGAATGCAAAATCTTCCATGATTAGTTTGTGCTCTGGAAAGGAAAATGTGTACCTCTGAAGTGATTAGTTTGTGAAACATTACCTTTAAAAGCACTGTAAATCATGACAAGTTTTGCAGATGCTCCTTAATTCTGATACCTGAAAACCATCATGGAAGTTACGGATTTTACAATACCCGAACATTCAAGTGGAAACGATTCTCAAGGCTCACTACCGTGTGCCTCCAGAGCTGGCACAGGCTTTGTCAAAGCCCTCAATGTCCTCCTTTCCCATGAAATATGAACAAGGGACTCCTAAATCTCATCATGACTCACTGTTGATTTTAAGCTGCTCAAAATTCAAATGCTACTGAATTTAATAAAATTTTTTAAAAATTATAACATTAATAGGGCAATTTAAGGTAGACTCCAGTTTTTGGAGATGCACATTATTTTCAGGTGTTTCATTTCCTCTCTGCCCAGTTAATTTTATGAGTTCCTTGTCTATTATCACCAAGGAGGACTAAGACTACTGGAGAAAGCACCATTCTTCTCTGTACTCAGAGGGGAAGGAATGACCAGTTTTAGAACCTACGGGATTTGAATCTATTATAAAAATAAATGGAAAGAAATATGGGTGAAATAAAGCAAGAGCAGTTAAAGGACAGTTGAAACTTAGGAAGGAAGGACCTAAACTTCTCCAACAACAAATAAGACAGAATCCATTGGCACTACTCACTTAGTAGAAATCATGGTGAGAAGATATAAAAAAGTTAGATAAACAGATAGATAGATAGATTGAAAAATGCCATAACATTTAAAAAGAGTTGTAAACAGGAAAACAGAAGCAAAACTAACCATATTAAAATAAAGACCTAAATAAGACTTCAAAGCAATAGATTCATTTAATTGATTTTAATTAAAATCAATTAAAATAAATCAATAAATTGATTCAATTTATTTTAATGTGCCTAGTAATTAGCTCAGTGCATGACTCATAGTTAAGGGTTAAATTGACACATGAATGAATAAATAAATGAATGTTTCTAACCTAAGCTAAAGAGATCATTTATTTTAATAAGTTCTATGCCTTAAGAACCAAAAAAACTTGCTTATAATGTTTTTAAAATATATACTCCATTGTGTTTCCTAAAGTTTTCTACAACATACAAACCAAGAACTGTTGATATTTGTAGTAGAGAGTTTGTATATTTTGTTCATTAAATAAGAATGAGAGGAGGAAGGGTGACAGAGAGGGGTAAATATCCCAGTGAGAATGTGAAGGTAGACATGAGGAATGTGAGGGCTGTTGCCCCAGGGTTTGCAGCCAACATAAACATTAAAACCATTTACCACATTTTGACATTAAGCTCCTTAATTGCAGCGTCCAGAAAGGTGACCAGATGTGAGGCCAAACTTCTGCTGCTTTCTTCTTATAGAATATGCTACAGGTTTCCTTCATAAATCTTGTGTCAATTGGTGATCACTTAGCTCAAAATAAGACCAAACCAAAATAAATAAACCACTTAGCTTGTTAGGACCATAACATTCTCTCCCATAAAAAAAAAAAAAATTGACTCCACATTGTAGCCTTTCCTCTTATAAGACAACGATCTGCTGATGAAGCTACATTTCTCAACATATTTCACCTCAGCCACTGAGAAAATCCCTTCCCACCAGTTCTGTCATCACCACGCACAGGTGAGGCAGCATGATGGCATGGGTAAAAGTACTGGCTCTAAAGCCAAATCTGTCACCACGTTCCCGCGAGGATTACATGAATGACTAATGGAAATTATGTAGAGTGAGCTGCATGGCACATAGTAAGCATGCAATCAATGGTAGAATTTATTAATATTGTACTAACCCGGTCTTCATGTGCAATATCTACTGATGTAATATATCACTTTATCTGTTGGTAGTACTTTTATTCTGAAGAGCACTTTCACATGCATTATTGAATTTGGGAGGCAAGGATGCATCTAGTTAGCAGTCTAGCCTCAAACAGTCCTGTTTTGAACCCTGATTCCATTTATCTTCATGACCATGGGTAAGTCATTCAACTTCTCTGAACCTCAGTTTTCTAATAAGTAAAATTAGGATTATAACAATTCTTGTTTTATATACTAGTTGTAAGATACAGAGGAAATGCTTAGCATAATACCTGTATTTATCGTGGTATGTTGTCTTTATCTGTTCGGGCTGCTATCATAAAATGCCTTGGACTGGGAAATTTAGAAACCAAAGAAATTTATTGCTCACAGTTCTGGAGACTGGGAAGTCCAAAACCTAGGTGCCAGCAGATTTGGTGTCTGGTGAAGGCTTGCTCTCTACTTCCTAGATGGTGCCTTCTTGCTGCATTCTCACATGGCAGAAAAAATGAACAAGGCCCCCTTAGGCCTCTTCTGTAAGGGCAACTGTAATGAATATTCTTACCTTTATGGAGCCCTATGACCTAATCACCTCCTAAAATCTCCACCTCTATTGAGTTGCAGTGGGGCTTAGGTTTCAACATATGAATTTTGAGGTGGGAGGACACAAACTTTCAGACAATGGCAACTGCATAAATTATTGTTGTTATTATTGCATTCAACGTTATAATCGCCACTCCCAAAACAATTCCGCTGCTTGGATATGTCAATACCTCTATGACTCAACAAATCTAAAGTGAATGTATCCCATAAGCTAACCTTCCTCCTAAATTGGTATTTTCATCATCTTTCCAAATATACTTATTTGATAAGACTTTATCTCATCTATCATATTGACCTTTTATATCGATGAGGAAAAAATCAGAGAGTTTATGTGGGTTGCCAATGGACACACAGTGATTAGAGAGAAGTGAGCTGATTTCAGGACTGAATTCAGAGCTGTTTTTTTCCCTCCGCTGCTGCAGTTTCCTGTTACTTTTTAGTGTTACACAATTGCAATAGGTCATCTACCTTAGTCATCCTTTAACTTTGAGTGAATGACTATCAGAATTACACATATTTTTCATCTTTTGCATTGACAAAGCATCCAGTCTAACAAAATCTCTCCCATGGCCTTGTAATAAAATGTGCTTTAAAATGAGTACCACACAACCATTCATTTTGGGATATGAAGTAAACATAATGCTGGTACCTGCTGAATAAATTGTTTTTCTTAACACTATGTCTTTGTTACTTTTCTCTGGTAAACCCAAAGGTTGAATGTACTTTAATGCAATGATGCTAACCAAATGCACAAGTAAATGACAAACGCAAAGCACACTGCATTGTCTTATACTAGAATACAGTTACCTCCCCCACAAGACTAAGCATTCTGCCCATAAACTTCTTTCCTATTTAAAGAGATTAGTTGCATTGATACCTAAAACTCATTTGTTATCTAGCACATAAACAAAATCTGTTACTTACACAAACACCACCTTTCCGATATACACACACACATACATACCTAAGTCTCACAATGTAATGCTTGGGAAAGTAAAAATAATTAGCTCTACATATCACTCATAGTGGCTTTACTGTTCCTTGTGAAATCAACATTTAAGCATTTGAGACAAAGCCCACTTTATGCAAGGACTGAATTAGTAAATTGAATTGTGTGTTGGACTAGAGTTTCTTGGGTTTAATTAGAGTTATTTTAGAGTTTTTGAGTTTTTTTTCTAGTAAAGCATAAAGCTCCAAGAGTAGCAATTTGCTGGCAAAATGAAAATACTATCATGCCTATCCTATATCCTAGATGTTACAGACCAGAAAAATCATGTTTTAAAATGATAGAATAAATACTCAAAACAAGAGACTGGAACCAAAATGATGCTTTGCCAGAGGGTCTGATTTCTACCCCTTCCCATTTCTTCTGAATCCATCTCTCAAAGTCCTGCAATGACCTGAACACAAAATGCCCTTTTGTCCTCAGACCTCATTTTCTCTCCCTCTGAGATGGTATTGCATACTGTTTACAAGTCCCTTTCTCTTTAAACCCTCTCTTTTATACATTAGTTCATTCCTAGAATGTCCTATATCAAGATGTTCTATGTGCCAGGCACAATGTTAGGTGTTAGGAATACAACAGTGAACAAAACAGGCAAAAACCTCAGCTTTCCCAAGCACTGTTTTGCCCTTTTAAACATCTTCAATGTACTTGCCCCTCCAAGTTTCTACCCTTGGCCTCCTCTTTTCACTTGGTGCTATCTACCAATTTCACCTCACTCCTCCATTCTGTCATTTCTCAACGTTTCCTTTTTGCAAAAGATACTCAGAAGTACATCTATATGTCCTTCATCTCTCAATATTCTCCACCTTCAAAATGGTGCCAATGTTTAGATACAGGTGCACCTCTGTAACTCAACTGAAATGAGTTCCAAACTGAACTTTTCCCCCATAAATTAAGCTTCTTGCAAAGGAAGTTCCTATTTCTGTTGTCTTTCCAAATACCCATGTATAAGAGGACTCTGTCTTTTGTCTGCCATATCTAATCATGTCTCATAGTTTTGGTTCTACATCTGTGATAACATTAGAATTCATTTTCATTCTCTAGCCACATTTCGACTAATTTAATAATTTCCAGAGTAACTTTCCTATCTAAAATTGTTTATTTTTCCAGTCCAATCCATGCTTTTTGCACACTGAATCATAGTCTGATAATTTTCGCAGGCTTCTCAAAAGCCTTCAGCTGCTTCTCGTGATTTAATAGATAAATGTCTGGCCTTCCAATCAAGACCTCCTCTGGAGGATCTCTTTCTGGCTTCTGCTCACAACTTCCACATTCCACCATCTGGTGACATAAAACTACTCGCCTATTATCCATAAAGGGCCCATGTATTCTACTTCTAATTGTAGTAATTTTATTGTTCCTCTAAGCTGGAACATCAGATTTCCTACTGTCTTCGTTAAAATTATCCACGTATATATACTACTGTAAAGATAGTATCCTCCCATAAAGATTTTCATCATTTTCCTAAATTACAAGTCATCTTTCCTTTTAAATTAATAATATCTATAGAATCTACGTTAAGATTATAATATCATCTACTCAATTGGACTAGAACCATGCACCTACATTTGAAAAATAATATATTTAATGGATTTGGAAGAATATATGAAGAAAAAGGCACAAAATGAGAAGTACAAGAAATCAGAATCCTGATGCCAAGATTACACCAAAAATTTAATATTTTTGCTTTTATCATTAGTGTCTATTTCTATTGCTACCACTCTCATGTGGCAAAGACCATAATTAGTGGTAAGATGTCCTAATATATCTAGGACCAAAAAAAATTGAATTTCCAGTGAAACTACCTTTGCTGAACTAATCAGAACCCATGACACTGCTTATGGAGTTTCTAAATAAATCTACTTTCAAAAATACAGCAATGACCTTAAAGTGTTACTGCAGAGAAAAGGATTTCCCGAGACCCACTGAGGAGCGGTACTATTTCCTATCATCTTTACAAATGGAAATAGCCTTACTGATGTATATTATCAAGTTATTACCTGTTTACTGTAAATAAAAATCTGAAAATACCTAAAATGTGAAGATAGAAGTGAAAATTATCTATAATCTCACTAGGCTGCTATAATCACTGTGAAGATTTGATATCTCTTTCTAGGATATTTGTTCTGCAAATAAATACATAAATATTTTAAATAATAAATGAGGTCTAACAGTACACGCTAATGTGGACCCTGCCTTTTTCACATAAACTATATTAGGAGCATATTCTCATATCAGTATATACATTTAAATCTGCACCTTCATGTTCACACACTTACAGTGTACGACAACCCACAATTTAATTACTCATCTATCCATTAATGAACATTTAAGAGGTTTATATTCCCTTTCGAAACTTTTTTTTTAAATTCAGCTATTAAAACACTTCACTAAACACCTTGAACACTCATACTAGAAGGATGAAATATGAAAGTACAGAGATTTGATTCTTTAAGAGATTTGATAGGTTATTTCTTTCCCAACTAATCTAAATAATCTTGGTAGCTTACGATGGACACGTTGTTATGTGCTTACTGACCATTTCAGGGTTTTTTTTTTTCTTTCCTTTTATAATTGCTTATCCTTGTGCATAGCTTTTTCTTAGAGGGGTTATTCTCTTTTTCTACTTGATTTACAAAAGCTCCTTATAGTGTCATTACTAATTCATTTTATTGCATATATGTTTATCACTTGACTCTTAATTTGATAATAGCAAAGCTATGGATAAATATGTTGTCATATAATAGCTTTAATTTCAAACCAGTTATATCTCCTAATCTCATACATTTTTTTTTTCTTTTGAGACAGTCTCACTGCTCCCAGGCTGGAATGCAGTGGCGGGATCAAGGTTCACTACAGCCTCGACCTCCCAGGCTAATGTAATCCTCCCACCTCAGCCTTCCAGGCAGCTGGGACTACAGGCACGTACCACCATGCTCAGCTAACTTTTTTGGGGGAGGGGGCGGGAGTGGGGGAGATGGAGTTTTGCCATGTGGCCCAGGCTGTTCTCCAACTTCTGGGCTCAAGCAATCCTCCCACCCTAGCCTCCCAAAGTGCTGGGGTTACAGGCATGAGCTACCATGCACGGCTAACCTTACACTTGAAGGTTTGCCCTGATGCCACCCTTAGAACAACTTTCCTTATGATTTCCCTGATTAACCCATATAGTATTCATTTTGGTATAAAGTGCAGGGGAGAATATATCTTTGTTTCTCTCCAAATGATTAGCAAATTGCATCATATTTATTATTATACTAACCCAATCTGTCTCATTCTAGTTTAAAAATATATATTTAGGCCCCTTTGTCAGCTATCAATAGAGCTGTTACTTATAGTGGCACAGATACTGGAATGTTGTTATTTTATCTTTATAATACACTATAATATCTAATAGGGCAAATATCCTCACCTCCGTGAGAGATGGGATGCCATCTCTCCTAAGTTTTTTTGCTTGTTTCCAGATTTTTTATATCTATTTTGTTCTACAGTCGACCATCAACTTTTCAGAATGAGAACTTCTGATTGGTACCCTCAAGTAGAACTATGCCTCATGATCCTACATCAACCAAGACTATGATACTGACCAAAATGCCACTTTATTAATTTTTAATTAAAAGTTATTGTCAGAGGTATTAGAATAATTCACATTCTTTAATCAGCAGATCATCTTACTATGGTAAGTCAATGATTTCTTTTCAATGAGAAATTTTCATCGTAATTATTTAAACTCCATTAACTTCATTCTCTCCTTTTATGCAGTACATGGGAAATTATGATTGGAAAATTTCCTAGTGAGCAGAGAATCAGATGACGATGACATAAATACATAAAAATGGTGAGTTGAATCAGAGTTACCTTGATGCATCCATTACACAATACAGATGGTCAAACGATGGAATCAGAATACTTGGAGTGTGTGGCACAATGTTCACTGGACAATAGACAATGAATGCTTAGATGGGCACTGGTGATATTAGCTGTGGTGTTAAATCTGTGCTTCTTTGTCAAGTAAGTCTTCCGGTGGGTTTATTCATCAAACAGCCCAGTCTTGCTATTTCAGTGAGTGTTTTCTCTTTGTATGGCTTTGCTCACATAAGATTTAGTCCCTTGCTACTCAGACATGATCTACTGACCAGCAGCATCAACATTATTTAGGAGTTTGCTAAGCTGTCAAGCACCACCCCATATCTACTGAATCCAAATCCACGTTCTCAAGTGACTCATTTGCACAGTGAAGTTTGAGAAACACTGACTATTCCATAATGAATTGATCTTATAGTTTAACATCCAAAACAATAATCATAAATCCCTAGTTTCAGATTCATAGGAGCACCTTACTGTGACCTCCATGTTATGACAATACCATGATTCGTGAATATGGTATTATGACATATGACATATGACATGAATATGGTATTATGACAATACCATGGCTCGTGAATAATAAATAGCAGTAACCCTTATTTAATAGTGAAAATGCAAACAGCCATCTATACCTAGCAACAGGTCCTGCATTCTAGTTACCTGGTATGGTTAGGCTTTGGGTCCCCACCCAAATCTCATCTTGAATTGTAATCCCCAGGTATTGGGGGAGAGACCTGGTAGGAGGTGATTGGATCATAGGGGCAGTTCCCCCCTGCTGTTCTCATGATAGTGAGTGAGTTCTCACAAGATCTGGTGGTTTTATTCGTGTTTGGTAGTTCCTCTCTTGCTCACCTCTTCTTTGTCCTGCAGCTTTGTGAAGAAGGCCATGTTTACTTCCCCTTCCATCATGATTGTAAGTTTCCTGAAGCCTCCTCAGCCATGTGAAACTGTGAGTCAATTAAACTTCTTTCCTTTATAAATTACCCAGTCTCACATATTTCTTTATAGCAGTGTGAAAACAGACTACTACATCACCCTTTCGAGTTATGGTATAAAAACATTGTCAGTGTCAAGAAAATGATGACAATTCACAATTGTTCCATGTTTGTACATTTTTTCTTATTTCTCCTAAAAATAGTTTAAGATTCTCATTTTGCATTTCATGTCAAGTTCTGAAGTTGTCATATTCCACTGTACAGCTTTCCTAAGCTTTGTGTGACTAATCCAACATACGTGACAACATTGGTTTCGTTTTTAATAAGTTCTTAAGTCCTTAAAAAAGGGGAGAAAAGAATAGCTAAAGAAAGCAAGTCTTCTAGAGGAGAAAATGACATGATTCTTAAATAAGGTTTTGCTAGAGTAACCTCTGTGTTATTGAGTGGATCTGGGACCCAGAAATTCTGCCAAAGAATTCTTTGTCTCTCTAATTCACTTGGTTAGCTTTCAGAAATGCTAACAACTATTGACTAGACTTTCACAGTACGTCAGTCTTTCCAAATGAAGAAAATGGAGGGAAAGTGAGCTGAACGTGTTCTTTGCCTGGGGATGACTGTAGGATGTTTATTGACCAGTTATGTCATTAATCACTTTTTATTTCAACTCACTAAGTTCTTCTATGGTGTATGAGTTAAAAGCTAAAGTTGCTTAAAAGTATTGAGAGGAGGAAAAGAAAACAAGAAAAATGCCTGGAGGTGGTGTGCAGTTGAAGCTATTTCTGTCCTTACAGAGTAAAGCATATTATTTCAAAATGTTCAAGAAATATAGGTGCCATGGATTTTCTGCAAAAATACAGGCACAGAAATCAGAGACTTTTGCAAACACTACACTTTGAACTGCCAAAACAAAAACAGCCACAGAGCAACATCCTTGTCCTTTTATTATTGTCAGTGAATCTAGCCTTGAAGAAAAAGTGTCAGGTAAAATTCCAAGGGCCATCTGCGACATCACAACAGGGCTTTAGGGTAGAAGATAGATAGCAGTTCTGTGGATACAAGATCCCTATATAAGTTCTCTCACATTGGATACCATATCTAACCCAACTTCATTAAACTCCATTGAAAGCATTGTGATTTGCGCATAGTAAGTGCTTGAATAATATTTTGTTGTAGGAAGAAAAAAGAATGAACAAGGAAGGGGGTTAAAATGTTCTATTAAATAAATGGGAGTGTTCCTTGTAATATGAGAATGCCATTTTTACTTCCAAGACCCACTCCTTGTTCCCAGACACTGTAAACTTTCTCAGTTGTTCACAGTTAATAGAGACTATTGACAGAGAATCATAGAAAAGCTTATTGATATCATGAAGCTCACTGAGGTTGAAGAGCAAAATAATGAAATATCTCAAATCCTCTCAAAGGAGCAAAGTTATAAAAAGCTTCATATAGAGATGAAGATCACCCTCTCACCACATTGCACAATTTTCTTTAAGCTCTGCACATAACCGCCAACTTCCTCCTGCCTCTATCAGTAGCCATGATTGTGGGATACAGAATGAGCCTGACTGCGAAAATGAACTTTTCACTGAGTTCAGGATGTTTTTCCTGATGGTCTCACTTGATAGCTTCATCTTTTTGTTTTATGTCTTCTTGGCATATTTGTGTTACCCAGAACCTCCCCATTAAGGTTCCAAAATTCTCCAGAGGGATGTGGGCACTCTCATTTCCTTAGAGTTAGGAAAGTTATATTGTATTCTCCTCCATATCCTCATAGCCAGTAAAAAAAAGTTAAATAAATTAAAAATTACAAAAATGAAGCCCACATTTAAAGTAACTTGAATTAAAGGAATGTAACTCTACGTAACTCTAACCATAAAAAAAGACAGATGAAATGTTGTAAGGCTGAAGAATGTATCAATGCCAAATAAATTAACCAACAAAAGATACTAACTCAAGGTTAATAAAAAGAAGTAGAAATGTCATGTATTAAGGGCAGGTTCTTGACCTATGCATACCTGATGTTCATTTTTGCAGAAGTAAACTTTTTTAGATTAATTACTTATTTTTATGAATAACTTTAATAATACACACTAAGTTTTGAAAAGTAGTAAAACCTAAGATTAACCATAAAATTCTATTTAGCTTTTAGTCACTCATTTATTTCTATCATGGCTAGTACAAAACTTGCCTCATGTATTTATGATAATACTTTCTCAGTAACTTAAAGCCTTTCAGCATTTATGGAAACAAATCAGCGATTTAGAGCTACGAGCATGCTATGCACAGAGGCCAGGTTTTTGCAATTTAATTCTGCAGACGTGGTCTTCATCAACATATTCTACACAACTATTAAGTGACTCGGTGTTTTCTAAAATGTACTAATGATCAAAGTTGTTATAATGTCATTTCTTCCACTTCGTGTCACCAGAATTGGGAAGATTTAAATTGTGCATGAATGAATAACACCTGCACTATTGGAAGTTGGTTAATCAGATGTCCACTCTTGGTACCTTATCCCATGGAATGCCCACCATAACCCAATATAATGCTCTCACAGATTAATGTTCACACAGATGCTTATGCCATGACCTTCAGAACCTCAGACTGTTTACCTACCTGTACGTGGTAGACAATGCTAGCTCTCATCAATGTTTTTAATTCTAGTATATCAAAAGTACGTTTCCCAGAAACATTGCAGTGCCTGATTCTAGAAAATTGGCTGGGAATGGCAGGATGTAGATGTCAATATGTGTCTCTCCAAGGTCCTCTTTTCCTGACACAGCAAAATGTGACAGTCTTCTGCAAAATGGAGACGGTACAAACCTAGAATGTTGAGCACCACATGGCAGAGAGTTGCCCTGGAGAGTTACCCAGACCCAGACTGTGAAAAAGATTTTTCAATTGTCTTAAGCCACTGAGATTTTGGTGATTACCCCAGTGCAACCTAGATTTTCCTGACTAGAACAGTAATACAAATCTTTTATTTTACTATGTTATATTCTTATATCTCTTCCCATAATGACAGACTTCTGCAGAGTAACTTGCTGGGATTTCCAGAATAGTCTGTCTTGATAGAACATAAATTTCCTCTTATATGAAGGTAACTCTTTCATCCCTGACCTCTTTTCTAGGCTCTCAGCAGTTGAGATAACCTGCCCAAATTGGAAGAATATTACAATCAGAAGGGGGAAGACATATCTGGGTCCTAAACTGTGACATGTGACTATTTCAGAAATATTTCTGAATATTTATATTCACAAACTGACATGAGGGTCTTTTCCTTTGTCCAGGTAGGATTTTTGAGTTGAACATTTTACTGATATTGTTCTAACATAATTTTCTGCCTACTTGTGCTCTGCTGCAAAAATGGGTCACTCCCTAGGAACTCTAAGTTGAACCCTCTTTACAGCGTTTGATATTAGCAATTGGCTATTCCCTGCTTCTGTGACAGTATGACAGGTTTATTCTGGGATGATAAATTGAACGGGTTCATCCGTATTTCACACACAAACCCCTAATGAAAAGGTTAGCAATTCACTGTTTGAATGGAGGATGGATTGGAGAGAACACGTTTGTGTGTTTTTGAGGGTGCCTGTGCTTTAGATCCCTCAGGGAACACTCAGAACTGGATGTCAGCATTTATTCTGTGAACTCTTCGGGTGTTTTCTGTTGTTGTTGTTGTTTAATCATAGCTTAAAAGAAATGGGATTCAGTTAGATCCTATTAGCAATTTCTAGCGACAACCTTCCTTCTCCTTTTTTCTAAGGCTAAATTGATACTTAATATAATAATAATTATTTTTTGTATGGGTATGCAGACGTGAATACTGGAAAAGGTGTCCTTTGAATAGGAACATGATGCCCATCATTGATCTGAGCCAGGTAAAAGTATCCATAGAATCTTGCTCCCTCTAAACTCTGAAAGGCCATTTATTCCCAAGAAAGATCAGGTGGCACGGACTTTTATCCCTCCAGGAGCTACGAGCTTCACAGCCTAAAGAGAGAATTGTTCAGGATCTGGAAAGATGAGACCCTTGCTGTCTTTGCTTCCCTCTGTCCCAGCTTCTAACATTGCAGGCACCTCACAGGAAAAAATAGAAAAAGAAGACTTGATCAAACTCCAGGTATGGAAAATATTTTCACAACTGTAAGATGAGAAAGATGGACAAGACTGAAAACACATCCCTTTAATGTTTAGAAAATGATCTTCCTCTGAGGTTAACCTTTACAATGTTTCCTGCATTTCTCCTCTAGTCTCATACTTGATCTCAGTTTGTATTTACCATGTTTTTAGCTTTACACACTGTAGTAGGCAGAATAATGGTTCCCCAAAGATGTCCAAGTCCTAATGCTGGAAACTGTTAATATGTTATGCTACTTTGCAAAAGTAGGACTAAGCAGGTAGGATAAAATTAAGGACTTTGACATGGAGAGATTATCCAGGATTATTTATTTGGGTCCAGTCTAACCACAGGGTCCTTAAAATTTCAGAATCTTTCCTGGCTATGGTGAGAGAGTAATCCGACTATGGAGAAATTGCCAGAGACAGGCAACATTGCTGTCTTGGAGACAGAGGGAGGAGGCCATGAGAGAAAGAACATGAGAGGTTTGTAGGAAGTGGAATTGGCAAGGAAACAAATTTTTTCCTAGAGGTTCCAAAAAGGAACCAGCCCTGACATCTTGATTTCAGACCAGTGAGGCCTATATGCGATTTTGAATTACAAAACTATAACATGATAAAACTGTGCTGCCTTAGGCCACTGTGTATGTGGTAATTTGTTACATCAGCAATAGAAAACTAATACATACACCAAAACTGTGCAAATGAGTTCTTATTATTGTATCTTGAAAACATCGTCCTTTGGGTTGTCTATTTTGGTTAGTTATTTAGAAGATGAGATTCCAGTTTATCAGATTCCAAAGCCTATGTTTATTTCTTTTTGTTTTTGCTTTGTTTTCCCTACTTTACCGTGTTGTGTCTCATTTGGTATACAAAATTAACCATGCATTGGTTTCAATAAATTAAGCATCATCATCCGGATCTGACACATTTGATCAGACAGCGAAGCAGCATAATGCTCAGGTGAAGAGAAGGAGATTTTGAATGTGGCAGATTCCTCTAGAACTCTGGCTCTGCCAATTACTATCTCTATGTCATATGGCCACTCAACTTCTCTGAACTTCAGTTTTTTCATCTGTAAAATGAAAATAATATTTGTAGCTGTTTTGTAGGGTGTGAGAATTACTGCCTTAATCCATGCTTTTGAGAATCCTTAGCACACAGCGCTTCATAACGCTAATTGTTTTTATGGTGGTGGTTACATGTCATTATGATTCAAGTCATGCCCCACACATAAGCAAATAAAAGGAAGATCTTTTTGATTAATCAGTTTTGTGGCCTCAGTGTGGATTCTCTTTTTCAAAAACGGCTTTTCCTTTTATGCCGTCTGATCAGCGTTTTATGAGTCTCCAGATCACCCCCTTTGGGTGTTCACAAGTTATTTTATGTTCACCATCCTCCTTTCCCATCACAAACCTTGTGTTCCCAGTTTCTGAAAGATTCCATGCTTTCCCCTAAATATCTGATAATTGACTTGCAAAGAACTGCTACTTCTTAGTGAATCTCCACCTGTGCAGGTAAAACCAGAACCCTCTATTAACACAACACTTATGATGTCTTTCTCATATTTTGTACAGTTATCTCGACCACAAACAATAACCCTTGTAGCATTACAACAGAATTTCACCCATCCTGAAAAACTTATGGGAAAAACGCCTGATTCCTCTCAGGGACAAATAAATCCCAGACTCAGGACAACTTTGCTCACTTTGATCAGCATGGGAAATTTTTATAATGGAAAAGCCAAACATCATTTCTGTGAGGAGTTAGAGACTCTCTAGACCTGACTTCTGTTTTAAAATCATATTAACAGATTCCTTTGACAGTCTCAGGATGTGATCCATTTATTATAAGTCTGTTATCATTGTGGAGTGCAATGATTACCAAAGTCTTTGTAGCTAACAGGAGACAAAGATATCAGTGTGATGGCAAATTTAGAGAGCTGTGAACTTATTCTGGTTTTCCTTGTGGCAGGGCCCAAGAGCGCTTCCTTCTCTCTCCTGCTATTTAATTACATCCATCTCATACCAATTGTGCAATTTGGGCTGCAGAACAATTATACTTTTGCTGGTTAGGCCAGGCTGTATTTTGTTAAAAAAAATTTAATATAGTAATCTGAGTTCTGTCTACAGCAAAAAACTGAGCTTTAATAATCACAGAAAAAAAAAGAAAGAAAGAAGAAAATAGGTAGGCTTCTGCGCAAATCCCATTTTTTATAAAAAGAGATCTACTGGGAACTTTCTGCTCCCTTGTTGGCTTCTAGATATGGAGGAAGTTTCTAAGAAAGAGTAGGAATGATCTTTGGAAGAATGTAAGGAGAATGAGTTTATTGGTCAATGCATTAAACCTGTAAAGTGGAGATATTTGGCATGCTGGCCCAAAGAACTTGAATTTGAATCTTTACAACACTACTTAGAAACTGTGATTTTAGAAAACTTAAATACCTTTTATGAGTTTCAGTAATTTCATCTGTAAAGAGAAAAATACTACCTGCTCTATTCAACAGGGTTGGGAGAATACAATAATACAATGACCAGGAAAGTATTTTATGAAATATAAAGTAGTCATTTAATTTGAGGGTTTTTTTTTTAACTACATGTAAAAATAGATATCCTGTTTCTGGAACTGAAAGAGACGTTTTAGGTTATCTAGACTTAATCCTTAATTTCACAGTGCAAGAAATCTATCTAGAGATGAGATGAGTCAACCAGGTTTGGAGAATGAGTCAGTGGCAGAAGGATACAAGAACATTTACATTTTTAGCTAAAAGACACAAGCTCTGTCACTTACTACAGGCAGAAATAATAATTCCCAATTCATTTGGTAAAGCCAGCATTGCCCCAATAACAAAAAAATTACAAGAAAACTACAGACTAATAACTTTATTGAATACAGACACAAAAATCCTGAACAAAATGTTAGCAAATCAAACTCAGCAATATGTTAAAAGGATAACAAAAACCAAGTAGAGTTCATGCAAGTAATGTAAGGTTGGTTGAACATTTACAAATCAGTCAATGTAATTCATCATATTAACAGAGTGAAAAACATACAATCATACCAATACATGCAGTAAAGTAATTTGACAAAATTCAAACCCATTCATAACAAAAAAGAAAACCTTTCAAAGAAGTAGAGAGAGCAGGTGTAATCACCAAGGTGATTTTGGATGAGAGTAACATTTAAATAGGTAGACTTTGAGTAAAGCAGATTGTCCACAATGTGGGAGGGCTACCTCCAATCACTTGAAGGCTTTAATATAACAAAGACTGACCTCCCCAGGGCAAGCTGTTGGTGAAAGATAAACACATAGAAAAACAGAGCAGAAAAAAGAACACCTAGAAATAGACCCACATAAATATAATAAATTGAACTTTGACAAAGACATAAAGGCAATCTGATAGAAAAAGGACAGTCTTTTCAACAAATGCTGCTGAAAGTATTGGGTATCTATATGAAAAAAAAAAACCTAGACACAGACCATACACTTTTTACAAAAATTAACTCAAAATGAATCATAGACTTAAATGTATAATGCAAAGCTGTAAAGCTTCCAGAAGAAACTGCATGACCTTGGGTGGTGATGTGTACTTAGATGCCATACCAAAGTCAGGTTTCATGAAAGAAACAATTCATAAGTTGGACTTTATTAAAATTAAACACCCAGAGCCCATAAAAGATAATAAAAACAAGTCACAAATGTGAGAAAATATTTTAAAATCACTTGTATCCCAAATATAGAAAGAACTCAAAAATTAATAATAATAAAGCAAACAATCCAAATTTTTAAATGGTCAAAAGATCTGAACAGACATCTCACCAGAAAAAAAGTTATGGCTAAAATCCAAAAAACTGACACTATCAATTGTTGGCAGGCATGCAGACCAGCAGGAATTCTCAGTCATTGCTAGCAGGAATGTAAAATGGTAAAGGCAATTCGGAAGATGGTTTGATATTTTCTTACAAAGCTGAAATCGACTTACCAACAACTGTACTCCTAGGTATTCATCCAACCTATTTGAAAATTTATGTATATACAAAAATCTGCATGCAATATTTATAGCAGCTTTATTTATAATCACCAAAAACTGCAGCAACCAAGATGTCCTTCAATAGGAGAATGTATAAGCAAACTACACTCTATGCATGCAGTGGAATGAGTTACCAAGCCAGGAAAAAATATAACGAATTAACGCGATTGTGAAGTGCAAGTCATCCTGGAAAGCTACACACTACACGGTCTAATGTATATGACATTCTGGAAAAACCAAAACTGTAGACAAAGTAAACAGATCAGTGCTTGTCAGGGTCACAGGGAGGGTTGAACAGGTTAAGCACGAGAGAGGCAGATTTTTTAGGAAAATTAATGTACTCTATCATACCATAATGGTGGATACAGGAAACAGTTCATTTGTCAAAATCAACAGAACTCTACAGCACAAAGAATGAAATTTAAAGGAAAAATTATTTAGGTGGCTAGGGGACTTCAAGATGGAATGCAGACTGACCAGAAAAAAATTAACTGTATTAAAAAAGTATGGAATAACCTCACTGAAGAGGGTAGGAGAAAAGATACTGACTTAAGTAACTTTGTAAATAAGTAGAAACTATAAGACTAAAAGCAAAAAACTTTTCTTAAGTACTGTACTCTGGGTAGTAAAATTGTTTCCTATGGGGGTTCAGGTTAACTATTCTGAAACCACTATACATGTAAGCTGAAATGGAACAATTAAGTAAATTGCCTGCAGATGATGGGAGATAAATTTCTCATTGTTGGAAGGAAAGGCTATACAGAAGCAA
The DNA here is from genome assembly GCF_029281585.2 of Gorilla gorilla gorilla. Taxonomy (NCBI): domain Eukaryota; kingdom Metazoa; phylum Chordata; class Mammalia; order Primates; family Hominidae; genus Gorilla; species Gorilla gorilla. Next base: position 11,629,619 of record NC_086017.1, read on the forward strand.
AGGGGGAAGGCTAGAATGATTCATGTGATACTAGATCAGTTTGAGACATCAGTATGAACTCACATTGACTTAATCTAAGTATAGATGGAAACATACACACACACACACACACACACACACACACACACACACACACACACACACACTTGCCAATTGAAAGGGCCTGGAATCTACCACACCCTAGCAGCGACAATGAACCTAAGATTTTGGTTTCTAATATCAATTAAAGGGACTAGGGCTCTTTGAAGAAATGTCTGATTCTAGGGCCAGAACAGGGACTATATAATCTGAACCTGGAGGTTTTTTGTAGTGCTAGAAAGCAAGGCAGTACTAAAGCACACACACAACAAAGGGACACAGGAATCAACCTAAAGAAATCCCAGTGGCCAAAGCTGGGACAATTTGAGCAACAGAATAAATAATGTGGCATTATTTTATAACCCAAAGTATAAAATATCTATAAGCCCATGCTGATACAAATAAATGATTGCATAAACAAATAAATAGGGAAGACAAGGTGCCTCTCCCATACGGAAGAATCCCAAATGCTTTATGTGTAACTCTCATCAAGGGGGTGATGCAGAACTCCCCACCCTTTATGTACAGCTTGAGTATAGTGACTTCATTCCAGAGTGAACAATATGGAAAACAGGGCTTGGAAGAGTAACTTTACAAGGAAGAAATCGGATAAACACTACTTCAGCCAGGTGATCAAGTTCAAGTCGATGATGAACTTCACCATTAACAGTGATAAGTCATGTTGATAGCACATACCCTAATCTGATGTGATGAAGATGGCATTTTACCTCTATAGTACTCCTCTATAAAACAATAACATCAATCTAACCACAAGAAAAACATTAGCTAAATCAAAATTGAAGGTCATTCTCTGTAATGCTTGACCAGCACTTCTCAAAACTGTCAAGGTCATCAAAATCAAGGAAAGACTGAGAAACTGTCACAGCCAATATATTGGTGCATTAGTTTCACCAAGATTATTGGTGCCTCAATACTGGTGCATGAGTTGACAAATGTACCACACTAATATAAGATGTTAAAAATAGGGGAACCTCGGTGTAGGGTATATGGATTTTCACAACTTTTCTGTAAATATAAAACCATTCAAAAATTAAAAGTTTATTTTAAAAATATACATGCTTTCCACCACTTAATAACTGTGGTATCAACTGTATTACTTTAAACTCTCTGAGAATCATTTTCCTATTTGTAAGCTGGGATAATCCTGCTGCAAGGATTATAATACACGTAAATTCCCTATCACAGTGCATAGCACATAGATGTTAATAAACATTAGTTCTTTTTCTTCTCTTTCCACACATAATACTATGCATTTCAAAATACATCTGTTCTATCTTTTTAAAGAAGGGTTCATTACTATCTTAAATAAAATCATTTTCTCAAAAAGAATATTTAACATCGTGGCACAATTTAAAAACTAGTTTTTGGAGATTCCTAGTATATCGCAATAACATAATAATTGCAAGGAGCAAATACAATCTGTCTCTATTTTATGATAAATTGTCTATAGTAAAAAATGGACTGTTAATTGCATAACTGAAGTTATAGCTTATCAAATCAGGCCATCAACATTAAGCCTATGATTGATTCCCTTTTTAGGGACTGGAGCAGGAAGATGTAAGGGCCTATTTAGAGTTGACTAAGCTAAGAAAGATATGGAGGAATTACATGAGGACCCAACATTTACAGAGACAGCTTCAATATAAAATATGCAAAGATGCAAATTTAAACATTACCTGGAGAATTTCAGGGTGTAAGACCACGGAGCATTGTTTCAGCAAAGGGAGCAGTAACATGATACAGTTAAATAATAGAACACTCTAATTATCTAGAAAAAAGTTTGAAATGCCTAAGGTAATAGTGCCTGCAAGCTCATAGTATTACAGAAATAATTCCATTTTTCAAAAATAACCACCAAATTTGCATGAGGAATATCCAAAATTGAAAAAAATTGCCTGGCGTTGAAATATGCGTTTTTATTTTGATGTTAAACTTTTCCAACACCTGCTTTAACAAATTGTCTCCAAGTGAAGATGTATATATGTTATGTATGTATTTTGTCATAAAATATTAGAAAAGGAATTATACTTGTAAAGTGACCAATATATTATATGTGAGAATAACTTAACGTTTTAAAAGACTTCCACATACATCACTTGTTTCTTCTCAACAACCCCATTTTGAGTGACATTTGGCTCCATTCCCATTTTATAGATAAGTGAATGTAACCTCAACTAACCTCATTACACAAGCATTTATTGTGAAACTACTAAACGCCAATGCAGTATGCTAGCTGCCAAGTGTGCATTCCTAAATAACACTGACATGGTCCCCACCACTGGGAAACTCAACTTCAGATGACTTTGTTTTATCATGTCGCAGACCACCCTGACAGATTAGTGGCACTGCCAGATGAGTGGCTACTGCACATCTGATAAGATCCCCAGAAGACGACACTGCTCCCAAAGACTTGGGCGTGTCAAGCTCGATCCTTCTAAAAGGTGTGTGGCAAACTGATGACTGCACCCCAGAAAATGTTGCCTCAGCTCCCTGTTAATCTTTCTTCTCTTCAAACAGGGGATACCAGCAGTGCTCAAGCTCAGGATGAAAAAGGAGAAAGTAAATTTTCTCCTCCCTTCCATCATGCAAACCACCCACCAAATAACCCAGCTTTCTCAAATGTTTAACATGGTAGTAAATTTATCTTCCATAATTTTAATATATTTTGGAAGGAAAGATTATCTTTTGGTCAATGGTTAGGTGTATTATTTACAAAGAACTAACTTGACCAATTTTTTCAAAAGCCAGACAATGGCAAGTTGAAAGTGGTAATGCAATTATTCCCTTAAACCTTAAGACAAAGGAGAATAAATGCATTTATTTACATGAATACATTTTTTATTATGGTGTTTGAAGCTCACACTTTTTATTTTAAAGCATATATTAAAATTGAAGCTAGTCATTTGAGCTTTGAAATAAACATTTCAGGACAATAGATGCACACTTGATGAAAAGCTGACCTTTGCAGTACATATCTACATTCACAAAAAAATGGAAAGATACTGACAGAGTGCAAACATTTTTATTTTTTTCTTTTTTCTTTTATTATACTTTAAGTTTTAGGGTACATGTGCACAATGTGCAGGTTTGTTACATATGTATACATGTGCCATGTTGGTGTGCTGCACCCATTAACTCGTCATTTACATTAGGTATATCTCCTAATGCTATCCCTCCCCCCTCCCCCCACCCCACGACAGGCCCCAGTATGTGATGTTCCCCTTCCTGTGTCCAAGTGTTCTCATTGTTCAATTCCCACCTGTGAGTGAGAACATGCGGTGTTTGGTTTTTTGTCCTTGCGATAGTTTGCTGAGAATGATGGTTTCCAGCTTCATCCAGGTCCCTACAAAGGACATGAACTCATCCTTTTTTATGGCTGCACAGTATTCCATGGTGTATATGTGCCACATTTTCTTAATCCAGTCTATCATTGATGGACATTTGGGTTGGTTCCAAGTCTTCTGCTATCGTGAATACTGCCGCAATAAACATACGTGTGCATGTGTCTTCATAGCAGCATGATTTATAATCCTTTGGGTATATACCCAGTAATGGGATGGCTGGGTGAAATGGGATGGCTGGGTCAAATGGTATTTCTAGTTCTAGATCCTTGAGGAATTGCCACACTGTCTTCCACAATGGTTGAACTAGTTTACAGTCCCACCAACAGTGTAAAAGTGTTCCTATTTCTCCACATCCTCTCCAGCACCTGTTGTTGCCTGACTTTTTAATGATTGCCATTCTAACTGGTGTGAGATGGTATCTCATTGTGGTTTTGATTTGCATTTCTCTGATGGCCAGTAATGATGAGCATTTTTTCACATGTCTGTTGGCTGTATAAATGTCTTCCTTTGAGAAGTGTCTGTTCATACCCTTCGCCCACTTTTTGATGGGTTTTTTTCTTTTAAATCTATTTGAGTTCTTTGTAGATTCTAGATATTACCCCTTTGTCAGATGGGTAGATTGCAAAAATCTTCTCCCATTCTGTAGGTTGTCTGTTCACTCTGATGGTAGGTTCTTTTGCTGTGCAGAAGCTCTTTAGTTTAATTAGATCCCATTTGTCAATTTTGGCTTTTGTTGCCATTGCTTTTGGTGTTTCAGACATGAAGTCCTTGCCCATGCCTATGCCCTGAATGGTATTGCCTAGGTTTTCTTCTAGGGTTTTTATGGTTTTAGGTTTAACATTTAAGTCTTTAATCTATCTTGAATTAATTTTTGTATAAGGTGTAAGGAAGGGATCCAGTTTCAGCTTTCTACATATGGCTGGCCAGTTTTCCCTGCACCATTTATTAAATAGGGAATCCTTTCCCCATTGCTTGTTTTTCTCAGGTTTGTCAAAGATCAGATGGTTGTAGATGTGTAGTATTATTTCTGAGGGCTCTGTTCTGTTCCATTGGTCTATATCTCTGTTTTGGCACCAGTATCGTGCTGTTTTGGTTACGGTAGCCTTGTAGTATAGTTTGAAGTCAGGTAGTGTGATGCCTCCAGCTTTGTTCTTTTGGTTTAGTATTGTCTTGGCAATGCGGGCTCTTTTTTGGTTCCATATGAACTTTAAAGTAGTTTTTTCCAATTCTGTGAAGAAAGTCATTGGTAGCTTGACGGGCATGGCATTAAATCTATAAATTACCTTGGGCAGTATGGCCATTTTCATGATACTGATTCTTCCTATCCATGAGCATGGAATGTTCTTCCATTTGTTTGTGTCCTCTTTTATTTCGTTGAGCAGTGCTTTGTAGTTCTCCTTGAAGAGGTCCTTCACATCCCTTGTAAGGCGGATTCCTAGGTATTTTATTCTCTTTGAAGCAATTGTGAATGGGAGTTCATTCATGATCTGGCTCTCTGTCTGTTATTGGTGTATAAGAATGCTTGTGATTTTTGCACATTGATTGTGTATCCTGAGACTTTGCTGAAGTTGCTGATCAGCTTAAGCAGATTTTGGGCTGAGACAATGGGGTTTTCTAAATATACAATCATGTCATCTGCAAACAGGGACAATTTGACTTCCTATTTTCCTAATTGAATACCCTTTATTTCTTTCTCCTGCCTGATTGCCCTAGCCAGAACTTCCAACACTATGTTGAATAGGAGTAGTGAGAGAGGGCATACCTGTCTTGTGCCAGTTTTCAAAGGGAATGCTTCCAGTTTTTGCCCATTCAGTATGATATTGGCTATGGGTTTGTCATAGATAGCTCTTATTATTTTGAGATACATCCCATCAATACCTAATTTATGGAGAGCTTTTAGCATGAAGGGCTGTTGAATTTTGTCAAAGGCCTTTTCTGCATCTATTGAGATAATCATGTGGTTTTTGTCTTTGCTTCTGTTTATATGCTGGATTACATTTATTGATTTGTGTATGTTGAACCAGCCTTGCATCCCAGGGATGAAGCCCACCTCATCATGGTGGATAAGCTTTTTGATGTGCTGCTGGATTCGGTTTGCCAGTATTTTATTGAGGATTTTTGCATTGATGTTCATCAGGGATATTGGTCTAAAATTCTCTTTTTTTGTTGTGTCTCTGCCAGGCTTTGGTATCAGGATGATGCCAGCCTCATAAAATGAGTTAGGGAGGTTTCCCTCTTTTTCTATTGATTGGAATAGTTTCAGAAGGAATGGTACCAGCTCCTCCTTGTACTCTGGTAGAATTCGGCTATGAATCTGCCTGCTCCTAGCCTTTTTTTTTGGTTGGTAGGCTATTAATTATTCCCTCAATTTCAGAGCCTGTTATTGGTCTATTCAGGGATTCAACTTCTTCCTGGTTTAAGCGCAAATATCTTTAAACAGTCATTTAGCCTGTCCGTTATTCCAAATAATCAGGTTGGTGCAAAAGTAACTATGGCTTTACCATTAAAAGTAATAACTGGTTTGATTCATTTCATTTATATTAGCATGTCAGTTCACTCAAAATCGTTAAACTCCTGCTGGTGTGCAAGCACAAAATGGTGTCATTGACTTATTTGGGTTCTCAAGTGTATGGTAGACAACTGAAAATGGGCTTCATGGCCCTTTCACCAACTAGAGAATTAAGCATCCACAGGGGAGGAAGTGGTTTGAAAAAATAAAAGCACAGCCAAGCAAAAAATGTGTTTTGATTTTTAAGTGCAAAGTCCAAATTTGTTTTCAGTTTGTCTGTAAACCTCTTTCAGAGTTTTTCTCCTAGAACCTCCTTTCCCCTGTGGGATCATACTGAACAATGTTTTGACATCTCAGTCATTTCCATAACAACAGATTACAGAAACAAGACAAGCAGTCAAACAAGTAAAATGGTTTGAATTTAAAAACAGTTCTGGATCACTACGAAGACAGACATGGAATTGTACCCTGCTTGTGGAGAGAAAAACTACTGATCTTTTCTTTTTACTGTTGATAATTCATTGAAGGAAAAACCACTATGACTTTGAAATTTACTCTTATTGTGCTTTTTTTTAAAAGTTATGTTGTTCCTGATATCTTCATACATTTTTAAATTCCTTTCCCACCTATCTTTTCTTCCTGCCATTCCATCCCCTTGTGATTCTTGCTAAATTTGCCAGTTGGAATGTGAAGGCTAAATTATCAGTACTGATGTGTCAGTATCACTCAGAGAAAAAGGTGCCAATATTTCATCCTAGCAGTCATCATTCCCATAAAAAAATACACTTTGTTGAAAACAAACTAGTTGATTATACAAAACCTCTACTAAGATAATTGGTTATTTACATTTACCAAAAATTCAATATAGCCAAAATATTAAGGAAGCTGAATTTATTGAAGAGTTTATTCACAACAATTAAACCTGGTTGAGTACATATGCAGCCTCAGCGAGTTACTCATAATGGGAAGAGCATGGCTTCTGGAATATAATAGACCAGGATTCAAACCCTCGGCCTAAAATGTACATACTGTTAGCATCAACTATAAACAAAACTTATATATAAACTGTTTGAGCCTTAATTACTACATTGAGGAAATGAAAATAATACCACCAAAGGATATAATCCTGTGCTGTTAAACCAAAAATTTGAAAAGCCATGATCTGCAGCATTTGTCAATTCCATGGTGTAATACTCACACCATGGCCATTTTCAAGCTAGCAACGTAACATCAATGAATGAGGACTTGGGAAGAGATGCACAGAATCAGCCCTCAAGAGCCAGGATGAATCAGTTTCAACATAGAAAGTTCTTAGAACAAAATGATCCTTAATCTTAAACTGGCACAGTAATAGTCATTCAATAAATAGTTTTTATCGTTAGTATAACTATTAGCCAAATTCACAAGGATAAGTAGCCTATCAATACATACCCGATCCAAAAAACAATGAAACATCTAGACAATAATTGAAGTTCTATATCAGAGGTACATATGGAATATTACTGATCTTGGGCAACACTGTCACCCTAAGCCTAAAATTATTTTACTTTTTCTTTTGAACACAATGGAGGAGTTAAATCATGTGGATATCAGCTTTTCTCAGTTGATGTTTCCAAATTATTGGTCCCAGATTATCAAGAGCCATTGAATTGAAATAATTGCAATGGTGGAGTCAGAGACATCAGAGTATTGAAGGGATGTATCGACAGTGTGGCAGGCAATCCTTGCATATATAGAATCAGCATGGTGTCAAAGTGTATTGGCTTACCAGGTTTATGCACAGGTTATCATAAACCAGAGATTTACTACGGGAAGAAAAAGTAATATCCAAACAACTGTACATAGCTAGAGTGCTTCCCCCTTTTATTGTGTGCTTGATAAATCATTTATTATGCCAGTGAAGATAAAGTAAAATTTACATGTCCCTCAAGTGTTGTTGTCTGTAGTAAATAATGCTGATTGAACTATGCATCAAAAAAATGAAAGTTTATAACCTCATGGAATACATGCAACTTTGTCTGAATGAAAAATGGAAGGTTATAAATCACAGATAACGACATTGTGAAATAAAATATGCAAGACCTCCCTTACATGAGATGGAGTTCTGTCCTATTTATTTGCTTGATTGTATTTTGGCAACTATAATCTTTATGGCATAGCTGGTAAGGCCAATCATGAGGAAGTCAGCTCCAAATGTATATTAAGGATTTATTTTAGTCACCTCTGCTTCTCTTCTACTTGGGGTGGGGGACTCATAAATATGGCCCGCCCATACATTAAATTGCTTAGTGAGCCATAGATTTAAGCTGAGAAAAGGAAAAGCGAACTCATATATTATTAAATTCCATAAAAGCTATTAAATCAGCTAAGGAACACAATAATAGAAAATGAGTCTAAGAAAAACTGAGTTTTTTATTTTGATTTCACTTGAGGAAGAAAATATAGATGCTAGAGCTGGTTTTGCTGGAAAAGTCTCCATGTTGCATAAATATATAGAAGAAAAAGCTGATTCTAAAGAAAGAATGCATTTTAATCTTTAATCATCTTCTTGATTTTAGTAGGCCCAAATTTGAATGCTTAGACAACAGGCATTCATTAGGAGGTAAATATCAAATACCCGCTTTATATGAAAACAAACAAAAAAATGAAAAAAAAAAACGGAAGAAATTTAGGGTAAAATGGTAGATGAGACACAATCCTGGGTTTCAAGGAATATGCAATCAAGTTAGGGAGCAGGGGAATAAGGCAGTATATCTAAACAAGGCAGAAGACAAGTGTTGCAAGAGAGCTACAAACACTGCTATATGAACTATCAAATTCGCTTGTGGAATCTGGTTAGGATTTTAAAAGAACTGACTGTTACTGGGCCATGAAAATAAGATAGAATTTTAACAGATGACAGTTGGGGTGGGAAAAGATCATTACAGTTGGAAGATATAGCAAAAGAAAACTAAACATGGGACATGAAGGGAATTTTTTTTTAGAATAAGAAATTTTCCAATAAGCACAAATTCCAAGTTACATTAGACTTCCAGGACTGGTTCAAGGTCGTGAATGCCAGGATAACAAATCAATAAACAGTTAACTTAAAGAGTAGGAGACCGGTCACATGGAGCATGACTGATAGAACTAAAAAGGAAGCCTGTCTAACATTTCTGTATTCCCCTTGGGCTTTCAGAAGTCCTTCTTGATCCCAGCTCTCTAACAAGTAGGTCGAGGGGTTCAGATGCCATAAAAAATATAAGCAGGTTCATTGTTCACTTGAGTGAAACTCCGGCATACAGTCTGTAGGAAGTAATAAGAACCTCCTTACTCCAATTATCATTATTCTCCCCATGTGAAAAAAGCTTTCTTCCTCCTTGCCCGGAGCCTGTACTTCTGATGGAGTTTCCAACAGTGCCAAACAGCAAGGCATAATTCCATTACTCCTGGAACTATTCTTACATATTTATCCCTGCTGATATTTGTGATCTGAAAAAGGTAGTTTGAATACAGATGAGCCCATGTGATATGAATATAGGTTTTGTTTTGCATCGTTTGACTAAATTAAATTCTAACCAGAACAAAACTCCGTTTTTAAAGTGGTATACTCAAACATGGATTTGGTCTAGTTATGATGTAGCTTAGCTCATGTTGCTCATAAATATGTGTAAACTGTTCATTATCTCATGCCTTCCTAAATCCCTGGCTTGTTAGAATAATCTAGTGAGACAAGATATACAAGAATTTTGTAAAATGTAAAATTCACCAGTATTAGGCTTGTTAGAGCAAAAAAAAAAATTTCTTGGTTTGTAGATTCAGTGGCAAGATTATTGTAGGTTTTAATAAGATAACATTCAGTGTGAAAATTCCAAATGAGAAGAAATGTAAAATTTTTATCATCTGTTTGCATGTGATTTCAGTTTTTCCATGTAAATAAACATGTACGGCTTGCCCAAGTTCACATGACTAATTACGTATAGAACCGGGATCTGACTTTCTTCACACCAATTCATCAGGTCACTTTTTCCTACCATAAAAATCTTACCTGGTAGATAATACAAAACACTGCTATTTTTCTTGCTTCATCTAGGCTCAAGTTTCATAGTACCAGGTACCAAAATACCAGATTAACTAGGTCATCCAAAAAATGGTCTTTATGGCAAAACCATATGGAAGCCTTCAAAATTCCAAAATGTATTTTAAACACTACTTACTGAATCCTCTTGCAATTAACATGTACCATTCTGTTTGCAGTTTGTAGCACTTTATTTTCCCTGAATGCTTTACAGAACTTTATAGAGCTTTATAAAACTTCCATCTTCTTGAGTGCAGTATTCTTACGGACCAATGATATTTGTTACTGGGTGAAATTCAATTGTCTCCATTTTATTTGATGTTGCTAAGATAACCTCACACTCAAAATCACATGAATCTTGTTATTTTTAATATTATTCAGAGGAAAACTTGTTTTTTTTTTTGTTTTTTAGCAATGTGGTTTTTTAAAAAATAAAAATAGCAAAATTCTATTTTGGACTATCCCTCCAGTGGTTATTTTCTTAGTTTCAATTGACTGTTTGCAGTATGCTTTCTCTATCACTTCCCAACTTTTATCTGTAAGATTAAAATGGTTGCTGTCACTTTAAAAGTGAATGCACCACTAGGTAATACAAAACTTTTTCTTTAACTATTAAACTATGAAATCCATAATACCATTAAATAATTTAATTAGGTTGAAAATGATCATGCATAAATATATTATAATGATTTTATAACATAGTCATATTTTACATTTATGAAAAGTATATATTGAGATAACTAGAAATATGCATAGACATAAATATATATTTATGTCTAGCAAATATAAAATAAGACCACATGTACCATATGTACCACATCATACATCAAAAAATGATATGATAAATATCAAAATAATGAATCTAAAACTATTTCCTAGAAAAATGTAATAAGTAAAATGCCCTTATAAATATATTTTTGAGGCAAAAATCTAAAATCATATTTTAATTCAAAAAATACACACACACACATACAAATTATCTATGCCCACAGTTCACTCATTCTATTATTGTTTAATTTTTTCAGTGATCTCTCAGAGGTCTTTATAGATTCTGAATACAAGTCTTTTGTACTGGGAATATTACCCAGCTTTGTGGCTTGCATTTTCACCCTCTTAATGTTACGTTTGATGAACAGTTCTCAATTTGATGAGCTCCAATTTATCAATCTTATTTTGATTGAGCTTTTGGCACCTTAAGAAATATTTTCCTCTCCTACCTTATGTATTTGACTAGAATGGTACTGTCCACTAGTCATGTGAGATTACAGAGTACTTGAAATACGGCTAGTCCAAAGTGAGATGCAAGCTAAGTGCAAAATACACACTGAATTTAGAAGACTCAGTATGAAATAAGAATGTGAAATATCTCAAATAATTTTATATTCATGAAATGTGTTTACATTGCTTGCCTTTTCATTCATTTTGTCCCTGTTTTCTATGCTTTTATTTACCATATTAATCATCGTTATTTTAAATTCTTTGGCTAACTCTAATATCAGTTTCATTTGTGGGCATCCAAGGTTTGTGTTATTTCTTTTCTCTTTTTTTCTTTTTCTTTTTTTTTTTTTGAGACAGGGTTTCGCTCTTGCTGCCCAGGCTGGAGTGCAATGGTGCCATCTCTGCTCACTGCAACCTCTGCCTCACAGGTTCAAGTGATTCTCCTGCCTCAGCCTCCAGAGTAGCTGGGATTACAGGCATGTGCCAATACACCCGGCTAATTTTGTATTTTTAGTAGACATGGGGTTTTGCCATGTTGGTCAGGCGGTCTAGAACTCCTGACCTCAGGTGATCTGCCTGCCTCAGCCTCCCAAAGTGCAGGGATTACAGGCATGAGCCACCAAGCCCAGCCTGTGTTATTTCTTGATACTCACATTTACATCTCTCTTTTCATGTACAAAAATTAAATGCCATGTATTATATATAAATGAATCAGAGATTTGTGTTACCTTCCACCAACTAGTAGTTCAACTCTCCTCTAAGCAGCGAGGAGACGGGGTGGTCACTTTAATCCAGTAAAGGATTGAGCTGGGTTGGGGTGGGCTGTCATTTTAGTAAGACTTAGTCCGACACTGGTATGTCTCTGTTCCTCAGGTGTGGTGGTGCTTTTGTTTGTGAACCTGGCATGTCTCTATCTTCTCAGTTCTAAAATGACAAGATTGCCTTTCGAGATTGGAGCTTAGCCCTTTATCTCCTACCCTATGTGGGCGTCAAAATATGCAAACTTTTCGTTTAAGGAAAGTCTCACCCTCTATAGGAACTTTGTTTCCTAAGTATTAAGACACAACAGCAGATTTCACTCTGCTTTTCTGTGCCCCAGCTACCCAGAACTCAGAAAACATCTTACAGAGGTAACTGGTCCCATGTTTGGTTCTCCTTTAGTTTCTCATTCATCAAGCCAGCCTCTTGCTGGTTTCTCTATTCCATGATAAATCCTCTTCATGGACCAAGACTATACTTACTGAAAATTCAGAAACAGCAGATTCCCACAAGTAAAAATAGTTGGTTATTGTTAGTTTTCATATGAAAGTCTTCTCTCATTGGAAGTTGTGGTAGGTAGAATTTTAAGATGGCCTCCAAGCTTTCCTACCCCTGGTACACATGTTTTGCCTATCTCTGGGCCCTTAATTATGAAGGATTTTACTCCTGGGACTAGGTTGATATGGTTTGGCTCTACGTTCCCACCCAAATCTCATCCCAAATTGTAATCCTCATGTATGAGGGGAGGGGCCTGGTGAGAGGTGATGGAATCATGAGGGCGGACTTCCCCCTTGCTATTCTCACAATAGTGAGTTCTCATGAAATCTGGTTGTTTGAAAGTGTGTGCCACTTCCCCTTAACTCTCTCTTTCTCCTGCAATGTAAAACGTGCCTTGCTTCTCCTTTGCCTTTTGCCATGATAGTAACTTTCCTAAGGCCTCCCAGCTATGCAGAACTGTGAATCAATTAATCTTTTTTTATATAAATTACTCTAAGTTAGTTCTTCATAGCAGTGTGAAAACGAACTGATACATAGGTTATGTTATATCGCATGGTTAACTTTGAGAAAGGGAGATTACCCAGGCGGGTCTTATGTAGTCGCATGAGTCCTTTAAAAGCACAGTTTTCCCTGGCTGGCTGCAGAAGGGAAAGTCAGAGACAAGTACTTGGCCACACCTGGAAAACAGGAAAAACCCATGTTGTAAACATCCAACAGACAGGTATGCCTCAAGGAGGTGAAAGTGGTTTCCAGCCAACAGCTACAGAAAAACTAGGACCTGCATTTTACAAACACAAGAAAATTAATTCTCAGAACAGCCAATGAGACTGTTAAAGTATTCCAAGCCCCAGATAAGAAGTACAGCCCCAGTTGACAATCTGATTTTAGTCTTGTAAGACCCCAAGCAAAGAACTTTGCCATGCTGGGCACAGACTTCTGAACTATAAAACTATGACTTATTAATGGGTGTTGTTTCAAACCACTAAGAAGATAGTAATTCGTTACACAGCAATAGTAAACTATTTTTACTTATTTAGTAAACTACTTTTACTTTATTTAATCTTCCTTAATTATTCAGTTCCTTAATACCTTATAAATATATAAATACATATAATAATTTATATATTTAGTGTACCTGATTTTTCTTTAGCTACTTACATTTTATGCAATAGAAGTCTGCTTGATTTTAAAGTATATAAATATGAAGTTGAAGAGAATCACTCACTCATACACAATTCACCAAATATTTCACTTCTAAACTACAGAAAGAAAAACTATGCAAAATGCTTAGCATATTTCTTATAGGTTTTTTCCACACTTATATAAATATAGATTGGTAAATGGATAAATGATGAAAAATTGATGGACAGGAAATTTAACAGAAAAGAAAAATTGGGGAAATGATCATATAGGTTAATTAATGGATTTAAATTACAAATTAATAGATACTTTTGATCTATTAGGATACAAAGCAAATGATGAACTACTGTCCTAAGCCAACCGCATCAAGGTATGTATATGTGTTATATGGGAATTTAAAGTCATGGATAGAAATATTTGCCTGTTTGAGTAAATATAAAGCTACTATATATAATTTTTTTGGAATAGATATTTAACAGATATAAAATTAGGTTTCCGAGGTTCATCTGTGATTATATAAATAGCAGTACTCTCACAAAACTGAACCTCCTGGCTTCTTACCATTAATACCACGTTGATGCAAAATAGATACCAAGTAACAGTAAAAGTCATTCCCACAGTATATTGCTCTGTCAAGAAAATTTCGACTGCTTACATGAAAATGACATAAAATCTTTTACCAATTGATTTTTTAAAGTTGTACTTCAATGAATAGTTGTCACGACTATATTAAAAATATCTATGACTGTTCTATATTATTCACTGCATGAACCTGAGATTTTGTTGTTTTTGACAATGCTAAAAATGACATACCTACCTCTGTTAGGGAAGGGGGCAAATATTAACTATTTTTAAAGAGAATTATTATGTGTAAACAACTCTTAGATTTATCAAGCTCAGAAAAGTAGTCCATCAGCCAACAGTATCTGTTGAGTTCTTACTGTGTGGTGAGCAGTTGCTAGTGCTGGGGATTCTGAAATTGATATGCATTCATATAGTCCTTATCCCAGAGGTTTCAGTATGTGGTTGGTAACCGTCAACAAGTTATTACAAATGGCATATATAGGTAAAGGAAACTCAAGAAGTAATGAAGACCTATAACAAAGTAACATAACTGAGTCTGAGGGTTCAAGCCGGACTTTCCTGAGAAAGCAAAATTTAATCTGAAATTTAAAGGATAAAATGGTATTATCCACGCAAAGAGGGGTGGTACAATCATGCCAGGCAGAGGGAGTAGCAAAATAAAATCTTGGTGATCTTGATGTAGGGAATGAGGGTGACACCCTCAAAGAACTGTGAGAAGTTCAGTGTTGAGAGTAAGCAGGGCCCAAGTCTTGCAGAGTCTTGTCATCCCGTAAGTACCATATCACGTACTCCCCCATCCAGTGCTACTCAAAGTGTGGTCACAGAACAGCACTGGATCCTGAAACATTGATAACCAATACAAAATGAAATAAGTTCAGTCATGTGGATGAAGGCTTTAGAATCTCTTATAGCGATTTGACCCACTAATTTTATGTCCATTGAATTTAATGACAATGAGAATTCGTATTTTGCATATCTTTGTTTTTCTCTAACATTTTCTATAGTAATTTTTCTGTATTTATCAAATTATCTGTCAACAATGCATGATTTTTTAAAATGATCTTGTATCATAATCATTTGAAAAACATTACCCTAAAGTACCCTGATTCATTCTAGGTGACGTTGACACTGGAAATAAGCTGGACAGACAAATCATAGGTTGATAATGGTTAGTGGGAATGAAAATTCTTCTCTATAAGGTGCTCTGAAATGTATAAGACACTTTCCAGTTTACAAAATGTAAATGTATTTTTGATCCTCACACAAACTTTGTGAGGTTGCTGCATACATATGTGATCAAAGGTCACCTAGCGAATAAATGACAAATTCTACCATCTTGGCTTGTTGATGACCAACCTTAGGGACTCATGTAGAAGACCTGTGTAGTCTGCTCATGCTCACATGCTTTTCATTTCCATTCATCTAAACTCTTCGAGACATGCTAACGAGCTGAAATTATGTGACTTTGGATGCATCTTTCCTTTTTCAAGTTGTGCATTGTCAGGGTACTAAAGATCTCAAATGTGCTATGGGGCTTCACCCCAGGAAAGGGAGAAGCAGAAAACTAAATAATCAGCACCCAGATAGAATTGACAACATAAATTTGTCTTCTCCTCCCTCTGGGGCAAAAATCCTGCAGTCTTTGATTTGTAAACAAAGCCATGTCCTTGATCAAAAACCGAAAGATCTAATTGTTAGCTATTTTAATATAGCACACCAATTATATTTCATTTCTCCAAGAATGTGAAATTGTGGGATTTTTATTCATCTTCATCTGTACAGAAGCCCTGATGTAAATCTTTTACACATCCACAGAAATATACTTTGTATGGGAAATCCCTACAACACTTGAACTTCATCCCACAGTTAATACTGCATCTCCCTGGCATATTGTTTACAAGAATGAAAGAAAACAAGCCAATTTAGTAACAGAAAAACTATAATCCATGGAAATAAGAAAAATGAGTGGAATAGGATCCTCTTGAGACTTCAATATAATTAACCAATGTTTAAGATGTATAAATGCTAGTAAACTTAGAATCCAAGCCCAATAATTTCTCCAGTTAGAAGTGCCTGCTTCTGAAGAAACTACACAACACCTAGATCTTAATGCAGTTGTTAAGAAGTCATTCAATAGAGTCTGGTAGAGATGGGTTCATCTCCTGGATCTACCACTTGTTAGACATTCAATCTTGGGAAAATTAGTATGTTTCTCTAAAACAGGAATAATAACAGCATCAACCTGATATATAAATGAGGTCATGCATGTAAGGCACTTATTCTACCTAACCTAACAAAGTATAACCACATCGTTGCTGTGGTTATTAGTATCTATTACTTCAGTAACTTATCACATATTTTTGTGATAGAGACATGTTTTTAATATTATTATCTCTCCAAAATCAAGATACTTCTTATAGCCAATGGCTCAGCATAGTTTTTTCTGGAAACTTTTTCTATTTTAATATTACATAAAATGACATGTTACAACCCATGGTGTTAATATTATCATTTCTTAGAAACCACATTAAACTCATTTTAGGCTACAAGGAGACTTAATGAGAACCATTATGCAGAATATTATTAACAAAACTTCAGTTACTTAAAACTTTCATGCAATGTTTCCTAGAATTCACAGCTTGACTTTATTTTTTTTTTCCAGGAGAAAATAGAAATATTTCTCTTTTTTTTTGAGATGGAGTCTCGCTCTGTCACCCAGGCTGGAGTACAGTGACTTGATCTTGGCTCACTGCAACCTCCGCCTCCTGGGTTCAAGCGTTTCTCCTGCCTCAGCCTCCCGAGTAGCTGGGACTAAAGGTGCCCACCATCACACCTGGCTAATTTTTGTATTTTTTAGTAGAGATGGGGTTTCACCATATTGGCCAGACTGGTCTCAAACTCCAGACCTTGTGATCCACCCACCGCAGCCTCCCAAAGTGCTGGGATTACAGGTGTAAGCCACCATGCCTGGCTATTTTTTTTTTTTTTTTTTACTTTAAGTTCTGGGATACATGTGCAGAGCATGCAGGTTTGTTACATAGGTATACATGTGCCATAGTGGTTTGCTGCACCCACCTGCCCCTCATCTAGGTTTTAAGCCCTGCATGCATTAGGTATTTGTCCTAATGCACTCCCTCCCCTTGTTCCCACCCCCAACAGGCCTCGGTGTATGATGTTTCCCTCCCTGTGTCCATGTGTTCCCATTGTTCAATTCCCACTTATGAGTGAGAACTAACACAGCTTAACTTTCATGTGCAACTTCTACTCTGTATCAGGGAGACAAGGGTTTATTTTCTTATCATGAATTAAACAGAGTTTGGCAAGTATTTAATGAGTTGTGTTGCTGGATGCTATAAGAACTACAAAACATAGGACAGACTTTCCACCCTTAATGAACTTCTTAAAGGAGGCATATGTCTACATGTAACATATACAATAGTTTCATACTTACAATAGGCACTGAATCAAGATTTGCCAAAATTAACCAAAGACAATAAATGAAATTACATATATAGATAGACTACTTTGGAAAAATTTAAACACAGGCTCTCTATGCTCTAAAGGGTCACAGAATTTTAAAGCTTGAAGAGATATTAGAAATCAGCCACTTTGTGAAGGCAAGTCATAAGTCATCTGGTCTAGCTGCCACACTTTAAGACAGGGATCCTGAGCTCAAGATAATTTACTGAGATTCACAATGTCCTCTGACTGGGAACTGACAGATCCAGAGAGCAAAATCCATCTTCTGTCTCAGGATCCAGAATAAATACGTAATTTCCTGAGTAGCTGAGCAGAGCACGGTGGATATTAATGTCATATGTATATTAGGTGCCATGCTAGAGGAGGTAGAAGGAAAGGTAGTCTTTACCTCTGTGGCCATGTCTAACTAAAATTAAAGGGAGGTCAGTTGCTGTGGCTTACAGCTCTAATCCCAGTGCTTTGGGAGGCTGAGGTGAGATCACTTGAGGCTAAGAGTTCAAGACCAACCTTGGCAACACAGCAAGACTCCATCTCTGGAAAAAAAATCTTAGCTAGGTATGGTGGCACATGCCTGTAATCCCAGCTACTTGAGAGGCTGAGGCAGGAGAATCCATTGACCCCAGGAGTTTGAGGCTGCAGTGAGCTATGATCACACTACTGCACTCCAGCCTGGATGACAGAGTGAGATCCTAAAATAATTTTTTTCAATTTATTAAATTAAAGGAAGTTTCACTACCACATGGAAAAATAAGAAAAAAATAGTAAATTGAGAAAAATTAGGAGTTGGCCACAGAATTCTGGCTGAAAGTAAAACACGAGTGAATGTCATTAGGTTAAAGCATTTGGGAATGCTGATTTTGTATGATTTACAATAGCAAAGACTTGGAACCAACCCAAATGCCCATCGATGATAGACTGGATAAAGAAAATGTGGAACACATACAACATGGAATACTATGCAGCCATAAAAAAGAATGAGTCCATGTCCTTTGCAGGGACATGGGTGAAGCTGGAAACCATCATCCTCAGCAAACTAACACAGGAACAGAAAACCAAACACCGCATGTTCTCACTCATAAGTAGGAGTTAAACAATGAGAACACATGGACACAGGGAGGGGAACATCACATACTGGGGTCTGTCGGGGGTGAGGGGAAAGGAGAGGGAGAGCATTAGGACAAATACCTAATCCATGCAGAGCTTAAAACCTAGATGATGGGTTGACAGGTACAGCAAACCACCATGGCACATCTATACCTACGTAACAAACCTGCAGGTTCAGCACATGTATCTTAGAACTTAAAGTAAAATTTTTTTTAAATGCAGATTTTATATGCAAAAAATTCCTGAATATTGATGATTTCACATAGTGAAACCTAATACATTGTTGCACACAGAAAAGAGTCAAGAAAACAAACTGCTTTTGTTAGCACCTCATTCCTCATCTGACCCTGTTTACCTTTCAGTTTTGTTTGGGGTCTCTGTAGCCAGGGCAGTTAGGGACAGAACCTTAAGGAGGTGTCTCCATGAATTACTATGTAAATTACATAGAGGAGTAAAGCCCAGACTGTCAGCCCAAGATAACAATGTGAGTTACAGAGTATCTGCATGGAACCCAACAACAGAAGGACACTCTTGGCATAGACTTAAAGGTCAACTGGCAGCACCAAGTGGCCTTGAACATAAAGTATTTTTAAATAGGAGACAGAAACATTACATCAGTCAAAATAAATACTAGGAGTTCCCAATATACTTACTAGGGACGTGCAAGAGGTGGAGTGTCCTTCAAGAATATGAGGGAGCAGGAGACATTGCACTGGGAATATTATTGTCATCACTAACATATCCTTACCTACGATATTGGAATATATTCAGATTCTGTCAGTCTTACCTCCCTTTCTCTTTCTCCCTCTCACACACACGCATGTGCGTGCACACACACACACAATCCTACCCATACACTATATTGCCAATGGTTCTTTTTCAGTGGTGGCAATATACGTTTCAGACTTTTGCTTGTCAGTCTGTTCTGTATTTTATACAGTAATACATGGTACTTTTAATTTTAAACTATACAAATCAAGAGGTTTGAAAGAGTTTTATCCACGATTACAGCATATTTTATGCTAATTTTTAAAATACAAAAGTAATATGTTAAAGACCACCGTAACATCAGAATTTCTCTTTAGATATGAATGCCACTGTATCCTGATAATACTAAACACAGTGAGGATATTACACCTGCCTAGTACATTTATGATCTTATTGCTGATATTCATTCTCCATGCTAATCTGCAGGAAGCATTATTACTGCTGTATTTTATAAATAATGCTCTTATTTGTGGTAATGCTTAGCTGAAATGTAAGAACTTGCAAAATATTTTAGATTTTAAATTTGTCTTCTTCTTAAATGCTGCTTTTGGTGCTTTATAAAGGTCACAACTACATTTTAATGTTCACTACATGTAAATATGGGAAAGTGTGAGAAAGCCAATTAGATATGTTCTGTTTTATTTACAGAGTGCTTGCAGCTCTAGTTTGCTTACTATATCAACACCTTGTCAGATAAATTATGAAAGTTTATTCATTCATTCAACAAATATATATAGTGAACACCTACTATGAGCAAACAATAATGGCCTTTACTGGAGACAAAATTTACATTTAAAGGTAATTCTAGCTGCACAGAACAATAAGAAGCCATATAATGTGCTAGTTAAGAGCACAGAACTCAAGTAAGTTTACCTAGTTTCAAATATTAGTTTCATCATTTATAGGTGATTTGTGAACTTAGAAGAATTGCATCATCTCTGTCTCAGGTAGTTATCAGTAAAATGAGCATAATATTATCTACATGGTTGGGGTGTTATTTGCAATGAATGAGATCAATTATGTGTCGCATATAGAAAATGCTATGTTTTTAGTGTTTGGTTTCCCTGATACACTAAAATTTTTGTTGAAATTATCAATAGACCTACTGTTTTCTCCAGAAGAAATATTGGTGATTGGATAAATCAATTTAGAAAGTCATGACATTTCAGAGCTGGAAGAGGATTTATTGATTACCTAACAACCCCATCATTGTACAAGTAAGACCACAAAAGCACAGAGATACAAAGTCAAGTAGTTGGTAGTTGGTAAGTTTCCAAGCTTGATTAAATCCCACTTTTAGGGCTGCATGCAGTGGTTCATGCCTGTAATCCCAGCACTTTGGGAGGCCGAGGCGGGTGGATCACTTGAGGCCAGGAGTTCGAGACCAGCCTGGCCAACATGGTGAAACCCTGTCTCTACTAAAAATACAAGAATTAGCCAGGTGTGGTGGTGCACACTTGTAATCCCAGTTACTTGGAAAGCTGAGATGGGAGAATCACTTGAACCCAAGAGGCAGAGGTTGCAGTGAGCCAAGATCATGCCACTGCACACCAGCCTGGGTGACCAAGTGATACCTCATCTCAAAAAAAAAAAAAAAATCCCACTTTTATGACTTCCTGACCAGCATTCTTAGGATAGATGCCAATTGCATGTCCACTCATTCATTCTACAAATATTTATTAAACAGCACTTCCCATGGCAAGCACTATTGCTAAATACAAATGACACTTGAACAAATCATATGGGTTACTTATCCTCTAAAGGTTCACATTCTATTGGGGTGCACATGTAAATGCATAGTGTTATGTGTGCTCTGATATCTAGACAGAGGTCTATGTGTCTAAAGTATTAAACAGGAAGGGGGAAGGATTCATTAAAAAAAATAAATAAAAGACACTGAGTGACCAAATGGTGAAAGGCTTTGTATGCTGATATGGTTTGGCTGTGTCTCCACCCTAATCTCACCTTGAATTATAATAATCTCCACGTGTCAAGGGCGGGACCAGGTGGATATGATTGAATCATGGGGGCACTTTCCCCCATACTGTTCTAGTGGTAGTGAATAAGTCTCATGAGATCTGATGGCTTTATAAATGGGAATTCCCCCACACAAGCTCTCACTTGCCTGCAGCTATGTAAGCTGTGCCTTTGTTCCTCCTTTGCCTTCCACCATGATTGTGAGGCCTCCCCAGCCATGTGGCATTGTGAGTTCATTAAACCCTCTTTTTCTTTATAAATTACCCAATCTCAGGTATGTTTTTCTTCACAGCTTAAGAACAGACTAATACATATGCCCTGATATATAGTTTTGTATTTTACTTCTAAACTATTCACAAGGAAATAAATTAAATGGAAAAGAAATGATTATCCAAAGATATCATAGAAGAAGCAATGTCATGAAGAGTGAAGTTCAGATTAAAAAGATTTGCCATACCCAAAGCAAAATGAGTGAACAGAGATGGAAATCAGAAACAACCTTCATAATATTATTTTGTTTCATGCACTTAAAAACTGTCCTCCATGAGCATGGGCAAAGGTTTCATGACAAAGATGCCAAAAGCAATTGCAACAAAAGCAAAAATGGGCAAATGGGGTCTAACTAAACTAAGGAGCTTCTGCACAGCAAAAGAAACTATCAACAGAGTAAAATGACAACCTACAGACTGGTAGAAAAAAATTTGCAAACTATGTATCTGACAAAGGTCTAATATCCAGCATCTATAAGGACCTTAGACAAATTTACAAGAAAAAAAACAACCCCATTAAAAAGTGGGCAAAGGATATGAACAGACACTTCTCGAAAGAAGACATACAGATGGCCAACAAACATATGAAAAAAGCTCAACATCACTCATCATTAGAGAAATGAAAATCAGAACCACGATGAGATACTATTTTACACCAGTCAGAATGACTATTATTATAAAGTCAAAAAATAAAATATGCTGGAGAGGTTGTGGAGAAAAAGAAATGCTTTTACACTGTTGGTGGGAGTGTAAATCAGTTCAACCATTGTGGAAGACAGTGTGGTGATTCCTCAAAGACCTAGAGACAGAAATACCATTCAACCCAGCAATCCCATTACTGGATATATACCCAACGGAATATAAATCATTCTATTATAAAGACACATGCAAGTGTATATTCACTGCAGCACTATTCACAATAACAAAGACATGCAATTAACCTAAATGCCCATCACTGACAGACTGGTTAAAGAAAATGTGGCACATACAAACCATAGAATACTATGCAGCCATAAAAAAGAATGAGATCATGTCCTTTGTAGGGACATGGATGGAGCTGGAGGCCATTATCCTTAGCAAACCAATGCAGGAACAGAAAACTAAATACCATGTATTCTCACTTCTAAGTGGTAGCTACAGCATGAGAACACATGGACACATAGAGGGGAACAACACCCACTGGGGCCAATTGGAGGGTGGAGGGTGGGAGGACGGAGAGGATCAGGAAAGATAATTAACGGATGCTAGACTTAATACCTGGTAGATGAAATAATCTGTACAGCGAACCACCATGACAAACGTTTACCTAAGTAACAAACCTGCACATCCTGCACATGTACCACTGAACTTAAAAGTTAGAAAATTTTAAAGGTATCCTAAAGGCATCAAGCATGGCAGAAAAAAAATTAAGTTTATAAAAATAAGAAAATAAGAATGGGTTATCATTATCCAATGCCTCTCTACAAATTAAGGGGCTAGGTCTGCAGAGTGTTATGGGTGAAAGGTTGTTGTAATTGACAAATTCTGTACTTAAAGATATTATCCATAAAATTTGAAGGCAAAACAAAAACAAATCTTAAATGTACAAAAGTTCAGGAAATAAACTAGATAACATTCCTGAAAAAAAATCACTCAAGGGCAAATTTCAAGTAATCTAAAAAAATTCAAAATAAAGACCACACAAATAAAGATGTAGCAGCAAAATATAAAAGATTAAAGAAGTTATTAAAGCAAGTTAAACAGAAAATTACAGGTAAGTGACTTCTGTAAATATGGATATAAAACAGCTCTTGTCTTAAGGAAATTATAAAATATCATATTTGCATATAATAAGATAAATCAAATACATATATAAAGTGGACCCCGCATCATACCAAAGGGAGGAGGGAAATCATTCTGATGATGATGGAGATATATAATTAGTAGAATTAAAAACAGGCTTTGTGCTGTTAAAGGATGGCAAGACCAACCACTGAATAGACAAGATTTTCTAAAGCTGAATTTATTGCTTATTATCATAAAGAAGAACACTGACAGTCAAACACAGTCTTTCCAAGCAGAAAAAACTTCTAATCATACATAGGGTTTTTGGAAAGCATGATATTCCGAGATTGGTAGGTTTTCAGAGGTATAAGGAGTTGACATCATCAGTAAAAGTATGGTAACTTGGGTGAGAATGCCTTTGATTGCTTGGCACCCCAAAGGCGTATATATTGGAGTGAATCTGTTTCTGAGTGGCTAACTTTTGGTAGCAAGAGTCTGTCACTGATAGTTTGTCATTGATGGGCTATAAATGTTATCGATCAACTGAACTGCTTTAAAACTGATTTTGCCGAAGCGGGCGGATCACCTGAGTTCGGGAGTTTAAGACCAGCCTGGCCAACATTGTGAACCCATCTCTACTAAAAACACAAAAAATTAGCCAGGCACGGTGGTGCATGCCTATAATTCCAGCTACTCGGGAGGCTGAGGCAGGAAAACCGTTTGACCCCGGGAGGCAGAGGTTGCAGTGAGCTGAGATCATGGCACTGAACTCCAGCCTGGGCAACAGAGTGAGACTCTGCCTCAAAAAAAAATAATAAATTAAATTAAATTAAAATTAAACTGATTTTGATGCTCCCTGTAGCATGACTACCAAAGATTCCATCTTTGCCTAAAGTTTGTGGGAACTTTCCATTTTCAATAACTACCAAGTTACCAAAGGGGGAAAAAAACAAATTAAATTGAAAATCTATAAAATGTTAAGAAACTGTACGAACAGAAAACATAAAATGACAGATCAAATATTTTTATTACTTTCATTGGTAATGTTATAAACATTCTTATTAAAAGAAAATTATTCTGATCAGCAGGGGAACTCCAGTTCTCAAAATGGCAGAATAGATTGTGCTGGATTAATTCTGCGACCATTAACATGTATAATTTCCCCACAAGATATTAAAATAAACTGCCTAAAGCTATTGACAAGCCAACAAAAACAGGCAAAACTGTAGGGGACACAGTTCTTGAGAGAAAGAATGCCTCCTTTAAACAGCTTTACAGTGAAAGAGATTTCCTAGTTTCCTGCAACAGAATGAGATTAGAGTCCAAACAGAAAGCAGCTTTACTGAGCTGAAGAGACAGAAAGAGTTTAGGGTAACCCTGGAAATCAGAGAAAGCTCCTGAAAAGAAGGGCACACATAGGAATAACCTTAAATTCTGCATATAAGTCCCTCAAATGCTTGGACAACATTAAATAACATGTATTCAGAGGAAAAATTCAAGAAACCTAGAAGGAAGCAGTAGGCAGTTAGGAGGCAGAGATTTCAGCAGTTGCCTGATGCTAAGAAGACAGTTGATATGTCAAGTTCTGTCAAGCTAGTATAGCTTGGTGAACACACTGGGCTTTCCCCGAACATCGCAGCAGGGCCTTGTCTTACAAATGAGCCCAGGACTAAGAACTATACACCTTATGGTTAAGAATAAAACTAAAATATAACCATCATAAATAAGTCTAAAACCAAGTCTCTGTAGAGTCAAAGTAATCTGTTGGTGATTTAATTGCCTGCCAGCAAAAATAAAACTTGTGTCTTTTAGGCAGGTAAGATCCAGAGGCTCCTCAATGCCCTATATGCAATAAAAATTACGACACATACAAAGCGTGAGAAAAATATGGCCTATAATCTGAAGAAAAATGTAGCCAGTAGAAGCAGATCAACAGATATCCCTGATGTAGAGTGGCTATTATAAATAGGTTTAATTTTTTACAAGAGAATAGGACAGAATTTATAAAACAATAAGAAACATTAGAGAAATGATGCTATCAAAAGTCAGATAATATTCTAGATTTAAAATAAAATTTTAAAAAATTATTAGATGGACTTGGTCTACATAAAAAAGAAAGAATTAGTAAACTTTAAGAGAAGTTATTAGAAATTAATCCCAGAAAGATTGAAAGAAAATGAACGGGACCTGTGAAATGTAGGATAATATCAAACAACCTAACGTGTGTGATTGGAGTAGCGGAAGAAGAGGAAAGAAAAATGACACAGAAAAACATATTTGAAGACATAATGGCTGCATATTACCCAAATTCAGTGAAAAACACAAATTTAAAGATTCAAGAAATTAAGTAAATCCCAAGTATGGAAAATAGAAAGGAAAACAAATGAAAGCTCATCAAAAGTGAAAATGCTGAACACCAATGTTAAGGAGAAAAATGTTAAAAGCAGCCAGCAATAAAAGAAATATTACATATTATTCTGTTCCTATTGGAACACGGTTAAAAATAATGCTTGTCTTTTCATCAGAAACAAAAGAGTCAGAAAGACAATACAATAAGATCTTTAAATGGCTGACAGAAATTTTAAAATGTCAACCTACAGCTCTGTATGTAGCAAAAAAATAACCTTCAACAAAAGGTGAAATGAATATATTGTAAGATAAATAAAACCTAGGAGAATTTTCACCAACATAAAAGAAACACTAAGAAAAATTTAAGCTGAAAAAATGATACCAGATTAAAAAATCATGTCTATAGGAAGAAGTGAATAGCACCAGAAATACATATATGTAGAAATTTAAATGACTAATCATTTCTCTTATTTTGACATTATATATATACATATATATATACATATACATATATACACATATAGATACATATATACATATATACACATATATACATATATACACATATATACATATATACACATATACACATATACACACATATACACATATACACATATATACATATATACACTTATATATAATATGAGATTCTGGGATTTTGTAACATGTAGAAATAATATATATGACAATAATAGCACAAAGGAAGAAGGAGCAATAAAGAGAATAATCATATAAAATCATTCAATTGTGTACGAAGTCATATAATGCTAATTCATGGTAGCCTTTCATAAGCTAAGCCATATCCCCCAAAGTAACATGCAAAGTTAAAAAGCCATTTAAGACTGGGTGTGGTGGCTCATACCTGTAATCCCAGCATTTTGGGAGGCCAAGGTGGGTGGATCACTTGAGGTAAGGAGTTTGAGGCCAACCTGGCCAATATGGCGAAACCCCGTCTCTACTAAAAATACAAAAATTAGCTGGGCATGGTGGTGCATGCCTGTAATTCCAGCTACTCAGGAGTCTGAGGCGGGAGAATCACTTGAACCTGGGAGGCAGAGGTTGTAGTGAGCCAAGATCACACCACTGCACTCTTGCCTGGGCTACAGAGTGGGATTCAAAAAAATAAAATATAATCATAAAAGTACTCAATACATCCAAAGGCAGGAAATAACAAAGAAAAAAGGGACAAATAGAAAAACATTCTATTCTTCAAAATTGCACTTAATATAACTGGACAAAACATTCTTATCAAAACACAGAAATTGTCACACTGGGTAGAAATAGCAGGATCTATCCACAAGCTATTTACAAGATATGCAATTTAAATATATAGAGGCAAAAATGTTGGAAGTAAAACAACGAAAGAGTATATATCATGAAAACACTAAGAAAACAGTATGAGCATAGTGTGGTGGCTCACTCCTGTAATCTCAGTGCTTTGGGAGGCTGCACTGAGAGGACTGGTTGAGGCTTGTAGTTCAAGACCAACCTGGGCAACATAGTAAGACCCATTCTTTACAAAAAATACAAAAAGTTAGCCATGCATTGTGGCACATGCCTCTAGTCCCAGCTACTTGCGAGGCTGCAGCAGGAAGATTACTTGAGCCCAGAAGTTCAAGTTTCCAGTGAGTTATGACTGGGCCACTACATTCTAGCCTAGTTGACGAAGCAAGACCCTGCCTCTTCAGGAAAAAAAACAAAAAAAACCAAAACAAAACAAAACAAGAAAAATAAATAAATAAATATGGTATGGTTTTATTCATACAAGAAAATGTCAACTTTAGGACAAGAAATTTTTTGAGAAAAAGAACATATTTTCATAATGATAAATGGTTAAATTTAGTAAGAAGGCCTAACAATGTGAAATGCACATGCAATTCAAAACGGAAATTCTAAAGGTGTTACACAAACTGGCAGAACTAGAGGGAGACATAATGAACAAATCCATAATTACACATAGAGATTTTCACCCTCCTATTTTTTACTGATAAAACAAGAAGCCATGAAAATAAGAAAGAATAGAAAACATTTAAACAATATTATCAACCAGTGACCAAATTGGTATTTATATTACTCGTAGACAAGGAATGACATTTGAAGGTCTTGGGTGTGAGAGTTTACAAGGTCTATAATGAAGATAGGGTAATAAAAATACAGTGAGTAGAACTGAAAAGTTACAGAAGTGTGAATATGATGGCATGTTCAGAGAACCTCAAATGTACAGTTAATACTAGAGATAAATCTGGAAAAGTTGGTAAAGATGTCCATGGAATTTGGCACTAAAGAACTTTTGGCAATTTTTAAGGAAGGGGAGGATCATGATCAGATCCTTTTTAGGAAAGTATAGAGGAAGGAAATATGGGACTATTTAAAAAAATAAACATAATACATGGGCCAAATATGGATCATTTACAAAGATGTGAAAAGACCACAGATAGAGCCATGAAATAAATGTCAATACATTTCAAATGATGAAATCATACAGTCTGTTCTCTAATGACAACACAAATAAATTAAATAATGAAGATATATATAGTCTAAATATTTGGAATTTAATTTCCAAATTAAATTAAATATTTCAATTCTTCCAAATATCCATTAGACCAAATATTACAAGGAAAATTAAACTTTTAGAAAAGAGATATAAATAAACTAATAAGGTACTCAGTATCACATGTCTTAATGTATCACTTAATAGAAACTGGATTCTCATATTGTTTCTTCATTCAGTTCATTGTGACAAGTTGTGTTGGTTGAGATAGCTGAATAAAACAGCCTCATACAGATATATAGCTGGAAAAGGAAGGTGTTTTTTTGAAAACCCTTTCAGCTAATGTAGATATTGTTCTTTTATATCAAAACTCAAAAAGTGATGAAACCTGAGAAGTTAGTTACAATACAGATTATGAAACTGTTAGCAAAACACCAGGGTTTAATTCTAAGTTATGCTGCTCACTGTACAGAATACCAATCACTGAGACAACACATGCTGCCACCAAGGAGAATGGTAGGTCAGTCTCAGGCTCATCTCCCTGACTGAATAAAACTAGGGCACTTATACAGGGAGGAAGGTGGGAAAACAGGAACTAAGGAAGGGTAAGAAAGCAATCATGATGGATGAAGGATCTAGACCCTCATTGTCTGGATGCAGGGATCTAGTGAGTTTTAATCTCTTGCCTGAGGGTTGGTTTCCTGAGGAAGGAACACAGATAAGACAAATGTAAGTTTCAAATTTTAAAACCAAAGGTCAATTTCTACGTTTATTCAAAAAACCTGCAAAAATCAGTCTTATGGGCTAATTATGCGACATTCAAAATCATATTGCAGCACACTGAATGGTGGCCTCCAATAATACATATGCATACCTTGATCCCTGGAACTTGTGAATATTACTTTACATACCCAAAGATAAGATTATGTCAAAGATTTTGAGAGGAGGAGCTTACCCTGGATCATCCAAGAGGACCCTAAATGCAATTGCATATATCTTTATAAGACAGAAATGGAGAAAGTTTTCAGACAAAGAAGGAGGCAATGTGGCCATGGGGGCAGAGAGATTGGAGTGATGTGGTCACCAATGAACGAATTGCTGGAACCACCAGATGCTGGAAAAATAAGTTTCTTTCCTAAAGTCTTCAGGGGGAGCAAGGGCCTGCTGACCCCTTAGTTTCAAATATCAGGCCTCCAGAAACAACAGAGAATACATTTGTTATTCCCAGTCACCAAGTTTATGGTAATTTGTGGCAGCAGCTCTCAGAAACAAAGAGACATATCAATCAACTTTTCACATTCTGTTAAATTAAAATCCATTGGTCTATCTTGAACTTTGAATAGATCTTTCACTCAAGCGTGATTTTGTAACATCATTCATTGTTTATGTGCAAAACATTCGTTAACTAAGTTATTCAGATGTTCCAATGTTGACACATTTCATTGTGTAATATCAAAAGCCACATATATTATCAACACCAATCTTATCAAATACATCTTTAAATATTGAGAAGCTGGTGGTTACAAGATCTTTAAAATTCAAATATTTGCCTGAAAGTTCACCTTTTATCCCTGATAACACATACTGTCAAGTTGTTTTCCTTGAAGTGACAGACACACTTGATTTTTGAAAAGTGTCTAAAAAAACCCAATCTGAATAACCATAGACAGTCATTTTTATTAAGTAAAAAATGTTGTTCCATGGAAAATGCAGCCAACTTCACTTACAATTTAAGTGTTCTATTTGTCAGGATAGCCATTGAACTTCAGAATGCACCTGTAGTGATTTACGTGGACTGCCCATTTTTTCACAAAGAATATGAAAATTGAGTGTACTCAAGGGTCAAAATTTAGTACAATTAGCAATTTTTACTGTTTCGTCAAGGACATTTTTATATGATGCTGTTATGTTTATTTATTGTTTCTTCCTTTTGTTTTTGACTGTGAGTACACAGCAGAGAAAAAAACAATAACTATTAGTGCAGTTTGTTGCCACTGCTTTGATTATGCTAAAATGCCAGCTGATTTATTTTTACCCACCATTGCTTTTGTTGCATCCGTGCAAATGTTCACATGAAGGAAAAGACAAATAACACCTTAGCATTATTATAAAAATATTTCTGGCTTTTTGACCCCCCAAAGGGTTTCAGGAGCTCCCCCCACCTCCCAGGAGTACATGTGTTCCACTTCGATACTGATGTAAAGCAAACTGTTCCATTGCAAATGGGATTTAAGATGGTAGAACCACTTTGGAAAATTATGCGGCTTTGCCTTTTTTTTTTTTTTTTTTTTGAGATGGAGTCTCACTCTGTCACCATGGCTGGAGTGCAGCGATGCAATCTCGGCTCACTGCAAGCTCTGCCTCCCAGGTTCATGCCATTCTCCTGCCTCAGCCTCCAGAGTAGCTGGGACTACAGGTACCTGCCACCATGCCCGGCTTTTTTTTTTTTTTTTTTTTTTTTTTTTTTTTTTTTTTAGTAGAGACGGGCTTTCATCATGTTAGCCAGGATGGTTTTGATCTCCTGACTTCGTGATCTGCCCACATCGGCCTCCCAAAGTGCTGAGATTACAGGCGTGAGCCACCACACCCAGCCTATGTGGTATTTTGATAAACTTTACCTACCTACCTACCTTAGGACTCAGCAAATCTACTCTGAGTAATATATTCAAGAGAAATGAGGGAATATGTCTATAAAAGGTTTGTCCACAGATATTCATAATAGCTTCTTATCCATTATAACTGAAAATTAGAAGCAAATAATGTCCAGCATCAAGTAAACACGTTAAAATTACGTTATATCTGTACAATACAATCCTTCTCAAAAATCAGTACAGTGAATTACTGATAAAAGCAACAAAATAAGTGAATCTTCAAAACATTAATTTGAGGGAAATAAGTCAGGCTACGAATAGTTATGTTAGGTATGGTTATGTTTATGTAAAGGTCAAGGACAGGAAGACTTGACCTGTGGTTATGAAATGAGAAGAGAGGTTCTTCTAGGAAGTGGGTTGACTGGGAAAGGACATGAGCCAAAAGTTTCTGTGGTAAAAGAAATGTTCTCTAGCTTGATGGGCATATTGATTATACACCAAACTCACCGAACAGTACTCTTAAGAAGCATGTATTTCACTGTATGTAAGTCATACTTCAATACAGTTCTTAATTTCAACAATTACTTTTATTATTTATTTTTATAGTC
This sequence comes from Gorilla gorilla gorilla, assembly GCF_029281585.2. Lineage (NCBI taxonomy): Eukaryota > Metazoa > Chordata > Mammalia > Primates > Hominidae > Gorilla > Gorilla gorilla. Next base: position 11,661,232 of record NC_086017.1, read on the forward strand.
TGGAATAAATAAATAAATACACACACACACACACACACTATATATGTACAAATTACATGCTATCAACAAGATACATGGAACAAAGTGGCCTGGAGAGACTAGAAGGAAAAAGATGGGCAAATAGAGCAATAAAAATACAATAAAAATAAAGCAAAGACTCTAATAATAATATCAAAGGAGAGTTCAAGATAAGCTTTTCAGTAGATAAAGTTGCTCTCTGTGGTGAAACATGCAACTAACAACAAACAAAACTGTGGTGAGATTTTTAGGCAGTTGATAACCTAATATGTAAACATATAAATTAAACATTTAGACAGAGTCAGAAATAATTTCCTAAAAGTTTTTAACACAATCTTTCAGCCTTTGACAAATGAAATAAATGGAAATAGAATTAATATATTTGTGCATATATATGTCATTCATGTATAAATATATATACCAAAAGCACAACCCATAGCATATGAAATGTAGAGATAGTAGCAAATCTTTAAGCATTTAACTGTGGATTTAAATATTTTTAAATGCATACTTAGAAATTTGAAGATAGCCAGAAACATAAATTTAATTGAACATTTTAAACATAGTCTTTAATAGAACGAGTAAACAAAAAATGGGCCTGAGTAATGTATTAATAGGGTGTACTTTATGTGTAACTGTATTTCAAATCCTAAATCCTATATTAAGTATTGCACCTTCTATTCAAGAGCCAATGGAACATTTAAAATGATTGCTCATATATCAAGCCATAAAGAAAACACCAATAAATTCCTAAAAGTAGAAATAAATCCATCCTCATTCGCTTCAATTTACGACTATAAAACAACAAACTAATAACAAAAGTACTATTTGTTTTGTTTTGTTTTGTTTTTGAGATGGAGTGTCAATCTGTCACCCAGGCTGGAGTGCTGTGACACAATCTCGGCTCACTGCAACCTCTGCCTCCCAGGTTCTAGCAATTCTCCTGCCTCAGTCTCTCAGCTATGCAAGTAGCTGGGACTACAGGCGCCTGCCACCATGCCCGGCTAATTTTTGTATTTTTAGTAGAGATGGAGTTTCACCATATTGGTCAGGCTGCTCTTGAACTCCTGACCTCAGGCGATCCACCCATCTCGGCTTTCCAAAGTGCTGGGATGATAGGCGTGAGCCACCGCGCTCGGCCGTAATATCTTAACTAGATTTATTTTAAGATATAGACCTTCAAAGCAATTTTCAAAATAAAAAACATGCTATTCTTGTTCATTGCAGTTACTGCACAACACAAAACAAGAATTTTGAAAAACATATCTAAGAAACAAAAAGGATTCAATTCAAGAAGGAAAAACAGACATTCATCACTGGGACTAAAATTATGTATCTTATTTCCTCTAAGTTGAAACTTTGCTTTGTCCTAAAGTTGATTGTACTATTAGTGAAAACGTATTTTTTACAGACCAAAGTAACAAGGGAACTTAGTTAAAATGATTAGACTTTGAATAACATCAAAAAACTACAAATAACTGTGTAAGGAGAAGGAATTTGTGCTGGTGTTTTGAATACTGGGAAGTGTAACCTTACAACTGGGCAGCTTGTAGAGAGAGAGTTAGAAAATTCTCTTCCAGGCCGGGCGCGGTGGCTCACGCCTGTAATCCCAGCACTTTGGGAGGCCGAGGCTGGTGGATCACGAGGTCAGGAGCTCGAGACCATCCTGGCTAACACGGCTAAACTCCGTGTCTACTAAAAATACAAAAAATTAGCCGGGCGTGGTGGCAGGTGCCTGTAGTCCCAGCTACTCGGGAGGCTGAGGCAGGAGAATGGCGGGAACCCGGGAGGCGGAGCTTGCAGTGAGCCGAGATCGCGCCACTGCACTCCAGCCTGGGCGACAGGGAAACTCCGTGTCAAAAAAATAAAAAAAAAAAAAAAGAAAAGAAAAAGAAAAAGAAAATTCTCTTCCAACCCTATTCCCCCCACCCCACCCTCCTCCCCACTCCTCATGTATAATATACCAGGGAGTCAGACTGGGAAGGGAGAGGAGGAAATCTCATCTCAGTCTAATTTAGAGGCATTTGAATGATTTAAAGCTCCGCTTTAGACGTCTATCAGCAAATGACAGGCTCCCTTGCCCTTCCATTGTTTGTGGATGAGTCCACAGTAAAAAAGGAGGACATGGTATCTATGAAAACAAAATACTGCAGTATACAAAAACAGAAGCTTGACCTCAAAACTCACGGAAAGAAAGCCCCCTGATAATGATTTACCAAAGGAACAGAAGTAGTATTAGACAAAAATGGCATCTTCTTTTGGCTCTAGGTAGAGTCTGTTTGGATTCTACAAAAAAAAAAATAGCAAAAAGGATTTTCAGAAAACAGAATGAGATGAAATGTTAAATGATAGGGGAAAGTTTTCAGGGAAAGAGTCTACACAATAGTAGAATCTGAATTGGAAGCTGAACAAAATGAAATTAACATTGTGGAAAATAAAACTAGCAATTTGGAGAATCCTCTTGAAAAGGCCACCAGATATTTAGATAAAGAGATTTAAAACAAATATTCATTAAAAATAAAAGAGAAAGATTCTAAGCACAGATTGTAAACCAAAAGGTATCTGAGACAGGTCTCAATCAATTTAGAAAGTTTATTTTACCAAGGTCAAGGACATGCCCATGGGCCTCAGGAGGTCCTGGCAACATGCACCTCTTAAAAGTATAAAAGTATAAAAGATATACCTGGTCTCAAGGGGGATGAAAAAGAAGAACATTTGAAAAAATTATTAAATGATAATTGATAAATGATACCAATCAAGAAAACCTGCATGTCCTAAGGCCCTAAATCACAGATAAAGATGAATCCAAAAATCCCCCCAATAAACAGCAGCAAAATGTTTGAATTGTATTTTTGCCTTTTAAACTTTGCATTTAAAAAAAATTTTAAACTTAAAATTCACAAGAATAATACAATTAATTGCCATATACACCTCTTAGCAATTGTTACCTTTTACAATATTACTATATGCTGTGTTCTTTCTTCCTCCAAAAATAAGGTTATTCATTTTCTTACATAACCAAAGTGAAATGATCAAATTCAGAAAATTTAACATTGATAACACTAATTATGAAATTTTTATTTAATTTCACCAACTGTCCTTAATAGGATTTCTTGGAGCCATTTGTGACCTAATCTAGGACCATGCATGGTATTTCGTTGTCATGATTCTTTAGGCTTTAATCCGGAATAGCTTGTCACTCTTTTTTGAAAAATTCCATAGCACTGACATTTGAAGAGTACAGGTCCATTGTTTTGTAAAATGTTCCTCAATTTGACTTTGTCTGGTGGTTTCCTCATGATCAGTGTCAGGCTATGCACTTTTGACAGGAATACTGTAAATGATGTATGTTCTTCTCAGTGTGTCACATCAAGAAGTAAATATTATCAATTTTTCCCATTACTACTACTGTTAACTTTGATCTTTCGGTTAGATCCAAGGTAGAGTCTGCCAGATTTCTCAGCTGTAAAGTTACCATTTTGCCTTTGTGATTTATAAGTAATCTGTGCACAGATATTTGAGACTGTATACATACATTCTTTTTTATTTAAATTCATTAAAATTCACTCACTGGTTTGGTCATCTATTGGTAAGTGTTTTCTGCAATAATTGTTACTATGATGGCTGCCAAATAGTGATTCCCAATTTTATCATTGCTTCTACATTTACTGGTTGTCACTCTACTGTAGGAAGTAGGTCCTCCACACCTCCATTTACTTTGTTTACTTATTTATGTATTTATTTATCAGCAGTTTCACAGATCATTTTAATTTAAAGATGATCATCCATTATTCTTATTTTGATGTTCACATTGTCCTAGCTTAGGCCAGTGGGAGCCCTTTCAGGCTACCTCTTTGCTCTTTCACTACTTGCATTTTAAAAGTTTTATGCATACCTTCCTGCCAAAGTTGTGACATTTTTAATATGAAGAAGTTTTTAATTTTGAGAAAATCTAATTCATTTTTTTGTGGTTTTAATTTCTGTGTCCTGAGGCACATTTGCCTACTCACAAGTCACAAAGATTTTCTCCTATAATTTTTATCTAAAAGCTTTATAGTTTTGTTTTTATATTTCAGTCTATAATACATCTCAAATTAATTTTTGTGTTTTGTGTGAAGTAGGGTCTAGGTATATTGCTTTCCCAAAGGATAGCTAGTTTTCCTAACACGATTTGTTAAGATTATTCATTTTCCTATTGAATTTTTGACCAAACAAATCAAATGGACATCTAAGTGTGTCTCTAGTTTTTAGCGCTTTATTCTATTACTTTAATCTATTTATTGGTTCTATGCCAGTAAAATAATAATTTGATTACAGCATATTATAGTTAATCTTGAGGTTATATAGTGTATGTCTCCCAAGTTTGTTCATCTTTCTCAAGTTTGCTTTGGATAGTCTAGGTCCTTAATATTTCTGTATGAATTTTAAAAGCAGGGTTGTTGGATTTTGATAGAAATTACATGGAACCTATAGATCAATTTGAGGTAAAATTGACATCTTAACATTTAGTCTTCTTTAACATGGCATATTTCTCTATTTCTTCAAGTCTTCTTAATTCCTTTCAGTAGGTAACTAAACTGGACACTATACATCTTTGGTTAAACATGTTCCCCTATAGGCGGTATCAAAAATGTCACTTCATATCTTTCACCCTTAGCTGAGCTGCTAGCAGTGTACTCTATACACTCACGGTTCATGGTGTAGCCTTGAGATATGGGGAGAGTTAATACACCGATTTAGGGGCTCTCCCTTTCCCTCTCCTTTCCAGGACTATCCTTAGTCTTCTGAGAGGAAGTGTTTGCTTCAAGTTCTAACCTCCAGTTCTTGCCAAAAAAGGCTGCAGGTTTTCTGTGGGAGTTTTAATTGGCAGTGTGACACTGACTATGACCTGCCCTCAAACTAAAAATTATAAACTTCAGAAACTCACTCTGTGCTCTTTCCTTTTTCTGCATGTCAATTCCCCTCTAAAATCTCACTGCTCTTCTTCACTCCCCAGTGTTTTCACACAGTTGTTTGTATTGTGTCTAGAGTTCATGATTAGCAGGAAGATTTTTCCTGCTGGAGCTCACTTAGCCCTGCTGCTTGAATTTCATTTTTGAATTATGACCCTATAAACACACAGGGTGGGGAATGTAAGAGGTTATCTAACCACAAAGGAAAACAGAGTGAGGTGTCCTCAGGCTACTCTTCTACAAAACAAATGCCAGAAAGGAAAGGGATTTAACTACTGAATTTTTGGCAAATAATACATAAAGCTAAAAATGTACATGCAGTCATGGTATCTTCCCTGCATGGTGGTGAGGTTAAAGGGTTCTTAGATATACATGGACATTGAAACATAATGATCACTGACACATTTAGGGAAAAAAAAATCACTAGCATTTTCCTATCAAAGTGTGAAGCAAGGGCCAGCATCATCAACATCACTTGGAAGGTTATTAGAGTGCAGAATATTAGCCCCTACTCCAGACCTAGTGAATCAGAATTCCAATTTTAAAAATATTTAACGTGTATTTTAAATTTGAGAAGCACTTCTTTAGCCATCTGAGATTTAGCATTCTAGGATTTCTAGGATGTCAATGCCAAATCACACTTTTAAAATATCATCATTTCTTTAACCCAATTTAGAAGTCACAACAACATAATCTAAATGCAAAGAGCATCACGAAGATATTCCTTGATACAAAATAATTATCACAAAAATGGAAAAAGATGAGACTAGCACTAGGAAAAAGGATGTACAGTCATTGAATGTTTAGTGATGAAGTTTATAATGATATGGTAAAATGTTTACTATGTCATTCTGAACTGTAATGCAGGAAACAGAAGAGTGTATGCAATAACATCTCAATGCCCGAATAAAAAATAGTCATAAAAAGTATCAGATGAAAATACTTTTGACACTGGATAGTGATGTGTTCCCCACTCATTTACATATACTTTCCGAATATGAATGCATTTTGAAATAAGGATAAATACATTTTGAGTAACCAAAGAAATGTTATCAATGGAGAATTGCAGAGGGCCATTTTTGTGAATGTGTTTCATCAAGCCATTTACTTCATGCAGATTCTATCACTCTGCCTTAGATGCTACTTCCTTTCTAGCCCAAAGGCAGAGTACGCAAGCGGCTCAATGTGACACAAAATAATCAGGGAGAACTAGTGACTGAAACATTCTAGGCTTTTCTCAATTGCTTTGTGATAAAGAGTGAATTCTGTAGCCACTCTGGGCGACATTTCTCATATTTGGGTAAAAATATAAAGTTCGATATAAACAACATAGGCATGTTGTAAAAATTAACAAGCCTAAGATTCATGAAACCCTTAGAGCTTGAAAATGGGGGAAAACTGTATAAACAAACACAGCAAAACTATGGCAAAAGTCCCAGCATTGCAGGAATTTTCTGTTTTTACAATTATTTTCTAAAGTCTCAAAAGCAAGGGTCAATTTGTGCTGTACCACAAGGAGCATCCAATGGAACACTCCTTATCCCTGGGAGTTTATAATCTAGTAAGTATTATAAGGTTTGTAGTTTATGCCCAATTTTCTAACCCTATTTTCTAAATACACATTGTTGCTAATTTTTGTTGGGCCCACAAACACAATCTAAGCCTTCCCTCTAGTCTTCCAGTCCCTTCTTCCTGGGAATCATTGATATCAATTATAGCCTACCCCACTGCCAATTACAATTATTGCTTGCTGCTGTTCAAGTAGAAATGATCTAATTGTCATCAATTTGCAGTTCCAATTACCTGACCATATCTTGCCTTAAGGTACCTCATCTCACTGGCAACTGTGAAGTTGGCAGGGAGGGGAAATTTTACAGGATTTTTCTTAATATAAATACAAAAGGACAATTGACTACTACTTTTCATATCACTATGACACTCTCAGTTGTTCAAGAGTTCCTTTCAAGTCATTAAATGTTTTCACAACATAACAAAAACCACATATCTTTTTATCCTGAGAAGCTTTCTGGCCTGTTTTATGGATATTAACTGCCTTGAGAAGCTTTCTGGCCTGTTTTGTGGATATTAACTGTCTTGAGAAGCTTTCTGGCCTGTTTTGTGGATATTAACTGTATATCTGTGTATTAGTCTATTCTTGCATTGCTATAAAGAACCACCTGAGACTGGGTAATTTATAAAGAAAAGATGTTTAATTGGCACACAGTTTCACAGGATGTACAGAAAGCATAGCTGGGGAGTCCTCAGGAAACTTACAATCATTGGTGGAAGGCCAAGGGGAAGCAGGCACATCCTACATGGCTGGAGTAGGAGGGAGGGGATAAAGTGGGAGGTGCTACACACTTTTAAACACCCAGATCTCCTGAGAACTCACTCACTATTATGAGAACAGCAAGGCAGGAATCCTCCCCCGTGATCCAGTCACCTCCCACCACGCCTCTTCTCTCTGAATATTAGTTAACCTCTCTGCACCTCAGTTTCTTAATCCTTTCTGTTCCTTCCCAATGCCAAATTATTTTATGTCCTAAGGCCTTTCAAGCTGCTGTTCTCCAGATAACTGTTTCTCCGGCATTACTGAGATCAAAGCTCAAATGTCTCCTTCTCAGAGAGACCTTTGCCCGAGAATACCCTCAAATATAGCTTCTCTTCTCACCCCACTCCACCCTCATTATGCTATATTCTATTGCTGACTTCATCAGAGTTCTCCCCAGGAACACAACCAATATAAATAGAAAGAGAGATTGATTATAAGGAATTGACTCACAATAATCTACAGCATGGGCCAGCAGTCTGGACACCCAGGAGAGCCAGTAGTACAGTTGATGTTCAAAAGTAATCTGCTGGAGAATTCTCTCTTGCTCAAGGAGGCTGGTCTTTGCATTCTATTCAGGCCTCCAACTGATTGCTCAAGGCCCACCCACATTATGGGGGCAACATGTTTTACTTTTAAAAGTTCTTTGATTTAAATTTTAATCTCATCCAAAAACACCTTCCAAGCTGACACATAGAAATTAACCATCACAACTGTCCTCTTTATTTTCTTCAGAGACACCTGAAAATCTCTAATAAGGATGAGAAACGCATTGTTATCTCAAAGACTGCTATCAATTTGTTTATTTTCTGCCCTTCCCATTCACTTTTCATATAAGCACCATGAAAGCAGGGACCTTGTGTGTCGTTTTTACACTGATATCCCTTGCCCATTACATTGAATGTTATTAGGGATATAGTAGACACTGAATAACCTTTCTTTGGGGGGGTGGCGCGGGGAGGCGGCAAAGTCTTGCTCTGTCACCCAGGCTGGAGTGCAGTGGTACAATCTCAGCTCATTGCAGCCTCTGCCTCGTGAGTTCAAGTGATTTTCCTGCCTCAGACTCTTGAGTACCTGGAATTACAGGTGCACACCACCAAGACCGGCTAATTTTTTGTATTTTTAGTAGAGACGGGGTTTCACCATGTTGGCCAAGCTGGTCTCGAACTTCTGACCTCAGGTGATCCACCTGCCTCGGCCTCCCAAAGTGTTGGGATTACATGTGTGAGCCACCATGCTCACCCTGAATAAACATTTTGAGTGAAGAAAGATAAAATTGGATGATAATTTTTACCTACTTTATAGTACTGCTGTATTTCATTAGCTTTTTTTTTTAATCTATCAGTAAAATACCTGGTACACATTTAGTACTTGCAAAAATGTCAGCCCGTGGGCATGCACAGATACACACACCAAACACGTGTGAAAGGAAAATATCTTGCCACCAAAATCACTAGGAAAACTCAAGCCAGCTGGGAACTGCTTAGGGCAAACCTGCCTCCCATTCTTTTCAAAGTCACTCCTCTGCTCACTGAGATGGAGGCATATCTGACATCAAATCTTTTCCAAAGGATTGGAAAGACTAATCAGAAACTCAAAAGAATGTAACCATTTGTGTATCACCTATCTGTGACCTGGAAGCTCCCTCCCCACTTCTGCTTCAAGTCTTCCTGCCTTTGCTTCAAGTTGTCCTGCCTTTCCAGACCGAACCAGTGTACTTCTTTACATGTATTGATTGATGTCTCATGTCTCGCTAAATGTATAAACCACGCTGTGCCCTGACCACCTTGGGCACAGGTCATTAGGACTTCCTGAGGCAAAAGAAACTTGCTAAATTAACTAAGACCTGTCTCAAATTTGGGGGGCTCACACACTCAAAGTATTTATACATACACATTTTTTTTTCTGATAGTCGGATACATATATGAGGTTCCTGGGTACTGAACAACAGATGACAAGCATGTTAATGTGATTTCCCAGGTATACCTATTTTCCTACCAATCCTTAGCTAAACAATCCAGATTCTTAACAATGCTTGCAGGCTTTTAACTCGCCACAAAGTTAAGATGGAGAAATACACTGGATTGCTTTTTCTGGTTATATACTGGCATGTCTATTGTAAGAATATGTAAGGGTTTGGTCTGCGCAAAAATTTCGTGAGCAATATCCCACAAACACAGGCGCCCATGGCAAATACGGACAAACAGAATCACGACAAGTTAAAAAGCTTCTGCATGGGGAAGGAAACAATCAACAAAGTGAAGACACAACCCACAGGTTGGGAGAAAATATTTGCAAACTATGCATCTGACAAAGGATGAATAACCAGAATATATGAGGTGAAACAATTCTATAGGAAAAAAATCTAATAATCCAATAAAAAATAGGTGAAAGATTTTTATAGACACTTATCAAAGGATAACACAAATGGCAAAAAGGCATATGAAAAGGTACTCAACATCACTGATCATCAGAGAAATTCAAATCAAAACTACAATGAGATATCAAGTCATCCCAGTTAAAATGGCTTTTATCCAAAAGATAGGCAATAACAAATGCTGGTGAGAATGTGGAAAAAAGGGAACTCTTACAGACTGTTGTTAGGAATGTAAATTAATACAACTACTATGGAAAACGGTTTGGAGTGCCAGAAACAATAAGTTCCTCTTCAAACTTCCTTGTTCTTTCTGGTTGTGTAAACAACCCTTTGTGTCTAATTGGTAATGGACAGCCTCTCCCTTCCCGCCAAATTGGCCCTATTCAATTTCAAACAATAGCCAATCGGGTCAGCTTAGGTTGTGCGATCCAACTCTGGCCAATGGGGAAAGGACACAGAAACAGGAGCTCCATTAGGGAGAAAAACCTTTGCCCTACCCTGCTCGGTGTGCTCTTGCAATTGCATCAAACGCAGGCAGCACCCTCTTGTAGAAGTAAAGTTGCCTTGCTGAGAAATTTTCAGTTTAAGTGCTAGTTCTTCTTTGCAGCACCAGGCACTTGTTGCTAACAATTTGGAGGCTTGTCTGGGATCCCATTCTCCTCTGGGGAAGGGTCTTCAATAATCTCTCATGACGAGATGCGTCCTGCTGCCATATTGTGGTGGCCTCAGGGGTAAGAGATCGAGAGCCATCAAGCATGACAAATAAACTTGGACTCTCAGTAACATGGGAAGAAAAGGCCTACGAATAGGTACCATGGTAACCAGGTAACACTGCACAAACCAAGGTAAGAAAAGCCATGGGGTGTGATGTATTTCTTTGGTGGTTGGGACATCCTCTGAAAGCCAGGGAAATAACCTTGCAGATCAAATAGCTAAGCAAGCTGCCTCTTCCAATTTTCCATCTAACCCCCTGTCTTCCCCCTCCAGCTGCAATCCCCATCTTTTCCCACGCAGACCAAGAAAAAGCAAAAAAAAAAAAAAAATAGCAGCTGAGGAAAGCCCAGAGGGAAAATGGTTATTATCAGATGGAAGGGAAATGTTGTCTAAACCCCTCATGAGAAAAATACTGTCACAGCTTCATCAAGGAACCCACTGGGGTCCCCAAGCTATGTGTGACACAGTCCTTAGGGTTTATGGGTATATGGGGATCTATACCCTCGCTAAGCAAGTTATACATAGTTGCATAGTGTGCAGAAAAACTAATAAGCAAACCTTAAAGAAGCAACCTTTCGGAGGAAGAAACCCAAGGCTAAGGCCATTCCAAAGCACCCAAATGGACTACACCGAAATGCCTCCAATAGGTCACCTCAGATGTTTATTAGTAATAGTAGACCACCTTACCTACTGGGTAGAAGCCACACCCTTCCCAAGTGCAACAGCAAGTAATGTAGTTAAAGCTCTATTGGAACATATCATACCCATGTTTGGACTAATAGAGAACATTGATTCAGACAATGGGACCCACTTTACCATGCTCATTATTAAAAAGTTAACCCAAGCACTACAAATAAAGTGGGAATACCATACTCCCTGACATCAACCCTCATCAGGAAGGGTAGAAATAATGAACCAGACTCTAAAAAAACCACCTCACCAGATTAATCTTGGAAACCCAGTTACCATGAACAAAATGCCTTCCCATTGCCTTACTAAGAATCTTAACTGCCCCTTGGAAAGACCTTGGCCTGTCTCCTTATGAAATGCTCTATGAGCTGCCTTAACTAAATTCTGCAACTGACCTTCCTACATTTGAAACAAAGGATCAGTTTATTAAAAACTATATACTTGGTCTGTCTTCCATCCTTTCCTCCCTCAGGACCCAAGGCCTTCTAGCACAAACTCCACCCTTCAAATTCCCAATTCAGCAACACCAACCCAGAGATCACATCCTTATCAGAAGTTGGAGAGAGGGAAAGCTTGAACCCACCTGTGAAGGACCTTATCTGGTGCTCCTAACAACTGAGACGGCAGTCTGGACTGCTGAGAAGGGGTGGACCCATCATACCTGAGTCGAGAAGGCATCACCATCTCCAAAGTCATGGACTGTCACCCCCAGACCAACCCTCGCCACAGTAACATTAAAGAGAAAAGCCTAATCTGTCTGTCCCTTTTTCCTCTTTTCTTTCCTCTAGCTGCCCTACATCTTATTATTAATGTAACTAAGTCAAACTCACCTCAAACCATTACTTTTGATGCTTGTCTTGTTACACCTTGGGGAGACTTGCAAAGTCAAAGACAGCTCTCTACTTCAGAAAAGTATCTTTGCCCTTCTTGGAGCTTCTGAGACTGGGCAGATTCTGCTAACGGGACTCCCTTAGACTGGGAAGATTCTGGAGAAGATTCTGTTAACTGGGAATCTTGTCCTCCAAGAACAGAGCTTCTCTGCTGTAGCTGACCCAATGTTCTATGGACTACCAAAATTCAAGGTTGGACCTCCCCAACAAGTAGCTGTGTATCCCTAAAACCATACATTCATTTCACTAAAGGAAGCATGCACCACCAACTGCCAACAAAACCAATGTAATCCAATACAAATTTCCATTACTATCTCAACTTCACAAGATTCTTCCCCTTCATTAAGTCGTTTTTATGGTATGGGAGCAGAAGTCACAGGAGCAGACCCTACAGGATATTTTGAAATGCATTTCATGGCCTCCTCATTCCGCTCCTCCTTCTCCATCTTCTTCTCCTTCTAAACCTTCTAACCAAACTACTATCCTTTCCCTACCCAATAGCAACGCCAAAGTGGACATTGTAGAAGTTAAATATTTAAAGCAAACTTTAGCCACTGAAACAGGGTACCAAGATGCAAATGCTTGGCTGGAATGGATTAAATATTCTGTCTGCACACTGAACAAAAGTGATTGTTATGCTTGTGCAATGGGCAGGCCAGAAACCCAAACTCTCCCCTTTCCACTTGGATGGTCCTCTGACCAACTGGGCATGGACTATATGGTAGCCCTCTTCCAAAACCACAAAGCCTAGGGCAATAAGGCATATCAAACCCTTTCGTTGCTATTCCCACAAGTTAAAAGCCCTGTTGGTCAGCCCCTGAGGGCCATCTGACCTCCAGCTATCGATGTCAATTTCACCTCGTGTCTCTCAAGACAAGGGGAAAACTTGGCATTCCTTGGAAGCCTAACAGAATGCAATGAATCTAAGCCTTTTCAGAAGGTAACCAATCAGTCTACCCTTGTTCATTCCCAAGCAGATGTATGGTGGTATTGTGATGGACCACTATTGGGTACTCTACCAAGTAACTGGAGCCCTCTAATCCAATTGGCCATCCCTTTCACTCTGGCATTTCACCAACCAAATAAAAAAGGATGGTCGCAGAAAAAGAAGTGCCCCTCATGGGTCTTTTGACCCTCACGTTTATATAGATGCTACCAGAGTTCCCCAAGGGGTGCCAAATAAATTTAAAGCCTGAAATTAAATAGCCGCAGGATTTGAATCTCTATTATTCTGGTGGTCAACTATAAACAAAAATGTAGACTGGAAAAATTACATTTACTATAATCAACAGTGGTTTGTCAATTACACAAGAGATGCCATTAAAGGAATAGCTGAACAATTAGGCCCTACCAGCCAAATGGCTTGGGAAAATAGGATAGCCCTTGACATGATACTGGCCAAAAAAGGTAGAGTTTGTGTCACAATTGGAGTCCAATGTTGTACTTTTATCCCTAACAACACAGCCCCTGATGGAACAATTACCAAAGCATTACAGGATCTTACCACCCTAGCAAATGAATTAGCTGAAAGTTCTGGAATAGATGGCCCCTTTTCAGGTCTCATGGAGAGATGGTTTGGAAAGTGGAAAGGACTCATGATCTCAATATTTACTTCTCTTGCAATTGTTAAAGGTGTACTTATTATTTAAGTTGCTGTATCATACCTTGTATTCGTGGGTTAGTTCAAAGTCTTATAGAAACAGCTCTTACCAAAATCTCCCTCAATTCTCCTCCACCCTATTCAGATAAACTCCTACTTCTGGACCACCAAGAAGAACAACAAAGCCAAATTATGTCAGAAAAATTTTAAGAGGAAGAACTATAAAAACAAGAGTGGGGAAATTGCCAGAAACAATAAGTTCCTCTTCAAATGTCCTGGTTCTTTCTGGTTCTGTAAACCACCCTTCCCACCTAATTGGTAATGCATAGACTTTCCCTTCCCACCTAATTGATGCTATTCGATTTCAAACAATAACCAATCAGTTCAGTTTAGATTGTGTGGTCCAACTCTGGTCCAATGGGGAAAGGACACAGAAACAGGAGCTGTGTTAGGGATAAAAACCCCTGCCCTACCCTGCTCAGTGTGCTCTTACGATTGCCATCAGACATAGGCAGCACCCTTCTGCAGAAGTAAAGTTGCCTTGCTGAGAAATTTTCCGTTTAAGTGCTGGTTCTTCTTTGCAGCACCAAGTACCTGTTTCTAACAGGAGGTTCCTCAAAAAACTAAAAATAGAGCTACCATATGATCCAGCAATCCCACTGCTGGGCATATACCCAAAAGAAAGGAAATCAGTATATCAAAGAGATATCTGCACTCCCATGTTTGTTGCAGCACTGCTCACAATAGCCAAAATTTGGAAACAACCTAAGTGTCCATAACAGAAAAATGAATAAAGAGAATGTGGTATGTATACACAATGAAGTATTATTCAGCCATTAAAAGAATGAGAGCCTGTCATTTACAATAACATGAAAGGAGCTGGAGGTCATCATGTTAAGTGAAATAAACCAGGCATAGAAAGACAAACTCTGCATGCTTTCACTTATTTGTGGAATCTAAAAATCAAAACAATGAAAATCATGGACATAAAGAATAGAAGGATGGCTGGGCGCCATGGCTCATGCCTGTAATCCCAGTACTTTGGGAGGCCAAAGCAGGCGGATCACCTGAGGTCAGGAGTTCGAGACCAGCCTGACCAACATGGAGAAACCCCGTCTCTACTAAAAATAAAAAATTAACAGGATTACATGCCTGTAATCCCAGCTACATTGGAGGCTGAGGCAGGAGAATCACTTGAATCCGGGAGGCAGGGGTTGCAGTGAGCCGAGATCACGCCATTGCACTCCAGCCTGGACAACAAGAGCAAGATTCCATCTCAAAAAAAAAAGAAAAAGAAAAAGAATAGAAGGATGGTTTTCAGAGGCTGGGAAGAGTAGTGGGAATGGGGGTTAGGTAGGGGTAAAGTGGGGATAGTTAATGAATTAAAATATATAATTATAAGAACTACTACTTGATAGCACAACAGAATGACTATAGTCAACAATAATTGCACATTTTACAATAACTAAAAGTATAATTAGATTGTTTGTAAAACCAAGGATAAATGCTTGAGGGAATAGATACCCCATTCACCATGATATGCATATTTCACATTGCATGCCTGTATCAAAATATCTTATGTACCCCATTAAAAATATACACGTATGTACCCATAAGCATTGAAATTTTAAAATAAAAAATTTTAAAAAAGAACATGTAAGGGAACTTAGAAGTATTTTCCCCAAGTGTATGTGTGTATGTATGGGTTGGTGGTGGGGGGGCAGTGGGTGGGCAGAGTTTGGGGAGTGTATAAGCCAAAGACACATGCTTTAAATGCTAAGCCTAATATTTAAAACAAATTAATTTTGTTCTCATTGAAGTAAAGGCAAGTAGTACTGAGCAGGCCAACTACACAAATCCTATTCCATTCTCAAACGTATTCCCAGAGTAAACACAGTTCATAAACCACTGCTCAACTCTAACCTTCCCATTTTTCCCATGAAGAAACTGAGGCTCCGAAAAGGTTATGACTTGCCAACATGACCCATGATTAGTGAATGGGTCAGGATCAATCCAAATCATCTAAACCCCATACTAGAGTTTTTCCCATGATAACCACATATAAGCTGTATATTCGTGTGTATATATGATTTGTTCATTCATTCAACAAGTATTTGGTAAACATTCTTTATGCACCAGGCACAATACTTAGGGACAGAGCAGTGAACCGGTACTCATATCCCTTCCTTTCAAGGTGTTTTCAATCTTTTGGGGAATTAGTTATTTTTTAAAAATCACACATAAAAATAATCTAATTAAATTCATAAGAAGGAAAGCAGCAGGAGATCCAAGGTCATTGGCAGCCTGAAGTTAATTTCTGAATCCACCTCCTTTGCCACGCTACTGAGTTACAAAAATAACCATGATCCCCTGTTGGGGCTTCTATTCAATCCCAATGTGTTTGACATGTACAACTCCCAGAAAGGAGGTTGAGGTGCAGGATGCCATTGTTTTCAGTACCAGGAGGAGCACTAGGTGGTTCAAAGCACAAAGAACTTACTTTTGTTTTTGTGTCTTAGCCCATGCCAGTTTCTACCATTTCATTGATTACTACGTATCCAGAAGGTGCTTGTGGTTACCACCGATAACATTTCTGCAGTTCCAGAGCCACAAATAGGCAATGGAAAACCTGCTTCATTCTTCTAAGTTTTTCAATCTTTTCCTGCAGTTGTAGGCACATCGGAAATCACTTTACTGTTCACGCTCAATTCTGGGGCCTTGGGAAACTTCGTAAGGGGTGTAGGTTTCATTGTCTTAGAGATCTAGCACAGAATCATTTCTGTTGTTCCACTCCAGTGACACACTGGGAATAAAGGGAAGTTGGAATACTCATACCACCACAGAGTCAGCTTGAAGATTCCCTTGGGTACTCCAAGTCAACCTGGTGTTCCTTCCATCTCTTACCATGGCCCCCTACTAGGAAGAGGGCTAAAAGAAATTGCAGTGCAATGGCCCTTCTCTGGGGCCCCACCACTAAACAATCTTCACTTCATCTCTAACTCTCCTCCCATCCCAGCTTCCAGAATCCACAGAATTTTATTGTGGAGACAGGAGTCTATGGAGGAAACGTTACCTGAAAAAACAAGGATTCTTTCACCTGGTGAGTAACAAACAACTCTCCACAAGGAAGCACGTTTTGATCAATAAGAGTTGTATTATCGCAGGTAAGGAGAGCCCTGAAAGGATTCTTCACAGCAGTGTCTCCCTAAGGGAAAGTGACAGAAAGGTGCTATGGAGCAGATGGAGAGGGGAGAGAGCACAACACTGCATGTAGAGGAGGGGTCCCAGTGGTGCAGGCCCACTGAGTCATTATGCCAGCACATGGGTGGCATGAGATGGTAATGAAGCTATAGAGCTCGGCTGGGGCAGTGGCTCCTACTTGTAATCCCAACACTTTGGGAGGCCGCGGCAGGTGCATCACTTGAGGTCAGGAGTTCAAGACCAGCCTGGCCAACAGGATGAAACCCCGTCTCTACTAAACATAGAAAAATTAGCCAAGCATGGTGGTGCACACCTGTAGTCCCAGCTCCTCGGGAGGCTGAGGCATGAGAATCACTTGAACCCAGGAGGCAGAGGTTACCATGAGCTGAGATCATGCCACAGCACTCCAGCCTGGGTGACAGAGTAAGACCCTATCTCGAAAAAAGAAAAAGAAAAAAAGAAGAAGAAGAAGAAGCTCTAGTTCCTCCCAGGCTGGAGATTTTAGCATGGTTTTGAGGAAAGTTCACTCAGGTTCTTCTGTAAGAGGCCATGTTCTGTCAAGAACTGCTTCCAACCAACTAGGTGACCTCATTCCATATAGCGTTTGGGAAAAAAACAGGCTGCAAGGCAAGAGTCTGTAAAACAGGCTTATTGTTCAAATTTACTAAATTCCTATAGTCCTTGGAGACCCTCCCTGTATGTTTACATAACGGAGAGGTTTTTACTGATAATTTAGGTTCTACATTAGGGGCCAGAAAATTCTTTTTTGACTGGGAAGGGTGGCAGTCCTGTGCATCATAGCCATACTTATTGACAAGATGTCAGTAGAAGCTACTAGTTGTTATAACCAGAAATGCCTCCAGAGACCGGCAAGTATTTTAAGGATGCAAAAGCACCCTCAGCTGAAGTAGAATTGTTATTGGTTTAAAATAGAACACTACCACTTTAAATTGTTTTATGGAATTGCAAGTGGAAAGACAGAGAAAATGCTCAACACCATGGTTCCACCACTCAAGCAGACCGAGAACTACCTGTCCCAGCCCGGCCCCAGCCCCAAGCAGGGTTCAGAGCTCCTGGGAGGCTAAAGTGACTGCTGTTGGCTCCACTGCTGCTGCCAGGGAGAGGTGAAGGTTTCCCATCAATTTCCAGCTAAAAATGACAAATCCAGGCAGGTTTCGGGGCCTTGGATGCACTTCAGGCCAAGGCTAACACAAACAATCCAAAGAAAAGCAGAGACGGCCATTGTATGTATCGTATAGTTTCCAGAATACAAAGCCCTTTATGTTTATAGGTTCTGTTCCTATAAGCTAGCTGCTGTAGAATTACAAAGTATTTTCCAGTTTATTTATTTCTGAGACAGGGTCTCGCTCTGTCACCCAGGCTAGAGTGCAGTGGCACGATCATATCTCATATTTTACTAAGAAGTAACCTGGGCAAATTCACCTCATTGAGTACAAACAGAATGGTGGTTTACATGTGGCTTATGTTTCTTAGATCATGCTGTAAAGCCAAAATGTTTTGAATGTTACTCATTGACAGACAGCAATCATAGTCAAGAGTCTGCGTAATAACTTTGACCAGATTGCTGAAGCTACCGCTTAATAAATATATACTTTATTTATAAGTATTGCCATTTCCAAATTTTCTTAAGCAGTTCCATCCATAGGCATAATAATATATACAATAAAATTTTCCCCTTATGCCTTCTGTTTCTTCTGGGTCTAGGCTAAATCTTTGATTCTACTGTTTGTAGAAACTGCTTTGACATTCTTTCTCTGTGTCACCCCTTCTCCTGGACAGCAAATGTAGAAATCATTAGCTGCTTCAACAGTGAGGATCAAGTGGGCCAAAAATTCTTAGGGTTATATACTACAATTTTTTTTCTAATATATAGTAGTTTATAAACATCAAAAAGAAGTCTAGTTCTGCCAAGAGTCTGTAGGCAAAATACCATTCCACTATAAACAAGTAGACACGCTAGAAACAAAACACAAAGCCACTTTTAATAGGAAAGTCTTGGTATCATGCAGTCTAGACAATAATTCTTAAATTAGCACCTAGTGGTATGAGAGAAAGAAAATAGAAGAGAGGTATAGAAAAATAGAAGAGATAACTTGAACAATGAGCTGAGTCAAATGTGCTGAACATATGATAATTTGGGATGACACAAATCTGATGTGTAACAAAATGTGTAAAAGTTGCAAAAGAATAGAATTCTTAATCAATGATGCTGGGACAATTGGCTACTAATATGCAAAATAGAAAAACTATTATAACCTACACAAATATGAATTCTAGACAGATTAAAGGCCTAAATATTAAAAGAGAAGCTTTAAAACTTTCAAAAGAGAATATAAAAAAACATTTACAACAGGCAAAACAAACCAAAGATGAAAAAGATGAGAAATCTCACTACATTAAAATTAAAGATACCATAAACAGAGATAAGATATATAAGCTACATCCTAGAGGAGATGCTTTTAATGTAAATAACCCATAAACAGTTTATATCAAAAATAGTGAAAACAATAAAAAATGTGAATGACCCAAAAGAAAAATGAGCAAAGGATATTTCATGAAAAGGAAGAATCACCCAACAACATATAAAAAGATGTATATTCTCAATAATATTCAAAAGATCCAAAATAAAAATTAGATGTCACTTTATGCCCAGATTGGTAAAAATTAAAATGTCTGAGCATGCCAGTTGTTAGTGAGAATGTAGGAAAGAGGGAAATACTCCTGCTTTGTTAGTAATATTGTCAGCTGATGTGGCTAATTTAGAAAATAATTTATTAGTACCAAGTGAATTGAAGATGCATTTATACTACCATCCAGGAAGCTTGTAGGTTTAGGTCTTTCCCCTAGAGCCACTCTTGCAGGAGAGCTTGAGGCAGCACAAACAAGGCCGTTTATATTAGCACTCTTTGTAATAGCAGAATAGTTTATACAACCTGAAAGCCTACCAATAAGAGGTAAGTAAATATCCATTAGTCACACAATTGAAAAATATACAGAAATTGAGTGAACAAGATGAATTAAAATGGATAAATCACAAAACCATAATGAGAAGGGGAAATGTAACTTTTTAAAATGTGTTCAATATAATCCTAGTTTTGTAAATTTTTAAAAAAATGCACAAAAATGCACATATAATCAGTATATGCTTATGGACATGGAGACATATACTAATGTTGCCAAAATATATATGGAAATTCTACACACCAAGAACCAGATACTAAGATTTCTGCCAACCCTTGTTCCCTAACAGGTCCATTCAGAGAAGAATCAGGGGGAGAGACTTCGGGAGGAAAGTTATGGGCCTGAGGTTTTAATGAATCTATAAGGCTTTATTTCTTTTTAAGCACAAAGTGATCTGAAGCAAATACAGAAAAATGTGAACATACTTAATATCTTGACAGTGAATAAATGGACTTATATTTTAATTGAATAAAACTTTAATAGCAATTACTATATGCCAGGCACTTTACTGGGCACTTAACATAAATTAATAATCTTCATTATGTTTCTCTCCATGATGAAATATTTCACACATAAACATTCTTGTTGAATTAAATAAAAAAATCTAGAGGGAGATACAAAGCATGATTTCATAAAATGGGCAGGAATTTGAGAGTAAGTAGATTATAATTTTTATTTTCAACACTGCTATTATTTTTAAGTGTTAAAATTAGCTTACATTTCTTTGTAGTTTAAAAACATTTTAAACAGTAATGTAAATATAATTATGATGAGTATCATTGAGTGTTTGAGCATCCAAATTAAGACAAGGAGCACATTCTGTAAGAAAATCGTAAAATAAAGCAGACATGGCTAGACCCTATTGTCTGAAAGAAATTAGAGGACTGCAAGATTAGTATTAAAAAGGAGATAGATGTTGTGGTATCGCAGGTAGATGTGCAATATGCACATAGGTGTACATTTCATAAAAGGCTGACTAGTCATTTGTGTTGTATTGATGGTCAAAAAGAAAGAAGAATCATTAAGCAGAATGTCTGTTGGACAAGAAACAACGTTTAGAAATTTCTAGAAGTCAAGGAGGATAGAAGTAAGTTAATGGAGCAATCTTTTATATCTTGCCAGGCAACTCAAAATAGGTCTGGTGAGACTGCAGCATGGGACTCCAGCCGCACTGGAAACCTAGATTGTCTTGCCCTCCAGAAGTCCTCCTAAATGACATATTCATCAGGGAAAAGAGTTGACAAAATCTTTCATTCCCAGACCTGTGGTAATGATGCTTGGACTCCCACTGAGCCAATATGAAGTGAAAACTTTGAGAAGAAAATCTGTTAGCATCAATTAAGTGATAAAACAGTCAAACTTACTGATAATGTGTGTGAGCATGTCTAACACATTCCATCTTAATGAGGTGATCTCGGTTAATGCATTATTACTCCTTTTAGCTCTTGTGTTGCAGTGATAACAATATCTCCCATAGAAATGCTTCTTCTTAGTCCATGTGGGGTATTTCACTGACAGAAGCAGAAATAATAACAGCAGTCTTCTATCAAGAGATATACAACACTACTTAACCAATTTGAATTCAAGGGATATTTTCCAAAGTCTCTACCAATTTGGATTAGTTATTGAAAATGAATTTTGGGATTGGTTGTCAGCCTCTCTCATATATGCTGTCCAGTACTCGTGACCCCCTCCTCACTGTTAACAGAACCCGTTTTTGTTTAGGTATTTCTGTTATCCACTTAACCTACGTGCTTCAGAAAAACTACTACCTGCTATAACCCTGTACTCATCCACCACACTCCTGAGCTCCCTATGCAGGCCTGTGTGGTCTAAGGCAGTGCCAATTGTTTGTATGTGGGCACTTAGCCCCAGAGTCTTTTTTCTATGTGCTCCAGCAGGGGAATGGTAGCCTACAAATGACATTTCTTAGAGCATTTTGCCAGCTGGGTATTGTCAATAAGAAGCATTGGATGGGAAATAAGAAGGGGTAGGGAGGGAAAAGCTATTGTCTTCCTGCTTCCAGTTCTGGCAAATGATTCAGTAGCTGAAAGAACCTGTAGATGACTATAGATTCTAGCACACAAAGTGGGACAGAGGCCTTTTGCTTTCTTACCTAGTGACAGAGCAGGAGTTTCATCAGAAGCAGCACCAATTCCTACACCCGGCATTGTACCACCTGCCCCTTTTCTTTCTTTGCAAGGATAGGGGCAATAGTGGCTTATGGCAGTTACTGGCCTCTGGCTAATTTGTCTGACTCCTTGATCATTCCACTCTTGTAATAATTTTGTTACCGAATCTCTGTATTTTTCTTTCCAGGGAACTGATTGATTCTAAAATTAATCTCATCCTACTGCCAGTGATAGCTTCAAGCATAGGTATATTGTATGATTTGAGCCAATGAGAATGCAGGAAACATTTGCTGGTAAAGTCTGGGATTATTTTGCTTTTATTTTCTGGGACAGTTTCCAGTAGCTTCTCTCTTTCTCTGTTAACAATCTCCCGTGTTCAGTTCCTACAGCTATTTTAATCACCCTCCCGGAGATTTCAATCCCAACAGAGGAAAGCAGGGTCAAAAGACCGCTAGAAAAATATACTTGGCCAAGTATATTTTGTCACCCCTGATACACACCCTACTTCTGGACTCCCAGTAATGGGAAGCCATAAATGTCTTTATTTTTAAGTCCCTGTGGGAAGGGATTTCTGTTATTTTCTGATTGCTGACACAACCATAATCTATGAAATGGAATGTCTGGGAAGAAATTCCTGAATCTAGATAACTCAGCAGAATGACATGCTGGGCAGCACTACAAGCCTGTGGCAAGGACACAGAATGTCTGAGTGCTCCCTCTAGGGTATTTAGACCCCATAATGACTTTGGGGGTTTCTTCCGTAGTTCCCTTAAATTCCAGTGGTCTTTCATAGAAAATATACATTAAAAGAACATAATTGGCCATGCTTGCATATTCAGGACGTATGACACAAGATAGGCCATCTTTAATGTAAAAAAAAAATGCTGTAGAATTTCAGACTCAGTGGCTCAGAAAAAGTCTCAGACATTTAATAGTCAGAACACCTGATAAATTTGGGGACAAATTTTTTTCCTTGTTTTGTTCTGGGGGACCTAAATTTTTCTGTTTTTTTTTTTTTTTTTCAAATCTGAAATACTTATCCCATTAATTACTAGAATTTTTTTCCAGGCATCCTTCAAAGTCCAAGGTCACTCTTCTAGTCTGTTTCTTTCTCCGAAAAGCATCTCTTTCATCCTATGAATCAATAATACTTTTGATTTCACTCTCTAAGTCTCCTTCCATTAGGCTTTTCAGTCAACTTCATTTCAGGCTGGAACTGGTCCCCTTCCTAACTCATCTCTGGCTTGACAATTATCTTTCTACCAGCACAACTTAGGCCATATATTCATCCTATATCCCACTGCCTTTGCATAGAAAGCCAAACTCATTCATAATTAGACTCCAACTTGCCTTTCTACTCTTATCTCTTCCTTTCCTTGACTTCCCTGGTTATAATCCTGGTACGCTATATTTAACTTGAGGAATATTCACTTTTCCTCAAACACCATATTTACATCCATATCTATGAGCCTTGTTCAATATTGTTCTGTTTTCCTGGAAATCTCACTCTATTTACACTTGATGGAATATCAGTCATTTATATATTCAGAATACATGTATTGAAAACCTATGTGCTGAACACAGTCCAAGGCACTGGGCATTCAAAATGATACCTGCCTTGGGCATTCATGCATAACTCAACGGGGAATATATAAATGTGTACAAATAAAATATAGTGTCCTAAGTACTATCATAAAGTCGTTTGAATCATACATGATTTGAACACATCTTGCATAGTATTATCTGTCTACCTACACTACAAAGTTTGCAAGGGTAAAGAGTGTATTATATTCATTTTGCATTACCTATCCTTAACCTGGAGCCCATTAGGAAGGAAGAAGGAAGGAAGGAAAGAAGGAAGGAGAGAAAGAAAGAGAGAAAGAGAAAAAGAGAGAAAGAAAGAAAAGCAAAGAACACAGAGCAAGCCTCTTTAAACTGGTCTAGCTACACTGTTCTGTGCCAGAACTATTGACATTTTACTATAGCACAAGAGCTCTTTTCCCTTTCATCAACTCTTACAGCAGAAAATGACTCTGACTTCCGGGACTGCTTGCAGGGGAGAATGTTAACAGACCTTTCAGTAGCTACAGTTTTCTTGTTGCCCATCGATGGATCAAGAGCTAATTCTCAAACTATTTTCAGGCCAACCTGGTAAGTACATAATATTTATTCAAGTGACACTAAGCCATTTGGCATGATTTCAACAGTAAAGAAAGGGCACTTTGAGAAAGGGCTTGTGGTATAAGTATGGTTGGCTCATAATTGTATGGGTGATGCCTCTGTTCATCTCCTGATAGGAAGGCTAGGAAATAGTTCTTTATAACTAGCTCTGTTTAATATTTTGCTTATTCTTTCTGCCATCCTCACTTCAGATCTGAATGACAGTATAATCAGACAGAACTGAAGCATAATCCCAGCAGAGAAGAGAAAGAGGCGATTAGGCCCTACTGATAAAGCAAATGAATTCTAGTTCATCCAAGGGAAAAAAAAAATGTTCAGGCTACAAGACAATGACCACTTTTTTCCCAAGCAGTGGGAGATTTATCAGTGACAAATGCTTGCTTAGGTTTATTTTCTGAATCCATTTTCTTGCATTTATAAAGGAGAAATGCTGAAAAATGGAATTCTTATGTTCCATTCATAACGGCTTTCAAGGATGATCTTGCATCTTTTAAAATCCATTCCTCTGATTGGTGGAAGACTTTCACCTCCTTAGACATCCATCTAAGACAGCACTTCCTTTTTTCATGTTTTAGAAAGGCAGAAATGGTTTAAAGGGGCTTGTAATTTGTTTGGAAAGAGGGTAAACACTTTACTGTGTTTGTGTATAGGTCACATCATATTAATTCCACTTGGGCGGGTAACCAGGGAGAGGACAGTTGTGCAAAATGGACATTGCTTTGAAATTCAGATAATAAGAGTTAGAGACTGGAAGTGGGAAGTGACATGATTGAGCCCCACAAAAAGGGAAAAGGACACAAAGAGCTTGGAAGAAAGTAGTGTGAGGGGAGACAGGGAGGGTATTGTTGCATGTTTACTCCAATCCTATAGTAAAAGCCCATAAACATTTATGACAAGCCAGAATAAATGATTAACTGCTTATGGCTTTCAAACCAGAACCAGCCGCATCACAATAAACACTATATTATTGGAGAGATACCTAAACATGGATAAGATTCTAACTTTTAAATTTTTTTATTTTATTTTTTGATCTCATTCTATTTATAAATATTTTGGGGTATATTTCTGAAAGAGAAGGATTTTTTGAAAACACAGCCATAACAGTGTTATCGAACACAAATGAAATGACACTTCATCAACAATATTTCAAATAGCTAGTCAGTATTCAAATATTCCCAATTGTCTAATGAACTTTAAAAATGTGTTTGAATTGGGATCCAAAAATTATCCCATATGACAGGTTTCTAAGTCTTTGCCATGCATTTTAATCTATAGGTTCCTTTTCCAACTGTTTCTGCTTCCCTGTGAAAGATCCTTATTACTGGTTCTAAAATGAAGCAGAGTTCCTGGCACATAGTGAGGCTTAGTAAATATTTATAGACTAAAGGACAGAGAAAGAATATTTTCCACTGCCCTGCTTGTGGTAGGAACAGTCATTTCTAGAATGATCACCTTTTTGTCTTTCCCTTTCACCTACCTGTAGCCTCTCATTGGGTTCCTTCACTGTTCTACAACCTTTAAAAATGAAGCAGGCCCATTCCCGCGTGCTCACCAACCTGTGGCACATGAAGCCCTTCTCTGTGCTCCCTTCAAGCCTCTCACCTCTCATAATTCACTGAATAAATCACTTTGTGCTTTCCTTCCCAAATGAGGATATTGTACACAACTTGAAGGCAGTGACCATTCTTAATTGATCTGCTATCTCCAGCTCCTAAAACACTTTCCATCACAGAGTATACTCTCAATGAATGTTTTCTGTTGTTGATAAAAATTAAAATGAATGTCAGTTCTCATTTACAGACTTAAGGATTAAAGAGAAAGGCCATAGAAATGATCAAAGCCAGCATTCTTTCCCCCTCATGTGTAGATTCTAGTTTTCCACAGGCTCCTATACAATCACCGGTTAAGCATCACTCTTCGAATCACGGTGTGCTTTTAGATAAGAATGGATATGGTTCCTTTCCGATCTGTGTGCATGCGGCAGTTTTCTAGTGCATTTTAATTAACTCCAGTTTTGTTTTTGCACAAAGAACAGTAGTATGAAAGGCAAAAGAAAATATGTTCCTAGAGTGGTCGTCAGTACTGGTGCCTCAGAGGAAAGAGCTGAGCTACAGGTGGCAATTCTAAATTGGAGCTTGCTACAGGACTGTGCAGGGGTAAAAATACATTTGCACTCTGAGAAGAAAGACTACAATTCCATTTCTGATCAATAGTGAAGCACCCTGCCAAAGCATGGCTAAGGAGTCAAGTTACTGTTTTCAAACATGTTTTCTCTCTCCAGTCATTGCTCTCAGTGAGAACCTGGTAGTAGTGGTACAAAATGGGGCATACTTTAAAGTGACAGGGCACTCCTCCAGTGGCCTCCCATACTCCAGCTGCAAGCTTCTGTTCCACTAAAGTAGGATCAAGTTTTAAACTGCAAGTAGCACTTTAGCTTTCTCAACTGAGGATCTGAGATATGTACTTATATTCCAAGTAATACTGAGATTTCTGAAAAATTAAAGCTTCAAGCCATGACTTTTATTTATTGTCAGTTGGCTGGAGGGTAAAAATAGATATAGACTAACCTGCCAGATGAGTAAAATGGGGAGGTGGTGCATATTCTAGGAAGTGCACAGCAAAAAAAAATAGGCGCCAGAGCTGCTTAGAGATGGCTGCAAAAAATGATCTGGGTTAAGCCTAGGAAAGTAAATACTAATGGACTTGAACAAGAGATCTGGAAAAAAACAAGTATTTCGTGGTAGAAGGGTAATTGAAAAGGGGATGACCTAAAAACCCCTTTGGATACTAATGGAGCTATGTATCATTTGTTGGTCTTTCTTTTGTTTTTCCTCCCAAATACCTAACTTTGTCTCTTGTTCCTAATTTCCAGAATTAAATTTTAGCCCAAGATGTCAACATACGCATAACCATATCAAATATTTGAGTATTAACTCATTATCTACCAGCTCCTCAAACATTTATAAGACAAAACACAAAATAAATAGGATTCAATTCTTGTTGATTCAACAAAGTTGAGAATAGATAGTCCAGTTAACAAAAAAATGATGAACACAAAGGGAAAGAGGAGAGGAACCCGATATATGTTCTCTACGTCTTTTAGAAAACATGGAGTTGTTCCTTTGGCCACATATATGTGAATCTATAAGAAAGGTGATATTGTAGACATCAAGGGAATGGGTACTGTTCAAAAAGGAATGCCCCACAAGTGTTACCATGGCAAAACTGGAAGAGTCTACAGTGTTACCTAGCACGCTGTTGGCATTGTTGTAAACAAACAAGTTAAGGGCAAGATTCTTGCCAAGAGAATTAATGTGCATATTGAGCAAGCACATTAAGCACTCTAAGAGCAGAGATAGCTTCCTGAAACACATGAAGGAAAATGATCAGAAAAAGAAAGAAGCCAAAGAGAAAGGTACCTGGGTTCAACTGAAGCACCAGCCTGCTCCACCCAGAGAAGCACACTTTGTGAGAACCAATGGGAAAGAGCCCGAGCTGCTGGAACCTATTCCCTATGAACTCATGGCATAATAGGTGTTAAAATAAATAAATAAACAAAAGACCTCTGGGCTGTAAAAAAAAAAAAAAAATTGTCTAATTTATATGACATTGGTATAATTTCCCCAGAATTCGAATGCAACTTTTAAAGTAAAACCTCTGGAAAATAAATCATGCATCACTGGTCATTTAAAACCCATTTTAAAGCAATTCAATAGCATCTAGAGCAAAGGTTACAGAAGATGCTGTCAGGGTGTCTCCCATTTCCTACACCACTGAATGTTTCCTATCTCTCTCTGCATGAGGACACAATCTGTCCAGAAAGCTCATGTGTACTCTTCAAGATAGGATAGAAGTGCCAGGAAATGAATGTCCCCAGGAGCAACCATTAACCAGTAATATGTGGGAAGATGTGGATAAACACTTGAGCTTGCTTGCCCTCAGTGAGCAGTGCTGTAGTGTGTGCTACAGTTTATCAGTGTGTCCTCTGTGTGATTGAGTTTGGAATTACAACCTCAACGTGTCTTAACTGCCTTTCCCTCCTACCATATCACTCTTTCCCACTCCCCCACTGTACTCTCTGAAGTTACTTCCCAAATAAACTATCAGAATTCAAGTTCTTGTCTCAAGATATGCTTTAGGGGGACCTCAAACATTGACAATGATACACAACTGTTTTAATTAATTCCCATGAGAAATGGCAATTGACTATGGTTAAAATAGTGCTTTCTTGGCGCCATTTATTCACATACAATGTCAATTTTTCCATACCAGCATTAGCTTCTGACTATGATTTAGCTCATAACTTTTCTAAGTGAGTTTAAAATGGATTGACTTTACTCGCAAATATGGTAAAATTATACATGAAATCACATTGACAGCCATACACTTTTCCTAATATATAAAGTTATATTTTTAATGTTTGCTTATGTGTCACGTGAAATGTTGTATTTCATGTTTTGCAAAACACTGAGCTATATAGTGTAGATAAGACGCATGCTTTCTCTGTCACCAGCCCATGACCCCATAGTTAAGGATTGTTAAGGTAAAAATCTATCAAATTTTTTACTAGACACTGCCCTTGGGGTGTTGGAGAATTGCACTTTTCTTGTTAGATGACTTCTGTCTGGATTGACAATGTCCATTTTGAGTTATGAGTTTCTACCCAGCAGGAACCCTACCTGGCAGGTTTCTTTCATATTAGCATCCAGTACAATGGCACCAAAAGTGAGAAATAGATGGGGGTGGTAATAGTAGTAACTGGCACTCATTTTATGTCTATGAAAATTCGTTAAGAATATATAAGATGCAAAAAGAAAGAATGCAATACTTTGGGTTCATAGTCAAAGGGCTAGTTATCTTCTGCCAATTTGTAGCAAAACTTTGTGTTTTTGGAGGGGGTGTTTTGTATTTGAAAAGACACAATTCCTCAAAATACAACTCAGGACCCAAAGCTTATAAAAGCACTTTATAAAGGGGAATTAATATTTGGTTTTTGGTGGGTTTTTTTTCCTAAAGAGGCACTCCAATTTTTTTCTAAGTGACAAACTTTGTTTCTCAGGAATTTTATTGTTATTACTAATTTGTGAACCACATGTTGCTTGTTACCAACAAATCTAATTTATCTAATTCATGAAAAACTATGGCTAAATTTCTGGAGACGTGTGTTGGGGAGGGAGGAAAGGAGAGGCTGAGATCTAGCAAAATGCTGAGACAACATCCACTGAAGTCATTGCTCATGCAGATCTAGAGAGATAAGCACAGACAGGATATGAAATTGTATAGATTATGAACATCTCTGGTTGATTAAAGGGAATGGAAATACATTTTCTCTTTCATATTGGAAGAGGCTTAACATTAAAAAACTAATCTCTTTTGAGATAAAGTTCATTAACACAATGATTATTCATTTGGCTTTTATAATGATATTGCTGCTTAATCACCAGAACATTGCTTCCTGTGCTCGGTGGGAACCAGCAGGAAACATTTGAAGAGCAAGTCTTGCTGCTAATGTGACGGGAGAGGGAATAGTATTCTCACTGCTCTTCATTTCAAAAGTACAGCACATTCTTGCTCAGAAGTCTAAAACCCCTTGTCCGATAGCATGAGCTTTAAGCCCCACAACAAACACAGAATAAAGTTATATAACCCTGAAAGCTAAATCTTTGCCTCAGGTCTGGTGTTTCTCTCTGGATTACACATAAAGGTTCTCAGGGGGGGGCATTTTCATTACGAACCAAGATTTGAAGTGTTTGATCTTGGTAGTTGCAGATACCATAGCACTGAATTCGATAGCTCATTTGACTGTTTAGCTCAGTAAACAAAGACATGAACAAATCGAACCAAACTATAAATCTTTAAAACTATATCCTCCTTGATGCAAGTTGAACCCACAGTGCCTCCCTAAAACTAAATAGTCTCTCTGCAATGGAATCAGAATGAAAATATAATCATAAGATGTCACATAGACAACTATTAATTTTCATTCACCAAAGATTCTTTTGAATATAAGAATTGATAAACTTTCTGTAGGGAGTTAAATT
Organism: Gorilla gorilla gorilla; assembly: GCF_029281585.2. Classification (NCBI taxonomy): domain Eukaryota; kingdom Metazoa; phylum Chordata; class Mammalia; order Primates; family Hominidae; genus Gorilla; species Gorilla gorilla. The sequence goes on from NC_086017.1 coordinate 11,691,339, forward strand.
ATTAATATGGCACAATATGCAAAATTATCTACTAGTATGTATTGCACAGTGTAGCCACAGTAGTCAAAGCTGTAAGTTCCAAAAACTAGAAACCAACTTTGGATGATTTAAGCAGACGTCAAATGGATTCAAAGGATGTTAGGTTAATTCACAAAATTATCCAGTAACTCAACTTCAAAAGCTGGGCAGGAACAAAGAATGTTTGTAGTGGTTAGGACTGACATCAGTGGTTTCAAACATAAAATCATTTAAACAAAGACAGTATTTTCATTGAACATTAAACTTCCCAGCTCACACTGCATACTCATCTACAACCAACCTAGAAATGTAACGTGACTGCCACTAAGGCTGCCACCAGTCAGAAAAATGGGTTTTCTAATGCCTCTGTGTCTTCAAGATCTGGAGAGTACAATTCTGGAGTAGGTACACATTCCTGGCCAGGTAATGCAACAAGCTCAGGCAGGCCCTTGCAGCAAAGAGACCAAATGATCACTGGCTTGATTCACCAGGACTCCCAGGATTTGATGAATTTCTCCAAGATAAAGAGTTCAGATGCTGGTCAGCCAAAAACATATTTTCATTATCTACCATTGGATAAGCCCAACACAATTACACATTCATAACAAGGAGGTACTTAGAACATATCTTGACATAACTGAGAACCTATTATTAATTCAATTGGATGGTTAAAAGCTTTGTTTACAACTTCTCCAAAACCTGACCATATGTTCATGTCAGAAACAAATCAACCTTTTCTAACCAACCACATAATACTTCTGGCCTGCTTCAATTTGCCCACAGCTTCTCAGCTAAGCCATCAGAGTTGTAGAAAGAAAGAAAAAAAAGAGAAAGTTGTATATAGCACAGGAGATTGCTAAGGAACGTTTCCTAGGCCTTAGGGGTGCCTTTACAACATTGACATGTTTAAGAGAGGGACGTTTTCCAAAGAGTGCTGATAGAGGGGTTGGTGTCTGTGAAGTGTGCTGACCCCCTTTTGATCATATCCAAGGCACTTCCAAGTCTCAGTAACTGAACCTAAATGATTTGGGAACTCATAAAGAGACCTGATACCAGGGATGTGCACTTTCATTACGATGTTCCATTTCATTATTTTGCAAAACCCTGGTGAATATATCTGACTCCCACTGAGATCAGATCTGAAAAGCTCACACAGAGACAAGAGCACATGGGCTGAAAATCAGAGAGAGGTCACTAGTGGAATGTGAGAAGCTATGTTTTGACATTTGTCAAATGTTAACAAAAACAATCCTCATTAATCTTATATCTGTGAATAGTGACAGGTAACAGCAGGAACAAATAAGACATGGATAATGCAAAGCATGAGCTAATGTAAAATGAATTCATATTTGATTAGTGGATACACGATGTAATTTTTGCAATATCTATTTGTTCTTATCTTTTCTTCTGCTAATGTTATAATTGGGTTCAACTCCCTGAGTACAACCTGGTTAAGTGACACTGTGCACTTAAATATTTTCAATGAATCATGATTAACAATGTATTCGTAAGTGGCAGAAATCTTATCCAGGCACAAATAGGTCAGAGTGTATACTGGCTGAAATCACAGAGAGTCTCTTGAGTAAGAAAATCTTTTGAGCAGGAAATATCTGAATCAGCCAGCAGTATTGGAAAAGCATGTGTATTAGAAGACTTGGGAACATTGTGTTGTGATAAGGAAACATTAAATTCAACAGAAATTTTGATGAGAATTTTAGCTAGAAAATACAATGTTATTTGGTTAAGGACAGAACCCCCAATCTTGTCTGAGGCAAGAATTACATGCTGAAACCTCCGCCCCAGCCCTGGGTCCAGACTCCTGTGTGAAAGAGACCGCAGTGCAGACTTCAGCACTGCATGTATGCTGGATGCTCAATAACTGTGGAAGATGATGAAGTTCAATATTGATTTTTTCAGTCATATCCAGACCCCCAGATAATAAGAAATGGTGCAGTGTCATCACCTCAGCTTAAAGGACAAATGAAAAAGCTCACTGCAGGATTTGCATGTTATATGTATTTTCTCCTTTACATGAAATTTCCCTTTGCAAATGTTATCCATTGGAAACTTTCTGCCCATGATTTCAAACTGGCTAAACTTCAACAGAACTTAGACATACACTCTGAAGTCAGGAACACAGCCCTGCATTCTCTCCGGATTCTCTCATGGAATAACTTTACGACCCCGGGTATATCACTTCATCTTTTTTAGTCTCAATTACTTCATTTGCTTAATGAATGGTCAGAGGGAAACAATGTCATCAAAGATCCCTTTCAGTCAAATGAATTGAAGCAGGAACAGTCTGTCATCTCATATAATATGAATCCCTCACTTAGGAGTAAGATATTTTAGACTTGAACTATCACAAGGAGTATTAGATCAGAGCAAAGGAAGGGCTTAATTTTTAAGAAGCATCTAGAGGTACTGAAGTTAAGGTTGTAAGGCAAATCACATAATCACCATCCCAAAATATTATATGAAAATAGTCATCTATCCTGAAAAGCAGGTAACTAAATTAGATCAACACTTGAGATCCCAATAAGATTTTCTTTATATAGAGAGCTGTTTATCTGCTCTGACTCCTGTATTTTAAATTATTTTGGGCTACTATCCTTCCATTGCTATTATAAATCATTAGAAACTCAACATTTTCCTTATTATATATGTGAAATAATTCAATGAAAACTATTAACACAGTTGAAAACAGTAGTAGATGCAGACAAGCACATGTATTTAATGGATTCACTGCTCAACAGATCATCAGATCTATCCAAATTGTGCATGTCTAAAGCCGTCATCATATCTCTTACCTCTTTTTTATCCTCATAGTGAAGAAGAAATGCAACATGGCAAAACTCGTATCTTGGGAAGGCAAGTGTTTTTGGTAATAACAAAAAAGTTAAAGTTGCTCAATTCTCAGTGTATAGATAAAAGTCTCCTGAAGAATTTAAAGATGGTAATTATGTATACTCACTAAAATCAGTTAGGAAAACCTAACTTTCATTCTTTGTACAAACAGAAAAGTGATTATGTATATATATATATACTATAGGACACTTGAAAAACAGTACATAAATATCAGGTACATTTAATGGCATCATTACACAGAAAGCTTATCCTGTGTCACAGAAGCATTTGATCTGAGGTTAAAATCTCCGATGTCGGATTGCAAACCTGCTTTGTACAAAGCACTATAATAGGAAGAATAGGTTGACACCAAAGAAACAGGTTTGGAGAAGCTTAGAGTCTAGTAGAAAAGAACAATAGCTATTCAAGTCAAGGTTTCCTGAGATCTTTTCAAACTAACCTTGATATGAACAATACTGCCTTCTTTGGATTACTGATACATGAGGCTATCACATACGTTTTTGTTAACTTTCTCTAAATTATCAAGTCATTTGCAGCAGGTAGGCCAATCCCTTCAAGCCTCTTCACAGAATCACCTGCTTAAAGAGGTTTACCTTGACCACTCTACATAAATTAGCAAAATTCGTTACTCTATTACCATCAGACAAACCGAATTTTATTGTTCACTTCTTTTCTGTTTCCTCCTTCTAAAATATAAATCCTATGAGTTGGCGAACTTTTGTTTTGTTCACTATCTTCAGTTACTAGGATAGTAATTAATACTCAGAAATTGCATTATAAATTTTTGCTGAAGAAGTAAATGGATGGATGGATGGATGGATGAATGAATATATGTGTATTTCCTGGCATGGATGACATACACTAACTTATTCAAAGAAATAGCCTAATCCGAGTTTATTTTAAAACTCTTTAGTACTTGTATAATAGGCACATTTTATTTCTGCAATCTAATTTTACAAGTATTTTTGTTTAAAAAAGAATAAGGATCGCTGCCCTGCCATGAAATAAAATGACAAAGAATTGTCATTTATTGTCACTAAAGACTCACACTTGTCCAATTTCTAATCATTTTCAGAGAAAATAATTTCAACTTTTCCACCAAAGTGACCCATTCCAGAATTTGACATCTCTTCTTATAAGGAAATTCTTTTTTTAGCTCATGTTAATTTTCTCTGTTTTCTTTTCCACGTAGTCCATTTTTTTTTATCTTTGGCAATAGAAACAATTCCATCACAAGATGCCAACAATTTACTCCAAAAAATATAAATAGAATGAGATGTGCGTGTGTTAAAACCATATCATCCATAGTAGGAAAGGGTGTGCCAAAAGGCAAAGAAAAAAAAAATTTAGTTCAAATGAAAGTATACATATGCTAAGCCAAGTTTTTTTTTTTTTTTCCAGTTCCAGGAACTAATGAGTAAGAAGTTGTTAGACTTCCCCACATGTCTAAGAACTGGTCCATATTTTTGTAGATGAAACTTACAGAATTTACTTGACAGCACAAACATGTATATTTATAAAATAAAAAAAGATGATGGGTGTATCTCTGTCTCTATTTTTAAGGAAGATAATGATAATTATTCATAATACTATTTTATTTCAAGCAGAAAAGAAATATTAGTTCATTATGCAATTACCATGTTTTCACCACTTTTCTAAAGCAACAAAATATTGTGCAGAGAAATTATATCCTTTTTTTCCCTTAATGTAAGAATTTCATTTTAGCTGGTCTATTCCTCATAGAATGCCAAACTACTATGATAGAAAGGATGAATAATACACACACAAACACACACATACACACACACCTGCACACACACATCCAGTTGATTTTAATATCTTGTAAAAAGAAACGGACAAAATCTATATATTGGTGAATCTCTATATCCATATATCAACCTATTTAGATAAATATTGATACATAAAACACAAATTAAATTTTTATTATACTTTTTAAGTTCTAGGGTACATGTGCACAACGTGCAAGTTTGTTACATAGGTATATATGTGCCATGTTAGTTTGCTGCACCCATCAACTCGTCATTTACATTAGGTATTTCTCCTAATGCTATCCTTCCCCCAGGCCCCCACCACGTGACAAGCCCTGGTGTGTGATATTCCCCTTCCTGTGTAAGTGTTCTCATTGTTCAATTCCCACTTATGAGTGAGAACATGCAGGGTTTGGTTTTCTGTCCTTGTGATAGTTTGCTAAGAATGATGTTTTCCAGCTTCACCCATGTCCCTGCAAAGGACATGAACTCATCCTTTTTTATGGCTGCACAGTATTCCATGCTGTATATGTGCCACATTTTCTTAATCCAGTCTATCATTGATGGGCATTTGGGTTGGTTCCAAGTCTTTGGTATTGTAAATACTGCCGCAATAAACATACGTGTGCATGTGTCTTCATAGTACAATGATTTATAATCCTTTGGGTATATACCCAGTAATGGGATGGCTGGGTCAAATGGTATTTCCAGCACTAGATCCCTGAGGAATCGCCACACTGTCTTCCACAATGGTTGAACTAATTTACACTCCCACCAACAGTGTAAAAGCATTCCTATTTTTCCACATCCTCTCCCACATCTGTTGTTTCCTGACATTATAATCATCGCCATTCTAACTGGTGTGAGATGGTATCTCATTGTGGTTTTGATTTGCATTTCTCTGATGACCAGTTATGATGAGCATTTTTTCATGTGTCTGTTGGCTGCCTAAATGTCTTCTTTTGAGAAGTGTCGTTCATATCCTTCACCCACCTTTTGATGGGGTTGTTTTTTTCTTGTAAATTTGTTTGAGTTCTTTGTAGATACTGGATATTAGCCCTTTGTCAGATGGGTAGATTGCAAAAATTTTCTCCCTTTCTGTAGGTTGCCTGTTCACTTTGATGGTAATTTCTTTTGCTGTGCAGAAGCTCTTTAGTTTAATTAGATCCCATTTGTCAGCATTGGCTTTTGTTGCCATTGCTTTTGGTGTTTTAGTCATGAAGTCTTTGCCCGTGCCTATGTCCTGAATGGTATGGCCTAGGTTTTCTTCTAGGGTTTTTATGGTTTTAGGTCTAACATGTGAGTCTTTAATCCATCTTGAATTAATTTTTGTATATGGTATAAGGAAGGAATCCAGTTTCAGCTTTCTACATATGGCTAGCCAGTTTTCCCAGCACCATTTATTAAATAGGGAATCCGTTCCCCATTTCTTATTTTTGTCAGGTTTGTCAAAGATCAGATGGTGGTAGATGTGCGGTGTTATTTCTGAGGCCTCTGTTCTGTTCCATTAATCTATATCTGTTTTAGTATCAGTACCATGCTGTTCTGGTTACGGTAGCCTTGTAGTATAGCTGGAAGTCAGGTAGCATGATGCCTCCAGCTTTGTTTTTTTTGCTTAGAATTGTCTTGGCTATGCGGGCTCTTTTTTGGTTCCATATGAACTTTAAAGCAGTTTTTTCCAATTCTGTGAAGAAAGTCATTGGTAGCTTGATGGGGATGACATTGAATCTGTAAATTACCATAGGCAGTATGGCCATTTTCACGATATTGATTCTTTCTATCCATGAGCATGGAATGTTCTTCCATTTGCTTGTGTCCTCTTTTACTTTGCTGAGCAGTGGTTTCTAGTTCTCCCTGAAGAGGTCCTTCAGATCCCTTGTAAGTTGCATTCCTAGGTATTTTATTCTCTTTGTAGCAATTGTGAATGGAGTTCACTCATGATTTGGCTCTCTGTCTGTTACTGGTGTATAGGAATGCTTGTGATTTTTGCACATTGATTTTGTATCCTGAGATTTTGCTGAAGTTGCTGATCAGCTTAAGGAGATTTTGGGCTGAGATGATGAGGTTTTCTAAATATACAATCATGTCATCCACAAACAGAGACAACTTGACTTCCTCTTTTCCTAATTGAATACCCTTTATTCCTTTCTGCTGCCTGATTGCCCTGACCAGAACTTCCAATACTATGTTGAATAGGAGTGGTGAGAGAGGGCATCCTGGTCTCCTGCCAGTTTCTAAAGGGAATGCTTCCAGTTATTCCCCATTCAGTATGATATTGGCTGTGGGTTTGTCATAAATAGCTCTTATTATTTTGAGATACCTTCCATCCATACCTAGATTATTGAGAGTTTTTAGCATGAAGGGCTGTTGAATTTTGTTGAAGGCCTTTTCTGCATCTATTGAGATAATCGTGTGGTTTTTGTCATTGGTTCTGTTTATGTGATGGATTGCGTTTATTGATTTGCATATGTTGAACCAGCCATGCATCCCAGGGATGAAGCTGACTTGATTGTGGTGGATAAGCTTTTTGATGTTCTGCTGGATTCGGTTTGCCTATATTTTATTGAGGACTTTCGCATCAATGTTTATCAAGGATATTGGTTCAAAATTCTCTTTTTTTGTTGTATCTCTGCCAGGCTTTGGTATCAGGATGATGCTGGCCTCATAAAATGGGTTAGTGAGGATTCCCTCTTTTTCTATTGTTTGGAATAGTTTCAGAAAGAATGCTACCAGCTCCTCTTTGTGTCTCTGGTAGAATTCAGCTGTGAATCCGTCTGTTCCTGGACTTTTGTTGGTTGGTAGGCTATTAATTATTGCCTCAATTTAAGAGCCTGTTATTGGTCTATTCAGAGATTCCGCTTCTTCCTGGTTTAGTCTTGGCAGGGTGTATGTGTCCAGGAATTTATCCATTTCTTCTACATTTTCCAGTTTATTTGTGTAGAGGTGTTTATAGTATTCTCTGATGGTAGTTTGTATTTCTGTGGGATCAGTGGTGATACTCCCTCTACCATTTCTTATTGCATCTATTTGATTCTTCTCTCTTTTCTTCTTAGTCTTGCTAGTGGTCTATGAATTTTGTTGATCTTTTCAAAAAACCAGCTCCTGGATTCATTGATTTTTTTAATAGTTTGTTTGTGTCTGTATCTCCTTCAGTTCTGCTCTGATCTTAGTCATTTCTTGCCTTCTGCTAGCTTTTGAATTTGTTTGCTCTGGCTTCTCTAATTCTCTTAATTGTGATGTTAGGGTGTTGATTTTAGATCTTTCCTGCTTTCTCTTGTAGGCATTTACTGCTATAAATTTCCCTCCACACACTGCTTTAAATGTGTCCCAGAGATTCTGGTACGTTGTGTCTTTGTTCTCATTGGTTTCAAAGAACATCTTTATTTCTGCCTTCATTTCGTTATTTACCCAGTAGTCATTCAGGAGCAAGTTGTTCAGTTTCCATGTAGTTGTGTGGTTTTGACTGAGTTTCTTAATCCTGCGTTGTAATTTGATTGCACTGTGGTCTCAGAGACAGTTTGTTGTGATTTCTGTTCTTTACACTTGCTGAGGAGTGCTTTACTTCCAATTATGTGGTCAATTTTAGAATAAGTGTGATGTGGTGCTGAGAAGAATGTATATTCTGTTGATTTGGGGTGGAGAGTTCAGTAGATGTCTATTGAGTTGGCTTGGTCCAGGGCTGAGTTCAAGTCCTGGATATCCTTGTTAACCTTCTTTCTTGTTGATCTGTCTAATATTGACAGTGAGGTGTTAAAGTCTCACATTATTATTGTGCGGGAGTCTAAGTCTCTGTAGGTCTCTAAGGACTTGCTTTATGAATCTGGGTGCTCCTGTATTGGGTGCATATATATTTAGGATAGTTAGCCCTTCTTGTTGAATCGATCCCTTTACCATTATGTAATGCCCTTCTTTGTCTCTTTTGATCTTTCTTGGTTTAAAATCTGCTTTATCAGAGACTAGGATTGCAACCCTTGCTGTTTTTTTGCTTTCCACTTGCTTGGTAGATCTTCCTCTATCCCTTTATTTTGAGCCTATGTATGTCTCTGCACGTGAGATGGGTCTCCTGAATACAGCACACTGATAGGTCTTTAGTCTTTATCCAATTTGCCAGTCTGTGTCTTTTAATTGGGGCATTTAGCCCATTTACATTAAGGTTAATATTGTTATATGTAAATTTGATCCTGTCATTATAATGTCAGCTGGTTATTTTGCCCATTAATTGATGCAGTTTCTTCATAGCATTGATGGTCTTTACAATTTGGCATGTTTTTGCAGTGGCTGGTACCGGTTTTCCTTTCCATGTTTAGTGCTTCCTTCAGGACCTCTTGTAAGGCAGGCTTGGTCATGACAAAATCTCTCAGCATTTGCTTGTCTGTAAAGGATTTTATTTTTCCTTCTCTTATGAAGCTTAGTTTGGCTGGATATGAAATTCTGGGTTGAAAATTCTTTTCCTTAAGAATGTTGAATATTGACTCCCACTCTGTGGCTCATAGGGTTTCTGCCAAGAGGTCCACTGTTAATCTGATAGGCTTCTCTTGGTGGGTAACCCAACCTTTCTCTCTGGCTGCCCTTAAAATATTTTCCCTCATTTCAACCTTGGCGAATCTGACAATTATTTGTCTTGGGGTTGCTCTTCTTGAGGATTATCTTTGTGGTGTTCTCTGTATTTCCTGAATTTGAATGTTGGCCTGCCTTGCTAGATTGGTGAAGTTTTCCTGGATAATATCCTGCAGAGGGGTTTCCAACTTGGTTCCATTCTCCCCAGCACTTTCAGGTACACCAGTCAAAGGTAGATTTGGTCTTTTCACATAGTCCTATATTTCTTGGAGGCTTTGTTCGTTTCTTTTTACTTTTTTCTCTAAACTTGTTTTCTCGCTGTATTTCATTAATTTAATCTTCAATCACTGATATACTTTCTTTCACTTGATTGAATTGGCTATTGAAACTTGTGCATGCATCACGAAGTTTTCATGCCATCATTTTCAGCTCCATCAGGTCATTTAAGGTCTTCTCTACACTGTTTATCTTAGTTAGCCATTTGTCTAAACTTTTTTCAAGATTTCAAGGTTTTTAGCTTCCTTGTGATGGGTTAGAACATCCTCCTTTAGCTCAGAGAAGTTTGTTTTTACCGACCTTCTGAAGCCTACTTCTGTCAACTCATCAAAGTCATTCTTTGTCCTGCTTTGTTCCATGCTGGTGAGGAGCTGCGATCCTTTGGAGGAGAAGAGGCACTCTGGTTTTGATAGTTTTCAGCTTTTCTGCTCTGGTTTCTCCCCATCTTTGTGGCTGTATCTACCTTTGGTCTTTGACGTTGGTGACCCACAGATGGGGTTTTGGTGTAGATATCCTTTGTGTTGATGTTGATGCTATTCCTTTCTGTTTGTTAGTTTTCCTTCTAACAGTCAGGTCCCTCAGCTGCAGGTCTGTTGGAGTTTGCTGGAGGATCACTCCAGACCCTGTTTGCCTGGGTATCACTAGCAGTGGCTGCAGAAGAGCAAATATTGCAGAATAGCAAATATTGCTGCCTGATCCTTTCCCTGGTAGCTTCGTCCCAGCGGGGCACCCTCCTATATGAGGTGTCTCTCAGCCCCTACTGGGAGGTGTCTCCCAGTTAGGCTACATAGGCTACATTTGAGGAGGCAGTCTGTCTGTTCTCAGAGCTCAAATGCCATGCTGGGAGAACCACTGCTCTCTTCAGAGCTGTCAGACAGGGATGTTTAAGTCCACAGAAGTTTCTGCTGCCTTTTGTTCAGGTATGCCCTGCCTACAGAGGTGGAGTCTACAGAGGCAGTAGGCTTTGCTGAGCTGCGGTAGGCTCCACCCAGTTCTAGCTTCCTGGCCTCTTTGTTTATCTACTCAAGCCTCAGCAATGGCAGATGACCCTCCCCCAGCCAGGCTTTAGCCTGGCAGGTTGATCTCAGACTGCTGCGCTAGCAGTGAATAAGGCTCTGTGGGCATGGGGCCCGCTGAGCCAGGCACAGGAGAGAATCACCTGGTCTGCCGGTTGCTAAGAATGTGGAGAAAGCGCAGTATTTGGGCAGGAGTTTCCCGTTTTTCCAGGTACAGTCTGTCACAACTTCCCTTGGCTAGAAAAGGGAAATCCCCCAACCCCTTGCACTTTCCCAGGTGAGGCGACGCCCTGCCCTGCTTTGGCTTGCCCTCCATGGGCTGAACTCACTGTCCAACAAGTCCCAATGAGATGAACCAGGTACTTCAGTTGGAAATGCAGAAATCACCCATCTTCCGCATTGATCACACTGAGAGCTACAGACCAGAGCTGTTCCTATTCAGCCATCTTGAAACAGAGCCTGAATAAGATGTTTTAATCCCAAATTAGATTTCTAAGAAAACAAAACTGATTAACTCATACAAGAATTACAGTATGACTATTTTCTTCATTATCTCAATCGAATGTCATAAAATATTACAAGTTCAGTCATTAGAATATAGAGAATAAGTGCTAGAAAGGAGATATGGGGAAATTATATAACTATATGTGAATGTTTGATATAGCTAGATTGTAAACTAAATGATTTCATACTGTACTTTGCCTAAGTAAATAACTGAAGCTCTATAGCGAGAGTTAAATGCAAATTATCACGCTTTATTTTATATTAAAGAGTCAGAACTGCATGAGTTCAAGTTTTAAGTTAGCATAATTTTTCTCAAACATTTCCATATAATAACCAAAATTATTCAATTATTTTGTAAGTTATTTATATATGTTATTATAAAAACCTATTATAAAATGGTTGCTTATTTTTTGTCTTTATCTAACTTTCCTTTAGCTAATAAGTTTTAAAAATCAGAATTGGCTTGGTACCAAATAAATATGACCTGCTAAATATTTAGAATTCAGGTTTGCAGATGATTTTCAAAAACATTTGACCATACTTGGTTTTCACTGATTAAAACCACTTAAAACATAGTCTTCTTACCAGATACCATATTTTATTTAATACATTTCTATTACTGAGACTCATCCCTTTTAATATAGAATTTTTTGATGTGTAACAGCCAAGTGCAGAGTATACATATGAACGCTGAGTCACCCTCTCAACTATTCATCCTGTTGAAGTAAGAACGGTTAGGATTGAATCCTTACTCACTCCCTATTAACCAGATGTGCTGCAGTGGCAATGCATTCTCTTTTTCAAAAGCTGTACTCATGTCCTGGGAATGGTGACAATGATATCCAACTTAACGCCCACTGCCAGAACTAGATAAAATAGCATGGGTGAACCATCCAGAAGAGTTGCTTGCACATAGCAGTCATTCAAAATAATGTTAATCCTTTTCTCTTCCAAGCCCTCTCCCCTTACCATGTTTGTTAGTCATGTGTATCTTGGCTAAATTTCCCAAACTTTCTTTGCACCTCAATTTGTTTATTGGTAAAATGATAATATTATATGCCATTTTACGTGATGTCAGGGTCAAATGGCAGTGGAAAAATATATATACTTTTCTATGTATATAGTGTGTGCATGAAAATGCTCTGAAAAGTATAAATAATGCAAATATTTGAGTCATTATCAGATGAGTTTTAAAGTAATTAGTTCAAAATCTATAAGTCTTGAAAGTTTATATTATTTTATAAAGCTTGCTATTCTTGGAAACTTATTTTTAAAACGGGTCAACTGTTTTCTTCAAATTCACATTTATTTCGGGTCATTAGTTTGCACTTTATAAGTAACTCCATCTAAATACAACATCTTTGGGGCACTTACATATCTTTTCTGCTATATTAGGCTTCATGACCACATAGTTAATATATTATATATTGATAGATATGCCTTTCTTTAGTTCCTTCCACTTAGTGAATATGCATACTCCAATCAGATGGCCTGAAAAAGTATGCAACATACGCCTGCATCAGCACAATCTGTTTTAACTTCTAGAAATGCAATGTATGTATGTATAAACTGAATGCACATATTGTATATATGTGCATGTATATATATCCTATTAGTTCTGTCCCTCCAAGAGAACCCTGACTAATACAGATTTTGGTACCAGGAGTGGTTCCAGAGGAAGAAAATATTAAAGGATGGAGTTCTTTCATTGGCTTTAGGGTTTCTGGAGTTGGCTGCTTAATATGATTAGACCCAAACATGCTAAGAACTCTACTTCTAATAGTATGGAGAACACTGATAGTACTTGGAGTGAACTGTTTGGAGAGTTACGCAAAATAAATGCATTTGATACTCCTGATTCACCACTCCTGAGAGGCAAGGAGTTTAATGACTCTACACTTAATACCTTTGACCGTATGTGGAGAACCAGGGAACACAATGAAGCTGTTTGGTTGCTTCTAAATTCAGTGGACAAAGTGATGAAAGAAAATGACGAACTCAGGGATTCTGTGTCCCAGCTTCAGAAGCAGATAGTGAGCCTCAAACATGCTGAGATTACCCTGAGAAAGTGTTATCTCCTGTAGAGAAAGAGCTGAAATTGTGGAAAAACAGACAAGTTTTTGTTTGTTTGTTTGTTTTTTGTTTTGACAGTTTTTCTCTTGTTACCCAGGCTGGAGTGCAATGGCACAATCTCAGCTCACTGCAACCTCCATCTCCTGGGTTCAAGTGTTTCTCCTACCTCAGCCTCCCAAGTAGCTGGGGTTGCCCGCCACCACACCCAGCTAGTTTTTTTTTATTTTTAGTAAAGATGGGGTTTCACCATACTGGTCAGGCTGGTCTTGAACTCCTGACCTCAAGTGATCCACCCACCTTGGCCTCCCAAAGTGCTAGGATTATAGGCATGAGCCACCATGCCCGGCCAGACACAAGCTCTTATCATGCGAGTGGCTGACCTGCAATGAAAGGTGCACGCACAGCCTCAGCAGGTGTCTACTGTTACACTGAGGGCAATGACTGGAAAAGAATGGGACCCTGCGACTTGGAATGGGAATGTGTGGGAGGACCCTGATGAAGCTGGGGACACTGAGTTTGTAAACACTGATTAAACTTTTTTTTGCCAGAAGGAACAGCTTCCCCACCCCCAGTAGTAGCAACATCACCTACCTGACCCATGCTGCCATCAGCCTTTCCACCATTGTCTGAGGAGATAAACCATGCACTGCCTGAGGCAACAGTGATGGCCTCCCTTGAGGCAGTTGCCAGGCAAGATAATGTTGATTTTCCTCAGAAGCCACCCCCAACACCTCTGTTTGCCTCTAGGCCTATAACTAAAGCCCCCGTGGGCCTCTGAAGGTGAGGTTGAGAGTGTGACCCATGAGGAGGTGTGCTACGCTCGAAAAGAACTGTTTGAGTTCTCTAATTTATATAAACAGCAATCTGGAGAACAAGCATGGGAATGGATATTAAGGGTATAGGATAATGGTGGAAGGAACATAGAGTTGGATCAGGCTGAATTTATTGATTTGAACCCACTAAGTAGGACTCTGCATTTAATGTTGCAGCTTGGGGAGTTAAAGGTTTTAATAGTTTATTTGCTTAGCTAGCTGAAATATGGATTAAAAGATAGCCCACTGTGAATGATCCAGAAATGCCTGATATCCCTTGGTTTAATGTAGAGGAAGGGATCCAAAGGCTTAAGGAGATTGGGATGGTGGAGTGAATTAGTCACTTTAGACATACCCATCCCAGCTGGGAGGGTCCAGAAGATACACCCTTGACCAATGCCTTGCTAAATAGATTTGTGAGGACAGCACCTGCCTCTTAGAAGAGCTCTGTAATTCTTCTCTGTAGGTCAGATCTAACACTGGGAACCACAGTCACTCAACTCCAACATTTAAATACAATGGGGATAATTGGATCCTGAGGTAGCAGGGGCCAAGTGGCAGCCCTCAACCATCAAAGGCAAGGTGGGCATAGCTACCATAATGGACAGCAGAGGCAAAGCAGCAATCAGAATAGCGTGACTTCTGTAGAGCTCTGGCATTGGCTAATTAATCACGGTGTTCAAAAGAAGTGAAATGGATAGCAAGCCTACTGCATTCCTGCTTAAATTATACAAACAGAAAACTTCCAGGTCGAATAGACAAAAGACTGATTTGAATTATAAAAACAGAATCATGGCCCCTCCATGAATTTCCAGACTTGAGCCAGTTGACAGACCCAGAACCCCTTGAATGAAGGGAAGGCCAGGTCTCCTTGAGGAGGGACCCCACTACATTACCAACAATTTATGCAGTGAATCTTTCTCCCATCTTTCCCCTAGGAGACCTTCGGCCTTTTCCTAAGGAGACCCAGGGAAACTGTGCACTGGGGAAAGAGAAATTATCAGACATTTCAAGGACTACTGGACACTGGCTCTGAGTTGACATTCATTCTAGGGGACCCAAAATGTCACTGAGATCCTCCAATTAAAGTAGGTGTTTATGGAGGTCATGTAATTAATGGAGTTTTAGTTCAGGTCTGACTTACAGTGGGCCCAGTAAGTCCCCGAACTCACCCTGTGGTCATTTCCCCAGTGCCAGAATGCATAATTGGCATAGAGATACTTAGCAGCTGGCAGAACCCTCACATTGGCTCCCTGACTGGTAGTGTGAGGGCTACTATGGCGGGAAAGGCCAAATGGAAGCCATTAGAGCTGCCTCTACCTAGAAAAATAGTAAATCAAAAACTGTCTCATCCCTGGAGGGATTGCAGAGATTAGTGCCACCATGAAGGACTTAAAAGATACAGGGGTGGTGATTCCCACCACATCCCCGTTCAACTCTCCCATTTAGCCTGTGCAGAAGACAGATGGATCTTGGAGAATGACAGTGAATTATTGTAATCTTAACCAAGTGGTGACTCCAATTTCAGCTGCTGTACCAGATGCAGTTTCATTGCTTGAGCAAATGAACACATCTCCTCGTATCCGGTATGCAGCCATTGACTTGGCAAATGCCTTTTATTCCATTCCTGTCCATAAGGCCCACCAGAAGCAATTTGCCTTCAGCTGGCAAGGTCAGCAATATACCTTTACTGTTCTACCTTAGGGGCATCTCAACTCTCCTGCTTTGTGTCATAATCTTATTCGGAGAGAACTTGATACGTTTTTGCTTCTGTAAGATACCACACTGGTCCATTACATTGATGACATTATGCTGATTGGATCCAGTGGGCAAGAAGTAGCAGACACACTGGACTTATTGTTGAGACATTTGTATGCCAGAGAATGGGAAATAAATCTGACTAAATATCATGGACCTTCTACCTCAGTAAAATTTCTATGGGTCCAGTGGCATGCAGCTGGTCAAGATATTCCCTTTAAAGTCAAGGATAAATTGCTGCATTTGGCCCCACTACAACCAAGAAAGAGGCACAACACCTAATGGGCCTATTTGGATTTTGGAGGCAACACATTCCTCATTTTGGATGTGTTACTCTGTCCAATTTACTGAGTAACCTGAAAGGCTGCTAGTTTTGAGTGGGGTCCAGAACATAAGAAGGCTCTGCAACAGGCTGCTGTGTAAGCTACTCTGTCACTTGGGCCATATGACCCAGCAGATCCAACGAGGCTTGAGGTGTCAGTGGCAGATAGGGATGCTGTTTAGAGCCTTTGGCAGGCTCCCACAGGTGAATCACAGTGGAGGCCTCTAGGATTTTAGAACAAGGCCCTGCCATCTTCTGCAGATAACTACTCTCCTTTTGAGAGACAGCTCTTGGTCTGTTACTGGGCTTTGGTGGAAACTGAACGTTTGACTATGGGTCATTAAGTCACTATGCAACCTGAACTGTGTATCATAAACTGGGTGCTTTCTGATCCATCAAGCCATAAAGTGGGTCATGCACAGCAGCATTCCATCATCAAATGGAAATGGTATATACGTGATCGGGCTCAAGCAGGTCCTGAATGCACAAGTAAGTTACATGAGGAAGTGGCTCAAATGCCCATGGTCTCCACTCCTGCCACCCTGCCTTCTCTCCCCAAGCCTGCACTGATGGCCTCATGGGGAGTTCCCTATGACAGGTTGACAGAGGAAGAGAAGACTAGGGCCTGGTTCACAGATGGTTCTGCATGATATGCAGGCACCACCCAAAAGTGGACAGTTGCAGCACTACAGCCCCTTTGTAGGACGTCCCTGAAGGAGAGTGGTGAAAGGAAATCTTCCCAGTGGGCAGAACTTTGAGCAGTGCACCTGGTTGTGCACTTTGCATGGAAGGAGAAATGGCCACATGTGCAATTATATACTGATTCATGGGCTGTAGCCAATGGTTTGGCTGGATGGTCAGGGACTTGGAAGAAGCATGATTGGAAAATTGCTGACAAAAAAATTCGGGGAAGAGATATGTGGATGGACCTCTCTGAATGGTCAAAAACTATGAAGATATTTGTATCCCATGTGAGTGCTCACCAATGAGTGACTTCAGCAGAGCAGGAGTTAAATAATCAAGTGGTAGGATGGCCTGTTCTGTGGACACCACTCAGCCTCTTTCCCCAGCCACCCTTGTCAATGCCCAATGGGCCCATGAACAAAATGGCTGTAGTGGCAGGGATGGAAGTTATGCATGGGCTCAGCAACATGGACTTCCATTCGCCAAGGCTGACTTGGCTACGGCCACTGCTGAGTGCCCAATTTGCCAGCAGCAGAGACCAACACTGAGCCCTTGATATGGCACCATTCCTCGGGGTGATCAGCCAGCTAGCTACCCGGTGACAGGAAAGGGCAGAAGTTTGTTTGTCCTCACAGGGACAGACACTCACTCCGGATATCAGTTTGCCTACCTTGCATGCAATGCTTCTGCCAAGACTACCATCCGTGGACTCACAGAATGCCTTATCCACCGTCATGGTATTCCACACAGCACAGCCTCTGACCAAGGCACTCACTTTATGGCTAAAGAAGTGCAGCAGAGGGCTCATGCTCATGGAATTCACTGGTCTTACCATGGTCCCCATCATCCTAAAGCAGCTGGATTGATATAATGGTGGAATGGCCTTTTGAAGTCACAATTATAATACCAACTAGGTGACAATACTTTGCAGGGCTGGGGCAAAGTTCCCCAGAAGGCTGTGTATGCTCTGAATCAGCATCCAATATATGGTACTGTTTTTCCCATAGCAAAGAATCATGGGTCCAGGGATCAAGAGGTGAAAGTGGAAGTGGCACCACTCACCATCACCCCTAGTGATCCACTAGCAAAACTCTTGCTTCCTGTTCCCATGACATCACGTTCTGCTGGCCTAGAGATCTTAGTTCCAGGGGCAGGAATACTGCCACCAGGAGACATGACAATGATTCCACTAAACTGGAAAATTGCCACCTGGACACTTTGGGGTCCTCCTACCTTTAAGTCAGCAGGCTAAGAAGGGAGTTACAGTGTTGGCTGGGGTGATTGACCCAGACTATCAAGACGAAATCAGTCTACTACTCCACAACGGAGGTAAGGAAGAGTATGCATGGAATACAGGAGATCCATTGGGGTGTCTTAGTATTACCATTGCCTGTGATTAAGGTCAATGGAAAACTACAACAGCCCAATCCTGGCAGGACTACAAATGACCCAGACCGCTCAGGAATGAAGGTTTGGGTCACTCCACTAGGAAAAAAACACGACCTGCTGAGGTGCTTGCTGAAGGCAAAGGGAATACAGAATGGTTAGTAGAAGAAGGTAGGCATCAATACCAGCCAAAACCACATGACCAGCATATTTAAAAATCATAGGAAGCATATTTAAAAATCATAAAGCAACAACTATAAATCTGTTGTATATCTACATGTCACAGTGATCCCGTGACAATGGTGGTCCTGTATAGTATTACTTTTTACTGAGTGACTATATATATATATCCTATTAGTATCCTAATATAGATACATATATACATACATGTACATATATACATATATGCATACATATAAGTATACATATATACATATATAATGTATATCTCATATGAGTGCTCACCAATGTATAGATATGTATAGACGGACATATTATATATGTATATATACATATATGTGTGTGTATATATATGAAGTGTTCCCATATATAATATATGAAGGGGAGTTTATTAAGTATTAACTTACACAATCCAAAGCTCCCACAATAGGCTGTCTGTAAGCTGAGGAGCAAGGAGAGCCAGCCTGACTCCCCAAACTGAAGAACTTGGAGTCCAATGTTCCAGGGCAGGAAGCATCCAACACGGGAAAAAGATGTAGGCTGGGAGGTTAGGCCCATCATCTCCTTTTCATGCTTTTCTGCCTGCTTTACATTCACCGGCAGCTGATTAGATTGCGCCCACTAGATTAAGGGTAGATGTGTCTTCCCCAGCCAACTGGCTCAAATGTTAATTTTGGCAACACCCTCACAGATTCACCCAGGATCAATACTTCATATCTTTCAATCCAATCAAGTTGACACTCAGTATTAACCATCACAAGTCCACTCCTTGTCAGCTTGAACCCATACACATCCCCTGAGATCATACACAATCTTCAAATAGAGACAATAATAAGGTCAAAATTATGCCTAACATAATACAACCATCCTTCATACAGCCAGAAATGTACCAATCCCCAACCCAAATATTATTACACAAAGTTACCAATATTTAAATGCTGACATGAAGTCAATAAATCTTATGTCACATGAAAAAGGAGAAAGGAAATAAAATGAAGATATTTTCTTAGTACAGGTGTACACATGCACAAACATGTTTTTAACCAAAGGAGGAGGAAATACTCATGACAATTACAGTCCTCGTTTCTGCAGCTGGTCATGTGGAGATATAGATATATCTACATATACATATATATCAATTTATCTATATATATATCTACATATACATACCTATCTATATATATATCTACATATACATATATATCTATATATATCTACATATACATATATATCTATATATCTATATATCTACATATATCTATATATCTATATATATCTACATATATATATATATATATATATATATATATATATATCTCCTATTAGTTCTGTCCCTCTAAGACAGCCCTAATACAGTGGGAGAGAAGTGTCTGGTTTCATTCTTCTGCATATAGATACCCAGTTTCCCCAGCACCATTTATTGAAGAGACTCTCCTTTCCTCATTGTATGTCCCTTGGAGTAAAAGAAACATAGCATGTTCTTGCTAATATGTGATAACTAAAAAGTAAAAAAGTTGATGTCACAGAGGTAGAGAGTAGAATTATGGTTACCAGAGGCTAGGAAGGTTAGCGGGGAGAAAGAGGATGAATAGAGTTTGGTTAATGGGTTCAAAAATACAATGAGAAGGAATAAGTTATAGTTTCAATACCGCAGTAGGGCAAGGGTGAACATTGTTATCAATCATTCATTGTATATTTCAAAATAGCTAGAAGATTTTGGAACGTCTGAAGACATAGTAGATAATAAATGTTTGAGTGATGGATATGCCAATTACTCTGATTTGATCATTACGCATTGTATACATGTATCAAAATATCACAGGTACCCCATGAATATGTACAATTATTACATCTCAATAAAAAATTAAAAATTTTTAAAATTAGAAATCAGTCATATAAAAACCTGGTCAAAAGCAATCCAGGAAAAGGGAGAAGCATATTTAAAAATCATAAAGCACAACTATAGAGCTGTTATATATCTACATGTCACAGTGATCCCGTGAAAATGGTAGTCCTGTATAGTATTGCTTTTTGCTTCTAGGTTGTGGCATGTCTTGGAGTGAGCCATCTAGGCAAACTGCCAATGGTTCTTTACATGTAAAGCTGAATCTCCTGCAGAAAATTCTCTCAGCATCTTAAGACACCATTATCTGAATGTGATTTAAACTCTTTTTTCAGACATATAGATCGACAGTCATCATTTTCAGCCCCTCAGGGTGCAGGCCATTTACCAAAATGACAATAGGATTAAACTTATTGCTATTATTGGTATTAATAGCTCTAATAATATCTACCTGATGACTTCAATGCTGAATTACCGCAGGGTTAGTGAGAAGTAATGAGCTAAAATGATCATAAAGCCCTTTTCAAATATTTCAGGTAGTACAAAATTATTACAAATGGCAAGGTAGGTGTTGCACGTTCTCTGTGAAACAACGGGTGTCAGCCAGATAAGAAGAAAGCAACATTAGCTTTGAAAGTGGCACTGGGGGCCCTGGGTCCCAGCCCTCCCTGAAGTTTTGTTTCAAATATCAGTGTTACTAGACCCACTTTCAAAAATGAAATGGGAATCATTTTCCTAGGGATAAGTGAGAAGATGTGCCACTCTCAACCTCAACGATGCCTTTTATTATGTTTCCCTGGCTGTTCTTACCGTCTTCATCATTTCTTCTCACTTGCAAACAGTGTGGCCAAGGTGTCGTCACCAAATGCTTTTAGATATGCCCACAACTACCAGCTTGGCAGCCCGTTACGAAAGGTAAAGCATAATCGTGCCGGGTTTAGAGACAGTAGCAAAAACCTCTTTACCTGCTAGATATGGGAATTAAGTAAACTGTGAGAGACTGGGACACTGATAATCTGGATATTTGCTATAAGCAAAACTAATTCCTAGTTATGGAAACACTCTAAAGCTCTATAAAATGAAACTAGTAATACCTACATAAACCATGCAGTTCTAATGAAACTTAAAAGATGTTATGCATATAAAAGCTTTTCTCAATTAGTAAATTGCCGAGTGTTTTAAAATATTGATTGTTTATATGGAATACAGCATTTGGGAATATTATTTCAGGAGTCTTGCAGTCCATGGTTCCAATGCCAACTTGCTCCATGGATTAGCTCTGTGACATTGCATAGGTCACGTAACTTCTCTGTCTCAATCTTTTTAAAAGAAAATGAAAGAGTTCAGACTGGGTGGAGCCCATCGTAGTACCGCAAAGCCACTGTAGCCAGTCTGCCTCTCTAGATTCCTCCTCTCTGGGCAGGGCATCTCTGAAAAAACGGCAGCAGCCCCAGTCAGGGGCTTACAGATAAAACTCTCATCTCCTTGGGAAGGAGCACCTGAGGGAAGGGGTGGCTGTGGGCACAGCTTCAGCACACTTAAACGTTCCTGCCTGCCAGCTCGGAAAAGAGATCTCCCAACATAGCACTCGAGCTCTGCTAAGGGACAGAATGCCACCTCAAGTGGGTCCCTGACCCCCATGCCTCTTGACAGGGAGACACCTCCCAGCAGGGAACAACAGAAACCTCATACAGGAAAGCTCTGGCTGGCATTTGGCGGGTGCCCCTCTGAGATGAAGCTTCCAGAGGAAGGATGAGGCAGCAATCTTCGCTGTTCTTTGGCCTCTGCTGGTGATACCCAGACAATCAGGGTCTGGAGTGGACCTCCAGCAAACTCCAACAGAACTGCAGCAGAGGACCCTGTTAGAAGGAAAACTAATAAACAGAAAGCAAAAGCATCATCAACAAAAAGGACGACCACACAGAAACCTCCTCATTTGAAGATCACCAACATCAAAGACCAAAGGTAGATAAATCCACAAAGATGAGGAAAAAACAGCGCAAAAAGGCTGAAAATCCCAAAAACCAGTGTCTCTTCTCTTCCAAAGGTTCAGAACTCCTCATCCAGCAAGGGAAGAAAACTGGATGGAGAATGAGTTTGATGAATTGACAGAAGTAGGCTTCAGAAGATGCGTAATAACAAACTCCTCTGAGCTAAAGGAGCGTGTTCTAACCCAATGCGAGGAAGCTAAGAACCTTGATAAAAGGTTACAGGAACTGCTAACTAGAATAACCAGCTTAGATAAGAATATAAATGGCCTGATGGAGCTGAAAAACACAGCATGATAACTTTGTGAAGCATACCCAAGTATCAACAGCCGAATCAATCAAGCAGAAGAAAGGATATCAGAGATTGAAGATCAACTTAATGAAATAAAGCATGAAGATGAGATTAGAGAAAAAAAAATAAAAAGGAGCAAAGTCTCCAAGAAATATGGGACTATGTGAAAAGACCAAACCTATGATTGATTGGTGTACCTGAAATTGATGGGGAGAAAGGAACCAAGTTGGAAAACGCACTTCAGAATGTTATCCAGGAGAACTTCCCCAACCTAGCAAGACAGGCCAACATTTAAATTCAAGAAATACAGAGAGCACCGCAAAGATAATCCTCGAGAAGAGCAACCCCAAGACATATAATCATCAGATTCGCCTAGGTTAAAATGAAGAAAAAAATGTTAAGGGCAGCCAAAGACAAAGGTCAGTTATCCACAAAGGAAAGCCTCTCAGACTAACAGCAGATCTCTCTGCAGAAACCCTACAAGCCAGAAGACAGTGGGGGCCAATATTCAACATTGTTAAAAGAATTTTCAACCCAGAGTTTCATATCCAGCCAAACTAAAATTCCTAAGTGAAGGAGAAATAAAATCCTTTACAGACAAGCAAGTGCTGAGGGATTCTGTCACCACCAACCCTGCCTTATGGGAGCTCCTGAAGGAAGGGCTAAATATGGAAAGGAAAAACTGGTACCAGCCACTGCAAAAACATATCAAAATGTAAAGTCCATCAACACTATGAAGAAACTGCATCAACTAATGGGCAAAATAACCAGCTAGCATCATAATAACAGGATAAAATTCACACATAACAATATTAACCCTAAATGTAAGCAAGTTAAATGCCTCAATTAAAAGACACAGACTGGCAAATTGGATAAACAGTCAAGACCCATCAGTGTGCTATATTCAGGAGATGCATCTCATGTGCAAAGACACACATAGACTCAAAATGAAGGGATGAAGGAAGATTTACCAAGCAAATGGAAAGCAAAAAAAAAAAAAACTAGTCTCTGATAAAACAGACTTTATTACCCACCTTCTGATGCCTACTTCTGTCAATTCTCAAGCTCATTCTCCATCCAGTTTTGTTCCCTTCCTGGTGAGGAGTTGTGATCCCTTGCAGGAAAAGAGGCATTCTGATTTTTGGAATTTTCAAGCCTGTATGCACTGGTTTCACCCCATCTTCATGGATATATCTACCTTTGGTCTTTGATGTTGGTGACTTTCGGATGGGGTTTCTGAGTGGACATCCTTTTTGTTGATGTTGATGCTATTCCTTTCTGTTTGTTAGTTTTGCTTCTAACAGGCCCCTCTGCTGCAGGTCTGTTAGAGTTTGCTGGAGGTCCACTCCAGACCCTGATTGCCTGGGTATCACCAGCAGAGGCTGCAGAACAGTAAAGATTGCTGCCTGTTCCTTCCTCTGGAAGCTTTGTCCCAGAGGGGCATCTGCCAGATGCCAGCAAGAGCTCTCCTGTATGAGGTGTCTGTCAGCCCCTGGTGGGAGTTGTCTCCCAGTCAGGAGACACGGGGTTCAGGGGTACACTTGAGGAGGCAGTCTGACCCTTAGCAGAGCTCAAACACGGTGCTGGGAAATCAGCTGCTTTCTTCAGAGCCGGCAGGCAGGGGGATGTTTAAGTCAGCTGAAGCTGTGCCCACAGCCGCTCCTTCCCCAAGGTGCTCTGTCTCAGGGAGATGGGAGTTTTATCTATAAGCCCCTGACTGGGACTGCCTTTTTTTCAGAGATGCTCTGCCCAGAGAGGAGGAATCTAGAGAGGCAGTCTGGCTACAGCAGCTTCGCTGAGCTGCTGAGGGCTCTAGCCAGTTGAAACTTCCTCATGGCTTTATTTACACTGTTAGGGGAAAACCACCTACTCAGGCCTCAGTAATGGCAGACGCCCCTCCCCCCACCAAGCTCGAGTATCCCAGGTTGGCTCCAGACTGCCACGCTGGCAGCGAGAATTTCAAGCCAGTGGATCTCAGCTTGCTGGGCTCCATGGGGGTTGGATCCGCTGAGCTAGACCACTTGGCTCCCTGGCTTCAGCCCCCTTTCCAGGGGAATGAATGGTTCTGACTCACTGGTGTTCCAGGCTCCACTTGGGTATGAAATAACACTCCTGCAGCTAGCTCAGTGTCTGCCCAAACAGCCGCCCAGTTTTGTGCTTGAAATCCAGGGCCCTGGTGGCATAGGAACCCGAGGAAATCACCTGGTCTGTGAGTTGGGAAGACCGTGGGAAAAACAGTATCTGGGCCAGAGTGCACCCTTCCTCATGGCACAGTCCCTCACAGCTTCCCTTGGCTAGGGGAAGGAGTTCCCTGACTTCATGCTACCCAGATTAGGTGAAGCCCCACCCTGCTTCAGAATGCCCTCTGTGGGCTGCACCCACCATCTAACCAGTCCCAATGAGATGAGCTGGGTACCTCAGTTAGAAATGCAGAAATCACCTGCCTTCTGCATTGATCTCCCTGGGAGCTGCTCCCTGGGAACAGCTAGACCATAGCTGCTCCTATTTGGCCATCTTGTAAGGAATTTAAGAACCTTGAAAAAAGGTTAGATGAATTGCTAACTAGAATAACCAGTTTATAAAAGAACATAAATGGCGTGATGGAGCTGAAAAACACAGCATGAGAACTTTGTGAAGCATACACAAGTATCAATAGCCGAATCAATCACGTGGAAGAAAGGATATCAGAGACTGAAGATCAACATAATGAAATAAAGCATGAAGACACGATTAGAGAAAAAAGAATGAAAAGGAACAAAAAAGCCTCCAAGAAATATGGGACTATGTGAAAAGATCAAACTTACATATGGTCAGTGTACCTGAAAGTAACGGGGAGAATGGAACCAAGTTAGAAAACACTCTTCAGGATATTATCCAGGAGAACTTCCCCAATCTAGCAAGACAGGCCAACATTCAAATTCAGGAAATACAGAGAACACCACAAAGATACTCCTTGAGAAGAGCAACCCCAAGACACATAATTGACAGATTTGCCAAGGTTGAAATGAAGGAAAAAATGTTAAGAGCAGCCAGAGAGAAAGGTCAGGTTATCCACAAAGGAAAACCTATCAGACTAACAGCAGATCTCTGCAGAAACCCTATACAAGCCAGAAGACAGTGGGGGCCAATATTCAACATTCATGAAGAAAATCATTTTCTACCCAGAATTTCATATCCAGCCAAACAAAGCTTCATAAGTGAAGGAGAAATAAAATCCTTTACAGACAAGCAAATGCTGAGAGATTTTGTCACCACCAGGCCTGCCTTACAAGAGCTCCTGAAGGAAGCACTAAACATGGAAAGGAACAACTGGTACCAGTCACTGCAAAAACATACCAAATTGTAAAGACCATCAACACTATGAAGAAACTACATCAACTAATGGGCAAAATAACCAGCTAGCATCATAATGACAGGATCAAATTCACACATAACAATATTAACCTTAAATGTAAATGGGCTAAATGCCCCAGTTAAAAGACACAGACAGGCAAATTGGGTAAATAGTCAAGACCCATCAGTGTGCTGTATTCAGGAAACCTATCTCACATGCAAAGATATACATAGGCTCAAAACAAAGGGATGGAGGAATATTTACCAAGCAAATGGAAAGCCCAAAAAAGCAGAAGTTGCAATCCTAGTCTCTGATAAAACAGACTTTAAACCAACAAAGATCAAAAGAGACAAAGAAGGGCATTACATAGTGGTAAAGGGATCAATGCAACAAGAAGAGCTAACTATCCTAAATGTATATGCACCCAATACAGAAGCACCCAGATTCGTAAAGCAAGTTCTTAGAGACCTACAAAGAGACTTAGACTCCCACACAGTAATAGTGGAAAACTTTAACACCCCACTGTCAATATTAGACAGATCAATGAGACAGAAAATTAACAAGGGTATTCAGGACTTGAACTCACATCTGTACCAAGTGGACCTATTATACATCTACAGAACTCTCCACCCCAAATCAACAGAATATACATTCTTCTCAGCACCACATGACACTTATTATAAAACTTACCACAGAATAGGAGGTAAAACACTCCTCAGCAAATGCAAAAGAACGGAAATCATAACAGTCTCTCAGACCACAGTGCAATCAAATTAGAATTCAGGATTCAGACACTCACTCAAAACCACACAATTACATGGAAACTGAATAACTTGCTCCTGAATGACTACTGGATAAATAATGAAAGTAGAGCAGAAATAAAGATGTTCTTTAAAACCACTGAGACCAAAGACACAACATAGTAGAATCTCTGGGACACATCTAAAGCAGTGTGTAGAGGGAAATTTATAGCACTAAATGCCCACAAGAGAATGCAGGAAAGATAAAATTGACACGCTAACATCAAAGTTATATGAACTAGAGAAGCAAGAGCAAACAAATTCAAAAGCTAGCAGAAGGCAAGAAATAATTAAGATCAGAGCAGAACTGAAGGAGACAGAGACATGAAAAACACTTCAAAAAAAAAAAATCAATGAATCCAGGAGCTGGTTTTTTTGAAAAGACTAACAAAATAGATAGACCTCTAGCAAGACTAATAAAGATGAAAAGAGAGAAGAATCAAATAGATGCAATAAAAAATGATAAAGGGTATACCACCACTGATCCCACAGAAATACAAACTAACAGCAGAGAACAGTATAAACACCTCTATGCAAACACACTAGAAAATCTAGAATAAATGGATAAATTCCTAAACACATACATCCTCCCATGTCTAAACCAGGAAGAAGTCGAATCCCTAATAGACGAATAACAACGTCTGAAATTGAGGCAGTAATTAATAGCCTACCAACTAAAAAACGTCCAGGACCAGATGGATTCAGAGCCAAATTCTATTCTACTAGAGGTACAAAGAAGAGCTGGTACCATTTCCTTCTAAAACTATTCCAAACAATAGAAAAAAGGGACTCTTCTCTAACTCATTTTATGAAGCCAGCATCATCCTGATGCCAAAACCTGGCAGAGACACAACAAAGAAAAGAAAATTTCAGGCTAATATCCCTGATGAACATCAATGTGAAAATCCTCAATAAAATACTGGCAAACCAAATCCAGCAGCACATCAAAAAGCTTACCCACCACAATCAAGTCTGCTTGATCCCTGGGATGGAAGGCTCCTTCAACATACATAAATCAATAAACGTAATTCATCACATAAACAGAACCAATGACAAAAACCACATGATTATCTCAATAGATGCAGAAAAGGATTTCGAAAAAATTCAACACTCCTTCATGCTAAAAACTCTCAATAAACTAGGTTTTGATGGAACGTATCTCAAAATAATAAGAGCTATTTATGACAAACCAACAGACACTATCATACTGAATAGGCAAAAACTGGAAGCATTCCCTTTGAAAACCGGCACAAGACAAGGTTGCCCTCTATAACCACTCCTATTCAACATAGTATTGGAAGTTATGGCCAGGACAACCAGGCAAGAGAAAGGAATGAAGTGTATTCAGATAGGAAGAGAGGAAGTCAAATTGTCTCTGTTTGCAGATGACATGATTGTATATTTAGAAAACCCCATCATCTCAGCCCCAAATCTCCTTAAGCTGATAAGCAACTTCAACAAAGTCTCAGGATACAAAATCAAAGCAGAGTGCAAAATCAAAGCTTGTGCAAAAATCACAAGCATTCCTATACACCAATAATAGAAAAACAGACAGCCAAATAATGAGTGAACTCCCATTCACAATTGCTACTAATTGAATAAAATACCTAGGAATACAACTTATTAGGGATGTGAAGGACTTCAAGGAGAACTACAAACCACCAAGGAAATGAGAGGATATGAACGAATGGAAAAACATTCTATGCTAATGGGTAGGAAGAATCAATATTGTGGCCATACTGCCAAAAGTAATTTATAGATTCACTGCTATCTCCATTAAGCTACCATTGACTTTCTTCACAGAATTTGAAAAAACTACTTTAAATTTCTTATGGAACCAAAAAAGAGCCCACATAGCCAACACAACCCTAAGCAAAAAGAACAAAGCTGGAGGCATCATGCTATCTGACTTCAAACTATACTATAAGGCTACAGTAACCAAAACAACATGGTAGTGGTACCAAAACAGATATGTAGACCAATGCAACAGAACAGAGGCCTCAGAAATAACACTACACATCTACAACCATCTGATCTTTGACAAAACTGACAAAAACAAGAAATGGGGAAATGATTCCCTATTTAACAAATGGTGTTGGGAAAACTGGCTAGCCATATGCAGAAAAGTGAAACTGGACCCCGTTCTTAAACCTTATATAAAAATTGACTCAAAATGGATTAAGCACTTAAAAGTAAGACCTAAAACCATAAAAACCCTAGAAGAAAACTGAGGCAATACCATTCAGGACATAGGCATGGTGAAAGACTTCACGACTAAAACACCAAAAGCAATGGCAACAAAAGCCAACATTGACAAATAAGATCCAATTAAACTAAACAGATTTTGCGCAGCAAAAGAAATTATCATCAGAGTGAACAGGCAACATACAGAATGGGAGAAAATTTTTGCAATTTATCCATCTGACAAAGGGTTAATATCTACAAGGAACTTAAATTTACAAGAAAAAAACAACCCAAACAAAAAGTGGGCAAATGATATAAACAGATACTTCTCAAAAGAAGACATTTATGCAGCCAACAAACATATGAAAAAAAACTCATCATCACTGATCATTACAGAAATGCAAATCAAAACCACAATGAGATATCATCTCACACCAGTTAGAATGGCGATCATCCAAAAGGAATCAGCGGATACGGGGGAGGATGTGGAGAAATAGCAACGCTTTTATACTGTTGGTGGGAGTGTAAATTAGTTCAACCATGTGGAAAACAGTGTAGCACTTCCTCAAGGATCTAGAACTAGAAATACCGTATGACCCAGCAATCCCATTACTGGGTATATACAGAAAGTATTATAAATCATTTTACCATAATGACACATGCACAGGCATGTTTATTGCAGCACTGTTCACAATAGCAAAGACTTGGAACCAACCCAAATGCCCATCGATGATAAACTGGATAAAGAAAATGTACCACATATACACCATGGAATACTATGCAGACATAAAAAAGGATGAGTTCATGTCCTTTGCAGGGATATGGATGAAGCTGGAAATCATCATTCTCAGCAAACTATCACAGGAACAGAAAACCAAACACCGCATGTTCCCATTCATAAGTGGGAGTTGAAAAATGAGAACACATGGACATAGGGAGGGGAACATCACACACCAGGGCCTTTCGGGGCTGCTTGAGAAGGGATAGCTTTAGGATAGATGACGGGTTGATGGGTGCAGCAAACCACCATGGCACGCATATACCTATGTAACAAACCTGCACATTCCGTACGTGTACCCCAGAACTTAAAGTATAATTAAAAAAAAGAAAAAAAAACAGACTAAACCAACAAAGATTCAAAAAGACAAATAAGGGCATTACATATCAGATAAAGGGATCAATGCAACAAGAAGAGCTAACTATCTTAAATGTATATGCGCCCAATACAGAAGTACCCAGATTCATAAAGCAAGTTCTTAGAGACCTACAAGGAGACTTAGACTCCTCCCACACAATAATAATGGGAGACTTTAACACTCCACTGTCAATATCAGGCAGATCAATGAGAAAGAAAATTAACAAGGATATTCAGGACTTGAACTCAGCTCTGGACCAAGCAGACCTAATAGACATCTGCAGAACTCTCCACCCCAAATCAACAGAATATACATTCTTCTCAGCACCCCATTGCACTTATTCTAAAATTGATCACAAAATTGGAAGTAAAACACTCCTCAGCAAATGCAAAAGAAGAGAAATTGTAACAGTCTCTCAGACCATGGTGCAATCAAATTAGAACTCAGGATTAAGAAACTCACTCAAAACTGCAAAACTACATGGAAACTGAACCACCTGCTCCTGAATGACTACTGGGTAAATAACAAAATTAAAGAAGAAATAAATAAGTTCTTAGAAACCAACGAGAACAAAGACACAATGTACCAGAATCTCTGGAACACAGCTAAAGTAGTGTTTAGAGGGAAATTGTTAGCACTAAATGCCCACATGAGAAAGTGGGAAAGTTCTAAAAATCGACACCCTAATATCATCATTAAATGAATTAGAGAAGCAAGAGTAAACAAATTCAAAATATAGCAGAAGACAAGAAATAACGAAGATTAGAGCAGAACTCAAGGAGGCAGAGACACGAAAAAGCCTTCAACAATCAATGAGTCCAGGAGCTGGTTTTTTGAAAAGATTAACAAAATAGATAGACCACTAGCCAGATTAATAAAGAAGGAAAGATAGAAGAATCAAATAGACACAATAAAAATGATAAAGGGGATATTACCACTGATCTTACAGAAATACAAACTAGCATCAGAGAATACTATAAACACCTCTGCACAAATAAACTAGAAAATCTAGATGAAATGGATGTAAGGGTTGTTGAACATACACAAATCAATAAACATAATCCATCATATAAAAAGAACCAATGACAAAAATCACATGATTATCTCAATAGACGCAGAAAAGACCTTTGATAAAATTCAACACCCTTTCATGCTAAAAACTCAATAAAGTAGGTATTGATGGAACGTATCTCAAAATAATAAGAGCTATTTATGACAAACCCACAGCCAATATCATCCTGCAGGGGCAAAATCTAGAAGCATTTCCTTTGAAAACCAGCACAAGACAATGATGCCCTCTCTCACCATTCCTATTCAACATAGTATTGGAAGTTCTGGCCAGGGCAATCAGGCAACAAAAAGCAATAAAGAGTATTCAATTAGGAAGAAAGTCACATTGTCTCTGTTTGCAGATGACATGATTTTATATTTAGAAAAACCCATTGTCTCAGCCCAAAATCTCTTTAAGCTGATAAGCAACTTCAGCAAAGTCTCAGGATACAAAAATCAATGTGCAAAAATCACAAGCATTCCTATACACAAATAACAGACAAACAGAGAGCCAAATCATGAATGAATTCCCATTCACAATTGCTACAAAGAGAATAAAATACCTAGGAATACAACTCACAAGGGATGTGAAGGACCTCTTCAAGGAGAACTACAAACCACTGCTCAAGAAAATAAGAGATGACACAAACAAATGGAAAAACATTCCATCCTTGTGGATAGGAAGAATCAATTATCATGAAAATGGCCATACTGGCCAAAGTAATTTATAGATTCAATGCCATTCCCATCAAGCGACCACTGACTTTCTCACAGAATTAGAAAAAACTACATTAAATTTCATATGGAACCAAGAAAGATCCCATATAGCCAAGAAAATCTTAAGCAATAGAACAAAACTGGAGGCATCACGCTACCTGACTTCAAACTATACTATAAGGCTACAGAAAGAAAAACATCATGGTACTGGACCAAAACAGAGATATAGACCAATGGAACAGAACAGAGGCTTCAGAAATAACACTACACATCTACAAGTATCTGATCTTTGACAAAACTGACAAAACCAAGCAGTGGGGAAAGGATTCCCTATTTAATAAATGGTGTTGGGAAAACTGGCTAGCCATATGCAGACAACTGAAACTGGACCCCTTTCTTACGCCCTATACAAAAATTGACTCAAGATGGATTAAACACTTAAACATAAGACCTAAAACCATAAAAACCCTAGAAGAAAACCTAGGGAATACCATTCAGGACATAGGCATGGGCAAAGACTTCATGACTAAAACACCAAAAGCAATGGCAACAAAAGCCAAGATTGACAAATGGGATCTAATTAAACTAAAAAGCTTCTGCACAGCAAAAGAAACTATCATCAGAGTGAACAGGCAACCTATATAATGGGAGGAAATTTTATGATCTATCCATGTGACAAAGGGCTAATATCCAGAATCTACAAGGAACTTAAACACATTTACAAGAAAAAAAAAACCATGAAAAAGCGGGTGAATGACATGAACAGACACTTTTCAAAAGAAGATATTTAGGTGACCAAACATATGAAAAAAAGCTCATCATCACTGGTCACTGGAGAAATGCAAATCAAAACCACAATGAGATATCATCTCACACCAGTTAATATGGTGATCATTAAAAAGTCAGGAAACAACAGATGCTGCAGAGGATGTGAAGAAATAGGAACGCTTTTACACTGTTGGTGGGAGTGTAAATTAGTTCAATCATTGTGGAAGACAGTGTGGCGATTCCTCAAGGATCTAGAACTAAAAATACCATTTGACCCAGCAATCCTATTACTGGGTATATACCCAAAGGATTATAAATCATGCTGCTATAAAGACACATGCACACGTATGTTTACTGCAGCACTATCCACAATAGCAAAGACTTGGAACCAACCCAAATGCCCATCAATGATAGACTGGATAAAGAAAATGTGGCACATATAAACCATAGTATACTATGCAGCCATAAAAAGCATGAGTTCATGTCCTTTGCAGCCACATGGATGAAGCTGGAAACCATCTTTCTCAGCAAACTAACACAGGAACAGAAAACCAACACCACATGTTCTCACTCATAAGTGAGAGTTGAACAACGAGAATATATGGGCACAGAGAGGGGAACATCACACACCAGGGCCTGTTGGGGGAGTGTGGGGCAAGGGGAGGGATAGTATTAGGAGAAATATCTAATGTAGATGACAGGCTGATGGATGCTGCAAACCACCGTGGCACATGTATGCCTATGTAACAAACCTGCACTGTCTGCACATGTATCCCAAAACGTAAAGTATAATTTTTTAAAAAAGAAAAGAAAATGAAAGAAAAAATGATACAGGAAACAGGGTTGTAAAAATTTAATAGAATATATAGCACCTAGCACATATGTGCCTGGCCTATTTTATGTAACGGAAAGGCTTGCAACTTGTTGTTGTTGTTATCTGGAGTCTTAAGGCAGAGCATCCTGGTGGCTGGCTTCAGCTGCTCACACAAAGCATTATTCAGCTCCTCAAAAAAAGGCATTATTTATTAATAACATGCATCAACTTTTAGTGCAGGATAGCTCAAATTCGAGTGTTCATTTACAAATGCAAAAACTCCCCCAAATCCTGATTTGTTTGGGGGAGCTCAAGAATCTTCATTTTTAATACATATTATGAGTGATTCCAGTGTTTAGGAAATAATGTCTTAAATGCCAAAATCCATTTCCTACATCCTTCATAAGTCTTCTGAAGCTGACTTCTCCCCATAAGAATGTATTTCAGAGAAACAGTTTGGCACCTAGTATTGAGTGTGATTGGCACTCTCACTATTAACTCCAGAAACTTCATCTGGAACTTGTTTCTGCAATTCTTGCACATTTTTAGCTTGTGGCTATCACGACTGAAGCACAAAACCGAACAACTTGAAAGCTTTTTGAAATTCTCTGAAGACAAGGCCTCTGATTCATTAGAAGGTAAAAAGTGATGGCTCTTTGACAAAGGGGACTGGGAGAGAAGCCAAGAGGGACATATATTTGCACGAAAGTTCTGTTTAAAGAAACAGAGAAAGAGACCAAAAATAATGAATCTCAGCTTCATGTGTTCTTCACCCATGCAGCTTTGGGCTATTCTTTGTTTAGTGGTAACAACAATGCCTGCGAGAGGAAAGAACTCCAAATATAAATGGACTTGACGTGAATACAATAAGGTTTCACCATGGCAAAAGGCAGTCACGGCTCCAGTTTACTTTGTATAAACCACAACAAGGGGTGGTAGAGCCCCAATTTCTTGCAGTGTTTCCCTCTCCCACACCACAGTGTATTGAGGATGAATATTGTATGCATACATACGTAAGACTGAAGTATTGTGGTGTCATGTAGTGTTTGGGTAAAAGTTTTACTTTTTTCTTTTTCTATTAATACCACTGCAGCTAACATCAGTTTGTCATTTAATCATCCTTTACTGACACATTTATTTTGGGGTCTGCATCAGTGACTTTTGAGTGTTCCTGAACTCAGCTGAGCACTGTCCCTAACTGGAGTCAGTGTGTAACTGCACCCTTAGACTAAAGGCAGGCACCCAGCCCCAGCCATCATACCCTGCTGTTCATTGCAGCCAAGTTGATGCTGTGTCTGCACCATGGTCTTCCTAAGTCCAGAGCTCTGCTTTCTGAAACTATTAAGACAACAGGCTCCCATTGAGCTGGTTTTAGTGTTGGACAGACCTGAGTTAGTGTCCTGAATCTGCCTCTTGCTAGCCATGTAGCCAAGAGCAAGACACGAATTTCTCTAAGTCTAGGTTGCTCACCTACGAAATGAAATAATAATAGCACCTGATTCATAGAGTTCTTGTAAGGATTAATTGAGATAATGGAAAGTATCTTTGTATTATTACTAGTAATGTATATTAGTGACTATTAGAAGTGCTTGTTAATAGTGCATCTTCCAGAGCTGTGTCCAGGCAAAAGAATCAAGAACGCTGAGTGATTTATATGCACATTTACATTTGAGGCAAACTTTTTAAAAATATTTTGTTCACTGGAATATCTTCCATACTTAGCATAATTCTTAGCATACAGTAGGTACTCAGTACCTAATGGATAAATAACTAAATTAATTAATTGGTGAACATTGGGCCGGGCACAGTGGCTCACGCCTGTAATCCCAGCACTTTGGAAGGCTGAGGCAGGCGGATCACTTGAGGTCAGGAGTTCCAGAACAGCCTGGCCAACATGGTGAAACCCTGTATTTACTAAAAATACACACACACACAAAATAGCCAGGCATGGTGATGGGCACCTGTAATCCCAGCTACTCATGAGGATGAGGCAGGAGAATTGCTTGAACTCAGGAGGCAGAGGTTGCAGTGAGCTGTGATCGCGCCACTGTACTACAGCCTGGGTGACACAGTGAGACTTTGCCTCAAAAAAAAAAAAAATTGGTGAACATTGGTATTAGTAGTTCCCTTCTCCTTGTTTGTGACTGCTCCAATGCTGTTTGCTAGACCACAAGAATTCACACATCCCTTGTATGTGCATCATGTATATTTCATCTTAAAACCAGCAGAGGTGAATTCTTCTCTGTTCTTCTTACTCCTTCACTGCAGTTACTTTTATCTCCCTTGTAACCACCCAGAGCCCTAAGAGGATGACCTTAATAGGTCATCATCCCATTTCACATGTAAAGAAACCGAGGCATGGAAATGAAAGTGTTTTGCCTAGGCTTACACCACACTGAGGTTCACAACCAGGATTCTAACACAGAAAGCCTCTCTTCAGGATGTGTCCTTAAGTACTATGCAAAGAAAGATGCAATATTATCTCCCTGCATGAGGGCATCCACAGAACAGAAATTGCTTTTTGCTACCAAACAAAAGCCCTCTAAGAGTCTACCTACTGTCAAGCCATTTCTTCACTGAGCATATCATGAGGAAATACTGTTTATCTAGTCATTCACAGATCTATTTAAGTTTAATAGATATTTATTGAATCCTGCTAGAAGTGTACACAATATACAGGGTTTTTCTCTTCACAGAGCTTATGCTGTAGTTGGCAATATGGTGTCATTGATAGCCATTTATAAGTATCCTTTTCATATATAAAGAACAGTGTTGTAATGATGTGCTATGCTAACATTTATTTCCTTAATTTTGAAGAAAAGATATCAAGTTTTCAAAAGATACCTAAGAATAATACAAACGAATAACAAAAAACCTTGACTCACAAAACACATACAGGTGTCAGTAATTATCCCAGTGATGCCCTTTATAGAGAGAGTCCAATCGCAGATCACAGTTGCACCCTATTGTCATGTCTCTATAGTCTCCTTCAATCTGGAACAATCCTTAGTTTTGACTTGACTATCTTGAATACGGCATTCGTGAAGATTACAGGTCAGTACTTTTGGAGAATGCCTCTCAAACTGGGTTGATTTGATGATTTTACATCACTAGACCTAAGTTGTACATTTTGGTTGGAATATTACAGAAGTAACACCAATTTTCTCTCATTGAGTTTTATTGGGTGGCACAAGATATTGGCTTGTTCCACAAGTGATAATGTTAATTTTTGTTCACTTGATTGAGATGGTATCTGCCAAAGCAGGCACAGTGGCTCACACCTGTAAACTCAGCACTTTGGGAGGCTGAAGTGGGAGGATCTCTTGAGCCCAAGAGCTCGAGACAAGCCTGAGCAATAGAGCAAGATCTTGATGCTACTAAAAAAAAAAAATTAGCTGGGCATGGTGGTACACGCCTGCAGTCTCAGCTGCTCCGGTGACAGAGGGAGGAGGATCGCTTGAGCCTAATTGCACTCTAGTATGAGTAACAGAGCAAGACCCTGCCTCAAAAAAGAAAAAATTCTTCCAGACTTCACCTTCGTAAAATTATGCCCTCTATTTACAGCGAATAAATATTTTTCTTGGTAGAAGCTTTGAGATTACATGAAATCCTATTCCTCGTACCAATTTCACTTACTGGTTTTGACATCCATTGCAAGTTCTTTTATAAATTAATGTTTATTGTGAAGGTTCACATGGGGATTTTTTAATTCTGTCATTCCTTCTACCTTTAGTAGTTAACATTCTACCCTAAGAAAGAACATCCTATCCACTCCATTTATCCATTTATTTATCTCATATAGAACCATTTATTCAACAGATTATAATCCATTGCTGCCATTTTTGTGTTGTTGATGTGGCAGTTGCTCAAATTTTCCCTGATTTGGCCAGTGACAGCACTTTCAATATGGCTGACATGGCCCCATCATGCTTTGGACAAGTCCTTACTCTCCGGCACAACACGATGATCCGGGTTCCCTTTTCTTTCCCTGTGGCAGCCCTAAAATCAGCCGTTCCTCCAAGGATCCCTGCTTCCTTTCAGTGGATAATGATTTTGGAAACTAAGATATGGGCAGCAGTTAGGCTCATTGCTACTGGGGTATTGCTGTACCTAAGCACTCCCCTCCCTAT
Source organism: Gorilla gorilla gorilla (assembly GCF_029281585.2). Classification (NCBI taxonomy): domain Eukaryota; kingdom Metazoa; phylum Chordata; class Mammalia; order Primates; family Hominidae; genus Gorilla; species Gorilla gorilla. The sequence continues at coordinate 11,728,618 of NC_086017.1, forward strand.
GGACACTAATGTAGATGTTAGTAAATATAACTACAAATGTAATATGATATCTACATATTTACTTCTATATTATATTTGCTTCTATATTATATTTATATTTACTTCTATGTCTATGTATGTTTTGAAAACAGGCATTCACATCAACACTTTCATCCCAATCCCAAAAGAGGGTTCATTCTAACTTTTCCATTTTCATATTTGCATTTCCATTCTCCAAGAATAAGAAAATCAGCCCCCCTTATCTTTCAATAGATGTATGTATTAGCTCAAGCCCCTGACCCCACTCAACTGCTGCACAGCTGAGACACCCTCTTCACAGGGGACTTGACACCAGATGGCCACTGCCCTAATTTGATAACCCCCACCTCAATGGGGGCCAAAGGTTTTCGATAGGCCCAAATCCGGCTGCCTTCTAGGAAGGGAACAAAAGAAAGAAGGAGGAGGGAGATATGGAACAATGCCATTGATTTAAAAAAGAATATTAATACTGTTTCCAGTTACGCACGCAAAAAACTTAAGAGTCAAACCTCTCTGACTGCTAATCTGTCCCACCACAGACATTTCCTAGTAAACAATTCAAAGTCAATAACTCCTTTTTTGCCATGTAGGCTCTGTAAGGAGCTTTGTGTGGGATGACTAATATAAAAATAAAGCATATCATTCTCCCAAGAGTCCTCAAAATGCTTCAGAGCACAAATGGTGGGGGAGGGTAAATTACATCCAAATTTATTATAATCTGGCAAATCATCTGATTTGAATATACTAATTACATGAAAATCAATTTGTTCCAATGGTTTTCAATTACATCTATCAACAACAGGGGGAAGGGAGAGTACAAGGGGTTCCCTTTAGAGCCATAATTGGGCAGCTATAATTAACTACACACCACATAAAGGGCCCTTCATTACATAATTATGTTTGCAATTATTCCTCTTGCTCTTTCATTTTAAGTGAGAAAGCACAAGTGTTAGAAAGTAAAGTGGTAAACATGAAAGTTAGGCTTGGAAAATGGATTTGGGATTTACAATGTTTAGGGAGTAAATAGGTAGTACAGTTTTGTTTTGTTTTTTGAAACAAATAGGAACCTTAGACACTCTTGGTCAACTAATTAGCACAAATTAAAAGAAAATCTGTTTGAGGTGTGTGTCTACTTACAAACCACCTGTTTTCCCTCTTTCTTATTTTTTTAAATGAAACAAGTAGCTCTCGTTTAAAGTGAACCAGACAGTTCCCCAGTGCGATTGTCTCCTGAGAGAGGAGAAACGAGATTCTTCAAGAAAATGAAAATGTTTCATGCCTCCGTTTTATCTTCTGAAAGGTTACTTTTAAAAGTTAACTCCTAAAGAGAAACAGATGTGTCCAGAAATTAAGTATTCCAAGCCAGACCAGGAGAAATTCTCTGTGCCTGGTATAGAAGTGGAAGAGGTGGCTTTAGTTGCTAAAATAATCTTACAGGAATTACTTTTATGGGGGGATGGAGGGGGGCTCAGGAGAGCGAGGGATGGGGCTAGGACAGAGTTTTTCATCTAGTTTTGTTTTCAGTCACAGTGAAACCTTGGCAGACTGTGTTGAGACAAAACACCTGCCTCTTTGTATTGATAGTTCTACCATGATACATTTGTAAATGTATAGAACAAATATGGTTTCTGTCTGTTATTTGTTTTGCTTTTCTGAGAAAATGAGGTTGATGGCAAATATGTCTTCTTTTTATTCTGGAGATATTTTGTTGTTTTTAGCTAATGTCTCCTAGAAAATCAGACCGCAATTTTCACTGGAATTCTGGTCATTTTCAAATGAGATACCTTGAAATCTAATTCAAAAATATATATGTATGACAAAATAATGAGAAAAAATACATAAACCAAGAATCTGAATGATTATGCATAATTCTTTTCCAACTGCATCCAACAGAAACAGCCACGTTTAATCTACTTCATCATATAAGACATGGCACAAAAGAAAAGCAATAATAATTCACTCAACATTTTCAGAGATCTTTTTCACCTATCTCTTTATATGTAGGCATTCCCAGAGATCTCATATGCTTTTCTCTACCTCTTGGTTTCTTTCTGCCACTCTCCATCTCTTGTCTCACAGTTGAGCTCACTTCCATTTATTGGGTTTCAACTGCACATTGCTTATTTCTGAATTACAGTGGCTTCTTTTTTGAGTCCAAACATACCCAATGTAAGTTCCCTTCAGGAAAGTGCATCTTTTTCTATATTCACCAAGAATGGAGACCTCTAGCTTAAGTTTTATTTTCCATACATCTCCTGTCAATTTCTACAAAATTTTCCAAAACTCTTTCTGCAGCCTTTTTTAGATGATTTCCACTCTTCTTGCCCCAAGTCTTAATCATCTCAATCAAGAGTACTTACTATCTTCTCTAACTTATTTCTACCTACAACTTGTGTTGTAGTCAAGGTTTTCAGATTTTCCAGGCCACAATCTTTTCATCACTGAAATGGGCTTCATAGTAACTCTCTATATTACATATAAATGCAATCAGATTCAAGAAAGCCATTTGCTTATGCAATTGTGGAGTTAGTTGTTCCCACAACTCATCTCCCAGTTGCCAAATCATCCTTCATATAGTTGAGAGGTTTGTTTTCCCTAAAGGACTAATACGCTTTTTTCCCCCCAATTGTCAAAAGAATCCTAATTTCATAGTAAAGACAGACCACACCATGCTTTTCTACAGCATTGATATGGTTTGGCTGTGTCCCCACCCAAATCTCATCTTGAATTGTAGTTCCCATAATCCTCATGTGTCGTGGGAGGGACCTGAAGGGAGGTAATTTAATCATGGGGGTGGTTACCCTCATGCTTTTCTCATGATAGTGAGTATGTTCTCTTGATACCTGATGGTTCTATAGGAGGCTTTCCCCCTTTTCCTCAGCAGTTCTCCTTGCTGCTGCCATGTGAAGAAAGACACGTTTGCTTCCCCTTCCACCATGACTTTAAGTGTCCTAGGGCCTACCCAGCCATGCTGAACTGTAAGTCAATTAAATCTCTTTCCTTCATAAATTACCCAGTGTTAAGTATGTCTTTACTAACAGTGTGAGAATGGACTAATCCAAGCATAATCTAGTTAATCTTTCCAAGCATTCTGCACTTCAGGATCAACAAATAACTAGCACTTGCTGAGCATCTTTCCTATCAATTTTCTTATTCCATCTAGAATGTCTTTCATTCCAACCCCTGCTCTGTTGACATCTCATCTGTGTGTATGTATCCTTCAACCTCCAGCTCAAAAGATAACTCCACTATAACTTTTTCTACCTTTGAGCATAGTTGATCACTCATTTTTCTGTATTCTCATAATGTATCAAATATACCTTTAAGTCTAATATTAAGTTAAACAGAAGCTAATGTTATATAAAATTAAAATATATATTATACTGTAATATGAAATATACTATTTATATTTCCTACTTGGTTCTAAGCTTCTTAGGAGAAGTAATCCTGACTCATTCACCAAGCTATTATCCATGAAACATTGCACATTTAGGCACTCAGTAAATATCTGCTGAATCATTAATATTTTATACATTTTCAAATATGGTAATATGGAATTCAAATAATACCTGTCTTGTGTTTCTAAGAGCAAGAAAAACATGAAACAAATATACTTGCAAGTTAATTAACTTATATTATTTTTGAAGGCTGGATGGCACTATCATTATCATTGTTATATTTGAAACAAATAATCTTTATTGAGTGCTTAAAATGTGCCAGGTATGCACTAAGTGCTTTTCATATTTACATCATTAAAATATGAATGACAGTTCGATAACCAAGAAATAAATAAAAGCTATCTAAAACTTTGCCAGAGTTTCTCTGAAAGAAATGCTGAAGTATATTTATAATGAAAACTAAAAAATTCCTTTCTTCCCACAATTTCACTCTTAGTATCCAACACAACCCCTGAAGTTGCTCCCCAAATATTTTCCTCCCCCAGTATAAGCTCTAACATCCATCCCTTCCAGTCAACCCAAGCAAGCTCCCTCATCAGTTTTATCTTTATTCCCTACCTGTGTGATCTTGTGCAAGTTATTTAAACACACTGTGACACAATTTTCTCATCTGTGGAGTGAGAATGGCTACCAACGGTATTTAGCAATGAACTCAGCTGCTAAAAAGATAATCTATTGCTTAAACAAGTCTGGTTATCAATTTCTCATGTAACAAGTCTGATGGTAGATGGTAGCGGGCCTTGGTTTGGGGACTCAATAATGCCAGGGCCTCTGCTCTGTAATTTTCTGGGCCATTCACTCATTTTCACAGGGGGCTGCTTCAGCTTCAGTCACCATGTCCATATTTAAGGCCAGGGAAGGGGAAGCAGTAACTAATGTGAAAGCTTTCCCCCAATCCCCCTACTAATGCCCACTGGCACTCATTGTCCAAAACCACTGCATGGGAAACTCAGAAGGTGAACAACCACTGGAACATCACCCAAAACAAAACTAGTTGTTCTTAATGTGGAAACAGGGGCCAATGGGATATTGGATAGACAACTAGTAGTGTCTCCCATACTACCTTCAGCATTGTCATGAAGGCAAACGAGCTAATTCCCATGCTGAGTATTTATCAGAATGTCTGGCAAATGTTAAATATCCTCTTCTTTACCTGCTTTCAGTTACACTTAGTTTTCTACCATAAGTAATTTTCTACTCTTCTAAATATAGACCTGCCCCCTAATCTGTTTCCCTGGTTCACCCCTCATTCTTTACCACCATGCCCAGTAAGGCCTAGAAGTTATAGGATCTGGCACAGAGTCCTAAAGGTCCTCCTTTACTAGGAAGAGCAAAGCAAACTTTAGAGACTGTTATTGTTTTGTTCCTGTCACATACTCAAAGGAAAAAATAAAAAAAGGCCTAGGAACAAGCCATTTAAAATGCTCATTTATTTAATAACTTTAGCTAGCAGATCAGAGTTAAAATTTGTTCTTCCCCAGTGGCAAGGTGAGGTAAAAATGTGTATAATAAGACATATTAAGGTCATCAGCAGAGCTTCTAAACTTTGAAAATAAAAGCTTTTTGAAGTCTATAACTAATAAGCACTATATTAATTAGGGCACTTCAATCTTAGAGGTTCCCCTTCCTTGAGTGAATCTTTGATATGGAGGAGCAGGGGAATTTTCCTTCACTATTTTTCATTGTAAATTCCAGTTAAGCAAAACAGTCGTCTGACACTACATGATTGGCTTATTATTCAAATCTCACTCTTTTAATAAAATTAGATTATCCAGTGTCATCAACTAAAAACAAATCTGTAATTTTCCAAGGCCATGTCTCCCTTTTTCATTCAGAATTGAGGCCACGTGATTCTCATCTGTGGAAACAACATAATGCCAGGCATTAGGATCATCCTTGTACCTAACGGAAATTTAAGAACCCCTAGCTAGGGCCATACATGGTGGGTCATACCTGTAATCCTAGCACTCTGGGAGGCCAAGGCAGGAGGATAACTTGAGGCCGGGAGTTTGAGAATGGCCTGGGCGACAAAGCAAGACTCCATCTCTACAAAACATTGAAAATATTAGCTGAACAGGGTGGCTTGTGCCTGTAGTCCCAGCTTCTTGGGAGGCTGAGGTAGAAGGATTATTTGAGCCCGGGTGTTCAAGGATGCAGTGACCTATGATTATGCCACTGTGCTCCAGCCTGGGTGACAGAGTGAGACACTGGCTCAAAAACAAACAACAACAAAAACCCTAGCTAAATATACAAATAACCCACAATCAATTGAAATATGCTGATAATATGGTTATGATCTCAATCAGATAACTAAGTCTTGGTCTTATTCCTCAGACCAAAGCTCCACCTCATAAAGAGTTCAAAAAACTGTCTCATTTTTGATGTTTCTTTCATTGAGGAATCATAGTTTTGCTAACCTACCTAGAAATAAGTGTGTGTGTGTGTGTGTGTGTCCAGTCCATCTATTTACCAGTTTAGCCATAGGAATGGAATCCTGCCATTGTGTGTGTGTGTGTGTGTGTGTGTGTGTGTGTGTGTGTGTGTGTGTGTGTGTGTGTGTCCAGTCCATCTATTTACCAGTTTAGCCATAGGAATGGAATCCCGCCATTCAACCCCAGCCCTGCTACCTGCTGCTGAACATCTCAGAGGCCAAGAACTAGCTTATAGACTTTATGGCTGGCTTTCACCAAAGCAGCTAATTCAAACTCATCATCCCATCGTGAACAAATTTAAAAACTGAAGTCATACATCAAATGACTGTTTGAAGGCATAGGACAGCAAACAACACAAGGTTATAAATTCTTGAGCGAAGAGAAACATAGCTTTCTTCTGCAGATATTTTCTGAAACCAAACCACAGCAGATAGAACACAAAAAGAAGCAGTCTTGTTGAGTGGAGGAAACAGATTAGAATTAGGAGAGCTAAAGTGACTAGCAGCTGGGAAGGCATGCTACTAGTGGGGAAAATAGGACAAAGAAGGATTAACAAAAACATTTGTAAAGTTTCACTTTGAGGCTGATCATGGTGGCTCACACCTGTAATTCCAGCACTTTGGGAGGCCGAGGTGGGCAGATTGCTTGAGCCCAGGAGTATGAGGCCAGCCTGGGCAACATGGTGAAACTTCTCTCCACAAAAAACACAAATATTAGCTGGTTATGGTGGTGCACACTACCAGCTACTCGGGAGGCTGAGGTGGTAGGCTCGCTTAAGCCCAGTGGGGCGGAGGTTGCAGTGAGCTGAGATTGCACCAGTGCATTCCAGCCTGGAGCACAGAGTGAGACCCCGGCTCCAAAAAACAAAAAGCAAAACAAAACAAAAATTCACTTTAATTAACTCCGGAAGTATATATGTACAGTGGAAGATTCTCAAAAGATACAGCATTCACAATGTGAAAAACAATAAAAGTTACTGTATGTGCAATGAAGCAGAGTCATTAGATAGGTTTTATATGAGACAGCAGAAGAGAAGATTAGTCAACTCAATGACAGGTCACTAGAAATAAACCAACTGAAACCTGATGAGAAAAAAATTGGAAAAATGTGAAAGAAACAATACAAGAGACGTGGGACACAGTGTAATTTTCAAACAGATATATAATCAGAATGCAAAAATGAGAAGAAAAAGAATAACAGAAGTATTTGAAAATAATAGCTGAAAATATTCCAAACACAATATTGGCAGCGCAAGTTGCAAAAAGCTCAGTAAAACACATGCAAGATAAAACCAAAGAAAACCATACATAGGCACCTCATAGTGAAATTGCTGAAAACCAAACATAAAGGGAAAAGTCCTAAAAGCATCCGAAGGAATAAAGGAGAACACATTACTTTCAGGGAACCACAATGATAATTACAGCTTCTCAACACAATTATGGGGAAAAAAAGACAAAAAAAATTACAATTCAAAATAACAAAAGCAAAAAATGCCAACATAGGATAAAAACATCAATCAAAAATGAAGGTGAAATAAAACTCTATCAAACAAAAGCTGAAAGTGCAGAAAAGCCATAGAAATGTACATATTGGGGTAAACATACAAGTTCTTAGACTGTCTAAAATGGAGGTCTGCAAAATTTTTTTATAGCAAATACTTCAAGCTTCACAGACTACACAGTCTCTGTCACAACTACTCAACCACTGCCACTGTAGTGTGAAAACAGCCATGGACGACGCAGAAATAAACAGGCATGGGTGTTTTCTCAGTCCATTTGGGCGGCTACAACAAATATCTGACACTGGGTAATTAATTAAGAATAGAAATGTATTTTCTCACAGTTCTGGAGGTTTGGAAGTCCAAAATCAAGGCACCCACATGTTCGGTTGTCTGAGGAGGGAATGCATCTTCTGGAAGGGAGGAACACCAAATCCTAACACAGCAGAAGGTGGAAGGGCAAGCTAACCAAATGCACACAGCCTTTTAAAATAAGGGCCTTAATCCCATTCAGGAGAGAGGCGCCCTCATGGCCTAATCACCTCTTAAAGGCCCCAGCTGTTAATATTATCACATTGGCAACACCTGAATTTTTGGTGAGGACACATTTAAATCACAGCAGCTGTGTTCCAATAAAACTTTACTAATAAAAAGCAGGCTGGCATTCTACAGCCTCTTGTTTGCCAATTCCTCATTTAAAGTAACAATGTTTTGTTGAGCTGTTGACAAGTAGAGATAAAATCTATAACAAAAATAGCAAAAAAAAAAAGGTAAGAGAGAATAAATGGAATAAATTGCTATAATGTTCAAACACTGATTGGCATGTGGAAAACACATAAATTTCAAGTAGATTATAATAAAGACATTTTGTAATTTCTAGGGTCATACAAAAATGTTAACAAACATTCTATCAGAAGTGATAAAATAACAAAAAAGATTGACTAATATAAAATAATGCAACATAGGAGGTTGTATTAGTTAACTTTGTACAAACTTTAGTGGCATAAAACAACTGTTTTATTTAGCTTATGATTTCTTTGGTTTGGCTTGTGTGGCCATCTGGTCTGGACTGCCTAAGCTGGTAGCTGCTGGGATCTCTCACTGACTATCATTGTCTGATGAATTTGCTAGGTCTTTATGACACAGATTGTCCTCAACTCACATGTGTGGTTGGTGGCCAAGCTGGTTTAGAGGAAGCCTCACTAAGGTGGCACCTCTCTGCTCTATGTGGTCTCTGATTCCCAGGAGGCTAGTCCACTTCTTCACACAGCAGTCTCAAGATTTAAATGAGACTTTTAAAGTCTCTGCTAGATAAAATTTGCTATATTCTCAATGGCCAAAGCAAAAAGAATTTTTTAAATAATATTTAAAAAATAGATTATATTTGACAAAAAGAATACAAATAATGTTTAATAGTTGAATTAACCATGATTGAAAATAATAGCTGAGAATATCCCAAATTTAATTAAAATCAGCAGCACAAGTTCCAAAAAGCTCAGTAAAACACAAGCAAGATAAATACAAAGAAAACCATGTATAGGCACATCATAGTCAAATTGCTGAAAAGCAAATATAAAGAGAAAAGTCCTGAAAGAATCCTAAGGAATAAAGGAGGACACATTACTTTCAGGCAACTGCAATGATAATGACTGCTTCTCAACACAAATTATAAAAACACAAAAATAAGATAATGACAATTCAAAATAATGAAAGCAAAAAATACCAACATAGAATAGTCTTAAACCACACTGCACCAGTAGTCACATTACTAAAGCATAAGCTTTATCCAACCAAGAAATGACTGAGGAAATTACAGCAGATAGAGTGATACTGAGTATTTTATATATTTAGTTGTAGGGCTAAGACTAAAGTAAGAAAGTGGTTGTATTAGTTTGTTCTCATGCTGCTATGAAGAAATACCCAAGACTGGGTAATTTATGAAGGAAAGAGGTCTAATTGACTCACAGTTCTACATGGCTGAGGAGGCCTCAGGAAACTTCCAATCATGGCGGAAGTGGAAACAAACACATCCTTCTTCACATGGCAGCAGGACAGAGAGGTGCTGAGCAAAGGGGAAAGCCCCTTATAAAACTTCAGATCTCTTGAGAACTCACTCATTGTCACGAGAACAGCATGAGTGTAACTGCCCCTATTATTCCATTACCTCACACCAAGTCCCTTCTATGAAATATGGGGATTATGGGAATTATAATTCAAAATGAGATTTAAGTGGGGACACAGCCAAACCATATCATTCCACCTTTGGCCCCTCTCAAATCTCATTTCCTTACATTTCAAAACATAATCATGCTTTTCCAACAGTCCCCCAAATTCTTAGCTCATCCAGCATTAACCCAAAAGTTTGAGTCCAAAATTTCATCTGAGACAAGGCAAGTCCCTTCTGCCTACAAGCCGGTAAAATCAAAAACAAGTTAGTACTTACTAGATACAACAGGGGTACAGACATTGGGTAAATACACCCATTCCAAATGGGAGAAATTGGCCAAAACAAAGGGGCTACAGGCCTCAGCAAGTCTGAAATTCTACGAGGCAGTAATTAAATCTTAAAGCTCCAAAATCATCTCCTTTGACTCCACATTTCACATCCAGATTACGCCAATGGAAGAGGTGGCTCCCACAGCCTTGGATAGCTCTGCCCCTGTGGCTTTGGAGGGTACAGCCCTATCCCAGCTGCTTTCACAGGCTGGCATTGAGTGTCTGCAGCTTTTCCAGGTGCACATTTCAAGCTGTCATTGGATCTACCATTCTGGGGTCTGGAGATTAGTTTGTATTCAAAATGAAGAAGAGTTAAAATTCAGGAATGTTAGGTTCTAACTCATATATAGCTAGAAAAGAATAGCAAATTAAATCTAAAGAAAGTAGAAAGAGGAAATATGATCTATATTTAAGAGCATAAATCCATGAAATAGAATATACATGTATAACAGGAAAAAGCAACAAACCCAAAAGTTAGTTCTTTGAAAATATTATAAAATTGCCATACTCCAAGCAAGGATAAGAGAGATAATATAAATTACACACATCTGCAACGAAAAAGAAACAAAACATCACCATAGAGCCTACTGACTTTAAAAAGAGTAGGAACACATTAGAAATCGCTGTGGAGGTGGCATGAGGAAACATTCTGGGATAACTGACATGTTTAACATTATGGTCTGGAAAGGAGTTCAAAGGGTGTATACATATGTAAAATATTTTCAAACCCTAGAATTCAGGCTTGTACACTTTCCTGGATATAAGTTAGACCTCAATTATTTTAAAAAGGGAACTACCTTAGATGATGAGATTCCATATTTTCTTATATCATAATTACTGTAGCTGTCATGGTAACTTACTGGGAAACCTTTTCTGTTTCTTGTTGGCTTCTTGATATTACACACGTACTTCCTTTGATCATCTGTACTCAGTCTGCTCTGCCCTTCACAATTTACTGAACAACTTCCTATAACCTATACTTGGGTTTGCCCCGAAGCCTGTGCTACCTTGAGCAGTCCTTTCTAGGTTGGCCAGTGTGACAAGAATCCTTAAGGGATATGTATTAAATATATAGATCACCCTGGCAATTCTTGTTCGTAGGTCTCAGTTGCAGCAATAATCTTTCTTTTTTTTTTTTTGTTCTATCAAGTTTCAGTGATTCTTATCTTCAGCCAAATTTGGAAGCAGTGCCCTAGGTGGTATGATTAATTACTGTTATGATTAATTACCATCTCCTCACTTGTCCCACTTCCTCACCTCCCTTTCTGACTAGGTCTAGAAGGCATCCTACTTTTATTTTCAAGACTGAAAGTTTAAAAAGAGGTCAAAGAAACCATTTAAGATAATTTTCAATGATAGTAAAAGCTAAAGGGAAATCATTTTCTTGAGGAACTTGTGTGGTTTTTCACTGCTTCAATGGAGTAAGAGCCATGATAGGCAGCAGTAGAAGTCTTTGATGATTTTAGTTCTAAGAAAGAAAACTGATACAAACCCACTTGGTTGGTTCAGCATATTACCAAGTATTTATTGTATCCAATTTTCTCAGGTTTGAAGACTACAATGTTACCACCATTATACCTACATCTACACAATGGTGTTGTGTATTAGTATCCAGTCTTGCAACATCTGTGATGATGTTCTCAAAATTTTGTGTCTGACATTTTTTGTCTCCACATTTTTATGTAGAAATGAAAAGTGGAAAAAAGGGGCAAACCTAGGTAAAAATGAGTCATGTTGGTATCGTTTTGTGAAGGACATGATGTACAACTCTTCCATTTGACATTTATTAAGCACATGCTATGAACAAGGCACTGTGTAAGGCTATGGTTTCACAGCGGTAAATAAGAAAAACATATAATCCTGTTCTTACTAGACTTCGTAATAAAATTCACAGTCTAGGACAGAAGAGATACTTTTTTTAAGTTAACATACTTTTCAATATCATTGTGGTAAGTTACATTAAGGAGAAGTTCAAGGTAAAATGATGAGATGTTAATGGAAGAAAATAAGCAAGTTTAGAAGTCAGTTAAGGTTCTCCATGGAAATGACAGTCAGCTCATATATTTTTCCTCTGATTTGTACTTTTTAATCAAATAAATGAATAGATTACACTTTTTCACAAAAGGAAATTTTTGAAAAACAGAGGTTTGCAGTTATATGTTGTGATTTGATTCTCTCGGAGATATGTCAATTAATGTACAAGGACAACTTTCAAAGCCAAAATACTTTGAGTGTCACTGTGATTCTGCTACAACAATTGTTAGCAAAGCCAGCTCTTTTCTTCCTCCTGTTTTGAAACAAGTACCCAACTGCAGTTAGCTTCTTTGCAGATAGACAATAGAAATAGATATGAAAACTTAAAAAAAAGAGAATGACTATGTCTAGGTAGGCGTATGTGTGATTTTTTTTTCATTTTTATTGGCTCTGCTCAAGATACGTGACTCTAGAGAACATCAGAAATAGCATAGTTGATCAGACAGTACCATTTCTGTTTCTATGTGAGCCCAGGGAGATAAATTACATTTTTTACCTTTCCAACTAGTTGCAGTGCATCTATAAAAGGATATGTCTATCAGTAATATCCAGGAAGAAATAAAATCTCGTGAGTATTTTCTCATGTCCTATGGTCATTGCGTCCACTTTTTCAGGTTGTGTTGGAGGCCATATATCACATCCAAGATCTATGTATGTTTTTTTAACAACTAATAAGACTGGTCAGGATTGTATTTTTTAACTACCACCTCCATCAGAAGAAACCTATATCCAAACACAATTCTTTGGGTTAGGGGAAAGAAGTGTATGTCCTTTATACCGAATTTAATTTCCAAAGGCAAAACTCCAGCATGATTTAGGAAGTGGACATGGACCTGGAAGCTTGTGATCATTTTCAGGACAAGGTCAAGTTCAAACTTACACAGCTACCACCTATCAATGGCAGAAGAAGAAAGATGACCTGAAAACTCCTTTTACATCCTGTGAGAGAACAGAGTGCTTCCAAGTGTATATATACCCAGACTGTTATGTTACTGCATTAGCATAGCTGTTAAATACATTGATTCACCAAGTGAAGGCTGCCATGTGTTCCTAGCACTGTGCTAGGAAATGTGAATACAATTGAGAATAAAAACAAACTCAAGTTTCTGCCATGACAGAACTTATATTCCGCTCAGAGATGGGCAATAATACACTAAAAAAGAAATACATATATTACAATCATGCAGTGCTTATTATAGAGGAAACAAAGACAGTTCAGCAATAGATGCCATTGGTATGGAGGGATCACATAGAAAGAAATGTTAGGTAAGGTCCTTATAGGTGGTGGTATTTAATTAAATATTTCAAAAGTGAAAATATATTCCAGCCATGTAAATAATGGGAAAAGTGTCACATCCATTTGCCAAGATAATGAGACAGGACCTCCCTGGGTTTGAGGCTCATTGAGGAGATTAGTATGTTTGAAGTGTAGATGAGAGTGGAAGAAGAAGATGAAGTGGAGAAGCGCCTGGAAACCAGATCATTTAGTGCCTCTTGATTTTATACAATCTACTGAAAATAAACTATAGTTGACCTTTGAACAACGTGAGTTTGAACTACTCTGATCCACTTATACATGGATTTTCTTTCACCTCTCCCACCCATGAGACTGCAAAACCATCTCCGCCTCCTCCTTCTCCTATTATCCCTCTTCCCCTTCCTCGTGATAGTTTTTTTTTAATACTTTAAGTTCTAGGGTACGGGTGCACAACGTGCATGTTTGTTACATACGAATACATGCGCCATGTTGGTGTGCTGCACCCATTAACTCCTCATTTACATTAGATATATCTCCTAATACTATTCCCTCACCCCAGGACAGGCCCCGGTGTGTGATGTTCCCCTTCCTGTGTCCAAGTGTTCTCAATGTTCAATTCCCACCTATGAGTGAGAACATGCGGTGTTTGGTTTTTTGTCCTTGCAATAGTTTGCTGAGAATGATGGTTTCCAGCTTCATCCATGTCCCTACAAAGGACATGAACTCATCATTATTTATGGCTGCATAGTATTCCATGGTGTATATGTGCCACCTTTTCTTAATCCAGTCTATCATTGATGGACATTTGGGTTGGTTCCAAGTCTTTGCTATTGTGAATAGTGCCGCAATAAACATACGTGTGCATGTGTCTTTATAGCAGCATGATTTATAGTCCTTTGGGTATATACCCAGTAATGGGATGGCTGGGTCAAACGGTATTTCTAGTTCTCGATCCTTGAGGAATCGCCACACTGTCTTTCACAATGGTCGAACTAGTTTACAGTCCCACCAACAGTGTAAAAGTGTTCCTATTTCTCCACATCCTCTCCAGCACCTGTTGTTTCCTGACTTTTTAATGATCGCCATTCTAACTGGTGTGAGATGGTATCTCATTGTGGTTTTGATTTGCATTTCTCTGATGACCAGTGACGATGAGCATTTTTTCATGTGTCTGTTGGTTGCATAAATGTCTTCTTTTGAGAAGTGTCTGTTCGTATCCTTCGCCCACTTTTTGATGGAGTTGTTTGTTTTTTTCTTGTACATTTGTTTGAGTTTTTTGTAGATTCTGGATATTAGCCCTTTGTCAGATGAGTAGATTGCAAAAATTTTCTCCCATCCTGTAGGTTGCCTGTTCACTCTGATGGTAGTTTCTCTTTTATTTATTTATTTATTTATTTTGAGACAGAGTCTCGCTTTTTTGCCCAGGCTTGAGTGCAGTGGCACAATCTCAGCTCCCCGCAACCTTCGCCTCCCAGGTTCACACCATTCTCCTGCCTCAGTCTCCCGAGCAGCTGGGACCACAGGCTCTCGCTACCACACCCAGCTAATCCTTGTGATAGTTTGCAGGACAAGGTTAAGTTCAAATGTTAACCTCCTCACCTTGTTCAATGTGAAAACCAGGAGGATGAAGAGTTTACGATGATCCACTTCCACTTAATGAATAGTAAATATATTTTCTCTGTCTCATGATTTTCTTGATAACATTTTCTTTTCTCTAACTTACTTTAAGAATACAGTATATAATATATGTAACATACAAAATATGTGTTAACCAATGGTTTATGGTATCAGTAAGGCCAGTCAATGGTAGGCTATTAATAGTTAAGTTTACAGGGGTCAAAAATTATACATGGATTTTCAACTACACAGGGGGTCAATGCCCCTAATCCCTGAGTTGTTTAAGGGTCAACTGTATATAAAACCTTCTTAACTGTTGGAAATATGTAGAAGATAAAGTAAGAAGAGGTTGTAGAGGTGTGAGTTTTTTTAAAGCTAAGAAAGATAATACTAGGTTTTTCAATTGGTTGTATCAGTTCTATTGAAGAAGGTACACCACTAGGATGATACGGAATGACGGAGTTACTATAGAAGTTAGACCTAATGCAATGATGAGAACTGATTTAAAAAGCTCTGCAAGGTTGTTGCCTTTGGGGCTGGTGTTGAGCTTAAACTGAGGGAGAGGAAAGACAAATTGGAACCTCTCACTGGCTCCTCATTACCTCCAACCTTGATGATGATGATAACCTGTCGGACGGGTGATGACTGCCACAGAGTTGTGTGCATATCTGGCCTAGAACTCTGAAAAGGCAAAGGAAGAGACCTGGGAGGAGCTGGAGGAGCTGAGGGTCTGGGTGCACTCTACAACAACTAGGTGAGCTGGCATCTCAGCAACAATATTCATGGACGGCTCTTGTGTCTGACCCTTGGAGCATATCGACAGCTGCTGCTCCACTTGCACCACCCAAATCTCCCATACATGTCCCTTGTTCTAACCTGGAACCACAGAAGGAAAGGAATTTGGGGAGTGTAGCTACTATAGGTAAGTTGACACAGAACAAAACCATTGCATGGAAGGTAACGACAACAACGAAAACTATGAAAACCATTTATAGTGACATGGCTTAATCTTTTGGTGTTGGTAGTTTCGGATGTTGTTATGGTGAGCGTGTGCATTTTAAGGAATTTGTATTGATAAAAAAGAGACATGATTCTCACATGGTCTTTGTTCTCTCCTCTTATTTTACTGGAAGACAAATTCTCATATCCATATAAAGTTTGTTTTGATAATCTGTGACACTGTTAATAATCTAAAATTTTGCTTTTATAATAACTTTATTTTGAACGACATACAGCCCCAAGAAACAGATGCTAAAATTAAAAATGTAAATTGTGGGAGACTATGTATACATTCATAATTGCCTGATATTCAAGAACACCCAGAAATATATTCTAGAAGATTCTCAGAGCTGGAGGAATCTATAGACCCAGGGGTTTTCAAATATTGTTTGTCATTAGAGATCAAAGAATTCCTTTATGCAGAGCATTAAAATAAAGGATGTGAAAAAGGCTACCAATAGCTTTGACTGAAGCAGGAGTAAGAGATTCAGTAGCACCTGTCATTTCACCTTCTGTAGCCACTGAAAGAATTCTAGGAAATAAAACAGAACACAAACCTAAGAGGCCTCTTGAGGCTGGCTCTGTCTCATTCTCTTCCTCTTTGAAGAAAGATTCCATGCTTCTATTGTAGCCCCAAGATAAATGCAACTACACAGCACATAAATGGGAAATTGAAGTTTCATTGAAGACTCTTGAGTAAAGACAGGGAAGAATGTTAACCCTGTTGCCCATACCATGTGGCAAAATTGCGTTAAAATACTCCTCTAAACATGTTTTTGTCCAGTTTCCTTCAGCCATGCGCTTCTTTCCCCATCACCAAGGTACCACTTCCTGAAATTTCCTTTTTGTCTGAATAACAACAATTACGTAACTCAGTGAAAGAAATACATTTAGATAATTTAAACTATCCTCCTAAATAATAACAACTCTCATTTACAGAGTGCTTAGTATGTTTCAAGAAGTGTGCAAATTGTGTTACATGCATTGGCCCTTTTTTGTCCCAAAACAACTCCAGTAGATAGCTACTATTATCTCCTGTTTTATAGATAAAGAAACTGCGGCAAAGAAATGTTAACTAATTTGTCTAAAGTCAATCAGGTAATAAGTGGTAGAGGCAGGCAACAAATCCCAGGCTGAGGTCTTCCTAAGAAAGATAGCAAGGATGTAGTATTGTTATTCAGTTAGAGCTTTGAAAGACCTCATGCTCCACCAACCCAAAAGTATTCACCAAACAAAACCAGTTGCCTCCTGGGTGGTGGAGAAGAAGATTATAATGCTTCCTGAAGAAAATACAATATTCATTGTAATGTTACAGCTGTTTGAAAACCACTAGTTCTTCTGATGCTCACGTTTTTGAAAGCCAAAACATTTCTTCAGCAAGTCATCACAACTATTTGTTGAGCTTAGTTATAATATGGCAGATTGTATATTCCAAAGATATTCACAAAAACATCCCCCGTCCCACAAGCTACTGCTACACTATGACTTTGACATGCCTCCCATCAAGAGATAGGGTTTATGCTCCCTCCACTCAATCTAGGTGGGCTTTTGACTAGGGTGAATGTAAGGCTATATGTCTTTGAAGGCTAGTTCCTACCTGGCTCTCTTGGGCTATTCACTCTTCAAAGCCAGCTACTAGTCTGTGAAGAAACCCAAGCTAGCCCACTCGGAGGCCATGTGTAGGTGTTCTAGCCAAGAGTGCAGCCAACAGCCAAGTTAACAACCAGATACATGTGTGTAAAGATGCCTCCACATGAGACTTCCTAGCCGAGGCCCCCTGACATCATGGTGCAGAGACAAGCAATACAGGTTCTGCCCTGTCCAAACTCCTGATCCACAGAATCCATGAGCACAACACTATGAGTGTTTCATGCCACTAGGTTTTTGCATGGCTTGTCACATAGCAATAGTAACTGGAACTTACAGGGAGGAAAAAGGTTCAAAGAAGAAGTGGGCTCTCAAAGGTCCTAGAACTTATACTCAAGATGCTCTCAAAAATGTTCACTGAATTTGACTGCTGCATAGCAACAAAGCCAGTATTACAATCTCAGCAGCACCCTGTCTGCTGCAGCACCAAGTTTTCTCCAATTAGGCTTCAACATAATAAAAAATAAAAAGGAGATTTTGCTATCCCAGCTATTAAAATCCATGGTAACCAGGACTTTAAATACATGTAATATATGCTGCTAAAGTTCTTGGAAATACTTTGTTCTCATGAATAAATAAAATACTCTTCCAAATATTTAATTTTTACTTTCGAAGTAGTTTCTTGACTTTTTGTTCCCATTCTAGATGCCTCCTACATTGATTTCTCACTCTCTATATATTCCCTCTCCTCCAGTCAAGAAGTTTTGTCCAGCTTTACTTTCTGGCTTATGTGAGAAATAGGTGTAGTAAATAGGCTTTCCCAAACCTGGCATGCTTCTGGGTGACAGATTCTGCAATAGTTCCTCATCTCCACTGGAATCACAGTTTTGTGGCACCATTTCAGAAATCATTTTTATACTCGTAAAAAGGTAAATACTAGCTTGTTCCCCATCCAAATTACAATGATATTCTAATTAGTTGGTTCCAAATTCACCATCTATTATTCTTTCCCAGATTCCCTGCAATATTCTTCTATTTCTGAGCAAACATCAATTGTGCCAATGTCTTAAGTACTGTCAATCTAAACTGAAATGGTGCCAGCTTCCTTAATATCATCACCAAATACCTTATTAATTAATTAATGGTGCTGTGAATAATAAAGTACTGGTGTTGTTAAACCAGGCAAAAAGCAGTAGGTGGGCAAAGGCAGCAACTGTTCCAGCTTACCAGAATATCTGTAAACTAGCTAGAAGGGGAAGGTGAGCATTTCCACTGGACATTAAAACAAAATCAGCAGGAAAATAATAATAACTCGCAATTGGGAGCAACTGTCCTGATGAATGCTTTCGAGGTAAGATGCTCTTCAGGTTGGTAAAGTGGGACTTTTTCACACAAAGCCCAAGGTTTCCGCCTACTGGTAATCTAATGACAGAAATGCTGGCTCCTCTTGTGTTTGTTTCAAAGCACCTTTCAGAATTGGAAGTAAATGTAATTCATTGGACAGGCCACACGATGAATTGGTTTCACAGTCCGCTCTGTCAGCTTTACGATGCTGAAAGCAAAGGTGGAACAAGAAGAGTGAGTATTGAGGACAAAATAGAGTGAGTAATAAGAGAACAACAAAGCTATCGCTGTTGAAAAGAGCTTTTACTCAAGAGTATTGAATAGCACACTTACTTTTTTTTCCTCCTCCAATCCAGGTGAGCACGGCCTGAGAAGACCGTCATTGTTTCAAATGATTGATGTTATTTCTTAGAGTTTGTCACCATTACCACAAGTATGGTCTGGATTACTTTGTTTGCTCAGCTGTTCCTGGCTCTGCTCATCTTGCCTCAAACCAAGCAACTTAGAGGGGCATGGATCATAGGATCCATCAGCTGCCTGATGGAGCCCCACATTCGGGCCTTCCCCCTCCTCTACTCATCAGTCTCCATTGTCCTGGCAAGAAGGTAACGTCTGCGGCAGTACATGCCACCCTCAAGCTGTACAATACATAATACGATCATGCTTTCCAAAATGGCCAGCTTACTGTGATTGATTAAATATCTCCCTGGTTCATGTAAAGCATGAAGCGAAGGAGGATGAGGGGAAGTTGCTGACATTTTTTAGTATGTGCTTTGTGACAGGCACTGTGCTAATTTTTTCACATATATTACCATACTATTTAGCCTTATGATAATTCTGTGAAGTAGGTATCATTTTTTCCCGTTTTACAGATAAAGAAACTGAAGTTCAGAAATAATACACAATTCGCCAAAGGCTAATCAGTTCCTAGTGTTGGAGTACAGAAAATGATTCCCCAAAATGTGGCACTGGGGCATGCTGAGTGCTTCTGTAAATTGAAAGGGCTCAGAAATAAGCCTCAGAATCAGGGTTCCTCTAACTTGTCTTGTCCCCCCACCTCACCGAGTGCAGCTGCATTTTGAGTTAATCCTGTAGGATGAGCTTTTAGAGTTTTACGCCTTTTTGTTGTGCAGAGCAAGTACATGATTCATCAGTTTTTGTTTTTTATCTTTAGCATGCTTGTTTTTCTTTTTCTGTATGTGGTGCTGTGACTTGTTGTTAGACATCTGGGCAGAAGAGTTGGGCTAATGTTGTAAGTAAAACACTTAAATTAAAACTTCAAATATCTCCTCAACTTATAATTAAATGTACCATATGGTTCTATTTTATGGAAAGTTGGGGCCTAATTTAATGTTTTCCTTTTTCAGCAACAAATTTTACTGGCTTGTTCTCAATCATTTTTATGTCACAAAAACAATTACTACCAAGGCAATATTTTGAGATTATTAGACAGAAACAACCTCTTACCTGGGGATAAAAATATTGTTTCTGGTGTGCCTGTATCATTATTTAAGCTCATCTGGGAATAAAAAATTGTTGCTTAGCTTAACAATTGTTGTGTCAGTGTAACAAAGGTTCACACTTTTCTCCAAGTTTCATCATTTTACTTTCTGTTTAATTTGAATGCAATCTGAGACGAAATGCTGATTTTTGCACATTTTCACAGATACGGTTGAGCATCATTTGGGGTGTTCTAAAAATGTCCAGTAAGCAAGTTACAAATATAAGGCCAACTTTCATCACCTGAAAAAGTTCATATCTTCTTGTCAACTTTACTAAAAGAGGAAAGTGGGAGGTGGAGAGTGTTAATTAATATTTAAAGAGAACAGCCTTTTAAAGAGACAATTCCAATTTTCTGTCCACCTTGCTTCTGCAGGCACATTCAATGACTCCACTCCTTAACACTTTTTAACAAGCTACTTGTTTTTTTATTTGAAAGGTAAGTCATAGTTTGTAATCTTCCCCACCAAATATATTCTGTGCAAAATTGTTCCTCCAGACATTATTAGTCACCAGCTACATAGGTATCTGTTAATATGCTTCAATGTCTAAACGCAACACTTAATTCATTTTCATTTTTAAAGTGACACAATCTCTGCCCTTCAAGGAACACACGATCTAAAGCAAACACTTTCAAGGGTGTAATAACCCTGAAAGTGAGAATGTGAATGACTGTATTATCAGCTCCAACAAGAAGTCATTGTGCACAGAAAAGGATTTATTTAAAGGAGATACTTGAATGAATTAATAAAAACTAGGATGTAAAGTGCTTAATTTCTTTACCATATATTCACATTTTAGAATCCCATGCAGATCTGTGAAAAAAAATGAGGTAGACCAAAACCCAAGTACTGACATGGGATCGTCACCAAAACAAATTAAATTTAAAATGGCAAGTTATATTAACCCAACAAATATTTCAGGATTGCTTAGTATGTTTCAAACACTCCTCTAACTTCTGGTTATAGCAGAATCCACAAAGTCCCTGCTCTCCTGCATTCTGATATAATTCCAATTTACATTTTTAAAAAATAACAAAGTGATCTATGTACAGACACATAAATCTATGTAACTGAGTAGAAAGAGGCCTCGAAGGATGCACACCACGTAGCTGAGTGTTTGCTTCTGGAGAGTAAAGTAGGAGCAAGAAGGTAGTGAAGGGAGGCATTTTGTATGTGGGGAACAATTTGAACAAGAGTTGAAAGAAAAAGTCACTGCTAGCATCTTATCAAAGTTTACAAGGAATATGTCCTGAGATTGCTCATAATCCCCGAATTTGCCAACACAGTTAAGTTTCCCTTGAATCATGGATCCGTGGAGTCACACAAGCTATCCACAGTGTGTAAAATCATATCCCTGGTTTGATGTTATTTCATTTTCATTGTTTTATATATCGGTTACTGGACCTTAAGAAAAACAAAATGAACAAGAAAGACTGTCACCTTGAAAGAGTGACAATCCAAGCAGTGAGAAAGGCAACTGGCAAAGCTAAGCAGAGATGCAGTTGTTTGGCTGTTAGTTTGTTTCACTGCTGAATAAATAACTGGCTTCACACATCAGTCTTGTAAGGAGTGATAAGAATAATTCAGATTTGTAGCTCAACAAAATGACAAATTACTACATATCAGGGATCACCGTGGGATAGTGAAAATATAAATGTTGGAGCTGCCAAGTCACATATCCAGCCTTAAAAATTAAAAAAAAAATTAAGGCAGATGGTGTCTTGAAAGTGCATCAATTCTGACTCTGATGGGCTTCTGAAAGACTCTTGCAGGGCCTGGCAATAGGGTGGAAGTGTGCAGGTGCAACCAATAAATAGCCCAGTACAAAAGTAAGTTGACAAATGAAAACCCATGCCAATCACATAGATGATATTGCTAGACTCTGCCACGTGTGAAAACACCTTCACGTCCGCATTGGAAGAGAAAACCTCTGGACTTCTGGCTTATGATTGAATTCCCTTTTGACCTTCTGTTTTGGAATAATTGGGGAGAAGCATAGGGTAAAATATCAGGTGGCAATGGTAAGCTTCCTCTGGGCCTAATTAATACAGAACTCTTTCCAGCAGGGGCGTGGTCTGTATCTGGAACTAGCTGCCTTGATGTATGCAGTGGAATTGTCTCTTTATAGGTAGGCAGGTTTGTCTCAGGACCCTGGTAGAAAGTTATCTATCTGTTTCACGAGGCCCACCCAGGAAACGGAGCTCTATAATCGGTAAGTGAAGTTACTCTGTACATAAGGAGGGCTTTACATAAATACACCAAATATAACATGGTCCTAGTTGTCTTTTCCCAAAACAAAGATATTTGAACTGTTGCCTAAAACTCAAAGTTACTATTTTGCCACCTTACTAAATTGCCTTTACAGGGGTCAAAAACTTCTATATACTCCCATCCATCAACTATTATCATAGGCACATTTGATTTTTTTTTTTTTTTTGAGATGGAGTCTTGCTCTATTGTCCAGGCTGGAGTGCAGTGGCACGATCTCGGCTCATGGCAACCTCCACCTCCCGGGTTCAAGCGACTCCCCTGCCTCAACCTCCTGAGTAGCTGGGATTACAGGCACCTGCCACCACACCCGGCTAATTTTTTGTATTTTTAGTAGAGATAGAGTTCCACTGTATTAGCCAGGATGGTCTCAATCTCCTGACCTCGTGATCCGCCCACCTCGGCCTCCCAAAGTGCTGCTGCCACGCCAGGCCACGTTTACATTTTTTGATAATTTTTGAGAGACTGTTTTTCGGGCTGTTAGATAAAACTAACACCATTTTTAAAAAACTGTTTTTATAATAGTTGTTCACATACAGTATACGGACAATTGGAAGATTAAAAGGAAAGCATTTAAAAGTTACTTGAGAATGTTGAAAAATAGCAGTAAGTGGCAGTTCAAATACTTGTTAAGTGTAGCGTCAAAATTGATTGGGGCTTTATGAAAGGAATGCCAAATTTTAAAACATTATTTAATTCTTCATGTAGCCCTCTCAGTTGTTCTTCATTGTTCCAAGAATACAAGTAAATTATTTACCAGTAACATGTTGTCAGATATGCAAGTGTCTCCTAATATTTTTTATTCACATTATCAGCTCCAGCAATTTAATGAGTTTCCTGCCAGCCACACATAAGTAGATGAGATAAGAGAACTGGAAGATCTCGTATGTGTTTTGCTTATATCGGAAATGCAGATGCATGGTTGCACGATCAAAACAGACTAGCAAACCACAGCAGTGCGTCATTGTAACAGCCTGGAATACTCCCTTAAAACACCTCTTGGTGGCTCGATTTGCCTTCTTGTTCTAGATCAGATTTCAGGTCGTTTATACACAAACACCCATCATAGAGCAAACTCTATTAGCCACAGGAAACATGATTCACTTTACACATGTTCTTATAACTAATACTTTTCCCACAAAAATCTCCACAGTCATTTTTCAAATGGTTTGAATCTTTTTTATTCTTGTTGTTTTGGTAGAGAAAAAGCTTTATAGCCTGTGAAAAATGACAAGTTGAATAAATTATTAAAAGGCCCTTAACATTTGATGGTGTAAGACCCCAAGAAAAGATATCCCTTTAACATTATGATGTAAACTATCAGGACCATACTACTTGTAAGAAAATGACAGTAAATCCTTTTGAATATTTCTTTCTAAGATTTACAGAGTATTAATAGGGTATTTCATTTCATTTGTTTTAAAAAAAATCAGAACATTAAGCGATAGCATTTCCTCTTCAACTATACTAAATTGTCTCGACAGCAATGATAATATTATTGCTCTTAATGTAAAGAAGAATTGTAAATCACTTCATCTTTGTATTTATACAAGATAATATCACTATTAATGAGCAAAGTGACTCAGAAAATGAAACCCATTACATTCCTTTGATTTGACTAGGTTACTGAAAGTAGCAATAAATATTTGTTACAAACAAAAAACAGATTGTCTTTGTTAAAAGTTTCTCAGGAAGTAGTAGGGAATTAAACTAAATACCTTCATTTTGAATCAAGCTGAGAAATCAGACAATTTCCTTAAAATTTAGAGCTCCTGCTAAAATGAGAATATTTACTTTGGGCATCCACTGATTAAAATTGCCAGGGCATCCTTTACAGCTTCTATTTCCGTTTTCCCATAAAGTAGATAGAAGTATACAAAATAAAGTAAAACTAATGTATCAGAGCCCAAGACAACTGACCTATGTAAAATGATTTTCTTTTTCCACAACATCTTCTGATTGAATTTATCTTTTTCTCTCATTCTTGCTGTCATCTTACTGAATTTAATCAGTGGAAAATAATTTGTCAAGGGAAGTTTATGCATAATTATGTTTAAGCATGAGATACTTTTCTTTAAAGACACACAAAGATTATTTAATAATATATTTCCATACTTAAAATGAATGAACGTGTTCAAAGATTGGGCTTGTTGTGCAATAACATTTCAGGAGTATTTTTAATGACATTTTTTTCCAATAAGCAAACATGTATCTAACCATGTGATAAAAATGGGCGGAAGGGAGGAACAGCCACAAAGATGAGGAAGACCCAGCATTGGACCCAACATAAAGAATGTTTTTAAAATGAGATAATTCTAAGAAGAATCACAATGGCTGCAAAGTCAATTATTCTAATCAAATCACATTTCAAAATGTAAATTCAATTTCCTATAAGCCCCATGTATGCTTAACAATTTGTGAAGCACCCTGCTATTTCTGTAGCTTGTTAGCTGACTTTCTTGAAATGAAGACTTTGTCAGAAGAACATCTGTGCTCTTTATTCTCATCTATGTTTCTCATGAACTGTGGAGTAAAAGTATTAATACAGTGATGGTGCTGATCGATTGATTCAACACATATTTAGTCAGCACCTACTGTGTTCCAGGAACATGATGTTCAGTTTCAATTAAGTCCTTTGCAACTTGGAATCCCTCTATCACTAATTAACTGTTTGAAATTAAAAATACATCAGCACACACAGGCTATCCTGTTGTTGCTAGCTTTATTCTCTTCAAATTAATGAACATTTGAATATAGCTAGATTTCACTGAAATAATAAATTCTCATTCTTGTGCTATTGCAAATTATATCTTTTGATAAAGCAATCTTGCGGAGAAGGGATGTGAATGACATTAAGTTGAGGCATGCATCTGTTTGCAGTGGGAGAATCAAGAATATTTGAATAAATTATTGATATGTTTTCTGATCAAATAGTTGTGATGATTACATCAGGCATTTGGAATTGTTCCAATGCTGCTGTCTTACAAACTTCAGTGTATCCAGACATACCTGCTACCCAATATTTTCCCTTAATATACTATAATGTGTCTGTTCCTCTATTTCAGAAGCTATGTTTTGTCCCAGTGTGAATATCATCTAAGGATCAATTTTATTAATCTAGCCCTTTTTCATTTTAACAGCTTAATTAAATCATCATAAAACGTACTGTTTTCCTGTGAGGATAAAGATCCATTTCCTTAGCCTTTCTCTTCAACATACTAAATCTCTGAAAAAGCCACCTTCTTGGCATTTCCTAAACTGCACTTTTTCCAAATCTATTTTCGTTTCCTTAAGGAATTCCATAATGACCCATCCAATACTTCCTGTGGGTGAGGTCAAATTGTGAACAGCACAGCTTCCTAGATTTACTACCTTTTCTGCTAGAAACAAACCAAGAACCCTCCTTTCTTTATTCAGTGCCATCTCATATTGCTTTTTCACTTTGCAAATTCACCATAATCTGGTTTTAGGTTACCTTTTCTTTTTCTTTTTTTTTTTTTTTAACTTTTGGTTATACACACGTCTTGCTCTAAGCTTGTTTACACTGTGTTATAAATATACTTGTTATATCTTTTTCCAGTAACCAAGTGATACAAGTTCCTGGTTCCCTTGAAGTCATTTTTCTCACTAAGAAAAAAGAATGACCTGAGCAAAATTAGATGACAGCATAGGATAGCAGAGTGTTAGTGTCATTTCTGAAGGAATGACAGGGTAGTGTGTTTGTTTATTTGTTTTTGGACTCTGTATTTCTTAAATTTTATTTACATAAACCTAATTATTGAGTTCAGTTAAAAATAAACAACAATAACAAAAACTAAAATCAGTAATCTCAGGAGAAAAATGGTATGAAGCATTAGTTAAGTTACCTGTAACTACAATAAAATATTTTTTCTCCTATATTCATAGAGTTTTTATTTACTCTAGAAAAATGCAAACCAAAAAAAAATTCAATGATGAAAACACTCTAGATGTTCACTGTTCAATGCCATGACCCCTCCCCAGATGTGGCTATTGAGCACTCGAAGTGTGGCTAGTGGGACTGACACACTCAGTTTGTGCTTTCGTTTTTTTGTTTGTTTTTTTGTTTTAAGACAGGGTCTTGCTCTGTCACCCAGGCTGGAGTGCAGTGGCACAATCATGGCTCACTGAAGCTTTGACACCCCAGGCTCAGGCCAACCCCCAACTCAGTCTCCTGAGTAGCTGGGACTAAAGGCATCCACCACCACACCTGGCTAATTTTTAATTTTTTTTTCTTTGTAGAGACAGAATTTTGCCATATTGCCCAGGCTGGTCTCAAATTCCTGGGCTCAAAGTGCTAGGATTATAGGCATGAGCCACTGCACCCAGCCTCATTTGATTTTAATTAATTTAAATTTAAAGAGCAACATGTGGCCAGTGTCTACTATATTGGACAACACAAGTCTAAAATATAAATATAAAGGGTAACTCTGAAGGGATTTATTAATTAAATTATAGTTTTGAGGAAAATTATGGCTTGTCTTACAAAGGAGCATTATTTTAATAATTATTTAATATAATCACAATAGTCCCTTTATTGTAAACATTCCTGTTTCTTTTAAAAAATGAATGTTTAAACATCTGTAATATCAGAGCTGGATTATATCATCAAATTCTCACAGGAACCCTCTAAGTTAAGTATTCCTTTAAACTTATATTACAGCTAAGGTAACAAAAGCTTAGAAAAGTAATTTTCCTGAAGTCACACAGCTATAATACGGTAGTACCTGTTTAGAATCCATATATTTCTGATTCCAAGTTACAAGATCTTAACAAGTCTAACACACATTTTTAACTGCCTGCTATGTCCCAGACATTGCTTTGTAGACCATCAACAGAATAGAAATAATATCAAAAAAAGTTTTTATTGACACTAAGGTGAGGTAATATGTAAATAGTAGCTACTGCTCTTTTCTAATAAGATGATCCATAGGTCTAGACATAAAGAAACACATAAACTCAGTAAATATACACATATACTCAAAGTCTGAAAACATGAGTATTTTTTAGGACTTAACTTGCTAAAATGCTTTTTAGTTCAAAACAAACTTTCTCAATTTAAAAATATTTTGAAACATCTTTCAAGTGCACGTATGACTTGGCAAGAATGTAGGGACAGTTTCTTGATGCTCAAAAAGACAAAAGCACACAATAGCAGTGGCTGGTAAGCATCAGGAGGGACAACTGTGCTAGTAACATATGACAATCCATAGTGATCCAGTGCTGTGCTACGAAAAGTGTGGTCTGCAGAATAGCAGCATTACATCAATTGGCAGCTTGTTAGAAATTAAAACACACACACACACACACACACACACACACACACACACACACACACACAAAATGAAAACTTAGACCCTACTAGATACCTATGGAATGAGAATCTGCATTTGAACAGGATCCCCAGGGGTGTTGATGGGAAGAATATTTTGCAGTGTATCTACCCTTTTGGGATGACTGCTTTTAAAATGCCTCCAAAGTGGGCACTAGAGACAAAGTCCAGGGTCTATGCAAGGTTCAAAGTGGGGTCTAGAATTGGAGCTTAAAATTAGTAACCCAGAAAGGCAAGGCCCGCTGTGAAAGGGTGAACCAACCGAAGCCCACCATTAATAAATACATGCTAGGAAAACTTGCTTATCCTAGTTTAGGGAAAGGTCTGGGAGGATGGGGAGTCTTTCCTGAAATTTCACAAATAAAGGAAAGACCTGATGAGTTTTAGAATAAGAATTCCTATCATCCCATGTGGCCTCAAAATCCTAAGCAGAATAATTCAGGCTAATGTGGTTATAGGTTGTTAGTGTCTAAAGGAAACTGATACAATGGAGCAACATACTTTAAAAAACAGGCCTCAAACATTTCCTGTACATATGATTCATTGAGTATGAATTCACAACTTAAAAAATCAAGAAAAGAAAGAAATAAAAACACCAGCCACACCAGCAAGCATCAGCAGAAACAGCAAACATCAGAATTAGACCTACTAAGACTACAGGCATTGAATTTTTAGCTATACAGACAATAATTTTTAGAAAAAATACATAATTAAAATTAAAATGTCAGTTACAATAGCAACACCACCAACAACAAAAAAAGGTATCCAGGCTACAAATATATTTTGTTTTAATTCCCAGCAACTTAAAGGAGAAACTTATTTTTAAAACATTCTTTAAAGACATTAAAAAGACACATGATTCCAAAATGGAAGCACGGAAGAAAGCTACCTTTACTCCCCCTCTCCCACCAGAAAACCAAAACCAAACATACAACACTGAATTTAACACCAGCAATACCCCAGAACTCAAATATAAAGATGAGACAGTTCCTAGGGCCACAGAGAAGTGAAAAAACTCTGAGCAGAGAGAATTGGACTTCTGTTTCTGTGACACCCCTCCCTGCAACATGTCTGGCACCAAGCATGTTGAAACTCACAGTTTCAACACTGGAAAAAGTCGGATTGAGGCAGACAACCATCTTCCCCACCATCTTAAGTTCCTTAGCAGGAGACCTATTCTGGCCTGAACCCACAGGAAGCACTGGGGGTACCAGAAGGGAGAAACATCAAGGACAGCCAAAGACAGAAGGGGGAGGCAGGACTACCATTCCCGTCACTGGAAATTCTGCCCTGTAACTATGCCAAAAAGATGCCACATCACAATGACTATTCAGCTGCACTATCCTGTAGGAGGTTTGTTCCACAGGCCTTCTGGTCATGAATCCCTAACCAGTCTTCCCACACTACTGGGATGTTCCCTTTGGGATCTCCTTGCTTCTGAACAAGTGGTACTCTGATTACTAGAACCAAGGCAAACTTGAGCTTAAGGTATCATTTAGCTCTGAAAAGGAGGTAGTGACCTAGCAGGAAAAAAAATAAAGAAAGAAGGAAGAAAAAGAGGGGGATGGGTGAGAAGAAGAAGAAGAAGGAGGAGGAGGAGGGAGAGGAGGAGGGAGAGAAAGAAAGAAAGAGACAAAAGAGAGAAAGAAAGAGAAAGAAGAAAGAAAAGAAGAAAAAGAAAGAAAGAAAGAAAAAAGAAAGAAAGAAAGAGAAAGAAAGGGAAAGGAAGGAAGGAATGGGAGGGAGAGAGGGAAAGAAAATCAACAGGTAAATTACAAAGAATTT
Source organism: Gorilla gorilla gorilla (assembly GCF_029281585.2). Taxonomy (NCBI): domain Eukaryota; kingdom Metazoa; phylum Chordata; class Mammalia; order Primates; family Hominidae; genus Gorilla; species Gorilla gorilla. The sequence goes on from NC_086017.1 coordinate 11,758,264, forward strand.
CTAAGCAAACATATCCAAGAAAAACCAAAACAAGCCACACAGAGAAGACTGCAATAAATAATAGACATAAGTCCACAAGAAACAACAGCAAACAGGGAACCGTGACCTCTACAAACGGAAAAAGGCAAGGAACCAGTGATGAACTCTAATGAGACAGCAATATGTGAACTCTGACCAATAATTCAAAATAGTAGTTTTAGGGAAATTCAGTGATCTCCAAGAGAGAAACACAGAAAAGCTTTTCAGAAATGTACCAGATAAATTTAATAGATTGAAATAATTTTTAAAAATCAGACAGATATCTTGGCACAGGCTGGGAATGGTGGCTCCTGCCTATAATCCCAGCACTTTTGAAGGCCAAGGCAGCAGGATCACTTGAGCCCAGGAGTTCGAGACCAGTCTGAGCAGTATGGTGAGACTCTGTTTCTACAAAAAAAATAATAAAAAAATGGCCGGACATGGTGGTATGTGCTTGTAGTCCCAGGTACTTGGGTGGCTGAGGTGGGAAGATCTCTTGAGCCTGGATGATTGAGGCTGCAGTGAGCTGTGATGGTACTACTGCAGTTCAAGCTGGGTTACAGAGTGACACCCTGTCTCAAATTTAAAAAAAGAATGAAAGAAAAAAAATAAATCTTGGCATTGAGAAATACATTTGCTGAACTGAAAAATCCATTAGAGGCTCTCAACATCAAAATGAATCAAGCAGAGAAAATAATAAATGAGCTTGAATACAGTTTATTTGAAAATGCACAGTCAGGCCAGGTGCAGTGGCTCATGCCTATAATACCAACACTTTGGGAGACTAAGCAGGCCGATCACTTGAGTCCAAGAGTTCCAGACCAGCCTGGGCAACACGGTGAAGCCCCATTACTACCAAAAAATACTAAAATTAGCTGGGTGTGGCAGCATGCACCTGTAGTCCCAGCTACTTGGGATGCTGAGGTGAGAGAATCACCTGAGCCTGGGAAAGCAAGGATGCAGTGAGCCATGATCCTGACACTGCACTCCAACCTAAGTGACAGAGTGAGGCCCTATGAAACAAACAAAAAACAAAAACAAACAAACAAAAAAAACAAGAAAGAAAAAATATGCACAATCGGAGCAGAAAAACGAAAAAAAATAAAAAGAATGAAGATTGCCTACAAGGTAAAGAAAATTACTTAAAAATACCAAATCTAAGAATTATTGGTGTTCAAGAGGAATTTGAGCAAGAGCAAAGGGTAGAAAGATTATTCAAAGAAATAATAACAGAAAACTTTTCAAAACTTGAGGAAAAAAAAAAAAGAAATACTGAGATAACAGAAGGTCAGAGAACACCAAATAAACTGAATAGGAAGGAATACTTCCAAACTCACTCCTATGAGGCTTGCATTACCCTGATACCACAACCAGACAAAGACACAACAGAAAAAGAAAACTACAGGTTAATGAACATAACTGATGATCATAGATTCAAAGGTCATCAACAAAATAATAACAAACCAAATTCAACAACACATTAAAAAGATCATTCACCATGACTGAGTGGGATTAATCCCAGGGATGCAAGGATGCTCCAACATGTACAAATGTTAGAAGGTGACATATATCACATTAACAAACCCAAGAACAAAAACAAAACAAAAAGATATGATCTTTTCAATAGGTGCTAAAAAAGCATTTGATAAAATTCAAATCCTGTTATGATAAAAACCCTCAAGAAATTGGGTATGGAAGAAACATACCTCAAAATAATAAAGACCGCATATGACAAACCCAAAGCTAACATCGTAATAAACGGTGAGAAATGGAGAGCCTTTCTTCTAAGATCTGGAACAAGAAAAGGATACCTACTTTCACCACTTTATTCAACATAATATTGGAAGCACTGGCAAGAGCTATTAGACAAAAGAAAGAAATAAAAGGCATCAAATTGGAAAGGAAGAAGTCAAATTAGCATAGTTTGCCAATGACATGATCTTGTACTTAGAAAAAACTAAAAATTTCACCAAAAAACTATTAGAAATAATAAACAAATTAAACAAAGTTGCAGGATAAAAAAATCAACATACAAAATCAGTAGCATGATATATGCCAACAGCAAACAGTCTGAAAAATAAATCAATACAGCAACATTTACAATAGCTAAAAGCATAAGAAACACTGACAAAACAATTTAATAAAAGAAGTAAAAGAAAGAGGGACCTGACTATTTAAAGAAAAACAAACAAACCTAAAGCAACAACAAGAGCATCAACAAAAAAGTCTCCACCAAAACCTCATCCAAGGGCCAGCAGCCTCAAAGATCGAAACTAGACAAACTCTTGAAGATGATAAAGAATTAACAAAAAAAAAAAATGCTGAGACCTCAAAAAACCAGAGTGCCTCTTTTCCTCCAAATGATCACAACACCTCTCCAGCAAGTGCACAGAACTGGAAGGAGGATGAGATGGACGAATTGACAGAAGTAGGCTTCAGACGGTGGGTAGCAATAAACTTAATAAACCTGGCTGAGGTAAAGGACCACGTCCTAACCCAATGCAAAGATGCTAAGAACCATGATAAAAGTTTACAGGAGCTGCTAACTAGAATAACCAGTTTAGAGAGGAACATAAATAACCTGATGGAGCTGAAAAACACAGCACAACTATCAGTAGCTGAAATAATCAAGTGGAAGAAAGAATATCAGAGCTTGAAGACTATCTTGCTGAAATAAGGCAGGCAGAAAGGACTAGAGAAAAAATAATAAAAAGGAATGAATAAAACCTCTGAGAACTATGGGACTATGTAAAAAGACTGAACCTATGACTGATTGGAGTACCTGAAAGAGATGGGGCTAATGGAACCAAGTTGGAAAACACACTTCAGGATATCATCCAGGAGAACTTCCCTAACCTAACAAGACAGGCCAACATGCAAATTCAGGAAATACAGAGAACTCCAGTAAAAGATACTCCACAAGAAGATCAACTCCAAGTCACATAATCATCAGATTCTCCAAGATCAAAATGAAGGAAAAAACTAAGGGCAGCCAGAGAAAAAGGCCAGGTCACCTACAAAGGGAGGTCCATCAGACTAACAACGAATCTCTCAGCAAAAACCCTACAAGCCAGAAGAGAGTGGGGGCCAATATTCAGTATTCCTAAAAAGAAGAATTTTCAACCCAGAATTTCATATCCAGGAAAACTAAACTTCATAAGCAAAGGAGAAATAAAATCCTTTTCAGACAACAAAATGCTGAAGGAATTCATCACCACCAGACCTGCCTTGCAAGAGCTCCTGAAGGAAGTCTTAAATATGGAAAGGAAAAACCAGTATCAGCCACTACAAAAGCACACTGAAATACAAAGGCCAATGACACTGTGAAGAAACAACTACTATGCAAAATAACTGGCTAATGTCATGATGACAAGATCAAATTCACACATAACAATATTTACCTTAAATGTAAATGGGCTAAATGCCGCAATTAAAAGACACAGACTGATAAATTGGATAAACAGTCAAGACCCATTGGTGTTCTATATTAAAGAGACTCATCTCATGTACAAAGACACATAGGCTCAAAATAAAGGGATGGAAGAAAATTTACCAAACAAATGGAAAGCAGAAAAAAGCAGGAGTTTCAATCCTAGTTTCTGACAAAACAGATTTTAAGCCAACAAAGATCAAAAAAGACAAAGAAGGGCATTACATAATGGTAAAGGGATCAATGAAACTTAGAAGAGCTAACTATCCTAAATATATATACACCCAATACAGGAGAACCCAGATTCATAAAGCAAGTTCTTAGAGACCTACAAAGAGACTTAGACTCCCACACAGTAATAGTGGGAGACTTTAACACCCCACTGTCAATATTAGACAGATAATCATCCCTTTATGTTAAAAACTCTCAATAAACAAATTATTGACAGAACATATCTCAAAACAATCAGATCTCTTTATGACAAACTCACAGCCAATATCATACTGAATGGGCAAAAGCTGGAAGCATTCCCTCTGAAAACCGGCACAAGACAAGGATGCCCTCTCTTACCACTTCTATTCAACTTAATATTGGAAGTTCTGGCCAGGGAAATTAGGCAAGAGAAAGAAATAAAGGTATTCAAATAGGAAGAGAGGAAGTCAAATTGCCTCTGTGTGCAGATGACACGATCCTATATCTAGAAAACCCCATCGTCTCAGCCCAAAAGCTCCTTAAGCTGATAAGCAACTTCAGCAGTCTCAGGATACAAAATCAATGTGCAAAAATCACAAGCATTCCTATACACTAATAATAGACAAGCAGAGAGTAAAATAATAAATGAACTTCCATTCACAACTGCTACAAGGAAAATAAAATACCTAGGAATACAGCTCACAAGAGATGTGAAGGACCTCTTCAAGGAGAACTACAAACCACTGCTCAAGGAAATAAGACATGACACAAACAAATGGAAAAACATTCCATCCTTGTGGATAGGAAGAATCAATATCATGAAAATGGCCATACTGGCCAAAGTAATTTATAAAATTTGTAGATTCAATGCTATTCCCATCAAACTACCATTGACATTCTTCACCGAATTAGAAAAAAAAAAACTACTTTAAAATTCATATGGAACAACAACAAAAAAAGCCCATATAGCCAAGCCAATCCTAACCAAAAGAACAAAGCTGGAGTCATGCTACCTGACTTCAAACTATACTATAAGGCTACAGTAACCAAAACAGCATGGTACTGGTACAAAAACAGACACATAGACCAATGGAACAGACTAGAGATCTCAAAAATAAGACCACACATCTACAACCATCTGATCTTCAACAAACCTGACAAGGACAAGCAATGAATAAAGGACTTCCTATTTAATAAATGGTGCTGGGAAAACTGGGCTAGCCATATGCAGAAAACTGAAACTGGACCCCCTTCCTTACACCTTACACAAAAATTAACTCAAGATGGATTAAACACTTAAATCTAAAACCCCAATCTATGAAACCCCTAGAAGAAAATTTCGGCAATAACATTCAGGAAATAGGCATGGGCAAAGATTTTATGATGAAATCACCAAAAGCAACTGCAACAAAAGCTAAAGTTGTCTAATGAAATCTAATTAAACTAAAGAGCTTCTGCATAGCAAAAGAAACTATCATTGCTGTGAACAGACAACCTACAGAATGGGAGAAAACTTTTGCAATCTACCCATCTGACAAAGGTCTAATATCCAGAATCTACAAAGAACTGAAATAAATTTGCAAGAAAAAAAACAAACAACAAATCCATCAAAAGTGGGCAAAGGACACGAACAGAAACTTCTCAAAAGAAAACATGTATGCGGCCAAACATGAAAAAAAAGCTTACCATCACTAAGCATTGGAGAAATGCAAATCAAAACCACAATGAAATACTATCTCATGCCAGTCAGGATGTCAATTATTAAAAAGTCAAGAAACAAAAGATGCTGGCGAGGCTGTGGTAAAATTGGAATGCTTTTAGACTGTTGTTGGGAATGCGAATTAGTTCAACCACTGTGAAAGAGAGTGTGGCAGTTCCTCAAGGATCCAGAACCAGAAATACCATTTGACCCAGCAATCCCTTTGCTGGATATGTATCCAAAGGAATCTATATCATTCTATTGTTAAGATACATGCACACATATGTTCATTGCAGCACTATCCACAATAGCAAAGACATGGAATAAACCCAAATGCCCATCAATGATAGACTAGATAAAGAAAATGTAGTACATATACCCTATGGAATAGTATGCAGCCATAAAAAGAAACGAAATCATGTCCTTTCCAGGGACATGGGTGAAGCTGGAAGCCATCATCCTCAACAAACTAACACAGGAAGAAGAAACCAAACACCGCATGTTCTCACTCATAAGTGGGAGCTGAACAATGAGAACACATGGAAACAGGGAGGAAAACAACACAAACCAGGGCCTGTTGGTGGGTGGGGGAGGGAGAGCATCAGAACAAGTAGTTAATTCATGCGGAGCCTAATACCTAGGTGATGCGTTGATAGGTGCAGCAAACCACCATGGCACATGTTTACTTATGTAACAAACCTGCACATTCTGCACATGTATCCCAGAATCTAAAATAAAATAAAATTTAAAAAAATAAAAATAGGCCAGGTGGGGTGGCTCACGCTTGTAATCCCAGCACTTTGGGAGGCTGAGGTAGGTGGATCATGAGGTCAGGAGTTCGAAACCAGCCTGGCCAACACAGTGAAACCCCGTCTCTATTAAAAATACAAAAATTAGCTGGGCATGATGGCAGGTGCCTGTAATGCCAGCTACTAGGGAGGCTGAGGCAGGAGAATCACTTGAACCTGAGAGGCAGAGGTTGCAGTGAGCCAAAACTGCACCACTGCACTCCAGCCAGGGTGACAGAGCTAGACTCCATCTCGAAAATAAAATAAAATAAAATTGAAATTAAAAAAGAAGTAAAATATCTCTACAGGAAAACTATAAAACACTGTTGAAAGCAATCTAGGGGGACACAAAAAAATGGAAAAATATTCCATGTGGATTGAAAGAATTAATATTGTTAAAACGACAATTCTACCCAAAGTAATTTACAAATTCAATGCAATTCCTATCGAAATACCAATGAGATTCTTCACAGAAATAGAAAAAATAAATTCAAAAATTTATTTGAAACGTCAAAAGACCCATAATAGCCAAGGAAATCCTAAGAAAAAAGAACAAAGCTGGAGGCATTATACTACCTGACTTCCTGATTTCACAATATGCTACAAAGCTACAGTAACCAAATCGGCATGGTACTGGAAAGAAAAAAGAGAAGAAAAGAAAACTTAAGAGAGAGAGAAAGAAAGAAAAGAAGAAAGGGAGAGATGGAGGGAGGGAGGGTGACACAGAGGAAGGAAAGGAAGGAAGGAAGGAAGGAAGGAAGGAAGGAAGGAAGGAAGGAAGGAAGGAAGGAAGGAAGGAAGGAAACAGAGACATAGACCATGGAACATAATAGGAAACCCACATATCAATCCACCCATATACAGCCAACTCATTTTAGACCAAGGCTCCAAGAATATACAATGGAGAAAAGACAGTCACTTCAATAAATAGCGTTGGGTAAACTGGCTATCCACATGTGGAAGAATGGAACTAGAGATCTAGACCCCTATCTCTCACCATACGCAAAAAATCAAATCAAAATGGATTAAAGACTTAAATATAGGACCTGAAACTATGAGACTATTAGAACAAAGTTTGGGGAAATTCTCAAGGACACTGATCTAGGCAAAGATTCTTTGAGTAAGACCTCAAAAGCACAGTCAACCAAAAGCAAAAATGGACAAATGGTATTGTGTCAAGCTAAAAAGCTCCTGTACAACAAAGAAACAATTAACAAAATGAAAACACAACCCAAAGAACGGGGGGAAATACCACAAACTATTCATCCAAAAAGGGATTAATAATCAGAATATATAAAAAGCTCAGACAACTCTATAGCAAATAATAATAATAATCTGATTTTTAAATGGGCAAAAGAGTTAATTAAACATTTCTCAGAAGACATACGAATGGCCAACAGATATATATGAAAAGGTGCTCAATATCACTAATGATCATCAGGGAAATGCAAATTAAAACCACAATGAGATACCATCTCACCCCAGTTAAAATGGCTTTTATCAAAAATACCAGCAATAATGGATACTGGCAAGGACATGGAGAAAGGGGAACACTTGTACCCTGTTGGTGGGAATGTAAATTAGTACAGCCACTATGGAAAAGTGTATGGAGGTTCTCTAAGAAACTACAAATAAAACTACTGTATGATCCAGCAATTCCACTTCTAGGTGTAATATCCAAAAGAAAAGAAGTCAATACATCTCAGAAATATTTGCACCCCCATGTTTACTGCAGCACTATTCACAATAGCCAAAATATGAAATCAACCTAAGTGTTCACCAATGGATGAATAAAGACAATTTGGAACATATACACAACAAAATGTTATTCGGCCATAAAAAAGAATGAAATTCTGTCATTTGCAGCAACATGGGTGGAACTGCAAGTCATAATGTCAAGAAAAATAAGCCAGGCACACAAAGACAAATATCACATGTTCTCATTCATACATAGGAGCTAAAAAAGTGGATCTTAAGAAGATGAAGAGTTGATGGTGGATACTAGAGGCAGGGAAGTGGGGAGACAAAAAGAGATTGATTAATGGATACAAATATACAGTTGATAGAAAAAATAAGACAGTGGTCAATAGATCAGCAGGGGACAATAGTTTACAATAATCAATTGTGTATTTCCAAATAGCTAGAGGAAAATAATTTAAATAATTTTAGCATAAAGAAAAGACAAAATAAATAATGGATATCCAAATTACACTGATTTGATCTTTAAAAATTATATAAATATGTTAAATCATCACATGTACCCCCAAAATATGTACATCTATTATGCATCAATAAACAGGAAAATTAAACAAAAAAAAGAAGACCTAAATAAAAATTGAGAATAATGTCTTTAGTAATCTTGATATTCAATATCTTTAAATTAAATTCCATATCAAGGTAACAGCAGTTAAAATCAAGATGAATGTTTAATGAAAAATTTGATAAAGTTATGTGAAGCAGGAAAGAGCCAAAAATAACTAAGACAATTTTGAAGCAAGCATACAAGGTGAAGAGACTTGCCCAATAAAATCAAGATTTATTATAAAGCTATAATCAATTAAAGATGCATGGTATTCTTGCAAGGAAATACAAATTAACCAACTGAGCAAACTAAACACTCCAGAAGTAGGTCAATGCATATCTGGAAACTTTGCAATGGCAGAAATAACGTGGCAGATCAAGGGGTAATGATGGTACTGAGAACAAAAAGGGGAGTAGGGGAGAAGGGGGATTGAACTCCCACTTCAACCATATGCAAAATCAATCTCAGATAATGTACATCTCTTAGATTTAAAAGGCCAACTATAAAAGCCTCAGAGCAAAACATGAAGAAAATCTTGATGACCTTGGTCCAGGGAAAGATTATCTGAGTGATGCAAAAAGCAGTAAAGATTAAGAATAAATTTGAAATGATTTTACTTCATTAAAACACATCATACCTCTTTAAAACAAAAAAACACCATAAGTGTAACAACTGGGAAAAGATCGAACAACTGGGAAACACATCGAAGACACAGGGGATTGGTATCCAGAATACATAAAGAACTCCTACAAGTCAGTAAGAAAAACACAACCCAATAGGAAAACAGGCAAATGCCACCAGCAAGCAGAAGACACAGAGAGGGATACACATGAATGATAAGTGAGCACAGGAAAGCATTCCCACTCTCACTCATAATTATGGAGATGCAAATCAAGCCCACAGCGAGAAATCACTTTGTATGAATTATGCTGGCAGAGATGAAGAAGCTTGACAATAGAAAGTATGGGCAAGGATATTAATCAGTAGCAACTCTATTGCTGGAGAGAGAGTAAATTGGCAGAATCATATTTTAAAACAATTTGGTCTTATTATGATATAGAACATTGACATTCCTTCCAGCAATTTCACTCATTGATCTATCCTGAAGAGGAATTTGTGCTCATGTGCACCAGGAGACTATTCATACCATGAGGCATTTCATTAGAGATTATTACAGGGATTATGAGAAGAATTCATCGCGTCATTAGGTGAAAAAAGGCACCAAAGGTTTTGTCTTGGATGACAATCTCTAAGAATGCAAATATTTTGTGGTACATTTAAGTAAAGCAGTGACTGGGAAAATATTCTAGTCTATTATTTGCACAGATAACAGACATGTTTATTTGCTCTCCCCCGTAGGACCCTATATCCTCATACTGGATACACAGAAAGCTAAACTTTCTGGAGTTGTCAGCTTAGTACCTTTGCAATTCAACTTTTACATTTAAAAAAATACAATATTATGTTGAAAGAAATTATCCCATAAAATGTACATGTGAAGGAGAGAGAGTGAGTTAAGATATTGGGGGAAAAGTGAAAATTTTAAGTTGCATGATATTCACAGTGGCTCCAGAGATCTCGGAGCAGCCAGTGAACAAGCCAACTAAGTTTAATTTTAGCTTCTTGAGGGCATAATAATGCTTATTATCTTGAAGAGGAGATGAGGAAAGAGGAAAGAGGACGGGACAGTGTCTGCTAGAGGTATTGCTTGAAGTGAGGAGAAGTGGGGAAGTCAGTAGCAGCATTATGCATCATTCCCAAACCACGTGAAAGCAATGGAGCCAGGTGACCAGGGCTTTTTTTACCCTGCCTCTGACTTTGCTTTATAGAAGAAAACAGGCCCAGCACAGTGGCTTACACCTGTAATCCCAGCATTTTGGGAGGCCAAGGCAGGCAGATGGCTTCAGCCCAGGAGTTTGAGACCAGCCTGGGCAACATGGCTAAACCCAGTCTCCACAAAAACTACAAAAGTCAACCAGGCATGGTAGTGCCTGCCTGTAGTCCCAGCTACTGGGGAGGCTGAGGTGGGAGGATCACTTGAGCTTGGGAGGTCAAGGCTGCAGTGAGCTATGATCATACCACTGCACTCCAGCCTGGGCAACAGGAAGAGCATGTCTCAAAAAAAGAAAAAAAAATACTCTGTGATGTTGAGAAGCTTGAAACCTACAGTTTCACAAGACTACAACTTCTTAAGAAGAGATGCGGATGTCCCCTTATTAATTAAACATATTGTGATCTAACTAGTCTCCAAATATAACTTAATAAACTTGAAAGTAAAAATATGTGTAGCAAAGTGTATACGTATTAGAGATCATAAAATTATGCATGAGAATAATACAATTTTTAAGGTAGTGGTTACCTCTGAAGTTTTTGGAAAAGCGGGTGCTAGAACTCTAGGTTACATGCATACATGCCTGGGAAGGAAGGAAGACAGGAAGGGAGGAAGGGAGGAAGGGAGGAAGGAGAGGATGATATCAGATGGAGAAAGAAACAGAAATGATAAGATGTCTACTTATAAGAAAAGTAAAGTTCAGGTGAAGGCTGAGAGATATTTTATAGTGACCTGACTCTTAGTAATCATAACTGCTTTATAATCCAGTTATGTGTCTTGGTTTCCTAATAGTTAATAGCAAAGAACCCCTTCAGTGGGTTTTTACAACCAATCTAATAAGATGATTAACAAAAGACAGTTCCACCTAGAAAACTGAACGGTATAAACATTTATCCATCTCCTCTCTAAAATTCCCTCAGTATCATTCCCTGCTCCCTAAATATTCCAACAATATTTGCTTATATTTTAGTACAAAAGAGTTTGTTGCCTTTATCAACTCAGTAATTTCATGTGTCCCATTCTTTAAGGCATAATGAAATAACTACATTGGACACATTGAGAAAAAGTTTTGCATTGTCATATGAATATATGAGCATTTTGCAATATTAGTATCCAAAATGATTGAAAATAGTTTGCTTAAAAATGTAACTTTTAGATTCTCCTCCTTTAAATATACTTGTAATTAATATATCTTCTCCATATTTTTTAACTTTGAGGATAACCAAATAGTTTAAATGTAGTAATTGGATATTCCTTGACCTTCGTACATTGACTTACATCTCCACATCAGGATTCTTCTCTTTTCTTTTACTTTCCAGGTGCTCCACATGGCAAGGCCTGGTCCAAGTCCCCACACCCACCTCAGACTGAAATAACCTTTTTGTGATCAGAAGGCTAATTAGTATGTATTACAACTATTACACATTTGGTCTTATGCATGTGCTGCATAGAGATACCCTTTCTGCTGTCATCTTCAACTACTATATAATTCTGGTGGGTTTTAATTTTAGTGTTCATATCTCATCTTCCTCAATACACATGATTCTGAAATGCATAGTCTTCTTAATTGGCTCTGAACTGAAAAAAAGGTATGTCTTTCTCTCAGTTCCTTAGGTAAATGATGTATAATTCCATTGGCTTTCACTTTTACACAATTAAGCAGTTCTTATTAGTAACCTACTAAATATGATATTAAGTGTAACTAAGATTTTGTATTCATAAACCAAAATTGGTATATTGTTGGACTTATCGAAGACTCCAATTCAACATTCTTTTAAAAACACTGACTGCCACGTGGCAGTTGGCAATATTTTCAACAAGTATGAGAATTTCAATGATTCTGGAGAATGCTTTGTTATTATGTTATTAATGTTGTCTTAAGTAAATGTTTTTTCCTGCTACTTTAAATGATTCATTATATATCATTATAAATACATCACTACCTATTTAGATTTTTATGACTTTAAAATTAATTAATCCCACAAAAAGTTGTGTTATGTATTTCTATTAACAGGACTTTAATTATTCATACCTCTAAATTATTCATACTCAGTTTCTGGAACAAGTGTACATGTAATGCCATCTCCTTTTCCAAATTTTTTTGGGATGGAGACACTGATCGTATATCCTGTGAATGTGTACTGTTCTAATATCTTCCAATATACTGTCAAAGTGAGCATAATGAAAATATTGGGCTATGTATAATTTTTAGGCTTAATTTACATATAAAACATGCATGTAAGCACACTTTCTTTTCTCATCAAGATATAAAAAAGATTCCTATATATTTATAGCAACAAATGCACAACAATTTGTTCTTCTTCAATACTCCACTGCCCATAGGCCTATTTTTCACTGGAAAGCACGAAAGATCTTCTGTTCTAAGGTGGAAATGACTGAAAAAGTTCGAAAGCCCTGTATACCAAACTACCAGAAGTGACTATACTTTAGGACAGGCACTAAGCATAATTTGCTTTCCTTATAATATCGAAAAACATACCCTGGATCTCATTAGGCTCTCCATAGAATGGTGTTGGAGATTCAGTTTGATCCCACACATTGAAACAGCACCTGTCCATGTATTATTTCTATTAATAAATGAATTCTAGTTTGAAAGACTGAGAATCAAGTATAGTTTTTTTACAGTTACAAATGCACTTTTATGGTAAAACTAAATTTTGATAGACTTTTTTGGTTAGGTGAGATATGGCAAATAAATGTAGCAGTTTAATTTTCTCCATAGAAATGAGAAGTAACAATTGTTTCAGTCATCTTTATTTGCACTGTTAAGATTATTTATATATTCTAAATTTATACTATATGTACATCCTAAGAGATTTAGGCAGAGTATTTTACAAGAAGAAAAAGCTTCATATTTAAAACATAAAATCTGGCCAGGCGCGGTGGCTCACGCCTGTAATGCAAGCACTTTGGGAGGCCGAGGCGGACGGATCACAAGGTCAGGAGATCGAGAACCTCCTGGTTAACACCGTGAAACCCCGTCTCTACTAAATATACAAAAAATTAGCCCGGCATGGTGGCGGGCACCTGCAGTCCCAGCTACTCGGGAGGCTGAGGCAGGAGAATGGCGTGAATCTGGGAGGCGGAGCTTGCAGGGAGCGGAGATCGCGCCACTGCACTCCAGCCTGGGCGACAGAGAGAGACTCTGTCTCAAAAAAATAAAAATAAAAAAAAATAAAATCCCTGGTTTTACACGTGCCAAAGTCATAGACCTACTTAGGACTTGGAGTAAAAGAGAAGTGGTTCATACGTTTATTCACTCACAAAGTGGGTAGCTGAGACATAAGGTCTTCAGGTTAGTTTTTATCTTTAAATGAAAATGAGAGAAAGTAAAGAAGAAGTTCATTTCTACTCTGGCGTGTTTTACCAATTAATGCTTATTGGCTTCATTAAAATCCTTCATTGTAGCGTTTCTCAAACTCTGGTATCTTTGAGAATCACTTGGACATCTTGTAAATACAGATCCCTGAGTTTCAGCCCCAGAAATTCAGAAGGTCTTAGGTGGGGACCCAAATTTGCCCTTCTAACAAGTTCCCAGGTGATGCTGATGCTTCTAATCAAAGGACCAGACATAAGTAGCATTTCAAGTCCACTGACAAGCAAGATGTCATAAAACATAGATGTTATGTAAGAAACACGAAACGCCTTGGCCATGCAGAGCAACATGGTGATTAATTACTAGTGATTGCTGTTATCCACGATACTAGTACCGGTGGGGTGCGGTGGCTCACGCCTGTAATCCCAGCACTTTGGGAGGCCGAGGTGGGCGGATCACGAGGTCAGGAGATCGAGACCATCCTGGCTAACACGGTGAAACCCCGTCTCTACTAAAAATACAAAAAAGTAGCCGGGCGTGGTGGCAGGTGCCTGTAGTCCCAGCTCCCCGGGAGGCTCAGGCAGGAGAATGGCGGGAACCCGGGAGGCGGAGCTTGCAGTGAGCCAAGATCGCGCCACCGCACTCCAGCCTGGGCGACAGAGCGAGACTCCGTCTCAAAAATAAATAAATAAATAAATAGATAGATAGATAAAAATACTAGTACTGTGTAACCCAAAAGTAAAAGATAATTATTTATTGGTGCATAAAATAGTAAGAACCAGAAAGAATATAGGCCAGTTCTCATTTGAGAATCTGATGTTACTGAGATTAAGTTTTTCTACCCACACACTGTTAATGTATGTCATTAAGTATCTAATAACTGCAATAGCTATCTGGAGGCAGAACATGTCACACATCCTCTATGATGGTATAAACTAGAAGTAGAGAGTCAGAACTTCGGCCAGATTTTAGTGACAATTTGGTCAATGTGGTAGTTTTTAGAATTTAACAATGCTTTTTTCAAAAGAAAAGGAAAAATCAATACTCTGAATAACAAACAGTTGGCCCTGGCATCTATTTCACATTTTTCCTGGAAAATGGCACCAATTCCCCAATATTATGTTAGGGCTTTGTTTTAAGATTTGTAGATAGAAGGAAAGAGTGCCACCTGCTGAGGAAGCCCAATGCTTACTCCTGCACAGTGGACACAGCGTGGCCGCCCTGACTTAACCTTCTTAGCACCTTGAAAAACAAAAAAAAAGGTGTAAATCTATCCATAAGGCAGGAAGAACAAAACGCCCAGAAGAAATTGTCAGTTGGATCTAGACCTTTCAAAACTAAAGGACTCTAATTTGTCCATGTCTTCAAATCATTTTAGAGTATTTATGAGTTAAAATTACACAGGGATATTGGGATGCCCCATCTATTGAATCTAAGACTATATGAAAGACAAAAACTGTGATCAAGTTCTTCTGAATCTGTAGAAGCAAGCTGAGAGAAAGCACCTTAGAAATATGAAATCATTGTTATTTTATTCAAAATTGCAAAATGACCTAGTCTCTCCAACCAGGTTGTTTTTTTTTTAATTTTCTATTCAAATTTAACCAATTCAGCCTCTCAAATCTTTCAAATCATTAATTGAATTAATTTGTGGGATTTAGCAAAAAAAATGCCTTGCCTAAAAATCTGCTTCAATATATACCAAAGATAGGTTAAAATATCTTTCAAGATCACAGATTATGGAATTATTGCATGGGTTAATATCAAATATTTGCCCTTTACTAGCTATGTGGCCTTAAATGGTTATTTGTACCTTGGTGTGCTAATTGGTGAAATATAGATGGTAAGATCATAGAATTATTTTGAGAAAAATGAGATGATAAAGCAATATGCAAGTACCATAAGTAAATGCTCAATAAATATAAGTTGCCACTAACATTTATTATTATTAAAAGTTATGAAAAATAACCCTGAAGAAATTCTTACGAGCACAGAGCTAAATAGCTGGACAACTGAAAGTCAAATTCAAGTATAATTCAGTTTTGGAAATAGAATAAAATTTTAAAATCTTTTCTCTACACTACATAAAAAGTTATTAATATTAAAGGGAATAACCTTTGCATAAAAACTTTGCAGATATGTTATCAATCAAGTTGGAGAAACTATTCATCATTTAACATGTTTATTTTATGTGGTCAAAAATTAACATGATTTAATAGGAAACTAAACTATTAGTTTCCCAAAAACTTCTTGCACAGGAGTGCTTCTTCTTTTCAAACACTGAAGTCAAACTGGATGATCTAAATAATATTTTTTGCTTGAATTTCATGTGCGCTTAGCTTATAGAGTTTTTTCCTTTTGCTTTGTTTTAAATTAAATTATACTATACAATATTCTAGCCTGTTAAACTGATGAGATTTCAGGGGCAAATTAATTTGATAAGTTATAGGAATTACTTTATTATTTCATACAAAATCATATTCAGAGATAGGGAGATAATTTCAAAATAGAAGTTCTAGGCTTCAACGTAAATAACTGCTGTCTGCCAACAATCCACATGCTTTCCATAAAACAAGACCAAGAGATAAATATGACAGCAATTAAGATATTTATTAGATTTCAGGTTACACTATGTGAATCACTGAACCTTCTAATTGATTTATTCTTTGTTGCCTATAACTTACTTTAACATACTTCAGCACAGGCTGTGCGTGTGTGTGTGTGTGTGTGTGTGTTTTCTTCTGAACCTAGAGGTAGTTATCCAAATGAGAAATATAGTCACCAGGTGTTTAGCTAATATTTAAAAGGCCTCATCCAGTCAAAAGTTACACACCAGAGGTAGACAGCTATAAGCAGTATTTTACATCCCCTCACCATATTAATTAGCATTAAGGGTGTCAGTGGTGGCCTTTCGTTGGTTAAACTGGTAGAATTCAACTTAAGTGGATTGTCTGGAACATTGTAGAGATATTCTCACCCTTGTATGAACATGGTATAAGGATCTAGACATATCAGTGTTCTACACTATGAACAATGCCCTAAGGGTCATGCATAAATGCTGATCTCGAGAGTTTTTGTTACCCCACTGTGACCAGATGATTAAACTATCCCTGCCTTGAGAAGACTGTTATAAACATGATATCATGCAAGGAGTAGATGGAACATTTAAATGGACAGAGAGCTAGGATTTCACTGACCTTACAGAAAAAGTCTACAGTGTCCTATTCTTACTAGGATATACAACGTAAGAATATCTTTTATCTATCTTACAATTTGTAAAGTCCTTTAATCTGGATAATCTGACTTGCTTTTCATAGTCATCTAATGAGGACAGTCAAAAGATTATAACGTTGCTAATTTCTAAGAGGAACCGAAGTAACTGTTTGAGTTGCCTACATGGCAGAACTTGGTCTTCTATTGAAGTTTTCTGAATCTGCCCCAGGGTTCTTGATCCATTACGTGTGAACTGGTGTTGAAATACCTTCAGGACTTTTATGCTCACGTTGCTGTGGAGCTAGCCATAATTCCAGCTCGTTGTATTCATTAAAGAAAGAAATTATCGTGCCTTATTTCAATTCGAGACTCTGTTCTGTTTCTGAGTGGACTGGATGATTTTCTGGCTTAATAATATTACTTCTATGTAAATTCTGTTTACATTGGTAGAGTTAAAAGTATAGATATGACCACAAATAATTTAATAAGTCAAACCATCAAAGTTGTATTTATTATTCTGTGTATAGAATAATACATGACACTGCATCTGTCATCTGATGATTGTGCAGCTGGAAAAAAAATGGGTACTATTGATAAAAAAAAATACATCACTCTTTGGATGTTTTTACCTGTGAGATTAACCTTTGTTAAATATGGGAGTATTTGTTTTTCATTAGAGTGTTCTGTGTGTCTACTGGTGTAGAACCTTTCTGCTAAGGTCATGAGGAATAACATAATGAAATGTCTAAAACACTATTACGTGTGCCAATTCCACTCATCGCCTATAGAAATCTTTGTTTTAATGTATCAAAATGCTGTTTTTATCCTGTTAATAAATAGTTAAATCTACTATTTTATTCCTAGAGGTTTTTAACGCTTTTCATATAGCTATGAAGTCTCTTAAAAGATGGATCACAAAAAAGAGTGTCCCTGAAGTCCACTGTTTAACTGAAACTTTTTTGTTTTTTTTTAAATCAGGTAGAAACCTGAATAATTTCTCAACTTATCCTTTTCTCTCATTACCTGACTGCCTACCAACAAGAAAATAAAAGGATTTCATTTAGAAATGTAAAAAGACAGTTAATATTCAGACTTCTAATAACTTGGGAAGCATGTTGTTATATACAGCAAATGGCTTCACCTCTCAGAGCCCAAGTTTCTTTATTTCCTTATGTTATTTGAATCTCAATCTCATTCATCCTTATAATTGGATTTTTTTTTTCTCTCTCTCTTTTTCCTTGGGCAATCTCTTGTGGAAAAAAAACAAACAAAAAAATGGGAATACAGTTGCTAATAAAGGCCATGTGAGGGCAGGCCTTCTGTGTCCCAAACTAAGAACTCCTGACACAGAGACAGCCTAGTCTAATGGTTGTGAGCTGCCTGGGTTTCATTCCCTGCTCCACCACTCACCATCCGAGTGACCTTGGGCCAGATATTTTAAACCCTCTGTACTTCCATTTTGTCATCAATAGCAAGAGTACAACAATAACATTTACTTTATAGAAATGACTCTCAGATAAAATGTAAAACAAAAAACACATCACTAGTTATATACAGTGCTTAGAACAAATATCTCGCACATACTAAGTATTTAATTAATGTTAGCGAGTAATACTATCATCATCACTTTTCTACTGCTGAATTTTCTGGTTTTAATAGACTTTATTTTCGAAACCATCCATGATATGGCCTATTTTGGCACCATTGGGAGTGCTGCCATCTTCTCAAATAGAAAGCAATTGAGAACAATTCAGAATAAATTAGACCTCTGAAGATATGTCAGCCCCTTCACAGGAGACTCATTTTCAAAACCTGCTACCTCTAGGGAACTGCTGCCAGGGAAGGAGGCATTCTGTGAAAATCTATTTGTTTTCACATTTTTATTTTCTTTTAAACTGTCTACTCAAATATTAAGGAGAATTTTGTGCAAACACCATCAATTTAATGGGTCAAGTTCATTACGAGATGGAAAGTACTTCAGCTGTTGGAAAAGCATGAATTTCTTCACTCAGTTTTTGCCAGCACAGTGTGGCATAAATGACTGCACTGATTGCAAAAGCTCTGGTATCCAGCTACCTGGGTTCAAACCTTGGCTTTTCTGCTTTCCAACTGAGTCACCTCAGTTTTCTCATCTGGAAAATTGGGATAATAGTAGCAGTTACCTCTCTTCAGGGTTATTGTGAGGGCGGGGTGTGAGAAAAGCACCTAGCATGGGACCTAGAATATAGCAAGTCATCAACATTTGGTGGTTCCGGTTATGTAAAGAATGCTTATACTGTACTAAATCTCGGTGAGAACCAATGACTCACAATTAGTGGAATACACCAGATCACTGTGCTGGAGAGATGGGATGGCCTTGAGACATTCTATCATCAAATTCGTTTATAGATTTAAAAAAGGAAAAAAAAAGTCTTAAGAACTGAGATGAGTTGCCCAAGGACTGCAGTGATTCTAGTTTGACCACAAGTGAAAGGATTCCCACCTATTCCATTACAGTGTTGTTTGCGTGAACACATGCAGGTTGTATATGTGTGATGCACCAGTACTGATTTATGTTAAGCTGACTTAGACTGCCATGCAGGGCCTAGATTATGGGAGTGAACAAATATTAGACAAAAACTAACTGAAGAACATAAGAGAAGAGAGATCTGAATTTCCAATATAGTTGTCTTTCTGATTTCAAAAATCAGGAAACTTGTCCCCAGATTTTGTGTATGTTCATTTCTATGATGAGTTTCCAAAAACTGCAAGAGTCAAAATAGGGTTGTCATGCATGGATAGTTGGTGGAAGGTTCCAAGATTCCGTAACTAGACTTTAATGAAAAGAAAATTTAGATTTTTCTACACTGCCTTTAAATTTTAAAAGCATGGAGCAAAAGAACACTCTAGATCTATGCTGTCCAATATGGAAGCTACTAGCCATGTGTGCTCATTTAAATTTAACTTTAAATGAATTAAATTTTTTTAAATTAGCAAGTAAATTCCTCAGTGTACTAGCCACATTTCCAGTATTCACTATCCACATGTGCCTAGTGGCTGCCATGCTGGACAGGGCAGATGGACATTCCCATCTTTACAGAAAGTCCTTTTGGAAGGGTGCTACTGTAGATCATTTGAGAAATCCTCACAATTATAGTTAGTAGTGTAGGCTGCACAATGGCCAGAAGTACCATGGAAAGTATTTTCACGAAATGCAAAGATGTGCTTGCACGGATGATAAGAAATTGGCCTAGACTCTTTAGAGAATTTAGTCAAATCCAAGGCATTTACTATGCAATGAAGAGTCTATAATTGGTGACGTGGGAAAGATCTCCAAGAAGGGAAAAAAAAACCCCTGCAGACTGTAAAGCGGGGGGAAAAAGACTAAACATTCAAATAATTCTGATGGAGGCTCACCTGATTTTCTAATTTATTTATAAGCATCTTTGAAGTGTTTTTCACTTTCAGAGTCACAACAGGGGCTTTTCCAATCAATATTTATGTTACTTACATTACACTTGGAAAACAGGTAACACTTTCAAATGCTGATATATATGGAAGAAGATTGCGTTGGCTCAAGACTGAGTCTATTCATGGAAAACGTCCATGTTGATATAAAAAATTCTATCATTCACCATGATGAATTTTAAACAGAAGATACATTTTTATCTGCTTAGATTTTATTTTGGCAGTAAAATATCTAATGATTATTCAATTTTATCTGAAGTAAAAAATATCATTAGGAACTCTGCCTGCATAAAGTGCTTTAAAATTTAATCTTAACACTGCCAACTGCTCTTTGCCATGGATTGAACTAATTAATATCAGTAGTTTCCAACTTTGAAGTCAGGAAGGAAGAACTGGTATTTTGCCCTCACAACTCTAATCTTTGACAATAATGATAATCCTTATATCTGAATTGTTTTTTAGAATGCAAAATGCTTTCAGGCAAAGTGTTTTCACATAAAATAGCTCACTTGCTCTTGAAACAGTCACTTGAAACAGACAGGGGAGTTTTTAACATTTTTAACTTAGAAACAGGGAAACTGGTGTTTATGGAATTAAGTAATGCGTCCCAAAGACTCACAGTGACGAGCGGAAATCAAGTCTTAATTTAGTGTTATTTCCGCTATGCTCTGCTGCCTTCCTGAGCATCTTGTAACCTGCTCCAGTTGCTACCACCAGATTTCATACCAGACTGGGAAGGAGAGTAAAGAGGAAGGGAAAAGAGAAAGAAGAGAGGAAATCGGGGAAAATGACAGACAAGAGACAATTTATGTCCTTAAAAATAATTGGCACTGAGTCATTAGTACCAAATGTAACACATTACCCTGGATGGGTTCCTGAAACGGAGAAAAGGGCATTAGGTAAAAATTAAGGAAATCTAATAAACTATAGGTTTTAGTTAATAAGTATTTGTTAATATTGGTTAATGAATAATAGCAAGTGAACTATATGATGTAAGATGTTAATAATAGGGAAAACTGGGTGTAGGATATGTGGGAACTCTCAGTACTACCTTTGCAAATGTTTTTATGTCAATCTAAAACTCTTCTATTAGATTGGTGCAAAAGTCATTGTGGTTTTTGCCATTATTTTTTAAAAAATAACAAGTTTATTTTAAAACACAGTGAGGAGGAGGAATATCCCAGATCCCTCAAGGTTTACAGTGCCTCGTGTTGCTCTGTTGCAGTTGGCTCACTGTTTTGATGATGGGGAGTTTCCAGCCCAATGTATGATGCTCGTTCAATGATACTGTAGAAGAGATGTGTCAAACTATGACCTGCGGGCCAAATTCAGCCCAGCTGCTTTTTTTATAAATGAAATTGTATTGGAACACAGCCATGCTCATTCATTTACATATTATCCCTGGCTGCTTTTGCACTACCACCAGCAGAGGTAATTATAAGAGAAGCCTAAAACATTTGCTATCCAAAGCTTTACAGAGAAGTTTGCTGAACACTTGTATACAACATCACATTTTCTGTTTTCCTTCAACAGCTACTAACCGAGTGCCTACCATGTGCCCAGCATTATTCTATGTGGTGGTGACAGTGGTCATCAAGACAAAGACTCTGCCTGCTCTGCAACTTGCCTTCAAGAAAAATGAGACCATAGAAATAAGCAGTTCCATCAATGAATCATGCAAGATTGTATCCAATAGCTCTAAACACTACAAAGAAAATAAAAGGAACATAATTGATAATAGAGAGTGATACTGGGAGGTAAGGCAGCTTAGTTAGAGTTGGCGCACAAGTAAGGCCTCTCTGAGATGAATCCTAAATGATGAGAATGAATCCACTATGTAAAGATAAAGGGAACAACATTCCAGGTAGACGGCCTAGAAGCACAGCACAGAAGTCATAAGATAGAAACCGATTTCAAGGTTAAATCCAGGACATTTTTTTTTTTTTTTTTGAGACAGAGTCTCACTCTGTTGCCCAGGCTGGAGTGCAGTGGTGCAATCTTGGCTCGCTGAAACCTCTGCCTCCTGGGTTCAAGCAATCCTCCTGCATCAGCCTCCCGAATAGCTGGGACTACAGGCACGCACCGCCGCGCCCCGCTAATTTTTGTATTTTTAGTGATTCGTCCACCTTGGACTCCCAAAGTGTTGGAATTACAGGCGTAAGCCACCATGCCCAGCCTAGATCAAGGAAATCGTAAGACTTTTCTAAACTTCCAAAATTAAATATATAAAAAAAATAAATCCACATCTCTTATTCCTATGTATGTATGTATTTATTGCTGCAAAGTTTTTGAGAGTTTTTTCAAAGAGAATAACCAAGATCTTCATATTCCATAGGGACTTTGCTAATAAAATTGGTTATTATTTTAAGTACATTCCCCATGGGGAAAGGGCAGCACTAATTCTCATTTATCACAGGATTATATGGTATGTTATGTTTCCTTTTAAGTCTTAAAACAATGTCCTCCCTATTTGTGCTAAAGAAAAGAAGCTTCAAGGCCAGGCACTGGGGCTCATGCCTGTAATCCCAGCACTTTGGGAGGCCAAGGCAGGCGGATCACTTGGGCCCAGGAGTTCAAGATTAGCCAGGTCAACATGGCAAAAAGCTTCAAAAGCATGACTAAGTTGTAACATATATGACTATGTTGTAACATATATGACATATATGACTATGTTGTAACAAAATATCTCTGGAACTTTCTTATCTCTATAACTGCAACTTTATACTCATTAAACAATAACTTCCCATGTGCAGTTTTTTGTACATCAATTATACTTTAATAAAGCTGGGGAAGGGGGACATTTGACTACTAATATACCAACTTAGAATCTGTTCTCTTTCACCACTGGACATGGAGAGGAAGAAGCTAGAATGTCTCAGAGTATTATCTGTCAGACAGTAGTTCTAAATGATGTTATTAGGTATATGTGGAAAAATTATTATGTTCAAATAAAGCTTCTTAACTATAGGATGTCTGAGGGGCCTTAGTAAGTGAACATAAATTGTGAAGTGACAAGCTGAAGCTTTTAAGGCATAGGAAACACCTAATGGGCAAGGGCCCTGGAGAATACTCCTGCTTTTGAGATATAATTTGCTGCTTTGGATAATCAAATGAATTCTGATGTTCTTCTTACTTTGGTTTTATACATATATGTGTGTGTGTGTGTGTGTGTGTGTGTGTGTGTGTGTACGTGGGTGTGGGTGTGTGTTATAGAAATATATTTGGTGATATATAATCATCAAATATGTTATATACAGTATCATATAAAATTCGAGATAACTTATTTGCTAAAATAAACCTGTTCCTTTAATGTACAAAAAAAGGGGGAAAGTCACCAGGAAGGCTTCTTAAAAAACACTGATCCTTGGACTCTACTCCTAGCATTTCTGACTCAGTAGCTGTGGGTGGGGGCTGAGAATCTGTGTTTCTAACAAACCCCCCCATGCTGCTGCTCGGGGACTACACTTTGAGGACCACTGATCTAGATGTTCATTTCAATGTTTTTGGGTCCTAGTAATATACACAATTGAAAGTAACAGGAATTACTAGGAGTTGTGATGCATTAACAATTTCAGCATCTCAATTTCTTTAGTAAGAGTTTCATTTCCCTATGTAAAATGTTAATGACCAGAGTATGCGTTTGTTGCTTTAAATTAACCATATAAGAGGCAGTGTGAAAGACGCACACGAAAACAGAGGCGGCCAGTGACATTAAAGGGCCAGCACCCTCACATCAGGTACACAATCTCACTCATTTTTTTTTTCCTTAGACATCTTCACTTATGGTCCATTGAGGCCTTCAGTGTTACTAAGGTAAAGGTGATGTCAAGTCCTGCCCAGCCACCCTCACCTGTAGAACATACACTGTGCTGCTGGAGTTCAGAGAGGAAAGTGGCTGTTTGCCCCACCACCCCAACCCCGGCCAACAGAAGCGTTCAGCAGTCAGGCTCATTTTCTCTTATTCTGTTCTTTGTGCTGAGTTACCAACTGCTGCTATCCCAATCATTTTATATATATGTGTGTGTGTGTGTGTGTGTGTATACACACACTTATACACACATATATACACATACACATCATATACATATACATATGTATATACATATACAGTCATACATTGCCTAACAATGAGGATACTTTCTGAGAAATGCCTCATTAGGCAATTTTGTCATTGTATGAACAATACTTACATAAATACTTACATAATACTTTTACATACAATACTTACATAAATCTGGTTGGTATAGACTATGCACACCTAGGCTGTACGGTATAGCCCATGGTTCCTAGGCTGCAAACCTGTACAGCCTGTTACTGGACTAAATACTGTAGGCAATTGTAACACAATGGTAAGTATCCATATATCTAAACATATCTAAAGATAGAAAAGGTACAGTAACAATACAGTATAAAAGACTTTGTAGATGGTACACATGTACAGGGCACTTACCAAGAATGAAGCTTGCAGGAATGGAGGTTGCTCTGGGAGAGTGAGTGAGAGAGTGAGTGGCTGAGTGAATGTGAAGCCTAGGACATTATGGTGCACTCTTGCAGATTTTATAAACACTGTACACTAGTCTGCATCGTTTATTTCTAAAATATTTTTCTTTCTTCCATAATAAATTAACCTTAGCTTACTGTAACTTTTTGACTTTATAAACTTTTGAATGTTTTTAACTTTTTGACTCTTTTGTAAAACACTTAGCTTAAAACAAACACTCTGTACAGCTGTACAAAGATATTTTCTTTATAATCCTTACTCTATAAGCTTTTTTCTATTTTTAAATTTTTTAATTTTTACTTTATACTTTTTAAACTTTTTGATTAAAAAAAAACTAGAACACAAACACACGCCAGCCTAGGCCTACACAGGGTCAGGATCGTCAATATCACTGTCTTCCACTTCCACATCCTGTCCCACTGGAAGGTCTTCAGGGACAGTAACACACATGGAGCTGTCATCTCCTATTAGAACAATGCCTTCTTCTAGAATACCTCCTGAGGACCTGCTTGAGGCTGTTTTACACTTACCTTATTTATTTTTTGTAAGTAGAAAGAGTATACTCTAAAATAAGGTTAAAACGTATAGTATAGTAAATATCTAAACAATAACTTAGTCATTTATAATCATATCAAGAATTATGTACCGCACCTAATTGTATGTGCTGTTTTTATATGACTGGCAGCACAATAGGTTTGTAAACAGCATCACCACACACATGTCAGTAATGTGTTGTGTTGTGTTGTGACATCATAGGACAGCTATAATGTCACTAGGCAATAGGAATTTTTCAGCCCCATTATAATCTTAGGAGACTACCATGATATATGCTATATTGACTGAAACATTACTACGCAGTACATGACCGTATATATATATTCCTGATGTTGAAGAACAACTCTTCCTCACTTAAGAATATTTTTAAAATACTGAAGAGTACAAGCAAACCAAAACATAAACTCACAAATTAAAATCATCCGTATTCCCAAAACCAGAAATAATCACAATTAACATTTTGGTGTATTCACTTCTAATTGTTTTTTATCTGAAATATATGTTAAATTAAAATGTTCTTATGTTTATTGGTCATTTCCATTTCTTCCAGAAATTGCTCTTTGTTGTCTTTCAATATTTTTCCATTATTTTCAACTAATTTTTTCCATTAGGGTATTACCGTATTTACCCTAATTTAAAAATTTTTAAAACTCAATTCAAGAAATTCAACCTTTAATTTTCATATTCTTTAAACTTGTATCCAACTTACTTAAAGTTTGCCAATATGCAACCATGTTGACTTGCAAAAAAAGTGATATAATTTTTAGCTTTTAATTCTGCTTGTAATGTTCAGAAATCTTCAATTTTCACAGAGTTAAATACCTCTAATTTTTTCTTTGTTATTTTCCCCCAGTGTTTCAGTAATTAGTCTAACCATCCAAGGTCATTTAAATGTTCATGTTTTTGTTCTTTGTTTTATTATATCACTTTAATATCTTGCCAAATACATCCATCCAGTGAACATTAACTTGACAGTTTTATCAAAATGTATTTTTTCCTTCCCATCATTTATTGAGTATTCTATATATTTCCAGTTTGTTATACTTGCTTTAGGATATAATATTATGAATTAAAATCTTATATAGCTTATGAAGGTCATATTCATATAAACGCTTATTTCCTTTATGTGCCATTGCATTTGTTTTTATAACATGTGCCTAGCACAATGCCATTTTAATTATGAAAGCTTTATAAAACTGTATTTCATCAATTCTAAGATACACAATTTTTCATATGCTAACATTTTCTGAAAGGGAATGATTCTTAGCATGACAGAAAATTACAGGTTTTTTTTTTCTTTTCGGTGGTTGATAAAACAATGGTTTATATTACAATCCATGATTCTTCTATTCATCGAAATACATAATGCTTTAATACTTGGTGGGACAAAGTTTCTTTTATTATTTCTTGTCAGTTTAGATTTATTTTATTTACATTTTTATTCTTTTTTCTTTTCTATAGATTTTTCAGAAGTTTATTTATCTTTTTTCATCTCATCTAACGCTTTCGAATTCTACTTTATCTGAAACAGTTTACCACCACCTTGTTTTTGTCCGTGTTGCTAGTTAAATTGACTTTATTCTTTAATTTTTAATATTTTATCATAATTGTATCTTCATTATTTTTCTCTGTTGTGGTTTATATACTTATATATGGGATTGCAAGCCAAATCCAGTTGTATTTATCTTCTAATAGAAGAGTTTAATCCTTTCATCCTTTCATACTTATTTTCATAAGTGACTTTTGTTTCATACGTTCTGGAATTTGCCTGTTTCTGTCTTTTTCTATAGAAAAAGACTTCCTAATCTTTAGGGATTTGGAAGTAATTTCTCCAGTTTTAAAATTTTAAATAGTTGCTGTTTGTATTTATGAAAACCTCTAATAATCAATCTTTATGTCATGAAATTATTTCATTATATTCTTTATTATCTGTGAACAAAAGGCAACCAATTCTGCCAACTTGTATTTCTTTGCCTGCTTAAAACCTACTCCTGTTCATCTGACATTTGGTTTTAGGCCTAAATTATTACATTAAAAATTTCATTTCATCTACTAGTTTTGACAGAACATTTGAAATAATTATTTAAATAATTTCAAAATTCATTAAATCTCTTATATTGTAATTTTCCTCATTCTAGAGTTCTAAAATTTTACTCATTTCTCAGCCGTATTATGTATTTAAATTTATTTTAAAGCTAGACATACACAGCATACATTTTTAAGTACTTTCATATCTGAGACTGTCCCCCTGTTGCCTTCATACATGGAGGAATATTTGGCTTACAATTTTTAGGTCTCAAATTCACCACATGAAAATTCTAAAGATACTGTTCAATTGTCTTCATTCAATTAATAATGCAGTGGAGAAGTCTGAGGCCAATTCAGGTTGTTCCTCTATTGGTAACCTGCTTCTTTGCCTGAATGCTTTTAAGAATGCTTACATTAATTTTCCTAATTAGATTCTTGCCCTGGTTGGGTCCTTTTAGTTTTACTTTCTGCAGATATTCTGGAGCATTTTTATTTTTAGGCTCATAGTTTAATCAATTGTGGAAGTTTTAATCAGTTCTTTGTTAAATGATAGCTTCCATTCCAATTGTTCTGGTTTCTTCTTTGGGAAAACCACAGACACTCATTTTAGATTTCCATTCTCCAACTGCCATATACTTCACTTTTTCTGGAAGAGTGTTTTTTTTTTTTTCATCACTTTGTCTTTCTCCTTTGTTTTCAGGAATGACATCTCAATTTTGTGCTACACATGAATGGTTTTATTTGCTGCAATAGTAGTTCTTATCTTTACTGCCTCCATTGCAAATTTTAATTATGCTTTTGCAATTTGATTTACTATATCTACTATCTTACCTTGATCAGCTTTTTAACTTCTCCGCCTTTGGTCTATATGTCTTGTTTTATTGTCGGCCCATTCTCCTTTTGTTCTGTATCTGATCCCGTTTGTTTTCCACACTTGCTGCTCACACATGCATAGATAACCATCTTTTCTTGCATATAGTGTTTAACCCAAGATGAAATATTTTAACGTTTTCTTCTGGTTCCTTTAATAAATCACTGTTTTAAATGCTTTTTAAAAGATCCTTCAAAATGATTTTCTAGTTGCCCTTTCCCTGTATGGCAATTAAATTTTAATCGGACACATGTTGTTTTATTTTCCCTCTTGTATAAGTGGAGACCCATCCTATTTACAGCATTTATCAATTAGCAGGATGCCCTTGGCCCTAGCTACTGTCCATTTGATTATAAATTTAATCTTCGTCTCAGATCTATATTTGAAAAGTAAATTGATGTGCATAGTTCTTGGCCCAATTCCCAGGGTCTTTTCTGTTGGAATTAAAAGAGATGTCTTTCCTCCCACACTCTGGAGTTCTTACCCTGGAAATTAATGCAGTACAGGAAAATCTACTGCATGTATTGCTCCCGTGTCTTTTCTACTTCCTTGCTACAGGAAAGGAGACTGGGATTACATATAAAAGCAACAACTATATGTTATAATGAGAGAGAAAAGGGATGGTAGCTCTCTAAGACCCTAGGATTTAGGTACAGGGAGCAGACTGCATAGGAAAGAAAAAGAAAAGGCGTAAAAGAAGAGAACAGGGACCTACGGAAAACAAAGTGCCTTCCTATCTTTTTTCAGTAGTATGAGCCTACTCTCTTTCATGAAACCTCCATTTTTTTTCTCTCAATCCAATTCCATCAGCTTATAGTTAGTGGAAATTCCTCCCACTTTCTAGCAATAGGCTCTGTCGGTCTTAATTTTTTGTGATGTTGTGAGTTTTCCTGTGCCTTAATAGCTATTTTAGAGGGAAGATGGTAGAGACTGCCTTAGGGACAACTAGCCAGATGCCATTTTAAACTGGAGCCTATGGATTAGTTATAAACACAGAGAAAACTATTGTCCATGCCATAATATAACATCGTTGTTGATTCTATCCATTCTGGGTTGATGTGAGCCATAAAAGTTCTGTTTGTTTTCAGGGTCAAATACTGAGCAACAGGAATTACGCTAACAACTTTATTCTGAATATAAATTTCTAAAAATCAACTTTTGCATGGATTTAAGATACTTTCATATGTTATGTTGGCTAGAATAATACTGCCTGGAACTTGATATTTTTGTTTACTAAATTAAGATTGTAAAAACTCACGTTACTTGCTTAGATATTGATTTTTTTAAAGCTCATTATGTCAAAACACATGATTTCATTCAACTTTAGAATTATCTTCCACACATTTAAAGATTCACCAAGGTAGTGGTTCTAAAACCATACTGTGAATAATTTTCTCAGGAGGAGCTCATAAAAATATTCAGATCCCCAGGCATTGCCTCTGCAGGTATAGACTGAGTAGGACCAGAGATTTTTGTTTGCAATGAGTACATGCAAATGATACTAAAGCAGTGGTCCAGTCATACTTTGAAAAATGTTGATGAGTTTCAGGAGAGTGGTTAGGACTTTTCTATTTTTATTGGTGTTCGTATACTACAGTCTCAGAGACATGTAATTATATATCTCCTACAGTGAAGACTTTCTGCCTTAAACAGTGAGAAGACTTTCTGCCTTTAAACTAGATTTGTATTGTTGTTACCACATGTAAGAACAATATGACTATCGCTTCAAGAATTTGTGAAAACATGCTCAGCTATCTACTGGTTGGCTAAGAGATTTAATGCAATTTGTTCTAATAGAAAAAAAATCTTTACATAATATTCCCCAAATGAGTATTATTAACTATCAAGATTAAGCATATAAATATGTTAATTATCTGGCAAGGAGAAAATGCATAATTAGGTAGGAAGGGTAGGAATTTTAGAGTTAGAATAACTAAGTTAAGATCCATCTATGTAACCTTGAACCCATTATCCGATCAAAGTCTCCATTTCTTCCTCTGTCTAATAAGGCTAATCCCATCCTCTTGACTAACTCAACAGGTTTTAGAAAGGTCAAATGATACGTACATACATGTGTAAATGCTTTGTGAGCTGTTAGCACTGCAAACATTAAAAATACTGTGCTTGGCGAGGCATGGTGGAGCACTCCTGTAATCCCAGCTACTTGGGAGGTTGAGGCACAAGAATCACCTGAACCTGGGAGGTTGCAGCGAGCTGAGATCCCTCCACTGCATTCCAGCCTAGGCACAGAGCAAGACTCCATCTCAAAAAAAAAAAATATATATATATATATATGTATATATATATATATATATATATATATAATGCTAAATGAAAAGTACTTTATCTCCACACCTACACAGCATCAGCAGAAGTTTCAGCAGTTCTGTTATTTCACTGAAAACCAAATAATCAACATAGATTTATTGAAGATTATACCAAGAATTAAAACTAGGTATCCAATATGTAAGAAAGAAATGTCTTTGCTTTTCTACTTTGCAGTTAAATATATTGGTATTTAATAGTTCAAAAGTATATTATGAGTTTTTCTAAAACCATTAAAATTGAGTGCTGCTCTTTCTCAGATAGGAAAAATTCATTAGTCTAATAGAGTGCTACAGGTAACAGTTACCCCTTGGTAATTTTTCCACTAATATTCATGCACTGTATTTCAGTCTTTCAATACTACTTTAATGACTTGTAGACTTTTACTCAGGTACTTCCTAATTAAGTGTATTTGTAATAGCTATAGTTTTTATTATCAAATCATTCTGGATTCAGACTTTAGGCTGATAGTTGTTTCTTAATTGCTCAAATTTTTTTAAGTTTAATTAGTTTTAGATGGCAGAACAGATGGTCTGTGAATCCATTGGTGCTGTATCTATGTGATAATATACTTTGGTTCTGTCTAATGGAGTGACTCTTCTTTTCTAAATATTCTCATTTAAACAGCACTCTTACTTTCTCATTTTTTTTCAATTTGTGTCAAGGATAATGTGAAATAAACATGAATTTTATCAAATTGTTACAATCTTGGCCAAATTCGGAATCAAATATGACAGCTTTAATTTTGATATACTTAGATTCATAAATTACGATTATGCACACCTAATAAACATTAACTCATTACAAAAGGAATCTTCTCTCAACCAATATTATAAAATAAAACAATTTCCTAACAAATTTTGGTAAGCACCTAATGGATGCTGGACTCTGGGGCTAAATCATGAATCAAAATAAACAGTGATGCGGGGCAAATGCCTATAGTCCCAGCTACTCAGGAGGCTGAGATGACAGGATCACTTGAGGCCAGGAGTTAGAGATCAGCCTGGGCAACAGAGTGAGTCCCCCTGATTCTAAAAACAAACAAAGTTCCCTTTCTCCTTTGCTCTCAAGGAGCTTATAGTCTATCGGGGTGAAGGTGGATGTAAAACTAATCATCACACTGCTGATGACATAATTACAAACTATAATAAAGGGTCTGAAGAAAAAAAGTATAATCACATGAGCAAAGAAGCCTAAGCAATAATTGAGGGTCAGAGAAGACTTCTTCAACGAGCAGCCTTTAAGGTGAGATTTGGGTAGTGAAATCAATAAACTCGATTAGTGAAGAAGAACAGAAAGAATGTTCTAGACACAGAAAGCACAGCACATGTGGAGAATATACTGCAAGAGCACATGGTAAATAAAGCAAGGCCAGAATGGCTGAAGCAGAGAAAGTAAGGGGAAGAATTCTATGAGGTAGGGCTTGAGAGACTGAAATAGCCAAACATTTCCACTAAGAGTAAAAATTTTAGCATTATCTAAAGAGTATAGCAAAGCTATTAGAGTATTTTAACACAGGGATAATATTACCATGATTGCTTGTGAAAAGATAACTTAGTTGATTTCAACATGCAAATTGAGCTAGGCTGATAATGCCTATCACTACAAACCTATTAAAATGTTCAGCAAATATGTCGGGCACTGTGACCCATGCCGGTAGTCCCAGCTACTCTGGAAACTAAGGCAAGAAGATTTCTTGAGTCCACAAGTTTGAGTCTAGCCTGGGCAACACAGTAAAACCCCATCTCTAAAAACACAAACAGATGAAAAATGTTGGGTAAATTTACAACACAAACTTCTAAAAAATAAAAATAAAAAAACGTGTCTGAGAGCCAATAAAGAAGAAAGATTTCCTGATAGACTCATAAAAGGAAAAGTAGCTCAGAAAATAACTTAAATAACAGAATAATTTGGAAAAGATAGTAAAATGAGAGTGTTTAAAATTATAAGTTACAGGCTGAGGTCAGGAGTTCGAGACCAGTCTGGCCAACATGGTAACCCCATTTCTACTAAAAACACAAAAAATAGCCAGGCGTGGTGGTGGGCACCTGTAATCCCAGCTACTAGAGAAGCTGAGGCAGGAGAATCGCTCAAAACCAGGAGGCAGAGTTTGCAGTGAGCCAAGGTCGTGCCACTATACTCCAGCCTGGGCAACAAAGAGCGACTCTGTCTCAAAAAAAAACTTGAAAATTAAAAATTAAAAAAAAACAAAACAAAATTATAGGTTACAGACTCAAAATTATGGCAAAACAATAGATCATCATGAAGATATAACAGATTTAAAAATGAATGAAATATAACTTCTAAAATTAAAAAATTCAATTAAAAATTTAACGTCTTCAGCAATTATACATTGTAGAAGAGAGGATTTTGAACTAGAAAATATATCAGCAGATCTACATGTATCAAAGGAAGAATGTGAAATGGAAAATATGACAAAGACAAAGAATAGAATAAGTAGAGATACCAAATAGAAAATAAAGAGAGAAGAAAAACAAAAATATTTGAAGAGATAATTGCAGTGAAATTTCTAGAATGTATAAAAAAGGATACTTACTCGACAAAGAACACCAAAGCCAGATTAAAACAGATAAAAATCAATAACATAACAAATATAGGGAAACTGAAGAAGACTAAAGACAAAAGATGACTCTGTGGTTTTTGGCTTGCTCAATGTGGCAGATGGTGGAACCATTCAGAAACACAGGACAATGGAAGCAGAGATTAGGGCTGGTAAGGTCAGTCTTGAATCTGCTAGATTTTTTTTGGCCTTACAGACAGTCATGTGGTAAAGTCTAGTAGGCAAGTGAATATACAGCATGGATCTGAAAGCAGAAGTCTGTGCTAGAGATATTGGCTGTCACATGAGTAGATGTCAAATAAAGTTGTTCATATGGGCAAGCCTGTCTAAGAGATGGATTTAGATAAAGTTAAGGGCTTTCTGGAACTACATATAATGCCTGATAAAAGTAGACACACCTGCAAAAGAAACATAGAAGGATTGTCAGAATGGAAAAAGAAAACCCAAGAAGATATATTCCCACAAAAGCCAAAGCAAAAGACCAAGAGAGGATTTTTTTATTCTCCTATATTTGCAGCTTTAAAGGCCATGTCTACATGAAATAACATCATATTAGTCTGGCATTCTTCTCCTAGCATTAAATATTAAATTCAGCACACATTCTTACATATATTACCACATGTAGACATAGAGATCTTTCAGAATAAACGAGTATTACATATGTTCACGTTATTTATCTAGAGATTTTAGTCATTGTTATCCTCTAAACTAGAGATCTGCAAATGTTTTCCACAAAGGGCCAGAGAGTAAGTATTCCAGGTGTTGGGGACCATGAGGTCTCTGTCACAGGTACTCAACTTTTCCATGGTAGCATGAAACCAGCCATAGACAATACTTAAATAATGAGGATAGTTGTCTCCCAATAAAACTTTATTTACAAAAAATAAGCAGCAAACCAGAGAACCTGAACATACGAGAGCTTCAGGATTTGCTCTAGGACAGACTCTGAACCATTTCTCACTTTTTTATTGCATATAAGTAATATTTGCATGCACAGCATTTATTTTAATTTTCCATATTTTTGTTAGGTGAAAAAAAATATTTCTTTGTTACCAGGATAAACTAGACAAAATATTATGAGATGTAAACAATTTACTAGGAAAATATAAATGTAATTAGAAAATTCCTAACTGCAAAGTATGGAAAGAATAACAACAGAATATAAATAGCAGTGTTTCAGTTAAGGAGTATGCCTTATATATGCCAAAAGGGAAATGACGTAGAAAATCAATCTGATAGGAGAAGGGAAACTGTAAAAGAATTCATGATCCATGTAATAGTACTAAAGTGTCTCTTTTTTTGAAAATTCAAGACATTCACATGAGCACTTGTGAACAATTCTGTGGGAGAAAGATAATAAGAAAGGAAATATCCCCAAATAAAACTGCATGTCTGTGCACACACCAACACACACAGACACAAACATATACTACTATAGTTTCTAGCTATATGGAGGCTTAAGAATTTCTGTAGAACAATACATCTCAAACTTAAAAGAAAAATAATGGTTACATATTATTTAAAAATATATTTTTAAATGTATCTGTAAGAAAAAACAAGAGTTTCACTCTTGTTGCCCAGGCTGGAGTGCAATGGTGCGATCTGGGCTCACTCCAACCTCTACCTCCCGGGTTGAAGCAATTATCCTGCCCCAGCCTCCCAAGTAGCTGGGATTACAGGCATGAGCCACCATGCCTGGCTAATTTTTTATTTTTAGTAGAGACAGGGTTTCACCATGTTGTTCAGTCTGGTCTCGAACTCCTGACCTTAGGTGATCCACTTGCCTCGGCCTCCCAAAGTGCTGGAATTACAGGCATGAGCCATTGCACCAGGCCAAAAAACTAAATATATTAATGTATCCTGTTTTGTCTCCTTGCAGCAACCAGAGTACTTACAGCATTTATCAAAAACAATCTTCCAGGAAGATGGAATAAATATACACCTCCCTATTCCTCTCACTAAGTATAATTAATATCATGTTAGTTACATATATAACAATAACAGGAGACTCTCAAGGGTGGAGAGAAGGCAGATGCAATAGGGGCCTCAAGACCCAAGGAACAAACACGAGTTTTCTGGATTTTCTTTTTGCCTCATCTATTCTAGACTTTGGGCTGAAGAATTTGGCAACCTGGAAACACCAAGAGGTGCAGACAAAAAAATAAAACCTGTAAAGCCAAGATTTTTTGTTCTCTCTAGCCAGAGAACCAGGAAAGGGGCAGCTTAACAAGACAGAAAACTTTTATACCATAACTGCTTTACTCCAGTCATAGAAAATTTTTTCCATAGAAAAAAATTGTGACCCCACCCACACACCACCAGCAAAGATGGAGTGGGTCTTCTTGCCAGACTGTGAGAAAGCACCCCAACACCCATCCCCATGCCATCACCAGGGTGGTATCAGAGAAGGCTGAAAGCTTGGACTTTCATCCCCACCATGAAGTAAAAAGGCCTACTGCTCCCCAACCCTTGTGATATCAGTAGAGATCATACGGGGTCTGTGACTGAAATATGGGTTTAGTGAAAAGTAGAATCTTGGGGGTTTAAAACTGTGATAATTGGCAAAGACTGATTTTTAAAAATTCAAATAAACTTTCTAAAATTAAAATATGACTTTTATATAATAAATATATATGAAATAATAATATTTATTTATAATAGTATCACAGACATTTCATATTGATCTTCCCTTTACTGCAATGTACCTGAGCAAAATAGAGTTTTTCATATTGCATTGGGTAAAAATCATATAAAAATAGGCCTGATTCCGCATCTAACATCGGAGTTGGATTTTGGTAACGTTACATCTCATATGAAGTGAACTACTGCCTCGCTCTTGAATAATCCTCAATGTTTTACAACCCCTAGTACAACATCAAAATATATTAAGATAATTCTTTTTTATTCACAAAGGCATGGAGCTGTAAGATTCCTTATTTATCTCAAATGGTACCTAATTTATGGAAGCTTCAGAAATTACTTTTCCCAACTTAATTCAGGAAAATGTGTACTTCCCCCCACCCCCAAGCCCCTTCATTGGTTGGTCTGCTGAAAAAAGTGCCTTTTTTTTTTAGTAGAAATTCTCAGCAAAACTGTTAAGTGGAGGTAGACTACAGATTAGATTTGAGCTCCATGAAAAATACAAAAATCAACCACCAATAATTAGCAGCCTCACACAAGCTTTGTAGTATCTGCTTTGAGGCTCATCTAATTGTATCTAATCCCATATCAGCAGGCTTCTCAAGCCTTTGCCTAATGAAAGATTTTATCCTAAGTCCATCAAAATGGACTGTGAGAGTTATTTTTTTCTTTCTCATCCTTCCAAATCATTTTAACTCTTTATCATTTTTAAAAATGACATTTTGCTGTGTTTCTTGATGTTTGTGGAAATGATGACCATTAGCCAAACTAGACAATAGCAAGAGCTAAAAACAAAACCGTGTGCTCAGTACATATCCCAGGTGATACATTGATTTATTGTAGTCTTAATTATTCTGCATCTATCTACCGCTTTTCCCTTCCAGGTTTTCCAGAAACTATAAAATCTTTATAATAATATTTTCTGTGGAGAAAATGATTTCATTTAAGTATGACTTATTACGAAAATCCAGTAATGTTATTATGCTTCTATTTTAATATTTTAATATTTTTTAAAATTTAATAACTTTAATTACATTTTATATTTTTAATAAATACATAATGGATTCTAGCATAGGGTAAATGGACATACTATTGTCTAAAATGGGGGAAAACTAATTTACGAAGATGATAATTTAGGAAACTAGTTATAATCCAATTTCTAGATAGCAATCTTTAATCTTATAATTATTTTTCTTTCAATTATTGCTTGAAGATTTGCCATTATTGTGGGATATTGAGACCATAACAGTAACTTAGAAACAACCCAAGGGTTACAGGGAATTCTTCATTACTCCATGGTGAATATTCAAGTTATAGAAACAAAACAAAAAGAATGCAATAAAGCACAAATCACCATATTACTTACTTTGTTGTGTCAATACATTTTAGAATATCTAGAACTAAGCTTTCAGAAATACAATGACAATATGCCTGAATATTAAAAAATTTAAAATTTGATTATATAACAGATGGATTCCATTATTTTTTTAAATTGCAGATAAATTTGTTTTGTTTCTCCCAGTGGAGATTTTTGAGTATTTAATTAAAGGCCTCATTGCCCCATCATTAAATTCAAAGAAGCATATCTAATGTGAACACTTAAATGTAATGTCACTCATTAGTCTTTAATGAAGAGAAACTTATTCTTTCTCTAAAGAACAGCTGTAAAAATAGTGTCTGTCACCTACAAAATTATACATTCTGAAGATTATTAATGTGCATTTAATGACTTTGAAATATGTCTTTGCAGCAGTTACTATGCATGTTTCTTCCTTTTGGGCTTCATCTGTGAAAGAGGTTAACTAAAGTCAGAGAGCCTGGAATTCTCATACACCTCAGGACACTAGCCTGAAGCAGAAGCTAAATTTTCCCAGGTACCTGTAACAGATTGGGCATGGAGTCATTTGGCTTTCTATACCACACATTTTCTCATTGGTCCTGTACCTTGATAGCAGTTTTCATAATGCCTTAGCCATAAAAATCTGTCATTAGACAGTTAAAATTCATCTGGAGCTCTTTTTCCTAGGATCTAGTCAACAAGAAAATTGATTTTAATGTCTGTGCCGTTTCCTGACTCTGCAAGACAAGACTCAGAATACAGCACAGTGATTGCAGTTGATTCACTAGTGCCTTATCACCACCATCATCATCACCATTACTATTATCCTCACCAACATCATCACAGTCACCAACTGTCATTCTTGAAAAATGTATTTATACCTATTATATGCTGAAGTCCTACATCCTAGTATTTGATCACTGAGCCATGGCAGCCATCTAAATCTACTGCTTTTTTCTTTTAAGACAAAGAAAGTACTGATTGGTTCTGCATACACTCAGCAAAGCATTTAGGCAAATTTTTTTCAGGCCATCAACTATCTAGACCTATCCAGATATCCATATGTCTGGTGTTAGCAAATTCAACGTATGTATTCTTTATCGAACTCTTTAGATTTTATTCAGGAGATTCAGTGTCAATTAGGTACCACTAAGTTATGTTCTGAAGTATATTACTACTTTGTTGAAATACAACCCATCATTAAGCACAATTCGACATTAAGTGCCTCCTTAAAGTGCATCCAACATGCCTTTAATTACAGAAGCACCTAAAATAGTTCATCGCAGACATATTTGCATATCTAATGGTTCCATGGCATAACTCCAAGAATGACAAAATCATATTATTTATTTATTCATTCAGCAAATATTTATCTAGTGTCTCTTGTGTCAGACATAGTGCTGTGTGCTACAGGTACAGTAGTATAGAGTCTCACATTTGTAGGTATAAATACATATATTTCGCAAGTATAATCATGTCTTTCTGCATTGGGAAGATGTTCTTCATAGTCTAAGTACTTCATATTTTTTTCTTGCAACAGGAGTGTGAACAACAATAACATAAAACAAGTGTGTTACTTCTGGAACTATTACCAAAATGGTAGTAGTTCCATGGTCTACTGGTGGTTGGATTATGAAAGCCATAGGCCACACAAGATCTACCAAAGGTTTAAATCTTGTGTGGCTTATGGCTTTCATAATCCAACCATCTTTTGTAATTTCACCACCTGGGACAAGACAACACATGCTGGGTACACGAAAACCTTCGTAGTTTTTTTGGTTGAATCAAAAGAGTAAAAAGAAGTTTCTTCATTTTTAAAGTAATTTGGATGTTCAAATTTTTTTGAAGCCAGTTGAAAACATAGTTTATTAAGGCATTTTTATAGCTACTCTTTAACTTTACTTATTAAGTATTTCCTTCTTTGTTTTTTTGAGACAGAGTTTTTGCTCTTGTCATCCAGCGCGATCTCGGCTCACTGCAACCTCTTGCCTCCTGGGTTTAAGCGATTCTCCTGCCTCAGCCTCCCGAGTAACTGGGATAACAGGCACCCACCCACCACCACACCTGGCTAATTTTTTTTTATTTTGTTTTGTTTTGTTTTTGTTTTCTGTTTTTGAAGTATTTCTTCAATATGTACTTTAAATAGGTACTGGCTTGTCATGCTGCGTCATCCGTTCACCAGCATCTCTCTCTCTGCTTTCCTAGCTCCAACCCATCCACAGCAAACAACCTAATAGCTGGAAAATAGACGCTTTGCCCTATGAAACTTCTTCTGATACTTTCCCCCTGTGCAATTGACTGCCTCCTATTTTGTTTCCCCAGTGTATCTTGTTTTCATCTATATCAAAATATCTTTGTATTGCATTTATATATCTACAAGCTTAACCTTTAGAAAAGCCACATAGTCTCATTGTGTTGTCTCAATAATCGTTCTATTCAAAACATGATCTTACTTGTAAAAATAATTAAAATTAATTCACTTCTCTACTCAGTCTCCTGAAGAAATGTCAAAAGGAAAATTATATTTCTAAAACATACAGAATTTTAAAAAAAAGGTTTTGTCTCAATCTTTGCATACAGGGTTGATAAAATCAAATAAATAGTTGGGGTCAAAAGTCAAGTTGGACACTCTAGGTTGCTAAAGATGATAAGAATATAGTTGAAATGATTGACAATGGGGCTACACAATAGGAAGATGGTTGATAGGAAGAATACAATGCGTTTGTACTGTTTGAAGACCAGACACTGTGCTTTCACTTACAGCCAAGACTTTCTGGGTGCAAATGACAGAAACTTAGTTCAAACTGACTTGGCTATCTTACATAATGCCTAGGGACAGTCTTTAGGCTTGGCTGAATCCAGATGCTCAAACAGTGTTATCGAAAATTATGTGTGGGCTTCATTCTCAGCAAGGCTTTTGTCCTCGTCATAGCCACTACAACCCAAGGCCTACATTCAACCAGCTTAACAATCCCAGTAGAAAGAAATCCTCTTTCCCAAAAGTTTCAGCAGAAGTTGCAGGACTGATTCTTATTCTCCAAACTTGGGACACCCAAACTAAGACTCTGACGGGCTAATGTTGGATCACAGGAGTATCTAAGGAGGTGGAGATTTGATCAGCCCCATCTGAACTGGAGGACTGAGAGTAAAAGAGGAGTCTCACACACAGAAACTACGGGGCTGTCACCAGAAGAAGGGAGAGATGCAGGCTGGTCACAAATGTGCACACTATACTCACATGAAATAAAATATACTGCAGATGGATATTCTGTTTTTACAAAGATTTTCCTGCTGAAATGCCAAATGGAGCCAATAAAATAAGAAGAGACATCATCAACTATCCACAGAAACTTTTCATATCTCAAAATTTCAGAAATTCAGTTTCCCTTCAGTTACATTTTCATATTGAGTATGAATTATATCTTTTGAAACCTTAGTTGCCCTGCTCTATTGACTAAAAAGAGCAAATAACTCATGTGAATTAGTCTTTCTCTCCATCCTTCTGTACTCTGTTTCTCTAATATGCATATAGATCATATATATAATGCATTTCAATTCTTCTCAGAGTGCCCATTAAGAAGAGTGGGTATATATGGTAGCACTTGAAAGAGCTCAGTGAATTTATTGAACTTTTCACTTGGTCTAATTCACTTTCCATCACTTGCTTCCTCAGTGCTCTTCCAAGAATGAATGTGTGTGTACATAGAATCTTTGCATGTGTGAACATTTCCCCCGAACACGTGTTATGTGTGGAAATTGCTTTACATTTGTATGCATGTCTTCCTCTCCTGATCTCTTCCTTCATTTATTTCCAAACACACTCTTTACCTAGACTCTGCTCTGCAAGCTTACAGATATTCTTGAGTTGTTGTCATGTGTAAATGGGCTCCAATTCAGCTCTGCTTCTTCATAAGCTCACCTTTTTTTTTCTTATTCCCACACAATCAAACTTCTTTAGAGATAGTCTGCCCTCTGTGTATTCGTTACCTCTGACTTCATTCATTTAAAAAAATCAACCTTATGGTCTGGCTTTTGGGCCCACTTATTCTACTGAGGCTTCAGTCTTATTAACACTGATTGAAATAACCTAAGTATAGCACCTTCATCTCTGAGATCATGTAATGTTGTAACAACAGTTATAATAACAACAACTGACATTGATAAAACACAGGTGCTAGGCACTATGCTAATTTTTTACAAGGATTAGCTCAGTATATCATTTAATTTTCACAACATCCCTAAGAGGTAGGCTCTATTTTTAATCTCCAGAAAAAAAAATATACAGAAGTTTGAAGTGAATAACCCAAGAGTAGCATAACCAGGCTCAATCTTAAGTCTTCTTATCCAGTTTATTCAGTGCCTGTGTTTTTTCCCTGATTCTCTCTTAGTATCCCCCTTCCAACCAACTCTCTGATTCTACCCTTCTACAGAAGATGAAATCTTGAAAATTATCAGTGATAACAAATCACCAAGTACAATGCTTATTCTCCATCCTGACCTGCCTACTTTTGTAATAACAACAAAATTTCCTATCTATTAGGGGAGGCTAATAACCTCTGTTATGTGTTACCTCCCATAACACCACAACACTTGGAGTGTAGGGACAAGTTCTTCTGTATGTCCAGCCACACCCACAGAGCCTTGCATGTAGTGAGTCTCAATGAATGTTCACCAAAGGAATAACGTGAATAAAGACTTTTTATAGTTTGTCATACAGCATGGTAGATTCTCGATACCCAAGGGATGAATATTTGTAAAGACTTCCTAGTCCTAGCATTAATTCTTGTGTCTCAGCACTAATTTTTGATTCACTCAACAGACACAGGTGTGTAATGAGTGTGTCATGAGTGTGTCAATGTTTATTTTACATAATAAGCAACTTACACAGTTTAAAAAAGATATTGTAAACTTCATGGTATCCTTCTGCCAGTATTCTGCCGTGATTAAAATAGCATTTGGGGAAATTCAATAAATAAAATTATATAAGATTCAATGAGAGGGAAAAACCTAGCAACTACTGTACTTTGAAAATGACACTTAGTTCACAATCTCTTGGGTAACCAATATCAGAAAGATTTGGAGTATGCGGTAAGATTTAAAGTAATTTGGTTTGTGTCAGAGATGTGACTTATTCTCAAGATTTACCTGCTGTATCATTTACTCTTACTCACTGATTTACTGTATAAGTTTATCAGTTACACTTAGGAGCGTGATCTTGCTTTCTACTTAAAACACACTGCAAGTCTTAACACTCGGAGGAAAGCACTCTGCAATCTGCTGCCACATTTTCCATTAATCCAAAGTTACCTTGATCTTGCTCAGATTCATAAGTCAAATGGAAGTCAAGAACAGAAGAAGGAAAGAAATCAGAAACATTTTCACATTGAGCTAATTTCTAAAATATTTGTGCTTTTTTTTTTTTTTGGAATGTTGAAGTTCTTATAGCACAGTCCTATTCCTTTCTACTCAGACCAAGATCTTATTGAGCTCCTACATTCTTGACAAACACTGGTTCCATTTTCATGGCATCACATTATATGCCCCATTATGACACACATACCTGCTGTATTAAAAGTATTAAAATTCACATTTGCTTCAGATTAGAATTGTTAAAGCACAGAGAAAAAGAACTCTGTATTGCAAAACTATGGCTGAATCTCAACGATGTAATATTATTCATGATTAACTGATTTGCATGCAGTTTAATCAAAGTGTATGTCTTTACCCTAAATGTGGCAAGTCCATTTTGGGAAGAGCTCTCATCATTGAGGTAAAAATAAGAGAAACCACTTTAAGCATGCACTGCTGAATGAGCTAAGAGAAACCACTTTAGGCATGCACTGCTGAATGAGCTAAGAGAAACCACTTTAGGCATGCACTGCTGAATGAGCTAAGAGAAACCACTTTAGGCATGCACTGCTGAATGAGCAAGCACCTGTTTCTCAATATTCCTTCACAATTTCTACTTCTGGTTCTCACACTCACCTTCTACATTAGCAATATGACCCATTTATTGATCATCGACAGATGTGTAGCCAGTGTGCTTTTATTTGTCACTGTAATCGATCATCTAGTTTCTGAAATATTATGACTGGAGCAAAGTATTCATATTATCTTTATTAAGGGTTTGCATAGGCACCGCACTTGTAAATTTCAAGCTTAGTTGTTTTAGAAAAGAAAAAAGTATTTTCTATGCAGCCAACTTAAATTTTTGTTTGTCATAACATTGCTGTGGTGCTCTGGTGTCCTCAACTATAGATGACACAGGATATGGGTGTACCGAGTTGGCACCAGTTTTATGGATGTGTCACTTAGAAATCCCAAAGAGCATGTGTCCATGTCTCTCAATCCACCAGTAAAATATTGAGCACACTGCAGTATATGCACAATGTAAAGATCCCCTTATCCCCAGATGGAATGGATTTTTGGGGGGAAAATATAAAAAGAAACTCAGTAACAACACTAGGCAATAGATTGTTAGCCAATGACAAGGAAAGTGCTGTTGGATTTCATGGAGAAAGAGCCAGTATTGCATATGTGGCAACAAGAAATGAGTACCAAGTTTGAAGTACAGGTCAGTCCATGATTAATTAAAAAGAATAGAATAGTGTAGGTACAGGAAACAGTATGAATAAAGGAAAGAGATGAAAATAATTCTGATATCTAATTTTCATTGAATATTGACTCTGTGCCAGGCACAGTACTAAGTGCTTTATGCGTAAACTCATTCAGGATAAAACTAGAAATGTAGTGGGAAAAGCTTTAAACAGTAAATAAGATGGCCCAGGTTTTATTCCTGGTTCTGCCACTATGTTGTCACACTAAGAGCTTTCCTTTTCTAGGACTCAGTTTTATCATTTGGCAAGTAACTGGTATGTCATGGGAAGTCTTAAAGGTTCATCCTACTCCAAATTCTATGTGAAAATATCAACATAGGAAAAATGATCTAATATCAGAATGAAAATGGGTGGGAAATGATTGTTAGGCATTGAGGCTTTAGCACAAAGATACTAGGGCTGGGCGTGGTGGCTCATGCCTGTAATCTCAGCACTTTTAGAGGCTGAGGTTGGAGGATCACTTGAGTTCAGGAGTTTGAGACCAGCCTGGGCAACATAGTGAGACCCCATCTCTACAACAACAACAAAATTTTCTTTTAATTAGCTGGGTGTGGTTAATGCCTCTCCAGTTGCATGCCTGTAGTCCTAGATACTAGGGAGGCTGATGTGAGAGGATCACTTGAGCCTGGGAGGTCGAGGCTGCATTGAGCCATGATCATGCCA
Source organism: Gorilla gorilla gorilla (assembly GCF_029281585.2). Lineage (NCBI taxonomy): Eukaryota > Metazoa > Chordata > Mammalia > Primates > Hominidae > Gorilla > Gorilla gorilla. The sequence continues at coordinate 11,802,641 of NC_086017.1, forward strand.
CTGCACTCCAGCTCGGGTAACAGAGTGAGATCCTGTCTCAAACAATACATAAATGAAGATACTAGGATCATTCAATTGTTGAATGCTATGTTAAAGGAATTATGCCAGGTCACTTCATTTTTATACATGAGAATTTTGTAAAATCTGAGGTCCTGACAAACACTTACACGTGACTTTACATAAGAGTGACCCATTCATATGCCTATAAAAAACAGGCGGGTAATGTGCTATGGTTTGGATATGGTTTGCTCGGCCCTGCCAAGTGTCTTGTTGAAATTTAATTCCCAGTGCTGGAGGAGGGGCCTAATGGGAGGCATTTGAGACATGGGGATGGATTCCTTATAAATGACTTGGTGCTGTCTTCATAGTGATGGTAAATTCTCACTCTATTAATCCCCACAATAACTGATTGTGAAAAAGGACCTGGCATCTCCTTTCCCTCTCTTTTGTTTCTTCTCTGGCCATGTGATCTCTACATGCCAGCTCCCCTTTGCCTTCTGCCATGGGCGGAAGCTTCCTGAAGCAGACACTGGCACCATGCCTCTTGTACAGTGTGCAGAACCATGAGCCAAATAAACCTCTTTTCTTTATAAATCATCTAGCCTCGGATATTCCTTTATAGCAACATAAATGTACTAAGACATAATGTAAATGAATAAACAAAATTGCATAGCGACTGACAATCTGGAGAGCACATGTTCTATCTAAACAAGGAGGTCACTATCATTTCCTCCCAATTGTTAGTTATGTGGTTATGATGCTATATTCTCTTCTTTGCAATAATTGAGAGAGGATTCAGAAAGATGAAAACAATAATTATGATTAAGCTGTTCATGTGTTCTATCTTCCATTCTAGGTAGTTTTCATACATTATCATATAACTCTATTTTTTTTTTCTTTTTGGAGACAAGAGTTTTGCTCTGTCACCCAGGCTGGAGTGCCGTGGCACGATCGCGGCTCACTGCAACCTCCACCTCCCAGGTTCAAGCAATTATCATGCCTCAGCCTCCCGAACAGTTGGGACTACAAGTGTGCACCACCACATACTACCACACCTGGCTAATTTTTGTATTTTTAGTAGAGATGGGGTTTCACCATGTTGGCCAGGCTTGTCTCAAACTCCTGACCTCAGGTGATCCACCGGGCTCAGCCTCCTGAAGTGCTGGCATTACAGGGGTGAGCCAACTTGCCTGGCCTAATTTGGTGTGTGTGTTTTTAATAGAAACGGGGTTTCACCATGCTGGCCAGGCTGGTCTCAAACTCCTGACCTCAGGTGATCGACCTGCCTTGGCCTCCCAAAGTCCTGGGATTACAGGCATGAGCCAACACGTCCAGCCATTATCATGTAACTCTTAATGCTGGGGTTATATCTTTTGTTCCCATTTCAGGTAAGACGGATTTGGAGCTCAGGGAAGTTAAACGTCTCTGAACATCCAAATTTTTTACTAATATTGAGAAAGGAAGAAGGTGATGTCAAGTTTCAGACTCACAACAATCGGCTATAAAGCCCTCATTTTCCCAGTATCCAATGCAGCCTAGTGAGACAAGAAAGTAGTGAACAGACTAAAGGAAGTACAGTAAGTTTGATCATATTTCTCTTCAGGAATTAAAGTCTCGAATAAAATCTGACAGTCTCAATTCATGCCACAGAAAACAAAATGGAAATATTAAAAATATATCACATTAAAGTGAGAGGTGTCCATGGAAATGAAAAACCACAGTTCTGGACTCCCTCGGGCGAGACAACAGACATCCCTGGGTGCTATGTCATTCAACCTATCATCCAGATCTACCTGGTCTACCTCTAGTTGCTTTTTCTACTTAGGTGCAATCACTTATCTGTTCTTGCCTCAGCGTTGATCAGGATGGTTCATGCATTTCTATCTGAAACATTTGGTTGGATCAGACAGAGGCTTGGTTTCAAGGTTACCATTTTCCTAGTATTTAGTACTGACTTTTCTGAATTATAATTGCATATTCCTTAACGTTGTTGTATTTATCTGCCTTCCTGACTCACTGCCCATGCCAGTCCCTGGTCACAGCAAACCCTCACACCATGCCAGGACCCCTGCTCTATCTTGTCCATAACTTCTGTATGACAACTTCTATATAATAGCTAGGTAGTCGAATTCCAGGGGGCTTCCCAAGTGTCTGTAGCTTGTATCAGTCTTTGACATGATAAACATTTTTATTTTCAAGACATATTGGGGAGCAGTCTCCAAAGGGTATATGAAGTTAATTCATCATTAAAATACTGAACTTTTTTTTTTTTTTTTTTGCACCATCAGTATAGTTAAGAGCTTTACAGCCCACCTGTTAAACATCTTCAGCAGATGCTTCTGGGAGCTGATTTTCCAGACTGTAACAACTTTATAATTTGAGCAACTTTAATCAAGATTCTTACCTTGGCAGATGCCAGCTTTTTGCTTCAATTTCATACCAGGCTCTTCTGACACTTTGTTTGTTGAAAATTTTGCTCTTTATTTGATCCCCAATGATTTCTTGCTTCCTGAGTTCCTCTAGATTAATATCTAACAGCTGTTTATGTATCATGTGAAATTCTTATATAATTAAGACTTTAACCCTCTACACCGTTTATTTTCAAACCTAGACTGTGTTAACTTATTCTGTAGTTTGAAGAAAGTTTCTTCCATGTAATTTCTTATGCATACTCTAAAATAAAGAGCTACTTAATGGACAGTGATATCCCACAGCCCGTAAATATTAATATGAGTGTCATTAGTTAGAGTGGAATACACTCATTTGTGAATGTTTTTAAAGAATATAAATGCTAATTTATTTTTGCATTACAGGATATATTCTTAGCATTTGGAATCATTTTGGCTTAATTGGTATCAACTCTTCTCACATAAATAAATGAATAAATGAAACTCAAATTGCTAGCCCCCAGTGACACAAGAGAAACTGACTTCTGGTGCCTTTTTAAACCTTTTCGCTGACTACTACACTTGCAATCATCCAATTAATGAGAAGAACCCTTTTGGCTGACACAATGTGGCTTTGATGGAGAATCGTAAACACAATGCATGAAGCTTGTTTGTTCCAGAAACTATCTCATTAGATATAATTAAGATACACAAAAAGGATGTACTGAAATTCTATAGCTTATTGCCAATCTAATATCTCAGCCATTCACAAATAAATCTCAGTCATTTTAATGCAATTGGGATTATATTGGAATTAGTAGTTTAGAGTTGATATACTGTCTCCCATTGAAAGCTTCCAAGGTGAAAGTCAAACAAAAATAAATAAAAAGTATTAAATATAACATCTTTAGAAAATACTGTTTGGAAAGAGTATCTAGTTAATTATTTGGCAAAAAATAATGTAATAGTCATTTTTTGAGGTTTGGTGGTTAATGTAAAAACATATAGAGAAAGCTTACAGCATTAAGAAGCATGGGTTTTGTTTCAGGATTCAGTGTGGCTACAGCACAAGAAAATTAATTTAGATCTTGTGGGCTGCCTCTCAAACACAATAGCAGACATTATTTTTAAAAAGATATTACCTAAATCATTCATGCATTAAAAACTCAATTAAGAAAAGTTTGTTGCCAAGCATGAGTTAGCAGTTTTGAGGATATGATGAGGTTCTGAGATGTAGTTCTTAACATTGAGTCTTCAGGGATTTAATAAGTTTCTTTGTGGAGCCCCTCTATGATTCTTCATTTATTTCAGTACTCTGTCTCTTGCTACAGATGCATAGAGTAGAAACTTACGAATAGTCCACCCACAACTATTGCTATTTGTCATGACTCGTGAACTGACACACGATCATAAGAAACCCCATAAAAACAAATAAATGAGTGTCTTGACTGTCTGTATCTGAAATATCTACGCATTATGGAGTATGGACTATGTGTCAAATGCTGTACTATGCACTACTTCTTAGATTAGCCCAGATAGCTGATCTCTTATTAGGACCATTTCTTCTTTTTCACAGGTGTGGAAACTTGGTCTCAGGGAGATGATACGGCTTGCCTAAGAAGCAGCTAACAAGTAGAGAGACGTTTTGAAGCTAAGCAGTTTGCCTCTAGAGCTTAAGCTCCTAATGCTATTCCATTGGAACTCTTGGTATTAGTATAAGTAAACAGATTCATTTGAGTCAGATGGCTAAAGTAAATTAATGGCTGATTGCTCTGCTCAAAGAAGAGAAATAAGCTCAATAAATTCTATCTATCCTTACATTTTTAAAGATTTCACCAGAAGAAAATAGCTTCCAAGCCTAACCTCAGGTGAGATGCAAAACCAAAGTTTTTCTCTTTTTAAAAAATCTTTATCTGTTTTAGTCAAAGACCCCAGATTTTTACAGAGTAGTTGTTACAGAATATTTACTGCCCACTAATTATGCCATACACCTCCCTACACTTCCAGCCTTCTTTGCCTGTATGCTGGAGCCATGAATCTAGCTTTGCCAATGGATACTGACAGAAAATACATGTTTTATGTCTGGGCTGGGACAGTGAGTTCCTCTTTTTCCAGTGGTATCCTTAGAATCCACTTCAGATGACAGAGCTGTAAGATATAGAAGTGCTGCCTCCATATGCACTGAAATTAGAGTTTATGTAAAACTCTGATTGTATCAAGTGACTAAGATTTGGGAATCATTGTTGCTGCATTATAGCCTAACCGAATCTGACTGACTAAAGTTTGTCAGTGAGTTAAAAATGCAGCTATGTATCCATCTATGCATGTCTTTCTGGTCACCTTGGAGACACCCTTCCTTGGAAGGCAGAAAGTGTTTTGTGTGCTAACCATTAGCAGGATGCCCTATACCGGCCCTCATCCAGAGTGAACTAACAGCATGAACAGCCCTCTGTGAGCTTAGAACATAGAAATTGGAGATGATGATGCGTGCCTAATTAGAAACTGGACTCATTGTCACTGGTAGCCTTCAGCTTGTGGCTGGGCAGAAGTCACTCTGCTCACCCATAATGAAAGGGGTGTGTAAATTTTCCATGGTGGTCACCATTGTCCCTGTGTGTTGAGGCAAGTCAGAAAAAACTGCACTGCTAAAGTTCCAGGAAAACCACAGACATTTGTTCAGACTCTTTGGCAAGGATGAGTTTATATCAAAATCTTGCCATAACCAAAAAGGTCAAACGAAAGGCAAGGTAATGTTGCCATCTTTTTTTCTTCTTTTTGGGAAAATATGTGTCCTTTTAAATACATGATATTCTAGATATTACTTTCCCTGATCTGGAATAAAGTTAATATTTAAACAAAATTATGTACTATCTAATCTCCTGAGATGTACTACATCAGAATCAAATGTGTAGATATTTAAGGAAGAAAGTTTAAAGTAGATCTCCTGGGTTTTGTGTTATAATCTGGGAATTTATTAGAGTAATCTGAGAAAGCCAAGCCCCCTTCCCTTGTCCTTAAAGACCCAAAATCATATCTCGCAGTTAAAAGAAATTTTTTTAAAATTAAGTGTCTCAATTCAGAAGATTTCTAAGCAACTCAGATGTTCTGGTTACAAGTAAATTTTCCCTCATACAAATACACAAACTTAAAGGAAATATTAAATGCCAAATAACAATAGTATCAGCCCATCTGCGATCCTCTATTCTGAGAATTTGTCATTACGCCTTTCAAGTTATCTCCAAATCCCACCTGCTTTCAGATCCTCAGAAGCTGGCTGTTTTGCTATGATTGCTCAATAGAAAATAAACAGATGGGGCTGAAAAAAATCCAGAAATACAAATGGGGTAGAAACTGCCTCGGGCTTTTGAACAGCATCAGAGTAAGTTGTATTTTTTATTTTTCCTGTTTGACAAACAAATCTCTTGGAACACAAACCTCGATATGGTTTTACTGTAAATCACCATCAAATATGTTTGCTTTTGTTTTGTTTCTCTTGAAATTCACAGCTAATTTTAGGATTTATCCTTTTAATTGAGATGAGTGAATGATCAACGATTGGTATTTGAATATATTAAACTGGGGGAAACATCCTTGTAAGACATCAGTATATATGGATTCCTTTATTTCATCGTGAAAAATTTCAGGGGCACTAATCTCATTAATTGCTTTCAAATAAAGGCCATATCCATTGACAGCTGACAAAGATAAATTATGTCCAGGATAGATTTCAGTTTTCATGCATATTCTTGCCCTTTATGTGTGGATGTCCACATACAGGGATCTAAGCTAAACATATAATTTTTTTATGTCCAATACTCTATTTTCTATGTGCTTTTTTGTTTATAGAACTTTGTCAGATAACTTCAAGTATAAGACCTTGAGGGGGAAATGGAAGGGCAGAGATGCTAACTGCTACAGCCCCAAAGGGATGCAGGGTGCAGTTGTACAGTTTGTATCCTGAACAAGGCGCCAGCCCAAGGGTGTAAATAGGGACTTAAATCCAAGCTGAGTTCAGTTCCCCAATCCAAACTCAGGTTGGTGAGTGCTATATCGGTCTGTACTAGGAAGTTTTCAAGTTAGTCCCACCCCTGATGGGATTCAGGTGGGTCATGCAGAGAAGTCGTCTTTTTTTCTCTTTCACACAGAGACATCATATGGTCCTAGCAGTGGCCAGGTTACTCTGAAAGAAAGAAGCGAAAGCTGCTTTTGTGATTCTTTCCACTTCCAAGATGAACCATCATGGTACCAATCCAGTTAATTCAGAAACACACACAGAAAAGGCTGAACAAGTGAGGTTAAATTAGGTAATTTTGAAATTCCAGATTCACTATGACAGTCTATCAAAAGTGGAGGAATGAAGACTGAAATGATGACAAAATGCCACAGCTACAGCAAACTTTTGCGTGGCCCTGAAAGGCAATAAAAAGTAGTAGTTAAGACCATAGAATTTGGATTCAGCCAGTCCACAGTGCTCTGTTCAAACTGCTAGCTGTATGTATATAACTGTTTACTACATACTCTTTATGTCCCTCTCTCTTTCTAGGTAAAATTAGCAAAAAAAAAAAAAAGAAAAAAAAGCACTGTTCTGTGACAATTCATAATGTGCATTTAGGTGACCCATAATGGGTGATTATTGTGCCAGCATCATGATGACTACCATCATTATAGTCATTATTGCAGTCCTGAGTCTTAAATCGCATATATGAACTCTAATTTCCTTCAGAGGAAAGCTTCATTGTTAGCTCCTTGAAGGTGGGGCTGTTCATGTCTCCAGCTTCTATCATAAACTTTGAATACAGTTATATTCAATAAATATTTTCTGAATAACTGAATGTTTGAAATAGGCATTAAAAAACTCAAGTTATCCTCCTACTGTTATCATTTGCATATGTAATACACACTTTAATCCTGAATTGTAAGTAGCTCAAGTGAAGTAATACCTGGCTTGCCTACGTCATAATTTCATTGTGTACATCAAGTAAGACTTTATGTACTAAAGAAATTTGCAGGCCATACAGGTTTATGCAAATATAAAGTATTTCCTTCTGTAAAGATATAGAAATGTAAACATAAAAATATAAAGAGTATATACAAGATTTACCTTCCTGTCCATAAAAAATAATCAAAATTACTCATTTTTAAGCACTTATATGTAAGGCATTGTGCAGCAATACAGATACATTACCTCATTTAACTTCCAAAACAACCCCGAATTAGGCACAGTTTTACCCCCATTTTACAAACCGAAGCTTAGAAAGACCATACAACTTTCTAAAGAAAAACAGCTACTAAGTGGTAAAGCAAAAATTTGACCAAAGTTTATCTGATTCCAACTTCTCTACCCTTAACCACTACTCTATTGTATACAGACTGAAAAAAAGAGAATACTGTAATGTTCAAAGTTAACTAGATAGTTTTCTCTATATGGTTATTCAAATGATTTTCAAAAACAATCTTCTAAGATATATTAAAAAAAACAAAAATGTCTCCATGAATGTGTTTCTGTTTTCACAAGTTTTTCCTGGATATGGATTTACGAGCAATTTACCTGGGAGAAATATGAAATGCACTGAGAGACTTCTTAGTGGGGAAAAATATGATACTATTTTACAGAAAAGTCCTTCCAAAGTCCTGTCTTTTCAGGGAAATGGTATCCTATCAATTCTTAGGATAGGTGAACTTTATGAAAGCAGAGGTAAATTGTTTGTAAATCTTTTGTCATCCAATCCATTTTAAATAATAAATATATCAATGTAATTATAATTGTAATTTTAGCATGAATCACTAATAGTTGTTTCATCCATAATCATAAAAGTTACAAATCAAACAATGTCAATATGTCATCAACTTATTGAAGTGGGGGAGACTTTGTAATGGTTCCCAAAGCATGAGCCATAAGTATGGGCAACAGAATCACCTGAGTGCATGTTGAAAATGTATATTTTCAGGTCTTACTCTTGTTTAATCTAATCAGAATTAATGAACTTGGGATACAGAAACCTCCATCTTTGACACACCGCACACATGATTTTAATGCAACCTTGAGTTTAAGAACTTTTTAGAGATAGAACTTCTGCCTCAGAAACTGGTCATCTGGCTCAACCCCTTGTTTTTATGGATGGAGAAACAAACCCGTGTTGGTTTAGCTACTTTCCAAAGGTCACACAGCTACTTTTCCTATTCAGCTTTCCATATTATCTTCTAGAATTTTTATGGGTTTTATCATTTGAAAGATCCTAAAAACTTTTTTCTATCCAGCATGAGAAGATGAATCAGAAAGTAGGTTAAGTGTTCCAGGGAGATGAAAAATTAGTAGATTTTCATGTTAGGATACAACCACAGTGAAGCTTGCCATGCTCTTACTCACTTCTGAGCTCTGCCTTAATGTTCTATCAAACTAAGCTGTGAGTTAGGCTGTGGGTAGAACAGTGCCTTCCTCAAGGACTTGTTACTAAATGACATTTAAGTACAATAAGCCATGATTATAGTTGACTATGGAAATAATAAGTAAAATCAGTCAGTTGCCTGCAACTCTGCTTGTCTTAATGATTGATATCAGGCTTTCCCAAATCTAGACAATAAGATCACTTTTCCATTGATTGACTAACAGGCCAAGAGGGATAATGTTGTGAACGTTTGCCAGGCCACATTTCAATTACCTGTCTGGTATAGAACTGATATTGAACAGTTGCAGGTATGGCCCGAAGATTTAAGATTCATTAGACTTATAATCATACCAGAATGAGAACAAACCAATCATTATTCTACCAATTGAAAAAATAAAGCTTAAAAAGTAAAATGAGCCTTAAAACTTACCTGACAAACTCCTTAATTTTATAGAGAAGGAAACAAAGACCCTACAAAGTCAAATAATATATAATAATATATACAGAGTCACATAAAAATACAGTGGCAGATCTGGGGCAGTAATCATAATATCAACTTTAATTCAAACATGATGCTAAGTACTTTATATTCCATTAGCTTATTAAACTTCCATTAGCAATGAGGAAAATAAATTTCAGAGTGGTTAAGATTTTAGAGTGATTGCCTAAAATCACATATCTAGTATATAGAGAAGCTGAGATCTAAACCATTATATCAGAACCATGATGCTTAGACCCAGGTCTAACTTTTCCTGTACCATCCTGCTCTCACACCTTCAATTTCCACTAAACCGGTTTAGTGCCTCTTCTTCAGTGAAACTCTTGATGTTGAATTGGTTTTGTATCCCAAATTGGGCTTCACCAAGGCTTCAAGAAACACTTTATTGCCAAGCTACTAGAAGTCAACAAATGAAAAATATAAGATGAGTTTATAAGCCAGTCAAGGAAATTCTGTGCTTCCAAATGTCACTGCTGTCATTTAGATGATTAGCAGATTTGCGGAGCAACTGGAAGCTTGGGACCAACTTGAAGCATTACTTCTCTTGGTAATAGAAGGGGCACATGAGATCAGGATGTGTCATAAATGGTTATTTATGTAGCAAAGTTCTTTGATAATGAGATAAATGGAAATGACTGGAAACACATGTACAGAGAGAGGTTGAGAGAGAAAGAGAAAGCACTAAAAAAGGAAAAGAAGCCCAGAGTAGGAAACCAAATAAACCAATAAAGTTGCTGGGCAAAGCACATATATGCTTGCAATGAAGACTACAAGGGAAACTCATCTACTTCCTTGTACAAAAGGACAGCTGCAGTACATCTGCTGCTTTTGTAGAAGCAGAAGCAGTTAAGAGAAGAATAAAACACAGAGAAGATCTGCTGCAAGCTGCCTGTTAAAAAGCAGCCATTCTGTGGCTGACACACCTGTAAAGGAAAAATAATACCAGCCGTACATGTTACAGGAAACTGCTGGGGCACCAGCCCAGTGAACAGAGATGAGGTTCAAGTCTGATTCTTCTACTGATTAGAATGATTGTGACTATTGTTGTTACTGTTTTTATTAATTTAGTTATTACTATTATTTCAGACATTTTAAATGTTAAAAATATTTGGGGCCTAAGAACATAGATTTACATAGATTTCAGAAGTAGCATCTAACACTATGTACAGGCCATGGTTAACAAACAACCTGTGGGCAAGGCACAGTGCTGATCTCAGCACTTTGGGAGGCTAATGTGAGAAGACTGCTTGAGCCCAAGAGTTTGAGACCAGCCTGAGCAACACAGTGGGACCTCGTCTCTATAAAAAAGTAAAGAATCAGCCTGGAATGGCGGCATACTACTGTAGTCTCAGCTACTTGGGAGGTTGAGGCGGGAAGATTGCTTGAGCCAGGGAGGTCAAGGTTGCAGTGAGCTGAGATCATGCCACTGCACTACAGCCTGGGTGACAGAGGGAGATTCTGTCTCAAAAGAAAAAAAAAGTGCGTATAAATACCTGACATTCATATCAACAGTCATGTGGCAGCCATGTGAAGATGGCCAGTGAAGAGAGAGTTCCCTTCAAAGATGGATACAATTGCAACAAGTGGAGGGAATGAGATGCAAAAAGGGATGGAGGCAGGGAATGAAAGGATACACATAAAAAGATGAAAGCAATTTGGCAGTAGAATATGATGTATGAAGGGACTGTCAAAGAGATAAGATGGTAGGTGGAGGCAATGTCATAGAAGGCTGTGGGGGCAAGGCCTTACTGTATTCTATTCACTAAGCGATGGACGAGTTATTGACAGTTTTGAGACAGTTGTGTGGTACGCATGAAACATCAAATTAACCACCAGCTACCAATCTAAGGAGACATAAACCTTTATGAGCACAAAATTCAGACAGAAATTGGAAGGAATTTTCTCTATCATAAGTGGAAACAGGGCCATATAGCATTCCCATAACAAAAGTTACAGGGAGAATTCCAAAGTCCTCTTTCCAAAGTCCTTTTTCCAAAAGTTACAGGGAGATTTCCAAAGTCTCAAAAACGAATAACTTTCACCTACTTGAAGGATGACCATCACCATCCACCTTTCTCTCCTCTCTCTTCCTACCTCTCTACATCAGCTACTTTTTTTTTTTTTTTTTTTTTGAGATGGAGTCTCGCTCTGTTGCCCAGGCTGGAATGCAATGGTGCCATCTTGGCTCACTACAACCTCCAGCTCCCAGGTTTAAGTGATTCTCCTGCCTCAGCCTCCCAAGTAGGTGAGACTACAGGCATGCACCACCACATCTGGCCAATTTCTGTATTTTTAGTAGTGACGAGGTTTCTTCAGGTTGGCCAGGCTGGCCTCAAACTCCTGACCTCTGGTGATTCATCTGCCTCGGCCTCCCAAAGTGTTGGGATTACAGGCATAAGCCACCTGCTTTTTCAGCAATTAAGGCTACTTTACTACTGAGTCTCTCACCTTGAAACCTTTCTTCCTATACCTCTTCAATATCCATGGATACAAAATGGCAGAGGGAGCAGAAGACAGGCAGTGTACATTGTACACTGTACACTGTACAATGTGTACAGTGTACACATTGTGGTGTACATTGTGTTCTAGGATGAGGAGCTGGTGGTAGGAAGGAAGCAAGAGAGGCACAAACAGAGAGAAGGGAATCCTGGGAAGTTTTCCTTTTCCTTCCACTCATTTAACAAAACAAAAACTAGCACATCTTCAAATTAACAAGGAATAAAGTGACTTCTGAATTGTCCTATAATCAGGTAACATCAGATGTATCTTCCTCAAGACAGCACCAAATATGGCTATAAAAGACAGCCATATTTGATAAACAATGACTGAATACCTGTTATTTAACTAGAGATTCTACAAAACCATTATGGCTTCCATTTGAAAGGAAAATTGAGCAGCAGCCATGTGGGGTGAAACAACAAGGAATCCACCGTCCCATTTCTAAGTAAAACAGAGTAAGATAAACAACATTCCACTCAAAGTTAAACACATTATAAAGAGGAAAAAAGGGAATTCAAGATTCTCTGCCATTAAGAATGTTAATTTTGTATTCATAATATAAATAAAAATATATTCTAAAAGTATTTCATAAAGGAAGATAAAATGTCAAAAAGTAGCTTTATGTTCTAAATAGACTTTAACGATTATAGAATAACAAAAACAAAAGATAATAGGAGACGTGCAGTCACAATTTAGAGGTATACTTTGCTGGGTGAGATAAGAAAAATTATAAGAAAACTAAATATGGAGTGGCAAAACTGTTGGCAGTAATAAGTTGAACTGGCATTGCAGAAAATATAATCATTGGAAGAAGACTGTGAGATGCTATTCCAGAACAGATAAAAAGGATAAAGAACTGAAAATGATGACAGAAAAATTGTAGAAAGCCAGGACTAAAAATTAGGATTCAACTTTCAGATAATGAATGTTTCTAACCCATGCAAATGGATTCAAACGTAATTCAAAGATCTAAGCAAAGAATTCATTCCTTAACCTTGTCTTGGCGTTTCTGATTAAAAGCCATCAACAAATAGTAGAGTTTAATTCAGTTAGGTTGGTATTGACTCAGAGAGTAAGATTAGGGAAATAAAAAATCTGAGAAATGCTCCCCACCCCCAAAATAAAAATTGATTATGAGATAAAAGTTATATTACGGCTCAGTGGGGAAAAAATGGATTATTGCCACAACTGGCTGTTTAATAAAGTTCAAGTTATGGACTTATAATGTCTTTGTTTGGGCTGCTATAATGAAAATACCATAGATTGGGTAGCTTACAAACAACAGAAATTCATTTCTCACAGCTCTGGAGTCTGCAAAGTCCTAGATCAAAGCATTAGTAGATTTGGTGTCTGATGAAGGCCTGTTTCCTGGTTCATATACAGCTGTTTCTTAGCCATAACCTTTTATGGCAGAAGGAATGAAGGAGCTGTCAAGGGTTTCTTCTATAAGGACACTAATCCCATTCCTGAGAGCTCCATCCTCATGATCTAATCACCTCCCACAGACCCCCCACCTTCAAATACCATCACATCGAGTATCAGAATTTAACAATTGAATTTGGAGGAGACACAAACATTCAGTCTACAGCATATACTACCACATACAAAAACATATAGCAGATGGATTTAGAAGTTAATTATTAAAAATGAAATCATATATGCACTAACAAAAATATGTTAATACTCCTATTATATGTTGAGGGCATATTTAAACACAAAAGCAACAAAAGAAATTAAAAACAAAAAAGTTATTAGGTTTGACTAACCAATTATCAAACAATCTCTCTTCCTTGGAAGTCCAAATTTTTTGAAAGAATTGCCTATATTTTCAGGCTTTACAAACTCTGTACTCTCTCATTAAGGCACTAAAACCCGACTTCCACCCCAACAAATTCAATATAACTGCTCTTGCTAAGGCCACCAATATCCAATAATCTACTGGTAATCAATGAAAAATACCACAATATTCTTCTTATTTAATCTCTTGTAATAGTTACCATACCCTCTCTCTTAAGATTTTAATTGGTTTTAGTGACCTTGAATTCATCTTATTTTCTTTCCATTTAGGGCCCCAACTAGCAGATATAGAGCTTTCCCAAAAATTGGGAAAATATAATAACAGCATGCTAAGGCACAAAGCACAGTGCATGGGATTTTAGGCTTCACTCATGCTTTTAGCCAAATGCCTGTGTACAATACTCAAGCTGTTCAACTGTGTGTGGTGGCCCTCTTCTTCTACCTCTTTTAGCTCATTCTCGTTTCCCTTTGCAAATTTCTAACTACAGTACTTGACTCTACAGTGATGTAAGGTAATAATCATAATATTTTAAATGCAAGGGTTTCTTGCCCAATTTTTAGACTTAAGCTATATTCAAAGCATTGAAGACATAATTATAGAACAGAATTTAAAACACAGAAGCCTTGGAAACATGAAAAAGAAGACAGTAATATAACTAACAAAAGTTAAAACGTGGGTAAAAAGGGTAAGTGCACTAATTTACTCCTGTTTCATAGTGGGAGGTCAATAGATATTGTGTGAAAAGTTATTACATTTAGAAATGAAATCCTATACTATATGGAGCTGTAATGGTAACCACCAGAATCAGAAAAAAACTAAAATTAAAAAGTGAAAACAGCCGTTGCTTCTGAGTAGTAAAACTGGAGGTGGAGAGGAGGAGTGAAATTTTAACTTTTTATTTTGTGCTCTTTCATACTGTTTAATTTTTTAACCACTTATTATTTCTTCAATAAAACAAACAGTGCATATATCCAATCTAATATTTATTAAGATATTAAAAGAAAAAAGAGGTTGGATCGTTAACCTTTAAGGCTTCTTTTATCTGTAGAGTCTGGTTTTGTGATCAGAAATACAGCTTAGAGGGATAAGTCTTGCAGCAGTGTGTAGGGTGGATTGCAATGGAGAGAGATGGAAGTGCAGAAGCCAATTACTAGGTTTTTATAGTAAGGAAGGTAGGAAAGTAATGAGGATCTGAGCTGATGTGTAGGCAGCAGGAATAGAGAGAAGGTTAAAGATGTGGAGCCTTTGTGGAGGTAGAATATATGTAATTTGGAAATTGATTGGATGGATGCACAGGGTTTGAGAGAAGATGGTATTAAATTGACTATAACGTTTCAAGTCACGGTAATTATAAGACTAGTATTAGCTGAAATAAGGGAGTCAGATATTAGCTGAAGTGAGAGAGTCAAGAGTAGAGGGAATATTGCAATGGTTAAGCCAAGCTGAGTGAAGCAAAATTGTCATTATAAGAAGTGCCTTAATCATTAGTGGATAGCGATCTAGGAGACCATGGTGATGGTCAAAAGAAATTTGGGCAGGAATTTGTTGAAAAGGTTGGCTACTGTGCTCCAGCCAGGGATGGTTGGAAATCATTTCTGAAGTTTTATAGTTTGTAGCTTCATGTGGTCTGAATTGAGGACAGAAAAAAATAATCTCCATTAGTGGAGACAAAAGCATTGAGTATTGAGACAGCTCTGCATTATTCTTTAGGATTGACCTGACCATGCATAGCATAAAAATAAATAATAATAGTATCTAACTAGAAAAGTCTGTTGGACACTGCAGAGTTTATCAAAGTAATTACTCCTTTAGAATATCTGTTAGTATTAAGAATATAATATTTAGGCAAACAGATGATTATTAAAAATATACAGTTACACCTGTAACAGTTACCTTTATTTACTTTTCTTAACACACTAAAATTGCAATAAGAACTGAATTTCCTAATTTCATGGAAGTAAATTAGACTATCTCCTGGGGACATGAATTCACAGCCATCCACTTTACTTGGACTTTTTTTATATTTACACCTGCTTCTCTCTATGGAACAGATTCAAGACTTTTAAAATACATAATTAAAAATTATAGTTAATTCAAAATAAGGAAATGGGGTGAGATAATGCCAGCTGCTATTATAAATGAAAACCTGAAATCCCAATTGATTAACAAAAATCAAAATTTATTCTTCTCTCAAGCAAAGGTCATTTAGAGCAGGAGTGGGAACCTACTCCATGCAATTATTCAAGGACCAATGCTGCCAGGGCTTTTCCATCTCCCACATATTCTTTGCAGATTTTCCCAGAATGTGGAGTCCCCTATCAGCAGCTAGGGGACAAGAAAGATAGAAATGCACGGGAAATTTTTATGGGCCAAGCCTGAAAATAATAAACATCACTTCAGCTTGCATTCCTTTGGCATAAACTCAGTCATATGGCCACAACTAACTGCAACGGATGCTGGAAAATAAGATCTCACTACATGCCTCGAGAGAAAACAAAATGGAATTCATTTGGTAAATAGCTAGCCAGTCTCTGCCATGGTTCACCTGGCTGATCATCAAATATCTGGTTTACTCTTCATCTCACACATAGAATTCATCTATCTCCATCCCAAGCCCCACCTAGTCTCTTGCAGGGAGCTCAGCTTCTGAGATCTGTGGGTGAAGTACACATGGTTCCATAAGAACCCCATATGGCTCCTCATAGATCAGCCACCTGTGATTGAAAGGGCAAAGTAATCTGCTCCCACCTCAGCACATGTGTGCGCGCACACACACACACACACACACACAGTAGCAAAAGGAGAAGCAGTAACCTCAAAAAAAAATCCCTTTAGAAAAGGGAAAAACAGGCAACGGTTACGTCACTGATCCATAGAATTATGAACTCCTTGTGGACACCTCTGACTTGGCAGTGGGGTGAGTTTCTTAAATTTTTATTTTGTCTTCTTGGAGCCAGGGGAGTTGTCGTTTTCTATATCCTCTGACTCTACCTCTAGTTGGTTTTTTCATGCTTATTGTTTTTGGGGCACATCTGAAGTGGGTGAGGAGAAAGGGGATTTCTCAGGGGTGGCTCATTTCCACAAGGGGCTTTCTGCCCACCTTAAGCCTCAAGAAATCAAATTTATATTTTTTAATCTAGGTGAGTGGAGTTTTTACAAATGCAATACCTTAAAAATCTGAGTAGGCATCTTATTTGTTTGCTTTCAGCCAATTTCATATTCTGATAGCCAAGGTTTTTCTGAGACATAGTTTACAAGTGTGTGTGTGCTTTGTTTTTTGGCTTTGTTTTGTTTGCTTGTTCTTTCACATGCCTCTCTCTCGCAAATAAATGGTGGCTATGATGTAGGAGGTGTGACTTGACTTGAGAGGCAGGGCTCAGATACTGGACCAAATTGAGAACTAGTTAAAACAAGGCCCAGGCAGAAGCAGCTTTCCATAAAGACACACCCACCAGTGTGTCACTTCAGATTATCATGGCCATGGCCACACCCAGAAGTTACCATTCCTTTCCATGGCAACGACCCAACAACCCGGAAGTTACCACCCTTTTCCTAGAAATGTCTGCATATACTGCCCCTTAACTTGCATATAATTAAAAGTGGGTATAAATGTGAATGCAGAACTGCCTCTGAGCTGCTGCTCTAGGCACACTGCCTGGGAGGTAGCCCTGCTCCACAAGAAGTACCTCTGCTGCTGCTGTGCACTGCTGCTTCAATACAAGTTGCTGTTTACCACCAGCAGCTCATCCTTGAATTCTTTCCTGGGTGAAGCCAAGAAGCCTCCCAAGCTAAGCCCCAATTCAGAGGCTTGCCTATTTTACATCAGCTATCTTGAAGCTTCCAATTTAACTGGAAAGTCCCATCCCAACTGGACTTTGCTACAAGGTTAAATCAAAACAGAACTTTGTTACTCAGAGGCTTTTCCTATTTTATTTCCTGTTTGTCATCCAGAAGCACAACTTTCTCAAATCCTGCAGGACCTCAAATTTCTAAACACATTTTACTTCCTTTTATTCTCTGTGCACAGCAGTTAATTATTTTTCAAACTGATCTCTGTCTTCTGATACTATGTTTTGCTCAACCAGTGACAACCAGTGCTCACCAATATTCTTTTTCAATCCTTTTTCTTATAGCCAAAAACTCTTTATATATGTTATCTGCCTTCTAAATTATTACTATTATTATTATTATTTGAGATGGAGTCTCGCTCTGTCACCTAGGCTGGAGTGCAGTGGTGCAATCTCGGCTCACTGAAACTTCCACCTCCCAGGTTCAAGCAACTCTCCTGCCTCAGCCTCCCAAGTTCCTGGGACTACAGGCATGCTCCACCACGCCCAGCTAATTTTTTGTATTTTTAGTAGAGATGAGGTTTCACCACGTTGGCCAGGCTGGTCTCGAACTCCTGACCTCAGGTGATCTGCCCTCTTCGACCTCCCAAAGTGCTGAGACTACAGGCGTGAGCTACCATGCCCGGACCAGGTTATTAACAGGCAAACAAATATTTTGCCTCTGAGAAACTTGCATTTCTTTTTTTTTTTTTTCTTCTCGCTCAGTCGCCCAGGCTGGAGTGCAATGGCGTGATCTCGGCTCACTGCAACCTCCACCTCCCGGGTTCAAGTGATTCTCCTGCCTCAGCCTCCCGAGTAGCTGGGACTACAGGCACTTGCCACCACGCCCAGCTAATTTTTGTATTTTTAGTAGCGATGGGGTTTCACCATATTGGCCAGGCTGGTCTCGAACTCCTGACCTCATGATCCGCCCACCTCGGCCTCCAGAAGTGCTGGGAATACAAGCGTGAGCCACCGCGCCCAGCCAAGAAACCTGAAATTTCTATACTTTTTTTTTGCCTCTGACATCAGTCTTTTTGTCACCTACTTATGAACTACAAAGCAAAGGGAAACCTTGGAAGGGACGTTTTAAGGATGGCAGAGCCTCTATCAACCTGGAATCTCAGATGTCTGTGTTAAGCAGAACCCTCTGTGCTATAATTTTTGTTATAGCAACACTCAAAGTCTGTTTCCAGTCTGCTAATCAATAGGGTAGTTGTTGCTGTAACCGATATACTCCAAAGCCTTGGTGGCTTTGTGCATTAAAAGTTTATTTCTTGCTCATGTAAGGTATTACTCTTGGCGGGGAGTGGGATATTGGGGTTGAAAGGGGCTCTGCTGTCTTCGATACATACATTCCAAGGTGACCCTAGCCCTCATTAATCAGAGGGGAATTTTGGGGAAGGGAGAGAAGATCAGCAGTATGTAGCCAGGCCTGAATATAACACACATCACTTTTACCTACATTTCATTGATTAGAATCAGTTATGTGGACCCAACTACCTTCAAGGGAGGCTGGAAAGTATGGCCTAATTGTGTTCTCAGTGGGAAGGGGAAATAGGAAAAAGATAGAGCCTCGGCCACAGAAGCTAAATGATTGCTTTGATAGACCATTCATGTTGTGTCTGAGCTTCCCAACTACCAGGGTAAAAATGAAGCATGTTAATAAGACAAGACATACAGTTCCTTAGGGAAGAAGAAGGCTTTCCTGGAAATAAATTCCAAAAAGAACTTTCTTCCTAATGTGGAAACTTGAATAGGAACTGTGAAATGGTATAACAGACAGTGCTTTCAACAAGACCCTTAAAATCAATTTAATAGTGCTTTTCATATATTTCACGTGACATTAAGTAGTAATTTGAGAAAAGTTTTTCCTTCATTAGTAGGAGCCAAGATCCCCATTTTAAAGAGGATGTACAATATTTTATGGAGGCTCTGCCAGCCTTGGAGAATACCCTTGTCCCTTAATTGCTCTTCTCTAATCTCTTCTCTAAAGAGAATGAAATGCTCTAATGCTTTTCACTTGAAAGCAAAAAGCAAATGAATCTCCTTGAGCCTCATTTGGAGAGATTTATCATGGACACCATCCTGGAAGCAACTGTTTCCAACCATGCCATTGACAAGTCTGTTAGCATAAAGAAACACTGTTTCCTAACCCTAACTCCAACCACCGTGTAAGAAGACAGTGACACGAGTGCTCACAGCCTGCAGCTGAAGAACAAAGCAGGCAAAGGAGCATTCTAGCATAAAGAGAAAAACATTCCAAGTATATTTTGAAATCACAGAGCCATGGGCTCGAAATTCACCCCTGTCCCACGACAGTTGTGTGACTTTTGACAACTTACTTCACTGTTTCAAGCACCAGGTTTTATCAGTAATAACCCCATCCTCATAGACTGTAAGAACCAAAAGAGTTCATGCACGTAAACAACACTGCACAAGGCTCAGTAAATAAAAAGTCACACAATAAAGATAAGCTATCGTTGTAGTTATTAATTTATTATTATGTAAAACATGTGAAAGCTTAGCAGAGTGCTCGGAACATTTTATGACTAAACAGATGTTAACCGCCTTTGATGCCATTCCCTCTTTCACTTGGCCACGTATAACCACATGTATCTGTTTCCATAATGTATCTTTATACATAAATAGTATATCTCCAAATCATACCAAATGTTTCTTTAATGTATAAGAAAACCAGGCTGGAGAAGGTGGCTCATGCCTGTAATCTCAGTGCTTTGGGGGGCTGAGGCAGGAGGATTGCTTGAGGCCAGGAGTTCTAGACCAGCCTGGGCAGCATAGCAAGACCTTCATCTCTACAAAAACTAAAAATAAAACAATTAAGACAGGCATGGTGGCTGGTGCCTGTAGTACCAGCTACTTGGGAAGCTCAGGTAGGAGGATCACTTGAGCCTAGGTGCTCAAGGTTACAGTAAGCTGTGATCACACCACCGCCTCCAGCCTGGGATGACACCAAGATCCTGTCACAAAAAAAAAAAAGAGAGAGAGAGAAAGAAAAGGAAAACAAATAGAAGAGTGGGCTCTATCTAAAATATTGATTTGAAAGAAGGAACTGGGGTGTCGTCTAAATTCTTGCAAATAGAGCAAACATTGTGATTCTTGAGTATAGTTCATGGAAGATGGAGAAAGATTGTGCTATTACATAAACTAACCTTATCAATAGTTACAATAGAAGCACTTCCCAGAATTATGTGATACTCATTTTTTTTCAGAATTCCATGCTACTTTAGGAGATGACCCATACGTCCAATAAAATCAGCATTCTTGTTCTCAGATACAATTTTATTTACCTGTGGCCATCTGCAAAAGTAACATAATCATAGTCTATTTTTTCTTATCAAAGTCTATTTGATTGATCTCACTGTTCTTGCAGTTCTTTGAAAAGCCATAAATAAGAGTACAAATATGTCAAACAAACATTTACCATATACAACATCCAATTATTAAACTATATGTTGTGTTCTAGTAGTACATAACATATTTTGGTTATGGCTACGGATGATTTATCTATTGTTCCACTTTACAATTTTTATTACATTAGTATATTATTATTTATTTTGCTATTTAATAATATGATAATTTTTTTACCTACTTTCTCATATGCACTTCCCAGAAACTCAGTGAAGAAAAAGTTGCAATCAAGATGGCAAGAACTGTTGGATTTCTAACTTCTGTATAAAGGTACCAAAAATAGTTCTTCTTTCCTACATCCAAGGTAGACATTTATTTATTTCTTCTACTTTGAACAATATACATGTGTTTATCTAAAATATCCAAAGTTTATTTTCCAAATTTTGTTTTCTTATTTTAAATAATTTCTGTTACAAAAGTATCTGAGTAATTTAAGTTTTAACATCCACATTTTTTAAATTAAACAATAAGAACATTTTTCATGATATGAAAGAAGAACCTAAATGAAATAATCCTTTTCTCACTATCTGGGAAGGTCATTAGCTAAGGAAGAATTATTTTTTAAATCATACCTTTTATAGGCCTATTGTCATTCACTAATACGTGGTAATAAATTATCAAAATACTAACAAAGATTATAGTTAAGAGAAAGACCCTGAAACCAAAGAAACTTGGTATGAAAATGAGGTCTCCGTACTAAACAGCTGTATGACTTTCCTAGGTAATTTACCTAAAATCTCTGAGCTTCAGTTCTATCACTTATAAAACAGGGAAAATCACACGATCTGTGGCAGATATGCTGAGTGTTCCTCTAATTGCCATGAGCTCTTCCATAATTTGTGCACCCTGCAATTTGGCGGGGCCGTGTGATACTTATGGACAACGGGCTCTTCTGGGTCACCCCTGGGTAAAAGCATTTAAGAGCAGAGAGAAGGTCTCCAGATCTTTCTTCTCTAGACTTAAGGACATATGGACATGGTGGCATCACAAAATTGAAGCAGCCTGAATCTCTGAGTCACAACACACTAGAGAGTTTCTCTGAAGGTTCATCTGCTCCCATATCAGAGTGTGTTGTGTTAAGTCACTGAGACTTGGGGGTATATATATATATATATATATATATATGTGTGTGTGTGTGTTGATGCTGCACAGAAATAAACAATCCTGTAGGTTGGTTTGAGGATTAAATAACAGAATGATATGATGTAGTGTCACAACTTCTAACAGAGTATGAATTGAATAGGTGATGCCAGATAGTAGCAGTAGTAGTAGTCAACATTGTACAATCAGCCCCACAATGACCCTTTGAAATAATCATAAGTAGATATTACTATCAAACTTTGTAAGAGATGAAATTAGGGCTCGTTCCTTCTAAGGGCCTTACATATAAGCATGTGATAGGCCTGGAGTTCAAAGCCAGTGCCTGTTTCCTGAGCACTGTTTTTCCCACTACCACTGTGACAATGGTCAGCGTTTTCTACATCATTGTGACGTTGCACTAGAAATTAACTTCCAGCACGTATTCCAACAAATAATAACACATGCCCAAGTTGAATATCTCAGCAGACCAAAATATCTCAGCATAAAAAATATTCAACATGGGAAACAGCCCTTTTATTTCAGAGAGGCATCCAACTATTAATAAACTAGTTAATATTCTTGTATAGTACATGGTATTGTCTCAGTCATATTTGCCATCCAGAGACTTATTAAAAAATATTTTGTGTGGAGTTTCAAAAATTGTCCTGGGGAATAGACAATATGTTTTCTGTCACCCCTGCCCCCACTCACAATTACCTGATAGCTCAGGGAACTACTTCTCCAGAGTACTTCTCCCTAAATAGCATGTCTGGGTTAGAACAATTACAATGGTTAATTGCGAATGAAGGGCCTTTTAGGCATCTGAATGAATTTTGAGAAATAAGTATTTGCTAGGTGGATGGAGTTCAAATATGCTGAAGCTGCAGCCTGCATTGTTCTAGACCGTTATTTTTAGTCCACTGAATAACAGCTGCTGCATATGGTAGTTTTTGAGTTTTCTGCTAAAGATCCACTTACTGGCACAAATAGTAAATGTTTGCATGTGCTATTTTGATACATCTCCTGTGAGGCTCCATTTCCACATTTAAATATGGATCACATATGGTGAATCAAAATAACTTTTTGTATGTAAAGCATATGTCCAATGAGTAAACCAAAGAGACATAGTCTATGGCACCGTCATGTTCCATATGTCTTCTATATGGGTTAAAATTTAATAAAAAATAATACAATCAGATCTGCGTAAGAAAAAGTTCAGTATCTTAGTTATAACGCTAGTAATTGGCAACAATAAAAATATATACAATGTATAATAAATGCTATTGCTCACATTTTAATTAATAGAGACTATGTAAAGTTATAAAAGTAATAAACAAAATATATAAAAGTAATAAAAATAAAATATCATTAAAATACTGTAATGAATTTCTGTCTATTAAATTCTTAGCAACTATAAAATTCAGAAACACAATAGCTCTCTTGAATCTACTTTTTTAAATTTTCCATTTTTATGTTAGATTTGGGGGATACATGCGCAGGTCTGTTACATGGTATATTGTGTGGTGCTGAGGTTTGGTCTTCCGTTGATCCCGTCACCCAGATAGTGAACATAATACCCAACAGGAAGTTTCTCAGCCCTTACCCCTCTCCCACTCTCTCTTCTTTTGAGTCTCCCGTGTCTGTTGTTCCAATCTTTATGTCCATATGAACCCAAGATTTAGCTCCCACTTATAAAGGAGAATATGCTTTATGTTCTCCTTTATAAAACCAAACAGAACTTGGTTTTCTGTTTCTGTGTTAGTTTGCTTAGGATAATGGCCACTAGTTGCATCCATGTTGCTGCAGCAGACATGATTTCATTCTTTTTACGGCTATGTAGTATTCCATAGTATATATGTACCACACTTTTTTTCAGTCCATCCTCAGTGGGTACCTAGGTAGAGCCCATGTCTTTGCTATTGTGAATACTACTGCAATAAACCTGCAAGTACATGTGTCTTTTTGGCAAAACAATTTATTTTATTTTGGATATATACTCACTAATGGGCTTACTGGGTCAAATGGTAGTTCTATTTTAAATTATTTGAGAAACCTCCAAACTGCTTTCCAGAGTAACTGAACTAATTTGCATTCCCACCAACAGTGTATAAGCATTTCCTTTTCTCTGCAGCCTCACCAGCATCTGTTGTTTTTGGACTTTTTAATAACAGCCATTCTGACTGATGTGAGGTGGTATCTCGTTGTGATTTTGATTTGCATTTCTCTGGTGATTTAGGCTACATTAAACTAAATTTTTTTACATATGTTTTCCTTCTTCAGTAATAAATTAACCTCCAGCCTGGGCAACATGGCAAGATCCCATCTCTACAAAATTAAAAAAAATAAAAATTAGCCAGGTATGGTGGTGGTGCCTAAAGTCCCGGCTACTTGGGAGGCTGAGGTGAAAGGATCTCTGGAGACCGGGAAGTAGAGGCTGCAGTGGGCCGTGACCATGACTCTGCACTCTATCATGGGTGACAAAGCAAGACTCTGTCTCAAAATAATTAAAATTAAATAAAAATCTTAGCTTACTTTAACTATTTTACTATATAAACTTATTTTTTTAACTTTTTTACCCTTTTGTAATAACACTTAGCTTAAAACAAACACATTTGTAGAGCTGTACAAAAATATTTTCATTCTTCATATCCTTATACCATAAGCTTTTTTCTATTTAAAATGCTATTTATTTACTTTTTAAACTTTATTAAAAAGTAGAACATAAACACACATATTAACCTACACCTACAGGGAGTCAGGATCATTAATATCACTGTCTTCCACTTCCACATCTTGTCCTACTGGAAGGTCTTCGGGGACAATAACAGGCATGGAGCTGTCATCCCCTAAGACAGCAATGCCTTCTTCTGGAATTTCTCCCGAGGGAGCTGCCTGCGGCTGTTTTACAACTAACTTTTTTTTATATAACTGGAAGAAGTGCACTCTAAAATAATCAATAAAAAATACAGTATAGTAAATACATAAACCAGTAGCATAGTTATTTTTGATGAAGTATTAGGTACTGCACCTAATTGTACTGGCTATATGTCTATACAACTGGCAGTGCAGTAAGTTTGTTTCCACCAGCATCACCACGAACAGGTGATTAATGGGTTGCTCTATGACATTATAGCATCTATGATGTTACCATGCAGTAGGAATTTTTCAGCTCCATTGTAATCTTAAGGGGTCACCATCATATATATATGGTCCATCATGGATGGAAACATCCTTATGCAGTGTTGTGACTGTAACATAAGGAAGGGAAATGTGTGCTATGAGAGAGTACTGTGGGGGTTTATCAACTAAGAATTGGGAAACTGAGGGCCCAGCTGAGTTCTGCCAATAACTATGTGTGATTCTAGGCTTGTGAATTTTTTCCCTCTATGGGCTAAAATGTTCTGCTTCCTGAAGTAGGTGGGTGCTGTGGACTGAATGTGTCCTCCTCAAACATTTATTTCTTGAAGCACTAACCCTTAATGTGGTAGAATTTGGAGGTGGGATCTTTGGAAAGCAATTAGGCTTAGATGAAGGTAGGACCCCCATGATGGGAATTAGTCATTTTACAAGAAAGGGAAGACAGACCAGAGCTTATTCTCTCTCTCTCTCTCATTCCTGCTCTCTACTCCTCTATCTCTCTCCTCCTCTCTCTCTCTCCGTGTCATGGGAAGACACAGCAGGAAGACAGTCAGTTGTCTGCAAGCCAGAAAGAAGGCCCTCACCAGGCAACCAAATCAGTCATCAGCGTCTCCATGTTGGACTTCCCAGCCTCCTGAACTGTTAGAAATAAATCCCTATCGTTTAAACCAGTCTACAATATTCTGTTATACCAGCCCAAGCTGACTAATACAGCGGGTAAATTCAAAAAAGCTAAATGGTTTTGTTTATGTGCCGTAACTCTCAGGTTGATATATCTAACAGTTTCTTCCATGATGCTAAAAGTCATAAGACCTTGGAAATGAATCAAAATTAAATTATGTTCTAGTCTGGGTTTTATTTTTACTGTATTTCATTTTTTAATTTATTTTCAAATACTTTAAAGCTGATAACCATGTAAGACGTATGTGATAACTGAGTAAAACAGAATATTTAATTAAACAGAACCCCTCATTCCCCAAGCATTAGAGGATTTACTTGTAATTTAGTTATATAAGTCCTACTGGTATTTTACAGCAACCCTAAGAAGTAAGAACATTTTAACACTGTTCTCTCTAGTATTCAAAATAATGAAACAATGACTTGCTAAGGTTATATCTTCATTGTTCATAATATTTTAAATAGGTTAATACATTTATAATAAACACTCGTCAAGGCAGTACATATTTGAAAGAAATCTTTTTAAACAGGGCATTACAAATGTAATAAAAAGGTTGCATGATAAAAATTTGCCCTATCCATGATACAGTAGGCAATGATGAACTTTATAATGAATACCAAGGATAAGCTAAATACTGTGGGAATTTGTCACCAAACTTTTACATTTTTATTGTAACCTGCTAAATTATCTTAACTAAATTTTAATAAAGCCCATCACAAAATGCAAATTCCTGAGCATCTGTTTGACAGCTGACTATTATTCCATTGTATGGATGTACTACAATTCATTTTCACAGATCCCTTTTCATGGCATGTAGATTTCTTTCAGTAATTTGCTATTAAATAAAAAGCTAAGTTAACATTCTTATACACATATCTTTGCTTATTGGTGTGATCATATATTTATCCTGGATAAATTCTTAGATGGTAACTTACTGGGTCAAATCAACATGTAGTAATGTTGAAATGTATAGACAACATTGGTGAGAAAATATGTAACTTGAGTTTTAGTAACTAAATTCATTATAGCTCAGGAGTTACCATTTCAATAGATTACTGAAAATAATTACATTTGTGGGGGGAGGAGCCAAGATGGCCGAGTAGGAACAGCTCCGGTCTACAGCTCCCAGCGTGAGCGACGCAGAAGACGGGTGATTTCTGCATTTCCAACTGAGGTACTGGGTTCATCTCACTAGGGAGTGCCAGACAGTGGACGCAGGTCAGTGGGTGCGCGCACCGTGTGCGAGCCGAAGCAGGGCAAGGCATTGCCTCACTCGGGAAGCGCAAGGGGTCAGTGAGTTCCCTTTCCTAGTCAAAGAAAGGGGTAACAGACAGCACCTGGAAAATCGGGCCACTCCCACCGGAATACTGTGCTTTTCCGACGGGCATAAAAAACGGCACAGCACGAGATTATATCCCGCACCTGGCTCGGAGGGTCCTACGCCCACGGAGTCTCGCTGATTGCTAGCACAGCAGTCTGAGATCAAACTGCAAGGCCGCAGCGGGGCTGGGGGAGGGGCGCCTGCCATTGCCCAGGCTTGATTAGGTAAACAAAGCAGCCAGGAAGCTCCAACTGGGTGGAGCCCACCACAGCTCAAGGAGGCCTGCCTGCCTCTGTAGGCTCCACCTCTGGGGGCAGGGCACAGACAAACAAAAAGACAGCAATAACCTCTGCAGACTTAAATGTCCCTGTCTGACAGCTTTGAAGAGAGCAG
The DNA here is from genome assembly GCF_029281585.2 of Gorilla gorilla gorilla. Lineage (NCBI taxonomy): Eukaryota > Metazoa > Chordata > Mammalia > Primates > Hominidae > Gorilla > Gorilla gorilla. The sequence goes on from NC_086017.1 coordinate 11,830,080, forward strand.
TGGTTCTCCCAGTACGCAGCTGGAGATCTGAGAAGGGGCAGACTGCCTCCTCAAGTGGGTCCCTGACCCCCAAGCAGCCTAACTGGGAGGCGCCCCCGAACAGGGGCACACTGACACCTCACACGACAGGGTACTCCAACAGACCTGCAGCTGAGGGTCCTGTCTGTTAGAAAGAAAACTAACAAACAGAAAGGACATCCACACCAAAAACCCATCTATACATCACCATCATCAAAGACCAAAAGTAGATAAAACAACAAAGATGGGGAAAAAACAGAACAGAAAAACTGGAAACTCTAAAAAGCAGAGCGCCTCTCCTCCTCCAAAGGAACGCAGTTCCTCACCAGCAATGGAACAAAGCTGGACGGAGAATGACTCACAAGCTGAGAGAAGAAGGCTTCAGACAGTCAAATTACTCTGAGCTACGGGAGGACATTCAAACCAAAGGCAAAGAAGTTGAAAACTTTGAAAAAAATTTAGAAGAATGTATAACTAGAATAACCAATACAGGGAAGTGCTTAAAGGAGCTGATGGAGCTGAAAACCAAGGCTCGAGAACTACGTGAAGAATGCAGAAGCCTCAGGAGCTGATGCGATCAACTGGAAGAAAGGGTATCAGTGATGGAAGATGAAATGAATGAAATGAAGCAAGAAGGGAAGTTTAGAGAAAAAAGAATAAAAAGGTACGAACAAACCCTCCAAGAAATATGGGACTATGTGAAAAGACCAAATCTACGTCTGATTGGTGTACCTGAAAGTGATGGGGAGAATGGAACCAAGTTGGAAAACACTCTGCAGGATATTATCCAGGAGAACTTCCCCAATCTAGCAAGGCAGGCCAACGTTCAGATTCAGGAAATACAGAGAACGCCACAAAGATACTCCTCGAGAAGAGCAACTCCAAGACACATAATTGTCAGATTCACCAAGTTGAAATGAAGGAAAAAATGTTAAGTGCAGCCAGACAGAAAGGTCGGGTTACCCTCAAAGGGAAGCTCATCAGACTAACAGCGGATCTCTCAGCAGAAACCCTACAAGTCAGAAGAGAGTGGGGGCCAATATTCAACATTCTTAAAGAAAAGAATTTTCAACTCAGAATTTCATAACCAGCCAAACTAAGCTTCATAAGTGAAGGAGAAATAAAATACTTTACAGACAAGCAAATGCTGAGAGATTTTGTCACCACCAGGCCTGCCCTAAAAGAGCTCCTCAAGGAAGCGCTAAACATGGAAAGGAACAACCGGTACCAGCCGCTGCAGAATCATGCCAAAATTTAAAGACCATCAAGACTAGGAAGAAACTGCATCAACTAATGAGCAAAATAACCAGCTAATATCATCATGACAGTATCAAATTCACACATAACAATATTAACCTTAAATGTAAATGGACTAAATGCTCCAATTAAAAGATACAGACTGGCAAATTGGATAAAGAGTCAAGACCCATCAGTGTGCTGTATTCAGGAAACCCATCTCACGTGCAGAGACACACATAGGCTCAAAATAAAAGGATGGAGGAAAATCTACCAAGCAAATGGAAAACAAAAAAAGGTAGGGGTTGCAATCCTAGTCTCTGATAAAACAGACTTTAAACCAACAAAGATCAAAAGAGACAAAGAAGGCCATTACATAATGGTAAAGGGATCAATTCAACAAGAAGAGCTAACTATCCTAAATATATATGCACCCAACACAAGAGCACCCAGATTCATAAAGCAAGTCCTGAGTGACCTACAAAGAGACTTAGACTCCCACACATTAATAATGGGAGACTTTAACACCCCACTGTCAACATTAGACAGATCAATGAGACAGAAAGTCAACAAGGATACCCAGGAATTGAACTCAGCTCTGCACCAAGCAGACCTAATAGACATCTACAGAACTCTCCACCCCAAATCAACAGAACATACATTTTTTTCAGCACCACACCACACCTATTCCAAAATTGACCACATACTTGGAAGTAAAGCTCTCCTCAGCAAATGTAAAAGAATAGAAATTATAACAAACTATCTCTCAGACTGCAGTGCAATCAAACTACAACTCAGGATTAAGAATCTCACTCAAAACCGCTCAACTACATGGAAACTGAACAACCTGCTCCTGAATGACTACTGGGTACATAACGAAATGAAGGCAGAAATAAAGATGTTCTTTGAAACCAACGAGAACAAAGACACAACATACCAGAATCTCTGGGACGCATTCAAAGCAGTGTGTAGAGGGAAATTTATAGCACTAAATGCCCACAAGAGAAAGCAGGAAAGATCCAAAATTGACACCCTAACATCACAATTAAAAGAATGGAGAAGCAAGAGCAAACACATTCAAAAGCTAGCAGAAGGAAAGAAATAACTAAAATCAGAGCAGAACTGAAGGAAATAGAGACACAAAAAACCCTTCAAAAAATTAATGAATCCAGGAGCTGGTTTTCTGAAAGGATCAACAAAATTGATAGACCGCTAGCAAGACTAATACAGAAAAAAAGAGAGAAGAATCAAATAAACGCAATAAAAAATGATAAAGGGGATATCACCACCGATCCCACAGAAATACAAACTACCATCAGAGAATACTACAAACACCTCTATGCAAATAAACTAGAAAATCTAGAAGAAATGGATAAATTCCTCGACACATACACTTTCCCAAGACTAAACCAGGAAGAAGTTGAATCTCTGAATAGACCAATAACAGGAGCTGAAATTGTGGCAATAATCAATAGCTTACCAACCAAAAAGAGTCCAGGACCAGACGGATACACAGCCGAATTCTACCAGAGGTACAAGGAGGAACTGGTTCCATTCCTTCTGAAACTATTCCAATCAATAGAAAAAGAGGGAATCCTCCCTAACTCATTTTATGAGGCAAGCATCATTCTGATACCAAAGCCAGGCAGAGACACAACCAAAAAAGAGAATTTTAGACCAATATCCTTGATGAACATTGATGGAAAAATCATCAATAAAATACTGGCAAAACGAATCCAGCAGCACATCAAAAAGCTTATCCACCATGATCAAGTGGGCTTCATCCCTGGGATGCAAGGCTGGTTCAATATACACAAATCAATAAATGTAATCCAGCATATAAACAGACCCAAAGACAAAAACCACATGATTATCTCAATAGATGCAGAAAAGGCCTTTGACAAAATTCAACAACCCTTCAGGCTAAAAACTCTCAATAAATTAGGTATTGATGGGACGTATTTCAAAATAATAAGAGCTATCTATGACAAACCCACAGCCAATATCGTACTGAATGGGCAAAAACTGGAAGCATTCCCTTTGAAAACTGGCACAAGACAGGGATGCCCTCTCTCACCACTCCTATTCAACATAGTGTTGGAAGTTCTGGCCAGGGCAATTAGGCAGGAGAAGGAAATAAAGGGTATTCAATTAGGAAAAGAGGAAGTCAAATTGTCCCTGTTTGCAGATGACATGATTGTATATCTAGAAAACCCCATCGTCTCAGCCCAAAATCTCCTTAAGCTGATAAGCAACTTCAGCAAAGTCTCAGGATACATAATCAATGTGCAAAAATCACAAGCATTCGTATACACCAACAACAGACAAACAGAGAGCCAAATCATGAGTGAACTCCCATTCACAATTGCTTCAAAGAGAATAAAATACCTAGGAATCCAACTTACAAGGGATGTGAAGGACCTCTTCAAGGAGAACTACAAACCACTGCTCAAGGAAATAAAAGAGGATACAAACAAATGGAAGAACATTCCATGCTCATGGGTAGGAAGAATCAGTATTGTGAAAATGGCCATACTGCCCAAGGTAATTTACAAATTCAATGCCACCCCCATCAAGCTACCAATGACTTTCTTCACAGAACTGGAAAAAACTACTTTAAAGTTCATATGGAATCAAAAAAGAGCCCACATCGCCAAGTCAATCCTAAGCCAAAAGAACAAAGCTGGAGGCATCACACTACCTGATTTCAAACTATACTACAAGGCTACAGTAACCAAAACAGCATGGTACTGGTACCAAACCAGAGATATAGATCAATGGAACAGAACAGAGCCCTCAGAAATAATGCCACATATCTACAACTATCTGATCTTTGACAAACCGGAGAAAAACAAGCAATGGGGAAAGGATTCCCTATTTAATAAATGGTGCTGGGAAAATTGGCTAGCCATATGTAGAAAGCTGAAACTGGATCCCTTCCTTACACCTTATACAAAAAGCAATTCAAATTGGATTAAAGACTTAAACGTTAGACCTAAAACCATGAAAACCCTAGAAGAAAACCTAGGCATTACCATTCAGGACATAGGCATGGGCAAGGACATCATGTCTAAAACACCAAAAGCAATGGCAACAAAAGCCAAAATTGACAAATGGGATCTAATTAAACTAAAGAGCTTCTGCACAGCAAAAGAAACTACCATTAGAGTGAACAGGCAACCTACAAAATGGGAGAAAATTTTCGCAACCTACTCATCTGACAAAAGGCTAATATCCAGAATCTACAATGAACTCAAACAAATTTACAAGAAAAAAACAAACAACCCCATCAAAAAGTGGGCGAAGGACATGAACAGACACTTCTCAAAAGAAGACATTTATGCAGCCAAAAAACACATGAAAAAATATTCATCATCACTGGCCATCAGAGAAATGCAAATCAAAACCACAATGAGATACCATCTCACACCAGTTAGAATGGCAATCATTAAAAAGTCAGGAAACAACAGGTGCTGGAGAGGATGTGGAGAAATAGGAACACTTTTACACTGTTGGTGGGACTGTAAACTAGTTCAACCATTGTGGACGTCAGTGTGGCCATTCCTCAGGGATCTAGAACTAGAAATACCATTTGACCCAGCCATCCCATTACTGGGTATATACCCAAAGGACTATAAATCATGCTGCTATAAAGACACATGCACATGTATGTTTATTGCGGCACTATTCACAATAGCAAAGACTTGGAAGCAACCCAAATGTCCAGCAATGATAGACTGGATTCAGAAAAGGTGGCACATATACACCATGGAATACTATGCAGCCATAAATAATGATGAGTTCATGTCCTTTGTAGGGACATGGATGAAATTGGAAATCATCATTCTCAGTAAACTATCGCAAGAACAAAAAACCAAACACCGCATATTCTCACTCATAGGTGGGAATTGAACAATGAGAACACATGGACACAGGAAGGGGAACATCACACTCTGGGGACTGTTGTGGGGTGGGGGGATTGGGGAGAGATAGCATTGGGAGATATACCTAATGCTAGATGAGAAGTTAGTGGGTGCAGCGCACCAGCATGGCACATGTATACATATGTAACTAACCTGCACAATGTGCACATGTACCCTAAAACTTAAAGTATAATAATAAAAGAAAAAAAAATTACATTTGTCAGTTCAAAGTGTATTGGTCACCTCTTGTTTAAAATTCAGTCACTTTTGGGGAAGTATTCCATAATTATGGGATTCTTCCTCCTTTCCCACTCCCCCTTCTTTCACACTGTGCCATAGATCATCTACATTCTTAGGGATGAGGCAAGGGAATACTGCATATCCTGGCCTCAGCTCCATGTGCTGCCTTTGATCCTTGTTGCCTCTGTTGAGGTGCCTGTTGACGCTTAGTCTTAGGTTGTCAGCCTCCGTTCTTCCTACCTCCCACCTGCATAGTTGAGGCCCTCTGCACATCTTGTCTGAACTTGAGGCCTCTTTTTTATCCAATGTCCTTCTTACCATTGCTATATTGATGGTTGTGTAGCTCACAGACTCCCAGCGGCTTTTTCAACACCTGACTGAGATTTGTTAAACTGCCTTCAGGTCAAGAAATCTCCCACAGTCATTGCCATTTTACTACTACTTAGGTGTCATGATGCTTCAGTGTCATCCTGGATGCAGGTCTCTAGTTTATAAGAGGTTGGCCATCTTCCATCATAAAGCTCTTATGCACTGGGATGCCCCCCAAACTATTCATGAAAGAGTAAGACTAGGGTTGCCCTTATTAGGCACCCATGAGCATCTATGCTCTTATCTCTTCCTCTCTGGATCTTCCATTTATTCTAGTCAAAATCTTACTCATATTGGGTAGGAAGAAAGTGATTTCACTATGCATTTTCCCTGTCCTGTAGCCTTACAGTCAAATTTTTGGCTCACTCTTACAACCTTCTTGCTGTAGTGATAGTTGTAAGCCTTATGACAGTTGTAAACTTTACATTTTGGAATTCTGAGATAAACCTTTTTTCTTTCTCTTCAAAGCCCAAAGCTTTCAAGTCAAATGGGCTTTAAAATTTCTAATGAGTCTAATTAAATGTTAATAGATTAGATGCCTGTCTTGAAAAGCCATATATTTACATCATTTCCAAAAACAAAAACAAAAAACAAATGTATAATGATTTGGAAAATATAAGCATTTATATACGATTAGCTGGTTACTTTGGAAAATGAGTATTAATGATAAAAAAATTCCATTTCATATTTATTTAAGAACTATATTATGAATTAAGTTGTAGATATCATAGATGAATGATTTCAGAGTCTATTTTTTAAAAATGGGTCAACAATGAAGAAAACCATTGTCAGAATGATTACATTTTTACACTTAGACTTAGGAGATAGGTTTTTACCATCACTGGAAGAAAAACTAGGGAGGTCTTTAAAATGATGTCATTGAACTGTCGGAAATAAAGAGTTGCACGTTTCTCTGGAGTTGAGAGATTTCATATAAAATGCACTGTCAACTTGTAAAAGGATCACATTGTCTTTCCTTGAAGTTTCTTGTTATAGGAAATCGATTATTTCTATTTACTAAAAAGTCTTCAGAGAGTCCTCATTATCAGAGAGTTTATCTGAGCCTAGGCTGTATATCTACTATGGAGGAGTTCAGTGATTATTACACAGTATTCACTAATAAACTAAACATTTATTTAAATATTCCCACTTAACCATTCTTTACAGCTTATTACTGTGTGTCTATGACTATTATCAATGACTTTGTAGGTCAGCCTACTAACATGTAGTAAACAATGCCAAATCTTGTAAAAGATGCAGGATATCTTGAAGTCATTGAAGATAATTTTAGAGAATTAACCAATTACAGACAAATCCATTGATGATGGCGAGTTAGGCCAGTTAAAAATGAAAAGAAAATTAATGCAGATATAGACAAGATAGACAACTCAAATAAGAATGCTTTCAACCTCAAAGAATTAAAAGGAGTCCTTGAGGAAATTTACAAAAATCTTGAGATGCCCACAAATTTCTTTTTTTCAAAAATTAGCCGATTGTGATCTTTCTGGGAAAATTAAATGAGAAGTAAATAGTATCATACTATGTTATCTATATTGTTGTTGAAAAACTAATATGAGAAAAACAGAAATCAACATTTGATAACGTGTGTGTCCTTCCTAAGCAATAAACACATAATTGAAATTAGAACATACATTTTACTAAATGAAAGAAAATATTTATTTTCATAAATTTTAGTTTTACTTTTCAAGAAAAAAATCTCAATTACACTTTATTTTTTACCCCTAAAAACCAATAATGTATTGACGTGCATTTTAAATTGGTTTTCTTCAATGTCTTTTTTCCAGTACCTTTTAAATTTTTGTTGTTGTTGTTTACTTATTTTAGAGACAGGGTCTCATGCTGTCACCCAGGCTGCAGTGCAGTGGTATGATCATAGATTACTATAGCTTGGAACTCCTGGGCTCAAGCAATCCTCCTGCCTCAGCCTCCTGTGTAGCTAGGACTATAGGTGTGCACCACTATGCCCAGCTAATTATTTTACTTTTTGTAGAGATGGGGTCTCATTATGTGGCCCAGGCTGGTCTGGAACTCCTGACATCAAGCTATCTTCCCACCTCAGCCTTCCAAAGTGCTGGGATTACAAGTTATGAGCCACCACACTGGGCAGATGGCACTTTTATGTGGTGCAAATGTAGCTGCACTTAGATTACTTTTTCAGAATTCCTTTCCCTGTATGTCTCCAGGATATCATTGGACACAAAAGACATTTTACACAAGATTTGGAAGGTGAAAGTGAGACAGAATTTACATGTATATATTTTATGTTTTGGAGATCGTTGCTGGGCTCCATGTACCATGGATGCTTACAGGTGTTGGCACTGACGTGCCAGCTCACCTCCTTGGCATGGAGCAACACCCAGATCCACAGCTCTTCTTGCCAGATGTCTTCCTTCAACTTCTAATACTGGGCCAGATGTGTCATAGCTTCATCATGAGGAATATCAGGTTCTCTTGCAAGTCACCCAAGCCTTTAAGGTTGGAGATGGTAGGGAGGGCAGATATGGGTTCAAGTGTGTACTTGAGAATTCTAATTGTTCTCATGGGTCCCAGCTTCTCTTTGCTCTCATCTACATGTGGTTTTACTTCTCCACTGCCAGTCTGGCAGATCTGTGATGTCTTAAGTCTCAATAGTGGATGCAGAGGGAACAGCTTGTATAGACTGCCCAACCAACTTTCATGATTATTCCAGATTTGACTACAGTGTACCCCATATCACTCCTAGTGAGTTCTGCTTCTCTAATAGAACCATGACTTCTCCACTAGAGTATTCTCAGATATTGAGAACCAAATAGAATATGCACCGTGCCATCTCATGGCAGAAGCTGGCTTTTCTGTTGTTTGTTTGTTTGTTGATCCTAGTTTCTAATCAGTGGTATGGAACTAAAGATCTATTTTTTAATTTTAACATTATAAAAAATTATCAGTGACAGTAAATTCAGACAGGGAGTTAGAAGATTTATGCTCCAATCCCAGCCCTAACACTTAACTTGCAGACTTGAGTAAGAATGCTCTGAATTTTCCAATGAAATGAGAATAAGAATTAAAAGGAAAAAAAAGTGCTTTGTCCTCGTCATAGAGAATTATGAATGTAAAATTAGATAAAACTCTTAAGACACACATACAAACTTGCATGCACACACACACTTACACCATAATACCCATTCAAAACGTCTTATTGTATGACTAAATATGTCGTCATGAAGTTATATACTTTGCACAATACTAGGCATGGGATATGAACTACATTAGTCAGACAGCCTCACTGTGTAAATCATTAAACACTTATGAATGCATTTACCCCATGTTAAAATAAAAGCAAATAGTACTTTGTGTCTCCATACTTCATGATGAAACTGTAAGATTAAACTTGACACAGTATGTGAAATTGTAAACTAGTAGGTATTCTATTGGAAATACATTAAGATAGTTTTAGTACCACCAGCATTATTAAGATGTGTGTGTATCTTCCCACTGAGGTACAGAGTCCACACATGGAGGTACTGACTAAGTTTTGTGCAACTCTCAACTAGGTGGGAGCAATTTATTTTTTATCTAGGCATGATTCCTGTTTGTCCTCATTCCCTTGGTCCCTTCAGTCTTTTAGGTCAGTTCACTACTTGCCTTTTCCTTTTCTAAAATAAGTAGTATAGCAGATGTCAATGCTCCAAAACATTCAAACTGTTACCAATTACTTTACTTTGGAGTGAGTAAACATCTATACCACAATACCTAGATAAAGAACGGGCTTAATTTTTCCTTGCTATCCCTTACCTCAGTCAACACAAGTTGTTGAAAAATGACTGATGAAAAAGCAAGGCTAAGAATGAAGCTAGGTCCTTGATAGAACCAAGATGTAGTTTGCAGTTGTTGAATTGCGCATTGATCAGGAATGTACAGTCACAGACATATATTTCAGGTATAATTCCTATTATCCTGAAAGGAAGTAGTTAATCTGTCATTCCTGTTAACTGAAACTCTCTCCCACAGATGCTAAATAATTGTGAGCCTGCTTAAGAAAGAGATGGCAAAAACTATTTTGTGAATATAAATTTTTTTAAACACACAATTTTTATTTGCTTCATTAACTGCTACTTTAGGGGAGAGAAATAGGCACCCACTCTGTGAACTGATCATCTTGATAAGAAAGCTAATGAGACAGAAGCCACATCAGGTATTGTCAACTTCTTTTCCTGGTAATCAACACAAGAACAGCAGCAGCAATCATTGATTATGTGTTTCCTGTGTGCCAAAGATTATGCTAAGAGACTTGTAGGGAGTATATAATTTAATCCCAACAAACCATATGCAATAATAGGATCATCTAATGTTGCAGATAAGGAAACAGTGATGTAGAGAGGGTTCCTGGCCTGCCCAAAATTACCCCATGTTACCCCAGCTATAGGGTTGTCAGACAAAACATCAAAAAAAAAAAAAAAAAAAACCAGCTGCATTGGAATTCAGACAGATGACAAATAACTTTTAAATATAATGTCCCAAATATGTAGTATAAGTATGCATAAAAGAAAATTTGCCCTGGACCATTTAAACAGGCAAGAAATACTATTCATGACTATTGCAATGGGGAGAGAGACTATTTCAATAGGGAAAAGAGACTGAACACAATTGGGATGAAACAAAAGAAGAGTTTTCAATTGCTGGGTGAGCTAGCAGAAAGGTAGTAGAGAATGTTGGGAGCAGGTTGTTCAATGTGACTAGGCCATTTGTGTTTGCTAATTGGTGCTTATTAAAATTAGGCCTCTGCCCCCTCACAGAGACTGGGAGATATAGACCCTAACTTTTCTAATAATCACATTTCAAAGGGATAGCTCTCAGGTCCTTGAGAACGACATTTCTGGGATATAGAAGATTCATATATCAAAGGGGTAGAAAACTAATGTGCAGTTTCAAGCTTTCTAAAGTAAATGCTCTTAAGGAAATGAAGGTCAAGGGCCAAGAGTCAGGAAGAAAACTAAAGTTTAGTCAAGCTAGAGAATGTTGAGGCCATCCTGGTCATGTGTCCCAAATATTATACCAAATATAATTATACTGAAAAAAAAACATTGCTAATCTGGAATTCAAATTTAACAGGGCATCCTGTATTTCTATCTGCTAAATCTAGCAGCCCCATACAACGAGCAAGTTGTGGAGCCGGTACACTGCACTGATTTGCTCCTGAATTCCTCCCTGGCATATAAAAGCTTTTGATTCAGTGTTTGGTAAAGAACTAAAGTTTCCAGACTCTGTTTCCATTTTCTATTAATTCTCTAACTATCCCTATGTGTATGTTCATTTTGTTTAGAGAGAATATGAGGATTATTGCCAAGTGGGAGTGGGAGGCATGCCTCAAGGCTGAATCAGAGCACAATTATTCCTTCAAGGATTATACAGAGAAGAAATATTTTCACTACTTCTCCACAGAGCACTTACAGCTCTGCTGTGTTACCTTGACACAGAGGAAAGCATAGCAAGTATTATAGCCTCTAAACCAGCAATTATGTGCCCAAAGAAAAGATACTTCTGTAGACCTTCATTTTTTAAATTATATTCTTCATATATGGCTAAAGCTTTTCTTTAGTTGTGAGAAAACTTGCCCCTTCTTGTTTCAAAAAATTAAAAATCTAAAAAAAAAAGAATCTGCACAAACTAATACAAATTCCATATTAAATTGTAGTCATTATGTTTATCAATTACACACAAAGTAATTATCAAATAATTATGTTTTAGCGGAATCTAATCTTTTTCATTGTGTTGAAGGAGGAATCCATCACTTAGATTTTGTTGTTGTGCACTTATCAATAATAATTTTTAATATTTTTCAAATGCTTATTTAGCATCTGCACAGGTGATAAAATTATTTTTTCCATAGATTTCTTATCAAACAGAATCATACTAATAAGTTCCTAATATTAAGCCATTCTTGCATTCCTGAAATAACCCATACTAGATTATAATGTGGCATGATTTGCAAGAACTGCTTAATTTGAGTTATAAATATTTTATTTTAGATTTTTAATAAATAATAAAATAATACATAAGATTCTTGTGTTTAGTACAATCTTTGTCAGGTTTTTATATCAATAATACACTCAGTCCCTTAAGATAGTTTGTAAATGTACCTTTATTTTTTACTTGCTGTAATAAATTAAAGAGCATTACAATTATTTAAAAATTTGATTAAACCCCCTATGTAACCATCTGAGCCTGAGGTTTTTGAGTGGGATCTTCTTGATAGCATTCAATATTTCTTAAATGAAAATAGATTAATTTGAATTATTTTTTAAAAGTCTGTTTTGATAATTATATTTTCCTATAAAATTATACATTTCATTCAGGTGTCTAAATGAATTCATACAAATAATAATATTAATTTTCTTTTCTCTCTTTTTAAATTATTTATTTTTAGAGATGTAATCTAGCTATGTTGCCCAAATACCAGGGCTCAAGTGATCCTCTCACCACAGCCTCCCACATTTTTCTTTTTATGATTAGTCAACCGTTTATTTTACTGTTCTACTCCCAAAATCTATTTGCATATTGCTTTTACTGTTTTTAAGTTTTCCAATAATTTATTTTTGCATTTATCTTTATTATAAATTCCTTACTTAGACCTTTTATTAGTGTATTTTATTTTTTCTAATTATTTTGCATCTGACACTTAATTTATTTGTCCTTATTCTTTCTTTTTAAAAAAAATGAATATAAGTTTTAAGGTTTTGAGTTTCCCTTAGAGCATTATGTCCCTTGGGTTCTGATAGACATTATTTTTATTTTTATTTTTCTCTGTAAATCTTATTCTCCAGTTTTGGTTTTTCCTCTTTGAACTAAGAGCTGTTCAAAAGAGAGCATTTAAATCCCTCAGTGGAAGAATCTTTTGTGGGGGACTGATTTTGTTTGTATGCATAGATTTTCTGCACCATCATGGGAATATTATCTGTATTTTTTCACTTTCATAAATTTATTGAAATTACTTCTGGCCTAATATTTGGCTAATTTTTATGAATGTTCCATCTGCTCTTAAAAAGACGATATATTTACATTTGTAGAAAACTGAACATTATTTATACACTGTTAGTTAGATCAGCCTCTTAAATCATGTTTTTTGGGTAGTTACTATAGACTGAATGTTTGTGTCCCACCCAAAATTTGTATGTTGAAACTAATCTTCAATATGATGGCTGATGGTATTTAGAGGTGGGGCCTGTGGGAAGTGGTTAGCTCTTGGGGGAAGGGTGGCTAATAAATGGGAATAGTACCCTTATAAAAGAGACCACAGAGAGCTCCCTTCCCCTTTCCACCATGTGAGGACACAGTAAAAGTACAGCTGTAGAGATAACAGGAAGCGTCCCTCACCAAACACCAGATCTGCAGCACCTTGTTCTTGGACTTCCCAGCCTCCCAAACAGTGAAACAGTGAGAAATAAAGCTCTGTTGTTTGTAAGCCACCAAGTCTATGATATTCTGTTATAACAACCCTAACTGACTAAGCCAGCTGCCAACACTTACAGTTTGTCAACTTCATTTGTCACAATCTGAGTATATTAGCCAGCTACTATTGTTTCCATGTATCTTTATATTTTTATAATTTTCTCTAGTACAACTTTGAGATCATGAGCTATTGGCCATCTGAGGTTTGTAAGGTATATGTACAGATGCATCTACATATTAATGTTAGGTGCCATGTTCATGATACGGTACATTGTTTCTAAATTTAACTTTATTTTCTCCAAACTGCTGTGTGTATATTATGAGGTAAAGAAACTGAATAAAATAAAATCATGTCATTCTCATTACTCTACTGATTCTCTAATAGACAACAAACCTTATCTGCCCCTATCATATTAGAAAAATCCTGCGAAGACCTTTTAAACATTTCTGTGCAACCAGGAGCAGATTTTCATAAGACCTGGTCTTTTTAATAGCATTTTCACAAGAAAACTGGCTTTTACATCAGTAATTTAAATACTAAGTTCACCCACATTTTCATGTTTTCTTGGTGTGTGAAAAGTGGGCTTAAACTCCTCACATGACTTCTACAGAGAAGGAAACAGAGAGAAACCAGTCTCTCCTGACCATGAAAAACGAAGTAGCCACTGGACTGTGGGCGTGAATTGTTCTAAAGAATTCAGTGCTTTGTCCCACTGTTCTGCCTGGTCCATCTTTGAAAAAAAAAGTGCCTAAGCAGAGTTTTTTTTTCTTATTATTATCTGCTTGCTACTCTTCCCCCAAATCAAACAAACGTGTATTCTAGATCTCTAAATTATTTGCTCCTTCTTCAGAGCCCTCAGCCACTCAATCTGTTACCTCCTTTTTCAAGCTGTATTTTTTCTTTCTTTTTTTCTAAGTAAACCTGACCCATGAAGTCTTTCTTCATATCTTCAGATTTTAGCATTAATAACAAGTCTTCTCCGAAGAAATATCAAAAAGCTTTACATTCTTTAATTATTCTCCTGTTTTCATCTCCTTCCTGTGTGATATTTCCTCATATTTAGACAGTCATAAAATAAATGTTAAACTCCTTGAAGAAAAGGAACATGCACTTCAGCAAAATGACTAGAACATTCTTTTATTCCAGTGAAACTGAAAAAAGAAAAACAAACTATTGTTTCTACAATTACAATTATATGTATCAGCTATTAATATTCTAATCACAGATTTTGAAACTAGAAAAGAAATATCATTGAGTCAAATCCATGTATGTTAAAGTTAACGAAGCTGATCCACAAAGGGGGGAAATGATTCTCTTAATACCTAAAACAACTCTATCATTGTTCAGTAGCCTATTTCTTCAAACAATATTTCTACTCATCATTTATATTATCCCTGCATAAGGATAACTTCCTAGGTTTGTCCTTCAGTCATTTGAGCTACAGATCCAGGGAGGAAGGAGTTGTATGTTTTGTAAGTCTGACCACTGAGCTTCCCTCTAAATGGGGAGTGGCTTGGGTGGCCTGAGAAAAGAGTTACGTTTGTATAAATAATGTGCACTAATGGTGTTCATGCTGCTAAAAAAATGCTCGTGCTTTCAAACTATGCTGCCTGGAGAGCACAGGTGGATTTGTGGATTAGCTGTTTAAATATTTATGAAGCTATTTAGACATATTTTATTTATTGTAAAAATGTTTATACTATAATTATTTCAAGAATTAAGCTTTCACATGCTATCAGAGGCTTAAACTAAAATCTAATTATTCTCAATCACATCCTCCTAATGCTAGGTCATGTCCAAGTGGCAAAGGGTGAGAAAAGTTCTTTAATGGATATTTGTTGTCATAAACTTACTGATCAATCAATCAATCAACTCATATTTTCAAAGCATCTCCTTTGTGACAATCTTTGGAGAGATGTGTTGGGTACTCTAACACAGACTTATAATGATAGTAAATACATTTACTACTTACAAAGTATCAGGAGCTGGCATACATTAACTAATTTAACACAAAAAATAATCATTGAGGTAGGTCCTATTATCATTCCCTCTATATAGATGAAGAAACAGTCATTAGATTTTAAGAACTCAATGTTAATTTGAAGGCATAGGTTATTAGTGTAAGTACAACCAACAACTCTTGATAAATGTCAAAGTAGGATTGAGAATCAATTAAAGACTTATGAGAGTTGCAAAAATAAATGACACAACTGAGTGATTAAAATACAAAGAAATCAGATATCTGTAAAGTCGTGACCTATGTACCATACTTGGCCATAGTCAAATGTATATTATGTAGCTCACATTTTGATGCATTTAATTATCTCCCAAAATTGAATAATCAGCAGACTTCACATAAAATACCAGATTTCTGGCTCCTCGTATAAAACAAAAAATTAGAAGATCTAGAAGCTCTTGCTTCACATTTTCATAGGATCACAGTCAGCTGGATCTAAGTACCGTTTACATGTCGTAGATTAGTATTTACTCTCCAATTTACCATAATCACCACTGCTCTCTAATGTCTCTTAGAAGGAGCCCAACTCACTCAGATATTCTACTCTCCTGGCTTATGTAGTGAAATGTGCTAATGTACATTGCTTCCTTATCATTACTGGGAGCAAGATGTTATCAGACATCTGAAATGAACATACCATTATTTTCCCTGTCCAGAAGCTAATGGTCCCATTTAGTAGAGAATAAAAATAATAGCTCAGAGCAGGCTCTCAGTTTCATTCGTGTATTCACTAATAGTGCATCCATAAGAATTAGATATTATTCCCCTTAAATATACAGGGACCATATAATCTTTATCGTTCATAGATGACACTTATTTCTCAGTGTGGCTGTGGGTGTGTGTGTGTGAGAGAGATACCTGCACATGGACATGTGATTACTAGCCTAAGGCCAACAAATACTCTTGATTAGGATGTATAGGTCAAACAAAATTTTTAAAAGCTCATATTATATGACTTCAAGGTTGTTAACCTAATCATTTCATGGTAATTAGAAACCCTAATTGACAGCTTTAGATTTATTTCTTAAAAACCTAAATAAACCGATTATTTTAGGCATTCTTTCAAAGGCAATCTTTTCTCAGTGAAAAGATAGGGGGACTATTCTATTTGGTGCTTAGTGAAAATATTTTGAAATAATGTATGTACAATTATTAAATTCAAAATTATTTTTGTCAAATAAATAGCAGTTAAAAAAAAAAGCTCAGATCTCTCCCTTTTCTTTCCTTTTCCTCCAAGTATATTTTAGTTAATTTTCTTTTTTTTAAAGCACTCTGTTTGATTTGAGGGTGTTTTTTCTTTTTTTTTTTTTCAAGGTAGGACACCACTCAATTTTGAAGCAAATTAGTTGAAAACTTAAAAATCAGTTAAAAATCATAGTTTCTACTATTTTCACTTTTCATACACAAAATTTTAATACCACTCTTCAGTAATTTTCTTTCTCTCTTTTATTATACTTTCCTTTATCCCTAGCCTCCAGCAGAGAAACACAATTTTGGGCAATGACCACAAGTAGGACCAAACTTCAAACCCAGTAAGATGACATGCCTGATGCTCGAACTGTGCATATAAATAAAAAACCACAGGCAGACACAATCCTTTCTCCATACAGACCACTAGACAGAAAAGTTTGGGGATTTTAAATTTCAAGCTTCCTGACCTCAGAAGTTCCTACCGTGAATCACAGTCACATATACCTGTTACAGTACACTTCTTTTCCTCAGACTATTTAGGAAACTGTCTTTGTGCATTGGCCCTCAAAATTTCTCATTTTGTGTGCTTCTGGTATGGTGGCTTGTCAACTCTTCATTGAGTTGAATTAGAAAGCAGAAGAGAACGCAGGAGCAGGCCCTTGATCAAGAATTTCTGTAGTCTTACTTACAAAATTTCAGGCCTTATTTTCCCTTCTTAACTTTTTTTTCATGGCATTTATGTTTTGCATCACAAAAGACAGAAAACATGCTTTTAAAAGAAGCAATTGCAGGTGAAAGTTTTTAGGAGGGAAAAGACACATGAGGAAAGGGTGATGTGGCTTATTTTGAAAGTGTGAATCACACACTGGAACCGTGATGCCACCAAAAAAACCATGGAAATACACCTTCAGAGGTGAAAATATGATTCTCGGGAATGTGATAATAGTTTCTACAGAGCACACACAAAATATCACCGAAATTTTGTTATTCCTTTTATTTCTCACTAAAAAGATTAGAAAATTGAAAATAAGACCTTATCATAACAAATAAATTTGATATCAACCTTTAAAGTTTTTGTTAAAATTAAATCTCAGAACTGTCTTAGAAAAACATTTGTACTATCCTGCCCATTTCTTAGTTAAGTACCATTGTTGAGTGACCTTGGAATAGCAATGGTTCTCACACTTGGCTGGATATTGAAATCACATAGGGACTTAAAAAGTACTGATATCTGGGTCCCAACCACAGATACTGCCATGTCATTGATCTGGGGAACAGCCTGGACATCAGAACTTTTTTAAGCTCCCAAGTGATTCAAATTTCAACCAGGTTTGTAAACTACTAAAAAGAGGAAATTATTTTAACTATAAAAATAGGAGAACATATAAAGAAGTAATATTAAGGAGAGAAATCAGAGTCCCTCTTTTCTTTCTGAAACAAGTCATCACACATATAGAAAAGAGGGAAGAAGTAATTTTGTTCTCCATAGAAGAGATAAACACTAGAAAACATTTATACTTTGCACTAAATTCTTTATTAGATTTAATGACATATCAAACAAAAATAGCAATTTCATATTGTTCAACCTACGCCACAATTGGCTGACAAATATAGATATATTAAACAATGGTAAAATGTTTAACCATATAAAGGAAATTACTTTATGTATCAATCAGGTTTACTCATGTGCAAAAAATATATTTTTTCTTAAAATTTTATATTACTTTACAGTTTCCCAAATACTTTAATACATAATGTCTTATTTGATTATCCCAATATCTCAACATGGAAGAGTGGGAAGATATCTTCATTTTACAGAAAAGTTGAGGGGCATGCCAAAGGTAACACTTGCTTGAGGTTAGGCCCAGAAAGACAGTCCAATGTCTCCATGGATAAACCTGATTTCTTAAACCAGCTATTTCTTGTTTTGAAAGCTCTTCACTTTTTAGATAATATGACCCCAGAACTTAGGGGCATTTATGTGTCTAATAACAACTCTCTTGAAAGCTTTCTGAGAATAAGATGAAGATGCTGTGGTTGAATGTACAGAAATGATGACTATGTCCTCCATGAAAACAGGATAGTACCACTTCCATGATCTTTTGAGTATAGAGAGAGGTAACTTTCTTAAAGAAAAAAAATAACTGCAATTCGAGTTATAATAGGATCACCTTTGTTCTAGACTTTGTATATGGTATATTAATGGCATTTAATATCTGATTTAATCCCTTAAATAAGCTTATCACCCTTTAACAAGGAAGGAACTAGGATTCAGAGATTTGTGTAACTTTGGTGTGCATACTCTTTCCATAAATCTAGAGGCATACAAAAAAAAAAAAAGAAAATTAACTTTCTTGAGGATGAGTAGTCATGAGTTCTATTCCTGGTTCTGTCACCAACTTCTTATATGATCCTGATCCCACAAAAATATTCTCCACTTCTCAGAAGGTCAAGTCTTAAGGCCTCATCTAACTCTAAACTTGTGTAAGTATAGGGGCCATAGTTCAAAATGCAACTCTAAAATGCTTAGAATTTAGCTTTTGTTTGTAAAATGCAGCAGGTATTTACTGTCTGCACCGCTCATATGTTTTAACTTAGTCTAACCCAAAGACCTCTATTTTCCTCCAGTGAACCACATTCCTTTTCCCAGTCATAGTGCAAGAACTTCAGGCAGAAATGTTTCCACCTCTGATTTCCTGAACTGACATGTGACTTCAGCCTCATTGGTTATATACTCTTTACCATGGTAATTCAGGGATGGGAGGTAACCCAATTCCGATCAAAGAGATCAGGGTTAAGAGTTATTTTTCCAAATTAGTCTAAGGAAAGTTTGTTTTCTTTCTTGCTGAACCTGGAGGCCGAATGACATAGGCCTGGAGCTGCTGATGGCTCTTGGTGGAACCTGAGAGTTAAACCAATTTCATTGCACAGCCAAGGGATGGACGTAAAACATGACCTGTCAATATTGTTTGAATCCCTAAATCAAAAGTTTTCTAAAATTTTTCAGTGGTATGAGTAATAAATTTCCTTTTTCTTTTTTTTTATTATTATTATACTTTAAGTTTAAGGGTACATGTGCACAATGTGCAGGTTAGTTACATATGTATACATGTGCCATGCTGGTGCGCTGCACCCACTAACTCGTCATCTAGCATTAGGTATATCTCCCAATGCTATCCCTCCCCCCTCCCCCCACCCCACCACAGTCCCCAGAGTGTGATGTTCCCCTTCCTGTGTCCATGTGTTCTCATTGTTCAATTCCCACCTATGAGTGAGAATATGTGGTGTTTGGTTTTTTGTTCTTGTGATAGTTTACTGAGAATGATGATTTCCAATTTCATCCATGTCCCTACAAAGGACATGAACTCATCATTTTTTATGGCTGCATAGTATTCCATGGTGTATATGTGCCACATTTTCTTAATCCAGTCTATCATTGTTGGACATTTGGGTTGCTTCCAAGTCTTTGCTATTGTGAATAGTGCCTCAATAAACATATGTGTGCATGTGTCTTTATAGCAGCATGATTTATAGTCCTTTGGGTATATATCCAGTAATGGGATGGCTGGGTCAAATGGTATTTCTAGTTCTAGATCCCTGAGGAATCGCCACACTGACTTCCACAATGGTTGAACTAGTTTACAGTCCCACCAACAGTGCAAAAGTGTCTCTATTTCTCCACATCCTCTCCAGCACCTGTTGTTTCCTGACTTTTTAATGATTGCCATTCTAACCGGTGTGAGATGGTATCTCATTGTGGTTTTGATTTGCATTTCTCTGATGGCCAGTGATGGTGAGCATTTTTTCATGTGTTTTTTGGCTGCATAAATGTCTTCTGACAAAGGGCTAATATCCAGAATCTACAATGAACTCAAACAAATTTACAAGAAAAAAACAAACAACCCCATCAAAAAGTGGGCGAAGGACATAAATTTCCTTTTTCTCTTGAAGTCAACTTGGTTTGATTTTCTATCACTTGGAACTGAAAAATTTCTAGCCAGTACTTACACCCCAAGCACATCCTTTATTGGAAAACACAGAGACATTTGGGTGATTTAAAAGATAGAACACTGGGTGATAGAAAAGAAACACTGGGTGATTATTATGGGTTTAGGTCATGGATGCCTTTGTGACAAAGGACTTAATTTAATCTGAGCTCCAGCAAAGCAGATGACTCATTAGAAAGCTTTCGGATATAAATGAAAGAATGTCTCCTTCAAATAGGATTAGACAATAGAGGTAGTTAATGACACAAGTAACTGTAAGGACTAAAGGTTCATCAAGATCAAGCAGACCAACGATATTACAAAAGATCCAATTTATTTCTATATTTCTGTGTCATCTTTTGCAATGGCTGTTTCATCTTAATGCTGTCGCAAAATGGCCACCAGCAGTTACAAGAGCTACAAACCACTTTGTTCTCTTCCTACAAGTCAAGAGAACATTATTTCTGACAGCTCTCTTAAAAGTGTAAGAAAGCTTCTTTCTTTGACGCCCTCATTAAATGTCTGCTCCTAACTAATTGGCCCTCCTTGGTTCCTGTGCCTTGAAACCCTACCTGTGGCCCTGGGAACTCAATGTGCTAATCTGCTTAAATTGGGACTGGGTTTAGCTTCACCAGAAGCACAAACACTAAGTAAGGGGAGAGAAGGAGTGAACATCACAGCCACAGTCAGGATACTATTGCTAAGAGGATGAGGGAGTCGGATACTGAACAGTGAAAAATTACAAATGTTACAGACAGCATCAAGTTGCCAAACAATTACAGCAGATTGGATCTGAATAAAAATTATTACATGGGCCCTAAGTCTGTGGGCTGCATTTTTGTGCCAAACTGATTACTTTCCACAGCTCTCCAGGTTGTGAAGTATATGTGGAAGGACTTCAATGAAGAAACTTGTGTTGAAAAAAGAATGGGATGGGGCCTGTTGAACCAGGTGGCCTTGCCTGCATTTCAGAGGTCGCTGTCCAAAGTCATATGTAAAATCTGGATTAATTAATTTTGATGGATACAACTTGAAAGTGAATGAAACTCTCTGTATATAGTGAAGCCAAGCTGTTTCCAGGAAGGAATATTTCTGTTAAACTGAGCATTTTTGGTATGAACATAAATGTGTATAGTTCAATGTCCACATTAACCACAAAACATGGGATTTGCCTCCATAAAGCATGCAAAATTGTTTGAGGCTACATTATGGTTTCACATTTTTCAGTTCTCTCCGTAATTTACGTATTCATTTCATAAGTATTTAGCAGTCTCACTGCATGCCAGAAGCCATGTTACTCACCAGGTTTTAACAGTGGGCCCATGGTCCAAACTCTGCATTAAGTGTCCCACAAAAAATGTCTACAAGGTGAACTAGGAAGGAGTACTAGTAATAAAAGGATTTGCAGGCAAGACAGCCAAAGTCTGATAAATGTCCACACCAAAATTATCATCTCTACTTACAGATAAAGAAACAGGGCTTCAGACAAGATGAGTCATGAATTCTTTATTTTCATACTCTCTAAGAGTTAACAAATCACCAATTGTACCATGGTGAGAGACGTCTATGATGTATATGAATTCCTGGGATATAGGATTGATTTTTGTTTGGTATCCTGCTGTATTTTGTTCTAGTTTTTAATTCCTATAAGTTTTAGCCACCATGTAAGAATTCAGCTGGATTCATACAAAAATTATTGATAATTAGTTACCCTTAGTTTCAGGTTTCCATATATCTTGCTTTATAAGGTACTTCTAAAGTCATAAGAGAAATTTAATCAATAAAATTATCAAATATTTAACATATTTAAATCTCAGTTGATCCACAAGGCATGAATTAGAGCCAACATGAACACCCCTTCTTAAGAGATATTTAATTTTCAGCTCTGACTCAAAGATATTTATTCATTCTTTATTCAAGAACTAGTTGAGTGTGTGTAGCACTGTAATTGATGCTATTAATACAGTGAATTAATTAGAAATTTGGTCGTTGCCGAAATAAACAGAACCCATACTAGCTTAAACAAAATTAAAAAAAAATTAAAAATGCAATGTTTTGACTAATTTAACCAAACTGTAGATGGGGCAGAAATGGAACCAGTCTTTGGATAACACAGCACCAGGGACTCCAATACTTTGGACTTCTTTCTTTCTGCCTGTCTCTCTCTTTTTCTCTTTTATACTTTATCTTATCCCTGATCATGCATGTTGATCTTATTCCCTTGGGCCAGCTGCTCTGATGAAGGTGGATCCAGGGCATTAGACAATTCTGGAATTATATCCACATGACCTACTAACCAAGAGGAAAACAGTACCTTCCTCACCATGTTCACTTTAACGACTTCACTGTGAGTCATATGCCACGCCCAACCTCAACCACACAGGTGTTCGGGGCTCATGAGTTAAACCCGGTCACAAGACAAAAACTTTGGCCAAAGTTAGTATAATTTTCAAAAGAAATGTAGAAGAAATCATCAAAACAGATGTGATCCCTGCCATCATCAGAGCTTTCAGTATAACGTGCAGGACAAAATGTGAAACACATAAATTCATATTAATTACAATCGAGATGAGTGTTACTTAGAAGAAGGATATTTTAGAAAACATAATATGGATAGTCAGAAAAGGATTCTTCCAAGAAAGTGATGCCTAAGACAGCATAGTAGTTAACTAGATGAAGGGTGTGAGATGTTCCCAGGCAGAGGGGAAAAGGGGAAAAATGGAAAGTATAATGAAGGCACAAAAATATGCTTTACAGAGTCAAAATTAGAAGGTTTAAACATCAAAAGGGACCTTGGATAACCTTTAATAAGATTTTTTTTAACTTGTAAGGGTGTATGAGAGCTAATATTTTATTCACTTCATTAACATCATTTCTTAATCCAGTTACACTTACAGAACAAGCACAGGGCTAGGATCAGAAGACCTACTTCTGACACTCCATATACTGGATGACCTCAAGCAAATCAAGCATTTTTCCCTGTCAAGCATTTTCCTCTGGGCACTCCATTTTCTCATCTTTATATGAAGGAGATTGCATTGGACTAAGACATCATTCCTAATAGTCTGTGCCTCATGCAAATGATGGAAGCTTTGAGACCAGTAACATTTGACATTAATTTGGGGTGAGGACAGAATGGGATCAAGCATTAGCCCCATGGAGTGTCATGTGATGAACGGCACTAAAACTTTACCAGGGTGATAAAAAACTACATGAAAATACAATGAGATGAAAAAAATATATATTTAACAGAGTCATTGACAGGAAAGGTTCATTTAAAAGGACTACTTGGATAAGTCACCCAGGTTGGGGATAAGACCACCAAGTGACATGCTCATGGAAGAGGAACCTCTGAGCTATCTTCTAAGGAAAATCAGGCTGGGTAGCTGAGTAGTTTTGTTTTTCTGATTAGGGTCTACTAATTTGTCATCAAAGTGAATTGTTTAGGAAAAAAAGTAGAGGATGAAAAATGCTAACCAGCTGTGGTCCTCCATCTCCATCTATTTTCTATACAAATCTCAGACTATTCCATCTTCTAAAACTGAAAACGTATTTACTGCCTGGGTGCAGTGGCTCATGCCTGTAAACCTAGCAGTTTGGGAGGCTGAGGCAGGAGGACTGCTTGAGCCCCAAAGTTTGAAACCAGCCTGGGAAACATAGTGAGATCCCACCTCTATAACAAGTAAAAAATTAGCCAGGCATGGGGCAGTGTGCCTATAGTCCCAGCTACTCAGGATGCTGAGGTGAGAGAATCCCTTGAGCCCAGGAGATCAATGCAGCAGTGAGCTGTGATTTTGCCACCATACTCCAGCCTGGGTGACAGATTGAGACCCTGTGAAAGAAAGGAGAAAAGAAAGAAAGAAGGAAAGAAAGGAAGGAAGGAAGGAAGGAAGGAAGGAAGGAAGGAAGGAAGGAAAGAAAGAAAAGAAAAGAAAAGAAAAAAGAAAAGAAAAGAAAGAAAGAAGGAAAGAAAGGAAAGAAAGAAAGAAGAAAAGAGAACATATTTACTGGATATTGGTTTGAAAGGTTGCCAAAGTATTAGGCTGTCCAGAATATGGGTTTTGGTACAGTTCTGGTAAGGAGGAGTGCCTTTTAGGTTACTGAATACCACACTACTGCACTTACCTAAGGTAACAGATGGAGGTGGCCAAGTCTTTTTTTTGTTTGTTTGTTTTAGAGATGAGAGTCTCACTCTATTGCCCAGTCTGGAGTGCAGTGGTGCAATGATAGATCATTGTAACCTAGAAGTCTTGGGATCAAGCCATCCTCCCACTTTAGCCTCCCTAGTAGCTGGGACTACAAGAGTAGGCTACCATGCCTGGCTAATTTTTTTCCCCCAGTAGAGACAGGGTCTTGCTATGTTGCTCAGGCTAAGCACAAACTCCTAGCCTCAAGTGATACTTCTTCCTCAGCCTCTCAAAGTGTTGGGATTAGAGGTATGAGCCACTGCATTAGGCCTGGACAAATCTCGATGCTCTTCAAGTGGTATCCAAAGGATGTTTAGCATCAGATCCCAAGTTATGAGCACAACTTTGTGAGTTATCCGGTACAGTATAACATCATTCAAGGTTTATCACTTATATACAATAGCAGTCTTACTGTAGACAGCCCCTAACCAAGAGAATGTTGAGACAGCCTCAAATTCTGACAGGGCTGACAAGGGAAGGATGTGAGTAGGGGCACTAATGATCAAAAGCACTGACTGTGACCTTCAGATTGAAATTAAGCAACCTGATGCAGTAATATCTAATCAGGAGAGTGAAAGGCTGAAGGTACAATCACATGTTTCCAGGACACTGGTAGACATGGAAGTAAATTATCAATATTAATCTTTGCCAAAAGAACAGTAGATTTACAGTGTATTTGAGTTCTTCAGAGGCAGTTGTTGTAAATATCATTTATCCTATTACATGCTTTCTGGAAAGGAACACATACAGACTAATTTGGTTGTTTGTTGCAATGAAAGGAGTCATCAGGATGCATTTTTAATCCAAATAGATCTCTTGTGAAATTATTTTCCGGAGACATAGTCTAATGACACAAACTAAAACAGAATCTATAGCTAATTTTGGAGTCAGTAGAGAACACTGGGATTTCAGGCATCTTTACTTAGTGCCACTTTCTTTTATAAATAGTCAGAGGAAAGCAAGGTGGTAGTTTGGTGTCCTTTGTTTGCCTGTTTTGTTGGTAACCTTGAAGGAAAGATTGAAATTAATTTTAAATAATATCTGCATTCTTATCCATCCACAAAAGAACTTTATTTTGCTTTGTTTTCAAAAAATTGCCTCTCAATTATTAAAATATTCTAATGTTTTAGTCCTTTTTTTCCAAAAGAGGGTATTCTGATAAGGAACATTCTAGACTACTAGCAGAATTAGGTTAATACTTTTAATGCTTTTTTTTCCTTGATTAAGCTGCTTTTACTCATTTTAGGCCTCATTTTCCCTTTTTGATCATGAAGGTATCTCCCTAATTCACTGCAATCACATGAAAATTTAGCATAATAAAATTTCAAGTCACCTATACATTTACTAGTTAAAAAGGAGAATTTCTCCCATTATCTTTAAGATCAGAGACAACATTTTGCATCTATCATTTCCTCATGCAGTGCTTTGTATTGTGCAAACAATAAGTAAATCTTTGATGAAGACAATCATGAAGAAGATAATGGTAATAATCATGATGACTATCAAATAAAAATAATGTATGAATAATCATTTTCTAAACTGTACATCTCTATAAAAATTAAAGCAATATTGAAGAGATCTAAGTTGTCATCAATAATCATAGATTATCATTATCAGTGATGTTAATATTATTCACACAGATATGCAATGATCTGACTTTCTCATCACCTCATTTTGCAAGTATTTCAGGATAAATGTGTGCCACTCTGAGTTATTTAGAACAAAACATAAATGGAGACTTATCAGCAATTTAGCAACCTCAGTAATATTAAAGTTGTTAAAACAATCAAATACAGACTTAAAAGCAACTAAATCTGCTATACTTGCAAGCCCAAAATGCTACCTTAAAAAACTTCGTATAATGTTGGTTTTATTTCCAAAGGTCAAAAGAGGGAAAGATTTTGTATCTGAATGTTATGATGAACAGCTTAGGGAATAAAATAACTAAAATACATTATACACATAAGTTGCAGTCATTTGAATATATAATCTGTGTATTAGCATCATTAACATATTCACATTTTCACACCATCTGATATTTGCCAAGGAATTATAAATTGATGTCTCAAAAAATTACCCAAGCATGTTGCATAGAGAAGCAATGCAAGAGGTGGAGAGGAAACCAAAAGGTCAAAACAAAGTGTTTCTTTCAAATGGAGCCAGAATGCCTTAAAGCATTCAGTTTGCAAGTAGATAATCTGAGTTAAATACTTGAAAATAATGCAGATGGAAGGACTGTGAATGTTGCTAGAAGCATGAGATTTCCACCTGTGATTTTCTCACATTTCTGTTATTGATACTTAAAAAGTGAAAGTGCTATAGAAGTGCTCCCCACACACTCTGTTAACACACATGACCCTTAGCCCTTCAAAAAATGCCTAATGCTAAAACAGAGTACCATGCAAAAACACATCCCTAAATAAAGAGACAGACAGCTAGGTGAATGGAGGCCAGGGTACCTCTCAAGAATCCTAGCAATTGCAGAAATCTGATCCACTTGGACATTTGTCTTGTGAACAACCACATGGCAAATCAATGAAGCTCATTTATAGTTTGGTAATGGTTGCCAAAAAAAAAAAAGATTTCTAAAAACAAAAAATTACTGAGTCTGAGGTCTCAGCTAAGAACTGTAATGTGTGCCAAATTTACCTATTCTTGTAAGTCCATTTTCTATGTGGATAGACACTAAAAGTGAAGCCTGCTGACCGATGGATAGATTCACCAAAGATTAGAATTGATATTAAATAGATCAAAAATATTTCTAAAGAATTTCCTGCTAACTCTCCAGAGCACAGTAGGGCCTCCGAGCTTATTAATGTTGGTGCTGTTTAGTCTAGAAAGTAGTACTTTTTCTTGTCAGGGTTCTCAAGATTGTGAGAGTTTTAAAAATATTTTTGTTATGATACTGGGCTCTAGTAAAAACAACCATCATCAACAAATAAATAAGTCATTGACTTGATTACAGAAATCAACACAGTCATGATCATATGCAAACGTAGTAGGTATATATTATCCACTGATGCTCACACCAGGCATGGTGGTGCATGCCTGCGATCCCAGCTACTTGGGAGGCTGAGGCAGGAGAATCGCTTGAACCTGGGAGGTGAAGGTTGCGGTGACCCAAGATCACACCATTTCACTCCAGCCTGGGCAACAAGAGCGAAACTCCATCTCAAAAAAGAAAAAAAAAATAGGAACTACTAAACAAAAATTATGAAATGTTTCAAATGTTTACATTTAACAAATTAATGTCTGACGAATGTCTTTTTTCAATTCTGCCAGTATTTCTGGGACTACATATACTCCCTTATTTGAAGATGAGATCAAAAATTTAAATTTGAGCCACTGCCCTACTGTGATTGCCAGGCTTCCCCTGTAACATGGGATTTGATTTTCAAATATGAGTGTGTGTGCAGGGGGAAGAATAATAGGCAATTACTTTATACAAGTATCATTATATTGGAAGGAATGGTAGACAAATAGAAAATACTGTTTGAAACTCAAAAAACGTCAAGGATGGAGAGGAGGAATAAATATTTAACATATCAAAAGCATAATATTTGAGCCGGGCGTGGAGGCTCACGCCTGTAATACCAGCACTTTGGGAGGTTGAGGCAGGCGGTTCACGAGGTCAGGAGATTGAGACCATCCTGGCCAACATGGTGAAACCCCCCATCTCTACTAAAAATACAAAATTTAGTTGGGCATGGTGGTGCACACCTGTATTCCCAGCTACTCGGGAAGCTGAGGCAGGAGAATCACTTGAACCCGTGAGGTGGAGGTTGCAGGGAGCCAAGATTGCGCCACCACACTCCAGCCTGGCCACAGAGCGAGACTTCATCAAAAAGAAAAAAAAAGCATAATATTTGAACATGACTTCTCACTTATAATTATTCTCTAAAAGAGTATCTTATATTCCAGTCATTGGAATATATGTTCTGTTACTAGAAGGCAAGGACAGTGTGTTAAGCACATAAAACAAATAAGTACTGGACTTTAAAAAGTGAGCAAAACAGCATCACCCCATAACATTGTCCTAGTGCTGCCTGGTATGTTGTCAATGCTCAAAAAATATTTTTATATAAATGAATGAATACTTGTCTTGTTGCAATGTTAGGTAGCAGGTCGATTTTGGTTGTAGTATTTTGGAGCCCATAACCTATTTTCCTTTTCTTAATCAAGTTGGAGAATCTCCAATACAAAGTGCATCTCTGGTGCTTTATTTCTTAATATACCTACTTTCTGCTTAGCAGGCAATATTTGGTTTGGCTGGCCTTAAGTAAGAGGAATCTTTCATTAGTAGTTTGAGAGTGTGGCTTCCATGAAATATGTAATCAATCTTGCATCCAGTGCATGAACTCTTGCTAAAGGCATGTATTGCATGAACCCTCTACTTGAATCCAATGCTCTGTGAACACTATTCAACTTTCAAGACACAGTGAGCCAAGACCACATCTTTGCAGTATCTCACTGGCTTCAGTGATGGCCCAGCTATTATTCAGGGATGGATCCAATAGTCCCTGAAGATTTATTTCCTTTATTCTTGACATGTTTAAATGACTAGCTGAAGATGCATAAAATCTGAGGTAATTTAGTCAAGAAGGAAGTGTGTTTACTCCAGTGCTCCTCTGCCAAAACGGTCTAGAGGAAGAGTAGATTCGAGAAGCAGCCCTGACATAAAGCATCGATACATCCATCTACTCCTTTGACAGATTTGAATAACTGAGACCAAACTCTTTTATTGCTTGACTGAATTAGACTTTTTACTTTCTCTTTCTCCTATGCAAATTAGATACTAACAACTCTGGTCCTTCATACCTTAGAACCAAGCCAATCAAATGCCTATTTCTTTGAGCTTTTGTGTTTGAATATATTCAATAGTAATAAAATAAGCAGAAAAATTAAAGCCAGTTCTATCATATTTTCTCCACAAAAGGCCCTTATACTTTGAGGAAAATGTAATCAATTAAACAGTGACCTCTGTCACAGTAAGGTCTTCAACATATAAATGAAACTATATACCTTCATTTAGTTACTTTATGGTCTATAGTAAGTACATGGAGATACAAATATTGCAAAATTCTGTACATACTGAGAAGTAGTCTTTAAGCAATTCTTGTAAGACTGGTTTCAGTGGGCTTAGAGACTTCTCTTACAACAGCACTAAAGAAATTAGTTACATAGGCTGCAGGAAAATATGCTTGTTTAGCACAAAACAGTAAGAAAGGAGGTGGCAATGATTCACCTTGACTACAGGGAATGATTTTATAAAGAATAGAAATGATAAGTAAAGAAGTTTTATTTGAAAGCATTTAAGAAGCAATTATAGGCAATGAGGGGTAAAAAAAAGATGAAGTAGTAAGTACTTGAAAGCTTATGAATAACAAATAAGGCTTATTCAGGTAATAACAGGTTACAGCAAAGTTGCTGGAATATAGTATTCCATCAATATTAAGGAGAAGGATAAATACATTCATGCTTAGCTATTTGAAGAATAAATCCACATATGTATTTTTGTCACTCCTCCAAAAGAATAAAAGGGTGCACTTGGTACACAAGTCAGGGTTCTATGGTCCCAATCAGGGTCAAATTTTTAACAATAAGTCAACCACTAAGGTACATAAAAGAGCCATGCACAGCAATAACATTAGTTAAAAATGTAAAATTCTCCTGAGCTGATACAACTTTCCAACAAAAATATTATCCTTAAATTGTTTTTAGAGCTTAAATTACCAAGACTAAGCAGCAAATGCTTCTAGCTACGGCTGTTTCATGATACATTGGGTTGTAAATTTCTCAAAAAGAATGTTTCTATTTTAATAAGCTTGTTTTCTTCTTCTTTCTCTTTTCTTATTTCTTTTGCAATAGTGTACTTTTTCTCATTGACCTTTAATTAATTACCTTTAAAGCTAGCTAAGAAAATGTATTGCTCTTGACATAGATATCTAGAATTACCTTAATTTAACAGGTTTTAGGGCATTCAATTAAAAATTCAAAGAGATTGTATTTTTTTCAGAACTCAGGGCCATAGCATAAAATCAGATGCCATGTGTTGTTATTTCCCTAGTGTGTTAATTATAAGAATATCTTTTACCTGAGGAGTTTAGATTGCATCTGTATGCACTTTGGTTCGTCAGATAGGTGATAAGTAAGCTGAAACCACAGAATGGTCTGACATAGAGGTGGAGTCCAGAGTTTCAGTTATCTTCTCTAACCTCAGCCTAGTTATTTTCAATGTCTAAGCTAATGTTATTGAAGGACAAGTTGCATGTTATTCAATAATTATTTTCACCTCTGTACTAAACTGTTTCCTAACTTAGATAACCATTACATATTGCCACTAATAATCCTAACCAATTATAAGATAAGATGGAAACCTGGTTCCATCTTACTCACTATGTAACAACCACATGTAATTCCTGATATAGACTGAGGGCATAACATAAATGATACGGAGTTAAAGACTTAGGAGTTCACTAACTCCTTTGGTTGTCTAACCGTACCCTCTTGAATCTCTGCAAAAGTGAACACATCAGAGGAACTGCCAAGCAGTTGTGATTTTTGACCACTTCCTGTAAAGATTTTATGAAGCATTAAAATAAACCCACATTACACCGTAAATTACAATGTTAAAAATAATTTTATAACTTTGTTTTTAAAATTGTGTGGCTGTGAGAAACTCATTTAACTTATTGCCTATGATTTCTCAGCAAACATGATGCATATTCAAGGATTCTGCAAAGTGAGAAAAGTCTAACCCTCACAGTGTTCTCATAAGTGATGAACTATTTTGGAAAGTGAAGTTGACAGAATATGTTTTTAACATATTCAATCAAATATTTATTAATTTATATTTTGAGGCTTCTTTTTCATTTTTTGGAGACCATATCTCAAGTCCTCTGAAGGTGCTGAAAAACTTACAAGCCCTAAAAACTGGAGGGTCCAAAGTATGAAACAGTTCCATTTTCACACCTACTTTAACTAGAGCAGATCGAATTTGAACCATCTTACACATGGGACATCTGCTAAAAATATATATAATTTTTGGAGTTGGCAAACCACTGATACAAAACTTTTTAGCCTACCAAATGTGAAAACATAACAACATACACCCCTCTTTTTAGGAAAATGATTATTTTGGGGGAAAATCATAAAGCTATCACCTGGACATTTCATTTATTCAAATATAACGCAGTCAATGGCCCGTGCTTCTATATGTGTAAATTATCTTTGGGATTTGAAGGTTAGTTAGCTAAATTACTTGGGCTATTTTTTTAAAAATCCAATTCAGACTTGTTCTGCTATACTATATTCTTCCTCTTGAGATTTCAGCTCCCTGAGTCTCCTGACATCTAAGATCTGAGAAACTAAAAGTTATCTAAGATTAGTATGTGGGACATTTTAATCTCTATTAGAAGATGAATTCTAATATATTTTATAGATAATAAATGCTTTCAATATATCTTCAATAATTGCAGGGAGTAATAAAACCTGTCTAGTGTAGGATATCACAGTGGTTGATAAAATGATCCTATTGATAATCATATAAGATCCAAATGATTTCCCAATGAACTCCCCCTTCTTTCTAATCATGAGTTAAGTAAGATCTTTGCTGAATGCCCATTTCAGATTCTGTGTAAATACATGAAATATGGCTTTGGAGCTTCTTAATGCTTAATTGTATTAAAGTAATAGGCCTGTGCTTTAAATGTTTCTAGAAGAAAATTGAGTCCTTAAAGAGTAAGACAAGACTACAATTTTTCATACAGAATGCCCAGCACTGAAAATTACATTAAGGAAGAAAACCAAATGACCAAATGCCAAAGGAGGTATTCTACTTCCAATAAGGAAACAGTATCTTATATCAGCTCAATTCTCCTTCAGATAACAATTATAAATCTGTAAAAGAAGGGAATCACAATAGGTGGACCCTATATTTACCTAAACTCTCTCTCTGAGGTAACATCCTGGTTCACTATGACACAGGGAAATAAGTATAAAGAGGTAGGGCTGCGGAGACAGAGACTGGAGTTCAGGACCACCAGAATGGTTTAACATTGAAAAGCCCTCTAAAATAAGTCAACTTCAGATGGGAACATTTTAAACATGAATGCAGATTTACCTCATATACTTGGCTGAGTCTTAAACTGCAAATATACAAGGTAAGAATTTTAAATCATAAAGCAACATCTGGGTAGCGAAATAGCTAAGCAGAGCTTCCAACAGTTGCCCAATGCTAGGGAGAGTTGAGGTACAATCCTATCAACTTAGAGGTACTTGATAAATACGTTGACCTTTCCACTGAAATGCCCCGAAGTCTATTAATTAAGAGTAAGGAACACATAGAAGGACAACCAACATCACCTTGGAACTAAGGGCAAACTGAAGTAAACCCATCTTAGCAAGTCTAAAACTG
The DNA here is from genome assembly GCF_029281585.2 of Gorilla gorilla gorilla. Taxonomy (NCBI): domain Eukaryota; kingdom Metazoa; phylum Chordata; class Mammalia; order Primates; family Hominidae; genus Gorilla; species Gorilla gorilla. The sequence continues at coordinate 11,863,110 of NC_086017.1, forward strand.
AGCGTCAATATGACTGAAGTGAACTGCCAATAAATTCCTTCCTTCCAGAAGAAAACTCAACATTCTTTAAAGGAAAATAACAAAATCAGAAATGTCTAAAATGTACCACCAATACTGTACAGCACAGAATATAATTTTCTAGGTGTGCAAGAAAGCAGAGAACTATCACCCATAACTTAGAGCTAAAGGAATCAACAGAGACATGCACACAGATAATCTATTAGGCTGGTGCAAAAGTTATTGCAGTTTTTGCCATTACTTTTAATATGTAATTCTACTATATGTTAGAATTAGTAGACAAGAACTTCAAAACAACGACTAAAAACAGTTTAAATCATACACAATAATGGATGAACAGAATGAGGAAAGAGATGGAGAACTTCAAGACAAAATGGGAAGTTTAAAAATGGATATAATAGAAACTCTACAACTAAAAAGGCAATAATAAAAATGAAAATTCGTTGGATGTGCTTAACAGAACACCAGACACAGAAAAAGAAAAGATCAATGAACTCAAAGACAGGCCAATATAAACTATTTAAATTGATTTCAGAGAAAAAAACTAATTTAAAAAATAGCTTTTCAACAAACGGTGCTGCAAAAACTGACATTCACAGGTCAAAAATGAATGTAAACACTGACTTTACACCTTTCACAAAAATTAACTCAAAATGTATTATAGAACTAAATGTAAAATGCAAAACGGTCAAACTCCTAGATAGGATAGGAGAAAAACTAGGTGATCCTGAGTTTGCCAATGACTGTTTAGATAAAACATCAGAAGTGCAATTCATGAAGAAAAACTTAAAGTTGGACTTCATCAAAGATAAAAACTTTTGCTCTGCAAAAGATACTGTTAAGAGAATGAAAAGATAAGCAAAAGACTGAAAGAAAATATTAACAAAACACATATCTGATAAAGGACTTTTATTAAAAATATACAAAGAAGTCTTAAAACTCCAGAAAAGCAAACACACAACACAGTCCAAAAATGATTAAAAGATCTGAACAGACACCTCACCGAAGATAAACTGATGACAAATGAACATATTAAACCTGCTCCCAAGCCAGGCATGGTGCTGTGTGCCTATAGTTCCAGCTACTTGAGAGGCTGAGGTGGGAGAATTGTTTGAGCCCATGAATTTGAGACCAGTCTGGGCAACATAGCGAGATTTCATCTTGCTAAAAAAAAAAAAAAAAAAAGTTAAAAAAGAAGAAAAGATGCTAAATATTGTATGCCTTTAGGAAATAGCAAACTATAAGGTTGGTGCAATCCCTTTCATGCCAACCTAATAAAACATCCACGAGATACTACCACACACCTATTTGAATGGCTAAAGTTCAAAACACTGACAGCACCAAATACTAGTGAGAATGTGGAGCAATAGGAACTCTAATTCACTGCTGGTAGGAATGCAAAATGGCACAGCCAAATTGGAAGACACTTTGGCAGTTTCTTACAAAACTAAACATACTGTTAGCATAAGATACAGCAATCATACCCCTTGGTATTTACCCAAATGAGCCAAAACTTTATGTCCATCAAAAACCACAAATGATTATAGCAGCTTTGTTCATTATTGCCAAAATGTGGAAGCAAACAAGATGTGCTTTAGTAGTTGAATGGATAAACAAACTGGTATATCCAGCCTATGTAATACTATTTGGTGATTAAAAAGAAATGACCTATCAAGCTATGAAAAGACAAGGAATAATCTTAAATGCATATTGCTAATTGAAAGAAGCCAATCTGAAAGGTTACATCCTATATGGTTCTGACTATATGACATTCTGGAAAAAGACCAAACTATGGAGACAGTAAAAATATCAGTGGCTTCCAGGGAAGGATAAATAGGTGCTCCAGGAAAGATGGAGCAAAAGGTATTTTTAGGGCAGTAAAACTGTAGTGTATGATGCTGTAATAGTGTATGTATACCATATACATTTCTCAAAATCCACAGAATGTACACTACAAGTGAACCCTAATGTAAACCATGGATTTTGGTTCGTTATAATGTATCAATATTGGCTCATCAGTTGAGATAAAGGTACCATACTAAGGTAAGACTTAATCACAGGAGAAATTATGCGTGTGTGCTGGGGGTGGGGGTGGTAGCATGAGAACTCTCTGTATTTGTTTTTTGTTTCTGTTTTTTTTGTTTGTTTTTGTTTTTGTTTTTGTTTTGAGATGGAGTCTCTCTCTGTCCCCTAAGCTGGAGTGCAGTGGTGCAATCTCCACTCACTGCAACCTCCACCTCCTGGGTTCAAGTGATTCCTCTACCTCAGCCTCCAAAGTAGCTAGGACAACAGTCACATGTCCCCACGCCCAGAAAATTTTTGTATTTTTAGTAGAGACGGATTTACATCATGTTGGCCAGGCTGGTCTCAAACTCCTGACCTCAGGTGATCTGCCTGCCTCAACCTCCCAAAGTGTTGGGATTACAGGTGTAAACCACTGCACCTGGCTATGGATTTTCTACTCAATTTTTCTGTAAACCTAAGGCTGCTCTAAAAAATAGTCTATTAATTTAAAAAAGTAGAACAGAATATCTAAACTATGGGCCTGTATCACATAATCTAATATACATGTAAAAGGAGTCCTAGGAAAGAGAGAATGGGGCAATGGAAATATTTGAAGAGATAATAGCTGAAAGTTTTCCAAATTTGAAGAAAATCATCAACCCCAAACCCAAGAAGTTCAGAAAACAACAAGCAGAATAATTGCAAATAATATGTTCTATGAACTATTAGGTGCATGATAGTCAAATTGCTAAAATCCAAGGATAAAAAAACAAATCTTCAAAAGCAGCCAGCAGGAAAACAAAGCAAAGAAGGAATACTACTTTCAGAGGACCAGGATGAGTTATAACTGACTTACTAGAAACAGTAAAAATAGAAGACAAGGAGTTATTCTTAATCATGTGAAAAAGTCATCCTAGAAGCCATCCTAGAATTCTAAATCTTCAGCAATAATAGCATATAAAAAAATTCTAGAAAAATAAAATTTGGTGGGCTTTGTCCCCAAGAGACTCACACTAAAAGGTGTTTAGTTCAGGCTGAACTAATAACAACTTCCTGATGTCTTCAGGAAGATACATTGCTAAATGTTACACTTTAAAAATAATATTTAGAAGACTATTGCCTGTTTTATTAAATATTTTAAATATTGTTTTAAAACATGCAAAGAAATGAAATATATGACAAAAGAGCATCACTAAAAAGCCAGTAGAAGAAAGAATAAAATTCTCTCTAAAAATATTCAATCCAGAATAAGGCAGAAAAAAAGGAACAAAGAAAGATGAGTCCAATAGAAAACAAAGGACAAGATGGTGTATTTAAGTTTAACAAATGTATAACCACATATAATCCAAATGGACTACACTCTAATTCAAAGACAGATGCAATCTCAGCACTTTGGGAGGCTGAAGCAGGATGATCACTTGAGCCCAGGAGTTTGAGACCAGCTTGGGCAACATAGCCAGACCCCATCTCTACAAAAAATTTAAAAATGAGCCAACCTGGGCATAGTGGCACATGTCTATAGTCCCACCTATTTGAGAGGCTGAGGTGGGAGGATAAGTTGAACTAGGAGGTCAAGGCTACAGCCATGATTACACCACTGCACTCCAGCCTGGGTGACAGTGAGAATTTGTCTCAAAACAGAAAAAAAAAAAGAAAGAAAGAAAAACAAAGAATTTTTTAGATGCTTAATCTATTGGAAGAAGAGTATGAAATCCTCCAGTTTCCAAGACCCAAGCAAAGATTCACTACTTCAGGGGAAAGTGATAGTAGCAAAATCCACCTCCCCAGAGAAAGGGGCAAGAAACCTTCTCACACAGAGAATCTTGTCTGACTACAACAGGGCTACTAAGCAGGAACACTAAGAAAGCCCTAATCTGAGCCCTGGGCTCACAGGATCTGCCCAATAAGTGACTATTTGAGGATGATGATTGTATTAGTCCATTTTCACACTGCTATAAAGAAATACCATAGACTGGGTAATCTGTAAAGGAAAGAGGTTTAATTGACTCACAGTTCCACGTGGCTGGGGAGGCCTCGGGAGAGATAGAATCAGGGTGGAAGGTGAAGGGAAGCAAGCACCTTCTTCACAAGGCGGCAGGAGAGAGAATAAAAGCGGGCACAGGAAAAAGTGCCACTTCTAGAACCATCAGATCTCATGAGACTCACTCACTATCATGAGAACAGCAGAGGGGAAAACTGCCCCATAATCCAATCACTTCCATCCCTCAACAAGTGGGGATTACAGCCCTTGACACATGTGGGATTCCAATTTGAGATGAGATTTCGGTGGGGACACAGAGCCAAATGATATTTTATTTCCTTTCATCCATGGGCAAAGGTTTGTTAAATATTTTCAAGAATATTTAGAGTGCTAATATAGTTTCAGTCTCACAAATCTTGAAACTGCTAGTTTTTCCCCCAAATTTGAAACTTTTTTTTGGTTTATGCAAGACATTTTGAACAAGTTTTAATAAGGCATTTAAACATCTCTTCCCTTTTCTAAAATACATGCCTCTTTAATAATTGGAAGGAAACCATTACTTTTTTATCACAATGTCGAGTTCAGAGCTAGATAATGAAGTTAAACAAGTATATTCTTCCTTTAAGTTTTCTAGGTAGATGGTGTCTTTAAATCTCAATTAAAATATCTTCGCATACTTTGAGTGCATAAGCTTTAGGAGTTTCTTATAATTGCTTACGTTGACTTTTCCTAGGCTGTAAATTCAGTCTTGCCTTACAATTAAAATGATTTCAATTACATTTGTGGTTTACATTTAAAAACCTATGAAGTACATTTTTTTCCTTTATAAAAAGTATGCACTGGTTTTCTTTAGAAGCATTTCAAAATCTTGACCATAAAAGCAAATAGCTGATTTCTTTTTAACAAAAACATGAACAAGTTATATATTTTACATGAGAGGTAACATTGGGGTATGTATAACATCATTACCAAATTCTAGTTGGTCTAAATAAGTTTCCTAAAATAATCTCTAGTTTGGAACATACTGAAAAGAGGGAAGCAGCACAGTATAATAAAGTGCTTGATTGAAAGTCACCTGATCTGGCTTCTTTTTCTGAGTCTATCACTAACTAGCTGGGTGACCCTCTATGTCTCAGCTTTTCCTCTGTGCAGTTGAGTTTGGATTATGTTATCTCTCTGGTTTCTTTCATATCTGACATTCTTTATGCACGCTACTCAATTGCCTTATTCTATATTTAACCCCTCTTTGCTGTCTCTAGTGAAAGCATCCAGTTTTATAATAAGAAGATTAAATTTGCATTAGAATTACCCAGAGATATTTAATAAACAACAGATTCCTGGGCCGCAGTCCTACAGCTACAATTTAGTAGGTATGAAGTAGGGCCCAGTTACATGAATTTTTAACCATCATGGCAGGTGATTCTGATTTGGTGCTTACAGTTACAAGAGCCTACAATATAAAATGCTTTATATTTTAAGGGTAAGGGTAGGATGAGTAGGGTAGGACAGGTAGGGTATCCATCCCACCCTGTCCCCTTTCCACTGAAAGCCATTTTCATAGCTCAATACAATCCTTCTCTGCCCTCCTCACCCTTCAGTGTCCCGCGTATCCTCATTCTTTTGGGACGTGGTACAACAGCTTGAGAACCGCTGAACACAGGTACAAGCTATAACACACGCAAGCTGGGGAATGCTATGGTGGCCGAGGCCCAGGTGGGGTGTCACTGCTGGCCAAGGGTCCCCAGCTTGCAAAGTGACTGAGAAGAAATATCCTACATCATTTACAAGCATCAGAGGGTAACAAGGCAATAAAGAGCTCTATTTCTCTAAGGCCATTTCTGATTCTGGAAGAGGTGCTGAAAGACAGGGAAAATTATCAGTATTTTTAACAGCTTCATGGAGTAAGGGGAGTCTAGGACTTTTAAAATATAAAATGCTTTGTATTTTAAAGTAAGTTCTATTATCCAGCCTAGAGAAATCTAAAGCCTATATTATATCAATAGACATGGAGAGAATTTGATTGACTTGGGATATATCTATGAAATCTACTAAACCAGACTTTCAATTTCAGCAATATGTTGAATGAGGATAAAGGAAGATAGAAGAATTTAGGGTGAAGATCATGTTCTTTGCTTGGGCAGATGGAAGGACAGTAAAGCCTTTTACTCTGACAGCAACTAAGGAGTATGACCAAAAGGGGAGTGAGTTAAGAGAATAGTCCAGAAAATTGGCACATTTTAGACATTCTTGCCTATGACACATTCACACAGATTTGTTCTGAAGGCAAATGGACATATAAGTCCAGTTCTCAGGAAAAAGGTTTAGAATGAGGATAGAAATTTAACATTTATCCACATCCAGATGGTAATTAAGGTCCCCAAAAAGGATAAAATGTCCAAGAAAAAATGAGCTGTGAGAGGTTATTTTAGGGGATATAAATAACCCAAATATATTTAAGGTAGTCGATATCCATATTTAATGTGCATGAAAATCATCTGGGTGTTTCTGCAGTTTCCAAGGGCCTTATCAAAAGAAATTCATAGTTTCTTAAATTGGGCTGGATCCCGGAGTCTAATTTTTAACAAGCACTGCATGTGATTCTGACATAAGGGATCCTTAACCACAATTGGAGAGACACTGAAGTATAGGCTTAATAGCAGATATTTCTCATTACAAAGATAGATGAATAAATAGATATGTTTGGACATAAATATATGTTTGTTGAATAGAATTTGCATTTGATCCAAAATAATCACACTTCCATGTCATAGGCTAAAATTACTCTTGCATGTCATAGGCTAAATAAAAATAATAACCATCTATATTTATGAACTATAGTAGCTTTATCCTAACCACTAGATTGAGAATTGAGAAAGAGAAAGCATCTTACATGCTTTGTCTCTACATTATTGCTCCCTAGTACTTTACAGAGTGCTTGGTACATAAATGCTTAATATATATTAATTGAGCTGAATTGTATGAATAAAATTATTGGTAGATTTTGCTTTTCTTCTTTTCTTTTAAAATAAATACCTATAATAGCAAAAAGAAAAAAAAGAGCATTATCAAATTAGAAAGCCTAATACTGTAAACATATCAATTTCCCTCAATCTCTCATTCATTACATGTGTGGACATGGTTAAGTTTCCTAATCAGTAAAACAGGATAATAACAGAAACTGCTGAGACATCCACGCAGCTAAGGGCAGACTAGGTAATTAATACCACCCATCTCATTGATGACAAACTGAATAAAACCTTTTTAAAAATATGCTTGTGATAGAGGCAGGAGGCAGAGAAATTCTAGGCAGACAGGGGTGGGTCCTTGGTGAAACCCCACCAGCAAGACGAAGACAGTTTAAAGCCTGAAAGCCAAGCTACAGGTTACATCCTTGGACCCGATTGAGAACTTGTCTTCCTGTTTGGCATGCTTTCCCCTGACTGGTCTCCACCCTTCACCTATTTTACATATACCTACCCTTTGCTAATTGGTTTTTCTACACTGTCTTCCCAGCTTTGAATGGTGTCTTCCCTTTAACCTTTTTTGCATACTCACAAACCAATCAGCACACACTCCCCATTCTGAGTCCATAAAAGGCCCTAGAACCAGCCACATGGGGAACTCTCTCACCTTCTGGTAGGGGATCAATCTCCCTGTGTCTCCTCTCCACTGAAAGCCATTTTCATTGCTCAAGTAAATCCTTCTCTGCCCTCCTCACTCTTCAATGTCCCGCATATTCTCATTCTTTTGGGGTATGGTACAAGAACTCGGGAACCACTAAACACAGTTATAAACTATAACACAGGTGAGCTGAGACACATCAGTGTGGCCAAGTGAGGCCCGGGCAGGGTATCACTGCCAGCTGGGGGTTCTTGGCTTGCAAAGTGACCGAAAAGAAAAACCCTACATCATTTGCAGGCATTGGAGAGCTAACAAGACAATGAACAGCTTTAAGTAGGAAAGTCAGGAAGGTTAGAATGGATTTGGAGGCTGTTGTTTCTCTAAGGCCATTTCTGATTCTGGTAGAGGTGCTGAAAGACAGGGAAAATTATCAGTGCTTTTAACAGTTTCATGGAGTAAGGGGAGTCTAGGACTTCTAAAAAGAGTAGGTTGGTAAACCCACCATTCTGTGGGTAAGGATCATGTCAGGCTACTCTTTAGGAAGAGTATGACCTGTAATCCTTACAACAGGATTAAGGTAAACTGAGATTGCTATTTCACCTGGCCACCTGTCAGAATCAACTATAAATGCTGTCTGGAAAAATGCCATATCATCCTAGGTCTCAAATCATTTCGATAACTTTTCAGACAAAATGCCTCATACTGAATCAAAAATAACCAGTCACATGAGGGAGAAAGACCACATGGAGTGTTACAGAACAGACAATAGAAATAAGAACTGATTCATAAGGGTTCTGAATAAAGGAGCTATTAAAATCAGACTTTAAAATAATTAAGATTATTACACTCAAAAAAGATAAGATTAGGATCTTTGTTTTGGTATCAAATAGAATTGAAAGCACAAAAATTGGAGTTACACACTCTTTGTATATTAAGAAAGCAGAATTAGGCATAGCTGGAGAGAAAAATAGTAAACTAATATGTGAATCAGAAGAAATTATCCAAGTTGAATATTAAGGAGCAAAAGAAAAAGGAAAGAGAAAAATACGAAGGAGAGAGCCAAAAACCTAGGAAATAAAGTAAGAAGTTCTAACAGATAAGTCATTGGAGTTCAAAAGGAAACTATAGAATCAGGCAGGAGCAGTATCTGAAAATATAATGCATGGAAGTTTTACAAAATGTAAAAGAGATGATAAGTCATATATTTAAGAAGTTCTACCAATGATATGGTACATTGCAAAATAAAATGGCCAGAAATTTCTCTCATTCCTGAATGAAAATCATTTTGCAATGTGATTTTGTTGCTTATTGTATTGGGAAGTAAAGTGTAATACTTCATCTCCTTGAATTTGGTCTAGCCTTGTGATTTGTTTTGGCTAGTGGGAATGAGAATGTGGAAGAAGTTTGGATATGGGATTTCTGAGCACAGACCTCAGGAAGCTTTGGAACTTTAGCTCCCACTCTCGTGCTGCTATAGACTGCCATGTGAGGAAACTGAGACTAGCCTCCTTAAAGATGAGAGGCCATATGAAGAGACAGGACCAATGAACAGCCAACATCAACTATAAGACATATGACTAGCCCAGATTGAGCAATTAAATGACTGCAGCTGCATAAGTCACTGCAGCGAGGACAAACAGAAGAACGAGCCAGCTGAATCCAGCCCAAATTGCTGAACCATAGAATTGTGAGCAAATAAATTGAATGCACTGTTTTAAATAAATAAACAAATGCATTGCTTTAAGGCATTCAAACATTAGAATCGTGTTAAGCAGCAGCAATAACTCATACAAAAATTGGTATCTAAGATTATGTTGCTGCTGTAATAGAAACATAAAACATATGCCACTGACCTTGGGATTTGGTGTTGAGTGAAGCCTGGAAAATTGTGGAGGAAACTCACTGTAAGTGAGAGGTGACCGCGTGCTGGCAGTCCTCACAGCCCTCGCTCGCTCTGGGCGCCTCCTCTGCCTGGGTTCCCACTTTGGCGGCACTTGAGGAGCCCTTCAGCCCCCCACTGCCCTGCAGGAGCCCCTTTCTGGGCTGGCCAAGGCCAGAGGCGGCTGCCTCAGCTTGCAGGGAGGTGTGGCGGGAGAGGTGCGAGCGGGAACCGCGGATGCGCGCGGCGCTTGCGGGCCAGCTGGAATTCCGGGTGGGCGTGGGCTTGGCAGGCCCCGCACTCGGAGCAGCCGGCCGGCCCTGCCGGCCCCGGGCGATGAGGGGCTTAGCACCCGGGCCAGCGGCTGCGGAGGGTGTACTGGGTCCGCCAACAGTGCCAGTCCACCGGCGCTGCGCTCGATTTCTCGCCGGGCCTTGGCTGCCTTCCCGCGGGGCAGGGCTGGGGACCTGCAGCCCGCCATGCCTGAGCCTCTCACCCCCTCCGTGGGCTCCTGTGCGGCCCGAGCCTCCCCGACGAGCGCCACCCCCTGCTCCAGGGTGCCCAGTCCCATCAACCACCCAAGGGCTGAGGAGTGTGGGCGCACTGCGCGGGACTGGCAGGCAGCTCCACCTGCGGCCCCAGTGCGGGATCCACTGGGTGAAGCCAGCTGGGCTCCTGAGTCTGGTGAGGACGTGGAGAACCTTTATGTCTAGCTCAGGGATTGTAAACACACCAATCAGCACCGTGTGTCTAGCTCAGGGTTTGTGAATGCACCAATGGACACTCTGTATCTAGCTACTCTGGAGGGACCTTGGAGAACATTTATGTCTAGCTCAGGGATTGTAAATACACCAATCGGCACTCTGCATCTAGCTCAAGGTTTGTAAACACACCAGTCAGCACCCTGTGTCTACTCAGGGTTTGTGAATGCAGCAATGGACACTGTATCTAGCTACTCTGGTGGGGCCTTGGAGAACCTTTGTGTCCACCCTCTGTATCTAGCTAATCTGGTGGGGACGTGGAGAACCTTTGTGTCTAGCTCAGGGATTGTAAACGCACTAATCAGCGCCCTGTCAAAACAGATCAGCAGGATGTGGGTGGGGCCAGATAAGAGAATAAAAGCAGGCTGCCCAAGCCAGCAGTGGCAACCCGCTCGGGTCCTCTTCCACACTGTGGAAACTTTGTTCTTTTGCTCTTTGCAATAAATCTTGCTGCTGCTCAGTCTTTGGGTCCACACTGCTTTTATGAGCTGTAACACTCACCGCGAAGGTCTGCAGCTTCACTCCTGAGCCAGCGAGACTACGAACCCACCAGAAGGAAGAAACTCCGAACACATCCAAACATCAGAAGGAACAAACTCCAGACGCGCCACCTTAAGAGCTGTAACACTCACCGCGAGGGTCCATGGCTTCATTCTTGGAGTCAGTGAGACCAAGAACCCACCAATTCTGGACACATAAGCAGGAAAAGCAAGGGGGAAACATCTACCAGAGACTAGAAAATGGTGACTTATGTAATGCAGTGGGAGGTGAAACTATAACCTGAAGTTACTTAAAAGACAGAAATGCATTTAATGAATGTGTGGATCTAAACAAGGCAATCTGGAATAGAATATTGACAATGTTGGTTTCCAAGCAGAGTTTAGAGGAAATATAGAGGGCCTAGGACTTTCTGGCTTGTAAAATAAACCTATTTCTCATCCCCTATTCTTCCAGCTAGCAAAATGTTCTCAACGTAAGAATTAGTCTCAGTAAAGGTCAAATCATGGGTGTGGCTCTAAGATACTTTAGTAAGACCTCAGACATATTTCAGAAGAAGGCTGGTAGACCCTCACAGCTTGACAAAAGAATTTTAAGACTATTGCCTCCCAGCTGCCTGACATGACCAACGTAGAGACAGATCTGTCTTGAGAATAATTGCACACATGGCTTTGAGGATTTAGAGTGTCACCCAATAAGATTTAAAGGAAATCCACAAAGTTTTAAGGAGAATTGTATTTATGAAACAAAACAGTGCTAGTTTGGTCTAAAAGAGGCTGAGACTCTCCAGGCTCTTCAATGTAAAAGATGGCCCCTGAGCTCATAACTATGGGAAGAGGAACTATGAGAAACATATGTAGCTGCAAAATAGACCCTTTCATATAGAAAGGGCCTACTGAGAGAGTAAAGCCAGACACTCAGACAACATTGGACTAAAACACTACTCCTAGGTAATGTAAACAGATCATAAGCAAGGAGCATTCTCTGCATCTGGAGGAGGAGAAACTAACAATAAGTGTGTGCCTACATTTCAAAAAAATCTATGGACTGATGATTGTTATATGCTTCTCAATCTTCCTCTTTTAAACGGAGTTTCTATTAAGTTATCCTATCCCTGTTTCACCATTTGTATTCTGGGTGTATGGAGGCATTTTACATGTCTTTTAAGTTCAAAAGTCTTTTTTTGAGTTCAGAAGAGATGCCGTACAGGAAGAGCTGTACTCTAAAAGCCTTGTCATTATCAGGCCTGGATGCAGATCAAAAGATCCAAAACCGTGAGCCTGATGCTGCAATCGAATGAGAGTTTTGAGAGTCCTCAGGACTCACGAGCATATTTTGCACGTGAAGAAAATGTGAATAATTTGTAACCAGATGACATATTGTGCTATTAACAAAAATAGCCACAAATTCCTCCCATTCATATACACACACCCATTGACACTATAACTTTTTTTTCTTTCTTCAAGAGATGGAGTGTATTTCTTCCTCACTTACAATCAGAGTTTGTCTTAGAACTTCTTTAACCAACAAAATGTAATGGAAGTTATATTTAGGGAATCATATGTACGGTATTAAGAAGCTTTGCAGCTGCACTGCCCAAGAGTGAGTGAAGAATCCAGAGCTAGCCTCCTTAAGAATGCAAAACCACATAAAGAATGTCCAACCAGGCCAGGCACGGTGGCTCACGCCTGTAATCCCAGTACTTTGGGAGGCTGAGGCAGGTGGATCCTGAAGTCAGGAGTTCGAGACCAGCCTGAGCAACATGGTGAAACCCTGTCCCTACTAAAAATACAAAAATTAGCCAGGCGGCTGGCGCACGCCTGTAATCCCAGCTACTCGCTAGGCTGAAGCAGGAGATTCGCTTGGCTGAAGCAGGAGATTCGCTTGTACCCAGGAGGCAGAGGTTGCAGTGAGTTGAGATCACGCTATTGCACTCCAGCCTGGGCAACAGAGGGAGGCTTCATCTCAAAAAAAAGAAAAAAAGAAGAAGAAGAAAAAAGAATGTCCAACCAATGTCTTGTCTTGCATGTAGCACAAAATGTGAAAAAAAAAAGAAAAGGCATCTTAAAACAGCCCAAGTTAAGCTTCCAGATGACTACCACCACATTAGTAATATGGGCAGGACTTGCAGAAGAATCAATCCAAATTGCTGACATACAGAATCTCAGCAAATAAAAGTGTTGTTTAAACCTGTAAGTTTTGAATTTTTTTGCTAGAGTAATAGAGAACTGATACAACCCCAAGTGCAGCCAATATATAATTTATAAACAAAGGAAAAATTTAAAAATTTTCAGATAAGTAATGTAAGCAAGAATGAATCAACAGAATATTCTTAACACTGACAATTCTAAATAAATCTAGATTAAAATATAAGAGATGCAGGAAAGATGAAGAGAATCAAAGGGTGAATAGATGGGTAAATATAAATGCGTAATAACTACATAAAACAGTAGCAATAGTGCTTCAGTGTATCTGATAGATACATAGGAAAATAAATAGGTACCAGTTAGATAGCTAGAGAGAGGGAGAAAGAAGAGAGATATTAGAATCACAATTCTAAAAGCAGTAAGTTTGAAGGAGTATATATGGAGTTAAAATATTCTAAGCGTCTTGAGTTACTGGAGAAAGCGTAAAAGTTCCAGGGAACATTAAACTTAATTTATCAAGGATGCATTTGTAATCTCTAGGGTGACTTTAAAAGAAGAATAAAAGAAGACACAACTATCAAACCAATAAAGGGAGAAATTGATTGATAAAAACAACTATTCTAAGAAAAGACAAAGAGGGAAAGAAAAGAACATACAGCAGGCAGGACAAATAATAATGTGGTGGAGTACATTGTTTAGGATGGAGTAGTAAGTGGAAGAGGGTATGAAGAAGCTTTCAGGGTCTTGAAAATGTTCTATTTGTTGATAAACTTACTAGTTGCACAAATGTTCAATTTGTAATAATTTGTTGATCTCTACATTTATGTTTATGCAATTTTCTTTGATTTTTTAATTTTTATTTTTATTTTATTTATTTATATTTTTGAGACGGAGTCTCACTCTCTTGCCCAGGCTGGAGTGTAGTGGCGCGATCTAGACTCACTGCAACCTCTGCCTCCTGGGTTCGAGCAATTCTCCTGCCTCCTGGGTTCGAGCAATTCTCCTGCCTCAGGCTCTTGAGTTGCTGGGACTACAGGCTCATGCCACCGCACCCAGCTAATTTTTGTATTTTTAATAGAGATGGGGTTTCACTGTGTTGGCCAGGCTGGTCTCGAGTTCCTGACCTCAGGTTATTCACACACCTCAGCCTCCCAAAGTGCTGGGATTATAGGCATGAGCCACCGCACCCAGCCAATTTATGCTTATGCACTTTCCTATATGTGTTTATTTCACAATTTGAAAAGTTAAACACACACACGCACACAAACATGCCCACACAACCTACCTACCCTATAGGGGTCTTAAAAAGATAAATTGATACAGAGTATGTAAAGATTAAAGTTATCGTCTGACACATCGAAAACACTAAATAAATGTATATTTGCTATTACTATCATTATTAGTTTTCTGTATCTTGAACAATTCAAATAAAAATATCAATAATAATTGTTAACTTTACAAAATTAGTCTAATATTTATTCCAAAGAATCAATTGACAAAAATAGCCAATAATTTACAGTGAAAGAAGAATCAAAAGGTTTCTTGTCCTAACAAATATTTTAAATATATATATGTATAATTAGTAAACATGACACTAACTTATGTCTACAAGAATATAATAAAAAAGTAACCTGGATATATATTTAAATGCATGTTATATTTTATCAAATAAGAAATTAGCATTTCAGATTCGTTGAAAAGCAAATTTCTTAGAAAAATAGAATATACATGACTTGATGTCGTTTTAATTTCAGCAGCAAATGCCTTGTTACCTGATCCCCCAACCCCTCTCTTACCCTTACTACTGTTTCATCAGTTTGCTCTCACGGTACTTTAACGAGAGTAATGTGGCCCTCAACTTGTTCGCAAGACTCTTTTCTTTGAAGAGTTATGTCACCCATTTATTTCATACTTATTCCTCCTCAAAGCAGGATTTTTAGGTAAAATGTTTCCAGGCAAGTGCTATTTCTTGAGAGCTTGTTTGGAGGTTCTAGCAGGGGAATGCAGCTACTCATATACCCTTGACGGAAGACCGGTCCTCCCCTACAGGGTATGGTCATCCTCTTCCACCAAGTGCACAGCTTCTGGAGGGACACACATGGAGCCGTGAGGAAGGGGACACCCGCCTAGCCAGCCATATCAGCTGAATCAACCCTGGTGATAATGGAGTGACAGATGTTGCAACCAGATTGCCCTCACATCCGCAAGTGCTATTTCTTGAAGTTATTCCTTTTAGTATCTTGTGTTCCTTTTAATTAGCACTTTTTTCATAAAATTCAAAAACACCTTTATTTCTTTTGCAAAAGTAGAATTGATATTGTTATGGCTAAACCACCATATACAATGATATTGGTACAACCAGTTAATTGTTTAGTTAAAAAAAAAACAAAAATCACCAATAAAGCAAAAGTTATTGCCAGAAGAATTAAAGATGACTGTTTAAAAAATAAAAGCATAAATATGGTAGGAGAAAAGATAGGTGGCTATTTATGCTCCTTGAATTGAGAATAGTTTTTTTGGTAACAGCTCTGTTAAGATAAAACTCACACACCACACACTTGGTTTTTAGTATATTCTCAAGGTTGTGCAACCATCACTAAAATCAATTTCAGAATTCTTTCATCACTCAAAATAAAACTTGTACCCTTCAGCTATCATTCTCCTAGCTCCCTGTCTTCCCCAAACCCCCAGCCGTAAGTGACCACTAATCTACTTTCTGTCTCAGATTTCCCTGTTTTGGATATTTTATATAAATGGAATCATGTAAGATGTGGTCTTTTTACTGCCTTATTTGAGTTAGCATAAAGTTTTCAAGGTTCAGACACATTGTATCATGTATCATTAATTTATTACTTTTTATAGCCAAATAATATTCCATTGTATGAATATGCCATACTTTTTTTACTTATTCATCATTTGATGGATATTGGGGTTGCTTCTACTTTTTGGCTATTGTGAATAATGTTGCTTTGAATATTATGTACAAGTTTCATTTTGGTTACTCTACTTTTAAACTCCAGAAAAATCACTGGTTGTTTTGAAAATAATTTCTATCACTTTATGGACATTCTGTATTTGTTTTTGTTGGTGGGGTTCTTTTTTGTTTTTAAAACAGGGTCTTGCTCTGTTGCCCAGGCTGGAGTGCAGTGGGACCATCATGGCTCACTGAAGCCTTGACCTCCAAGGCTCAGGTGATTCTCCCACCTCAGCCTCCCAAGTAGCTAGGACTACAGGTGCACCACCAACCCTGGCTAATTTTTTATGTTTATTTTTAGTTTTTACTTTTGTACTGATAGTGGTCTCACTGTATTGCTCAGGCTGGTATTGAACTCCTGGGCTCAGCAATCCTTCCACCTCAACCTCTCAAAGTGCTGGGATATCAGGTGTGAGCCACATTCTGATATGAATGTCAAATACAGCTGACATTCTGTATTTGAAGCAACATGGTTATCATGTCTTCTTTTACTTTTTTAATCATTCTTTCCTTTAGTTCTGTGAACATATTTATAATAGTTACTTTGAAGGTTTTCTTTTCTTTTTTCTGCTAAATCTGACATCTGGTTTCTCTCACAGGTAGTTTCTGTTGCCTGCTTTTATTTTTCTCTTGTATGAGTCACACTTTCCTGTTTCTTTTCATGTCTCATAATTTGTTGTTGAAAACTTAATTTTAGATAATATATTGTTACAACTCTGGAGGGCCCCCTTCTGCCTCACATGTTTATTGTAGTTTGCATGTTTAGTTGTATAGTCACTTGCTGGGCTATTACAATAGGGTCTATTTCCCTCACAGTATGAAGACTCCGATTTTGCTCCTCAGAGGGTGCAGGCTGACATGTGCACAGTCAGCCTCCAATACAGTGCTTTTAGAAGGGCTGTCTTCCAGGCTCTTTTTCCTTGATCATACCCAGTTGTTAAGCTCTACTGATTCCCAACTGATTGATCTATTGTTTATACAATGCCCTGGAGCATAAATTGCTCCCTAGACTGAAAACAATGCAATTAAACTTGGGTTCCTTTATGGGGTAGTTTTGAGATGAATGTCTGAAGTTTGCTTGGACCCAAAGAAGGCTCTTCTTCGCTCTCTTTTTTTTCTCTCATAAGCTTACTGGTTTGTGGTTTAACTTAAATCCCTCATGAAGGTACCATCCTCTTCCTAACTGCTTTCTACCAAAACCTCCTTTGATTTTGAGATCCTTAAAATTGAACTTCTCTACACTCCGTTTAAAGTAAAGTCAGTTTTTTTGTTTATTTTTTTGTTTTCTTATGGCCTATCTCTTCCCCTGGACCAAATCTCTGAGCCATGGCTTTGGAATTAGTTGTGGGGACAGTCATATGCTTCTCTCTGAGTGACATCCTAGATTTAGAAGGAGTCTTGGTGGGGGCAGCAGCCTCTGGTATTCTAGGCATACCTCTTGACACAGAACCTTCTCCTTACAAATTAGCTATGTTTAGGGCAATTGGCTAGAAAGAATCTCCCTGTTCTATGAATGAGGGCTGAGTGAAAGAAGGTAGCCTTGACCTCCTGGCCACACTCTCCTGATATTTAGCCTCTGCAACAGGTAAGTGTGGGGCGGATAGGAAATGCTAAAGGCATGTCCTTCCCAGAAAGATGCCACATTCCCTTTACTCGGTTCTGGGGTTGCCTGGGGTGTGAAGGGTACTGCTATGTTATTGGCTGTGCTCACCTGGAGTGGAGTTCCTGCCATGCTGAGCTGGCAGGGAGAAGGTTGTGGAACAAATGCCACAGACTCTCACCGTTCTTGATGAGTTTTACTAGATTTTCTTGAATAAATATTTCTTCATTGATATATATGTCCTTAAAACCACTTCCAGAGTTTTTAAATATGTGTGTGTTTAAATAATTTTCACCTCCACTTATGCTTGTTTTCCTTGGGAGTGGGTCCATTGGACTCCTTACATTTTGATTCCATATGTCAGACCCCAAGAATATACTTTAAATATATGACACGAAAGATAGAAATGTAAAGAAAAACTACTAAATTGATTATATAAAAATGTAAAAAATCTTTCTCTCTCTCTCTTTCTTTCTTCCTTTCTCTTGAGATGGAGTCTCGCTCTGTTGTCCAGGCTGGAGTGCAATGGCGTGATCTCGGCTCACTGCAACCTCCACCTCCCGGGTTCAAGAGATTCTCCTGCCTCAGCTTCCTGAGTAGCTGGGATTACAGGTGCCTACCACCGTACCCAGCTAATTTTTGTATTTTTAGTAGAGAAGGGGGTTTCGCCATGTTGGCCAGGCTGGTTTCAAACTCCTGACCTCAGGTGATCCGCCTACCTCAGGTGATCCACCTGCCTCAGCCTCCCAAGGTGCTGGGAGTACAGATTTCTAAAGTTAAAAGGCAAATAGAAAGAAATATTTTCAACGGATAAAAGTTTACTACCTTAAATATTCTGAAATCTTTGACTAATCTCTAGGATAAAGATGAAAACTCAAATAAATAAATAAGGAACACAGAGGCAATTCATAAAATGCATATAACACATAAACATAAAAAAATCTTTAACCTCACTAGAAATTTTTAAAAAAAGGAAAACAAGAAACACTTTAAGTCCACAAATTAGAAAATATATAAATAAACTTACAATACTCAGCAAAGAACTGAAAAAATACACTATGATGAGAGAGTACATTGACACAAACTTTGGCAAAATGAATAAATATCATATTAAAAACATATATAAGCTTTCCATGTTGCATTTAATTTATTTAAAGGTGGTATATATAGCGTGATGTATGGCTGATGGCTGTGTGCGTGCATGTGTTTTCATGAATATTGTTTTTCACCTGTAAGGGTACTGCTGTTAACATTTGCAGAGCCCTAATCAGGAATACATATTGCAGAGGGCAGGTAGCATCTGTAAACGCCTTATCTGAAACTCTCTTGAGATTCAATTAACAGCATTTACTATCAACAATACAAGCCTTGCTAATTGGCACAATTGAACATAGCAATGATTATTATCACTGGCGAATGATTATTTTCTCTGGTGAAAAGATTGGTGTTTAAGATATGGGTCTGGCTAGAAATACTGCACAGTGAGTTTTGCCCTTGCATAGCACAGAAGGAAAATCTGGTGAGCCGAATAACTTATATTCTTAGGAATGATGTTTTGTGATTTTGATTCCGATCAGTTCTGTGTTGAGCAGTTTTCAGAGGATTTTTTTGCCTGACTCCAAGTAAGACTTTAATTGAATCCTGCCCTTGCAATATTGTCGCATTTGCCTCTGGTGAATCTTTGATTCAAAAGGCTATTGGAGAAACTGTAAGACAGAGGAGTTGGGACTTTATTGAGCTTACAGTTTGAATAGCTGTTTTTTAATGTCTTCTATGCTGTTATGTGTGCAGAATTTAGCCTTGAATTATCTCTTCTTATAATTTACTACATTATTTTGAGGGTGATGAGGATGAGGCCTAGAGCCCTCATTACCTCTAATTGTTGATCATGGATATCTACCAGAAAGAATCTAATAATTATGAATGAGGAAAGTCACAAGACTTTTTGATATGGTTTGACCCCCTGTCTGCACCCATAATTCTCATGTGTTGAGGGAGCTGCCCAGTGGGAGACAATTGAATCACGGAGGCAGGTCTTTCCTGTGCTGTTCTTGCGATAGTGAATGTGTCTCACCAGATCTGATGGTTTTGAAAACCAGAGTTTCTCTGCACAAGCTCTCTCCTCTCTTTGCTGCCCTCCATGTAAGATGTGACTTGCTCCTCCTTGCCTTCCGCCATGCTCGTGAGGCTTCCCAAGCCACGTGGAACTGAGAGTCCAGTTAAACCTCTTTCTTTTGTAAATTACCCAGTCTCTGGTATGTCTTTATTAGAAATGTGAAAATGTACTAATACCCTTTTTTACCTAGTAGATCAAGTTCTGGGAATTTATTCTGAGTTAATAATGTAAAATGTGTGTAAAATTTAACGTCAGTGTATTTATCAATGAGTTATTTATCATAACAAAACACAATTTGAATGCTCAACAATAGAGAACTGATTGAGTTATCTGTAGTATATTCTGAAATGGAATATTAAGCAGCTTTTAAAAGTGAGGGGATATATAACTATCGAATGATAGAAAAAAGTTCAGGACACATTGAATATGAAGAAACTGATATTAAAAACATGAACAAAATGAAAATATTTAAGAAAATATGTAATTACAGTTATGTAAATAGAATGTAAATTGTTTAGGATAAGATGAAAAGATAAATGATTGATGAATTCTGTATAAATTGAATGTCTCTAAATTGAATCGCATACCGTATGGGCGGATGTGGCCGTTTAAAGGAGACATTTGGTACAGTTGACCCTCATTATTCACAGATAACATATTTGTGAATTTGCCCACTTATGGAAATTTACTTATAACTCCAAAGTCAATACTTAAGGCACTTGAGTAGACACTTGTAGACACATAGAGGTATTTGTAGATGCACAGAGAATAAAAATTGTAGTTGCCCAATGCACACATTCCCAGCTTAGATCAAACAAAGTGATACTCTGTGTTCTTGTTTCAGCTCTCATATTCTAAAAAAGTCTCCTTTTTGCAGTATATTTAGTGCATATTTCTCAAATTTTGGGTTTTTCTGTTGGTGATTTTGCTGCTTAAAATGCCCTCCAGCATAGTGCTGGAGTGCTGTCTAACATTCCTAAGCAAAAGAAAGCTGTGATGTGCCTCACAGAGAAAATACATGTGTTAGATAAGTTTTGTTCAGGCAAGAATTACAGTGCTGCAGGCCATGAGTTCTATGTTAATGAATCAACAGTATATATTAAAGAAGGTATCTTTATCAGTTGATGAAAATCTTGTTACTGGAGGCTGTCAGGAACATAACCCTTTATTGTCTCCAGTGTTTGCAGTGACTTTATAGAACATAATTACTGAGGACATCGGAAATCAACTATAAATACTTTTGCAACTAATAGACCTTTGGAACAATTATTTTTGGATTTTGTATAAAGAATCCAAAAAAATCTGGAAAACGTGTGGCTAAGAAAACAGTTGATTGGTCGCTAATTCCACCTTATGATGTTTAAATTCAGTGGGTGTCTCACAGCCACGTTTATAAAGGAATCTTGGCTGGGGTGTCAGGTTTCTAGTTTACTTTGACTCTATCTGTCAGTCTGTGTCCAACCTTCATGGCAATTAACTGTGCTTTTGTGTGCTAATTATCATTATCCCAATATGGGCCCATTATTAGTCCAATGCCCTTAGTTTAAAGCTTAAGTGCCAATCAGTCACCTAAAACAATTGCATAGAAGGAAGCTTTGCAAGGCTGGTTTGAAAGTCCTTAGCTGAGTTCTACTTTATTATACTCCAGTTCGAAACTGAACACAAAGCTCTTCTTGATACAATTGTTTATTTAAATACTGATTTATCTACTTAATTAAAGCAAACTGAGTTTATATTTTAAAATCAGGGATGGGATAATTGCTACTTTATGCTTGAAGATCTATTCAGGTACCTACACATTAAACAAGTAAAACCGTAATTATAAAACCTACACATTTTTATCTGATTGAGTTGCTCCTGCCATTGAACGACCTTATTCAAGTCATTTAGAACAAAGAAAGGTGGTATATAGGAGTTTTTAAAAATCCCACTGGATGCCAGGAGTAAGGAGAAAATTGCATCAAATCAGATGTGGTCAGAAAAGAGGTATTTCTTTTCCAGTGATGCTTTTCCTCTTTCCTCCTCTTACAGTAAATCCCCACTTATCAAATCTTCAGATGTGTAGAGAAGGAATAAGGCAGGGGTAATGGGGGAGTGGGACAGAGAGATGCCCTTTCTGGAGTTTGCAGAACTGTTGCATGCTGAGTAAAACCTGATGATGTATTCCATTCATGTCTCCAAAAAGTCAAAAGCAGTTTCAGCGTTGATTTCCCTTAAGAGTTATCAGCCCTCATTCAATTGGTTTAATGAGTGTAAGAGGTGACCTTGTGTCTATGTAGATACTCCCATATTAAAAGACCTGGATGTAAAACTTCACATATGTGTAAATAGTTATTTTGGAGGGTGTTGTGAGGGTTATTGCAGCTCTCTGCTCAGGTGCTACTTAGGCTAAACGGGCAGGAGAAATTTTCCACTGTGTTAGAATGATGATTATTTGCAAATTACATGAGCACCAGTAATTCATTCATGCAATGATACAGAGCTGGGTCTCAGTGCAGTGGTACTGAACTTGCTGCTGGCGGCGTTAATTGATTCGTTTGGAACATTCCCCTCCAGAGAATCCCAATCACAGGTCCCCTGATCAAGAAACGGACATGCAGTCCGGGTCCTGGATATGTAGAGACACACGTGTGAGGCTGTTGTCATCAAAATAAACCATTTCTGTCTCCTGACAGGGGCTGAGTCTATTAGGAACACTCCCCAATCCTGGGAGCTTCCGTGAGAGGCTTTCTATCTTGGCAGAGGTGGCAGCTGAGCATCGCTTCTTCCCTGCAGGATGGAAAAAAGGGACTGGATTATTGGCTGCATTTTAAACTAGCTGCTGTTCTAGAAAAAATGTTGGGGAGGTACTGAACAAGCTTAGCACTGGATCAGTGGGGGTGTGTTGGTGAAAAGAAAATGCCTCCTCCTAACTTAACGTTTAACTGATATCCCCTCAACATGACCCAAATCTGTCTCTCCAGATACACAATGTCTGTTTTCCTAACTACATGGTGAACTGTGGAGCAAGTCTTGGTCATGTTTAGTTTGTTTCCCAGAATCTACTAGAAGACAATGTCTAGCATATAGCAGGCACAGAATAAGGGCCAAAGGGGAGAATGGAAACAAAATATGTACATTTGAAATTTAGAAATACAGTTAAGGGATTTTGCCTGAAATTGTCATAAAACTTTGAAAATTGCTTCAATGTATAGTCCCAGTGGGAGAATGTGACAGCATATTTTATTCTTTGTTCTTTTCTGAAATTCTGTGTCCAGTCTAAAACACGACGTTTCCCTTTGATGTGTTAGGAGTATGCATGACTACACAGGAATATTTTCTGGAGAACTTCTGGTGAAGCATATTTTGATAAACAGTCTTACTAAAAGTTATATATATGTACTTTTAATTGACTAGTTGCAGAAAAATAATCAACGTAAAAAAAAAATCATACATAGTACAGGTAGTAAAAGTTACAGTTCCGGCAGAAGCACAAAAGCCTTCAAAGTGAGTGGGAACCTGGGAACCATTGATCCTCAGTGGCTGTTTACCATGGAAAACACCTGCATCACCAACATTCCAGTTTTGCAAAAGTACCTCTATTACAGACACATACCAGGCAAGGAGGAAGGAAAAAGCCTGAAAATTTCTCTCCAAGTTTAAGTAATCAGGAAACTTCGGTGGGGAGGTTGGGGTGTGGTGGGGGCGGGGGGGTAACTTCTTTATTTAGCATTAATCTCGGCAATCATGAAAATCATGGAATTTCAAGTGATGAAAAATTTGACCACAACAATACCTATCACTAGCCTGGATTTGCCCACTTCTCGAACAGGAATTATAAAAATAATAATTAATTTTAAAAAGCAGAAGACAAAACAAAAAAAAACAAACCAAACCACCATTGAATGAACTAATAAGGCTGCTGCATATATATGTTGGAGTTGGATGTTTATTTGCTTACTGCAGTAGTTTAAAAATAGTTTTCCAGTTAACATCTTTTCCACATAGTGGAGATGTCAGGGTAGGTTTACATGATTGCGTAAATAGTCAGAAGTTGTTTATGTAGCTCTGAACTGCTGAGAGATGAGCAGGAAGACCTGGGTTCAGCAAAACCCTTGGGGCTTTTTCCCAGAGAGAGAAACAGAGGCTCCTCTCTGGGTTGCTGGAATGCTTTCCAGACGAATTCGACTGGGTTGGCTTTTCTTTGCCTGTCAAAGTCACTTTGCACAGTGCTGGTGAGGGGCTGGGGCATTGCTGCCCATCTCTACGGTTACCCTGAGGTTTGGAGTTGCGGCGAAGGGAGCCACTTCTGCAAGGAAACAGTAGATTCATAATGTAGAATGACCACGGTAACGTCGTTCAAAGCACATTCTTTCCAATAACAAGGCTTTGGACATGCCCCACCCCCGCGCACAACACATCACAAATTGATCCTTGTACCTATTTTACAGCAACTGTTCCCTCTGACCTCCCCCCGCCCCCGCCCCACATTCCAACCTGAAAGCACTTTGCGTGGATGAGACTTCAGGTCTGTAACGCAGCCTGTCTAGCTAATGTCCTCCGCCTAAGGACAGGCAGGTAAAAACCTCCCAAAGCCCCCTCTTCTGGCGTAAGTTCAATGCCACCCGCCCACCCACATTCCCCGGTTCAGCAGTTTTCAGCCCAGACGCAGAAGCATTTGTTTCCCTGGCCAGGGCGCCTTAACGATCCCCCGAATTCCGCGTCTCCCGGAGGCCAGAGGTTTGGGTACCCAGGAAGGTCGCGCCTCCTCGTGCCCCGATACTCGGGTTGTAAAGGGAGGAGACATCGCCTCGACATATCCCTGGCCGCTGAACAACACAACCCCTACGTCCCTGCACGGGACTCCGGCTGATAATCTCCTCTTGCCTGAGAATCGGGCGAGGTGCCCTTTACTAATTTCGCGCGCTGGGGACCCGGGGCTGCCTCCTCTCGGCCGCGCGGGGCAGGTGCGGCGCCCCAGCGCTCGCCTCCTCCGGCCCGCACTGAGCATGCCCGGCTGGGCTGCGCGCGGGCTCCGGGCCTCCGGCGCGCCTGCTCCTCCCCGCTCGTCTCCCGCCCCTACCCACCCGCCCGCGCCTCTCCCCTTCCCCGAGCGTCTTCCCCTCCCCGCGGCTAAGGAGCCGGCAGCCCGAACTCCGGCGCGCCAGGTTTTTCCAGCCGCCGCGAGCGCCGGGAGGGAGGGGAGCGCCGCACCAGACGGAGCACCGGGTTCAACGCCAGGATTGGCTGCAAGTAGGGAGCTCTCGCCGCCGCACCGGGCCCCTCGGACTGTGCCCGCGCCGCACCCGAGGCTCTCGCCGGCCCAGCGCGCAGGTGCTGAGGTAAGTGAGGCGGCAGCTGTGTGGGTCCGGCTCCTGCGTGGGCGCGCGATGCCCCGGGGACCCGGTCGCGGATGTGGGGGGAAAGGGCAGGGTCCGCGCAGGTTGCCTGAAGGACAGGGGGGCTTCCCGGGGCTCTCACTCCTGCAGAGCCGGACGGCGTCTGTGGGGCCGTCCAGCTCAGAGCCCGAAAGCCCCGCAGGGTCGGGGAGCGGGAGCCGAACGCCTGAGCCCGGAGGAGTCAGGGCCCCGACGACGCCACCGTCACCCCACAGCGACCCTTCTTCTCCTTCTCAGTCGGAAAATAAGTTTGTCGCGCTGCGAGGCAGCCACAAAACAAGGAACCTAGAGCCCG
Organism: Gorilla gorilla gorilla; assembly: GCF_029281585.2. NCBI lineage: Eukaryota > Metazoa > Chordata > Mammalia > Primates > Hominidae > Gorilla > Gorilla gorilla. The sequence continues at coordinate 11,888,382 of NC_086017.1, forward strand.
GAATGCTTCGGGAACCCTTAAAATCAGCTCCTGCAACTGGTTCGGGCTACTGCCCCCTCTCCGTGCGCCCTGACCTCTGGCGCCGGGTTCCTGGCGGGGGTTTTCTTCTGATAGCCCAGTTACAGCCCGCAGCAGAGGGAGGCGAACCTGGGGTTTGAAGGGACTTGGGACTAAAGGAACAGGAGCCCGTAGCCGTGATGGAAGGAGCCGTGTGGAAAGAGACCGATTTTTGTAGCGCCCGCTGGGTGCCAGGCTGGGTGCTAAGCGCTGAGGCTACGGCGGCGAGCGACAGAACAGGTGCCTGCTCTTAGGGAAGGTACCTGGCTTCCCCAGTCTCTGCCGGGGGAGCTTGTTGGGTGGCATTCGTTGCCAGCAACTTCTGGGGCATTTCCAGTTTCTTTCGAGAGGCAAGACAACGGTCTCGTCTCCTCCCCGGACCCAGACAGCAGCGAGCTGTGCGCCAGGCGCCCCGCAGACCCCAATCCACTCACTCTCCTTCTGGAACGAAGGGCTCAAAATCTTCGTGCGTTTTCTCTCTTGTGCGTCGTGTATATATTTTACTATTTATGAGAGGTGTGGAGGTGAGGGTAGGAGGACGTGGGCTCCTGAATCTCTCTGAACCAGCCAGAGAGTCGGCTGCATGAAAACATTTTGCAACGAAGCTCCTGCGAGGAGGCGGCTTCGCGCATCGGGAAGATCAGGCGGTTGCTTGCTGGCCAGGGTCTCCAGATTTGGTGCGAAAAAGCTTGCGGAGGTTGTGTAGGGCGAATCAGTGTGACTGAGCACCTTGGGTGTGTGGTCTGCGTGGAGGAGAGTGGGCCGGATCTTGAGGTGTGTTGGAAGTTTATTTGTAAGGAGGAGTTCCTGAAAGGAATGTCGTGGAACTTTTTCTAGTTTTCCTGCTGGAATCAACATAGGGGCGGGGACATGTTTGTCAGAATAACAGTGGCGTTTAATTGCATGGGAAGCTCTTTCAATTTACTGTAGTGGGAGCTGGATAGTTGAAGGAGTAACTCCACATAACTGAGTCGTTTGGATACCCACACAAGATAATTTGGAACGCGCTTGTATTTTTTTTTTTTTTTGAGGTTTGTGGTTTATGTCCTTTAGAGAGTGGGGTAGGAACGTAAAGACTGTATAGGTTGCCTATGAGCAGGTCCATACAATAGCGTTCCCAAGTCTGGCTAATAGCAAGTTTGTTCTCTCTTTCTCTGTCTCTACCCAAGTGGGTGAAAAAGAACAGTGTGTCATGAAGACAGGCACCTGGAGGTGATTTGGGTGGCATTCATGAGAAAATTCACGTTACCCATAAGTTTATTCTTGCTATTTTTATCTTGATTTCTTTAAAGATTTTGTGGGAATCTCTGCAGTGGGTCGCAGGAGTGGGTAAGATTGCTAAGGATCAAAAACAAGTTTCATGAGAATATTATTTTTGCTACCTTATAAAATAGCTATTGATTTGTTTGTTGAAGCTGGTTTCAACTGCTCTGTCTTGTTGAGGAGAGACGATGATGATAAACCTCATTATTTTTCCATCTGAACCCTGGGAGGTAGCTGGCAAGGATGGAAAAACTGACCGTTTCAATTAAAGACTAAGAGTCTAAGAGAAGTGACTTGGATAAGGGTGCATGTCAGAGCCATGTGTAAGTTTCAACAGAGGTAGATTTTCCTATTTGCAGTTTTTTAAACAACACTTTTCAGTTTCTTTGAGTTGTAAAACTTTTCAAGTCAATTGGGAGTCAATTCAGTACCTTTTTCCATAGTCATTTCATATTAGCAGGTAATTAAGAGTGATTAGAGAACAAACCTTTCAAATGATGTTGGATTTTTTATCATTCACTTATTTTACCTACTTCTCTCTCCTTTTTGTTCAAAAGTAGGTCTTCTGATTTCTTTTCCGCTCCAAGCACTAAATCTTTTGGCTGCAGTTTTTCTTCTGAAATGTATACAGGGCATCCGTTCCTTCAATTTAGGTCTTAAAGAAATAAAGCTTCTCAGCAGAAAATTCCCATGCATGGTACTGACTTTTCTACAAGTTTGTCTGATTATGATTTTAACTTGTTGTTTCTTTTTTGTTATATTTGAAGACAGACATAATATGCATTAGCTTCAATCTCTCTTATCTTAAAAATTAATATTTTGTTAAAACTTGCTTTTATATTATTTTAGTTGAATAAGTCTATTTCATATGATAGGCAGGGGGAAGTCTCTACACACTGATTTTTTTTTTGTTCCTTTTTGTTCATTTTTCCCTGTAATGCTATGTTTTAAGCCTAGTGAAGGAGGCAAGGAGGCAGGATTTACTGCCTAGATTTATTGATCTTCATCATTATTATTATTTACTATCAGAAGAAATCTGACAACATATCAATAAAATTTATTTATAAACTGAAGACATGCTGTTATATGATACACTACTTATAAAACACACAGACAAAGAAACAAAAAAGATGAATAAAGCAAAAATTATGAAATATAAGGTCTCATGTTGCTGTTATGTATCCCGGTGGATCATTTTGTACAGCCCCTGGGGTGTGTACCACACTTTAAAGATCGCTGCTGGTTTGATATTTTTAAAATCTTTCTCTCCTTATCTCTGCTCTGCTGTTCATTATCTCTGATACTCTAGCCAGTTGTAAAACTGCTACACTTCTATATCTTCTGTAACAAATAGATTAAGCACACTTGTTTTCCTCTCATGGACTCGTATGTGGATAGAATGAGGTATAAAGGATGAATGTGTTTTGGAGATGTCATCTTAGATCTCCCAAAGTAGATATACAGGTGAATTTTAAAAAATGGAGTTTTAGTTTAAAGACTAAGTACCAATGGTCAGGAAGTGAAGAATCCAAGGAGTAAATGAGGGAGGATTGGAAGGACACTTTCCACATTGCAGTGTTGTGTGGAGGCTAGGAAGTTCATAAACCTTGAAGCAGATTAACCCGAATCTAGGTCTGGCACCATCATTTATTACATTTACAGTCCTGGGCAATGTAGTTCCTTAATTTCTGTGAGCCTTAGTTTCTTTAGGTATAAAATTGGGATAACATCTATTTCCAGGCATCACCATAGAGATTAAACATGAGAGCATGAGTCAACATGGGTCAAGAGCTTGGCTCTTTTAGATTGGCTCTTTAGCAGATATAACAGATCCAAAAGGGATACTGCCTCAGATGTGAAATATATTTATTTCTCGGTTGTGTGAAGTCCCAGAATGGGTGATCATGGCAGTACTCCTTCAAAGTGTGATTCAGAGACCCAGGCTTCATCTGTTCTGTGCCCTTGCCATCTTCAGCAGGGTCACTGTGCTTACTTGCATCAAGCCATTGGAAAGAGGAAGACTTGGGAGGATGTTAATTGCCCAGAACTGGAATGAGTGCATATTACTTTTCCTTGCATTGGGCTGGCCAGAACCCAGTTCTTTGTGGATATATGTTGCTATTAAGGAGGCTGGGAAATATAGTCTAGAAATGTTATCCAGGAAGTAGAAGAAATTGTTGGGGGAACAACTAGCATTCTCTGACGTTTTGTTACTATATGTGATATTTCTTCCATGTTCAGTAACTGTTACTTCCTTTTCTTCTCCTAACCCTTGTTTTTTTTTTTTTCTGGTAGAAAAACTGGAATGGATACAATAAATAATAATAGAAGCAGTTAATACATACATAGTGCTTACTATTATTGAGATACTTTTTAAAGCACATTGCCCTACTTTGCCCTTCTATGATTATCTCTATTGTACAGATGAGGAAAACTAGGCATAGAGAAATTAAATTATTTGTTCTTCATAGCTAGTAAGTAGCAGAGCTGGGATCTGAACCAGGTTCTCTCGCTCCAGAATTGATTTTTTAACAGCTTTTTTTTTTTTTTGCTTTTGCCTCAATACTTTTCTTATTTAAGCCACTGGACCGCTTTTTACTTTTGCCTGTATATAAAAAAGTTGCCAGGAGAATTTTTTAAAATACTAAAGTAGAAAAAAAAGATATAATCCAAAACATACTGGAATGGAATTAGATATGATACAGCTTTATCTTGAATACCTACCGGGATCAGGAGCAGATATTTAAAGTAACTCCCCCCACTTACACACCCCTTCACCACTACAACTGCTCTTTCATTTCTGATAAACACATTTTCAGGGTCTGTGCCTTGAATTATAACCTTCCTCTCAAGATTCTATTGTGGGAATCTTGCACTACCACTTTCATGCTTCAGTATGTGAGGATAAATTCCTCTTCACTTCTCAGCAGAAACAAATATCTTCCCTGGCAGGTTTTTCAGCTAAAATAGCCTCTCCTAACTTTTGATCAAAGGTATTGCTCTTTATCAATATCCCCAACCTCGAAGAAAGGAAACTCTCTTCTTTTCCTATGAGCTTTGCAAAATTATTTTTTATTTATCTATTTATTTATCTTTATTTTCTGTATGACTAAGGGGACTGTATATATATCCCAGGTACCGTCTAAAAGAAAATGGTCCCTCTTGTTCTCATCCTGTTGTCCCATTTCCATTAGAGAATCTGCCTCATCTTATGTTTCCTATGTATTTGTCTTTCATAAAAATGCCTGTTACAATTTTGGTTCCCAGTGGCTGCAGTGGAAATGTGTAGTGGTCAATAGTAAGAGTATACTTTTTGCTAAGATAGTTAGTGTTTCAACATTAAAGAGTGAGTTTTTTCCTCTTGTTCAGTATGTATTTGTTGCATCTTCACAATTAGTTAATGATGTGTATCTTCTTACCACGTAGGTAGGCATAAATACTGTATACCTACCAGTCATTTCTTTCCCAGAAGCCCCTGTTCATTTCCTCTTTACTTTCCCTGAGCCTCACGTCCTGAGAAATTTGCTTTTTTTTCTGAACTCCTCTTTCTTCCAATTTTTTCCACTTCTGTGCCATTTATATCTACGTGTGTGTGTGTGTGTGTGTGTGTGTGTGTTTGTGTTTCAAGTCCCTTATGATTTAATGGGGTTGGAGGGCTGGAGAGGTTTTCACATGCTTACTGTTATGTTTTCAGCCAAATTCCACAGGGCCTTGTAACAGGCTAACATGAGCAGATAAGCTCTTAATTTTCAGTGACTTATTTTAACTTTTTGCTTCTTGCTCATGTGTGGTAGTTCAGTACTCATAGAACAGATCCTGACTGAGTGGCTGTCCATGGGGTCATTCAGGGAATCAGGTTCCTTAGAGTTTTATGGCTTTGTTCATCTTTAAGTACCTAGAGTCCTCATCATTCAGTCAAGATACAGGGTGTGAGGAGGTAAATAATCCAGAGAAGTCTCATTGGAGGTTGTTGTAGGCACAGCCTGGAAGTGGTTGTCATGACTTCTGCCCACATTCCTCTGGGGTGGACCTCAGTCACTTCGACATCCGTTGCTGCAAGGGAAGCTGAGAAGTGGTGTCTAGCTGAGTGCCTGGGGGAGAAGGGTGAAAGGAAAACAGGTTTGGTAAATAACTAGCCAGTCTTTGTCACAGGTTTCCAATGAAAGCATGTGAGAATATCAGCTAATTCTCTAGGTATGGGGAAAAGAGAGCATGGATTTTGGTTATTTGCCAAATAAATGCCCATTCCCTTGCTTCCTTTTAATTTTGACCTCTATTACTATCCCATTCTTAGTGCATATGGTCTGGGTGGGATTCCGTTTCCCATTTAAGGATTGGAGCATGGGAACCAGGTCTTGTTGGGAAGAGCATTGACTTTTCCTGTCCACAGTAATTGCTTCTAGAACAGAACAGGCATGGACCCAGTGAGAACCACTGCAGTGAGATGCTTTGCTTTTTCTCAGTGGCTGTAGTTGGGCTCCATGTATGCCTTTGAACTAATTCCTATAGATAAGGAGATTAGAACCAGGGAGCATGTGGGCCTGCCACTGCTGCAAGTGTCTTAACACCAAAAAGAGAACCTAGACCTGCTGAGGTCACCACATATTACTTGAGAATGAAGCCAACAGAACAGTAGCAAGGGTCATGATGGAGCAAAACCAGCTCCTCTTGCATCATGTGAGCCCGTTAATCTGGCTATGCCTAAAGTGAGTTAACCTGGTATATTAGTCTATTCTCACACTGCTAGAAAGAACTGTCTGAGACTGGGTAATTTATAAAGGAAAGAGGTTCAATTCACTCAGTTCCGCATGGCCTCAGGAAATTTACAACCATGGCAGAAGGCACGAGGGAAGCAAAGGCAGGTCTTACATGGCGGCAGGCAAGAGACAGTGAAGGAGGAAGAGCCCCTTATAAAACCATCAGATCTCATGAGAACTCACAATCATGAGAACAGCATGGGGGAAACTGCTTCCACAATACAATCATCTCCTACCAGGTCCCACCCTTGACGCATGCAAATTATGGGGATTACGTTTCAATTGATGAGATTTGGGTGGAGACACAGAGCCAAACCATATCATTCTGCCCCTGGCCCCTCCCAAATATCATGTCTTTTCACATTTCAACATGCCTTCCCAACAGTCCCCCAGAATCTTAACCCATTTTGGCATTAGATCAAAAGTCCACAGTCCAAAGTCTCATCTGAGACAAGGCAAGTCCCTTCTACCTATGAGCCTGTAAAATAAAAAGCAAGTTAGTTACTTCCAAGATGCAGTGGGAGTACAGGCACTGGGTCAATGTTCCTATTCCAAATGGGAGAAATTGGCCAAAACGAAGGGGCTACAGGCCCCATGCCAGTCTGAAACCAGGCGGGGCAGTTATTAAATCTTAAAGCTCCGAAATCATCTTCTTTAACTCCATGTCTCAAGTTCAGGTCATGCTGATGCAGGAGGTGGGCTCCCAATGTCTGGGGAAGTTCTGCCCCAGTGGCTTTGCAGGCTACAGCCTGCTTTCATGGCTGGAGTTGAGTGTCTGCTTTCATGGCGCACAGTGCAAGCTGTCAGTGGATCTACCATTCTGAAGTCTAGAGGACCATAGCCCTCTTCTCACAGCTCCATTAGGCAGTGTCCCAGTGGTGACTCTGTGTTGGGAGCTCCAACCCCCATTTCCCTTCTGCACTGCCCTAACAGAGGTTCTTCATGAGGGCTCTGCCCCTTCATCACACCTCTTGCCTGGACATCCAGGCATTTCCATACATCTACTGAAATCTAGGCAGAGGTTCCCAAACCTTAATTTTTGTCTTCTGCACTCCCACAGGACAAACACCATGTGGAAGCTGCCAAGGCTTGGGGCTTACACCTTCCGAAGCAACAGCTTGAGTTATATACCTTGGCCCCTTTTAGCTACAGCTGGAGTGGCTGGGACGCAGGGAACCAAGTTCCTAGGCTGTACACAGCAGGGAGCCCAGTGCCTTGCCCCAGAAACCGTTTTTCCCTCCTAGACCTCTGGGCCTGTGATGGGAGGGGCTGCCGCCAAGATCTCTGTCATGCCCTGAAGACATTTTCCCCATTGTCCTGGCTCCTCCTTACTTCTGCAAATTTCTGCAGCTGGCTTGAATTTCTCCCCAGAAAATGGGTTTTTCTTTTCTACAGCATCATCAGACTGCACATTTTTCAAACCTTTTTGCTCTGCTTCCCTTTTAAACATAATTTCTAATTTCAGATCATCATACTCAAGTTTAAAGTTCCACAGATCTCTAGGGCAGGGGCAAAATTCTGCTAGTCTCTTTGCTAAAGCATAGCAAGAGTGACTTTTGCTTCAGTTCTCGATAAGTTCCTCATCTCCATCTGACCTGGACTTCATTGTCCATATCATTATTAGCATTTTGGCCAAAACTATTCAACAAGTCTCTAGGAAGTTCCAGAGTTTCCCACATCTTTCTTCTGAGTCCTCCAAGTCTCTAGTAAGTTCCAAACTTTCTGACATCTTCCTGTTTTCTTCTGAGCCCTCCAAACTGTTCCAGCTCTATCTGTTACCCAATTACAAAGTTGCTTCCACATTTTCGGGTATCTTTATAGCAGTACCCCACTCTCTGCACTACCAATTTACTGCATTAGTCTGTTCTCACATTGTTATAAAGAACTACCCAAGACTGGGTGATTTATAAAGGGGAGAGGTTTAATGGACTCACAGTTCTGTATGGCTTGGGAGGCCTCAGGAAACTTAAAATCATGGTGGAAGGGGAGAGAGAAGCAAAGGTGTATCTTACATGGCAGTAAGCATGAGAGAGTGAATGAGCAAAGGAGGAAAATCCCCTTATAAAACCATCAGATCTCGTGAGAATCATTCACTATCACGAAAACAGCATGAGGGAACTGCTCCCATGATCCAATCACCTCCCAATCACCACCCTTAACACTTGGGAATTATGGGGATTACAATTTGAGATAAGATTTGGGTGGGGACACAGAACCAAACCATATCAGCTGGTGATTTTGCAGCTCTTCAGATTCATAAATTACCCTTTGACGTAAGCTGATTTGGGTTGGATTTGTATCGCTTAAAGTGAATACTGATTTATTAGACCAAGCAAAAAAGAGGAAAGAATACTGGATAAGGAAGGGAGTGGGGGTTTTATTTGTTTGTTTGTTTTCCTGAGCTCATCTTATGTCACTTTGGTTGTGTGCCTAACAGTTCCACTCCCTTGTAATACATCAGACTTCCAGTCAAGAACCATTTGGCATACCCCTACCCAGGCACACAGAGCTCTCACTAAATTATAAACCCGAAGCTGTTAATTCTTCTCAAAGCTTATCTCTCCTTACAGAGTTATGGAAGGGAAATTGAGGTGAAATCACATCCTCAGGCTTAATTCCCTCTTTCAAGATTGCCTGTGGTCCCTCCTGCATGATGCTTTCTTTTCCAGCATCACTTCCCTGTTCCTATCCTCCCCCAGGCTTGCAGACCAACTGTAACAATCTAATCACCCATCCTGGAACTTTTCATGTGCCTTTTTTTTTTTTTCATGACTGTTTACATTGCCTCTCTCTTTGGCCTCCTCTTACTGTCCTTTTCTACTGTGTTTATTACAGTTTGCACAATGCTCAACTCAAGTATCACTAAGTTAAGCCTCTTCCAATACTATTGAGGCATAAAGAATGGCTCCGTCCCCTGTACATACTCTCATTGTACTTGTTTCCATGCCACTGATATAATATCTGTCATGAGAATGACCATCTCTCTTGCTTTTCCCAGGACAAAGGGGTTCCCAGGATGCTGGACATTCATTTTTAAAACCAGGAAAGTCCTGATCAAGCCAGGAGAAATTTGTTGCCTTGCCTTCTACATTGTAATAGCTCTCATTTAACATGCCACTCGGTACAATGGAATTTCCTTGAGACAGTGGATAACAGCTTGAAATTTGGAGGCAAAATTCTTACCAATCCTAGATCCATTTTGTACTGGTTGTGTGATTGTGAGCAAGTGACTTAACTTTTCTAGGTTACAGTTTCATCATCTGTGTAGTGGAATAATATGTGTTTTGTAGGGTTGTTAGATAATTAAAAGACATCATAAATTAAATCACTTCGTTTAGTGATGGACACATCTATAACATTGTCTAAAGCACACGAGTTTCGTGAAGATTATGTAGAGTACTTCATGCAAAGTACAAGCAGGACAGTGCCCAAATCCTAGTAAGCGTCCAGTACACAGCTTTTGTTATGGATTGTTGTTATTCACCTTTGAGTATCTCTTGCCTAAAACATAGTAGATGCCAAAAATACAATTACACTCAGAGAATACATGTTCATGGAGCATAAACAATGTTACTCAGAGTTTGTGATAAGTGGGGCAAGCAAGTCAGTGAGAGTGATTAGGAAATATTTTTGATAATTACTTGATCTTTGAAACTTGAAAAAGGTGGAATTGACTGCAGGATTAGTTCCTGTTTAGAAACAGTTTGTTTTTTCTTGCATATTTAAGCCAGACTTCACAAATTTTCATAGTTCGGGAAGAGAAAATATTTTCCATGTTTAGAAAAGGTCAGTGTCAGTGCATAACCCCTAAGTACATATTTTCATTATTTTTATTAATTAAATAAAAGTGGCGCATTTGGGGGACCAAAATGCAAATATTTTGTCTTTCTTTTGGTTCATAAGAAAATGAAGGTTATGGCAGTAGAATCACTACTCCATTATTAATCATTATTCCATAATGATCTTGAGTTAAAAAAATCATATGATTTTTTGTTGTTGTTCTTAACCACAGTGACATATCCTCTCTACCTTTGGGCTGAACTTTTGTATATAAAAATACTTTGTTGTACCTTGCACACTTGTATTAATATAAATCTTGAGTATCCATGTTGCCTATGCCTTTCAGTTTTGTCATGGAAATTTCCAGTGAGGACAGGTGTTGCATGTGTGCTTATGCTGAGATGGGTCCAGTCTGGACAAGAAGACAATCAAACAAAACAATGATATGACTCAAATCACCAAGTATGTTTTGTAAGACTTGATTCTAGGCACATTGTCATCATTTTGAGTTGTGCAAATTTGTATTGTTATCTATATTATGATGGGTCTTCAACTATTAATTATAAATACGATTTTTTTTTGCCTTTAGTCACTCATTTGATTAGCTATTAGCTAGATATTGATTCTAGACTCCTTACAGATTAGTGAATTAATTGGGAGTCCAAGCATTATTTTTAGTGTATTTAATTGGGTGAATGACAGCTTCATAGAGAAAGTGATTACTTAAGTCGCATATCTAATTTTTAGTAAAAAATTATAGTACAAACAAGGTCATCTAGAATTCTTGGATCTAAGTAATGGTAAATTAAGGCTTGTTTTTAATATAATAGTATCTTTTAAAAATGGATATCCCTGTAAAATGTATTCATTTTCTGCTTAAGCAGGTGACTAAAGATAATTTACTTCTTGATGACACGGGATCACCATGATAAACATAGTTTGGTGGTTTAGAATAGAGTATGGGCCTTGGAATCAGACAGACCTGGTTTGAATCCTTGTTTTGTCTCTTACTAGCTGTGTGATCTCAAACACATTCTTACTTTTCCCAAGGCAGTTTTTAAAATCTGTAAAGTGAAGCTGATCCTGCCTGTCTCACAGATAGGCTGTGAACATTAATGGTATGCATTGAAGACTTCAGGACAGTGTGCATGGCACATTGTAAGCATTAGGTAAATGAACCCTATACTACAGTCTTTACAACTTATACAGAATGTAGTATACTTAAATGTTTTCTATATTTGTTGTTCATTGTTTCAACATTCTTTGCCGCATTCCTGTGACACTGGGGGATGCAACAGGATCCCATCCAGTGCAGCTGAAGTGTTGAGACCGACACTGGTGACCTCCATCTGCTTTCTGCTGCCTTTCAGGTTGTCATATTATAATCTTTCGCTTTGGTGAACTAGCCTTTTCCAATTGCTGTTTTCCACCATTTGTGAACTGGAAAAATAAAATACACAAGCTGTTCAAACATTCTTAGTAAGAGTAAACAGGTTCGGAGTGAGACTGTGAAGGGGCCTGTTTCTCCCCTCCCCGCCTTTTTTTTTTTTTTTTTTTTTTTTGTGAGAGAATAATGGTATCGATGTTTCACATCCATTTTCACTGTTCTCAGCTTAACCTCTCTACTTCCTGGCTGAGGTACTGAGAGTAAGATGTCACTATACCATAGTGGAAATGGAAAACAACCTGCTTTGATAATATTGTGGCATGTATTTGTGATATGCTTGGCAGTAGCATCATGCTTGTGAAAATTCCTGTGTTACAGTGTGGAATGTTGGCTGTCTTACCTGTAGTACAATAAACTTCATTCAAAATCCTGTGCTTAGAATACAGCATGATCTTTATGGTATAAAGAGGTTTTCTTTTCTATTTTTTTCCAGCACATTTCAAGGTCTTACCAGTTACTAGAGTCTAACTTAAAAGCCTTAGTATTTACCCTTCATTTTCTTTTCTAAATCCAGTGGTCAGAATTCCTGATACCAAAACAATTATGGATACTATTAAGGTGGCTGTAATGTGTATATACGCACTGTGAGGTCATTGATAATTCATAGTTCTGTTAATTCTACTCAATTCTTATAATAATTGAAATTGACCAGCATATTGTTGTTTATAGTATGTGGTGTAAGTGAAATTAATACTTTCCTTTTAAACATTAGTATTTTCAGAGAAGAACCTTTTCCTGTTCTTCTGAATTAATGAATTGTTACAAATTTTTGTAGGTTTCTTATAATGTGGCTACTTAAATCAACATATTAAGGTAAACTCTTAAGAAAAGAAACATAATATAATGTACTCCCCAAAATAATGAATCCCATGTTTTAGGTTGGTATTTAGTCTCCACAGCTGGAAAACACTATTTTATGTGATGTATAGGAAAGGCTGGAGGCAGACTTGGTGATTTAGAAAGACTCAGTGATTCATATCCTGTCTCTACTACTTGTGTATTTAGTATATATACAAATATATATTAAAGTTAGTATGTAACATTAGACCAAGTCATTTAACCTTTTTTAGCTTCATTTTTCTCTTGTATATAATGGAGGAATTCCTGTAGGTTTGTGAAGACTAAAGTTACTTAATTATATATACACGTGGCCTTGTGCCAGGAATATAATTAGACCATCCCTAAAAATGCTGTTTATCATGATTTTACCCTTTCAGTGCATTTATTGAATATGATGCTTGTGTTGTAGATGAAATATGTGGATGTTATGATTTACAAACTTGAAATTTCATTATTTTAAAATACTCTGTAAAGTGATTTATGTTTGCTCATATGCTTTTATCTATGGGATAGACAATGCAATCCTCTCTGTATGGAGACAGAGGAAGGCAACATTTCCATAGTGTGTTGTTTTATGGTTGACTATTACTGCGAGCCACTGTATCAGAACTGAGATGAGATTAGCACTATTTGAGATTTCATTTTGGAGAAATGGTTTTGGCTATGGTCAAGAATCTTATTTATTAGAAAGAGTGAATTACTGAATAGGCTCTCATCTGTATTCTTTCTACTTCAGCTATAGCCCATCTTGCCATCCTGTAAAAGAAATGCTGACAGTGACAGAGGAGAGATATAAACATGTTTCCAGTTGCTTTCAGTCAAATGTGATTGAAATTTTATAAAAGATTTACACATTTTTTATTTGTAATACTGACAGTACTGGGACGTGCATTTCTGTTTACTCCAGAGAATAGCAGTCAATTTATAGGTGCTTTGAATTTTAAAACTTAGCAAGCATAACAGTAATGACTGGTGTATTATTAACATGCATGTAAAAGGAGTTTAACATAGCTGAGGAGAAACTGGTTAATGTTATTTGACTTCCTATGTGTTTTTACAGCCTTTCAAGGATGAAACATTGGTAGTAAGTTTGTTTTGAATGTTTCTCTATTTCATCTTTGTATGTTGTTTTAGTACCTATTGTATGGGATTCAAAGAATGTTTATATCAAAAACTGTTTTGTTTAGAGCTTATCATTAAACCTCATTACTTAGATGTTTTAATTACTTTTATATGTTTCTTTCTGTATTTCTAACACATACAATGAGAATTTACTGTTTTCCATTGTGTTTTCCATTTTTTTCTTCTGGTAAGTTACTAAGCTAACTCACATCAGTACCTTAACTCCTGGAGAGAGACCCCCATCCATTTATGTATATCCTATAGATCTGATTATGGCCTTGTTATGGAAATTGGCCTGACTACAGGCTTCTAGTCATTCATGCCCTAGTATTCTCCCCTGTTAGATAATTTCCAAGATGCGCCCTCTACTATAGTTTCTAAGTAATTCTTCTGAGCACCAGACCAAGTATTCATGGAAGGCCTAAAATATAGACTTTCAATGGAAAGGATGGTAGAAATTCAGCCAATTCTGCTTTCTTGGGCTTTTAGATATTAAAAAGAGCTATAGAAATATAATTACACTGATGGATTTCACTGCTCTCAATTGCCTGAATTATCAGGGTTGAGCAACTGAAGCGGGTGGAAGGGCTGTTTCCCTTATATCTGAATATAACATAATAAATTGTCCATCAATAGGGACTATTTGAGTTTGATATTGATCTTTGATGTTATGTATGCTGCATTTCATTGATTAAAAGCATGCATTCTAGTCGGGTCTAGATATACAGTCTAAGTACATGATCTATAGTTCAGAATAGAGTATCATTTATATAGAAATTTGCCCATGGCCGTGTTGTAATTGTAGCCCATTGATTGGCATCTCCAAGGAGCTTGTGAGAAATGCAGAACTTTTTTCCTCACCCAGATGCACTGTATCAGAATTTTCATTTTATCAGTTGATTTTTATTAAAGATTGATAGACATTGATTTGCATTGTATTCTTAACTAACTGAAACAACTGGTTCCCTGCTACGAAGCCTAAATGTCAAGCATATACACAACCTGCTTAATTGTATAGTAAGGACCCAATACTATAGGATGAAGGATAGGTACAGTTGAGTTTGGCCAAATGATGATCAGAGTCTATATAGTTTAAGGCGCAGATACACAAATTTTCAAAAATACAGGTAGAATATAGTCGATATGAATGGAATAGACAATGCTTTGAAAATCATTGGAGGGAGGCTTTATTGTTTGTGAAAACATGTTGTCATCACTTTTTGCTTTAAGCCATTGGTGGTGAAATAACTCAAACCATTCTTCCTTATGCTGAAGGTCGAGAACCCCAAGTATCACATCTGCCATCCCACTCATCAATGTGATTGGTCAGTCTTTGCTGAGGTCCTGCATAGCCAGTTTTAAAGTTAGAGTTCTTGCATATACATATGAAAAGGCATGTTACTTGTGCTTTCAAAGAGCTTTTTGCTTGGTGTAAAAAGAAAACTCAAATTACAGCGTGATGTGGAATATAATGGTGGTAGTTTCATTGAGATGATGGGAAAGAATTGATAAGATAAAGTAGAAAGATGAGCAGAATTTTCAGATTGGGTTTGGAAAGAGCACCTAAGAAAGAGGGTGGCCAGGTGGTGGCTCACACCTGTAATCCCAGGACTTTGTGAGGCCTAAGTGGGCAGATCACTTGAGCTCAGGAGTTTGAGACCAGCCTGGTCAACATGGCAAAACCCCATCTCAAAAACAACAAAAAAATACAAAAACTAGCTGGCATGTTGGTTCCCAGCTGCAGTCCTAGCTACTCGGGAGGCTGAGTTGGTAGGATCACTTGAGCTAGGGAAGTTGAGGCTACAGTGTGCTGTGATCCTGCCATTGCACTCCAGTCTGGATGACAGAGCAAGACCTTGTCTCAAAAAATAAATAAATAAATAAAATTAAGAAAGAGGGTATAGTATGTACAATGGCCATGGGCTTATGAGGAAAAATGGCAGGTTCGGAGAATGCCAAAGGTATGAGTGGACGCTAGGGGTATGGGAAGGTGGCAATAGGGCCTTCATTTACACAGTTTCATAGACTAGAATGTGAATGTTATCCCCAGCGTTGGACCACCAACAAGCAGTGACTGTGATTGTTGCATCATGGCTTTGTGCAAAGTAGCATCTCTAGCGAATGGGACAAATTGGGGAATATGAGGAAATTGGGAGATATTCTTTATGCTGTAGAAAGCCACTGCAAGATTTTAAGGGGTTGGGGTGACATCAGATTGTTAACTTTGAAGGATCTGCCTGAATTCAATATAGAGAGCTGAATGATGGATTGGAGCTGGTATGTGGAGTGACATTCATAACATGTCTAAGCTTTGAGATGTATGCCTGATCTATGATTATTTTCTGTTATGCCTCACGTTAATTATGGAGGATAACAGTAAACTGGGTATGAAAGTGCATTTACATTTTATATATAAAATATTTATACTTGCTTAATGTATTTCATATTTAATTCCAATATGCGAAGGGATTAACAAGTAATTTGGAGCTTAAATTAGAGAACCAAGAAAATAAGCAAACAACAAAGGTTATTATGTACATAATGAAAAAAAATCTCACAATGTAATTAAGTGCTTTTATATTGTAATATGAGAAGACATCTCATGTAGGTTGTAGATTTCCAAATAGACAATTTAACTTGAGTACAAGGCACTCTTTTTTTTTTCTCCATTTAAAAACATTTGAATGTTTTATATGGCAGAGGTTTATATGACAAGGTATACAGTGCTGATCTGCTGACCAATATATTTTCTGGCATCATTCCATGTTTCTCTCTTGTGAGTGAGGTGCATTCCTTTGCTAATAACATTTGCTGTCCTCAGACATTATTAAAGGAAATTTAATGCTGTTTGACAACATTTCAAGTAGTAGCCATTGATATTGTCGTGGACATTTATTGTTAGTCAAGGAACAAGTTTCCTTTTCTAACAGCAAAATCTCTTCCACTGTTTGCAGTCTTGTTGGATAATGAAACCTCAGCCCACCCTCCTGATAGGCAGTGGACCATGAGGCCTCTCTGATGAGCCTTCAGCCAGGCTCTTCTCATTGCTCCAGTACATCATGCAGGCATGTGACCTAAGTTGCAATGATCAGACCCTCTCCTCATATGTAGAATCTTGGGCTTAGTAACATAAGGATGAAGAAATGGTTAGTAGATTTATGCTTTTTACTGTGTCAGTGTCCTGGCCCCACTGAACATAGTGTGTGGTCCAATATTAATGGTATCTCTACTGGGGGTTTTGGAGCTGCTTTGTCCTCTAGTTCTTCCTTCTATTCCATGCGCTCTCCATATCCTTTTGATAGTCTCCTTTTCCCAAAGTTGGTTATTCTTTCTTGGAACCAAGGAACTATAAAGAGAAATGGAGGTTCTTCCAGGTAACCCTGTTTATCCTCTTAGCTTTCTGTTAGGAACATCCACAGCACGAGACACACAAGTTACCTTTTCAGGGTGCCTTTTGAGGCCTGTCCAGGAATTTGGAAAATTCATCCTCTTAAACAGCCCATGGCATTTTCCACAGTTTATAGTAAGTACTCGTATCTCAGTATTCTGCAGAATGCAGAAAGGTACCTTGTAAACTTGGTGTATAAATCTCTCTATTGGTTTTCAAGTTGTGGTGTATAGCTTTATTCAAAGGGAATTCTAACATTTCATACAACTGCAGCTGCCATGCTGTTTCTTTTAAAAGCTTGTGCCTTCTCTGAATAATTCATATTGTCCAGTGCCTTCAGATTGTTTCATAAGATCAACACCTAAAAAGTCCTTTCTTGTTCTAGCTAATACTTAAAGACTCTTTTGCAAATGTGTTTCTAGAAATTGTTATCACAGTTAGGATGGGCATTTAGCTTTTTGTGCCTAGCCTGTAAACTTGGTCTTATTAACTTTGGGAACCATGAGTCTTGGTATTTTTGCAGTGAGACTTAAATCTTTCTCTAAGGTGCTTTATAGTAACCTGCATGTAAAGCCTCTAACTTGGGCCTGGCACTCATCATTGGGTTGGACCCCAATCCTGATGATCTTCAAATCCTCTTTCATACATAGCCATCACCACTAAACTCTTATACAGCTAATGTTAGAAACAAAGCATTGCAGGAGGCCTCGTGTCTAGTGTAAAGACCCATTCCTGTCCTCAGCTTGGAAGTGGAGGAGGGGAGACGTGTTTATGGAACTAAACATAAACTCTGTGGGGTAATTGCTACAAAAGGTGATCCTCAGAAACACCTGGGAGCTTTGGAAGAAAATAAAATTTCACAGCCCCACGCTAGATAATACCGAATCAGAGTCTCTGGGAATGAGTTTTAGGAAACTGTAGTTGAATAGGCTCCCCATGTGATTCTGATGTTCAGCCAGGTTTGAGCGCTAAAGCATGTTCTGTGGAACATTAATTCTTCTAGGTAGATATAAATAGGATTCCCTTTAAAAGTGTTCTTAACAAAAAAAAACTGAGAAAATTCAGGATTTTAAACAGGTTTTCTAACACGAGAATTTTTCAGAATCTTAATGTGCATTGTGAAATGCATGTTTCTAAAACTTATTTGACTGTGGAACAATCTTCCTTCTCTATCCCCCCTGCCAACTCCCTACCCAACACGAAGACTCTTTACTAAACATCTAATGTTGCAGATTTCAGCCCTGGCTCCTCCTTAGAATAATCCGGTTAATCGATCTGGGGTTGGGGGTGGGTCCTGTGTGGGAGAAACAAACTCAAAGTGTGTTTTCTATTCTCTCACTCAAAAACAATCAATAGAGAAGATTTTTGTGACCAAATTTGTGGGGGAATCACCCACACATCAAGCAAGCAATCAGTTTTCCAGCAGACACTAACTCAGTGTCCTCTAATTCAGTTCAGTACTGACACTCTCTACTTAGAGATAGTCTCAGATCACAGAGGTTGAGGGCTCAGTCCCACAAGACTGTCCCCTACTCCCCATGCCACAGGCAAGCCTCTGGTTGTCTCTTTTAATGGCATTTCTAAAACAGACCAGCTATAAATTGGTGTTCCCGCAACCTCCTCCTTGGGTTCAGTTAATTTGCTAGAGCTTCTCACAGAGCTCAGGGAAACACGTTTACTGGTTTATTATAAAGGATGTTACAAAGGATACAGATGAAGAGATTCAGAGGGTGAGGTATTGGGGAAAGGCCCAGAGTGGGCTCTGGGCCTTTCATGCCCTTTCTGGGCACACTACCCTCCAGGAACCTTTTGTGTTAAGCTGTCTGGAAGTGCATCTGAACGCTGTCCTTCTGCATTTTTCTGGGAGCTTCATTAGGTAGGCATGATTGATCAAAGTATTGGCCATTGGTGATCAACTTCACCCTCAGTCCCTCTTTCCTTCCAGGCGGTTGGGGGAGGGGGCTGAAAGTCCCAACCCTCTAATTATATCTTGGTCTTTATGGTGACCAGCCCCCCTCCTGAAGCTACCCAGTAGCTGCCAGCCATTCATCCGCTAGTTAGCATACAAAAGATTTTCCTTTGGAGATTCCAAGGATTTTAGGAGTTTTATGTCAGGAAATGGGGTGTAGAACAAATACATGTATTTTACCACTTCATGGGCTAATGGAATATTTTAAAATTTCCCAGGTGATTTTATTAGACACACAGGGTTTAGGACCACAGATGCGATGTAATATTCTTTGGAAGACATTTTGGATGATTTATTTATTTAACAATGTGTCCCACATCAGCCAGATTTTTTAGTTTCACATCTGTCAGGTGGTTTTACTCAACTTACATATGTGTCATCATATGTTTAGAGCTTGTTTTTAAATATCTTTTTTTCTGATTATAATAAAAACATTTTCTTAGAAAAAACACCCCAGCTATTACAGACACTCTTAGATAAAAATTCATTGGTTGTCTAAGTGAATTTTAATCATAATGAGTAATATTAATTGAACATTTACAATGTACCAAGGAAGTCACTAAATGTTTTTATTATATTATCTCATTTAAACCTATAATAATCCTATGAGCTAGATGCTGTGATGACCCCTGGGTCCTAAATGAGAAAACTGAGAATCAGAAAGAGTAAGTAATTTGTCTCAGGTCATGCAGCTAATAAATGGCAAAATACCGATATCAGATCAGATCCCAGGTATACCTGATTGTGAACTAAAGCTCTTAACCAATTTGGAATCCTGGTTAAGACAGAGGCTTTTATGTTTAGTGATCAGTGTATGCTTAAAACCCCTTAGTATGTACACGGTACTTTCTGAAGCACATTTTATTGCAAGGAAGGTGAATCTTCATAAATGACAGGGGTTTAGGAAAGTATTCCAAATGTTAAGAACCATTTTAAAATGGGAAGATTTTCAACCAAATATTTGCATATGAATGTAAACAGAATTTTTGTAGTTATAGTAGATTGGTAATTTGTGCATGTAAGTTATATATTATTCATTAATCTGAATGTATTTGAATATTCCAAATTCACTGTTTACATATATTTTTCCTACAGATAGGCTTCCAAATGTTGCTAAGCTTCCAGAAAATATTCAGTTTGATAGATTTTTTTGGTTCCTCTGGCCAGAAATTTAAACAAAAAGAAAAGAATGATTTGGACTACTGGCAATAAAACTCAGTGAAGGGGATTTATGTATGGGTCCAAATGCATGCTTATTAGTCACTCAGAACATGATGTTTCATTTTAAAAGTACATGCCTTTGCATCTTGTTATAACATTTAGAAAAAGTTTTCAGTTGCATATCTTTCATTTTGCCAGAGAAGATAAATTGACTAATATGTAAATGACATTACGGGGTCCAAGTGTAATGGCTAATTTTATATGTGAACCAGGCTAGGTCTGGATGTTTGGTCAAACATGTCTGGATGATGCTGTGAAGATATTTTAAAGATGAGATTAACATTTAAATCAGTGGACTTTGAATAAAGCAGATCCATAATGTGGGTGGGCCACATTCAGTCAGCAGAGGGCCTTCAGAAAAAAACTGATCTCCCAGGAGAAAGAATTCTGCTAGCAGACAGCTTTTGGTCTCTGGCTGTGACATTAACTCTTCATTGCTTGTCCAGTCTGTTAACCTACCCTGCAGATTTTGCGCTTGCCAACCTCCATAATCACGTAAGCCAATTCCTTGGTGTGTCTCTTTCTTTCTGTCTCTCTCTCCATGTATACATCTAGTCCATCCTATTGGTTTTGTTTCTGTGGAGAACCCTGACTACTACACCAATATTCCTTGTTCTTCCTGTATGAGAAAGTTTCTCTAGCTGTTTTTAGAATAATTTTATTTGGATGTCCTTATCCACAAAATTAACTGTTAGACTTTTGCAGAATGATGAGTGATGGATCATACCAAATACTGCCATCTCCAACACTATTGATGTTTCCCCAGGCATTGGGCAATTTCATTGATGCCATATAGAGTAAATGGGAACACAGAAAGTTCAAAGATGGAATTTGTTACTCCCTGGAAATTTGTAGTGGTATAGGTTTCCAGGTGTGGCTTTTGTCTTCCAGTCCAAGTAGGGTAATTTAGAGAAATGGGAAAATAATCTCTTTCTAGAATCCACTTCATTTTTCCATTTAACCTACAGATATCAAGTGCTACTAAGCCATAGGACCAAGCTAGGTCCTATGGGTAGAAAAGAAAAGAAGTCAGATATGGAACTTGCCATCTTAGAGCTTAGGGTTTGGTAGGGGTTAGCCAAAAAGAGTTAAACAATTAATACTTTAAAAAATTATAAACTGTATAGGGGCTCTGAAGGAGAAAAGGAAAGTGCTGAGATAGTGCATAATGTGGGCAGGATCTAGTGTAGGTGGCAGAGTCAAGAAAGGCTTCTTGGTAAATGTGAATTTTGAGACCCCCAAACCTGAGATGGAGCTAGCCATGCAATAACCAGGTAAGAAAGTTCCAGGCAATGAAGACAGCATGTAAGGGGCAGTAGGTAAGTAAGAGCTTGACTCATAACCTGATTTAAGTTTTAATGTACAAACAATCACGTTGTCATGGGTCAAGAAAGCCTTAGACTAAGCTGAGTGAAGGGGCTCTAAATAGAATCATATAGGGGAAATAACACTGGGAAAATGAGGATAGTTTAGCTGGATTCTACTTTGAGAGTATGTTAAAGGAGAAACATTAGTTTCACACTTTACTAGTTTTTAAATATGTGTAACTTCCATATTATTTAAACTATAACATGAGGCATTTAGGTTATATATATATATATATATATATATATATATATATATATATATTTTTTTTAGGCAAAGTCTCACTCTGTCGCCGAGGCTGGAATGCAGTGGCATGATCTCCACGGACTGCGAGCTCGCTTCCTGGGATCAAGCAATTCTCCTGTCTCAGCCTCCCGAGTAGCTGGGATTACAGGCGCACGCCACTGTGCCCAGCTAAGTTTTGTATTTTTAGTAGAGAGGAGGGGGTCTCCATGTTGATGAGGCTGGTCTTGAACTCCTGACCTTAGGTGATCTGCCTGTGTCGGCCTCCCAAAGTGCTGGGATTACAGGCATGAGCTACTGCGCCTGGCTGATAAATAATTTTTTAAGTATGCATGTGACTCTCACGAGTGTGGACTGCTAGCTAAGGCTGGCTCATCAATATTTGTCTAGAGATCTTAAAACTGAGTGAAATACTGTCTAAGTGAATTTTTTCATAATGAGTAATATTAATTGAACATTTACAGTGTGCCAAGGAAGTCACTAAATGTTTCTGTTATCTCAATTAAACCTATAATAATCCTATGAACTAGATACTATGATGACCTCTGGGTCCTAGATGAGAAAACTGAGAATCAGAGAGCGTTAGTATGAGGCTCTTCACACTTTGGGAGGCTTTCTCTACATCTGAAGCCACTTGAAAGTCTAGACTCACTGACTTTGTGAATTTTAATGACTTCCTTCCTCCCTCCTTTCCTTCCCTCCCTTCTTCCTTCCTTCTCTCCCTCCCTCTCTTCTTTCCTTCTTTTTTCCCCTTCCTCTCTTTGTTCCTTCCTCCCTCTTACCAGATGCTAGTACAGCACTGGATATGGTGAATATATCATTTCAGGCATAAGAAATTGTATGCCGTGTAATCCCAGCACTCTGGGAGGCCGAGGCAGGCAGATCACGAGGTCAGAAGTTCGAGACCAGCCTGACCAACATAGTGAAACCCCGTCTCTACTAAAAATAGAAAAATTAGCCCGATGTGGTGGCACGTGCCTGTAAACCCAGCTACTCAGGAGGCCGAGGCAGGAGAATCGCTTGAACCTGGGAGGTGGAGGTTGCAGTGAGCCGAGATCACACCACTGCACCCAGCCTGGGTGACAGAGTGAGACTCCTTCTAAAAAAAAAAAATGAAGTTATGTGCACGGGGACCCATATCCTCCAGTCCTATAGAATTGTAAGTTGGTTACTATAGAACTTGTGCTGTATTTGGAACCTTTCACTGAAGAATATAAGCAAATGTCAAACCTGTAACTTGTCAGAGTTTCCACTTCACAATCTGAAGAACTGAAGTGTACAACCTTCACTCTGCATTGTTGAAATGAAGAGAGAGTTAAAGGTAATAATCCATATGATTTGAAAGAAAAAATGTCTCCTTCTGCTCAAGAAGTAGGGTCTGATACCTTGATTAATTTGTACTGGTTACTAATATTTAATTTCCCTGGATAGTGTCTGAACTTTCCATTTCAGTTTGCCTTTGTACCCCTTTGTATTTTACAATTATTTTTCTTTATCACACCTGTAATCCCAGCACTTTGGGAGGCTGAGGCGGGCGGATCACGAGGTCAGGAGATCGAGACCACGGTGAAACCCCGTCTCTACTAAAAAAATACAAAAAAATTAGCCGGGCGCAGTGGCGGGCGCCTGTAGTCCCAGCTACTCGGGAGGCTGAGGCAGGAGAATGGCGTGAACCCGGGAGGCGGAGCTTGCAGTGGGTCAAGATTGCACCACTGCACTCCAGCCTGGGCGACAGAGCAAGACTCCATCTCAAAAAAAAAAAAAAAAAATTATTTTTCTTTAAAGGTTATTTGTCTATGATTGTGCATTTTAATAGTATGAAAGGGTACCTGGTCAAAACTGTTTGCCTTTTGTCACTTTCTGCTAACTCTTTTCCCTAGAGACAATGTTACTATTATTTGTTTACAATTTCAGAGATCTGTATTGTTACATGGGCACATATAACTGATTTTGTCAGTTAAAAAAATCTGAATGCTTACTATAAAAAATGATGGCATGGAATATTTTTCTTCACTTAAAGATGAATCTTAGATGTCAGTCTACATTAATCTATGTGTAGCTAACTCTTCCCTGCGAAGAGTATTTATTCCTTTGTACAAAGGCCATAATACTAGAACTTGCTCATAAGAATTTATGTTCTTTACAGACTTTTGCTATGATAAACAATATCTTTGTAAACATGTGTGATTATATCTGTAGGATAAATTCCTGAAAGAAAAATTGGAATTTTTTTGGTCAAAAATACTGTATTGTACATTTAAAAACTTTTATAATTATTTCCAGATTGCCCTGCAAAGAAATTATCATAATTTACATTCTCATGCAGTAGCTCCTTAGCAATTAATAGACGTTCATTTTACAATCTGTCAACATTTGCAACTTTCACGAAGCCTCACAAGTGATCGTGTACCCAGGTAAAACAGCTTATGTTAGGCATTCTTGTGCAAGGTTTATGGTTGGCTGTTGTTCTTATCCTTTCCAGTTATAAGAGCTCATTGAATGTCTCAGTTCAAGGTTGCCATGTTATATTATGAGACATTGGGTACTGTCGGTGAGACTTGGCATGACTGGACGAGCCATTCTGATCTTTGAATTACACAGCAAGTAGAAGCCAGGACAGTATGTTCTTGACTTAAGGCATCCTCAGCAAAGTGATAACCTAGCTGATCTTCTGAGAACCCTCAGCCAGACACAGTGGAGTTTATGGTAAATTATAGCTCTTGTTGAGCATTGACTGTATGCCTAGCACCCTTGCATATGATTTCTAATCTTTACAACAACCCTCCATAATGGGAATAACTATCCTCACTTTACAATTTTGGAAATTTAAGTTCAAAACGGCTGAGTGCATTTCTCAAGGTCACATAACTAATAATTGCACCGCAGAGGGAGATAGCTCTGCCTGCTTCCAGAGGAATTTTTCCTTTTATTGCATCATTGCAACTGACCATCAGAATCACTTGGCTTTACTAATTTTGTATGCATTAAACAGGTTTTTCTGGTCAGTATCCAGGCAAATTTAGGCAGTTCTTGTTTGGAAGGGTCCTTTCCTTTGGTTGGTCCAGCTTTTGCACCCCTGTACTTAGAGGGATGCTCAGATGCTCAGATGTCTTTGCTACTGCTGTGTCCAGCTGTGGTGTATCTTCCCATGCAGACCCTACTCTCATGTTTCTGAACTGACATCTCGCAAGATTAATTGAGATGCTGTAGTTTTCTAGCGCTACACTGGCTGTAATTAGTCGCTGACATATGATGATTTATTGTAGGGGATTCCTTTAGAAATTTACTTTGTGTTTTGGGACTAAGAAATGATAGAGTTTCAGACTTACAGCTCTTGTTCTGCACCACTTAACTGATCAAAACTACGTTTGGGATGACCAGGCAGCTTGACATCATAGCACTGGTCATCCTGACTCTCTAAGTAAAACTGAAAAGTGTTGCAAATTAAAAGCACTGAAGATGGTGCATGGCTAAATTAATTCATCTTGATTAGGCCCTGGTGAATTTTTAAATATATAATCAGATGTGAGGATTTAAGATGTGGGATAGTCAAAGCCAAGAATCCAGGAAGACTTCTGGCAATTCCACAAAGACAAAAAGCAAAGATGCCAGAAGACTGTGGCCAGGCTTGCTTGTGGAATGAAAATAAGGGGGAAAAATCACTTACAATAGATTAACAGTATACCCTGTCAAAGAGTGTGCCAGAAGTCACGTAAAATTCCCAACCCACTGACAGAGATTTTGGAGAGGTGACGAGAGTGAGGGGAAGGGATTATCTGAAAAATATGAACAAGGCAGTAGTGAGGAATAAGATGCCAGCATCAACTTCCGCTGTCACTTGTTTTCTCAACGGTTAGCCATGCCACTAAGGTCAACTCAGTATGTTATTAAAATGGACGGTTTTAGGTAATGATTACTTTCTTGGCAGATAGAGGATTCTTTTATCTTTGGGGTCATGCATTTTTAAAAGCCTTTGTCTGCATAGATTTATTTAAAACACACACACACACACACACACACACACACCCCTTAAGCTAGGTATGCTGGCTCACACCTATAATCCCACACTTTGGGAGGCTGAGGCGGGAGGACCACTTGAGCCCAGGAGTTCAAGACCAGCTTGAGCAACAAAGTGAGCTCCTTGTCTCAACAACAACAATGACAACAACAACAACAACATCTGGGCATGGTGGTGCATGACTGTGATCCCAGCTACATCGGAGGCTGAGGCAGGAGGATCCCTTGTGCCAGGAGGTTGAGGCTGCAGTAAGCTATGTTCATGCTACTGTACTCCAGCCTGGAAGACAGAGTGAAAAACAACCAACCAACAAACCAACCAACAAAAAAGCAGCTTGATTGAAGTGTAGTTGATGTACAAAAATCTACACAGATTTAATGTATGCAATTTGTGGATTTTAATATATGCGAAGATCCATGAGACAATCAGTACAATTAAGGTAATAAATACATCTATTATCTCCAGAAGTTTGTTCCTGCCCCCGCTCCATGTTTTTACTGGTAAGATCACTTGACATCTACTTGCTTAACAGATTTTTAAGGGCATAAAGCAGTATTGTTAACTATAGGCACTATGTCGTCTAGCAGATCTCTAGCACTTATTCATCTTGCAGAATTGGAATTTTATACCCTTTGTACCCTTGAACAATAACTCTCCATTTTTCCTTCCTCTACAGGCTCTGGAAGCCACCATTCTACTCTTTGTTTCTATGAGTTTGACTATTTTAGATATCTTATATAAGTAGAATCACCCAGTATTTAACGTTCTGTAACTGCCTTATTTCACTTAGCATACTGTCTTCCAGGTACATGTATGTTGTCACATATGGCAGGATTTCCTTCTTTTTCAAGGCTGAGTAATATTCTATTCTGTGTGGGTGTGTGTGTGTATATGTATATATCATGCCACGTTTTCTTTATTCATTTATTGATAGATATTTAGGTTGTTTCCATATCTTGACTACCGTGAATTAAGTAAACTCCAATGATCATGGGAGTGCAGATATCACTTCTAGATCTAAATCTTTGACATCTTGACTTCAATTCCTTTGGGCACAGATTTCTATGAACATTTCTTTTTTCTTTTTCTTTTTCTTTTTTTTTTTTGAGACGAGTCTCACACTGGCACCCAGGCTGGAGTTCAGTGGCACCATCTTGGATCACTGCAAGCTCCGCCTCCTGGGTTCACCCTTTCTCCTGCCTCAGCCTCCTGAGTAGCTGGGACTGCAGGCGCCTGCCACCATGCCCGGCAAATTTTGTGTATTTTTAGTAGAGATGGGTTTTACCGTGTTAGGCAGGATGGTCTCGATCTCCTGACCTCGTGATCCGCCCGCCTCAGCCTCCCAAAGTGCTGGGATTACAGGCGTGAGCCACCGCTCCAGGCCTTCTATGAAGATTTATGAGTTGCTCAATTTTTATTTCTGGTGTGTGTGTGTGTGTGTGTGTATGTGTGTGTGTTTTAATTTTAAAAACCCTGTCACATTTAGGATATACCTCGTGATGAGTGTGATCAGCACTAATTGTGACTCTGTTATACTAAAAGCTCTTTCCGTAGTGTATCTTCATTGCAAGCATCCATTGTGTATGGAATCCTGAATACAGTTATTTGAATGTCTGAGTATTAAACAATTAACTGTCTTTACAGAATGTCCTCCGGGGAACATAGTTTTTCCTTAGGGCCCCTTGGGATCTCTAACCACTTAAAATCTAGAAGCTCTTATGTGATAGGATGGGAAATTAAAAAATAAATCTCTACTATATGTTAGGATGTCCATACTGCATATAGCTCCTTAAGATAATGGCCTATGATTCTAACTTGTCTCTGCGCCCAGTACATGGCACATTTCAGGGTGTCACAGATTTCCTAGGATTAAAATGCTTAGTAAATATACAAATGAATTCTAATTTTAGTTTCTTTATCTGGCACCTTTTCTTGTACTTTCTGAGCAATAAGAAGTAGGTATCTGGGTTTCTAGTAGATTTATGCCATATAATTAAGAAATATTGATTTAATAATTTTTGTGTCCTGTGAACTTTATTTAATCATTAGCTAATAAGATTTATTGAGCATCTTGCAGTTCTGTAGCCCTGTGCTTGATGGTGTTAGCTCCTTAGCACATAATTGTTTTGACTAGAATGGTAATTTAAGGTAATTTGATATACAAAATGGAGTGCTATGTATGGCAAAGTTGAGAGGAGGTGAGGAGAATATAACTTCAAACCTGGTTGAAAACTCATCAAGTAATATTTTTCTTACTTTAAATGTGCTTTGGCCTCCTTTGTTTGCAAGCAATAGAGTCCTATTTAGGCTCCTTTAACTACTGGGGGTTTATCAAAAGGTGAAATATAGAAATAAAGAGACAAAAAATACTGTCCACATGGGAGATTCTGATGTGAATTCTGGGAAAGCTGCACAACTGTGGCACACCTGGACCTCACCTGGATGGAGGGTGGTTCGAAACTAGAAGGTCCTTTGTGACTTTTGTCTGATGAGGAGTCCTAGCAGTTTGAGGATCCAGTTTTCATAGTTACATAGTTAATTTGGTTTAATGACTTATTCTGTCTTTTTCGTCTTTGTGGTTTGCGTTTTTCTCCTTTCTCAATGAATTGCTAGCTCTCTTCTCAAGAGAAGACTAGATTGCTTAAGTTACCATCTTCCCACCTTTGTGGGCAGTGCCCTTGCTGGAGTCCACCTGATACCCTGTGGATCAGCTGCCCTTTGTTGGGTTCCCATCACAGCCCCAATGTGCTGTGGGTGAAGGGGTGGCCAGGGTGTTGAGAGAGAGCAAGTCCATCAGAGAACTTTCAGAAGTACCTTGCTGTGAATCACCCTTCACAGCCTAGTGGGTGCTGCTCCTCCCTTTTATTCAATTTTTTAATGAACTCAATATTTGATCAAATTAAGTGGAGGGAGGGAGGGTGGAATAACATGCTCCTGATATAATGGAAAATTCAGGCTCATTGAACTTGTGTAATGTGCGCCAGTCCTTTGAGAACAAGACCATGATTGAAACTAGTCTCTTTTCTCTATTACTTTTTTGATTGTTTTAAAAAAAATCAAGAATATTTCTAAAATATAAAAAAAATTACAGGAGAGATAATTTGAGTATCTTCACTTTTTACACGCCTGCCAAGAATTCCCCACAACCCCACCAATTATAGAAGGATCAGATTCCATATTGGAAATACATGCCAATTTCAATTTAGCTGCTCAGTACCAAGAATTCTTGCACCTATAAGATGCTAAAGGTTTGAACTAAATGGAGCCACATTCATCATTGTTGTAGAAATCTGCCAGTGTTTAACAGGTGCTACAGGGAACCTTTAAGTCATGCACCAAATTAAAAGATTGCAAGCTCCACTGGTGTAGTCAAAAGCAAGCTCCAAGCTGAGTGGCATCAAACCAAGAGTAGAAGATAACTTGTTACTGAATTTTGTTCTTCCTCTGAATGCCACTCTTTCAAGCAGAGCGGGGAAAATATGAATTTTGTGTTGTTAAAAGATGTTTATTTCCACACCCTAATTTCTCTTTCAAACTGCAGGCTTTTGCAGAGAGTGTTTCACTGAAACTTTTAAAGAAAGTGACATGTTACTACATGGGAAGAAAAGATAGAGCCTGGTTGGTAACGATTATACAGTCAGGGCTTTATCTGCTTGCAGATAATTTGTGGCTTATTTTTAACTGTCTGCCAGTTTCTTTTCTCATTGTTCCATTTACCTGCTGATTGCAACCCTTAGCCAATCAGTCACTGTTGAGCATTTGGTGAATTCTACTTTTTTAAACTGGCCAAAAGAAAACACATATTTCCAAAATGGACATAGTGATACCAGCTAATATTTATTGAATACTTATTATGCAGTAGATTCAATATTTTAAATTTAACGTTTACAGAAACCTCACCATAGCAAGAATTATCATTCCTGTTTTACTGATGAATAGGGTGAGGCTTAGAAAGGTAAGTAACTTGTCAAGGTCTTAAAGGTAGTCAATGTCAGAGCCAGGGCTTGGATCCAGGGGAAACCTGGTCAGTTTTAATCCTGCACTGAGAGGTGATGACAATCTGAAGACTGTGATCTACACTAAGACAGATTTTGTCAAACAAGCTGGTATCATGAGGAAGTCAGTTTGGATGATGATGGTATCCCATAACATGTCTCAAGAAGAACTTAGGATGTTTAGCTTATGGTGGTATAAATTCAGTGCAAGGGGATGTAATAGGTGTCTTCATTTACATGAAACAATTTCAAGCGAAAGATGACTTAGATCTGCTTTGCATTTGCACAGGGGTGAGATGTAAGACATATTAAAGAAAACCATAAAGAGCCAACTGAATGAAATGATTCATCAATAAATGTGTTTCCTCAACGTATAGTGAGTGTCCTATCAATGGAAACTTTAACAAACTAGCTAGATTTTGGTTTTACAGGACTCTTAGATCTATGGATGAAGATGTGTCTGTAATATTAGATGTATCTTAGAGAATAATTATCCAAAATATACTTCATGGAACATGGAGGAACTACAGACTAACATTTTCTACGGTAAAATATTTGGGAAATGCTTCATTTTTTCTTTCATAATATATTAACACGTTAAAGCCCAAATCAACTATTTAGGAAAAGAAAATAAAACAAAATTTCACCAACTTTATGAAGCTAACATTTCCTGAGCTTTAACATTTTTCATTTGTTATTATTTTTTGATACTAGGAAAGCCTTCTTGTGATACTATTAAGATCCCATAGAACATTGCAAATGCTTGTCCAAACCTGCAAAAAAAAAAAAAAAAAAAAAAAAAAAAGCGCACATCATGTGCATAGACTTCCCATGGGCATTGGGTGCAGCTATTTGTAATGAGAGACAAAATAACTGTTGGCTTCCTTAGTGGACTTGTGAGAACCAGTAGTTTTGCATGGTGCAGGGATAGATAAAGTTGTTTTTGATATATGCTATTTTGGATTCTCTTTCACTCTAGGAAATAATCAAGTGTTGATGATATTAAATTTCCTTTAGCATACATGCAAAGAGGGCATGTTTACAGACTTTGACTTGAACTTCTTCTAACAGGCCTTATTTTCCCTGAGTATGTTTCTACTTACTTAAAAACAGATGCTCTCTGAAAAATTCATGAAAACCAAAAATATGCTGGAGACTTTGGAGAGAAGCTCTTCACCCTGTTATTAAAGTTAGATTGTTTCTAACAATTTTTTTTTGCATCATCTGCTTGGCAGTTAACTTCATGACCTTGAACAACCTTTCTGGCTTTCCTGTAACTTAGTTTCCTTCATTTACCTACCTACTTAACCAGATCGTACATAAAATTACATAGTATATATATAAATGGTTATATTAACAGATAGATCCTTTCAAACACACTTATATTGGTGGCTTTGTTAATGAATATTGCATTTGTGGCAGATAGACATGTTTCCTTAAATGAAGGTTTTCAAAACTGGCATTGTAAGTAAATTTTACATATTATCAGTTGCTTGCACCCAAAACTATTTCTACTGTGAACTGGAATACATCTTAAGAAATTATTTTAAAAGATGTAAATAACTAGTGGTAAAGTGATAGAGCACGTCATAACTTTCTTCATTATCATAAGTAATGTGGCTTTGTCCATATGTTATTCTCATTTGAATTATAATTCTTATTTTTATTGTATGGGGGTTTGCACACTTTTATCCTCAACTTTTCTTTTTTATTTTAAAAAGAGAGTCTCAGGATTTTTCTTCTGAAGTTAAAATTTAACCCTAAAGAAAGATGCCACAGTAGTTTAGTCTGCTTTTTTGGAGCTCTGAACCATTGAGGGCCAGAACTGACACTATAAGCAGGAGCAGCAGTCCCAAGATGGGATTCTAATATCAACCTTTGTTTTATCTGATTCACTATGAGTAAGAGGATACAATATGAGTGAACAGCAAACCTGTGAGAAACCTACAAGTATAAAACCAATGGTATTTAATTCAGGTAATAAAATAGAATTCTTAAACACCCTCTAAATTAGAAAGCCAGAAGATGCAGTTCTAATTTCATGCCTTAACTAGAAGTAGGATATTTGCAGCTTATCAAGTTTTATGTAAATTTGTTCCTTTGGCACAATTTGCCTATATAAGCAGTATTAGTTCAGTATAAAATGTTTATTAGTTATTGAAACTGTCTCTAGTGTAATTTCTGTGTTTTAATACACAGTCCAAGTTTTGTGGGATCACACTAGAGAGAACTGTGTGGTGTCTATGTTTGGAATAAACAGGTTTTTTGAATAATAATAACTTACATATCTATAGTCTCTTATCTGAAGCCCTTGTGGTCAAAAGTAGTTTAGAAGTTTAGATTTTAGAACGGTAGTATGCTACTAGTGCTGTGTGCTATGTGACATTCCAATAGAATCTTGGGCAATGGCCAAGCATGTTGACATTTCTTAGTTCTTGAATGGGATAAAGATCATAAAGAGCATCTTTTTCAGCTGAGGTCAGGTTGGGCTGACAATGTGTTTGGTTTTTCAGAGCATTTTGCATATTAGAACTGCAGATAAGGGATTATGGACCTGTAATATTAAATATAATAGCTGACATGTATTGTGTTTATTCCAAGCCAGCCATGGTACTTTACTTGTATTATCTCATTTAATCTTTGCAACTCTTTGAAGAAGGTGATAGTATTAATTTTGTTTTACAGATGAGGAAGAGTTTCAGAGAAGTTAAGAAACTTGCCTAACGATACATACACCTAGTAAGAAAGTGGTAGAGTTACATTTCAACTAAGTCGAATTAGACACCAAATCTGGTGTGCACAATAACTAGTTATCCTCCTCGTATTCAGTGTCTCTGATCTGCAGCCCATAGACTCAGTCTTACATCAACATAAAGGGAATTAATACAAAGGGTATCAGGTGACGGAGTATCAGGCCCAGGGGATAATTGGGGGAAAGAATGAGTCTCAGTAGCAACACTTCTTTGATAGTCTTTCTTGGCCATTTCCATTAGAATAAATATACTTCTAGTAGCAGTAAGATTCAGATGAGAGAGAATACTTGAGCTCGTGTTGCTGTTAGCTAGGGTAAAGTGGGGTGTCAAATATCCAGCATGATGGAGCAGTGTTCCTAAAGGAAAATTGATTGCTGTCAGCAAAAGATGTGATTCACGTGAGACAGCACACTCATGTAAAATGTCCACTGTATGGATGATTAATTAATTGCAGATGAAACTAACATTTGGATGAAAACCCCAGTTAGTTTTTTAAATATAATCCATTTTAAGTTTACCACCTGCTTGATACCAGCAAAACAGTTAACTTATCATCTGAATACTCAGATTCCTGTGGCAGTTCAGACACTTT
Organism: Gorilla gorilla gorilla; assembly: GCF_029281585.2. Taxonomy (NCBI): domain Eukaryota; kingdom Metazoa; phylum Chordata; class Mammalia; order Primates; family Hominidae; genus Gorilla; species Gorilla gorilla. The sequence continues at coordinate 11,921,192 of NC_086017.1, forward strand.
CTAGGTCTTCGATCTCAGATCTAGAATCAGTGAGCTTTTTTCTTATTTGTAATCTGAGAGCAACAGTACATCTCCCAATTTACCTAGTGGGCATTGTGTTAGCTAAGATAGCCTAAAGAGCTTCTGGAAGTTCATACCCTATGTGTTCATATTTCTCATGCTGATTCTGTGTTGTTCTTGTATAACCAGCAGATGCAGTAGGGGAGATCCTGCATAACTTCTGTGGCCAAGTCATAAGGAGCCTTGCAGTGTCCACCTTATTTTCTTGGCATCTTCACTCTAGGGGAAGCTACTGCCGTGTAAGAAGTCTGATCATTATGCTGTGAGGAAGTCCAAGCTAACCACGTGGAGAAAGATCAATTCCTGGCCAGCCAGCTGCTATTCTAGCTCTCCCAGCTAATGTGCCAGACATGTAAATTACCTTGGACATCCCCACCCAACCGAACCATTAGTTCATTTCAGTCTAAAGTGCCATCTGACTGAAATGGCATGAGCGATACCAAGGGACAACTGCCCACCTGAGCCCAGACCACTCACAGCAACATGAGGGGCAATAACCCACGGTAATGTCACTAGGTTTCCCCGTAGTTTGTTATCCAATAGCAGATATCCAGAAACAGGTTTGCTGTGAAGAAGAGAGATAATGTGTCATATTCCTGAAATGAAGGTGAGCGGCTGTTTTATTATAATTGCTCTGACAATCCAGAAAGCAAGGTCTTTCTCTCTAGTATCCTCAGAGGTTTCGTTAGAATTTGCCATTGTGATGAGGATAGTGATCATGCTGTACTCTCTGGACAGGGATAGAGAGTGTTTGTGATTGGCCAGCATCCAAGATTGTCATCATTTTTCCTTAGTGCAGGAGTTTAAAACATTCTGCCATTTTCTCACTCGTATTTACATTTTCACAATGAATGAGGTTTTCTCTAATAAGATTACTGTCATAAAGTCTCTTATTTAAAACTTCTGATGGATCCTCATTGTGGATGACAGGGCCCATTCCTCTATTTTTGTAGACTGTCCCTCTGTCCAGAAACTACAGGGGAAATAAGATGTAGATTTTGAAAAAGTGACAGCGAGTCAAAGAACAGTTGGTCAAACAGCTTCCCAACAGTTGGGACAGGCTGCCAGAGTGAATGTCAAAGAGAAGTTGGTTCTTGGATAGTTTTACAGAAAAACAAGATAATGAAACAAAGAAATAAGAAATAAGTAGGAGGCATGCAGAGGGACAAAAATGAAGGACTTGATATTAGGACACCAGAGCAATCAGTAGTAGGTTGGATAGGAGGAGTTGAGAAGAGGGAGGAGGAAGCAACTGAGGGTTGGTTGGAACTTCAACACTTAATGGGTTCACTCCCTCCTATCTGTAATTAATTCTAGCTTTAGTTACTTCATTTTCTCCTTACAGGAAGATAAAGTGACCTGGACTATCTTCTTTATGTTATAGTTGTTTAGAATCAAAGGGCATTTTCTTAAAGTCTCTTTTCCCAAGTAATTCTTAAGATTTCTTAAGTGTCATTGTCTCTTCAGGTGGAGTCATAAAATACATCTCCATGAGGGGCAATAAAATGCATGGAGGTGCCTTTTATGGCTGTTGCTAGCAGAGGACTAGAGTAAGATAATGATGGTATTTTGCAAATAGTGATAAGGAGCAAATTGCACATTCCAATGTCAATCTATTCTCAAAAGAGTATAGCTCAAAGTTTCTACAAAGCTTTTTGAAAGCTTTTCTTTTTTGAAATGAGTCTCTGATTTCTGTTTTTCCTAGCTATACATAGATTTTATTTTGAGGAAAATTTTAGGTAGTAACATTATCCTTAATATTTACTGATTTGCTGTAGAATTTTAAACTGGACAAATGAAAGCCCTTGAGGAAGAGAAATTTATATTCTAACATAGTGAAATAAATATATGTCTTGCAACTTGAATTGTTGTTAGGAAATTACTTGTGTGCCTGAGTTCATGAATTATTTAATTTAAGATTATTTTCCTTTTTCTAATTTATCACTGGCTAGGTCCTTTAACAATCTTTTGATTTATTAAGAGTCATTTTCCAGAATTAGATTTAAAGCTCTATTGTTTTCTTATGATTTTCCTATGAAAATTGAGTATGTCTCTTATAAAAGCTATATTTCTCTTGTTTGACTTATCTCATTTCTCTGTTATGAAAGGCAATCATTTTAAAACTGATGAAATTTTAAAAAATTGACCTAATCTGAAAAAACCAGCCCATTTCATGATCCTTCTTCACTTATTGGAAAAGACTATGGAGTCAGGAGTTGGGGAATGTACTGACCTCCATTAAGAGGTAAATGACTTGCTTGTGTCTAGAGGCGTTTGTGTCATTTGCCTCTCACTGCTTGCTGCACTTTTAAGGAAATTGTTCTCCTACTGAGGTTATGTATCAGAATCACCCTTGAAACTTTTTATTAATAAAGATTCTGTGTCCCCACAATGAGGTTTATTAAATCAGAATCTCCAGGGCACTGGTGTGCTGAACGAGTCTCCTAGGTGATTTGAATTCATACCCCAGTCTGCATCTGAAAACCACTGCTTTTCAAAGAGAGGCAGACAGGTTGATGGATGATAGGATCCAGTCTGACACATGGAAAAGCTACAAGGAGGGAGCATGGAGGAATCCTTCATTTAGGGAGACATGAGTATTGTGAATGATGGTGTAATCACTGCTAAAAATTTCTCGGGTTTCTAAGAAAGTTTTATGTCCTCAGTTGTCTTGATGGTGTCTCCAGCCAAGCTCTAATGCAGTGGTTCCCAACTAGGGGCATCTTGGTCTCCAGGGGCTATTTGACAATGGCTGGTCCTATTTTTGGTTGTGATAACTAAGGGGATGCCACTGGCATCTAGTGATTAGAGGCCAGAGATGCTGCTGAACATCCTCAGTGCGAGGGGAGCCCTGTGTTAGTCAGAATTCTCCAGAGAAACAGAACATATATGATGGCCAAGCTTATGCGGGAGTCATGTGGGAGTTTTCTCTTACTCAGCTTTTTGTCCTCTTTTGATCTCCAATTGATTGGATGAGGACCTCCCACATTATGGAGGGCAATCTGCTTTACTTAGTCTGGAGATTCAAATGTTAACCTCATCCAAAATATCCTCACAGACACACCCAGAATTACATTTGACCAAATGTCTACACAACCTGTGGCCCAGTCAAGTTGATATATAAAATTGACCATCACAGCCCCTTACAACAAAGAGTTATCAGGCCCAAAATGTCAGTAGTATCAAGGCTGGGAAACCCTGATCTAGTGAAGTGCAGTGAAATTCTCAAAATAAAAATATTCTAGGGGCCAGCATTGAAAAGGATGTGGCAGGGCCAGGTAGGAGAGCATTAGAGATGGCCTGTGTGGACCTTGAGGAAGCCAGATGAGATAAAGAGGAGGAGAGGGCATGAACATAGGATAAAAGCTCGAGACAGGAAGAGATGGGGTTAAAATGAACATCAGGTACTTGGAAAGAGGGATGTTCATCAGAGTGTTATTTTTCCTAGCAGTGTTATGTAAAATACGAGTCCTAGCTGAAAGTCTGAAAAAGATAGGGCCAATTTAACATCAGCTTTAAGATAGTAAATCTCTATTCTGTAAGATGTGATGGTAGTTTTTAAGCCTTGAAAATTGGAAATGTTAGACAATGGTAGCATATGTGAGCCAGAGAGAATTTGATGGTAAATTTGTAGTCCAGAACTTGAGACTTGTTTTTACCAGGAAGAAGCATCAGAGAAACAGTGAGAGTAATCAGCGCATATTTGTTGTATTTCCGAGGCTGGTAATGGAGCTAAAGTGTGGGGGCAGAGCTTTTTGTTTGGGAAAGTGTGGAAATGGGGCTGGTCAATGCAGATGAAGGGGTGCTATGGGAACCTTATGATGTAAAATACACGCTCTCATTGTCTTCACAAGTGTAGCTCTAATTGCCTGACCTATGTGCAAATTTGTTGTGCAGAACAAATGGGGTTACCATAAGTATGGAAAATGGTTCCTGGTCTACAGTGAGTTGGAGAGACTAGAGAGGCAAGCCAGTGCTCTTAAATAGCAGTGACCCATCTAAGTTCATTTTTCATCACGCTTCTGGTAAATACTTCCTAATTTTCTCTAGGGGATGTGCTTTCCCCATGTTTGATCTGTTTCTTTCTGAGAGGTGTTTGGTTCATCCTGGTTGTAGGGTTGGATTTGTGATATAGGCATAGCCTTTCAGAGGCATTTGGCCATAAGTCTTATCTGGGTATGGGCTCATGACCCCAGGTCAATCTAGTCAGATCTGCTGATGTTAATTCTGAGGGTCTTTTCTTTCTTTACTTTTGTATTTGGAGGTGTAAGGATGTAATCCCACGTTCTTGGTCATAATCTTGTCATACTATAGAAAGGGACTTTTTCAAAGTGTAGTTAATTCAAGGAAGACCAGAGTTGAGAGAACTTACATCATTTGTGCTCCTGGATGAAGCTGTACCTGAAGCTAGGTTGTCCCAGAATTCTGTTATGTAAACTATTAAATTTCTTTTTTGGTTATACTAGTTTGTGTTGTTTCTTTCACTAATGACTGAACAAATTACTAAAAGATACACTGAATTATTAGGAGAAACTGTCCAATTAGTAAGTGATATAGCCAACTAATAACTAATTAATTAATGTTTCATACTCCATTATTTGGGCTCTGTGTATATATTGGTGATAGTCTTCCATTCTTGTTTGTTTGTGTTTTGGAGAGTTTGACAAAAATGCATAGGCTCTCTCTGGTAATGCTTGGTTTAAAGCATATTTCATATTCAGAAAGTTGTTGTATTTGAGAAGCGACGTGGTAATTGGTTTTGAGAGTATACATCTTAGACAATTAAATGGTTACATTGCTTCCTTCCTTGGTTAAAAAAAAAAAAAAGAAATCCAAGGGTATTCCAGTTGTACAAATAGGGACAACACAGTTTATGCTATTTGTAATTACAGATACCACTCAAAAGAATTGATTGCATTTACTTTTGTATTAGTGTACTGTGGAAAGTCATTAATTATAATGTCTGTTCTTATCCAACAACATGCAGTAAGTAAAGATGAAAATATAGAGATTATTAGTTTGAATAACTGGTTGCATGCCATCCGGTTTTATATGATTGCTGAAATGCAAAACAAACAAACAACCCCCCCCCCAAAAAAAACAACCCACCGTTCTTAAATAAGACATTTGTGACATAACAAATTAGAATCTAGGGGAAGGAAAATATTTTCCCAGTGTCTAAAGCCATTGAATCAAAATAATCGTGTAGATCACACTTTAGTTCAGATATAACCTAAATAAATTCTCTAGCCAGGGCACCCATCTGTCAAAAAATAAAACTCTGGCCCTCATTTAAAATGGCTCCTTTAGACTGAGGTCATCTAGCTGTATCTAAATTGGATATGAAATGTCAATTTCATACCTTATAGTGGCACATTTCATATTGCTCTACTTAAGGTTATGTCAGCTTTACCCATAAAATGCAAGTGATTTAGGTCTTATTCTAAATGAACTAACCAGATACATCAGCAATGGGCACTGCCTTGCCACTGCAGACAAAGGGAATGTGTGAAGGGAAGACAGAAACCACTTATTCTGTTTCTTAACTCTGGAAGTATAGGTGTTCCAGGTTGGGATGTCTTGTCTATATTTTCGTTCCTTGTAAATGATAATTTGGGGGTGGGGGGATTAGAAAGATGCTTTATTCAAAATGAATTATATTGCCTGCAGGCGATTCACTTGCTTAAGTTATATTTGTGAGTTATTGTATGTAACTTTATCACATTGGAAAGTTTATGAACCTTGTGTAGAAAAAAGATTGCATTTTGGGAGCTATGCACATCATGGCTTTTTCACAAGTGACAGAAAAGTGCTGCACATGATTTAAGCAGGAAGAAATGAATTTTTCGAAAGATTTTGAGTCCAGAAGGGAGATAGGACAGTCAGTCTTGGAAGATGAAAAGGACAAAGCCAAAGCAGGCCAGGCAGTCAAGGGAGTAGTGTTGTGAACGCCCTACCCCACCCCTGCTGCATCTGAGTGTTGCAACTGCCTGTGTTGCCACTATGTAAACACTGCTCCTTAATATCTGCTTCCTTGGATCCGAATTCAGAGCCCTGGGGACAGTGCATCTCATTGGCTGAGCATGTATCAGCCATTGGTAACCAAGCTGCAGAGAGGCTGGGAAAGTAAGTAGTCGGCTCCTTCAGCTTCTAGCTGGAATGTGATCACCTCCCAATATGTCTTCTTCTTCTTCTTTTTTTTTTTTTTTTTGAGACGGAGTCTTGCTCTGTTGCTCAGGCTGAAGTGCAGTGGCACGATCTCAGCTCACTGCAACCTCCACTTCCCAGGTTCAAGTGATTCTCCTGCCTCAGCTCCCTAGTTACTGGGACTACAGGCGCCCACCATCACGCCTGGTTAATTTTTGTGTTTTTTACTAGAGACGGGGTTTCACCATGTTGGCCAGGCTGGTCTTGAACTCCTGACCTCAAGTGATCCACCTGCCTTGGCCTTCCAAAGTGCCGGGATTACAGGTGTGAGCTACCGTGCCCAGCCCCAGTATGTCTTCTTATAGTGGGGGTATCTAAAAACAGGAAGAAGTTTCAGATGCTTGGCAGCTGACATGGCTAATTTTATGTCAACTTGACTGTATCATGGGGTGCCTGGATAAAACATTGTTTCTGGGTGTTTCTGTGAAGGTGTTTTAGGTTGAGATCACCACTAGAATAAATGGACTTAGTAAAGCAGATTGTGAGTGGTCATCATCCAATTCACTGAGGGCATGAATAGAACAAAAATACCAAAGGGGGAAGAATTAAGAATTTGTCCCTTTCTCTTCCTGCCTGCTGGTTGAGCTGGGACATTGGTCCTCTCCTGCCCTGGAACTGGTATTTATACCATTTCCTGGTTATCAGGCCTTCAGACTTGAACTGGAATTACACCATTAGCTCTTCTCTGGATCTCCAGCTTATAGATGGCAGATTTTGGAACTTCTCAGTCTCCATAATCATATGAGCCAATTCTTTGTAATAAATTTTCTTCTCTCTCTCTCTATCTGCCTATCTATCCATCTAGTTTTCTGGATATATCACCTATGGGTTTTCTTTCTCTGGAGAGCTCTGACTAATAGAATAGCCAAAGCAAAGACAGTTTGTATGTGTATGGTTTTATGGGGAGTGGATTTTCAGGAAAGCAGGAAAAAGATTTTTTCCAGGGCACTTGGGTAGTGCATCTTTTTTCCTCTAACAAATGGGGGAGAATGTGGCCTTCTGAGTACTGGGTTTGCTTAATGAATCAGGAGAGCCAATGTTTATAAATATTCCTTTAAATGGCAGAGCATAGATCCTGGTTTGTAGTCCCCTTAGTATATTTGTAATGTTTTCATCACACCTCTAGGCCAAAGAAAATACTCAACATTAAGTAGTTTTATCCATTAGGTAGGTAGGTTGAAACAAATGAATAAGAATTTATGTACTAACATAATTTGAAAAATATATATATCATTTGAAAAAACACACAAATTGAAATAAAATATTTTTTTTCTTAAATAACCACTATTGCTTACTAATGGGATATATCCTCCTGTTGGGCACAGAATGACTTCACATACATTGGAATTAGATTGGACACTGCTACCTGATTCCCGTCCACATTGATTTTCATGAAGCACATTTTATTACAGCAATGGCTATGAACCCAGCTTTGCAGATATATAACATAATGAAAAGGAATGTAATGCAATCAAATATTGAAACTGCGAACTACCTCGAGCTATCCTGGCAGTTGAGCATAGCTTGGGAGTGGTAGACATAGACTATCATTGAAATTCTAATGTGAGCCTGATGGCAACTTGAGTTGAAGGGCATTCTTGCAAGACTGCTTGGTTGGAGAGTGTCAGACCAGCTGGATGTTTCCAGAACCAAGGGCCTGGGAAAAACTATGCCAGTGTGCACAGTGCACACTCTTCCTCAGTGTAGCCACTCTGCTTCTGATGTGTTTTGTTGTCTAAATCAGTCAGCAACCTATCACAGCTGTGTGCATCTTTTCCTACCAATCCACAAAACCCACCTGATATGGTTTGTCTGTGTACCCACCCAAATTTAATCTTGAATTGTAATCCCTATAATTCCCACCTGTCATGGGGGGAAGCCAGTGGGAGGTCATTGAATCATGGACACAGGTCTTTACCATGCCGTTTTTGTCATAGTAAATGGGTCTCACAAGATCTGACGGCTTTATAAAGAGGAGTTCTCCTGCACAAGCCCTCTTGCCTGCTGCCATGTAAGATGTGCCTTTGCTTCTCCTTTGCCTTCCACCATGCTTGTGAGGACTCCCCAGCCATGTGGAACTGAGAGTCCTTTAAAACTCTTTTTCTTTATAAGTTACCCAGCCTCAGGTATGTCTTTATTAGCAGTGTGAGAACAGACTAATACACCACCTGAAATAATGTACCCCTTAAAATCCTTATTTGTGGATTGATGAGAAAACAGAGCTTTCATTTTATATGATTAACAGAAGATAAGTGCCTCTGTTGCCCAGATCAGACTGTCTTAGTTCATTCAGGCTGCTATAACAAGTTACCATTTTCTGGGTAGCTTCTAAACAACAGAAATTTATTTCTTACAATTCTAGGATCTTGGAAGTCCAAGATCATGGCAACTTCAGACACTTTTGGTGAGGGCCCACTTCCTGGTTCATAGATGGACCTTCTTGCTATGTTCTCACATGGGTATAGGAGGTAACAGAGCTCTCTGCAGCCTCTTTTATAAGGGCACTAATCCCATTCATGTCCTAATTACCTCCCCCAAAGCCCCAACTCCTAATAGCATCACCTTGGGTATTAGGATTTCAAGATATGAATTTTGGGGGAACATAAACATTCAGAGCATAGCATAGGCCAATTAAGAACTAGGTATATATAAAAGCGTGGCTCCTTTCTTTTTTGGTACAGAGCTGGTGTATGCCTCAAAATTTATATTTTGCACTCAGAAAAATTCTTCCTTTTATTCCCTGAACTGCTTGTTCATGTGATCTCTATTTCTGTATGTCCAGGTCTTTGATATGTGTATGAGTTGACTGTTTCATTGTGTCGGAACATCTTTTGATTGTGTTAAGAGTTCCAGCTTCTTTTCTTTAAAGATCCTGTTTTATAATCTGCCAGCCTGACCACACTCAGCATATAGTCTTCAAAGTTACGGGTTATGTGAAGCTTTCAAATGAGATATTACTTACTCCTGTTCTTCAGCTGGAATATCAGTTGCTGGGGGAGTTGGAGAAACAATTCCCAAAATGCAGAGCACCTTAGCATTTCTACGATGTTGTCATGCAGGGTATTGTGATAGGCAGAATGCTGGCCTTGCCCCAAAGATGCCAGTGTCCTAATCTCTAGAACCTCTGAATATGCTACCTCACATGGCAAAAGGGACTCTGCCAATATGATGAAGGTAAGGATCTTAAAATGAGGAAAAATTTCTGGATTATCCTAGTGGACCTAATATTATGTAAGTGTACTTGTAAATGAAAGAGAGGGGCAGGAGTTGTGATTATGTGATTGCTGGCTTTGAAGATGAAAGAGGACCATGAGCCAAGGATCAAGGTCAGTCCCTAGAAGCTGGAAAAGCCAAGAAAACAGACTCTCTTGTAGACCCTCCAAAAGGAACAGGAAGGAAGCCCTGCCCAGTCTTAATTGTAGCCCAGTGAGACCCATTTTAGACTTCTGATTTCCAGAACTGTAAGATAGTAAATGTGTATTGCTTTAAATTACGACATTTGTGGCAATTTGTCACATCAGTAGTAGGAAATGAATACAGCTATAAAGTGGAAGAAACGATAGAAAGTTCACTGAGCCTTTTGAGATTAATCTTTAACTCATATTCTAAAATCATATAGCTCCCTGAGTGTCAAACTGATAACTACATAATCACACTTTCACTGTTCTCAGGTTTACTACAAGCAGAATTACCCCATACTGGTGTTCAGGCAGATGAATTCTCACTATGAAATACTTTTTAATTGGCATACTTATGATTGCCTCCAAAATGTTTAAACCTTTTGACAGTTGCATCCATTTTATGAATTTATCTTCAGTAATAAAGATTGAAATGCTCTAAACCACCAAAAATTAGTGGCTTAATCAGAAACTGAGGGTGGTTCCATAAATCCAAAGCTGCTGGTCATTAGACCTCACTGCCATCATTATGTATTTCTTCATCCTGATGCATCTCACATTATTTTTTGACACATTAATGATTTCTGTCATAGGCATATTAACTGTCCACGTGTAAATGTGATGGACACTGCTTTGGTTTAGCATGGGGCTATTTCGATTGGTCATACAGCCAAAGAAGGAAGTAAAGGATGTAAACAGTGTGGCTGCTTATATTTTTTTCCAATATTTGTGGAAGCATCTGTTTCTACATATGACTGGCACAAATGATATCTTTTTGTAAAATATTTCATAATTTCTCCAAAATATACCAGCTTTCTGGTTTTGTTTTTAGAGCTAGAGACTTTGTCTGCTCTCCTGACTTTTTGATATTCTTTCTTTCCTTTTTTTTTCTTTCTTTTTTTTTAAAGATGGCGTCTCATTCTGTCGCCCAGGCTGGAGTGCGATGGCATGATCTCAGCTCACTGCAACCTCACCTCCCGGGTTCAAGAGATTCTCCTGCCTCAGCCTCCCCAGTAGCTGGGATTACAGGTGCCCGCCACCACGCCTGGCTAATTTTGTATTTTTAGTAGATATGGGGTTTTACCATGTTGGCCAGGCTGGTCTCGACGTCCTGACTGCAAGTGATCTGCCCGCCTCGGCCTCCCAAACTGCTGGGATTAGAGGTGTAAGCCACTGTGCCTGGCTGATATGCTTTCATTTTTCACTCCCTTTTTAATCTTCCCCTCCATAACCAGTTTACAAACTACTACAGCTGCCTCTGCAAATGATAGAAGAACAAAAATTAGGAGGAGAGGGGGCTGGAGGAGGAGGAGAAGAAAGAAGCAGAGAAGGAGAAGGACTTCGTAGAAACTAAGGCTGCTTTCAGGCATATAATGTGAGATCTTGAGAGAGAATTAAGGAGTGAATTTCCATGTAACTTTCAAATATTGTAAATAGGCTGCCTCTATTTTTTGCAATTGCCAGGCAATGACAGTGTACTTTACTTCTACTCTCCTCTGGAGGAGCAAAATGAGTGCTCTATGGCCTTAACCTCTATTTCTCTCTTAACTAGATTCAAACGTATGTCATGCTCTGAGCCTTCATTACGTAAGCGATTTTTCTGAAGGTCACTGGGAGCACCATGTTCAATGCCTCTGGATGGTTCACTGTACTGCCGTACAGCCTTGCTGACCATTTCATGATTTTGGGTTCATGGTCATTTTATAGACTGGATTTTTTTCTGTTTTACGTTTCCCATTTTCTTTGTTACTTAGAATTAACCATGACCAGATCAATTAATAAAATAGTTCAGTTTGTCTTATTCTATTTGTGCATTTGGTTTGCAGTTACCTTCACAAATATTTTGGTGGCTAATGAAGTTAAACCAAAGTTTGTCAATCTGATTTTACATAAGCTGTGTGCCAAAACTGTGTTAGGTTCAATAATGCTCATTTTCTTGTTTAATTTTCACAACAACTAAGAATATTATCAGATTCATATTCTCCTTAGATAATTAATAATTAATCAGATTATTATTCTCCTGAGAAGGAGGTGATACTATTCTCGATTTAGACATAAAGAATCTGAGGCTCAGAGAATCACCAGCAGACTGTAATTTTGAGCCTAGATCATCAATGTCTAAATTCTTACTCCTTTTATTATACCATTCTACTAATTTATCAATGATAAATATTTGTTAAATGCATGTTGTGTGCTAGGCATTGCACCCTGTTCTTTATTTACAAACATATGAGTTATTATTATCTCTGATTTTTAGATGAAGAAATTGAGTTTAGAGTTAAATGCTTGCCCAGGATTATGTTGTTATAAGTGCAGAATCAGTAATCAAATTGCTGTGCTGTGTCCTCCAGGGCCTGAGTTCCTACATTGCCATGAGCCATTAAAGGTAAGATGCTAATTAAAGGTGTCCATGACTAATTTTAATGGCTAACACAAGTTTGGTGAAATTGATTTACCATAATATTTTGGTTACTTTTTAGGGCTACTCAGATACACATACTTGAACTGTAGCAGCAAATAGTGAGAGGGGAAGTAAAGATTCTGAGCCTTCTTTCTGGGTTTACAGCAATATTTTGAACTAAGAAGATAAAGTAGAATTAGACATGAGCAAAGCTCCATCCCTTTCTTCTGCAGGTGAGAAAGAAATAGAGGGTGTAGGAGGTAAGCATACCTACCTATTAAGCCTTCATGATTTAGGTATCTGGAGCAGGTGGGACTGGAGCAATTGCCATGAAGTTCACAATTTTAGTGTGGCCTGTGATTTATTTCTTTGGCCACAGCTTACATATCAGGCCTGGGGATTTTTCTGGATTCTGAAGGTTCTAGCTTCCAGCCTTGAAATTATTCTCCTACTTGTAGGTCAGTAAAACAAGAGTTTCTTTACTTGAAAGTTTTAAGTCGACAGTTCCCATGATAAATCACTCCCACTGATAGTGTTTTAGACTTTGTTGGTTCTGCCTTATGGGATTTTCATAGAGTTTCTAAAAGGGAAAGACAAGCACTAGAGTGAAGAATTGTTCTTATTGTGGAAGAATCATCAACCTTGGCTGGACACACAGATCAAGGGGTTCAGGGATGGGTGGCAAAGGATCATTGAGAGGGTTACATGTGACCCTTGCCTAACTATAGTAGTTAATTCAACTCTGCCTACACAATGACATGGATTACTGAGGATATGACTTGTATTATACTCATCCCTCTGACCCCACATCCTAATGTTAATAATGATTCTTAAACCTGGAATTGAGAACTCAAATATAAACCAGTGCCCAGCACATAGCAAGTCCTCAATTAAGTTTACTGAATTAAATAAAAAATTGGAGTTGTATCAGTCAAAGCCATATCAGCTCTAAGCTTCTTAAGAGAAAAATCTGCCCAGAATTTCTCAGGAGGGATTTCTCAACATCGAAGCCATCCTGTTCATATTGGATTTATTGTACTTACATAAACAGGAATACATGAGCAGGGAAGATCAGAAGATCAGTTACCACAATAAGGGTTTTGTACCATGATATACATCATTTTCGCTCCCCTAGGAAAGCACTGCTGATGAAAACAATTTTGGAGGGAGGTGGTCTCAAGAGAGTAGATGTTCAGGTGGAGGTTATCTCTGGTGCTCTGGGCTTCTTATTCATAATTTTCTCTTATGAAAGAGAGTGGTTCTCAACTTCACAATTCCTTTGCTCATTTGGAAATATAGTAGCAGAAAGATGAAGAGAGTTTGTGACCCACAACTAAAGTCTGTGTTCTCTTGTCACTTCATCAAATTAGTTCTGGTGGCATTTGGTTCCCCCCCAGAAATAAATCACTGTTAAATGATTCTTTATAAAGCAGTCCACACATTTATCATACCACAGTGATCTGAACCCATTTAGGGAATTATAAGCTACAGTTGGTCATGTTGCAGGCCTAGCAACTCTGGCCTTGTCACATTGCATCTCTCTCTACTGCCTGTGCTACCATTAATCCTTCAGGACTGAGATTCAAGGCTTTGCCAGTTAGAGGCTTGGAAATAATCATATAAAACATAATAGTGTGGCAAGGTGAGATCGAGCTTTTAATTTTTTTAAGTTCACAGAGAGCAAGAAGACAGATAGGAAAGGACCGGCAGATTGGGAAAAATCAGGAATAAGATGAAATATCCTCAAAACTTTAGCTTTTATGATTCCACCTCACATTCAGTTTAATTATGAAATTTACTGGCAGTGACAATTGGCTTTTGGCATAAATTAATCATGCCAAGCATTATACATGAAATAAAATTTCAATCCTATTTGTTGAACATTTTCTAAGAGCTTGGCAATCTTGCCCAGCACTTTACATAGGGTTTCTCCTTATCTACCTTATGAAATATGTTATTATTATCATTCCCACTTTTAATATGAGAATATTTGGGGATTAGAAGTCTTAAGTAATTTGACAAAGGTCATATAGGCTAGCATAATAGACTAGAAAACAAACTCAGGATGCTGTAATTATTACACTGGAATCATTGTTAGTTTTTTTTTTTTTTAAATGAAGTTGGCATTAGTTTTGTTTTTTAATCTTTAATACTTTTATTTGAGAATTGATAATTAACCATTTTAAGAAAATAGTTACATAAATTTAGAAATCATTTGGAAAACAGGTAAAATTGCTACATTATTTCAATTTATTTTATTTTTAAAATAAATAATATTTTTTTATCTATATTTGAGGGCTATATGAGAACCTAAGACTTATATTGATGTTAATTATTGACTTTTATTTACTGTAGTTTTAGTGAATAATTTAATTGACTATTCTATTAATTCAGTCATCATATGCTAAACCTAGAGTAACTGCTGTTAGTATTTTTTTTTTTAGCTACTACAGATTGAAGTATTTTTGATTAGAGTAAAATTTATTTCTAAAGGTAACCTGAGTAATATCTCTATGTTGTAGATAGATATTACTATCTATAGTAATATCTATGCATATAGTATCTATGTAGTAGCTTTCCAATTTATTTTGCTATTATCTAAAACAAGAAATATATTCTATATTGTTCCAGTAAATGCACACATATAAACACATATATATGAAATTGATACTTCATAAAATATTAGTTACCCTTATTATAATCAGTGCTCACTTGATATTTTACATTTTATCCCATTGTAAAATAGATACTGGTCATGACTCACAGTATTGATTTCATAACTCCCTAATGGTTGTAGCCTGAAGTTTCTCATTTGTTCAAATGTAGTGTGGTGGGAAAGAAAGATGATATGACTCTTCAGACAGAGAGGTCTGGTCCCTACCCTGGTATGTGTTAGTTATATGTCACCTTACCTATAAAATGGTGATTATCAGTACTTCTCAGGGGAGGAGTAAAGCCTGGTACCTAGTAGATAATTAGTAAATATCAGTTTCTTTTGTCTTTAGAGCTCACACTTCATTCCATAGTTTTTTGTTGTTGTTTTGTTTTGTTTTTTTGAGACGGAGGCTCACTCTGTCGCCCAGGCTGGAGTGCAGTCGTGATCTTGGCTCACTGCAACCTCTGCCTCCTGGGTTCAAGCGATTCTCCTGCCTCAGCCTCCCGAGTAGCTGGAAGTATAGGCACTCACCACCATGCCCAGCTAATTTTTGTATTTTTAGTAGAGATGGGGTTTCATCATATTGGCCAGGATGGTCTTGATCTCTTGACCTCGTGATCCACCCACCTCGGCCTCCCAAAGTGCTGGGATTATAGGAGTGAGCCACTGTGCCCAGCCTCATTCCATAGTATTATAGAAAATGTCGAACTGTTTAAGCATTCCAGCACTTTATTTTTTAATTGTTATTATTTTTCTACCCTCAGCATGCATCAGAGGAGCATTCCAGCCCTTTAGTTTGGATTTTCTTGCTATTTCTGATTTTAACTATGTGTGTTCTTCATATCTTGGACTAAAAAATAAAAACAAAAATAGCAAAAAAAAAAAAAAAAAAATTGCAGTAATTTTACAGACCAACATTAAGTACTCTGGAAGCCAGACCAGAAGCTAGGGGCTTGTTAATTTTTATGTATCATCAATGGAAATGACTTTTATTTGTTAATTATTTTTATGACCACCTATTGTAACATCTTCCGACACATATTTCCCCCTCTTTCCCGTCCTCCACTCTTTAACCTTCCTTGCCCATTTTTTGTAGAGGTGCCAGTGAGGTCTTTCTCAGTCAATGCTTCAATCCCATTATTTCCCATCTCAACAGGCTTCACTGGCTCACCATTATCTTTCATGTTAGTCACAGGCTCCTCAGCCTGAATTGAGGCCTTTATGACAGAATTCTAGTCTACCTCTGGAGATGTGCTTCCTTTCAGTGTCCTCTCTGTATTTCATACTTACTGCTTTGATCAAACAAGATGGCCTGTCTTTTTCCAAATGGATCTCACAATTTCCAGGCTCTGTGTATTTCCTTATGTTGTATCCTCTACCTAGAAGACTTTTCTCCTGGTCCATCTGTCCTCATTAAAAACTCCGCTCCTGTTTTCAGATTCCTTGTCTGTTTCATTGTGACTCTTCTAACTGATTCTCTTTCACTCCCACACTACTTCTACTGATGTTGATTTCTCTGAAGCTGGCTCCTAGTGCCTTTTTTCTTCTTAAGGCATGATAGTGTGTCTCAAGTTGGAATGATTTCATGGCTCCCATATGGTTGATTGGTGGTGGGACTTTATCGCTAATGATAATTCAGAAAATAGTAGTAGGACTAATTGCAATTCTGCAGATTTCACCTTAAACATATGCTGCTTCTTGGGCTGTGGAAGTTGGACACATTGAGATAAGATTATTCAGAAAAACAGCAAGGCCGGGCGCAGTGGCTCCCTCCCATAATCTCAGCACTTTGGGAGGCCTAGGTGAGAGGGTCGCTTGAGCCCAGGAGTTTGAGAGTAGCCTGGGTATTATAGGGGTACCCTGTCTCTACAGAAAATTAAAAAAAAAATTAGACAGCCTTGGTGGTGTGTGTTTGTAGTCCCAGCTACTCAGATGGCTGGGGTAGAAATCACTTGAGCTCAGAGGTGCAGGTTGCAGTGAGCTGAGATTGCACCACTGCACTTCAGCCTGGGTGACAGAGCGAGCCCCTGTCTCAAAAAAAAAAAAAAAAAAAAAAAAGAAAAGAAAAGAAAAGAAAAAAATATTAGTAGGTGTAACTGTAATTTTCTAACTTCTGGTTTTAAATATACACTGTTTCTTGGGCAGTGACAGTAGGGTAAAATTACCCAGTTTGTGTAAATCTTATGAGGCTTGATAAATGGACTTAATAATTATCAGATGACGAAATTAAATGAGTCGGTGAATGTTAATGCGTCCCTCCTTCCATATAACTAGATGCCTTGGGACAGTTCCAATATGTGGCATTTATATTGTATTATGATGTGTTAATAATGTGGATCAGAGACAAGCAAAAGTCAAGGATAAATGTAATTTTCTGTGAAATGTATATTTAATACTTTTTAACATTTAGCGGAATTACCTTTGGATGTCAGTTGAACATTACATCCCCTTACTGCCGTGACTGTGCATGGTGTGTGTGTGTGTGTGTGTGTGTGTGTGTGTGTGTGTGTGTGTGTGTGGTGTCTAAGGAGTAAATCTATTAATTCTCTTACTGCAATTTCAAACACTGAAGTATTATAAACTTTCTTTAATTGTATCCAGTTTTATATATTTTGTTGATTCTAAGAGTTTTTATGTATGTGTGTGATATCAGTGAATCAGGCAAATTTCCCAGTGTGTGAAGCTTTTGGGTCAGCTATTAGGTTATTACATCATTTCAGAAATGCTCCGTCTACCTTCTGGTGGCCTTCAGATTTGGTCAAGTAGTGGAGTAGTGCAAAGACTGCTAATATTGTAGAAATCCCGTGACCATACGCAGTGGTTTTTATTTTGTTCTAAGGGGTACACACTTCCATTTGTCTGTTTTCATGCAGAGCACATTTATATGAGGGTAAGTTCAATGGCAACTTGTAGTCTGTAGAGGGATACATTGAGAAATATGTTACTGACCATAAATTACCAATTTGAGATGAATGCGTACTTCAGAGGCCCCACTAGCTCACATTTTTACTGCTGTCCCCTAAAAGCACCTTCAGGTTTATATGCTGAAGATGGAGACCTTCATAGTTAGAAAATTGCATTCCCTCAGGCCACAGGAAATATTGCTTGACATTCTGTAACACTATTTGATGTTCTTAAAACAGCATGCTATGTAGATACTACTCTAGGTCATGTCTAATTTTTTAATCTGTATTTATAAATACTATGAAGCTTGTAGTTTTTAAGAATAGTAATGTTTACATTTATATAATTTGATGGAATGACTTTTCCCTGTAATATAAAATTAATTTAATGTTTAGTATAAAGGAAATAACCAGGTTGTATAGTTGTAGGTTGTGCAACTACAGGTTGTGTAGTTGCAGGTTGTGTAGTTGACTTGTGTATTTTCACTTCCTCCTACTGATAACATAACCAGAGGCCTGACCAATGCTGGTGAAATAACCAACAAGGTTGTCAGGCAGACCTTTGCGTTTCAATGCAAATTCAACAGGGAATGGGGTGGGCATAGCTTTTTTTTTTTTTCTGTATTATATCAAGTAAGCTGAATATATGCAAGGTTAGAGTTTAAATGTAATGATTAGTTTTATTCATATACATTTAAAATCTAATATTCTATAAAATGCTTAGCACCATACCTGATACATTGTGAGCATTCAGTAAACTGATATTATCCTTTAAGAAGCATTTACCACAGAGGTTAAGAGCATATGCTCTAGAGCAAAGTTGCCTAAACTATTTCTGCCTCTGTTTCATCATTTCTAATATAGGGATAGATCACTTACTTCATAGAACACTGTTAAATCCATATAAAGCATCTATAACAGTGTTTTTAATAAGTAAAAAAAAAGTCAGCTAAATATTAGTTGTTTATTAATTGTAATATATCCTAAAGCAACTTATTTCTTAACATAGACTTCTGCACATTCTTGGAAAATTAATCTCTTTTTTTTCCTTGCAATTTTTTCGGATATTTGAAACTATAAGTATCTTCACCCAGTTGTAGGACATATGTTTTTCTATTTTTTCCCCTTGTTGGAGAAATCTATTTCTACGGGACAAGCTGGTTATTTGTCTACAGATCCTCCCCTGGGGATTCTGTAGCAGCTACTTCAAAGCTATCTCAGCTTGCACTTAATCATTTGAAACATCAGATAACTTGCTTGTTCATTTTATGCATGTTTTCTTATTGAGGAAATTAGTCAACCTAAAATGAGCACCAGAAGATTATTTTTCTTGGTTTTACTCTTAAAGTCATTCTCAAGCATGTTATCTTGGAAGAGCAGGACACTCTCCTGCAGCTTTTAAGAATGACTGAACTGGAGAACATTCTGTTTAACCACAAAACTCATGTTCCCTCTGTTTAATTTCTTAAAGCTTGCCCTCCCTTCAGTGCAATTACCATTTTTCTTACACATTAGGAGGACAAAATTTGTTTGCTTCCTCTTTGGGGGAGGATGTTTATTTATTTAGAAGATACTTTTTGAGTTCCTACTGGTCCACCGGGAACTATCGTAAGTAAGTTGAGGATACAGGGATGAGCAAAATGGACAAATTCTTTGTTCTCATGGACCCCATAGGAGAAGAAAGACAATAGCTAGTAAGCAAGTAATACATTTTTTTAGATGGCTAATTTTTGTATTTTTAGTAGAGACGGGGTTTTGCCATGTTGGCCAGGCTGGTCTGGAACTCCTGACCTCAAGTGATCCGCCCACCTCAGCCTCCCGAAGTGCCGGGATTACAGGCATGAGCCACTTCGCCTGGCCAACAAGTAAACATTTTTGACTACGTGGAAATATGATGAAGAAAATGATGAATAGGAAAATGGGACTAAGAGGCAAGAAGGGCGAAGCATCTGTGAGGAAGTGGTATGTGGACAGAGATTTGAATGCTGACAGGGAGGCAGCTAAGAGACTCTCTGAACAAGGAAGTATCCAGGCAGCAGGAACAGCATGGGCCAGGGCTCTGGGGCCAAAACAAGCTCAGTCTGGCTGAGAAAGGGAATAAATGACTGAATACATTTCTGTAGCCTTCTATGTTCCAGGTGCTATCCAAGATGCCTGGGATACGTCAGCCAACATATTTGCAATGTTTTGCATAGTTGTCCTCTCCAAAACTCATGTTGAAATTTAATCCCCAGTGTAGCAGAATTGAGAAGTGGGGCCTTTAAGAGGTGATTAGACCCTGAGGGATCTGCCCTCAAGAATGGATTCATCCACTCATGGATTAATGGATTAATGACTAATGGACTAATGAGTTGTCATGAAAGTGGGGCTGGTGGCTTTATAAGAAGAGGAAAACAGACCTGAGCTAGGACACTCAGTCGTGTGACAGCCTGTGCCACCTTGGGACCCTGCTGAGAGTCCCCACCAGCAAGAAGGCCCTCACCAGATGTGGCCTCTCTATTTTGGACTTCTCAGCCTCCATAACTGTAAGAAATAAATTTCTTTTCTTTATAAATTACCCAGTTTCAGTTTATTTTGTTATCAGCAACAGACTAAGACAATAATGCATGATTTTTTCTAAGTAAATTACGTACAATATTAACTGATCAGTGTTTTTAAAAAAATGTTTGTATGCAGGGAGGTAAGAGTGCAGGAATAGGTGGGCTACAGTGTAAAACATTGAGGTCAAGGTAGATCTCATTGAGCAGGTGGCATTTAAACAAAATATTGAAGGAGACGGGGCAAGTTTGTCAGATGGGTATGTGGGAGAAGGAATTACCAGGCACAGGTAATAGCTAGTACAAAAGCCATAAGGTAGCAGTAGGCCCAGCTTGTTCCAAGTGCCTCAAGAAAGCCTCTGTAACTGGAACAGAGTGAGTGAGATGAGTGAGGCGGAGAAGAGGTTAGAGAAGTGATAAGAGGTGGCATCAGGCCAGTCTTTATAAACCACTGTCAGGACTTCAGTTTGATTGAAACGAGGTGCCGTCTGGTAGGTAGCTTTGGGGTCTAGACTGGGGGAGGGGTGGAGCGAAGTTAGGAGCAGGGTGACTTGTTAGCAGAATAGTGGAATAAGCCATGAGCCACACTCTGGTAGCTCTTACAGGGGCATGGTAGAGATGATGGGACTTTGTCAGATTCTGAATATATTTAGAAGGCTTCAGAAGTGAAGTATGAGAGAAAGAAGAATCCAGGATGTGACTCCAAGTGTTTTGTCCTGAAAAAATAGAAGATTGAGATGGGAAAGACTAGTGCTGGAACAGGATTGGATGAGGTGAGGAGTGGCTGTGTAAAGCAGGAGACACCCACCGTTCCCAGGGCGTAGTTCTGTATCTGCCTTCCTGAGTTAGGCTTGGCAGTACGACTGGCTCTGGCCGGTGGGTCATGTCGATGTGAGACAAAAGCAGGGGACGGAAATGTGCTCACAGGTCGGGCTCAGCCTCTTGTGATGCAGTCATTTTCATGAGAAGAGCTTTCCTGGGGCAGACGTTGCCCTCTTAGCCTGGACCCCAAGTGAATGCAAGCGACACAGAGCCACCCCAGCTAAGCCCAACTCATCCCACATTTGGAAGGAGGGCTGCCCATGGAGCCTGCTTTAGATTACCAGACCCTACAGAATCAAGAGAATTAATAGCTACTGTTGTAAGCCAATGAGTTTGGAGGTGGTCTGTTGTGCAGAAGTTTTGTGGCAATAGCTCGGTAATAGAGAATCCAGGGAGTGAAGTGAAATAGGGAGTTGGATATAGGAGTCTGGAGTTGAGAAGAAGTCTTGGTTGGAGACAAAAATGTAAGCGTCATTGGCATACCAATGGTATTTAAAACCTCAAGGCAAATGAGATCACCATGGGAGTGAATGTAGTAGAGAGGGTGACCGAAGATTGCATTACTACATCATTACAGTGTCTGGGAGAAGAGGAGCAACCCATGAGGAGGAAGGAAAATGCCCTACAAATGAAATGGATGAAAACAATATCTAGGAGGAGGAAGTGACAAACGATGTCAAAGGCAACTGCCAAGAATTGGTCATTGGATGTGGTAACCTGGGGAGAATTGTTGACTTTGATAAATACAGTTTTATGGGAGTGGTGGAGGTGCAAGCCTGATTAGAGTGATTTTAAACATGAATATAGGCGGAGAGCAATTGGAGATAGAGAGCAAAGTAACTTTTTGAGGAGTTTGTGGGAAGGAGACAGAAATGAAATTAAACAATGGCCTCCTCACAAAGGGAGTGCTAAACCATGGTAAGGGTGTACTTTATTCTGAGGTGGGAGGTAGTTGAAGTGTTTAAATAATGACCTATTTGTCTTTTAGATATTGCTCTGACTGCTGTATAGAGAAGGATCTGGGGTGAAAGGGAGCAGAACAGTTATAAGGCTATTTCTGTTTCCTAGGTGAGAGAGTGTGTTGGCTTCAGCTGTAGCCCTGGAAATGTGGAAAGTCATGTGTAAATTTCACATAGGGGTAATGGTATTAGGTAGACAGCAATGTGGGATCTTTAGCTTAAGGAACTTAAAAAAGTTTTTGTGATCAAATGAAAAATCACAAATGTATATGAGAATTATGTTTTGTAACTTCTCTTTAACTCTACCTTATCTTATGTAAATCATACTTGTTCGAAGCAATATATATTGGTTACTTTATTAAAATTTACATTCTGTTATTTTTTGAAATAATTCCTGTTGTCTATGATAAAATGGATATGACTGGCCAGGCATGGTGTCTGACACCTGTAATCCCAGCAATTTAGGAGGCCAAGGCAGGAGGATCACTTGAGGTCAAGAGTTCGAGACCAGCATGGCCAACATGGTGAAACCCTGTCTCTACAAAAAATACAAACATTAACCGGGTGTGGTCGTGGGCGCCTGTAATCCCCAGCTACTCATGAAGCTGAGGCAGGACAATTGCTTGAACCCAGGAGGTGGAGATTGCAGTGAGCCAGTTGTGCCTGCACTCCAGCCTGGGTGACAAAGTGACACTGTCTCAAAAAAAAAAAAAAAAAGTGGATACGGTAATTTTTCTCCTTTCCAAATTATATTTTGTTCCATCCTGGATCATTCAATCTACACTGGCGTATTTCGCTCAAGTGACATTAGAGATGGTTTCTGGCATAATATCCTTGTCTGAGTCTGTGTGCAAAATAACTTTTTTAAAAAGTAGAATAAGTTCTATGATCTGTAGTTGGGATAGGGATTAAACAACAACAGCAAAACAGACTTTCACTTCCTTGGATCTCAGATTTATATGTATAGAGAATTGGTTTTACACAAATAGTGAATAAAGTATTTTGCCAAGTGTGTTTTCAGTAGAGACTTGAATGATTGTCTGTGATCTGTTTTGCTCTTACTCCACGTTCAGAGGTTCCCATGGGAACCACTCCCAATTCGTGGGAAGAGTCAAATTTAACAAACAATACAGAAAAGCCATTTAATCATCCTCTGTGTGATCCACAAAAGTGCCAGAAATACGGAGAAAATGAAATCACTAGAATCTCTATCTGTATGGGCCTGCCCAGAGAAAAAAGTGCTGCTCATGGTAAATAGATTTGATAGATGGCAGAAAAACACCAGTGTCCTAAATCGGACAATAACAAAAAACCTCTACCATCATCCATCTCCTTCAGATACCTTTTCAAAATTTGTTAAGTGTTTTGTGTCCTAGACTTTGGCATCTTGCCATTTTAATTTAACTATTTTTCCCCTGAAAGATTTGTTTACAGAAAAAGCTTGGGATCATAATACAGTAAACCTTATACATAATCTTCTCATTATGTTCAGAAAGCTAATTTTAAACCTAATTTCCCCATCTCTGTCTCTCTCTATTCCAGCGCTTACCTGACTGCATTAATTAATTCCTGTGCAGCAATGAAAATTTGACTCAGTTACCTGACCTCTTACCTTCTGATTGCAGAGGCTCTGTCTCTTACAGGGGTGTGGGACACCTGGTGCCACAAGACATGTGAACACAGATTATCTGTACCTGGGAGGTGACTTTGGTGAGATCGGAGACATTGGAGTCCCCCAGGAGCAGCTCCTCAGCAGACTGGGGATAAGAACAGAGGGCACCTACAACAATCTATGTATTACAGAACACAGCTCTTTTTCTTTTGCGAACACAGCTGTTTTTCTTTTGCCTGACTTGACTGAAAACTGTTTTTAAGTGAATTAAGTGTTTCAAGTGAATTAGGTGTTTCAGCTATGTCGCCAGTGGGCACTGAATCCTAAAACAGTGATCTGGAAGGGTCTTGGTGACCATGCTATCCAGGCACTGTGTGATTTGGACCTCCAAGTTGGGTTCATCTTCTCCCTCTCCCCGTGCTCTCTACTGTGAAACCACATTGGTCTTTCGCTTCCTCCAACACAGCTAGCTCTTGTCTGCACCAGAGTCTTTGAACTGTGGTGCATTTTACGTGAAATACCTCCAAATGATTCTTGTTCATCCTTAAGATCTCAGAATAGATGTCATTTCCTCAGAAAGCACCACCTTCTTGACCCTCCAGCCTACAGGAGGATTCCCTGGACTGTGTTGTCATAGCACCTTTGCTTTTCTATCAAAATACTTAACATAGTTCATAAATTGTTTCATAGATGAGGGGGTGGTTAGCTCGGGTTGCTTTTTCTCTTCTCCAGTAGGAGATTTCAGAATCACTCCCCTTAGAATCATTTATATGACGTTTTCCCCTGAGGGCAGGCCAGTGGCATCACTGCTTCAGAAGGGGGTATAATCAGGGTGAAGAGCAAAAATGCTTGGTATCTTTGAGGGAAAAGAAATGAAGTTTTGGAGAGCTGGTAGGTGCCAGAGCTGTTCCTGCCTCAGTGCTTCCATAACCAGCTGGGGACTTAGGAGGTGGCTGTTTGTGGGATTCAAAAAACGGAACCATGGGAACCTTGGAAGCCCAAGTGCTGGGCGTCTTCGATGAGCTTAGCATTCAGAAGAGAAATTGCGCTTCATAGGCCATGTGGGGTCTCTGCAAAAACCTGTATACAGCAGAGTTCACTGTAGCAATTGTGCAGCGCCTTCCTCAGCAGCGTCCTCAAGCAGCGCCACCGTGTGGCAGCAGTAAGCAATGGCCGTGATCGGATTCCTGTCTACTCCCTGGTGTGGATGTCCTCGGTGGACTTCCTGTCCATTATGCATGTGGGACATCAAGAGATAAATCGGAAAAATAAGAAATACAGCTGTATATGAAGCCCGGTTTGCATAAGTCTGTAAGATCCATTGTAGACCCTCGGTAAATGTTTGTTTTGGAGATGAGGAAATGGAGGCAGAGAGAAGGCAAGTCATTTATCACAGACAGCCTTAACTCTGGGCAGAGTTAGGACAAGAATATGTGAACCTTCTGGCCCCAGTTTTGGTAGTTCTGCAGTTGAAAGATACCATGAAGAAGGATGATGTGTATTAAGAGACCATGATCCGATCACTCCTTATGAGATTACTAAGAGCTATGGATTGCTAGGGCTATTCCTGGCTATTTGGGGAGAGGGAAGTCTGACCCTCTTGGATGCTTATTTTATCTCTGGCAACCATTTTGGGGTCATTAATATTTCTCATCTGCATGTCTGTACCTCTTCCTTCCAGTTTTCCTAATGACCTTCTTCCTTTTTGCCTGCCTCCTTGCATTTCTGTTTCGTTGGTTTACCAAATAGATTTCATTGTGAGGTATGTGTCATTGAGTCAAATGTATCTTCTCTAAAGAAAGAGAAGTTCTGGTTCCTGTTCTGAAATTTGTCTTACACATTTAAAAATGGAAGAAGATATTTAAAAGTAAAATAAATTAAATAAGCACACATTAATATAATGAGATTACATAAGACCTGGTGGATAATATGTGAGACTGGGTTGAGACTGATGAGTGCTGGCTTCTTAGAGGAGGAAGATTTTAAAGATATGCGATATGAAAGTAGAGGGAGGAGGTGTGCACTCCGACGAGAAATGAGACAGGTGGGGAAGTCCAGTGTACATGTGTTTACGGGGGTAGTGAGAAGAGAGTTGGCAAAAGTGTATGGGATTATTCAGAACTATCTGAGGAAAAGATATCTGGCTTAGGGAAGGAGTTCCTGGAGTCAATGGAGACTTAAGCTGTTAAAGGAAAATAAAAGTGAAAAAAATGAAAAAAACCTTGGAGTAGTTTTTGGGCTCAAAATCTCACTTTGCTGTTACTATCTGGGTGACTTTGGACAAGGTATTTAAGATATGAATGTGTTTTCTCATCTATAAAAATGTGCTTTTGTGAAAATCAAGTAAAATGTCCTATGAGATGCCCTAAAACAATACTGGCCTAGAGGAGGTGTTCAATAAATGTAACTTTTACACTTTATACCAATTTCAAATTCTCATCACTAAGTTATAGTTTCGAATGAATGTTTTCAGTTTATCTTGATGTTGCTCCTGACTTCTAAATTTTCTGTTTGGATTTTCTTAGAAATTAATAATCTTTCACACATAGGTATCAAATAAATCATTGTTTTCATTTAAGAAACATGGATAAATTGGCACACACACAAAATCATTCTCAGAAATCTATCAAAACCAGTTAAAAGAACCCCAAATAAGGAAGGACAATTGCATTAGTCATGAAATTAGAGTGGAGCCTCAACCTCAAACCCTAAATTACAAAGACTAGTTTTTGAATTCAATTTAGTAGAAGCTGCCAGGATTTCATACATATGTTCTTTAATTTTGCATATACTGCATATACGGGAAATGAAAATGTTTGAAGGGGCTTTTAAACCCTGGTAATTAGGACAGGGTGGCAAAGTGACACATCAAAGTTTATGTTCCAGAAAAAAAAAGAAACTTGTAACAAATGACTTACAAAGGGCGCATTTTTTCCCCAAAAGTATTAATGTAAGAAGTTTAGATATGTTTCTAAAAGTCTACCATCCCTCATTATTTGTCCATCATTATTTCAGTACAAACATACCCAATGTTTCATAAAATATATTTCATTAATAATTAAGACATACAAGCTTTGATTTAACAAATTCTTACCACATGAATGTGGTTGTGGTCTCAACCACTGGTAAAAGAATTATGGGGGGCACATTCAGCTGCTGCAGTAAAGACAACCATTGTAAAATGCTCACCTCTCAGATGAAAACGGTTGGGCAGGATGCCCTCCTATTGTTTGCTCCTCCACATCTGAAAAGAACGTAGACTAAGTGGAGTGAATCCTCACTGATACACGGAAGTGAATATGTCCACACTGGCAGCATTGATAAACAGCAGCAGGTTTCCTTAATATGAGAATCAGAGTAGTTACAGCATAGATGAGTTTTTGAGCCTGCATAGAAAAAGTCCAGAAAACATGCAGCACGCACTGCTGGTGAGCATTAACTCACTCTTGTCATTTGGGAAAGAGAACCCATTGTTTCTAGATCTTCAATTTCTGCAGAAAAGCATGGAGTCTGTTACTCTTCGTTTTTTTGTTTTGTTTGTTTTGTTTTTGGAAGAGTGAAATCTCCAGCTTTAAAAATGTTGGCAACAAATACAACATTCTTTTTAAAGCATAGTCAGTGTAAGCATCGTTGGTGGGCTAGACAGGACATACCTGTGAGCCACATTTGACTCACAGGCTTTC
Organism: Gorilla gorilla gorilla; assembly: GCF_029281585.2. Classification (NCBI taxonomy): domain Eukaryota; kingdom Metazoa; phylum Chordata; class Mammalia; order Primates; family Hominidae; genus Gorilla; species Gorilla gorilla. Next base: position 11,948,430 of record NC_086017.1, read on the forward strand.
AGTTTGCAGTCTCTGAGCTCTAGTGTATGAAGTTGGAATCCCGAGAGGCAGCAAGTGGGATAAAATGAAGGCTCAGAACAAGTCAGACCTCTTCGTAGCAGGCCTATAACTTCTTCCTGGAGCACCTTGACTCTCTTAGCACAATACAGGATCTGATCTGAGAGAGAGTTGTGTAAGATTGATGCTCCAGAATTATACTGCATACTTTTGACCAGAATATTTTCATTTTCAGTATGAACACATTGCTCTCTTAAGTATTTTTTGCATTTGTAAAAGAAAATAATAAGCCCCAACATATCCCTGAAGCTTACAATATCTGTGCCCCAAACTCTTCCTTATGAACTTTCTTAATATTTTAACAATATCAAAACAGAAAAAAAATTGTTAGGCATAAATTATCTACTTATTCTGACCTATATCAGGTTCTTTTTCAAGCTTTTCAAAAGATGACACAAAAGCCAGTTCAACCTGAATATTGGAAAAGAATTGAAGGGTTCTCTGAGCATTGGGAAAGGATACAAAAGGCATCAGAAGGTTGGCTTTGAGACAGTTGCCATGAAAGGTATCTCATTTTCCTGCCCCGGAGATTTTATATTAAATGGATTATCTGTCTGTCAAGCATTTTGAGCATTCCCCTTCACTTCTTTCCCTGAGGACTATTGCAGCATCTTACCATGTGAGGTGGGCCATATTTTTTTTTTGCAGATGATTTATAGAATATGAGATATATAAGCAGCCATTAACACATCTTGTTTTATTTTTAAAGTTATGTTTGAATGGATTATGTTTGTCCCACAATCATTTTTTAATCTGAATAATAAGGTCAATTTGACACAGCTCTTTTTTTTTTAACATTTAGTTTAATCCTTTAACAAACCTTGCCCTCATTTCTGTTTAACCTTGGACCACCTGCTTTGGCTGGTTATGTAATTCGCAAATTAGAAAATGACTATTTCTTTTTTCTTGTTATTGGACTCCAAAACTCACCCAAATTCTTTTTCTTTGCTTTGTGTTTCCTCTCTGTCTTCCTAATTTCTTATGCCTGTATTAATAAAATGGCTTGAGAGATAATAGTCTAGTTAAATGCATAGTTTCCTAATTTGCTTATGGAAAAGCTAAAGTAGACTGGAAAGAACATGTTACTAAATTATAATTTTAAATTTTTTATGATTGAATGTCAGTCTCACTGTGATCCTTTTATGACTCTATAAATATGCTTTCTTTTGAATGCTGGAGGTGGAAGGCAGTTTGGCGGTCACCTGGACTAAAACCATCGTTTTACTGAAAAAGCAATTGTGAACTAAATAGGAGAGGTCTCTTGGCCAAGGTCAAACATAAGCTGGTGGCAAAATCAGGAGAGAGTCTTGTATCCTGGTTAAGAGGTATAAGGATCCAGAGTCAGACAAAACTTCATGTCCTGGATGGCCTTATATTAGTTATCTTGCTATGACTTCTGGCAAGTCAAATAACTCTTCTGAGCCTCAGTTTCAAAAATTTTAAAATGTAGATTATCATATTGCTCACTGTTATTTATAATGTGGAATAAGTGATAGATTCCACATCAACTGCGTGACATCTAACACCTAGTCAGCTCTCAGTAAGTTGTTACTGTTATTGCTGCATCTCTCATAATCATCACTCTGATCACCTGTCTATGTTTGTGTCATCACACAGCTCTAGCAATGTTTCCAAACCAAAGAAAGGGTCTCTTAAACTTCCTCAGCAAGGGCTTGGCATCTGTTGTCATTTGTTGACTGTTTCTCAGATGGTTCAGGAATGTATACAGTGCGTATTACTAAGTTTGCAGCTCCCCTTGATTTCCATTCGTCACATTTGGTCCATAAATTCAATCAATATGTATTGAACACCTTCCTTCTGTACACAAAGCTCTACTAGATCCCTAGGATACAGGGTGAACAAGAAGGCGTAATCCCTCTGGCCTGGGGCTTATGTTTGGAGTTGGGAGAATAGAAGCTAAATAACTAATCATACTGTTGTTTACTTATGGTTGTGTTCAGTGGTTAAAGGTGAGTACCAAGTGCTAAGAGTGAGTAAAAGAGGGGAGTCAAAGATGGAGGCTTCTCGGACAAGTAGGTCTTAGCTAGGCATGACCTAAGGTATAATTCTTTTTATTTTGAAGGGATGGTATCTGAGGAGGTACAGGAAGCAGAAATCATTGAAATTTTAGGGATGAATAGAAAGTCATTGTGGCTGAAGCAAGGGGATGCTGGAGGATAAGGATGGAAAGGAAGGAGGGGCTGAAACATTAATTTTTAGGCCATGTTAAGTTTTCTGGGCTGCATTATAAGAAAATAAATGGAATGTTATTGAGAGGTTATACACAGAAAAATATCATCACCAGATCTTTTAAAAAGATAATTTTAGTGCTTCATGAAGAACAAGTAGAGGAAGCAGAGAGAACTGCTTGGGGTCGGGGTGGCTTGTAATAGAGTGGGGGCAGTGGAGGTGGAGAGAGATCTGAGAAATACAAAGAGGTACAAGGAACCAGCCTGGTGTGTGACTGGTGTGTCAGCGGAGGCAGAGAGAGATGTCAAGAATGACTCCACTTTTGACGTGAACTCCAGTCATCATGAATGTTGGAGTAAGACTGGTCCATGATCATATTTTTTTCCTGGTGAAATAAAGCACGGAGGATTTCCGAGTTCTGGAAAAAGACCGATTGAAATGAGAGGTGAAAAGAGAACGCTAAGTATGATGAGGACAGAAGACATACTTTAAATATAAGTAGTAAGAACATCAAATACTAGGAGCCAGTATAGTTAAGTTATGAATTGTGAGGTTTGTGTATGTTAGAGTTGAGGAATTCCTCTTTCTTGCTGTTTTGATGGGCACAGTGTTCTTCCACGAGAGTAATCAGATAAACTACTTAGGTCAACTCGATTAATCTCTTTTAAAAGAAGCCTGGGATAATCTGCTCCGTTCTTTGACATAAATTGATTGATTAGAATGTTTGCATCCCCAAATTAAGGTAAAACCCACTGCCATTTTACAGAAGGTATTGATCTTATGTCTGTTAAAATTGTATCTTTAAATTTTTTTGTTTAGTTTTATTCTTTTTCAGTGAGAATCCAGATTTCAAACTAAATGTAGTGTAGGTGTGAATGATACTAAAATACCACATAATTTAGTGTAGTTTTCCTATATGCATTATATTCATTTCAGCGCATTATGATTTCAACTGTGTTTGTACTTGAATTACTCATTTTTGTTTATCAACATGAGGTTTCCATCAGATCCAGAATCAAGTAGTTTTTGTTTAGAGTTCATTTAGTAAAAAAAATTTCTTATGAATGTTCTCATATATGTGCATGTATGCATGTTCTCATATATGCACATGTATGCATGTTTTAAAAAGATAATAGAATCCTGTTATTGCCAAGAAATTTGGGGGTAAGACCATGGTGGCAATTTAAGCAGGTTTTGTTTTGTTTTAGTTTTGTTTTTGAGATCTTTCTTTCTCCCAGCTACCTATCAAATAATAAAGGAGGGAAAACTGTGTCCCACAACTGGAAAACCCATAAGGCTCCCCAGTCATCTACCTCAAATCTTGAGGAGTCTCCAGAGCTATCATTGTGCAAAGAGATGTGGGGGAGCTGTTCTGACCTGTTTATTGACTCAATAGTATGTGTCATTCAAATTTAGGGAATGGAGAAAGATGCTGTTGCCATTCTGCTGGCCATGTTACTTGTCAAAGCCCATAACCACAAATGTTTGGAGAAAATTTAAAGTTGAATATAGGAGAGAACAATAATGATATGGAAGTTTCCTGTCCTACTCAGGAGGATATCACATTTATCAAATAAAAGAAACAATAAGAAAACAGGGCTGGGTGTGGTGGCTCATGCCTGTAGTCCCAGCACTTTGGGAGGCAGAGGCGGGTGGGTGGCTTGAGTCCAGGAGTTTGTGACCAGCCTGGGCAACATAGGGAGACCCCATCTCTACAAAATATATAAAAATTAGCTGGGTGTGGTAGTGCACACGTGTAGTCACAGCTACTCTGGAGGCTGAGGTGGAAGGCTAGCTTGAAGCCAGGAGGCTGAAGTTGCAGTGAGCGAAGGTCATGCCACTGCACCCCAGCCTGAGCAACAAAACAAGACCCTGTCTCAAATTATACTACAAGGCTATAGTTACCAAATCAGCATGGTACTGGTATAAAAATAGCCAAGTAAACCAGTGGAACAGAATAGGGAACCCAGAAATAAAGCCAAATACTCATAGCCAACTGATCTTCAACAAAGCATACAAAAGCATAAAGTGAGGAAAAGACACCTTATTCAATAAATGGTTCAGGGAAAACTGGCAAGCCACATGTAGAAGAATGAAGCTGTGTCCTCATCTCTCACCTTATACAAAAATCAACTCAAGATTCATCAAAGACTTAAATCTAAGACATGAAACCATAGAAATTCTAGAAGATACATCAGAAAAAGTCTTGTAGATATTGGCTTAGGGAAAGAATTCATGACTAAGGACCCAAAAGCAAATGCAAGAAAAACCAAAATAAATAAATGAGACCTAATTAAACTAAAAAGCTTCTGCACAGCAAAAGAAATAGTCAGCAAGGAAACAGACAACCCGCAGAATGGGAGAAAATATTTGCAAACTATGCACCTGACAAAGGACTAAAATATCGAGAATCTGCAAGGAATTCAAGAAAAAAAAAACTAATAATCCCATCAAAAAGTGGGCAAAGGACGTGAATAGACAATTCGCAAATGGAGATACACAAACAGCCAATAAACATATGAAAAAATGCTTCACATCACTAGTTATCAGGGAAATGCAAAATAAAACAATAATGAGATATAATCTCACACAAGTCGAAATGACTGTTATTAAAAAGTCAAAAAATAATAGATGTTGGCCTGAAAGTGGTGAAAAGGTAACACTTTTACACTGCTGGTGAGAATGTAAACTAGTACAACCACTGTGGAAAACAGTATGGAGATTCCTTAAGGAACTAAAAGAGAGAGCTAAGTTGTGAGGATGCAAAGGTATAATAATGATAAAATGGACTTTGGGGATTCAGGGGAAAGGGTAGGAGGTGGATGGGGGATAAAAGACTACATGTTGGGTACAATGTACACTGCTTGGGTGATGAGTGCACCAAAATCCCAGAAATCACCACTAAAGAACTATCTATGTAACAAAAAACCACCTATACCCCCACAACTATTGAAATAAAAAAGAAAAAAAGGAAAGCAAAATTGAAACAAAGAAGAAAGAGAGATTGCTTGAGGAAAAAAAACAACAACAAAGTATACCCTTTAGTAGAGATAGTAAATATCAGAATGGATGCTACTGGATGCTACTGACCAAATTAATTAACTGGAAGGCTGAGAAAATTCGCATAACTGTAAGTAAAAAAGAGGTTTTATAAGAGAGAGGATGACGCACATAGGATAGGTCTTGGGGCTCATCTCATTACTAATAATAGGAATTTTAGAAATAGAGAACAGATGAGAGGAAGGAGGAGAACTAACAGATTACCATTTCCTCTAAGCCGAACCTAATTCTTAAAGCCTTCACATTGAATGACCTCACCACAAGCTGGTGAAGATTAATGAAAATAAAAAGTTTTAGACATACCATGATGGAATTTTGAATTCCAAGGTAAAGAGAAAATGTATACAAAAGTTGACACAGAAAAACAATTAGTTACCTTCAAGGCAAAGAGAATTTGACTATTATCCAGTTTCTCATCTACCACAGAAAATGCTAGTGGACAATGCAACATTCCTTTCAGAACTGTGAGTAAAAAGGGTTGCAATCATAGTATTCTCTCACCAGACACAGTGTGCTCATGTTTGACGGAAAAATGTGCGTTTTGATACATGAAAGGACTCAAAGTATTGTGCAAATGTACTGTTTAAAAAAAAAACAACAAAACAAAAGGAGGTAGTAGGAGGAGACTTAAGGATGTACTATAGCCAAAATGAAAATGAGTCAAAATATATCACAAATAGGTCACAATATGAGAAGGGGTGCAAGATATATGGGTCACAAATGCTGCTACAAGACTGGCCCTGGGCAGATTGCAGTAATATCACCTAAGGTGGCCAGGCCTGGTGGCTCCCGCCTGTAATCCCAGCACTTTGGGAGGCTGAAGCAGGTGGATCATCTGAGGTCAGGAGGTCGAGACCAGCCTGGCCAACATGGTGAAACCCCATCTCTACTAAAAATACAAAAATTAGCTGGGCGTGATGGCGGGCTCCTGTAATCCCAGCTACTCCAGAGGCTGAGGCAAGAGAATTGCTTGAACCCAGGAGGCAGAGGTTGCAGTGAGCTGAGATCGCGCCATTGCACTCCAGCCTGGGTGACAAGAGCAAGACTGCATCTTAAAAAAAAACAAAAACAAAAAAAAACCACCTAATGAGATTTTCTTTCCCCAGCTTTATTGAAGAATAGTTGAAAGATAAAAATTGTTTACATTCAAGGTATACAACTTGATTATTTTGACATATGTGTACATTGTGACAAGATTACCACAATCAAGTTAGTTAACATAGTTACCTTTTTTTGTTGTGGTGAGAATACTTAAGACATACTCTCTTTGTAAATTTCAAGTATACAATACATTATTATTAACTATATTCACCATGCTGTACATTAGGTATCCAGAAATCATTCATTCATTAGGTATCCAGAAATTATTCAAAGTTTGTGCCCTTTGACCAAAACCTCCCTGTTACCCCCACACCTGCCCCCTGGTAACCACCATTCTATTTTCTGTTTCTATGGGTTCAACTCTTTTGGATTCCACTAATAAGTGAGATCATGCGGTATTTTTCTTTCTGTGCCTGGCTTTCTTCACTTTGCATAATAATGTCCTCTAGGCTCATTGATGTTGTAACTGGCAGAATTTTTTTTAAGACTGAAAAATGTTCAGCTGTGTGGAATATTATATTACTATTAATATTATACGCTATATTTTATATATACCACAATTGTGATGGGTGTACCACAATTTCTTCAATATCAGGGCTATTATGAATAATGCTGTAATGAACGTGGAAGTTCAGCTGTCTCTTCGAGAGGGCTATTTTATTTCTTTTGGATATATACCCAGAAGTGGAATTGCGGGGTCATATGACTGTTCTATTTTTAACTTTTTGAGGAATCTTTACTGTTTTGCATAATGGTATATTCATTATAATGCATAATGTCAATTTATATCCCCATCAACAGTGTTTAAGGGCTTCCTTTTCACCACGTCCTTGCTCAATATTAGTATTCATCAGGGAAACGCAAATCAAAACCACAATGAAATCTCATCTCACACCGGTTAGGATTTTTTTTGGTTATTATCTATTATTTTTGATAATAATTATTATCAAAAAGTGAAAAGATAACAAGCAAGGGAATTCTGCCAAGGAGACTTTAAATGCTGATTCCTGGAGTCCAAAGTGAGAGATTATGAGAGTGTAAACCTGAGATAGGTCCCAGCAGTCTGTATTTTTAATAAGTTCTCCAAGTGACCTGACAGCCAGATTTGGTAACCTGAGAGTAATGAGTTCAATAAAATATATTACAATTAAGTTATTATTGATAATGTAAGTTATGAAATATTAATGAAATGGTTAAGAAAGGATCCTCAACTGCAAGGACAAAAATGCAATCATTTTTATCTGAAAGTAAATTCTAGCTTATTTCAAGAGAATCTAGGTGCTGTGTGTATGTTGTGGTGAATGCTTGTAAATGCCTAGCCTTGTTCTTGAAGGGGGAGTTCTTAGAGACCGTTTAATCATTGAGATTGATGGAGAAACATTAATTACATACGCTTATATATTTAAAGATTACCAACAGTGAAATAGAAATAAGATGAATAGCTCCTTAATGGCTAGAGAATGGAAAATAATACATAAGAAAAAGAAAGCTTCAATAATAGAGTAAAAAATTGGAAGAAAGAAACGATGAGAAAATATAAACAAACAACTATGAGTGATAGAATGTAGTTTGATAGTAGTAATCATTTCACTATGTATATGTACATCAAAATATTATGTTGTGTACATCAGACATAGATGTAAAAAATGAATTTAAAAATATATATGCAAGTTACAATTAAAGTAGGTAAATTAAATCTTAAATTACAAAACATTCTTACATTAGCTTAAGAAGGATAAACCAATTCCATGCTGTTTAAAAGAAGACTTTTTTTTTAAATGGCACAAAGTAATTGGAAAGTTTTTCACTATTATATCTGCAGCTCTTGGCGTGATTGGACATATGGTTCAAAAATGATTGCCACCTCATGGAATGAATGGATGTGGAAAAGTATAACAGAGCCTCCTATCACAACCACCACCAAAAATAAAAAGGTAACATGTGACAATACCATTATTACAATACACTTCAAATAATAAATAATTAGATGGCACATAGGGCTATTTTTACAAAAAAATCCACCATTAAACAAGGTATAATAGCATCAAACTTTTGTGCACTGAAGGACACACATTATGATGAATTGGAAACATAAACATTCAAGAAGAAATTAACAAAACTATTACCAGACTGGGAAATTTTAATACATCTCTCAGAATTGGACTAGTCAAAAAAATCCAAGACAAATGATGTAATATTTTCCACAATTTTAAGCTCATACCAATGCTTTGATAACCATGAACTTTTTACCTTGTCATTTAATAACATTTTAATTGTAAAATAAAGTTAATATGATGACTACAAATAAATGAAAACATTCGAACAAAATACTTCTTTGTTTTCACCCTGGCCCATTTTAGTATATCCACTTGGCTTCTAATAGTATATGATGTTTCCCTTTCCTCATCTGAGAACCCCTGGTTTGAGTATTATAATTCAGTTAAGATTTACTTCAAGACCAGGCATGGTGGCTTATGCCTGTAATCCCTGAAGCAGAAGGATCACTTGAGGCTAGGCGTTCAACAGACCAAGCAACATAGGAAGACTCCATCTCTACAAAAAATTTTAAAACATTAGCTGGGCATGGTGTTGTGTGCCTATGGTCCTAGCTAGGCTGAGCCAGGAGGATTGCTTGAGTCCAGGAGTTCAAGGTTATAGTAAGCTATGATGAGGCCATTGCACTCCACTCTGACCTGGGTGACAGAGTAAGACCTTGTCTCCATGGTTGGAAAGTTATACTCTACAAATGTAGACTGTATATTGTTTCAAAAATGTTTTTGGAATGTTTATGAAATTTGATCATATATGTAAAGAAAATTTCAAATATTAAATATTAAAAATCTTATAGGTTATATTGTCTAATTAAAGAGCAATAAAATTATAAATTAGCAAGGACCAAAAATATGAGCTACTTGGAAATTAAAATTAAAGAAACTTGTGAATGGCTTTTGGGTTTAAGTGGAAATCAATTATACTATGAACTATCTTTAAAACAAGTCACAGAAAATAATTATTCAGGATTTTAATATGTGGTCAGATGTTTACTCAGAGAGATTTTTAAAAATGTAAATGCATCATTTTTAAATATGAAAGATTGAAATTAAGTAATCTAAACATTTAACTCGAGAGGCTAGAAAATGAGCATTATAAAACAAAATAATAAAAAGTGAATAGTTATTTAAAAGTAGAAATTAATGACTTGTTTACATACAAAATATATAGAATTAAAAATACCCCATATTTGAAAAGACTTGTAAAATCAACAAAGCTTTGTTGTTTCTGATTCAAAAAAATGAGTTCATAAATGTATAATATTATATTTAAAGGAGATAGGACCATATGTATGTAATACATTTTCAAAATCAGTAGTGCTTGTTATGGATGTAATACTTGCAAGCAGATTTGGTGATTTGCTTGGAAAAAGAAAGAACCACTTTGTTTTTTCGAAAAGAAAAATTTCCTGCTTAAATGAATTGCCAAGATAAAGCAGATAAAAAAGATTGTCTTCGATTTACCCTCAGTTCTGCAAAATACACAGATTCAGATGGCTTCCTAGTTAAGTGCTGAAGCTCAAGAGACAAATCATTACCAAGTGATTTAAAATGTTTCAGAATTTTAAAACTAAAAGTAACAGGGAACACTTTCTATCTTATTTAAAGTTCAAGCTTTGAGAGGCTAATATAAATATATTGTGAAATTTTAGAAAGGCTGTGCGAAGTAACATTAACAAAAATTGTAGACCAGCTTCCTTATTATTACTCTTGTAAATATGATTGAATCGCAGGCATCATCAAGTTAAAAGAATGATATACACTTACCAAGTATATTTGTTCTAAAAATGCAAGAAGAGTTCAGTATTCAGAGGTATATTAATATAATTATTTATAATACATTGAAAAGATAAATTCCATATCTCTATTTTGAAAGATGTTTAAAGCCTTTTGATGAAATCAAATCGACATTCCCCAGTAACATTCTTAGAACATTAGGAATGATAAAATAGACTATTTTTTTTTTTTGAAACCGAGTCTCGCTCTGTCGCCCAGGCTGGAGTGCAGTGGCACGATCTCGGCTCACTGCAAGCTCCGCCTCCCGGGTTCATGCCGTTCTCCTGCCTCAGCCTCCCGAGTAGCTGGGACTACAGGCGCCCACCACCACGCCCTAGAGACGGGGTTTCACCGTGTTAGCCAGGATGGTCTCGATCACCTGACCTGGTGATCCACCCGCCTCCGCCTCCCAAAGTGCTGGGATTACAGGCCTGAGCCACCGCACCCAGCCTAGAAACTTTAAAGCTATTATGAAAGATATGAAAAACAGTAGTGAATATAACAATTCACTGTAAACAGTAAAACTGTTTCTGTTTTAAGTTAAAGAACAGAAATACTCTTTATCAATGCTGTTAGTCAACAATGCTCTGAAGATTATAGTTGGTAAAATGAAAACAGAATTAAGAATAATGGGACAGGACAAATATTACTATTTTCAGATTGTATATGGGTTCTTCAATAAATTTTTACAATTAAAAGCTTTTAGAACTAATGAGTTTACTAACATGATGAGAGATAAGATAAATGAAACTACTTATTAGCTAATACTTGCAAGAATCAAAAAAGTAAGGGAGGCCGGGCATGGTGGCTCACGCCTGTAATCCCAGCACTTTGGGAGGCTGAGGTGGGAGGATCCCAAGGTCAGGAGATCGAGACCATGCTGGCTAACACGGTGAAACCCCGTCTCTACTAAAAATACAAAAAATTAGCCGGATGTGGTGGTGGGCGCCTGTAGTCCCAGCTACTCGAGAGTCTGAGGCAGGAGAATGGCTTGAACCCGGGAGGTGGAGCTTGCAGTGAGCCGAGATCGCGCCACTGCACTCCAGCCTGGGCGACAAGAGCGAAACTCAGTCTCAAAAAAAAAAAAAAAGAGGAATAATATTATATTCACAGAAGAAAGAAATACAAAAAAATTAGAAGTAAACTTAGGAAACTTAGGAAATCATAAAGACCTACATGAAAAAATAGTACCATTCACTATGTGATATAAACAAGTGCTTGATTGAAAAGTAAACACACTGTCCTCCTAAATGGGAAGTCCTGTCATTCTAAGGATGTCACATGTGCCCACATTAATCTGTAAGTTTACTGAAGTTCAAGTAAAAATCTTTGCAGTTTTTCTGTTTTTGTTTTTTGCTTAGAATAAAGGCAGAACTTAATGAACCTAAATTTGATTTGGAGAAAAAAGTGGGTAGAGAAATGTAGGGAGTGAACAGAGCCTTGTGGAAGAGGGAATGGGAGACTTTACTAGATATAAATATGAATGTAAAAGCCAAAATATTTTAAAATGTACTGTCAGTAGAAACTTATGCAGATGTAGATAGACCAATAGAAAAAGAACAAACCGTAGTTATAAATTTAAGTGGATATTAAATGTCATATAAAATGAATTGTAATATGGATTGATAACTCAGCAAATACTGAAAAAATGGTCTATTTTAATACTTAGATCAATACCACTTCAAACAAAAACGCATTACTCTGAAACTTAAATATAGAAATAATCACATACTACTATACGAAAATACAGAATGTTTCTAACTTTTAAGCAAGGACTTCCTTCCTCAGCCTGATTCAAGTTGAATAACTATAATAGAGAAAGATGTTTCTTTAAAAGACTAAATTCTGTAAAACAGCAATTCTTTATAAACACAAAGTCATATATAAACAAATGTTTATTGCAGTATTTTTTATTACATCCAAAAACCATGCACCTAAATGTCCACCAGGAAATGGACAGATAAATAAAAATGATTTGCTCTTACCAAAAATGTTAAAATAACTTTAAATGATGATGAGGTAGGTATACATGTATGGACCTGGAAAAATGCCATTACATTTCAGAGGACAAAAACACTCATAAAATAGGATGTAATATGTGATCTCATTTTTATAATTCCACGTCTTTGCATTTTTGTCTGTCTTTTGTGTGTAGAAAAAGAAAATAATGTGAAACTAATACCAACTTCAAGAATTAAGGGGATGAAATTACACAGTGGAGATTTTTAACTTTATTTTTATATATTCTGAAATATTTGGTGAACAGTCATTGCTTTAATAATTGGAAAAAGTAGAGCTATTTCCAATTTGGGTTAAAAAAAGTCAGTGGGACATTATCGTCTATATTCTACCTGTATGATTGAGATCCTAAGCCAAACCAATTCTTAGAGATATTCTGAATGAGATATCCCAAAGCGCAGGTAAGCACACTCACTGTTAGACTCTGCTCATAGTTATGAGGGAAACATAGTCTCCAGTCACATCAAAAACCATGAAAGACAAGAAAAGATCATTAGTATACTGTATTTACTTGAGTTACCTACTGAATAGTATGTACTGGGCTCTTGGTGTGTTTGGTATTAATATTGACTGTTGGATTCTAGTCTAGACTCTTGGTTCTGTGGTGCTGTCATCTATACCATTGGTCCTTGGAACAGGAGCACCTAGGAACTTGTTAGAAACAGAAAGTGTCAGACTTCATTCCTGACCTCCTGAATCGGAAATTTCTGGAGCCCACGCTCAATCTGTGTTTCAGCAAGCACTCCAGGTGATTCTGATGGACCCGAATGTTTGAGAACCACTGCTCTGCTGCATCCAGGGGAAAGCTATTTACTAAGTCAAGTTTTATTGTAAGTTGATCTTTCTCTTTTGAGTATATCAGAATTTATTAAGAATGATTAGAAAATTGATTGCAAACCAAAGAGTGGATAAAGAAAATGGGGCATATATACACCATGGAATACTACCCAGCCATAAAAAAAATGAAATAATGTCTTTTGCAGAAACTTAGATGGAGCTGGAGGCCATTATTCTAAATGAAGTAACTCAGAAATGGAAAACCAAACATTGTATGTTCTCACTTTTAAGTGGGAGCCAAGCTATGAGGATGCAAAGGCATAATAATGATTTAATGGACTTTGGGGACTTGAGGGGAAGGGTGAAATGGGGGTGAGGCATAAAAGACTACATATTGGGTACAGTGTTCATTGCTTGGGTGAAGGCTGCAACAAAATCCCGGAAATCACCACTGAAGGACTTATCCATGTAACCAAAAACCACCTGTACCCTAAAAACAACTGAAATAAAAAATAAAAAAAAGAAAACTGGTTGCAAGTAGGCCAGCCCATGAAAGCCATTTAATACTTGGCTAAGTAGACTGACATTCTTTTCGTAGATGGTAGGGAGCTTTAAAGATTTCTGAATGTGAGAAGGACATGAGTGGTTGATGTCCATCAGGACAACTGCTCTAGCTGCAGTGTATAGCAGATTTCAGGAGACTGACAGTGGAGGTGGAGAGCCAAGTTAGAAGGCAATTAAATAGGTCAAGCAAGAGGTAGTAAAAAACTGGATTGGAGTAGAGGAAATGGAATTGGAAAAGAGACAAATGAGAAAGAGAGATTGTGAAAGTGAGAACAGTGCTTGGTTCCTGATGGCATGTAGGGGCCAAAAGAGAAGAAAGGCAAAGATGATTGACATTTTAAGCTTATGTGACAGGTATTATTGGCACTACAGATCACTAACAACTATCAGTGATCTGTAACGTGGTAGATTGTGCTGATATCAGTCATCACACAGAAGATTGGTTTGTTTGTATTTCTAAATTGGGGCTTTTCAGTTCATCGGAAGGATGGTTAAAATTCTCAATGATTAGCATTAGAAAAAAAGAGAACACAAATACAGTTGAGTACTTTGCCAGACTCATCAAATATGATTTTGATGGGCTAAGAACTCCTAACGAGGACACAGTGATCAACTGAGCAAACAGACCATTTGGCTTGAACAGAAATGTCAACATAGGCATAATCTACTAAGTTGCTAATTAGGGATGGTACTAGCCGGTTGATGGACTTCAGCCAAGACATACAGAATGGTGAGAAGCCAGTGCATAGAGCCTCTGGGAATCTGAATGATCAATTATTTTTCATCCCATAGTGTAATTTACCTGTATTAGAATTTATATGCAGAATTAAACACTCCTTCTTCAGAGTTTCCAGTACTTATTCTAGATTTTTATTGAAGTATTTATTTTAATGGTTTATTTATCTTGGGCAGAGCTTTTTGTGGGGATATCAAACTATTATGGATAGAAAGGGATAGATTGAATATTCCTGAGAGTTGGATCAGTGTGAAGTAAAGTTGAAGTTGGTTATACTATGGCAAGTATGATGTAGAGAAAATCTTTTGGATGTTCGAAGGTCAACTCAGCTACTTACTTCCTTTTATAATTTGGTTCGACTTGAACACTATGATTCCTCATTTGTTAAATAGAAATAATAATAATAGTTTACCTCATAGGGTTATTATAAGAATTAAATCTAAAATCCAGTTGACTTGAACTCTAAAAGATAAAATAAAATTTGAAAAAGAACTAAAGGAAAAAATAATTAAATAAAATTATGCATATGCAATGTTGAAAACCAGAATCTGGAAAAATAATTTCTCAAAGAGGGTAGCTGTTGTTGCTATCATCATTGCTTTATTTTATTGTCAAACAGGCTGTAAGAGTCAACTAGAAGGGTGACGATCTTGAGGTGAGAAGTTTCTGCATCCCTCTAACATATTTTACAAGCACCATTAGGTACAAGCTAAATGAGTGTCGCTGAGCTTGAACTTGTTTGGTGAGTAGTTGAATAAGGGAATGATAAGGCCCACATTAATTTATTTTTACTTTTAAGGTAGAAGGGTGCAGCAACTTGGTTTCTGCAGAATGTATCACGTGCTGTCTTTTCTGTGGAAAAGAGGCTATAGTTGTTCATTCAGATTGAACAACTGATTGTAAAATTGTAATACCCCTAGATGGAGGTGTATAAGAAAACTAAGCCATTTCTTTTCTTATAAATATGCGTACATGTCTTAGTTCATTCATGCTTCTCTAACAGCATAACATAGACTGGGTGGCTTATAAGCAACAGACATTTATTTCTCAAAATTCTGGAGACTGGGATTTCCAAATCAAGGAGCTGGCAAATTGGATGTCTGGTGAGGGCCCACTTCCTGGTTCATAGCCAGCCTTCTTCTCTCTGAGTTCTCACAGGGTGTAAGGGACCAGGGAACTCTCCTGAGTCTCTTTGATGAGGGCACTAATCTCATTCAAGAGGGTTCCACCCTCATGATCTAATCATCTACCAAAGGCCTTACCTCCTAATAGTATCTGTGATAGGCCAACACATTTCTTGTGTTGCCAGAAATGAACATTCTCAAGTTCATTTTATGCCAGAAAGGAATATCTGAGACTGGGTAATTTATTTTAAAAAGAGGTTTAATTGACTCACAGTTCTGCAAGTGGTATAAGCATGGCATTGGCATCTGCTCAGCTTCTGGAGAGGCCTCAGGGAGCTTTCAGTCATGGCAGAAGGCAAAGCAGGAGCGGGCACATCACATGGCAAAAGCAGGAGCAAGAGAGTGGGGAAGTGCCACATATTTTCAAACAACTGTATATGGACACTCATTATTGTAAGGACAGCACGAAGCCATGAGGGATCCTCCCCCATGATCCAATCACTTCCCACCAGGCCCCATCTCCAAAACTGGGGTTTACAATTCAACATGAGATTTGGGTGGGCTCAAATGTTCCAACTATATCACTATCACATTGGTGATTAGGATTTCAGCATTTCAATTTGCAGGGGACATAAATATTTGATCTATGGAAATATGTATAAGATATTTATTTAATTTATAAAATAAGATCTCTAATGAATGTATTATAAAAGGTACCTTCTAGGTTCACTGTCCTATTTTAGGAAACTTGCAAATGTTCATTAGTCTCCTAAACCTCTGCCGATAGCTTGCCTTTTCTTTGTGACCTTGGATTTTTTTTTTTTGTAGGATTCCCTGTCTAGAATATCCTAGCTTGTTTTTCCTAAACATGGAAATCACTAATCCTTCGTGGCCGAGTTTACCATCCTTCTCCTTAGTAATTTCGCTTTATTTCAACCAGGAAAAAAAGTCTGAGAAATTCTGTAGCACTTTGGTCCATTGTTATGACATGCATTTCAAATGACCTAACACTGTTTATATTTGTATAGAAATTTTATTTATCTTTTTAGATTGTAAACTCCATACAAGAAAGCTGAAAAAATAAAATTAAGAATACGGGGAAAGGTTTGAAGCAGAAGGTCAGAGACAGAGGCTTCTTCAATGCCATACAGAGGATTGAGCTTGAGTAGTAACTACTGCTTGATACCAGATGACTTAATCTCACTAACCATGATGTAATGAACCAGAGGTGGGTCCCTGTCCCCAAAGGACTGTGATCCTTAAAAAGTGACTTGGTAAGAGCTCTGGCTAACTGGTGTGTTGAATATGTCACAACACCCTAACCTGATCTGATCATACAGACAGAATGAGCAGAGTGATTGGACTAAAGCTAAAAGGCACAGAGAGAGGGCAATGATATTACAGGCAAGCAGCTAGCACAGCAAAAAATTCAATGTAAATGAAATAGTAGAGTTAGGAGAAGATTATCTGCCCTCTTTACCAACCCCTTCATCTTTAAGTTAAATCTCATGAACTCAAGTTACCTGAAAATATGGTTTTCAGCATATTTTGTAATCTCTTTGGCAGAAATGTACAGCATCATTTTGTAATCTCTTTGGCAGAAATGATTCTTTTTATATGTTGAGTCTAAATGCACTGCCTTGTAGCTTCCATGCACAGGTACTTGTCATGCTTCCTGAAATCACACAGAACATGCATTAACTATGTAGCCAATGACAGACCTTCTAGGATGAGCAGATTCTTCAACAGTAGGGAGATGTCTTTCACAGGAAACGAATGAGTATTTGTCAGGGCTTCACTTGATATACTTTCTAGCACTGTGCCGGTAAGGAATAGCAGAATATAAATAAAGGGTCTAATATGTACTTATTAATGAGTTTGCTAAATAGAATATATATACCACTTAGTGAGTGGTACTATGATTGTTTTGGGTACATACCTAAGATTAGCTTTTGTTTTAATAGTAGAAATATGTATATATTATTATGTATATTAGGAAAATATGACCAGCATGGCAAACCCATGGCTTCCTTGAGTCTATTCATTAAGACAAATGGAAAATACATATTTAAATTTAAAATATGAATTTAACCATGCTAAGTAAACAGTTCTAGTGGTGTGCACATATCGCCAACATAATGGAGGATGTTTGCTAATGATGGTAATTAGTATAACACTGCTTTAAGAAAAAGTGTCAACAGATTAGCATGATACGCCACAAGCAAACTGGACCAAGATTATCACTTTTATTTTTGCTTTCTAATTTCAGCGGTTGTATTTTAAGATATTTGATATAGCTTAGGAGATTCATTGCTTTGAAAACCAACTTAAATATGAAATAAAGAAACTATACTAGCACAAGTAATGCAAGAAATAAACATCACTTCAAGGTCAATATCAAGAAATTGGAACCCTTTCTGAATTTATAAGAATATTTTGAGAAACAACTTTCCTGTCAAATGGAAGTCAGGAGAAAACCAACAAAGAGTCATCTTTGTACCCAAGAAAACCTATAGACACATGTAACAGCATGCAGAAATATAAAGGTAAAAAAATCACTCAAGAGTCAGTGAGAATTCTTTTTAGTAAAGGTCACTTGGTGTCCACTTCCTTGTATATCAAATAGTTAAATGCAGATGAAAGCAGGAGATATGAATAATACTAGACTGTGTATCCATTAAGGAATCATGAAAACAAAAGTTTAAAGCAAGAGTTGCTAAAACCAAGTGTTTTCTCAAAAGAGCTCTTAAGTCAAATGTAGAGGTAAGAATATATGACTTTATCACTGTATCATTTTATTACAGGATGGAGTTCAACATTTTCAATGTGATTTTCATGTATTTTATTGATTTGGGAAGGTTAGCGATTAAATATTGTTAATAACATTCTACCTGGTTTCTCAACATCTCATATCTTTTTTCCTCTGACCCATCAGAAATACTACTGGCACACTTGTCTCCCCAGTGCACTTCTTGGATTGTTTTTGCCCCTCTTCTCACCACACTTCTTGAGGCTCCTCCCCGAATTCCTCCATACATGTGAATTATTTAGCAGGCTATTCAGCATGCCTGTGCTGTCTGTGCCAAATCTAACTTCCAGTCATTTTCCTTTGCTCTTGTGTTTGGCTACTTACGTTTATCTTAATATGCTCTATATGCTAGGGCTCTTCAGAGAAGCAGAACCAGTGGGATTGTGTGTGTGTGTGTGTGTGTGTGTGTGTGTGTATCTCCAGGAAACTTCAGTTTTTACATTTAAGGCTTTCAACTGATTGGATGAAGATCACCCACATTAAGGAGAATAATCTCCTTTACTTAAGCTGAATTGATTATAGATGTTAATCCTATCAACAAAATACTTTCAAAGCAATATCAAGACTAGTGTTTGACCAAACTACTGGGCCCCATAGCCTAGCCAAGGTGACGCATAAAATTTAACCATCACAATTGCCTTGCTTTTCTTTCTCTATCATCTGGATTTAAAAATTTTTTATACTCTACCTTATATGTCCTTATTCCATATTCCTAAATTTGAATACCCTTCAAGCCCCAGCTCATTTCTCTCTTATTTTCAAAGTCATTACCATTCACTTCATCCTGGAATGGTAGCTAGGACCTGTGAAATTCTGTAGCAGGATGCACTGCTTTCATAGCATGCATTTCATGCTGCCTGGTGTTGAAGGTATTTGTGTAAGGCTTTTATACTCTGTGAGAGCTTTGAGCTTCTCAAGGGCCAGGGCTGTAACACATATGTCTTTGAATTAACATATAATTCATTGCTCTACACAAAGGTGCATACTTTTTTTTTTTTGTTTTCTGAAGTTCAGAGTGCTATTCTAAGCCATCTTAAACTCAAAGAATTATAGAAACATTCTGGCATACAGTCAGAATATGGAATAGGAAGAGTGTTTCACAAAGTGTGATAGGCATCCTACCACACAAAGTAGTGTTTGCTTTAATAGATTCATGTTCATGTTACTGTGATTTAGAAAAAAAAATTGTAACATCAAACCAATGAATTCTCAGATATTAATGTTTAGGATGGTATTAAAACAGAGACCTATGTTAGGCTTGAATCAATGATTAAATATTTATTTGAGGGTCAATGTTCAAGTATGACAATGTAGTAAAATAGTATGTGAAGAAACTAGGTTTGTTCCATGTTAATTTAATGCAGTTCTAGACTGGAAATGAGGAGAATTGAAATTCTATAGGCCCATCACTCATTGTGTGTGTGATCTTAAGACATTTTTACCTCTTGGCATCTGTATCTTTTTTGGGGGGTAGGTATTCTGTTACCATCTAACTCTAAAAGTGTAATTTGCTACTAAGATGCCTATAAATACAGGCAGACTACAACACAGATGGTGCACACAGGAAGAAAATCTCTGATTGGTAGACTAACCCAAAATAGGCTGTGTATATATTGAATGAAATACGACCAAAAAATCTGCAAATAGCAGACACAGAGCATCCTTTAGGTTGGAACTGAGTAGATTTATGATCTAATCTTACTTATTCTATGACATTTCTGTTAAATGAATGTCCCGGATCCTCCTGCCATCCCACTCACATTTCTAATGTGCTCATACTCTGAGGTAATAATGATCATTTGCAATTATAAATGTCCTGTTATCAATTAATTTGCAGTTCACCAGTAACCATCTGATTATCTCTAACAAAGCTGCGCTGGTGTGGTAATTATGTTGAGAGTAATCATCATGTAATTGCACATAATTATTTGTACCTTATTAAGTGCTCACATGATTAAAATATTTCTGGTCAAATAAAAATTATCCGTGAGAGTATTTTTTGGAGGGGGGAAATAAGAAATGTTGCTTCCTGGTCTTCTGTTCTTTGAATAAGGTAAAGCTGTCTAGCTGACAGTCCATAATGCCCCAGATAGGATGAATTAGTAAGGAGAGAAGAGACTTAGATTTCATTAATACAATACCTTGTACCTCCAATGAAGTTGAGATAATAAACTTCAACTTCCAGCATGGATGAACGCTTTCCCTATAGTAGCTATAACAAAAAATATTACCCTATTAAGAGTGTACACTATGAATGTCATTGAGGACAATGTGTTTTTCATGTCAAACACCGCCATTAGCAATTTTATACTGAACTTTTATTTTTCTCATAGTACTCTCTCTTCAAAACTTTTAATATTCACTTATTTACACTCAGTGTTTTTTTTTAATTTCCAGGGACTGTGTTTAGTGAGATGATCTACAGGTATAATTCCAAAAGCACCTACCAAATTTGTTTATTCAGACATTCATTAAAGAGCAACTCTATATACTAGCACTCTCCTTTAGAAATATTATGTGAGCTACGTAGCCAAATTTACTTTTTCCAGGAGCCACAAACAACAGCAAGAAATAGGTAAAATTAATATTAGTAATATATTTTATGTAAAACAATCATTACTTCATAGGTACTCAGTTGTAAAAAAGATTAGTGAAATATTTTACATTTTTTGTACTAAGCCTTATAAATCTAGTGTATATTTTGCTTATAGCACATCTCAATTCAGATGAGCAACATTTCAAGGGCTCCATAGCCATAGGTAGCTTATGGCTGCTGAATTAGATGGTGCATATATGTTGATTGTATCTACATGGTAGATAAAGGAGAGTCCTAATTAATAGTTAGCTCTCTGATTTTATAGATTTTTTATGAGTTTAAATTTCCTAATCTGGTAAATAATACATCTAGCCTAAAACATTTCTTTTTAAATTAAAATGTTTTCTAGAAGGATAGGGATGGAACTAACATTAAGGGACTGCTTTACTAGGTCATGTATGATACTAGGTATATTTACATTTATTATCAAATTCATTCTTCACAATAGTCTAGAAGGGTATGTTACTTTACAGGTTAGAAAAGTGAGATGTAAAATGTAACCTTATCAATAGTAGAATAGTAGAACTGGGATTCAAACTTGGCTATCTTTGACCACAGATTTTGTCTCATGCTTTTCAAATAAGAAACACATATTATGGGTCCACTTGCTCATTGATAGGTCTAGTAAGAGGATTTTACTTCCCTGAATACTGTGTAAAAGGCTTGATTGCAAGAAAGTTACTGATTAGTTTGATTTTCAGGGTTACTCCTGACCTTCCTTATCCATGTTTCCCAATCCGGTTTCTTGAATTAGTCTCTCCTGAAAGCTCGTTCTTTCCAGCAAACTTATCTCAAGTACAGCATAAATCGTCTTCCACTGGCATTTTAACTGAAAGTCTGTTGACTATCATGCACACTTACAGAAAGCCTACCTTTGGGGATAACTGAGTGACTGACAGTGATGCCTTAGCAACCATCTGATTGTAGTTTCAGAGGAAATTTACCTTGGATTGAAGAATCACATGCCATTGTGATTGACAGAGTCCATAAGACAATCAAGGTCAAACCCAGAGTAAATTGAGTATGTGGCTATGAGCATTGACAGATAAGTCATGTGTCAAATATCGCCTAGCCATCTGGTTGCTACTCATGATTACACTGGATTCATTGTGTTTAATTTCTTATTGAGGACAACTACATGGGAAACTTGTTTGTTTTTAGTTTATCAGTGAAATGTGCTTTATCTGCTGACGTAAAATGTTTCTGCCTAAAGTGAACTTGCAAAATCATTAGTTTTATGACTCCAGCATGACCTACAAAAAATTGTTATTTAAAAGTGATTGATGCATTATTGAAAAAAACATATTAGGTGCTGAAAGTTACACTCATGAATAAAAGCACAATTCCTTAAAGAGGAATAAGAAAACAAATGTGATCACCCCGAGGGTTTTTAGAAGCCCCCAAATGTTTAAAGACTATTAGCCAAACTGGGTACCAGATATGTGGGTAGAGAGAGGTGATGAGATGTCACTGATAAGTGATGTATAAAGGGACAGGTGCCTTGTGTGAAATTCTGAAAATTCACATTTAGTAGAACATATCAAACGCCAGAAGCCGTTTGAGTGGAACTCCACCAGCAAATACTTAGTTTATTTTTGAGGACAAAAGTGGAAAACACAGGGAAGTGAAATCAATTGTCCTATGTCACATTGTACTTGGAATGGGGCTCTGAGTCCCCTGACTACTAATCCAGTGCAATCTCCTCCTGTAACTTTGCTGCCTTTGTAAATGATTACATTTTAAATACAAGGGCTGTTTGGCTTATTAATTAGTTAGTGTTAAAAAAGCCAAAGTTGCTTTTCATCACTGATGGATTAGTACCTTTCATTCTGTTTTCAACTACCATATTGTCCTTTTAACTGAACTATTAAAAACATTTTTCCTTGTTGATCACAGCTTGGGTGAACAAAGTAGGGGCTAATGAAAATAAATTCCCAGTCAGAGAAAATGGCAGTTGCACGAGTTTTGGTGGTATGATAGTCTCATTTGCATATGTAAAGTATAACACTACATAAGCAAATAACATGACCCAATTTTAGGTGGTGATCTATATGTCATTGCTGGTTCCTCTGCAAGAATAAATACTGAATGCTTCTAGGCATTTACAGTAACCACAGTAAATCCATTTCAATAATGATGAATTCCTGAGAAAACAATATAATAGAATCAACAGGTTCTAGCAAAGTGTAATTTTATCATAAATTACAAGTTCCACCATGTTAACACATACATTCCAACATGTTTTGGACAGTACTTCTGAGGTTGGAATTCTCAGCAAGTGGTTCCTATTTTAACATCCAGACAGTGATAGCCATTTGTAGGTGGAAAATTAGTTATCAACTGTGCCTTGCTTTTTCTTTACTTGGGTTTCTCTATTTCTCTGTCTTTTTACACACACACACATACACACACACACCCCACACACATATACACATATATATCTATTCTTGGATATCCAAAAAAAGATTCTCAATAAATTCACAACACTAATTGAATTGAGATGATATAAAGTTGTTGATTATTTTTAATAAAGTCTAGAGATCTAACATTAGTTGTAGCTTATTTCTTCACTACTAAATAAGAAATTCCAAGTTATGTCTTTTCATCTTTTCATTAATAAATAGCCAATATGTAATATCTACCCATCTATATATATTATGAACTATCTGAACTACTCCTTATAATTATGGGGTAACCAGTCAAATAAAACTGTTGAATAAACAGCTTATTGTATATGTTATGAATTACCTGAGTTAAAATTAGGAGTCAATTAGTCAAAATGCCATGGGCTATGTGACTCATCGTAACATTAATAAAGTAAAATATGTCTTCCTATAATCCAGTTATTGGTGTTAAATAATATTGAAGCTATTTTCCAAGCAAAGCTTCCCCATAAGTTTGTTTTTGTCTTGGTTGAGAACTGGTTCTTTTGAGATAAAGCCACCAACTCAGCACGGGTTTTTTTTTTCTTTTTCTCCTGAATGGTTTTGTTCAACTTAAAATGACTGTTCCTAACAGCAGGTGCTCTCTTCTTTGTTTCAGATTGTATTGAACATGCTTTTGGTGTTCACAAATACTGAAAATCAACTATAAAAATGCTGGATGAAAAAGAACTATATCCATATGGTAGGAAGATAAAATTTTAGCTCTAACTCATATCTTCTCTAAAGAAGATTCTTCAGTAAGTTCAATAACTAACATTATACATTCAGTCTTTTAGGAAATCCTTGGATCTATTTTCAAAATATATCCAGAAACAGAAAGCAGCTATAACATTTGACTGGATCTCTCATTATGAGTAAAATAAAATCTTTAACACCTAATAATCTTATACATGTATGACAGCCGTGATTTTACCTTTCTTTTTTAAAATTAATTTTAACAGCTTTGGAGATCCTCCGCTGAGATATCCAGTGGGTTCAACTGACAAAGCAAGGCACAGTTTATCATGTAGGAATGTACTTCACGGGAAATTTTCTTCTACATATGTTTTCTCTTGGTTCCCAGAGATGAATCCATAATAACAATAGGATTTTGCTAACTTTGTTTTTCTGATTTCAGTTTTCCTCTTTACTAATTCCATGGCTCTTTTTTTGGGGCTCATTTTTTGCCCAATAAATTATTCCCCCTTATTGACAGGAATGATTTGGGAATTTAAGGTCTGACCATTTGGTGATATCTATAAGTAGATTCATTGTTTATAGAGACCTGTTCTCTGTTAGGTGAGAGACAATAGAGAATCTAGTTGTTAGTCTTTATCTGTTTGCTTGTCAACACTGACCTCAAATAAATTAAGAATTTTGTGGCCACTGGGAAAGAGAACAGCTCTTTGATATCTGGACTGTATATAACTGGAATAATGGTTATGCAACCAAAACCATACATGGAATGTCATATTTGAGAATGATACTCACATAACCACCCCAAGCTACTAAGATGCCATAAGTCTTTACCCCAAATGTGTCAGAAATGGAAGACACTTCTCTCCTATTAGAAGAAACAAATACGTTTGGAAAAAAATATTTTTGGATAGGATAACAGAGAATATCCTCTTCAGAGAACAGGGTAGTGAAATATATTTTGTTCACATAAACTGAATTTTTTTTTTCTTTTTTTGAGACGTGGTCTCGCTCTGTCACCCAGGCTAGAGTGCAGCGGTGTGATCATGGCTTACTGCAGCCTCAATCTCCTGGGCTCAAGAGATCCTCCTGCCTCAGCTTCCTGAGTAGCTGGGACCACTATCACACACCATCACACGTGGCTAATTTTTATATGTTATTTTTATTATTATTTTGGTAGAAACGAGGTTTCACCATACTGCCCAGGCTGGTTTCAAATGCCTAGGCTCACGTAATCCACCAGCTTTGGCCTCCCAAGGGTTGGAATTTTACAGGAGTGAGCCACCACACCCGCCTGAAATTTTCATTAAAAGGAACTTCCCTTCCAGGAAGGGATGAAGGAGGACTTTTAGAACACTAGAAATGACAGCCCAAAGAGACAGAGCCCAGAGCGTGGGTGCGGGTGAGCTGTGGTGTCTTGAAACCTAGACACTTGTTGGTGCAGCCAGCTTGGGAACACAGGCTACTTGGGAAGTGTGGAAGGAGGATGCTTCAGACACAGTTGAATTTTTCATTGTTACTAGGGCATCTATTCCTGTGTATGAACCACCCGCCTGCTGTGGTTTGAATGTTTGTGTCCCCTCCAAAACTCATGTTGACATTTATTCTCAGGTGAAACAATATTATGAGGGAGGGCCCTTAGGAGGTGATAAAGTGCCTTATAAAAGGGCTTGATGGGGCGAGTTATCCCTCCATCCCTTCATATAAGGACACAACCTCATCCCCTCTGGAGGATGCAGCAACAGGGCACCATCTTGGACACAGAGAGCTGCCTTCACTAGACACTGAACCTGCTGGCACCTTGGTCTTGGACTTCCCAGCCTCCAGAAGTGTGAGAAAAAAATTTCCATGTTTACAAATTACCCAGTTTGTGTTATTTGGTTATAACAGCACAAATGGACAAAGATACTGGCCCTTCTCCAAAAATTCAGGTCCTCAAAATCTTTGTGAAGGATGTGGCTTTTGTTACTTTGCTTTGCTTAAGAAGGGAGAGTGGTCTACAGTCACGGGACTGTTTACCTGCAAGCTCCGCCTGGGCCTGGATTCCTCATTGTGCAACTGTTGTGTTATCTTCAGTGTCCACACCACTCAAAGACAACTTTGGTTTGAATGGAGCCTGGCCTGCGCTTTTTACAGAGGCTGACGTTGATTTGGCATTCTGCAGGGCACCTTGCTGACTTTTGCTTTCTCTCTTGGGATGTATCCACTGAGACAAATGACTCATCCATTCTCTGAATTTAGTTTTTTGAGGAGTCTGTCTTCCTTGGGGCAGAAATGGGGACACATTGCTCACCACGGTCTCTCTCTTCTTCTGACCTTTGCAGGAAAGTGCTTTCCCTCTAGTGTGTAAAGTCCCCAACCCTGTGTCCAAATTCTGGATTCTTTACTAATTGGAAACTGCTATTATAGCATTCCCATTTTTTTCACTTGGCTCTAAATTAGTATCCCAGATCTTTCAGGAGGGTCTGAAACTTAGGGGATTCGAGCTCTTGCTACCCCAGGGCACTTTCCGTATGCTCTAAGTGGATCTATAAAACATGGGAAGGTGCCATATCTCCACAGTGTATGCTATGGGGATGAGGCTGTGAGCCATTAGCAAATTTTCTGGGTCAGTGGGCACTTCAGTTGTACAATCATGAGCCCGGCTCTCAGTCTGTGCCTCTGTTTAGAGTTTTAACTAAGAAGAAAGATGGTCTTCAGGGTGTGATTTCCAGAGATCTTGGACTGCCAATAATGGTACAAAGTATTTCTTGGTTATTACAGCCCTTAGACTACTCAAATTGTCATTGAATATTTGGGAGATTCTAAGCTAATTAGTTCTCTGTGTGCTTAATTTATTTTCTGGTTTTGTTTTATGAGGCATGTGGGACTCCATAGCCTTAATTATAACATATCCTTGGAACCATTGGTCTTTTCTTTTTTAACCGTTTTTTTCTTTTTTAAATTTTTTATTATTATACTTTAAGTTCTAGGGTACATGTGCACAACGTGCAGGTTTATTACATATGTATACATGAGCCATCTTGCTGTGCTGCACCCATTAACTCGTCATTTACATTAGGTATGTCTCCTAATGCTATCACTCCCCCTTCCCCCCACCCCACAACAGGCCCCAGTGTGTGATGTTCCCCTTCCTGTGTCCAAGTGTTCTCATTGTTCAATTCCCACCTATGAGTGAGAACATGCAGTGTTTGGTTTTTTGTCCTTGCGATGGTTTGCTGAGAATGATGGTTTCCAGCTTCATCCATGTCCTTACAAAGGACATGAACTCATCCTTTTTTATGGCTGCATAGTATTCCATGGCGTATATGTCCCACATTTTCTTAATCCAGTCTATCATTGATGGACATTTGGGTTGGTTCCAAGTCTTTGCTATTGTGAATAGTGCCGCAAGAAACATATGTGTGCATGTGTCTTTATAGCAGCGTGATTTATAATCCTTCGGGTATATACCCAGTAATGGGATGGCTGGGTCAAATGGTATTTTTAGTTCTAGATCCTTGAGGAATCGCCACACTGTCTTCCACAATGGTTGAACTAGTTTACAGTCCCACCAGCAGTGTAAAAGTGTCCCTATTTCTCCACATCCTCTCCAGCACCTGTTGTTTCCTGACTTTTTAATGATTGCCATTCTAACTGGTGTGAGATGGTATCTCATTGTGGTTTTGATTTTCATTTCTCTGATGGCCAGTGATGATGAGCATTTTTTCATATGTCTGTTGGCTGCATAAATGTCTTCTTCTGAGAAGTGTCTGTTCATATCCTTTGCCCGCTTTTTGATGGGGTTGTTTTTTTCTTGTAAATTTGTTTAAGTTCTTTGTAGATTCTGGATATTAGCCCTTTGTCAGATGAGTAGATTGCAAAATTTTTCTCCCATTCTGTAGGTTGCCTGTTCACTCTGATGGTGATTTCTTTTGCTGTGCAGAAGCTCTTTAGTTTAATTAGATCCCATTTGTCAATTTTGGCTTTTGTTGCCATTGCTTTTGGTGTTTTAGACATGAAGTCCTTGCCCATGCCTATGTCCTGAATGGTATTGCCTAGGTTTTCTTCTAAGGTTTTTTATGGTTTTAGGTCTAACATTTAAGTCTTTAATCCATCTTGAATTAATTTTTGTATAAGGTGTAAGGAAGGGATCCAGTTTCAGCTTTCTACATATGGCTAGCCAGTTTTCCCAGCACCATTTATTAAATAGGGAATCCTTTCCGCATTTCTTGTTTTAGTCAGGTTTGTCAAAGATCAGATGGTTGTAGATGTCTGGTATTATTTCTGAGGGCTCTGTTCTATTCCATTGATCTACATCTCTGTTTTGGTACCAGTACCATGCTGTTTTGGTTACTATATCCTTGTAGTATTGTTTGAAGTCAGGTCATGTTGCCTCCAGCTTTGTTCTTTTGGCTTAGGATTGTCTTGGCAATGCGGGCTCTTTTTTGGGAACCATTGGTCCTTGAAGGCAGCTCTAATTTCACCTCATAGCTCTGCTTTCTGAAGCAGGCCTCTGCTATGGCTGGAGTCCCTTGGGGGCATAATTCCCATTCTTATTCCTAGGTTCACGATCAGCTGTTGTTTAACTTATAGTTAGCTCTGGGTTGCCCTTTTGGCCCCCATTTTAGTCACATTCTGCCAGGTTCCGTCTTAGTTGTAGTATGTGTGAGGACACAATATCTACTACATGCAGAGGTGTATTTACCGTCTGCCCTAACCTGATGAGTCTATGCAGGGCCCTTGCAAATATCAAAGCAGGACCACCTTATGCCGCTAGCCTTGCTTACCCACAGGAGAGGACTAGATGCCACATTTTTCTCCCATAATTATCTGTTTTCTCTCAGCTCAGATTTTGAGTCTGACTCTGAAACATGGGTTTCTGAGTAGGGAAAGGTGGCATGGTAAAAAGGCCAGGATTGAGATGTTCTCTTTTGACACCATAGTTTTATGGATTCAAGGACCATGAGAAGTGCATCCCACTTCTGCCACTTGTGAAAGCAAATCAAGTGGGTTTTAAGATGACAGCAAGAATGAAAAGGGAGAAAAAAAAAGTGGGTTTGCTGTACTTGTCAAGTGCCTGGATCAAGGAAGGATCAAGGAGGCTTTCTGAGCCCCTTGATTGGTTGCCTTTTGAGCCCTTCCCCAGTTCATTCCCTAGGCAGAATTTTCTGCATCTTCTAAGTAGAATTTTCCTGGGTGCTTCAGTTCAATCCACTTGAGATCCTTGTTCCTCTGGCCCTTCGACATGGAAGTCCATGAGAGTCCATATTTGCCTTTCCATTGAGAGGTTCCTAATAATTTATCTTTAGGCTGCATCAGCAAGAGTCCCTAGGATGCTGTAGGCCTGGCCCCTCTCTTGTTCTGTGAGTCCATGTTGAAGGCCGTGTCCAAGTTCCTTCCTCATCTCCTTGCCGAAAACAAATTCTTCAGGAAAGATAGAGACTAGGACTTAGGATGAAAAGGTCAGGTTCTCCTGAGGAAGATTGGGAGCTGGAGGGATGGAGGCTTCCAAAGATCTCTGGGCCCCAATGGGTAAATAAAGTCCAGAAACCTTTTAGCTGTTTCTGCCGCAGTGCCATTTCGGGCATAGAATTTCAGGTAGGGTGAGAAACTGTACCCATTTCTGGGTTCTAGGGAGGGATACTCTATAGGCCTTAATCTGACAGGGAGAGAGGGTTGAAATCTGGCCTCTCAGGTATCTGTGAGCCAGACAGAAAGGCAGTAATTAGGGCAAAGTTGCAGGAAGATGCTGGTGCTGGGCCTTGGAGTGGGAAACAGGTTGCAGCTGAGGAAGCAGTAGGAATTCTTTAGCCTGCATTAGTATTTGGATGGCAATGGGCTTTACATTGAATAAACAAAGGGAGACTCTGTTGGGGAACAGCTACCGTAGACTAAGACTATCAGCTACAAAGACTCCCTGTGCCCTCCCAGGAGAGTTAACTTTAGTTACACTGCAAATCATGCCCCAAGTTCTTGAGATTTGGGAGATGCTATGTACACTGCAGCTGCTCTGGTTCCCCTTCAGTGCTCTAGAGGGACTGAGGATTTTGCCCTGTTCATCATTAAGTAATTCTGTGGAATTCAGAAAATTCAGCCCGTAACCTGGCCTGAGATGTTTTGGAAATGACCTTTCCTTCTTTTTTTATTTTCTGAAATCTGAAAATCCAGTTTCTTTATGACTCATATCTTCAAATGCTTATTGACATCCAGGCTAAAAAAGAAAAAGTTGCCCGCTTGCACATGCAGGGTGTGCCCAGGCAGGGGTCTGTGATGTGTGAAGAGAAAAATGCTCTTAATGTAAAACACAGCATGAGGAGGTAGGGAGGAACAAGTCCTTCACCGATGCCTGCCACTAGAAGGCTGACCTGGAAGTTGGGGTCCATGCCTGAGTACCTTCAAACAGAAGAGGCTAACCAGCTGAAGAACTCAGCAGATCTCTCTGGGATGGTACTCCGTGCAATAACAGGCACAACAGATTGAGTTAAGGTGGTATATGGTAGTGCTGGAATAGAGAGGGTCAGTGTCGTAGGATGTCAGATAAATGAATCAGTTTGATCCATGGAATGGGCTGAAGGTTGAGAGAGATTGATACCCTGAGAGAGGAGTCAGCCAAGGCCATATTCTTCTCACCTCTATGTTGTCCCTGAAAAACAAAAAAAGAATGAGGGGCTGGAGCCCCATTCTGACTTTCCTCTCTCTAAGCAAGGTGGCGCTCTTCATTATTCATGAAAAATACGACTTTCCATAGAACTCTGTGTCCATTCCTATGTTATTCATTTTTTTAAAGTGACTAAAATATTTTCTAATGCTCTTTGTGAAACTCTAATAACGAACTTTCAGTGAGTGATTCTCAGGTTACTGTCTCGTCAGTAGACTTCAGCCAAGGATGGACGCCAAATTTTAGACCTATGATTACCAGAGGTTAAGTTTTTATCATCTGATCTGA
This sequence comes from Gorilla gorilla gorilla, assembly GCF_029281585.2. Lineage (NCBI taxonomy): Eukaryota > Metazoa > Chordata > Mammalia > Primates > Hominidae > Gorilla > Gorilla gorilla. The sequence continues at coordinate 11,979,337 of NC_086017.1, forward strand.
TGACTTTAGAGACTCATCATTGCTCCTCAAATCAGTTGTGACACAAAGGCTTGGACCATTGTCTCCTCATACAGGAAGGTGTTGATGAACAAGTGCTGTGAGACTCTGCTCTCCTGCAGATACCCTGTGCTTTCTTAATAGTCCATTTCAAGGTCACTGAATCAGTGTTTGGGATTCTACCCCAGAGTCCTCTGTGAGTTTATGTGTGAGCGTTGGCAAGAAGCCTTCTGCCCCACTCTAACCTTTGCCCTGCTCAGTCTGTTCCACTAGAATGATAATGGGCAAATATTTCCTGAGACATTTCTTCTCATTGATTTAGTAAAATTCAAAGAATAACAGAAATGACAAAAGTCAATCTAAGCAGTTGGGTGGATCTAGGGTTCCCACATCTGACTTGAGTGTGTGTGTGTGTCTTTGTGTTTTTTTTTCTGAAATAATGATTAAAAAAGAATTTTTCTAGAGGAAGCACAAAAACAGAAGGAGGTGTCCTACACTACACAAGGAAAATAAAATAGATAAAATGCTTCACAAAGTTGAGCTGGAGCTCATCCATGGGCATAAAGGGTCTTTAGGAGCTAGAAAGATTTCTCCTTTTTTTTTTCTTTTTTTGCATCACATTACTTCCTTTAGAACTGGGTACCAAACATGAATACTCTAGTGTACAGTTCCAGGCCAGCATCTCAGAGCTACGGGACAGTCTGCATGGGTGGTAGGTGGGAGGGCAATAAAAGATGAAGTTACAGGACCCCCATTCTCCATTCATCCTAGCAGATCTCACCATCCATCCTGAGCCTATTACATTTCTACAGCTTTCTTTGGGCTTGCTATTTTCTAAATTCAACCTTGCAGCATAGTGCATACATTGGTATACAGCTTGGGGTCAGGACTTTATGCGCGCACACACACACACACACACACACATAAATATATATCTTGTACACACACACACACCACTACCTTAGTACAATTTTCTATACAGTTCACATATATTCAGATATTAGCTGGGTTGGTCTTTACGTCTGAAGTTCTTGACTTTTACCTCACCAATTCAAGACCCTTGAAAGTCTTGACTTTTCAAGGAATTTTTGTGATTTCCCAGGTCTTGACTCTCTCAGAATCTCCTCTATCCTCATCTCAAGCTTACTGGCATAATGTATTTTTGTTTTTGTTTTTATTTGGTTTTGAAGAGATGGGGTCTGTCTTGCTATGTTGCCCAGGCTGGCCTCAAACTCCTGGGCTCAAGTGATCCTCCGGCCTCAGCCTTCCTAGTAGCTGTGACTACAGGCACGTGGAACCATGCCCAACTTAGAATGTGTTTTTAATGTGGCTTTTTTTTTTTTTTTGGCATTAACCCAGACATAGAACTCAACTACCAGATTATTCTCAAGTTTACCCAAAATAATCTATTTTCACAAGAAAACCATTACTGAGCAGTATAGCCCCTACATTAAAGGTTTTGTAAGTGATACAAGCTGGAGAAAGGTGGGCGCACACCCTGTAGTAGACAATTTAAAAGCCATTCTTAGTAATTGTCCTCTATGTCCCTTTTGGGCTGCTTTGACCAGAGACCTCTCAAACCTCCCTTCTGTACTCATGTGGTGCCGCCGCTAGGTTGATCCCTGTCTTCCATGACACCTCTAGCCCTTAAATATTTAACTTTTTTTATTAGCTAGTCATACTGGGCAATTCAGGTCTTCCAAGGTCAGGCCCCAACTGCCTACAACTGAATTGGAAAGTGAGTGAAGTTATCTATTTAACAAAATTCTACATATATATATATATATATATATATATATATATAGACACACACACACACACGTATATATTTATTATACTTTAAGTTCTAGGGTACATGTGCACAACGTGAGGTTTGTTACATATGTATACATGTGCCATGTTGGTGTGCTGCACCCATTAACTTGTCATTTACATTAGGTATATCTCCTAATGCTATCCCTCCCCCCTCCCCCCACTCCACAACAGGCCCCAGTGTCTGATGTTCCCCTTCCTGTGTCCAAGTGTTCTCATTGTTCAGTTCCCACCTATGAGTGAGAACATGCGGTGTTTGGTTTTTTGTCCTTGCGAAAGTTTGCTGAGAATGATGGTTTCCAGCTTCATCCATGTCCCTACAAAGGACATGAACTCATCCTTTTTTATGGCTGCATAGTATTCCATGGTGTATATGTGCCACATTTTCTTAATCCAGTCTATCATTGATGGACATTTGGGTTGGTTCCAAGTCTTTGCTATTGTGAATAGTGCCACAATAAACATACGTGTGCATGTGTCTTTATAGCAGCATGATTTATATTCCTTTGGGTGTATACCCAGTAATGGGATGGCTGGGTCAAATGGTATTTCTAGTTCTAGATCCTTGAGGAATCGCCACACTGTCTTCCACAATGGTTGAACTAGTTTACAGTCCCACCAACAGTGTAAAAGTGTTCGTATTTCTCCACATCCTCTCCAGCACCTGTTGTTTCCTGACTTTTTAATGACCTCCATTGTAACTGGTGGAATGGGATCTAATTAAACTAAAGAGCTTCTGCACAGCAAAAGAAACTACCATCAGAGTGAACAGGCAGCCTGCAGAATGGGAGAAAATTTTTGCAATCTACTCATCTGACAAACGGCTAATATTCAGAATCTACAAAGAACTCAAACAAATTTACAAGAAAAAAACAAACAACCCCATCAAAAAGTGCACAAAGGATATGAACAGACACTTCGCAAAAGAAGACATTTATGCAAAATTCTACTTCTTGTGAGAGCAGTTGGAATTATACAGAGCAATATTTTGATTTGTTTTGAGCTACACTCATGTTTACTTGCTCTGTGAATGGCTTACTGATTTTTCTCTTCTACTTTCTAACTTTACACCAAAACCACTATTAGCTCCCCACCATTTTAAAAAAATAAATAATGAGGTCAAACATTTATTGTTGTCATGGGCGACATGGTGTGTACTGGTGTGGGTGAGTGTGTATGTGTGTTTTGCTGTGTGATCCAGGCATATAACAGACTTCTAATACAGCTTCACTATTAAGATGACAGCTGCCGAAATTCAGTACTGCCTTTTGCCCTCTCTCTCATTTCCTTATTTCTCTCTTAGTGTATCAGCCATGGGAAGACCCAATCTTTCCCTCACTTATGATGCATCTTTACTGGAGTTGACAGCTCCTTTCTTTGCCCATATTCTCCTGCAACACAAGTTTGTCCATAGTTCCATCCCCTGAGAAAACTTAGACTTCAAGCTGTACCCCCTTATCTGTTATCTCTTCAGTACAGAATTTCATTCTTTTTGGAAAATTCCCTCCACATATCCTAGCATCTATGGCATTGTCATTTATGGACTAATCTGGCCCTGACTTGTCCTAAAGCCTCAGTACTCTTCTATTAAAAAAAATACCTTCTAACTTTGAAGGAGAAGGAAAAAAAAAAAAACCACTCCTGATAGAGAACATCAGGGTGATAGAAGGGACAATAAAAATGGCTCATCAACTTTATTCTTCAAAAGTATGACTATAATGGAAGAAAAAAATGCTGGAAACTTTTACTGGTTAAAGGATACTGTGGTAAAGAGATGTGATAACTAAGTGCAGTATGTGGCCATAGACTGGATCTTGAAGTGGAAGATGTACAGTGTTATAAGGCATATTACTGGGTGAATTAACAACACTGAAACACAGCCAGCAGATTAGATAACATTTCCGTACAAATATAATCATGCACCACATAATGATGTTTCTGTCAATAATGCATCACATATGCATGACTATGGCCCCATAAGATTATAATACTGTATTTTTACTGTATCTACGTTCAAATTTGTTTAGATACACGAATAACATTGTGTTACAGTTGCCCACAGTATTTGGGACAATCACATGCTATACAGGTTTGCAGCCTAGAAGCAATATGCTATCCCATCTAGCCTAGGTGTGTAGTAGGCTATATCATTTAGGTTTGTGTAAATACACTCTATAATATTCCCACAATGATAAAATTGCCTAATGATACATTTCTCAAAACACATCCTTGTTAAGTGATGCGTGACTGTTTTCAGTTCAATTAAGTTAGTAACTGTACTATGGGTACATAAGAAAATGTCCCTGTTTAGAGGAAATACTGAAATATCTAGATATAAGGTTCATCATCATGTTGTCTGTCTCAAATGTTCAGGGAAAATAATTATATGTATACTTATAGAAAGTGAATTGGGCCAGGCATGGTGGTTCATGCCTGTAATCCCAGGACTTTGGGAGGCTGAGGCAGGAGGATCACTTGAGCCCAGGAGTTTGAGACTAGCCTGGGCAAAACAAAGAGATCCCATCTCTTAAAAAAGCAAATTAGCCAGGTGTGGTGGTGTGCTCCTGTAGTCCCAGCTCCTCAGGAAACTGAGGCCCAAAGATCACTTGAGCCTGAGAGGTTGAGGCTGGAGGAAACCATGATCGCGCCATTGCACTCCAGCCTGGGTGACAGAGTGAGACCCCACGTCAACAGAAAAGAAAGGAAGGAAATCAAATGGGATACAGTGTTATATTAATAATAAATTGTTATTGGTTGAATTGTGTCCTTCCAAAAAAGATATTTTGAAATCCTCACCACCAGTCCCTCAGAATATGACTTTATTTGTAAATAGGATTGTTGCATGCATAATTAATTTAGATAATGTCATACTGGAGTAGGGTGGGCCCCCAACCCAATTTGATTGGCATCATTATAAGGAGAGGGCCACGCAAAGATTGACAGGCAGGCAAAATTCCATGTGAAAACAGAGGCAGATATTGGAGTTATGGAGCTGCAAGCCAAGGAATGCCAAAGTTTGTTAGCAAACCACCAGAAGCTATGAAGAAGTTTTCATGACAAATTTTAGAGGGAACATGACCCTGCTCACACCTTGATTTCAGACTTCTACCCTCTGGAACTGCGAGACAATAAACTCTGTTGTTTTAAGCCACCCAATTTGTAGTACTTGGTTGCCGCAGTCCTGGAAACTATATATATATATTTAGATTATAGTCACCTTGCTGTGCAATAGATCTCAAAACCTATTCTTCCTCCAGTCTATCTGAGACTTTATATCCTTCGATCCCCATTCCCTCCTTCCCTACACTCGCAGTCTCTGGGAACTATCCTACTATCCTTATACTCTCCGCTTCTGTGAGTTCAACTTTTTTAGATTCCACGTGTAAGTGAGAGCATACAGTATTTGTCATTCTGTGCCGGGATTATTTCACTTAGCATGACATCCTCCAGATTTATCCATGTTGTCAGAAATGACAGGATTTCATTCTTTTTCATGTCTGAATAGTATTCCATTGTCTACATATTCCACATTTTCTTTATCTGTTCACCCATTGATGGATACTTAGCTTGATTCCATATTGTAGCCATTGTGAAAAATGCTTCAATGAACATGGGAGTGAAGAAGTTCCTTTGATGTATTGTTTCAGTTCCTTTGGATATATAACCAGCGGTGGTATATATTCCTGGATAATATGGTAGTTCTGTTTTTAGTTTTTCAAGGAACCTCCATATTGTTTTCCTTAATATTTGGAAATAACTGCTATCCTGATGCAATATAGAATTTTGTAGCCTAAGATAAGACATATGGGAGGAAAATTAACATGTGTTTCTAAGTTTGGTTACCTACACAGGAAGAGAAATGTTTAACACCTTTACATGTGTAACACTTGTTCTGATTCCAGAATATCGGTAAGCCCACCACTGACAAGTGTCACTCTGGGAATGACATGGCTGTTCTACTCCTGGAGGTTTGCCATCAAAAACAAAGGAGCTTGGCTTCCTAATATTTTAAGAGAAAATATTCAGTGACACTTAGTTACCTAGTTTGGCTTGAAGCAGCCTAAAGCATCTTCTAAATGAACTTATTTCTGGAGATGGAATTAACATTCTTGGCAGGAAATAAAAGAAGTCAACTTTTTCTGTGAATTATCAGTAAGGATTGTGGCATTACCTTATATATTGTTACGCTTTTGATAAATACTCACTTGTTTGTCTGATCCATTTTTGAGTATAAACTTCCGGGAAAAATCTAGAGATGACATAGAAATAAATAAACTTCTGCAGGTCCTATAACCCATGGTATCTATGCTTAATGAAAATTCAGAAGACCCTAATTTATACAGAGCTATATGTCATCTCCTAATTATATTCTGTAAAGGGAACAGGCTGGAATTGTCTCTTTGCTGTTTTTCAGATACTCTGACTTTTTTGTGTTATTTGGAAAGGACTGATATGAGGTATGTGTGTGAAGTGCTGAGAGTGGAGAGAATAAAAGTGGTGTGAGAGTGTTTATTGACATGGCCAACTTTATATTTTACTTTTCTGTGAACCCTACTGTGAATCCTGGCTTCTATCATGGACTTTAAAATCTTTTACTTACAGTATAATCTGAGAACATATTTGTTCTTTTATACATTGGTTGGTTGGTTCAATAGACTCTTTGTGCATTTGTTCAGTCCTTCGTTTTATCATTTCTTCATCACTTCATTATACGGCCAATACAGAAAGTATTTATTGAGCATCTACTATAGTGCTAGTCATGTAACCTCTGATTTATTTTCCGCAATTTTTGTTGGTACCATTCATTCATCATTCAGCAGTTACTAGTACTTACCCTATACCAAGCATAAAGAAATATAGACAAGGGATCTTGCTGGAAGGCCGTTGGCTTTGTTGACTGGGGTGTGTTATGTGTGAATCACCCCTATCTTGTTTATGCTCTAAGCAGTGATCCATTTCTATCCTATGAAAAAGAAATGCCTGGGCCAGGCACGGTGGCTCACTCCTGTAATCCCAGCACTTTGGAAGGCCGAGGCGGGCGGATCATCTGAGGTCGGAAGTTCGAGACCAGCCTGACCAACATGGAGAAACCTCGTCTCTACTAAAAATACAAAATTAGCCAGGCATGGTGGTGCATGCCTGTAATCCCAGCTACTCAGGAAGGCTAAGGCAGGAGAATCGCTTGAACCCAGGAGGCAGAGGTTGCGGTGAGCCGAGATCATGCCACTGCACTCCAGCTTGGGCAACAAGAGCGAAACTCGGTCTCACAAAAAAAAAAAAAAAAAAAAAAAAGAAAAAGAAGAAATGCCTGGACTCAGAACTATTTCATTAGCAAATCAAGGAATAAACTTTCTTGAAGTTATAGCGACTGTTAAGGAACCTTTACAATTTGGCATCACTTCCCTAGTTCTCTCTTCTCCATACTGGCCCTGGGCCTCTACTGCTCTTTCTAGCTTTCTACGGATGCTCTGTTTACCTGGATTCATCCTGTGTATGTAGTGGAGGGTGATGGCACACTTTTAAATTGCAAAAGCTGTCGTTTTCTTTTCATTCTTTCTTGATTTGCTAGCTGGAATTAATTGATATACATTTATGAAAGAAGCAGGAAAGAATCCGTATGAATTATTCTGCATTTAACATTTATTGAGTACATATCATGTGCCAGGATCATAGTTCAGTGCCTTAATGCACTACATTTCTGGTAATCTGCGAAATAATCCTGTGGGGATAGAAGTTGCTTTTTTCATTTTATAAATGGGAAGATGGAGACTCATAGGCTTTGTCAGTCTTCCATGTTAAAATATCTCATCAATGGTCAGGTCTGGATTTGAATTTAATGTTTTCTGGCATAAATTTTCTGCTTTCAGCTGTATCCTAAATAAAAAATACCAGTCTTGTGAAAAAATGAGAGATGATGGATATAGATACATACTTTTTAAAGTAGAGAATTCTGTCCAGGCACGGTGGCTCACGCCTGTAATAACAGCACTTTAGGAGGCTGAGGCAGTTGGATCACTTGAGGTCAGGAGTTCAAGACCAATCTGGCCCACAGGTGAAACCCCGTCTCTACTAAAAATACAAAAATTAGCCAGGAGTGGTGTTGCATGCCTGTAATCTCAGCTACTTGTGAGGCTGAGGCAGGAGAATCGCTTGAACCCAGGAGGCAGAGGTCGCAGTGAGCTGAGATCACACCACTGCACTCCCGCCTGGGCAACAGAGGAACAGAGGCAACAGACACTCTCTCTGAAAAAAAAAAAAAAAAAGAGAATTTTGGCAATGTAGAATTCTCTTGACGGGAACAGTATAGCAGATATTTCAGTTTCAGCACATGGGGTTCTTGATTAGTGACAAATTCATATTGAACCATAAATCTGTAATACTGTCATACAAGGAGTAAAATGTAGTTGTCTTCTTGCTAATGCTCCTTGGAAAGTTTCAGTCTTTTCCTATTAACTTGGCTGCTCTCAGTTTTATTACCATTTGAAATATATATCTTCTCGTATCACAGCAAAAAATAATGACTTTGGATGATGAGTCATTTTAATGTTTGAACAGAATTACACATAGAATTCAAACTGTTGTCAGCTTTCAAGTTTGTATTATGCTGTTTCCTAGCAGGTACATGCAGACTGAAAGTATTTGTATCATGATGATTTTTACTAACTTTACAGTAATTTTACTTGTGACTTTACTTATGGTTGTGAAATCATACAGAGATATGTTATATCAGAATGTCAAAATGCTTGTTTTAATTAAGATCCCAGAAAATATTTATTTCCAAATATCCAAATTTATAAATAACTTTGGAGCTCTGAATTAGCATAAAATCAGTCAAGAAGAAAAAGAGAGTATAAAAAAATAAAATATATTTCCTCCTCTCCCTTCCCCATCATCAGGGACTTGCATAGAATATACTCGAGACTTAATCTGCTTCATTTTGAATTTCATTTTCAAAGCTATTTGTTTTTCAGGCTGCCCATTACACTTTATTTGAAAACCAGCTCTTATCATTTAGTCATTATTGTCACAGATCCCAAGTTCTTAAATTATGCTCATCACAAAAGATACTAGTTTTATGTTCTCATCCCATTCAGGGGCTATTCCAATATACCAGCCGAGGGCCACATTGGTGACATTCAGCACAGATGACAGCTTTTGTTCTGAGCAGGCACACAAAGAAATGACTGGGGAAGCCGAATCATCGTTTCACTAAGGCAAGGAAGAAGTGTCTTTCTGGGTCATGCAGCCCATGGCCAAGAGATGTCAGAATACCTACAGCAAACATATAAGCAGTATAATTAGCTCATTGTCTCTTTCTAGGAGGAATTCCCCCTCACTTGGCATTATTAATCCAGACCTCCTAAAGGCCAAAGTGTTGATAGCCTGCAGTTTGCTGAAATACATGTTGAACTATGCGTTCTTCAAAATGCAGCTTTAGCTAACCTCCTGCATGAAGGATTCTGTGACTCCACCCTCTACTTCCTTCTTCCCAATTGTATTATGTTCATACCCCTATTTTGGCATTTCTCACGTGTACTTTTAAGGTGTGTGTGTGTCTCTGTGTGTGTGTGTGACTCTCTTTTTGATTGTGAGTTTTTCTACTGCAGAGATCCCTCCGTACCTTCTCTCCCCCTGTCCCTACCATATTTTTATTATAAATATTTTTATAGATTGATAGCTTTGAAATGATTGGATTTTAGCAGTATAATAGAATGAAACACCTGGATTCTGCTTCTGACTCCATGACTACAGGGAGTCATTGAATAATGATTCGTCATTATTTAATGCTTTTATTTAACATGTGCTAATTGAGTGCCTCCTATGTGCCAAACTGTTCCGGTGCTGGGAATATAGTGATGAACAAAATAGTCAAAATATAGACAAGACACCGCTGTTCTCCTAGAGTGTGCATTTCTGTGAAGAAGACAGACAGTAAATAACATAGCATGTAAATAATCAAGACAAACACCTAATACATGGTATGCAGAGAATTAAAACAGGAAATACGTAAGTCGTTACTTTAGGTTAGGTAGTTGGTGTAGCTGAGATCTGAAGAAACCACCAATGAAGGTTGAGGACGTTCTTAACAGAGGGAATAACTTGTGTAGAGACTCCAAAGTGGCAATGAACTTGTCATATTCTAAGCATATGAAGGTCATTTTGATGAGTATGTTGGATGAGGATGAGATATCAGAGAAATAAAAAAGATGAGTGGTTTGGATTTTATTCTTGATGCAGTGGGACAGCATTGGAGACTTTAAGCTGCACAAGGTTATGATTTAGTTTATTTTAAAAACGTTACCCCTGCAGTATGTAAAGAATGGATTCATGAGGATAAAGAGATGGTAGGGATCCTCCGTAGGAAGTTATTACTGTAGCCCAAGCAAGAGATGATTCATTGTTCTATGTGGTGGTAGTAGAGATGGAGATGGGTGGATAGATTTTGAGATACGTTTGAGATAGAGTTAAAGATGTGCTGATGGTTTGGAGAGGTTAAGTAAGGGGAGAAATCAAAGTCTTAGTAAACTTTGGTAAGTCACTTAAATATTTCTAGTAACAGGCCCTTCATAAAATGGGGATTATAGATAAATCACTGGTTCCCAACTGAGAGCAACTTTGCTACTCTCTGTTCCCTCCCGGGACATTTGGCAATTTCTGGAGGCATTTTTAGTTGTGTATGTGTGTTGAGGGGGAGGGGTTCTATTACTAACATTGGGAGGTACAACCCAGGGATGATCCGAAACATCTTACAATGCACAGGACCACCCCTTCAACAAAGAATGATCTAGCCCAAAGGTCAATAGTGCCAAGGTTGAGAAACCCTGAAATAGCACCTTACAAGGTGGTTGTGAGGACCAGCTAAATTAATATATTTTAAAGCAGGATGAAAGTTTTAAATGCTCTGCAGAGACAAAGTGTTATTGATGCCTCAATTTTACAGTGTCTGTTGGGGTAATGATAATTCATTCTTGTAGTTCAAAAGAATCTCTTCTCTCCTGGTCCTGAATGAATGTGGTGCATTTTGAATGTGATACTTTGGGCCATAGTCCCCTTATGCTTCAGTAGAGAAGCAGAGAAGAGTTGAAAATTTGGGCTTCAAGATTTTTTTTGACTCCACTATAGCCATAATTTAAAATTGTGTGGTAGAAAGTCTGGTTATAAAATTCACTAGAAATGAGTTTTAAAGTAAACTTATTTTTAAAAGGAAGTAGTGGGTGGGTGAATGTGAGACTTCAGGGGGATTGTGCCACCTTTTTTCCCTGAGAAATGCCAAGGGAACTAATTAAAGAAGCTGAAGGGAGAGCAAAGGCACGAATAGAGTAGCCTATTCTCCATTCCTTCTGTGTCAAACACCCCACGCTACACTCTACACTAAGCTCTTGTTAGTAACCTCCCACAGGACAGGGCATTTGCCCTCCAGAAAGTTAGACCTTAAAATGAGGGAAACAAGTAACTCTTACGTGTAATTAGCTTCAAGAATACTCCCTAAAATGAAAGAGAAGTTAAAAAAACTGCCTCAGTGAGTTCTTAATTGGGTACAAGATAATGTTGGTAGAAGTTTAAAATATTTAACCAGCAGTAAATATTCAAGGCAATCATTTGAAGTAATCAATAGCTAGGTGAATGCATACATTAGCTGGCAGAGAATCACTTAATCAACAGTTCAAATAAACAAGAGGAGAATTCAAAATGCAGATCTGAAAATACAGAGAATTAGCAAAGATGCTAATTACATCCAGGTACTTTCTTCCTCCAGTGACTACTTAAACATTTGCCAAAGTATTGCTAAAAATAACCAGTTCTGAAAAGATGCATTTCTTTTCAGAAGAGCTGCTTACTTAGAGAGTGATTGATGGCCAGGTCCAGCAGGCAGCTAGAAGTACCCAAAAATGAAGTGCTAGTAGGTGACCTCACAATAAAAAGCCTTGAGAATCCTTCAGCTGGCATGCGCTGCTGGCAAAAAAGGATATTTTTTTTAAATTTTTATTTTTAGTTTTTACCACTTAAAATTTTCAGACTTTTCTCCCCGCTTCAGATATTATATGATAGATTTTATCAGATAGACAGTGAGCCATTTATGATAATATACAGAAACTGATATAATGCATGATTTGGTTCATTTAAAAAAATCTTACTTATCTTCTTTTCCCAATCCTTCTCAAACTCGTCTACACTTCCCATATATAAAATAAAATATATTAAAATGGCTTAAATCTTACACAGGAGGCTATTTTTAGTATCTCCAACTAGAAGACTAAAGCTCTTAACTCATCTACTAGAGTCACTTGTTAGAAGGAGACTTTCCTACAGGCATTTTTATTTTGCTTTTTGAAGGAATTATGACACCCCCTCCCCACCACCAAAGAATTGCTGTTTCTACCTCTAGCTTCAGTAGCCATTAAGCAATTCTCCATTTTGAAGGACACATATAGATCCAGAAACATTTTCTAGTTGGAGAAAAAGTGTGTATTTTCAAGGTTCCCTATCTTTAAGGTTCCTAGTTCTTATTAAAGTAGCAGGATGATCAGCTTAATGAGTGGTTGCTTACGCTTTCTGTGGGAAAACCATGGGGGTGGGAGTTACAAGTATTTGTTCTAATTTCAGCCTCATTCCTAACTAGCTGTGTAGACTTGGGCAAGTCATTTACCTTGAATTTCAGCTTAGAAGCAGGATTGTTAAAATAGGATCAATTTGTAACTGGATTTGAAACCTGATCAGACTATTAGAACCCTACTCAAGACTTAATTACTGAGTCTAGGTGTTTCCAAAGTCTCAAGGTGATGGATTCTTTTACAGCCAGTGTTTGTGCATCACTGATAATTCATTCCCTTCACTTTGCAGCACTGATAATTCATTCCCTTCCATTCGCAGACTATAGAAATTTAAGTTTCAGAGAAGCTTAGTGATTTACTTAAGGTCACATAGCTAGATAATAATGAAACTTGAACTTTAAATGTAACTTACTGACCCCCAAGATATTGCTCTTTCCCTATTATTAGGTGCTTATTTAACCGGAGAATTGCCATGTGTTTTTTGTAACAATTACATTTTTTTTTTTCTTTTTGAGATGGTGTCTTACTCTGTCACCCAGGCTGGAGTGCAGTGGCGTCATCTCGGCTCACTGCAACCTCCACCTCCCAAGTTCGAGATTCTCCTGGCTTAGCCTCCCGAGTAGCTGGGACTACAGGTGCATGCCACCAAGCCTGGCTAATTTTTTTTTTTTTTGCATTTTTAGTGGAGATGGGGTTTCACCATGTTGGCCAGGCTGGTTTTGAACTCCTGACCTCAAGTTGTCTGCCCGCCTCGGCCTCCCAAAGTGCTGGGATTACAGGCGTGAGTCTCTCTGCCTGGTCACAATTACAATTTAATATTAAAATATATACATATGTGTATTTCTATACATGTATGCTGACTTTTACACAGTATTTAACATTTTCAGGTGTGTAAAATGAAAGCATTAGGACTAAATGATCACATACTGACTATCTGGCTCTTTTAGAGAGAATGTGTATCACTACCTACCATTTCACTGATGCACACTGTTTAAAAGATACTATGCTAGGTGTTACAGTTAGACCCTGAGAAATGGGGTGCTACTATGATGTTGTTATGATAGCCATGCATGTGAATAATATCTAAATTCTGCTTGGCCCAGATACCTCTCCTTCCTATCATATTTCTGGGAGAAATAGATGCTTAAAAAGGGAAAAGAAAGCAAAGTAGAGCATGTTATATTTACCTGGGTCTTTGGCCAGGGTACAACAGTATAATGTCATGGGCCATGAGAAAGGCTCTATTTTCTCTAAGTTAATTAGAGAAAATGTACCTGCTCCAGTACATTCCTGAATAGATGTATCCTTATACCTTTGTAGAGGGAGCAGGCACTAAGTCAGCTCACTACTCCAATTCATCATCTTGGGAAGGAAAGAAGAGAAAAAGCTAGAACATATCCAGGTACATTGGCCTTCTGACCTCCTTGAAAGCACAACTCCTAAGAGGTGTGGCCCAACTAATGCCGTATGATTGTCCAAACCAGATCAATAACACTCCTTTTGGTAGAAGCCAGTAAACAGAATGTTGAGTATAACCTGTTTATACAGATGAGAAATCTGACACATAAGTTCAAATTACAGGCCTAAAGTTGGTTACTGCATATTTCTTCCCTTTTCTTTCATAGCTTCATATATGTGTATATATGAATATGAGTGGTGTGAGTGTATTTTAAACATATATATATATTCAAAAGATTATCATGTGTCATAAACAATTGTAACATTTAAATTCTTAAATTTAATAGTAAGATATGTTTTATAACATGTATCTGAGTTTTTATATTCATTCATTGTTATATTCCATCAGGAGTCATGTGAATACTTAAAAATGCAGAGTAGGTAACTTTTAAGATCTTTGATGTATACACTTTAATAAATAGGTTCAGTAAAATTCACATTTCTTGACATATTCATTACTCAGCAAGAATTGCATACATCTTTTTAATTATTCCCAAACATTCAATACCTTCAACTCTTAACAATGAATTAATTCCTTTGAAGTTATTATACACATTTAATAAAATTATATGTAACTACACAGAAAAATAATATAAGCTTCTCTTTTGATCCTAAAAATAGCTAATTCAACTGTTTCTTTCTGCAGTTGTAGGAATTGTTCACAGATTCTTCTTGAAGTTTTGCACTTTTGTGTATCTCTACTTGTTTTATTGGTTAAGCAAAGTAAAACTTCTGAATGGCTTTTGAAACTGTACACAGGCCTCAAAACTCATAAACATAATCTTTAAACAACTATTGTTAAAGTAAGAAAAAAACAATTACTTATAAATCTTTTTCCTCTTTTCAGATGTAGGTTACAAAGGAGAAATGCTCCTCTGTTAATTTTTTTTTTTTTTTAAAGAACTGTTGGTTTTAAACTTCTTTTTAGCCTACTCATTATTCTCAAAGGATGCAAGGCCCCCCCATGAGATAAAGTCAGCTTTGTCGGAGGAATATCAGCATGTCAGCTCCTGAAGAACCATTTGGAGTTTGAATAGTAACTTACTGAGTGGATAATTGAGAAAACTGAGTTAGGACAGGATTTCTGGCCCTAATAACATATGAATGTCTCATAATTATCAATAGAGAATCCTATGAAATCTAATACTTACTTTGAAACATATTTATTCAATTTGTATGTAAGTATTTATTTATTTGTTGTAGACAGATACAGGTTGGGGATTACTTAGGTTTTGCTTAATAAAATAGTTACTTTTTTCAAAAACATGAATTATCTTTTTTCTTTTTGGTGAGAAGAGGTCATATAAGCACCAGTTGTCTAGCAAGATTTTTGTGTTGCTTTTTATTAGGGACTGTTGGTTTTGAATTGCTTTTTAGCTTACTCATCATACTTTTGAATACATGGATACTTTTCTGCCATATCCAAGATATTTTTAATAATAAAAAGGTTTTTTATTTCTAAATATCAATATTATGATTTTTTTCCAACAGTGAAAAAATACAGTGATAATGCAGGGAAGTATAATTACTAATTTATTTTGTAATATAATTATAAAATATATAATATAATTATAATATACTTAATATTTTGTAATGTAATTACAAAATTAAACCTAATTTTATACTTCTTTGAATATTTTGGGAGTCAGGTGGTTTTTCTCTAACTCAAACTTCTACCAGAGACTTGAGATCCCATGAACTGTAGGGACTTCTGTATTCCTGGAACCGGTTTGGGCCTCAAATAAAACCTGCTCAAGTTCTCACTCAATCGTAAGCTCCCAAAGAGCAGAGATGATGTCTCTCTGATTTTCAAGGGACTAACACAGTGACAGGCACAGAATGGCCATTTAGTAATGAATGACAAGTGTGCTCATGCAATTTTAAAATGTAGTCGCTCAGTTTTTCTGCCTTTGAGTCCAATAAGCATACTAGAAACCCAGAATGAAGCTAGTAATATTTGTTCCAGTAAAGTGACATGTATATGGTTTTCAAAAAAACAGCTGTTTGTTTTTTTTAGAAGCATAAGATTATTAAATAAACTTCTGTAATGAGTGGATAAAATGGTGTATCCTATGAAAACAACCAAAGAATCACTTAATCAGCAGTTCTGAAAGATAAAAGGCTCATTTTGAGGAAATGCAAAACAACTGAATGCATTTTATTACTTTGCATTTAAAGTAGGAAGGTGGCAAATACTCGGAAGGGTATTCCAGTTCTGTTTCTTTGTAGGCAGTTATTTTTACTGACAGGTGACAGTGTGTCACCTTTATTTGTTTTATAGATACAAGCTCTTACAATGTTCTTTTTCCTTCCATGGACCTTCTCCTCTTCTACTTCTTACCAAGTAAATTATTGAAACAAGGCTATTTTGAGGTAAAGTGAGGAAGAGAAGTAATACCTCACTGCAACCTCTTTCCAAACAATAGGGAAAGATCAAAGTTAGGGTCAAAGCTAATACTGTCAACTTATAAAAGAGCTCACTCATCATGTCTAACTTTCTTTGACAGTATCTACAAAGGCTTCTGTATCTAGGGATGATTTTATTGTCAATATGCAATCAGGCAGGTCAATGTTCATTTCATTTGTGAAGAAAACTACATCAAGCAAATTTCATTATAAAACCTAAAATCAATATACATTTGTGTCAGTGTTCTCTAAATAATGAATGTGAGTACTCCTTTGCCCTGAAATAACATTTTTAAGGATTGGATTTTTCTGAAAATAATAAGAAGACATGTTTGGTTTTTCTTTGAACAATATTTGCACTTGATTCTAAGACAGTGATACCAGGAATGACTTTTGGAGTCGGTTTTGTTTTAAATATGTTTATTGATCAATTATGGCCCCTATACAAGTTGAGACTGACTCGAGTAATGAAATATTCAGACCTGTCAACTGGTAATATTAGAATAGTGATAATAAGCATAGCTAGTATTTGATTAGTATGCATTATTTATGGATACTGTGAAGGAATTTTCTTTCATTTTTCACATTTAATCTTTGTAAACTGCCTTACTATAGAAATACAATACAGGGATACCTCATCCGATTGCAGTTTGCATTATTGCACTTCACAGATACTGCTTCTTTTTTTTTTTTTTTTTTTAAGGATTTTAAGGTTTGTGGCAACCCTGAGTTGAGCAAGGCTATTAGTGACATTTTTCCAATAGCATATGCTCACTTTGTGTCTCTTCGTAACATTTTGGTAATTCTCTCAATATTTCAGACTTTCTTCTTAGTATTATATTGTTACAGTGATTTATGATCAGTGAGCTTTTATGTTACTATTGTAAATTTGGGGGGTGTCATGAACCAAACTCATGAAAGATGGTGAACTTAATTGATAAGTGTTGAGTGTGTTCTGACTACTGCAGCTACCAGCCTTTCCTAGTCTCTCTGTCTCTCTTAGGACCTCCCTATTCCCTGAGACACAATAATATTGAAATTAGGCCGATTAATAACCCTCCAATGGCCTTGAAGTGTTCAAGTGAAAGGAAGAGTCATACATCTCTCACTTTAAATCAAAAGCTAGAAATGATTAAGCTTAGTGAGGAAGGCATGTCGAAAGCTGAGAGTAGGCCAAAAGGTAGGTCTCTGGCATCAAACAGCTAAGTCGTGAAAACAAGGGAAAAGTTCTTATTGAAAATTGAAAGTGAACACACAAATGATAAGAAAGTGAAATAGCCTTAGTGATGAGATGGAGAAAGTTTCAGTGGTCTGGATAGAAGGTCAAACCAACCACAACGTTCCCTTAAAGACCTAACCCTAATCCAGAGCCAGGAACGAACTGTCTAAAATTATGTGAAGATAGAGAGGTAAGGAAACTGCAAAAAGAAACATTTGAAGCTAGCAGAGGTTGGTTCAGAAGTTTAAAGAAACCAGCAAGTGTGTTGTAGAAGCTGCAGAAATTTATGCAGAAGCTCTAGTTAAGATCATTGAAGGTAGCTACACCAAAGAAGAGATTTTCAATGTAGATGAAGCATCCTTCTACTGGAAGAAAATGCCATGTAGGGGTTTCATAGTTACAGAGGAGAAGTCGTTGCCTGGATTCAGAGCCTCAAAGGACAGGCTGACTCTCTTGTTAGGAGCTAATGTAACTGGTGACTTTAAGTTAAGGCCAATGCTCATTGACCATTCTAAAAATCCTAGGAATTATTTTCAAAATATTACTGCTCATCAACGATGCACTTGGTCACCTAAGAGCTCTGATGGAGATAGACAAGATTGATATTATCTCCTTGCCTGTTAACATAATATCCTTTCTGCAGTTCATTGATCAAGGAGTAATTCTGACTTTCAGCTCTAATTATTTAAGATATATACTTCGTAAGGCTATCAGTGCCATAGATAGTGATTCCTCTGATGGATTTGGGCAAAGTAAATTTCAAACCTTCTGGGAAGAATTCACCATTTTCTATGCCATAAAGAACATTTTTGCGAATCAAAGGAGGAGCCCAAAACAGCAACATTACCAGAAGTTTGGAAGAAGTTTATTCTGACCGTCGTGGATGACTTACAGAGGTTCAATATTTCAGTGCAGGAAGTTAACTGCTAATGTGGTTGAAAGAGCAAGAGAACTGGAATTAGAAACAGAGCCTGAAGATGGGCCTGAAATTGTTGCAATCTCATGATAAAGTTGAAATGGATAAGGAGCTGGTTCTGATGGATGAGCAAACAAAGTGATTTTCTGAGATGAAATCTACTCCTGGTGAAGATACTGTGAACATTGTTGACATAACAACACAGGATTTAGAATATTATGTAACTAGGTGATAAAGGAGCAATAGAGTTTGAGAGAATTGACTGCATTTTGAATTGACTGCATTTCTGCTGTGGGTCAAATGCTTTCAAACAGCACCACATGCTACAGAGAAATCTTTCTCAAAAGGAAGGGTCTATCTATGCAGCAAACATTGTTGTCTTATTTTCAGAAATGGCCACAGTGACCCCAAACCTTTAGCAAACACCACCCTGATTAGTCAGCAGCCATAATACTGAGACAAGACCCTCTACCAGCAACAAAGATTACAACTCACTGAAGGCTCAGATGATTGTTAGCTTTTTTTAGCAATAAAGTATGTTTAAATGAAATATGTACATTGTTTTTTAGACATACTGCTAAAAAACAATGCACACCAAATAGACTACAGTATAGTGTAAATGTGACTTATACACACAGGGAAACCAAAAACTTTGTGTGCCTCACTTTATTGTGATATTGTTCTGTTGATCTGGAATCAAATTCACAATAATTCTGAAGTGTATTCCTGTAGCCTGGGTAGGCTAAATGCTATAAGCAATAGCCCCCCAAATCTCAGTGTATTAACACAATAGATGTTTTAATATCGCCCAGCAGTTGAATACAAATGTATCCTTCTATTTGTGGCCCACTATTTTACAGAGCGTCTGAGTCCTCTGCTATGTTCCTGTCAGTCTGACACAAGAGGAGAGAGAGAAGGTGAGGATAGCACAGATCTTTTACACGAGTGGGCACTGGGAGAGGCACCTATCTCTTTATCCACATTCCCTTTGGGAAAACCCATCATCTGGTTACATCTAACTGCTAAGGAGCTTGGGAAATATAATCAAGTTGGCTGATCAAGTAGCTATCCTCTCCCATAGGTAGTGTTATACCCCTTTATAGATGGTGAAACTAAGACTTAAAGTTCAAACAGTATTCCATACCATCAGCATCATCTGGGTGTATAATGGTAACACTGAGTCTCCCTAGTAACAAAAAAGGTCCCTGTTTTTTAAGCACTGTGGTCTCCTTCAACCCTGTGCTGGGTAGTTTGCCACTTACTATCATTTACCCTGGAAACAAATGGTATCTTCCCATTGAAAAGGCTAGCTGGGGAGATGCACAGCTGAGATTTTGACTTTACGTTTTATTCAGGGTCCAATGCTTGATTTTGTAGTAGCTCTACTGATAAAGCTAAAATTTAATAACAGAAGTAATAAGTGCAACTTCTGGGGAAAATTTTAAGAATCAGTTGGCAATTCCTGTGCTCCTTCTTTCCTCCTATTATGAAACAGGCAGTGTTCTAAGTAAAGCTATTCTGTCAAACTGGGTCCGTATTGACTTTGAGAAGCAAGTGCTCTCTGTGGGCCCATATTGGATGTGTAATATGAGTAAAAAACTTTCCATAAGTCCCCGAGAGCTTTATTTTTATTGTATTTTGTACTGGTATTATTATCAAAGCATAGCCTAGCCTTTCCTGGCTGATACACACTTTAGCCTAGAATCTCTACTTTCAGTGTCTCACAAAACTGTTTACCAAGGTGTGTAAGATATGTATGTCCCTGTATCTATTTGTCTATCCAATGTTGTTCACCAGAGTCTTGTTTAATAAGTTGTGGTTGAGAGAATTATGCTTGTCCATACAATGGAATATGTGAAGCTGATTTTAAAAAATGATATGATCTGTATTTACCTACATGAAAAGATGACCACAAGCCATGATTACATGGAAAATGCATAAAAGTATATGCATGATATTTCACAGAGTAAATAAAAACTTATTATTATTGTAGGAGAACAGACTTCCCAGGACCCTGAGGAGCTGGAGGAGGTGACAGCACGCTGCACCATTCCCAATGTAGTCCAAGGTTCCGGCATACCATTGTCTGCCTAAATCACCAAGTTAGCTTCCTTAATGGTCTCTTTACCTTCTGTCTTGGCCCCCTCCAGTACATTTTCCACACAATGTAGCCAGTGTAATCTTTATAACAGATTATTCACCTATTAAAAAATTGGAGATTATCTCCACTGATAGCATGTAAAAATCCATGTCTTAGCCTTCGGTTCCTAAAAAACAGAGGCTAAGACAATACTTAAGTGTTAAACCTTTCCTGGGATTTACAGTCCAATACAGCAAGAGTGAGAGTCTCAACTTTGCTTCACTCTTCTCTATGGTAAGACTCATCTCTCTCCTAGTTGCCCACTTTGTTTCACGGCTTTCTTGACATCTTTTGTCTTTTTGAATCTGCCCATTTCCTTCAATACATCAAAAGGTCTTTGGAAGCAAAGGCGTTTTGTTATTAACTGTTGTATCTTAGTATCTTCAGAAATAAAATCATAGAAGAAAAACAAATCATGATGTTTTCAACTAATGTTTGTCGAACAATTACGTTTAGCCCATAAAACAATTTTCCTGATAATTGGGTTTTCAGAGAATTCTTGAATCAGGCAGTGTGTATTAGGCCATTTTTGCATTGCTGTCAAGAAATACCTGAGACTGGGTAATTTGTAAGAAAAGAGGTTTAATTGGCTCACAGTTCTGCAAGCTGTACAGGTGGCATGGTACCAGCATCTGCTCCTGGAGAGGCCTCAGGAAGCTTTTACTTAATGGCAGAGGGCAAAGTAGGAGCAGGCACATCATATGTCAAAAGCAGGAGCAAGAGAGAGTGTGGCGGGGGGTGGGCGCCACACACTTTTAAATGACCAGATCCCCTGAAAACTCACTGTCACAAAGACAACAGCAAGCCATGAGGGATCCACCCCCATGATCCACACACCCCACCAGGCCCCATCTCCAGCACTGGGGATTACAATTCAACATGAGATTTGGGTGAGGACAGAAATCTAAACTATATGGCAGCATCTGTTGCTTTAGTTCTGCCTTTTTCCGTAGGTTCAGAGCAAACTTATCCTACCGTATGCATTGTGTAGTTTTATGTCACTCTATGCCCCACATTGGTTTTCTTCCCTTATCAATAGAAAACTATGTGTACGTTTTCCTACATGGATTATAATAAACCCCTTTTAAAAAATTTTCATATATAAGGCATTCTAAAACCTGTATGATAACACAGATTTGTCTGTACCAACTACTAATGAGGAATTTAAAGGTAAAATTTAGTGAATTCCTCACATTGAATTTAAATTTTTATTTTTTTTCTTGGTTGTTAATTTAAAATTTTGAAATCCCAGTCTGTAGCATTCTTCCACATAGCCAGCCGTGACGTGGCTCATGAGTCATCAACCCATTTAGTCAGTCAAATTATTTAACAAGCATTTACCAAGTATTCTGTATGAGCAGACTTATGGATAGGCTAACGCCAGCTCTCTGACATATACTGTATAGGGCATGTTTTTAAAAATTTCCCTACATTAATAATTTCTGTTGTCATTTTTGCATTTAGCTCAGTACAGGTATTCTGATTCTGATGCTTTAAAACTGTTCCTTTCTCTTTCTTTTTTTCCTTTTGAGATGGGGTCTTGCTCTGTTGCCCAGACTGGAGTGCAGTGGCACAATCACAGCTCACTGTAACCTCAAACTCCTGGGCTCAAGCAATCCTTCTACCTCAGCCTCCAGAATAGCTGGGATTACAGATGTGTGCCACCATACCTGGCTATTTTTTTTTTGTATTTTTTTGTAGAGATGGGGTCTCACTATGTTGCCCAGGCTGGTCTCAAACTCCTAACCTCAAGTAATCCTCCTGTCTCAGCCTCCCAAAGTGCTGTGATTACAGGCATGAGACACCACATCAGACCTCCTCATCATGTTGAAACTCTTCTTGAATGGACGTAAAATGCTTCTGTATTAGTCTGTTCTCTTGTTGCCAATAAAGACATACGCAAGACTGGGTAACTTACAAAGGAAAGAGGTTTGATTAACTCACAGTTCCACATGGCTGGAGAGACCTCACAATCGTGGCAGGAGGCAAATGAGGAGCAAAGTCATGTCTTACATGACACCGGGCAAGAGGGTTTGTGCAGGGGAACTCCTATTTATAAAACCATCACATCTCATGAGATTTACTACCACAAAAACAGTATGAAGGTAACCAACCCCATGATTCAGTTATCTCTACCTGGCCCTGCCCTTGGCACATGAGGCTTATTACATTTCAAGGTGAGATTTGGATAGGGACACAGCCAAACCGTATCAGCTACCTACCAATTTTTAAATAAACTTTAATTTAGTTTAAAATAGTGTTTTTTCAATTGTTGCATATTTGAATTGACTGAGGACTTTAAAAAATGGCAGTGACATATCCCTGCTCTTAGAGATTCTGATTTAATTCATCTGAGATGAGAACCAAAGGTATTTTCTAGATTCACCTTGTGCAATTCCCATATGTAGCTTGGGTTGAGATTTTTGATTGAAAATAATATTTCCCAAAATGTGATCCACAGAGCACTGGAGATTTTTATGAATCTTTGAGCTCATCAGAGCGCTTATGATATTAATGTGGATTTTTTTCCTGAAATGAAATAATGAATTTTTCATTTTTAAACCTCCTAAGTATCTTCTCAGAATGGGCATCAATCTCATAAATGCTGTGGTTTGTTTGGTGTTAGTTAGCAAGTTAGGAATCTGGTTCGCTGAATGAAATTACTGTTTTAAAGTATCAGAAAGTCAGGACACACTGAGAATGTTGGAGTTGAGAGTTTTAGTGAAGCACATTTAATTTATGGATGAGGAAGTTGAGGCCAGAGAAATGAGATGTTTTGTCTAACTTCACATAGCTGGTCTGTTCGACACTACTGAGAATCTGGGGCTCGTAACTTTCAGTCCAATATTCTTCCTGCTTTATTTACCGCTTGCCTCCCTGGAGCCTTGTAAAATGTCATAGGACTTCAGGCTTCACTTGTTCCCTCTGAGCCATGTCCTAAAAATTCCACCATTTGTTATTTTAATCCCAATGCTAAATTCAAATTACCATTCAGTGAATTACTGTACAGTAAGCAGATGTGTGTTATTTTCTAGGGGAAATAAAAAGCTGGAATGTGATCTACACCTGTACCTTCAGCAGTGTTTCTTCACCAAGAAGTAGCAATCAACATTAATATATAAACTCAAGTTGCCAAAGTCTCAAATTTAGCAGATGCAGAGTGCAGGGTAAGGGTTTCTCTTGCCAACAGATAAAATGCACTCCAGGCTCCCATTGGTGTTCCCAAATGCCAGTCACCAAAAGTCAGCTTTCCCCCTGAAAAGCAAGTTTTGTTTTTGTACAATTAAATGGTACCTTGGTGAAATGAGATAGAGCCTTTCTCATAGGAAGTGATTTTTCTGGGAGCATAAAGTAACAAAATGAATCTGTTGTGGATGTGTTTTTGTTGTTGTTGTTTTCTTATATTGCACACAACTTTTTAAAATGACAGAAGTTGGAATGAGGTTGGCAACAAACCACGATGGGCTCATTGGCATGCTATAGCCCTTATCGTGTTCAGAAATTAGGATAGAAAATGCTTGGAGGCTTATTTCATACTGTGATTCATTGCATCATGTCATCTAGTGGAGTATTATGTTTGTTTCATTCTAATTTCATAGTGATAAATTCTGCACTTTTCCCACCTGGGCTTAACCTAAGTGGTCTCCATGATTGGGAGGAGGGACTGATTTTTTAAATTTATATTTGCTCAAGATTTGCTCCTGGATCTCCTGAAGATAAGGTGAGTAATGTGGTGAAAGTACTTCCTCTCCTGAGTATGGAAATCTGGTTCAGTGGTAGCTTAAGGGGATACACACTTCAATTGAAGTCTGAAGCCTGCATATTTCTACATCCTCAAACAGGTTAGCACTTCAGAGTAGTGGGGGTTTGTCTCTCAATTTAGACACCTGATGAGTAGATTATAGTGACCAGTTTCAAATATGTCTTCATGGTAGTCATCCATGATCAGACAAATGATCAGATTTCCGTGTATTTAATATTGAGTTTTTATAAATGTCTGTCATTTTCTTTTCTTGAAAGGGGTGATGTCCATGCCTCCATCTTTCTTTTACCTTTCAAAAATTAGTGATGGTAGCAAAACGGACAGTTTCTCAGATTGAAGGAGAGGAAAATTATGCATGACGGAATTTTGACATTATGAGTTGACATCACAGTATACATCCTCCTAAAGGACAATTTGACAACAAAAAAATCACAAAGTCAGAAAGAAAAGCATAGAGCCCATCCACTCAATCTCTTGAAATCAATCATAATGATCAAGTGAAAACCATCAAACCCTTAGGTAGGATAGCATATCTGTGAGGAGAGTGTTAGGCTGCATCCCAGTAGGTACATTAAAAAAAATCTCAGTGAGTATACTCTTTAGCATTGTTAAATATAATCTGATATTCTTATTTAATAGTGATTCAGAATATTGGGGATCACTCAAAAAGAGAAAGTTTTGCAAAAAAGAAAATACTCTTTTGGGATTTTAATTTTTAATACTAAATTATAAATATTCAAAACATAATGTACAGAAGTTGATACCAATTCATATCCATGTATTCACAGCCTTTGAAAAAATGGGATTATTTTGCTTTAGGTTCAGTTTAGTTACAGACGCAGTTGAATTCTTAAACTACAGATACAAATATAGCCTTTGTCACCTCTATCTCTTCTTTTCTGCCTCTTCAGATGCATTAAATATTCCAAAGTGAATGTTTCCTTCTTATTCATGAGTTTATACTTTTGTTACAAATTCATTTATCAAAAAATGTATAGTATTTGGTGGTGTTAACATATATTTAAGTGACATGCTATAATACAATATCCTTGGCTGCTGGCCTGCTTCCACCTGTATATGATATGATCAACATGGATTTTAGTTCATTTATTTTAAATGCAGCGTAACACTATTTTCTGACTGCACCATGATGTATTTACCTGTTCTTGTATTACTGGGCATTTAAGCTTCTTTTTGGGAAACCACAGCAGTGAGTTTTTTCCTGGTATGTACAGCCTCCTGATATAAACATTTCTCTAGGGCATATTCCCACAGATGTTGAATCACTGGGTTGTAGGGTACGTGTGTCAACTTTACTAGTATTGCCAAATTGTTTTCTGAAATGGTTGTTCTAATTTATATTCCTACCAACAGTGTTAAGAGTTCCCTTAGGCTGGGCGCAGTGGCTCATGCCTGTAATCCCAGCACTTTGGGAGGCCGAGGCACATGGATCATGAGGTCAGGAGATCGAGACCATGCTGGCTAACAGGATGAAACCCCGTCTCTACTAAAAATACAAAAAATTAGCCCAGGCGTGGTGGCATGCACCTGTAGTCCCAGTTACTTGGGAGATTGAGGCAGGAGAATCACTTGAACCCAGGATTTAGAGGTTGCAGTGAGCCGAGACTGTGCCACTGCACTCCAGCCTGTGTGAACAGAGTGAGCCTCTGTCTCAAAAAAAAAAAAAAAAAAAAAGAGTTCCTTTAAACTTCTACACTTTTGGTGGGAGTGTAAATTAGTTCAACCATTGTGAAAAGCAGTATGGCAATTCCTCAAAGAACTAAAAGCAGAACTACCATTTGATCCAGCAATCCCATTACTGAGTATATGCCCAAGGAATAGAAATCATTCTACCATAAAGACACATGCACACGAATGTTCATTGCAGCACTCTTCGCAATAGCAAAGACATGGAATCAGCCTAAATGCCCATCAATGATAGATTGGATAAAGAAAATGTGGAACATATACACCATGAAATACTATGCAGCCATAAAAAAGGATGAGATTATGTCTTTTGTGGCATCATGGATGGAGCTGGAGGCTATTATCATCAGCAAATGAACACTAGAACAGAAAACCAAATACCACATGTTTTCACTTATAAGTGGGAGCTAAATGATGAGAACTTATGAACACAGATGTGGAAACAACAGACACTTGAGGTCTACTTGAGGGTGGAGGGTGGGAGGAGGGAGAGCAGAAAAGATAACTATTAGGTACTGGGCTTAATTCCTGGGTGATGAAATAATCTGTACAACAAACTCCCGTGACATGAGTTTACCTATCTAACAAACCTTCACATGTACCCCGAACCTAAAATAAAAGTTAAACAAAAAAAGAATGCAAAACAAACATGAATCAACACCTAGAATGAGTAATTACACAAGCATGTTAACAATATTAATATTTTGTTAATGAAACTAAGGGTGGTGGATTTCAACCCCCAAATTTTCATAGTGTGTGTTACTTTTATAATGGAAAATGTCCCAATAAACTATTTTTAAACCTAAAAAAAGGAGTTCCCTTAATTTGCTTATAGTTGATGTTATGCCCTGGCTGGTTCCAGTCTGCATACCCCTCCTCACCCCATAGTTATGGCCTCTTGAAAAGTCTTGCAGTCTCAGTCTTATCAACTTTTCTTGAACAGATATTGCCGTTTCTTAGCAGGTTTGATGGAGCTGCAATCCACTACACTTTAGCTCATTGGTGGATTGTGCCTGCTGCAAGTTTGGGTTTTATTTTATGACTTCAAATAACTAGACTTCTCTTTTATATCAAAGGCTCTTGGCCCCACATTCTGAAAAGTAGATCTTTCTACTCTATCTCAGCTGTTCCTTTGGGATCCTACATTAAATGTAGGATGAGAGTTTATCTGACTTAAAGTTTCTCTCCCAAGGATTGAAATTCAGCCCCTGAAATTCAGTCTGCTTCCCAGGACTTTGATTGATGCTCCTGGGCTTTTCTGTGACATGAGTCTTCTTCCTCATGCTTCAACAACCCTCTCTTGTCTGCTTTTGGACTTCTGTCTCTATTTCTAGAAGGTTGTCCTTTATTTGTTACCATACTTGCAAGCAGTGTGTTTTCTGACTGGGCTCCCTGTCTTGTCGCCTTTCTGACCTCGAGGGCTGGTCTAGTTCCAGGATGAGTTAATCTTGTTCCTCTATGGATTCTGCCATTGATGCCATTAAAGAACAAGATTTATTGCTGTCACCTCCAGAAGTGATTTCATGCTGTTTGAAACAATCTCATGCAAAGTGTTGTCAATTAAAACAAAACAAAACAAAACTGTTTCCTTTTTGAGTAATCTTTGAAAATGATAATCACTTTCAGGAGTACAAGATATTCCAATGTCTTCTCCATAGATGTGACTAATATTCACATTCTGGTGGCCAAGCTGCAAATGACTGTCTTTGGCTCAAATATCCAGAGAATATCGCAAAACCAAGGGCCTGAGAAAAGCGTTATAAAGAGAGAGAGAGAAAAAAATCTCTTTAACAAGGGATTTCTGAAGTAATATGTGTTCATTTTAGAAAATTTGGAAAAATACAGCAATGCAAAAAGAGAACCATAGATGACCTTAGAACAACTATTAACTTTTTGCACCAGTTGAGATATAAACATACCCACGAGTATATTAGTTTAATAAATGTTTGAGTGCCTACCTAGATGCTAGGTGTAAAAAGAGAGTGATAAATAAATCAAATGTACATCTACCACTTAGGGAGTTTAAAGTCTATCAGAGGGAGTCAAGTAACAGATAAATAACTAAATTTGTGAAAAATTGGAAGGCTGGTATTTCTGACAAAAAATCATTTCCTCTGATTTTCACAGGATGAGAAAAACAGGCACGTGAAGATCAAGGGGGAGAGTGCTTCAGGGAAAGGGAAATGCATGTGAAGAATGTATATAGGCATGAGAGAGGTTTTATTGCCTAAATTTAGGAAGAGACAATAACGGCTTTTTATGGTGGAGTCAAGGGGAGCTAAGAATGTATACACTGTTAAAATGTGCAATGTAATTTTAACATACAACTAGTAACAGATGAATTAAAAATTTAAAAGATGTACTTTAGAATAAAATAATAGGAAATGTTTTTATTTTTTATGAAATTGCAAACATGTATACACTATTTTACCACTTTCTTTTAAAGCATAAGTCTAGCTAGGCATGGTGGCATGTACCTGTAGTCCCAGCTACTCGGGAGGCTGAAGGAAGAGGATCCCTCGAGCCTGGGAGTTCAAGGATGTGGTGTGCTGTGAGCGCACCTGTGAATAGTCACCACATGCCATCCAACCTGGGCAATATAGTGAGAATCCATATATTAAAAAATAAAAAAAAAGTTTTTTGACACATAGCCAAGTCTAAACATGTAGAAATTTACAGATTGGCTTAAATATTTGTGATAACTATAAAAATTCCACATCTCCACTGTTTATATATTATTCTTACACACGTATGTCAGTACTAAACCAAAGGGATCTTTTTTCCTGATACAAAAGTGGAGTAAAAGTTTACATACAACAAAGCAGGATTGATTCCAGTCTACAATTCTACTCCCTAGAATTTTTCTATCATGAATGAAGCCCTTCCATTTTTCATCACGATAGGAGGGGTTTGTCAGATTTTCCTAGAGCAATTCCAATTTTGCTTATCAGTTAGGACAAAAATGTGTCATCTTCCTTTCTACATTTAGGAATTGTAGGAAGCTGTGCTATGGCATGTGAGATGTGAGGAGCATCTGTTAGAGAGAATGCTGGAGCTGAAGGTGTGAGAGGTTTAAAGAAACGATAAGCTTTGGGCTCAGCCTCCCCCTAGGATTACAAAGGGCTTGCACATATTAGAGAGCTAATTTTTAGCATATTTCCATGAAGGCAGATTTTATCTTCAATAAATGCTTAGATTCATAGAAATGGTGAGTTGGCTCAGTGCTGATCCTTTTATGTCTAGCTTGATGTTTACAGTAACTCTGGAGGTAGAGGGTTAGTGATTTATATTTTAACCAGTTCCTTGTTTAACACAATCATCTTATCTTGGCTATTGCTTAACACTTTTTTTAGGGCTCCAAAGAAATACATACATATGTATAAAATTGTTTTGGATTTTTGCATCCCAGTGTTACAGAAAATTTCTAGAAATATACATGAACCAGTCAGATATTCTCTAAGTGAGTTTAATTTTATTTCTTTGACTTACATTTTATTTCTGTTAGTATACCTTTCAGTGTTACAGAAACGCAGATCTACCATTTGTGTTACTTTGGATTTTTCAGGCCATTGCATTCTTTTCCTGTTTATTATTTTGAGGCCCCCCTCAGTTATCCACTGAACTGATTACCAAACAACCTCTCCTAGAGTTTTGGTGTTATCTCTACCTGTTTTTTCAACCACGTTCTCTTGAAAGAATCTTTAATTTAGGCTCATATCTACAATAAAATATAATAAAATAATGGCTTTATTTTTGTTTTAATTATGACAAGGTAATTTATGCCTGATTTGTTTATTTACTTAGAACTCATAATCGTTATTCACATTTCAGCCTGATTTAAGCATTATTTTTTATGGTTGTTTTGAGATGGATCTTAAACCATCAAATGTTCCCAGCAAAAGATCGCATTTTTTTCAGAAATATAGACATTAAACTTAATGAAACTTACTTTGCCAAATTCATACCATGCTTCTATTTATTTCCCTACGATAAATACCTTCTTACATCTCATTTGTTTCAGATTATCTTTCTACTTCCTATTACCCAAGAAAATATTGTTTTTTTGCTTGTTCAGGTCAAATGTTTAAATCAATTGATCAATATTTCAGTACTTGCTGTTAGACAAATACAATTACTCATTTCTTCTCTGCCATCACTCAGAGTGTTTTCTCCTTCTGGTATACTGTTCCTCTCTTGTCATGTTCTTTTACTTTCACTGAAACCCTTCCTCAGTTTTAAAGTGGAGCTCAAATCACACATTCCTGGTGTCAGTTTGTCCATTTTCTGGATTTCCCCAGATCTTCTCATTTGGAATGACACTCTCCCTTCAGTAATCATTCATCATACTGTGAACACTTATCACCACCTGCCTTGTGTTCTATGTAGATGAGGCTGTTTTTGTTTTCCCACTATGGTAACAATTACTAATGGACAAATTCCCTACATTTTGTAACCCTCAGGGTACTTACCTTATTCATAATATGTTTCCAGGAATGTTGAGTACATTAAATGAGTAAGTTTCTTAGCCAAGGTATTGATTCCATTGAATTTACTGGTCTTCAAATATTTTTATCTGTCTACTTTGTCAAGATATGTAAGAAGGGCAATGAATGACATTAATATTTTCCATGGAAACTACCAACTTTCAGTTCTATTTTACCTCCTTTCAGTTCTGTTTTACTTCTGTTTTAGCCTTGCGTTATCAAATCAATTAACTTTCGAAGCCTCAGTTTGATCATCTGAAAAAAGGAAATAATGATATATCCTCATTGTTGTGATAATTACATAGATAATAATTGCAAGGAGCTTGACACCATACTCTAGCATATAGAAAGTACTCAATAAATGCCAATTACTATCAACAGATAATAATAACTATTACTATTGTCTTCATTATTAACTTTTTACTCAGGATACATCTTAGGTATCCAAGGAGACTGATTCTGGAAAAAACAAGAATTAGAACTCAGATTTTCTGATAGTATCTTTATCAGAAAAAAGGTAGAGAAGTGAATATTTCTGTCCATTTTATGAAAGGACAATCTTGATGCATATTAATACTTCATCTCAAGCCAGAATGTAAGATTTGGAGTGGGGCCATTAAATAATCCTGCTTGAGTGATTCTACCTTGTTTCTAAGTAGTCATTGCCTGCAGAGTTTTGATGAAACATCTAATAGAGAAATTTTGGAGAGGTATCATATGTAATTGACAGAATACAGTGGTTGTACTGAAATATCTTCCTTATGCTAAAAGAATGAAAACATTGATGCATCCCAGATTTGTGGGCCTTTTGTTGGAAGTTTGTGGAGATGGAAATTTAATGTAAAGGGAAACATTTGTTTTTCCTCTGAGGAAGTCTGAAAACTTCTACATTTCAGATTTTAGGTTAAATTTTTCATTCACATTAACATTTCTGTCTTTTAGCTGATGTATAGCTCAAAATATCTCAGATCCCCTACCTCACACCATATACAAATACTAATTTAAAATTAATTACAAATCATCTAAATATAAGAGCCAGAACTCTGAGAAGAAAACATGGGAGAAAAATCTTTATGACGTCGGATTAGGCATTCTCTTTAGATAAGACAAAAAAAAAAAGACAAGTGACAAAAGGAAAAGATAGATTGCATTTTATCAAAATTAAAAAAAAATTTCTTTCAAAGGCTGCCATTAAAGAAATAAAAGACATCCCAAGGAGGTGGAGAAAATACTTGTACATATATATCTGATATGGGACTTATAACTAGAATACATAAAATCTCTTAAAATTCAACAATAACAAGAATAATAACCAAGTTAAAACATGGCAAAGGATTTGAATAGACACAGCTTCAAAGAAGATACACTAGTAGCGAGCATGCATATGAAACGATGCTCAAAATAATTAGTCATCAGGTAAATGCAAATAAAAGTCACAGTGAGATACCCTGTTACCATTACTAGGAAGGTTAAAATAAAAAAGACAGTAATAACACTTTTTCAATAATAAGCAAAATGTGCAGAAATTGAAACCCTCATACACTGCTGGTAGAATTATAAAATAATGCAGCCAATTTGGTAGACATCTTAACAATTCCTCAAAATGCTAAAATAGAGTTACCATTTCACCCAGTAATGCCACTACTAGGTATATACCCAAGAGAAATGAAAACATAAATGAACACCAAAACCTGTGTATGAATGTTTATAGCAGCATGATTCATAGTTGCCAAAAAGTGGAATCAACCCAGATGTTCATTAACTGATAAGTTAGTACACAAAATGTGTTTATATCCAAATAGTGGAATGCTGTTCAGCAATGAAAGGAATACTGATGCTACAAAATGGATAAACCTTGGAAACATTCTGCTAAGTGAAAGAAAGTAGTCACAAGGGATCACATATTATATCATACTGTTTATATGACATGTCCACATTAGCCAAATCCATAGAGACAGAAAATAGATAAGTAGTTGCCAGGGGCTGGGAGGAGAGGAGAGTAGGCAGTGACTCCAAAGAAAACATGAGAGTAAATGTATGTGGGCTGATTTTTGTGGAGATGAAAATGTTCTGAAATTGGGTGGAAACTCTTGGAAAGTACTAAAAACCATTGAATCGTATACTTTTTAATTTTTTTAAATAGGCACAGAACCAATACATGAATTGTATACTTTGAAGGAGTGAATTTTATATTATATTAATAATATCTCAATAAAACTCTTGAGGGATATAAGAATTTATACGCACAACCCCCCACACCCCCAACACACACCCCAGGGTACCAAACAGAAAAATGAGTCAGATTCAGGCTCCCTAGTAAAACTTATCGTTATAAATAACCTATTGTTGGCCTTATCAAATGTGCTTCCTGAAAAGAATGCTGAGATATATGGAATTTGTAAGTCAGATTTTCATTCTGTCATCTTTCTCATCTTTCTCTAAACTAAACAAACACTGGAATTACCACCATTATGTTTGTCCACATTGTTTATTCCCTTCCCCAACCCCTAAAAGCCACTACAGACTTCTAATCCATCATAAAAGAATCTGACAGAAGCCCACCACGATGACTTAAGTATATCACAGGGAAGTCACATTGCTTGTGCTACCATGTTTTATGCCCCATTTTGCATTCCTTGTATGCGAATTTTGGCTCCCACCTTAGCTGCAAAATCAGGTTGCATTCTGCTTCGGGCTTGTTTTCTGTGTTAGGGTTTACCAAATATTGAGAGTTAATAGCTTCTGAGAACCTTCACCAAAGGGGAATGGAGAGCCAGTAAGTAAAGGCACTCCTTTACTGTTCTAGGTGGACAACTTGGAAGGTAATTTTACACTGTTCCGTCCAGTTGCCCTGTGGGTGTCCGTGGTGGTAATCAGTTTAATAACCCTCCCTTGGATTAGCTTTCCATCCCTGCTTTTCCCATGCTGCCTAGGCATCTCTCCATATATCCTTCCCTCTTCTGTTTCATGGTATCCCTTCTAAAACTAAACTTCTTGTATATAAGCCCTTAACTCAGTGTCTGTTTTTAGGAGATGTCAAGCTGACACACTGTCTGATTTTTAGAATATCAAGGACCCTAGGTGAACTACTTAATGTTTCTGTGTCTCAGTTGCTTCATCTATGTGGAATAATAATTATTATTGCCTCCTGTGGAGAAAACAGTTGACAGAGTAGGCCTGATAATGCTATTCTTACAGAGGCCTGCTTATGAGAATGTCCCTTGGCTGGCATCTGGGATCGTGGCTGGTACAGATTTAAAATTCTCCCTTACTGATTAGAGTGGATCACCATGCCTAGACTGTACAGTGTGGTTTATGCTGCATGCCTACATCCTTCTGGGAGTTTGGAATTGTGGTACATGGTAGTATAAGGGAGGGAAAATGGCTTCCCGCTTTGACACAAGGCTGGTTAACAGAGAAAAAACCCTAATTACATATGTAAGTGCAGCCATCCCACAAAACAGGGTCCCACAACTTGGAAGAAGGGTCAGATGATTGAAGCTTATGTAGCGTCCTGAGCTTACACAAAGGGATAGGAATTTGGGGCTTCTTGGGGGGCAGGTAGGTGTGGAGAGATAAGAGACAGGAGGGTGAGGTGAATACAGGGTATCTTCTTATGCAGATAAATGTCTTTCAGGTAATAAAAGTTGTCTGGAGTAGCCCTCATATAGATATTTTTTACTAACGTAGATTTCTTTTATAGATGTACGTTTCTTTCACAAAAGGACAGCTTTTCAGAGCTATTCCTGTGGCTGCGGTTTCTTAGAATTACCAGCCAAATGTATGCCAAAGAAATATATTTCAGGGTGGCACATTCTGGTCTTCTACAGTGATATTTTTGGGTGGTGTGTCCTGAGCCTCAACAGTAGGCAGAGCATACCTATGTGACCAGCTTCTTCTTCCTCACCTGCTCCTCTCAAAAAATACCCACCTGGGCACTGAGTCCCTAATAGGCATCCCTGGACGGAAATAGTCCACATGTGTTGCTGCATTTTTGTTCCTGGGAAAGACGATAGTCTGTGAGACCACCTCATGGGAGAGAGAGAGCATAAGGAAGCTTGCACATGACTTCCTCCAGATTCTACCTGGGTCTTTTCCCCTTATTATCCAACTGTGTACCATTACTGCACAGTTGTCATATATTTTTGCCATGAGTGCAACTTAGATTCTGAGTCCTGTGAGTTCTAGTGAATCTCTGAGTAGAGGTCTGGTCCTGGGAATCCTTGACACACTTGCTATGGTTGTTGAGAAGATTAAATGAGGTAATATAGAAGACTTTAGCACAATGCTTCTAACATCCTAAATGTGCAGTGAATGTTAAGATTTACTAAAGTACATCCTGTCAGCTCAATATGGGTATCAGTTGGCTCTGGGATTCCCGAGTTAATCAGGTTGACTCAATCTGTAAGTCAAGTTAGATATTCAAGAGCCATAAAATGATATTAGAAGTACTAAGGTTTGGGTCGGGCGCAGTGGCTCACGCCTGTAATCCCAGCATTTTGGGAGGCCGAGGCGAGTGGATCACGAGGTCAGCAGATCAAGACTATCCTGGCTAACTTGGTGAAACCCCATCTCTACTAAAAATACAAAAAATTAGCTGGGCGTGGTGGCGGGCGCCTGTAGTCCCAGCTACTCGGGAGGCTGAGGCAGGAGAATGGCGTGAACCCGGGAGGCAGAGCTTTCAGTGAGCCAAGATCGCGCCACTGCACTCCAGCCTGGGGGTCAGAGCGAGACTCTGTACCCACCACCCCCCAAAAAAGAAGTAATAAGGTTTGAATTTAGTTTAGTAATGCTCAGTGCAATTGCTTTAAAACCCAGGTCCTGCCAGGCGCATTGGCTCACGCCTGCAATCCCAGCATTTTGGGAGGCCGAGGCGAGTGGATCACGAGGTCAGGAGTTCAAGACAAGCCTGGCCAAGATGGTGAAACCCCCTCTCCACTAAAAATACAAAAAAGTAGCCGGGTGTGGTGGTGGGCGCCTGTAATCCCAGCTACTTGGGAGGCTGAGGCAGAGAATTGCTTAAACCCGGGTGGCAGAGCTTGCAGTGAGCCGAGATTGCACTGCTGCACTCCAGCCTGGACAACAGAGTGAGACTCCATTTCAAAAAACAAACAAACAAAAAACAAAAACAAACAAACAAAAACCCAGGTCCTTTCCCTTCATCTTTGGTGCAGCCAATAGAAAATGAACAATACTATCTCACGACTTTTCTATTCTTGTCAGCACGGGCCTCTTCCACAAGCACTCCATTTAAAGTCATTGATCTAAACTTATTATTTACTGTGCTGCTCTTTTTACTGTTCATGTCTGCCTTGACACCATTCCTCATTTGGGGTGACCTTCCTTTGTCATCAGCTAGCCCACATCTGACCCCACTCATCATGAACTGGCTCACATCTTCTGTCTAGGAAGTTGTCATGAAGTACTTGAGTCTTATGGGTCTCTCCTTTTAGGGGATAGAGTGACCCTGCTGTAGTTTTAAAATCTTGGATTTGAGTACAAGGATCTGGATTCCACACTATAGCTTTTCCTCTAACTTTAAGACCTTGAGCAAGTTACTTAGATTTTCTGAGGCTCTGTTTTGTAATCCGTAATGCCAAGATAATTTGTTTACCAGGGATTATTTGCCAGGCTACAGTGGGATGGGGGAATAAACGTGTTTAAATACTGGTAAAAGCATTGTGTAGATATAAGACATCAAAATACGGCACCCACGTTTTGCTTTTTTTTTACATGTGTAATTCTTACCTCCTTGCTGTATGGTTTTATGTTGCCATTACATTCTTACTTGTTTATGTTATTATGTTTTATTTCTTCAGATAGATTATAATATCCTTGAAGGTTGGACTTGCCTCGTCTACATTTTGACACTCCCTATCGTAGTTAGCAAAGTAGTATGCTGCTATTTGGGCTCCGTAAGAATCGTATCATGTTTATTGATGAGGAATTGTGAGTTTGGAAACAATAGTTTAAGGGGATTTTTGGAAGAGGAAAAAGCACTGGATTGAGCATAACCACTTTACATACAGAGCAGGAGCTACTGAAGTGGCAGATTTTCAGGGTTACTATGGGGAAGTCAAATCTTCTACACTGCTGGTTAACAGCACCTTAATTATTAGCTGCTTTAGAAATAAGTGCCCTATTGCCCTGTAATTTAATTTCATTAATTATGCTCAGAGGTAGTGTTATCTGAGGCAAACAACCCTTAGATTTCCATTGCACCTTCATCATAGGCAAATATTTATCATGGATAGGGCTATTAAGTTCTTCATTAAGAACTTTATTAAGTTTATTAAAACTTTCTTTCTCACTGAGATTTAAAAAGAGCCATTTAGTAGTGACCTATGAAAACGCAAGTATTATAAAGCAGTAATATAGACCATGTATTATTGAATAAGAATTTTAGCCTTTTTTTAACAAATGCAGATAATTATTATTATGTGCCAGACATTGTTACAAGAACTTTAAAAATATTAACTACTTTAATTTTTGTAACTCTTTGCAGTAGCTGTGATCATTATTTCCATTTTATAAATGAAGAAATTGAGGCACAGAGTGGTGTGTAAATTATCTGATGTCACACAGATATGTAAGTGACTGAGCTCACAAAAGCCAGTCAATTTTGCTGTATAGAATGTGATAGAATGTACCCTATTCTATGCTGCATTCTGTTACTACCTGCGTATTTATTTATTTGCAGATATGTGCATTCATTGTGATGTTTTTTAATTATTTGGGGACCAATGGCATGTCATATCAAAAAAAAGGAAAGAGACCTACTTTGTGGATTTGCAAACTTCTATTATTTATCTTTACATTCCTATATTTTCACTTTTCATTGTAAATACGTTCAAGAAGATAAGTTGGTAGATGATAAAATATGGATAG
The DNA here is from genome assembly GCF_029281585.2 of Gorilla gorilla gorilla. NCBI lineage: Eukaryota > Metazoa > Chordata > Mammalia > Primates > Hominidae > Gorilla > Gorilla gorilla. The sequence continues at coordinate 12,016,680 of NC_086017.1, forward strand.
ATTAGGAATGCTAGGTAAATAGCCAAACTCTTTAATTTGATGCTAAGAGAGCAAGTAATATGAACCTCAACAGTCCATCCTTAGGTGCTTTTGTCAGCCAGCTTCATCGTCTCATCATAGCTGACTAATATTTAGTGTCCTTTTTCATTTTGCACATAATCCAGCATTAAAAGCATAAGGTATGAAAGGATGAAAAGATTATGCCCCACTTTACTTATTCGACTAAATTATTATGCCTTGACCTTTTGACCAAATCAGATTCATCTTCTCTCTCTCTGCACTTCCACCCATTTTAATGCTGCGGCACAGATTGAATGGATTTGGAGTCTGTGGGTAAGTAATAAGAACACAGAGAAGAGTGGCCAGCATGATTAAGATTTTATTTGTAGTGTAATTCCATTATAATTAACATTATGTAACTGTAGAAATATGGTGTTTGCACCTCTTCCTGGCAGATGCTTTTAAGTCAGTGGCAGAAAGGAGATTAAATAGTAAATGAAGACCTATTTATTGAAAATTGTTTCTACATCCTGTATTGTTGGATTCATTTGTTTGTCTCACAAACCACAGTTAATTTAGTAAGGAAAATAAGCAATATGTTTAACAAACACTCAAAGTAAATTTGTTTGCAGTGCTTTGAAGTACCATAGTTGAACTTTTGATATTAGAAGTAAAGTATTACTGAAAGATCTGCAAATTAAGGGTGTTTAAATAGTGAAAACAAAATGTTTATTTTTTCCAAAGATTACTAACAGAATTTAAGTTAAGTAAATGAAAATAATATGGTTTTGCATATGGTTTAAAGCATTTCTAGTTACAAGTGATTTTTTTTTCAAAAATAAATTGGCCAAATAATTATGTATTTAATTTATATACATTTTGATCAGACTCCTCTAGCCAAGGAATTGGCAATCCACAGCCCACTGGCCAGATTTGTTTCTCTTCTTCTTTTTGTGTTGCCCCCAACCTAAATGTGGTTTTTACATTTTTAGTAGTGGAAAAAATCAAAATAATAGTAATATTTCATTCACAGTAAAATTATATAGCATTTAAATTTCATTGTCCATAAATAAAACTTTATTGGGACACAGTCTCACTCATTTGTTCAAGTATTGGCTGTTTTTACACTACAACAGTAGAGGTAAGTAGCTCTGAGAGTCTGTATGGCCTGCAAGGCTGAAAGTATATATCATCTGGCGCTTTGTGAACAAGTTTGCAGATCTCTCTACCTTAGCAAATAAACAAAACATCATCATCAACAGTAATGATAAGACTGTGATAAGGGCTTTATATACATTATTTCTAATGTATCAAATGATGGTATTATAGACATATTATTATCTTCATTTATAGATCAGAAGACTGAGGGTCTAATGATTAACTAATTTCCTTACTGAGAGCTGAGTTTTAGTTGGAATATTTATAACAACTTGTAATATATATGAATGACTATTAGAATTTAGACTTATTTAAAAACAACATTGTGAGTATTTTGAGAGTGAGATTTTCTTCTATAACCCAATTAATATTTATTAAATAGGATTGGGTTGATTGATTTGATGGTGGTTATTCTAGAATATGGAAATTTGGACATCTCAATTAATTTAGAGCTGCAAACTAAGAGAAAATCAGTGCTTCATTTTGATGATAGATGTCAGAACCACTTTTCTGCATCCATATGGATCTTGTTTGCTTCTGCTATATGTAAGAATGATTACAAATTGCTCCAACTTTTATTTTGAGGACGCTAATGCATTAGTCTTGTAGAATTGGCCTATAGGGACTTTCTCTGGAATTCCTTGCCACTCATTCATTTATTGTAGAAAAAATAAGTTGGCTAAGATGATGGTTGTTCATACTAAGAGTTTATTGAACCAGGTCTGTGAAAGGAATTGAGAAGTTATTGATGTATTTCATCATTTATCTCATAGGACCACAGTAAATGATTATTGCATTAGGATGTGGTGATAATGGGTTTTGGGTGTTATTAAAAAATGATTTCAAAGGAGGTCCAATTTATAGGATACTTAGCCTAGCTTTAAGAGTGGTAGCAGAGGGAACCACTGTTTCCACATGTGCTTCCTGAAGTCCAGTGTTAAAAGACTTATTAAATGAAATCTGTTAGGTAAAATGCATTTCAGTACATAAAAGTCATGAGGCTTCTTGAATAGGCCCTTAGAAATATCAAGACTCTAATTATACAGTGCTAAACATTAGAATTACAGCCGAATATTCATATAGTTACCTAAGTATTTGAAAATATCTAATCTAAGACTTCCTTAGATATAGCTGAAAGATAATAGTCTAGATAATATCTTGAGGGCAGAGCCTCTGTCTTAAAGTATCTTCATGTTTATATAGTAAATAAATAAGAGTAAGTATTATTATTTTAACTAATATTTACTGAGAACTATGCACCAGAAATTGTGCTAATTTTTGTAATCATTGCCTCGTTTAATTGTCCTAAAACCTGCTGAATAAGTACTAATAATTATTAATAATTTATTCCAATTTTACAGGGTTTACAGGCCCATATAAAACATTCAGATTAGTTGAACTTAACAATCAAGTATCTCCAGCTCCAAAGCTTAACATCTTTTCCACTATGCTGTGTTGTATAGCGTACTCCAAATGTTTGATGAGTGAATGCATGAGAATGTGAGGGAGACAGACTGTCAGTTATCAGGAAACCATCTTCATCATGGAATTTTAATCTGTTCTTAACCTAAAGTTTCTCTACTCTGAATGCTGCTACTGTGGTCATCATTATTAAGCTTTATTAGAGATCCCTACTCTATTTACTTGTTTTGAAAAGATACCATTTCTGAGCAATCCCAGCTGTGACTTACGATTGAACAAATCAGCTGTCACCTGTCCTACACAGTGGTGCATTGACAGCACAGGTGTGCTATTTTTGCTCCAATTTGGATGGGTTGCCAACGATCAGGTTTTCCAAATGTGATTTGTTTAGATAAAACTAAATATTAATACCACCTCAAGTGCCATAGTGTGTACAACCTGAAGAGCTCTCATATATACCTTGTGTGATTTTCCTAGCAATACGGTTGTTCAGATAGACAACAAGAAACTTACAGATAAGAAAAGGGACTCAGAAGGTTTAGGTGATTTGTCCAAGTATACCAGCTGGAAACTCAAACTTTCTGATTTCAACACCATGCTGGGCAGTGCCTCAATTTGAGAGGGGAAAATTTGGACCCACATAATGGGATTGCACCAGCCTTCCCATGCCCAGTGAATATAGGATTGTACCAATAATATGGGTTCTTTCCTTTTAGAAACCAACTTAATCACTGGAACCATCAAAGCACCCACGGGTGCATACGGAAGAACACATGTCATATACCTGTGTCATGAATAATAATGTTATGTGTCTGCACTGTTTAGTAGAAACATGATGTGAGGGATGGGTGTGGTGGCTCACACCTGTAATCCCAGCATTTTGGCAGGCTGAGGCAGATGGATCGCTTGAGCCCAGGAGTTCGAGACCAGCATGGGCAACATAGCAAAAACCCTGTCTTTACAAAAAAATACAAAAATTGGCTTGAGCATGGTGGTGCACGCCTCTAGTCCCAGTTACTCAGGAGACTGAGGTGACAGGATCACTTGAGCCCAGGGGGTTGAGGCTGCTATGAGCCATGATCATGCCACTGCACTCCAGCCTGGGCGACAAAGTGAGACTCCGTTTCAAAAAAACAAAACAAAACAAAAGAAATATGATGTGAATCAAAAATATAATTTAAACTTTTTTGGTATTCACACCAAAAAGTAAAATGAAACAGGTGAAATCTACTTTAATAAATCGTTTTAGTTAACACAATATGTCAAAAAATATTATCATTCAACTGTACCAATATTAAAACATTACCAATTAGATACTTTACACTCATTTTTTTGCTCTAAATCTTCAATTCATACTAACCACATTGCAAATACTCAATCGTCACATCTGGCTAGTGGTGGTTACCAAGTAGGACAGCTTGGCTCTGAATAGCATGGTAGTACAGTTGCCATGCTTAGGCATGGAGGTGCTCAGAGAAGAGGACTGGGAGGAAATTTCCCTAATCCATCCGCTTAACTCCCCCACATTTTGTCATTCAGATGATCTCCTTTTTGTTTAAATGTAAATGTCTTTTTATATTTTTAACCTAACTGGCTAGTCATCTCACTGATATTCAATCATCTGATAAAGAGCTTCTATTCTCAAGAGCTCTCTGAGGAAGCAGTACATCTATGCAAGGAAATACATAAACATGACTCCAGTGATTGGAACAAAATTAGAAGATTTCTGAGGAAAAATTGCTGCTATAATTTAAGAAATGTACCTTAGCAACATCCAAGGCTCACGAGAATCAAATTGGTTATTTTGGGTTAAAGTCAAATAAGAGCACTTTTTCTTCACATATTTTTCTTTTTGTCATTTATCTAAAATCAATGGTTGATAATGATTAAAATGTAATTTTACTATAGAAAGAGAAGAAAAAGCCAGAAAATATTTGAAGTACTCTTCAATTTATTTAATCAATTATGTCCTGATAAAAATATGCTAATTGCAATTCAGATTGCAAGGATTTTGGTATTTTTTCTTAGCCTTTTAGGTATTTATTAACACAATACAACACATTCCTATGAAATTAACATATAGGATTATACATGAAATATATATTTCTATAAAGAATTTTCCCTAAATGACAAAGCTTACCAGAGAGCATTTAAATAACATGTTTTAGATATAGATATATATAGTGCACACATGTACTTTTCTTAAACCTTCGTGAATATGACTCTCTTCTGAGACCTGTCTGAAATTTTATATTTCCTAAAATGACTTGATCACATCATCATCGTCATCCAATAATAATAATAAAAACAATGATCTGAACCAGAAATTGTGCTAAGTTTTACAGTCAATGCCTCATTTAACTGTCTAAAGCCTGCTAAATAATTAGTATAATTATTAATAATTGATTCCGATTTTACAGGGTTTACAGGGCCATGTAAAATATTCAGAGTAGTTGAACTTAACACTCAAGTATCTCTAGCTGCAAAGCTTAAGATCTTTTCCACTATGCTGTGTTGTATAGCATACTCCAAATGTTTGATGAGTGAATGCATGAGAACAACTGGTAAGATTTATCAATGCTTATTAATACTAGTACAATGCAAGTTTTTTTAATACTCTTTACATGCCTTATCTCATTTTATCTTTACAGCAACCCTATTTTGGTAGCTATTCTGACCAATAACAGGCTGTCTAAAAACTATATAGCTAAAAATAGGTAGGCTGTTTTTAGTTTTTTATAAATATTGCTAAATAACTCCATAGAGTTTGTACTAATGAAGGCACTCACCAAAAATGTATGTGAATGTCTATTACCCCAGGCATTTATCAACAGTGTAACACTTTTGATCTTTGCCAACTCAATAGACGAAAACATTAAGAGTGAAAATATATTTGTTTTCATTTGCATTTTTTAATTATAATTGAGATCAAGTTTTTTTCTTAGCTCTTATCACCCTCTACCTCTACATAATGGCTTGACCAAGGGATTAACAAGCTCTAAATGAGATGACTTTATTATGAGTGGGAAGTCATAAGAAAGGTTGAGTGGAAAGAAGAGACAGAGGAGGTTTTTGACCCAGGAAGACAGATTCTACTTTTATGAATAGTCCCTATTCTCTTCTCTGAAATGAATCGAGCACTTTTGATAGAAATCTGAGTGCATGCAAAGAAATTGGTTAATGGGGCGCCTGTTAAGAGCAGTCAAACTATTCAAGCATGGCTAGCTGCTGTGGCTGCTATGATTATATTTTTAAACTAAATGGGGGTCAGACTGAACTGTCTTGAGCTATGACAGTTATTAAACATGTACCCACAGAAACCCCAAAGAGAAGCTAATAATTGATGGCCTTTTATTTTTACATACCAGATTCTTCACTGATCCCTGTCTGAAATCCACTGTTGACTCTTCACTCAATAAAATCATATGAATATTGAGTATTTTATTGTCAGTAGATGGCATTCTCCACTGGAAACACACTTCATAACTCCACCGTATGGCCTCTACATAACCTCTTAAGTGGTCGATTAAGAAGCCTTTGCCTGTTTTTGTTTTTTGCAGTCTTGTGATATATTCTGCATTCTCCGTTAGGGCTGTATGCATTGATTAGCATATAGGTGGCTATCCTGAACTAGGCCAATACTATTCAGCATGTACTACTTAATTTAGGAATAATAGTATTTATGTAAGGATTATTTCCAGTGAACCAGGATAGGCATAGATGGTTTGAGAAATCAAATCTGTTGAGAATCCTCAGACCGTTTTCTTGGTGCTAATTTCAGTGTCCACCCCCTCACCCCCAACTGAACCGTTTAACAAAGCAGCCGTATAATAGAATCATCCTAGATCATAGTTATTATCTGTTGCAGGGACATGAAGGTCATCTAGCTTACTCCTCTAATTTTGTGGATGAAGAAGTTCATTGTAATAAGTAAAGACTTTTCTAAGAAAGTCAATGGAAAAGTCGGGACTCCCTAATGTGAGCCCAGTGAATTTTCCTTTCTCAGAATTATCCATGCCCTTTTAAAATACAAAGTGAAATACACAGCAAAAGGTAGAAGAAAATCAAACAAAAAAATCACCTGGAAAATCTGCTTTATGCAATTAGTATTGGTAATGCTTCTTCATGATTCCAGCAATGCCATATAATTCCTTGCTCTGTTAGGTATCTAGTAATTTTTCCTTGTTTTCAGCTGATAATTTGTCTGGTAGATTCTGAAATGGCAACCTGCCATTTGACAAGAAAACCAGTAATGGATATGCATTTAAGAAATTTTCTTGGGAGGCCAAGGCGAGTGGATCACTTGAGGTCAAGAGTTCGAGACTAGCCTGACCAACATGGTGAAACCCCGTCTCTACTAAAAACACAAAATTAGCTGGGCGTGGTGACACACACCTGTAATCCCAGCTACTTGGGAGGCTGAGGCAGGAGAATCACTTGAACCCAGGAGGAGGAGGTTGCAGTGAGACAAAATCGCACCATTGCACTTCAGCCTGGGCAACAAGAGCGAAAGTCCATCTCAAAAAAAAAAAAAAAAAAAAAAAAGAGGAAGTTTTCATTGTGTCTGGCTAAGACTTACAAACTTCATCAGCTTGTGGAGTTAGTCTCTGCTCATCTCATTTATATACAGAGCTACTTATCTGATTTGACTTTATTCCTGACACTGGACCAAGAAATCGTTGATGGGGATTTATGCTGCTGATTCTAATAAGAAAATTCATTAAATGCCCTTTTATGAAACTAGCAGGATTGGGTACAATACCTAACATTAGGAAAAAGTCAAATAATTTTCTTTAGCGTGAGGCAGGTGCATTGTTGATTGCCTTTGTCATAAAGAAATTTTATTTGAATCTTTATCAGCGACTCCAAAATAAGCTTGATCATTTTATGAGTGCGATCGTCACAAAGAGCATATTTCTCTTTTACTTTTTTATCTTCTCTTTTTATCTTGTTTAAGAAGTAGCACCAATTTCTTTGCCAGAGGAACATGTGATTGTATTTTCAGTATTTTCTCACTCACAGAAGATTCAAGTTTATGCTAACTGGAGACCAGAAACTTGTCTTTCTTGTTGCTTGAAGCTTTGACAAAATCTATTCACTTGCTTTGAACAGTATTGCCCTGAGTTTATTTTTTTGGGGAAAAAAAGGCCATACTTACTTGGAAAAATTGAGTTCTTATTTATCTTGGCTTATCTGTTGTATAGATAACATCTGCTGTCTCAGAGCTTACTCAGAACTAACAAAAGAACCAAGTGGCAGAGAACACCCGTAAGTTTATACATTTCAGAGACAAAAAGGATTTATTTTTGCCTGTTCTATTTGTCTTTTGACTACAGTTTGAAATGAATGATTATTGTGAATAGTTTGAGATGTAATGATGCCAACATTATCAATTTGTACATTTATCTAGGTTATGCATACTAGGATTATGCATACTATGATAACCTAAAAACTATTTAGGTTAAGCAGCTTATTAATATCCAAGTTAACTTTGATACAGTTACAAACACAGAATCTCAAATATCTATCCAGGAAAGGAATATCTTAGCCTGTTTTTCAACATGCTACAGTAAATATTTAATATTTAAAAATTTTGACATTTAACACTTCAGTATCTTTTTATTTTCCTCCCCTTTTTCTAATAATTCCTATAATTGTTTTTATAAATTTTTGAACTCTTCTCTCTGCTTAAAATAAAATTTCTCCCCAATGCAAATTGTGTTGTCTGTTAACTGTTTAGTAAGAGGAGCTTTGCTATCCTATATGATGAACACTTGATTATGTATTTTGATTAATGGTTACTATGCCAACTGGAGAACTAGATTTCAGTAAAATGATCCCACTAGATTATAAATTTTGTTAATTTAGAAGTAACAAGAGCATCTAGTACTATGCTTATTCTTGGGCTAATTCATTTCTTTACTATCATTTATTTTATATTAACTCATTTATTTATTGTTACAATACATCCACTTAACACCCAGGTTTTCAGTGGCCACTCTGAAAGAGTCATTGTTCTAAGTGCTGGAATACAAATACGAGGCATTATCTTGCTTCAGTACACATACAATGTAGTTGAAGGAAAGATTTCAGTAAACTAGTCAAAAAATTTAGTGCAAGTAGAAATGTTATTATAGGAGATACAGCAGTGGGCCATCTTAATTCAATGGAGAAGGGTTCAGGAAATTGAGGTTGGTCAAGTTGAGTTTTGAGGGATGTTAAGCAAGTGCTTCTTTAGATATAAGGTACTATAAGTTGTACACATTATTATGAAAACACTGTGTAGCAGCAACATAATCATAATCATTATGAAGTTACAGGATAGTCTCCTTGGGAGCAGTTGTTAAGTTTACATCCTCTAGGTCACTGCTAAAACTCTGTAATTTGGCAGGAAGTACGTAGGAGCTGAAGATAGGAGAATCCACTCTGCTGATTAGCAATGAAACCACAGGCCACCCACTGAACCTCCCTTATTTTACTTCCTTATCTGTGAACTGGGATAATACCATTAGGTGCTCATTTAATGTCATTTAATGCTTGACATAAAGTCTAAATGACATCATGTGTGTGGAAGCATATTGTAAATTGAAAAGCCCTATAAAGTGAAACTGACTTTATTTTATACATATTTATTCACACCTGCTGTGTTCAATTCATTGAACTACATGTGAAGAGTAAATAGTTTCGTTTTGTTTTAGTCTTCAGGAAGCAGTGAGCATTTTTAAAAGGTCGTTATTGAACCCAGTACTTTTTGTTTGGAGGCTCAGGAATAATGTTAATTATTTCTCTTGGGAATGCAACATGAGCCATGTCTGTGTCCAAATGGGACATTAAAAAAGCATGTCCTCAAACTATCATTTTTATTTATTCACTTTAATTTCACTCACTAATATCTATTGGATGTCAGGCTCTACACTAGACATCAGGATGCCACTCTCATTTGGTGGGCAGTTAAGGCTGCAGTCACAAATCACACATCATAAAAGAGAGGGAGATAGCAAGGGAGATCACATATCAAGTAGGGAGATAGAATGAGTAGGCAGAAGATGGTTAAGAGAGATCGTGCCAGAAGAAAGGGTATGAAATGGGAAGGAACATGGCACATTTTAAGAATTGAAACTTCTTCAGTGTAGCTGGACTGCAGAGAGCAAGATGGAGGATGGTAGAAGATGAGATGGTGGGAATATTTGGCAAAGACCAGACAGTGCAGGGATTTGTAGGCCAATTGAAGAATTTTGGCCTTTTCTCTATGAGTAATGGGAAGACAGTGAAGCATCTTAAGAGGGTTGAGATAAGAGGGATGATCATAGTAGCTACTAAAGTTTGTGGAGTCAGTAGTGGTAGGTTGTGGGGAGGTGGTGGTGAAGATGAAGAGATGTGAATGAAGTAAAATGGTCTTGACTTAGTGGTGGACTGGCTACCTAGGAGGGATGAGAGGGAGGCAGAATATCACATGGAATTTAAATTTAGAAAGGTTTACTGTAAGCTGGGTGTGGTTACTCCTGCTTGTAGTCCCAGAAACTCCAGAGGCTGAAGCAGTAGGATCGCTTGAGGCCAAGAGTTGAAGCTGCAGTGAGCTATAACCCACCACTGCACTCCAGATTCAGCGACAGAGCAAGACACTGTCTCAAAAACAAAAACAAAAGGAAAAACGAAAAGGGAGAAAGATTTAGTGTAAAATCTTTGAGAGTAAAAAGAGAGAGGGATTTCTCAATCTCGGATTGTCCTTATGCCATTTAAAAGCTTTATAATGGTTGTGCACCTTCTCTAACTTATTTAATATAACTTTCTTGAAGGTTAGATTTCACGTTTCAAAAAATATTTTATTTTGGGTCTAAAAATTTGGCAGGGATTTTAAAGAAATGGTAAGTGATAAGAAGGGAGTTGTTTTCATGTAGTTTGTAAGGAATGAATATTGGTATTTTTATGATCTGATGAAATTTATCCTTTAATTTCAAGTGAGACAGTTTGACTTTCATATGAAGGTTAAATAATTAATTTTGCTTACTTCAGATATTCAGATTTAAATTAGCCTATAGGCCATTTTTAAAATAGATTTACTGTGATAATTTTCTTGCTCATCAGGGTAACTTATTAAGCAGATTATAAAATATCATAATAAAATCAGGTCCTCTGTAAATCCAGTGAAGAACGTTTTTTAACATGACTTGCCATTGAGATGTTTTTATAAAACCAGTGATACCCCTGGAAAGTAACTGACTACTTTAAAGAAAAAAAAAAGTCTAGGTTTATTCCTCATTGTAAAATTCACTTTTTAAATTTGCAGGCTATGAACAATTGAATTTGAGGAATAACGTATTTTGGAATATGTACCATTTTATTTAAATAAGTAAATAATTATATGGTGAAGGAATAATAAATATGTATTATCTTCTAGGAATTGTATAACAGTTTTGATTACTGATTTTGACGGGACTACTTTTCCTTATGAATTATGGAATATATAGCTAAATCTTATATAAACAATATATAATGCAACAGCAATATATTTTCTATTAAACTATAAAATAGTAGGTTAATTTTAACATCAGATTTAGTCCAAAATGTATTTGCCAATAAAATGAATAATAGAAAATTTTTAATAATAAAATTTCATTTGCTGATGTATGATAAAATTGTAGATTTTTCAAAATAAAAAAATCTTAGAAAATATCTTAAATTTGTTATTTGAATTGCTAAATACAATCTTCATTGTATTTAATGCTTTCCCTTCAGCTATTTATTTGGCTTTAAATATTTGGTGATTTTTAATAAAATGTATATATTTTGCTATGTTAAAAATCAGAATGTTGCCAAACTGTGCGTTTTGGAACCTAGCTTACTCCTGTAAAAATGATTTTATGTGTTGTCATTTTTAATAATCAGTTGGCTCTGTGTTTTGTTTTGTTTTGTTTTGTTTTCTTTTGAGACGGAGTCTCGCTCTGTCGCCCAGGCTGGAGTGCAGTGGTGCAATCTCCGCTCACTGCAAGCTCCGCCTCCCGGGTTCCCGCCGTTCTCCTGCCTCAGCCTCCCGAGTAGCTGGGACTACAGGCACCTGCTACCACGCCCGGCTAATTTTTTGTATTTGTAGTAGAGACGGGGTTTCACCGTGTTAGCCAGGATGGTCTCAATCTCCTGACCTCGTGATCCACCCGCCTCGGCCTCCCAAAGTGCCAAAGTGCTGGGATTACAGGCGTGAGCCATCGCGCCCGACCTGGCTCTGTTTTTATTAGAAAAATTCTCAATAGTCATCTTTTAAGTGAGTCAACCTAATACCTTTTACTTTTGTGCAAAGTTCTCTGTTTTAATAACTTTTAATTTAGTGCATATAACATATACTAGAGAATTATCAATTTATTTGATTCTTTTAGCAATTTATATTTTGGTAATTCTGTGTTAATAATGTGATTTGTATTTGGTTACGCAGTTGCCGATAATCTTGTGGCATTGCAGAGTTTGATTTATGTGGACGATCCTTGGACTTAAAAAGGATTACTGACCATTTAAGAAAGATTAATTAATGAGTATAACATTGAGTCCTAACTCTGCTAATGCTTCTCTAAGCTACACACAGATACATGCACAGACACACATACCCTCAAATCTCATAGCAAAAATGACCAAATTACAACAAAGGGGATAGTATCCTATCCTGCTAGGCCATCACATTATGGATCAGCAGTGTAGAGCAAGTCTTGTGGGGCCTGATCTTGCTCTTTCTTGTAAGCTGTGGGATCTTGGGCCATTCAGTTTCCCTAAGCTCAGTTCCTTATTTATAGCCAGTGAGATGAATCCTATGGTCTCTTAGGTTCCTTTTATTTCGTAATTCAAAAAGTTGAAGTTAGAGGTTAATAATTTTGTATTGGTAAGGCCGCAATAGCAGTCTTCTTATTATAATTAATAAAGAAGTTACAGGGAACAAGGGAGAAAGGTAAATTCATTTATAGGAATAAGACAATAAAAGGGTACAATTAATTTATTTGGTCACCAGTGTTCTTGTTTTCTTGCTGAATTTTATGGGATGGGAACAGATCTAGGAAGGAAGGCTCGTCTGTACCCTTTTGCCCTACCTGACGTAAAAACTCAGGACTGACCCATCCTAAAATAATTCATTTAGAAAGAATCCCTCATAACCGTGTTAGCTCAAGGTTATCTTGTATCTGATTTCTCTCTTCCTGCATAGGTTGCAGACTGAAGAGCATTAAAATATCTGTTTTCTTAGTGGTTTTCCTTTCTGGATTTGAACAATTCACTTGATTCTTCCAGGCTACTTAAATGAAAGAGTGTTATCTAAGAATGCTAATCTTAGTTCCTTTTGTTTGAGATTAGAGAAATCAATGCATTATATTTTTAGTGTAGATAGTAAGTCCTGAATGCCCTTTACTCTGGCCATTTAAAAAACTAAATTATTTTCAGTTGCCTTTCATATTGTGGGGTTAGATATTCATTTGAGATATGTTTTCTTTTTTCCTTTTCCATTCCTTTAGTTAAAACTACATCTTATCTAAAATGGGATAATAAGGGGAAAGATCCATTGAATTTGAGTATTGGGCTTAGTTTGCATTAAATGCTCCTTTTGTTCCTGTTCATGTATTATTTTAAGCTCTTTTTTCCAAATATACCAACAGCAGATATCAAATGACCATTACTTCATACTAGAAGGAATTTTTATAAACCAGGCCAAAGACTTCACTAGATTTCTCAAACTTTGTTTCTAACTCTGAAATCCTATGATTTTATGATTTTTAATATATTAGAGTAAATCTACAAAATTGTAATTTTGTAGGTGAACAATAGTGTCGGTTTCATATGATTCAACCTGCATATGGAAGCTTAGTCATTGCATTGTTTAGGAAAACTGTGTAACTCATGTATGAAAATGGTAATGTCAAGCAGCGAAGCTTATTAAGACACTAACATCATTTTTAAAATTTAGTTTTGAATACTAGATATTAAAAATTATATTTTAAACATTTGTAAATCCAGTGAGAATAAAATGTTCTTTGCATATCTATTTCTTTTCTCAGGGAGTTTTTTTCTGTGTTTTATGAGAAAAATCACAGGCATTACAGTTTGAAATCAATTTCATTGTTTTCATTGCAATTGCTACATAGCTGTTGAATATTTGTAGTAAGTTTTAATGACTAATGAAGTGCTTGCTTGATTATATGCCATTAGTAAAAATATATTTTTATGGCAAAGGGCGGTTTGCAGCATGGCACTGACAAAAGCAATATATAAATGTGTTATTCCCCTTCAAAAGAATGCAAATCAGTATAAACAAATTTTAAGGAAAATATTTAAAAATAAACAATTAAAATAATGGATATTTATTGTTTGTTACTCATTGAGATGATATGAATATGTAAATAGAGCACTTAGGTCTACTTATTTTCAGAGGCCAGTGTATTACTAATTAGAAAAGTTGTAAATATCATAATTACTGTAGTAAATTAATTTCATTTATATTGCTTACATTTTATTGCTTGGTATTCCAGGCATTGGATAGATACTTACAATGCTGACATCAAGAGTGTTCCCATGATTATTTCTCCGCTTTTCTAACCATCAACTCATCATATGTCCCTTATCCTCCTGCTACTTATTATCACTTGCCATTTCTCTCATTATTTGCTCCTATCTCTCTGTCTTTGCTTATTCAATTCTCTTTTCTAGGGATACCCCTTCCTTCCAGTTCTTACCTGCCAAAGCTGTGTTTGGCTTCTAATGTTTAGCTTAATGTCTGCATCTTCTGCAATGTCTTTCAGATGTCTGCAGTCAGAACTCTTTACTCTAGGTCACTACCATCAGCTTGTCTTTCCACTGACGGTCATCCAGAACGCATTGCTTTGTGACCAAACACATTCTCTCTGTATCTGCCTCCCAGTTAGACTGTGTACTTCTCTTCCCCATGTTCCCTGCTTTGGCACAAGTCATGCTCTTCTGAGCAATCCAGGCTTGTTCAGTTGAATTATTTTCTAAAATTAAAACGGTATGCCAGACAAGGTAATACAGGTCTAGGCTTGATTTTTCCTGAGTGTTGTGTTTGCGGTGGGTGGGCCAATTATTTCTGTTCCTTTTCAAAGGATCTCACTTATCTTCTTGTTTTCTTCCCCATTGGATAAATCATCTCATGTCATCATTTATTTAACTTCAAACACAATTTCTAAATGTTGAGGAATACGAGGACAAAAAGAGCATGTCTGCATCTGCATACATGGTCTTAGGTATTGGGTGAAAGACCATCAAAAACTTATATTAGTACTAGGAAGAACACAATTATTTTAAAATACCTTAAATGCATAATAACTTTTAAAATTAAGGGTCAGGAAGAAATCTCTAATAGAAATCACAAAACGATAGACATTTTCTTTGACCATTCTTGCTTTGCTTCTGTAATGTATATTTAATATTAATATAAATAACATCAGTAATGACAACCATAATGGCCACTACCATGTCATAGAATGTACTATATGCATTCACATGTTTCATCTGATTTGGTCCACATACCATAACATGAAGTTGGTGAGGCTGAGGCTATATATGTTATTCAGACTCAAGATAGAAGGGATTCATTAGGAAAGGGTTCATAAGAAAAATAAGCTTAAAGCACAATGTTTTTTTCCAACTTTCCATTTCAGGGGTACATATGCAGGATGTGCAGGTTTGTTACATAGGTAAACATGAAGCAGAGACACTTTTTTAACATCAGTTCTCCAGTGAGTTGATAGCAGATTACAGGGTCAAAATATATATGCATACACCATAGTAAGCACCATTTAAACTTGTAGAGATAAGAAAATTGTCCTTGAATAGTCAGTTCAGTCTTCCTGTGCTCTATTGAGTGTATCTATCTATGGATACCAAATGAATAAAGATGGATCTGGACATTTCACCCTTCCGCATATGGGAGTAAAACCTATAAGGAGACTAATAATATCATGCATCACAAATTACTTGCTGCAGTTAAAGAAGTTTTATTCAGATCCTCATGATCTCACAGGGAACCAGTATCTTGAGAGTTGACGAACTTTCCATAAAAACACTAATCACGTATAACAGTTCAGTCAAAATCTACTGATATAGATATTCCAAACTATGGCAGGAATTTAGAACAAAAGATGGAAAATTTGAAGGCTCTGATCTGTAACATTTCTTCTTAAAATATTTCAGCTGACTTGCTTAGCCTGGTATGCAGAATCTGGTGCAAGCTGAGCACGGTCTAAGTTGCCTCATCATCTCAGCTCTCCATGCTTCTGTATTTGTATACTTCCATACTTAGCAAGTAACTGTTCTCCCTCCATGGAATGTATTATTATCCTCTGCCACTGTCCTCTTCAACCTGGCAAATGCATAGCTTTCTTTTGAGACCTACCTTTGTTAAGACCTAGCTCTTTGAAGACTTCCCTGATTGTCCAAGGTAATGTTGACTTTACTTTGTAACTATGTATTTTTCTTATGTCAGCAACCACTGCTCTGGGTTATTACTATATTTTTCTCTCCCAAATAAGACAAGAGGTTCTGTTAGAAGTGGAACCTTAATATCCATTTTTATGTGATGAATTTCTAGGCCCCTGTGTGGGCTGTATTAAAGGATTAAAGCAAGCTTGTTCAACCCGTGGCCCAGGACGGCTTTTATTGTGGCCTAAGACAAATTCATAAACTTTCTTAAAACATTATGAGATTGTTTTGTGATTTTTTTTTTTTAGCTCACCAGCTGTCATTAGTGTATTTTATGTATGGCCCAAGACAACTCCTCTTCCCATGTGGCCCAGGGAAGCCAAAAGACTGGACACCCTTGGGTGAAAGCTTGTTAGTAATGAGTAAATAAACAAAATGGAGTGGATGAATAGTGTAGGTCACTGTGGACAAGTTAAATAATGCTTTTCTCAATGATAAGGGCAAAATGAAAATTCTGAGATTTCTACATGCATTATTCTTGAAACCTTTAGTATTTTACATGTAGAAAGGTCGTTGTTCAGACTCTCATTTGATAGAGTAATCAGTGTTGAAGACATTCCCAATGGTGTAAGTTGCCATACTTCTGCAGTATAGGCTGGTTGCCCTCAGGAAAATATTGGAGACAAAGCTGAAAGCAATGTAAAAACCTTGTGAAAAAGCAGAATGTATCTTTGAATAACTGCACTTAATATGTTATTCAGCCTAATTTGTGCATTTTAAGTAACATGTTGATGAGTTGTGCAGTAGTTTTCCCTTATCCATAGTCCATACCACAACTCCAAGTAGATGCCTGCAGATAGTACTGAACTCTTATATATACTATGTTTTTCCTATGCATACATACCTATGATAAAGTTTAATTTATAAATTAGGCACAGTAAGAAATTAATAACTATTGATAAAATAGAACAGTTATAACATCATACTGTAATAAAAAACTATGTAAATGTGGTTTCTCTCTCTCTGTGTGTCTCTCTCTCTCATCTCAAAATATCTTATTATACTGCACTCACCTATTTTTGGACTGTGGGTGACCACAGGTAACTGAAGCTGTGGAAAGCAAAACCATGAATAAGTGGGGACTGCTGTATGTGTTGTAGAGCTGTGCTGTCCAGTCTGTCAGCCACTACTTACATGTGGCTACTGGGAAGTTGAAATGTGTGCCCAAAGTGATATGTGCTGTAAGTGAAAAATGAACATTAGGTTTCAGAAGATAAGTAAAAAAACAGGAATATGAACTATTTCACTATTGTTTCTCTGTTGAAATGATATTTTGAGTATATTAGGTTAAATAAAATATATTATTAAACTTAATTTTATCCCTATCTCTTTACTTTTTAACTGTTACTGCTAGAAAATTTCAAACTACATATGTGTCTTGCATTATATTTCCGTTGGACAGTCCTGGAAAGGAAATTATGATTATCCAGAGAATAAAGTCATTAAATAAAAGGAAAGGTTAAAAAAAGTACGACCCGTCAGGAGAGAGACAAACAAGGAGAGGGAATAGGGTAAGTCAGCCCAAGCATGGAAACATGTGGCGATTGCTCAAGGGCTTGTGCTCTGAATCTGGAAATGCTGTAATGGTCTATGAAAATACTTTTAGAGCTAGTAAATGAAAATAAGTGCTTATATAACATATAAACTTAAAAAATTCATGATATTTAATGTTCAATAAATATGGGAAGGCTTAATCAACCTACTGTAATATTTTAATTAAAAATCATTCTAACATCAAATAAATTGAGAAATACTATCCGTCTTCCATAATAGATACAATGGATGGTTTAATGTTAAATACCCTGAGAATTCTTACAGCTAAAAATTTATCACTGTTTCAAGCAGAATTTTTCCCATATCTGGATGATAGAACTCACTCCTCCTATATATTTAATAATCAGTATTCTATGAGATATATTTTGGGAGATACTTAGTAGAAGATAAAGTCACTGTATTTTATTAGGGATGAAACTGAGGCTAGGGAGATCCCTAATTTATTTGAGATCTTATATGTGGGCAAAATAGACAGATTGATGCAATATCCAGCACAGTTTAACAAACACTTTCTGAGTAGCTACTTTGTGCCAGTTATTCATTCTGGCAATAAGACGAATAATACAGCCAGGTTGGGGAATATCACAATTCATAGATTCTCAGGTGATTGTTCTCATGTTTTCAGAAAAAGGCAATGACAGTGTGTACACTGACCCAGAGGGTGATTCTCCTGCTATACTTAATTTTCCAATAACTCCTATTGCATTGAAACTGTTGCAACTATTCTTCAGAAGTATAGACATTGAAATAAGTAAAATAAAATAGTAATGTACATTGAGGTTTAGAAATGTACCACGTACATGTTTTTAGAACTCTTAGCATTTTGATTTAAAATAATAAAAATGGGTGTATGTATTTTCTTTTGTAGACAAAAGATTGTAGGGTGAAAATTTCTAAATTTAACCTAATATTTTATTAATTCTCATTGGTCACATGTTATGAAAAATTATATACCTTTCAGCTACCTGTAACTATGTCTTCTATGAGTAATCATGAACTGTCTAGCTCTGCTGAAGTTTTTATATTTTTCATGAATTTGTACTTAAATCCTAGCAATAGAGTTCCTTTTTTGAGAATTATTCCTTTTCTCTCACCTCTTATTTCAACTTTACCAGCAACAGGCACACAGAGAGATACATCTGTGTGCACACAGGCGTGCTCTACCTTACACTCTCACATTCTCACTGTCAGATGTTCTTAGATAAATACCTTTCTGGATGTTAGTTTTTCAGAATGTCAGTGGTCCCAATTATTTTCCTCAGGTACAGATTAAAATTTTAACCCTATATTCTCTGCTAGGTTTCTGTTTAATAGCATCGATGTGTTTTTTTAAAAAAAAATCATACAATGCAATTGCATATTTTGGACATTCTCATCCTGCAACTACTTTCCCTCCCCAAAATGTTTAGATTCTGTGGCTGAGATACAGTAAAGTGCACAAAATCATGCAATCATTTACTTATTCATTCAACAAATTGTCATCAAGGCAATGGGCTAGCAATTGTGGGGATAATAAGGAAAGCATTTTTAATACCCCTTATCCTGAAAGGAAACCTTTAATGGGAAGATATTTTTGCTATCATATTACATTTTTTTGAGTAATAAAATTGCTGTGTTTAACATTTGCCTTAAGTAACTTCCATAGATAGTTACTTTCATTCTGGCCCATAGCTGTGCTGGGGATAGTGGTAGGCACATCTTTAACTCAGGAATTAGTTTGAAGTTGCAGAATTGTTAGTAAATGTAGTATTTGTTGATTTATTACATATATTGGCAGCAATGCAATGTGTATATACTATTATAGGAAATACCAAGAAAAATAAAAATTAAAAGACAAACAGCTTATAATAATTACCCACAAAGGGCTTTTTACCATGAAAAGGAGAGAGGGGATGGTGGGTTCAAACAAATTGTTCTAATAGAAGATGAGTTCCTAAAAGAGGCATAGATGAAGTTTGATGGGGCATTCAGAGGAGGGGAAAAATCCTCTCAGGGGGATTCAGGGAATGTTTGTGGAATGAGTTGGCAGTGGATTTGTTTAGTGTAATGTGGCTGCGATTTGGACATACAAACTTGGTGGAGATGTTCACTGCAAGTTGAGTAAGTAGTGCAAACATACACATAGAGACAAGAAAAGTCTTAGGGCGTGGATGTGAACAGCAACTGGAGGAGGTTGGTTAAGTACAAGCATAGAATGGGAAATGAATATGAATGCCATGCACAAAGCACATATGCATTGTGTTCTACCATATATTTACACAGGTGCCTTTTCTTTCTCTGGAAGGGAGATTTGCATGGATGCCTTTCTAGGTGGACGTCATACCCAGCGAATTCTGTTGATAAGCTAATGCCGATGCAGTGACTGCAATAATTCTTGAGCATGCCATCCTTACCAGCTCTGCTAGAGTGTTGAATGTTCAAAAGAAAAACCCAAGTACCTATTAAATCATCAGATGCCATAGTGTGTTTATAAAAGCAGATGAAAGCCAATTTCTGCATTAGAGCAGATCTACTTTTCTTTACTTGGTTGGTGTTGTAAGGAGAGATTATTCTGCTTCCCTAAGAGGGTTAAGCTGTCATCTAGTTAAATATGGACTTAAAATAATGCTGCCAAAGCAGTTGCCTCTTGTGATTGATGATGATGATGACAGATGATGATAGTTTTGAAATCAGTTTTACAGGGGAAATTGCTATTTTTCTACTTTGGCTGATGTTGTAGTCTAGATTTGCGAATTTCTTGTCATATTCGGGAACATTTTTGATTAAAAGGAAAATTGCTAAGGACTGTATTCTTGATGATAAAATGGCTCTAAAACTGAGCTATGGGGCAAATGATTATAAGTTGACTTATACATATTATTTGAGCGACAGCAGTTATTCTTGGCTTTACAGTGTCATTATGAGTTATATTTTGGGGAACAAATAGCAACCCATGTCTAGTCAGCAAAAGTGGCAGAAAGTGTGGTACTTAGAAGTTATGATAATAAAAGTGTCTTACTAAAGTCATCAAAGAACTTTCATATGTATTACTATTAAATTTTCTCTACAATTCTCTCAGGACTTCATGCATGTGTTTCCTCTCCTTGAATTGTTCTTCCCCTCAGATACCTACATGGCTTGTTTTCTTTCTTTAGAAGAATAGCCGCACCCTCTCTGCAGTCTCTCATTCCTCCATGGCATTTATCACCACCTGACATGTGATATGTGTGTTTGTTTACTATCTCCTTGTGCTAGGTTGTAAGCTGTGTGAGTGCTGAGACTGGTTTCTTCAGTGCAATAAAGTAAGAACCTATAAAAGTTCCTGGCTCATAATAGGTACTCAATTAGTAATTCTTGAATCATTAGCTCTATAAATAAATCTTTATTTTATACATAGACGACTACGTATTGTGGTCATGATATAAAAAGAAGCTAATGTTTGGTGCCAGAATCAAATTCAAGCTTTTCCATTTATTTAACCAAATTGCTTTGGTTTGTGTCTATGTAAGTAATATAGACAACAAATAGCCCTGAAAAAAAGGAGTAATAGTGAGGACTTACTCTTAGGTGTGAACCATTTCTATACCTCATCACGTTCTAGAATCAATCAATCAATTTTGTTTATACAAAATTGCTGGTAATGGCCGCTCTATACCAGTGCATTGTGTGAGCCTGTGCAGACACTGGTCTGAAAAAGCCATTTTCAGAAAGGAAAAGAAAACAGAACGTAAACCCCCCAAATATTTTTTAAAGGCCAATAACATTTGTATCCATTGGGTAAACACGATCAATCAAAGCTCTACAAGCTTTCTATGGGTTGCTTCCTTAACAAATATGTTTTTTGCCTTGGCCATTCATCATATCTGGAAGTTTGGGTGATGAGCTTGAGCACTCTCTTACGTTAATACTGAAAATAGCCGCTTGGTGGCTTTTTGAAAAGAAAAGCCTGTTAAAGTGACAGAACAAACATGCATTCTCCTGACGATATAAAACAGGATATTGTAGCTTGTTTATATTCGTGTGGGCTTGGTGTAATAAAATTCGGCTGAATTTTAAGAAGAGCATTTGTTTTAATGGGAAATTAGGTTGTGAATGGGAAAGGCTACAATGCAGATACGAAAGGTATTCCCTCGTACCCTCCAAACGCATAAGGAGTTTTCTAATGAGGCTGAAAGTAGTAGCTGCTAAAAGCAAAGTCATCTTATCTGTTGTCTGAGATGAATTACCTTAAAAAATTGTACCCTGACCTCATTACTATACATTACATATATTGAAACATCACTATGTATCTCCTGATATGCATAATTATTATTTGTCAATTAAAGAAAATAAAATAAATTTTAAAAACATTGTAGATGGGCTTAAAAAGTGAAGAAATAGGTAGCTTCTGTCAGCAGCACTATTTAGAAGGATTGATGAACTATTTTGAGAAGGTTGGGGCTGGGAGAGGAGTACTATGAAAAATGAAAAGTCACCTCTCTGGAAGCAGGCATGTAGTATCACATCCAAAGGACACTGTACATACAAGGTCTACTGCAGTCAGAGAGATAAAAATAATCTTCCCACCTCTGAAATAGGATAATACACCAATTATAAGTGATCTCATGACTAGAAAGTGTACTTTTTTTCCAGGACAGTTAGTGTGTCTGAAAGTGAGCAGCTAGAAAGTTCAAGGAGGCAGACTCACTTATTTTTGGTTATAGAATGGGTAGGGTTTGGGCCAAATAATCTAGCTTATAGAGTCAAGTTTAGTCGTTTGTTGAGGTTTACAGGAAGCACAAAGAGAGAAGAGTAGTTGAAACAGCATAGGTTGGGCAAAGAATTAAATGGTGGGATAAAATGGGTCTTGGTAAAACATGTAAATGAGATGAAATGAGCTGGAAAGAAATCAACCAAACAAATTTCAAATGCTGAAGGTAATAGAGTGGGTAATGGTTGTCCCATTATGTGGTGGCTTTAGTTTTCAGTCCTAGTACCGCAATGCCCCTTGCCATAGACCTTTTCTTTAAAACAAACAAGGAATATTCTTATGCCTTATTTTCTACATAATGAGTGTTTTTATTGATTTTAGATTTTTTTCAAGATCCCTACAGAGGGATTTTGAATACTTTTCAATTACTGCTTTAACCAGGATGTCTGCCAGAAATGGACGTAAAGCAGTGCATGGATTTTAAAATAAGAAAGCTCTTAGTATTTCCTTATCCATTTCCAGTGCTTTGTGCATTGCTCCAAGATATTGCTGTTTTCAATATGGGTTTTGGGTCTCATATAGAGAAGATGGCTCATTTGATCGAATAACATTTCATATAATTGCCCCTTTATAATTTAACTTTTCTATGTAAAATCATATTCACTTCTGTGTGATCAATTACAAATATAAAGATTTAATTTCATGAGAATTACTGCTCCTTCAATTAATAGACTAAAGAAGAGGTTCTACATTTTCCCTTAAATGGCATAACTAATTAATAGCGAAATGTGACTAGAACCCAGATTTTCTGAATCATGGACTCAGTGTTATTTCTCCTACAAAGAGCAGATAGAGTACTTGTAGTTCAACAAAATTAGAAATTTCAGCTATCAACCCTATTAGCAAGTTATTTATGCTGTAAGCCTCTGATTTTTTAATCTATAAAATGAAGTTAATAATAGCATTTCTGTAGCATTGTAGGATGACTGTAGTTAACAATAATATATAGCTAGAGGGAGGATATTGAATATTCCCAACACAATGAAATGATAAATGTTCAGGACGATGCATACGATAATTACCCTGATCTGATCACATTACATGTATGGAAACATCACTATGTGGGAAATAACCAAACTGTTTTGGAACCCTTGCTCGTGAAGGAATTTGCATTTTGTCACACTATTTGCATGTTCATTTGGTTTTGGACTGCATTATGCATATTTAAAACATACTAAATGTTATCCCTCAAAGAATGTGTAATCTTAACAGTCCTGAATGAAGACAAAAGTAGACAGTGATCGTGGAATCCAGAACATACTATCCAATGATCAATATAATACCTAGTAATTTAAAATAGACCCTTTTACTGATTTTGCTCTAGTTCTAGTTAATGAAGAAAAGAAGAGATCATTTTAAAGGAATAATTAGTAAAGACACCTGCCAATTTTATGCATAAGTCTGAGTAAGAGAAATTCTGCTGATAATGCTAATATTATATGGTCACCTATGTACATAGTGTCATATCTAAATATTTTAAAAATACCAAATAAGAATATCCTGCTTTTTACTATAGAAAAGAAGCTAATGGAAAACCGATCATCTGACCAATTATTAAAATGCATCCTCTCTCCTATAAGCTCTGTTGTTAATTTCCTGATACACCTTGAATATGCCACAAGCAATTGTTAATAGCATCAATTAACATTTGGGAAGTTCAGCATGGCCACCTAAGATATTAAATATTTGCTACAGGAATGCTAATGAAATCCACTGATGTTATATTCCCAAGGTATTGTTTACTAATAACAGCAAAGCTAAGGGTTACCAAATAAATGAAGGAAGATCTACTTAGAGCTGTTTTCTTCAATTATTCTAATTTTTGTGTTCTCATTTTGGTTCTGAGTTTTCTCACCTGTATTTGAGGTCAGAGTCTGGAAACAGGGCTTTCAGGGATGCATCACTAATGTCCTTTAGGAAATATGTCTTTGCATAATCAACATCATTGAGGAGACTTTTATAAGAAGATGAAAAGAAAGAATGAATTTGACTTTCCCTTCACTTTTTTTTTGTAGAGCCATTGCCATTTCTGTATTTGGATAGGAGAGAAATGAAGCATTGTTATTTAATTTAGCCCTTATTATAACATATTATGTAGTCTCTTAGGGTGGCATGTTGCCAAAAATAAGATGTTCTATTTTAAAAGTTGATTTAGTATTACTTTTTTTTTAATTCACAATACATTATGTAGGTAGGTTTTTTTTTCTGTACATTACACACCACAGATTGTATTAGAAAATAATGTTGGTGTAGTTTTATTGAAGCCACATCATGAAACATAAGTATTATAGAGAGATGGCTGTTTTCCCATTTCAATCAGTTGTCTAGTTGATGTGTTTATTTTTCATCCAATTTATTTTATATACTAAAAAACAGCTCTTAGGAAAGTGAGTACATCAAACTCAGTTTCATTGATTTAATTTTATTTATTTTACTTTAGGCTAAGTTAATTCAGATCAATAGTGTGTATGTATTTCAGTGTAACCTGTGATGATTTCTGCTCAAACTCTACATTCACATTTACAGGAATCAGGATATTGCTAGATACGCACTGATTTAATGAATGAAGACATTGCAGATATTAGAAACAACAGTCTCTAATGAAATGATTGAATTTATTTTTCCCTCCAACATAGTTGAGTGGTGAAACTATACTCTTGATAAAGTTTTTTATTATAATGTATTAAGTCCAGTGGTAAATAAAATGGACTTCATTTTCAAATGGATCTTCAGCAAAACATTAGGTTTTTAAATCACCTTTATTACATTTTTATGTATCTCTTTTTGGGATCTTATTGCTTTATTAATATATGACGTTTTTGATATTTCTAAACATGTTTCCAAAAATCTGAATTTACACATTGATAAAAATAAAAACTACTTAGTCTTCTCTGTCACTGTGTTCTTTTTGCACTTCCATTGACTATGTTCCATATATGAATAAGAAAAAGAAAAAAATTAGAAGAGATTTATTGGAAAGCAAAGGTAACTCTTACTACTATTTCATAGACCGTCTCTTTGATTTTGCAGGTTAGTTTGTCCTGTCTGGGGGAGATAAAATGTAGATTTAATATGGCTAATGATTTAGAATCCTGTCTACTATGAAACTTAACTCACACACTAAGAAAGGTGATATAAATGCTGAATCCCTTTAAGTACATCTTGGCTTGATGATGATATTTGATGATCCACTGATTTGTCTTCCAAAACACAATAACATTTGGTTCTTTCTGAAATCATCAATAATATTGTTGTCGAAAGACTTCAGAAAGCCAGATTGTCTCCCAAATTGTTTAATACTTCTTTGCTTTTCGGTACGTTTTCTTATTTAGTCTTCAAATAAGTTGTTAGTCTTTAAAGCTGATTTTTAATTTTTTTTTGTCTTTTAGGGACTACTATATTCACAAAAGAATAGCAGTAATACATGCAAAGCACAATGAAAAAAACCCATATGAAGTAGTTGTATGATTAGTTTCAGCAATATAAATGGCCACTGCAAGTAGTTTAGGAGCCAAAGAGCATTCCTGCAATCTAGAATTAGTAGTTTCATTTTTTTTCAATTGAATTGAAATTGGTCAAGGTAACTAGATAATGCTAAATCCCCAGTCTACTTTGTGCTGTGTAATTATTCTAATCGTATTGAAGAACTTTGTCCATTTGTCAGCATTTTACAAAGTGTGTTAATGACTTCTATTCCTGCTACCTTATTTTTCTGCCCATTAGAATAAACAGTGACTTTATGTCACATAAAAGTAGCCTTATAGCCTTTTAAAACGTTTATTTTTGACAGGAGTTGATGGTATGGTATTTATGAGAGCTGAGACCAGAATTAAAAAGTTGTAACACATTGTTTTAGTGAACAAAACAAAACAAAAGAACAAATATTCTGCCACACGATTTATACCATAATTCTAGAATTTACTTTATCCTTTTATAAATTCAACAGCTAAAAAGGTCTACTGACTAATTTTTCTTAATTAAATTATTTTCTTGAAACAGAATATAAGTTCCTACTACTACTACTACTAATCTCATCTTTATTGGAATCAGTTTGGTCATATTGAGCCACGATTAATTTTTCTTTTCTTTTTTTTTTTTTATTGAGACAGAGTCACACTCTGTCACCCAGGCTGGAGGGCAGTGGTGCCATCTCGGCTCACTGCAGCCTTAACCTCCTGGACTCGATCTATCCTCCCGCCTCAGCCTTCGAAATTGCTGGTATTACTGGCATGAGCCACCACACCTGGTCGAGATTTCTTAGTAATTTAACATTTTCAACTATTTCTGCATAGTTCACATGTGTCCTATTGCTTTCTGATTTTTTTAATTAGTTCTTTTTGGTTATTATACTTTAAATTCTGGGATACATGTGCAGAACATGCAGGTTTGTTACATAGGTATACACATGCCATGTTGGCGTGCTGCAGCCGTCAACCCATCATCTACATTGGGTATTTCTCCTAATTCTATCCCTCCCCTAGCCCCCCACCCCCCTACAGGCCCCGGTATGTGATGTTCCCCTCCCTGTGTCCATGTGTTCTCATTGTTCAACTCCCACTTATGAGTGAGAACATGCGGTGTTGGGTTTTCTGTTCCTGTGTTAGTTTGCTGAGAATGATGGTTTCCAGCTTCATCCATGTCCCTGCAAAGGACATGAACTCATCCTTTTTTAATGGCTGCATAGTATTCCATGGTGTATATGTGCCACATATTCTTTATCCAGTCTGTCATTGATGGGCATACGGGTTGGTTCTAAGTCTTTGTTATTGTGAACAGTGCTGCAGTAAACATACATGTGCATGTGTCATTATAGTAGAATAATTTATAATCATTTGGGTATATACCCAGTAATGGGATTATTGGGTCAAACGGTATTTCTGGTTATAGATCCTTGAGGAATCGCCACACTGTCTTCCACAATGGTTGAACTAATTTACACTCCCACTAACAGTGTAAAAGCATTCCTATTTCTCCACATCCTCTCCAGCATTTGTTGTTTCCTGACTTTTTAATGATCTCCAATCTAACTGGCGTGAGATGGTATCTCATTGTGGTTTTGATTTGCATTCTCTAATGACCAGGGATGATGAGCGTTTTTTCATATGTTTCTTGGCTGCATAAATGTCTTCTTTTGAGAAGTGTCTGTTCATATCATTTGCCCACTTTTTGATGGGGTTGTTTTTTTCTTGTAAATTTCGTTAAATTCCTTGTATATTCTGGATATTAGCCCTTTGTCAGATGGATGGATTACAAAAATTTTCTGTCATTCTATAGGTTGCCTGTTCACTCTGATGATAGTTTATTTTGCTGTGAGGAAGCTCTTTAGTTTAATTAGATCCCATTTGTCCATCTTGGCTTTTGTTGCCATTGGTTTTGGTGTTTTAGTCATGAAGTCTTCGCCCATGCCTATGTCCTAAATGGTATTGCCTAGGCTTTCTTCTGTGGTTTTTATAGTTTTAGGTCTTAGGTTTAAGTGTTTAATCCAGCTTGAGTTAATTTTTGTATAAGGTGTAAGGAAGGGCTTAAGTTTCAGTTTTCTGCTTATGGCTAGCCAGTTTTCCCAACACCATTTATTAAGTAGGGAATCCTTTCTCCATTGCTTGTTTTTGTCAGGTTAGTCAAAGTTCAGCTGGGTGTAGATGTGTGGCATTATTTCTGAGGGCTCTGTCCTGTTCCATTGGTCTATATATCTGTTTTGGTACCAGTACCATGCTGGATTTATAAAGCAAGTTCTTGGAGACCTACAAAGAGACTTAGACTCTTACACAGTAATAGTGTGAGACTTTAACACCCCACTGTCAATATTAGACAGATCAATGAGACAGAAAATTAACAAGGATGTTCACGACTTGAACTCAGCTCTGAACCATGTGGCTCTAATAGACATCCACAGAACTCTCCACCCCAAATCCACAGAATATACATTTTTCTCAGCACCACATTACACTTAATTATTGGAAGTAAACTCTAATAATTGGAAGTAAAACTCTACTCAGCAAATGCAAAAGAACAGAAATCATGACAAACAGTCTCTCAGACCACAGTGCAATCAAATTAGAACTCAGGATTAAGAAACTCACTCAAAACCGCACAACTACATGGAAACTGAACAACCTGCTCCTGAATGACTACTGGGTAAGTAACGAAATTAAGGCAGAAGTAAATAAGTTCTTTGAAACCAATGGGAACAAAGACACTTATGTACCAGAATTTCTGGGACTCATTTAAAGCAGTGTTTAGAGGGAAATCTGTAGCACTAAGTGCCTGCAAGAGAAAACAGGAAAGATCTAAAATTGACAGTCTAACATCACAGTTAAAAGAACCAGAGAAGCAAAAGCAAACAAATTCAAAAGCTAGCAGAATACAAGAAATAACTAAGATCAGAGCAGAACTGAAGGAGATAGAGGCATGAAAAACCCTTAAAAAAATCAATGAATCCAGGAGCTGGTTTTTTGAAAAGATTAGCAGAATAGATAGACTGCTAGCCAGACTAATAAAGAAGAAAAGAGAGAAGAATCAACTAGACAGAATAAAAAAGGATAAAGGGGATATCACCACTGATCCCATAGAAATGCATACTACCATCAGAGAATCCTATAAACACCTCTATGCAAATAAAATAGAAAATCTGGAAGAAATGTATAAATTCCTGGACACATACACCCTCCCAAGACTAAACCAGGAAGAAGTCAAATCTCTGAATAGAACAATAACAAGTTCTGAAATTAAGGCACTAATTAATAGTCTACCAACCAAAAAAAGTCCAGGCCCAGATGGATTCGCAGCCAAATTCTACCAGAGGTACAAAGAGGAACTGGTACCATTCCTTCTGAAACTATTCCAAACAATAGAAAAAGAGGGAATCCTCCCTAACTCATTTTGTGAGGTCAGCATCATCCTGATACCAAAACCTGGCAGAGACATAACAAAAAAAGAAAATTTCAGGTCAGTATCCCTGATGAGCATCAATGCAAAAATCATCAGTAAAATACTGGCAAACCGAATCCAGCAGCACATCAAAAATCTTATCCACCATGATCAAGTCATCTTCATCACTGGGATGCAAGGCTGGTTCAACATACACAAACCAATAGGCAGAGAGCCAAATCATGAGTGAACTGCCATTCACAATTGCTATGAAGAGAATAAAATACCTAGGAATACAACTTAAAAGGGAAGTGAAGGACCTCTTCAAGGAGAACTACAAACCACTGCTCAAGGAAATAACAGAGGACACAAACAAATGTAAAAGCATTCTATGCTCATGGATAGGAAGAATCAATATCATGAAAATGGCCATAAGGTAAAAGTAATTTACAGATTCAATGCTATCCCCACCAAGCCACCATTGACTTTCTTCACATAAACAGAAAAAACTGCTTTAAATTTTGTACGGAACCAAAAAAGAGCCTGTACAGCCAAGACAATCATAAGCAAAAAGAACAAGGCTGGAGGCATCAGGCTACCTGACTTCAAACTATACCACAAGGCTACAGCAACCAAAAAAGCATGGTGTTGGTACCAAAACAGATACATAGACCAATGGAATAGAACAGAGGCCTCAGAAATAATGCCTCACATCTACACCCATCTGATCTTTGACTAACCTGAGAAAAACAAGCAATGGGGAAAAGATTCCCTATTTAATAAATGGTGTTGGGAAAATTGGCTAGTCATAGGCAGAAAACTGAAACTGGAACCCTTCCTTACACCTTATACAAAAATTAACTCAAGCTGGATTAAACACTTAAACCTAAGACCTAAAACCATAAAAAGCACAAAAGAAAACCTAGGCAATACCATTTAGGACATAGGCATGGGCAAAGACTTCATGACTAAAACACCAAAAGCAAAGGCAACAAAGGCCAAGACTGACAAATGGGACCTAATTAAACTAAAGAGCTTCCTCACAGCAAAAGAAACTATCATCAGAGTGAACAGGCAACATAGTATAAGAGAAAATTTTTGCAATCTATCCATCTGAAAAAGGGCTAATACCCAGAATCTACAAAGAACTTAAAGAAATTTACAAGAAAAAAGCAGCCCCATCAAAAAGTGGGCAAATGATATGAACAGACACTTCTCAAAAGAAGACATTTATGCAGCCAAGAAACATGAAAAAAGACTTATCATCACTGGTCATTAGAGAAACGCTAATCAAAACCACAATGAGATACCATCTCTCGTCAGTTAGAATGGTGATCATTAAAAAGTTAGGAAATAGGCCGTGCATGGTGGCTCATGCCTGTAATCTTAGCACCTTGGGAGGCCGAGGTGGGCCGATCACGAGGTCAGGAGTTGGATATCACCTGGGGCCTACATGGTCAATCCCTGTCTCTACTAAAAATACAAAAATTAGCCAGGCGTGGTGGTGCACGTCTGTAATCCCAGTTACTCAAGAGGCTGAGGCAGGAGAATCACTTCAACCTGGGAGGTGGAAGTTGCAGTGAGCTGAGATTGCACCATTGCACTCCAGCCTGGGCAATAGAGTGAGAGTCCATCTCAAAATCAATCAATCAATCAATCAGTCAATCAATCAGGAAACAACAGATGCTGGAGAGGATGTGGAGAAATAGGAACGCTTTTACACAGTTGGTGGGAGTGTAAATTAGTTCAACTATTGTGGAAGACAGTGTGGCAATTCCTCAAGGATGTAGAACCAGAAACACCATTTAACCCAGCAATCCCTTACTGGCTATATACCCAAAGCATTATAAATCATTCTACTGTAAAGACACATGCACATGTATGTTTATTGCAGCACTGTTTGCAATAGCAAAAACTTGGAACCAACCCAAATGCCCATCAGTGATAGACTGGACTTTCTGATCTTTCGTTTTTGAGGTTTCATTGAATATTAGCACAGATTTTCTTATTTTTTTTCTGTCTCAATATACATTTAGGAAATTACTTCCTAATAAGTAAGAAGTACATCTAGATAGTTGTTGGATGAAATATATTAACATTAGCTATTGCTTAAGAAAACAACTGGATAATGTTTTCCTACCTTTTTAATCATCTCATCCTGCTAGTGTACTGTGTTTGCTCATGTTTATGAACCTACCACACATAATATAATTGGCTCTGAACTTCCTGAATTGCAAATCCTGTATTCAGTAATTTCATGCATGCAGCCTATTTCTCAGTTTATTTCTGGGAACTCTAATCTTTTGCTTCATAGATACTTTGAACTGGCATCTCATGTATTAGTCTGAGTTCCTAACCTTTTTATATATTTTTATTATTTGTATTATTTATGTATTGATTTCTTATTTCTCTCCCATTGAAATGTAAGATTTATGAGGGCAGAAAACTTTTCCATCTTGTCCACCAGTGTTTCTCAGGCACTTAGAGAACTGTGTGGCCTAAGAGGGTTTGATTGTGTACTCTTACATTATTCTTTTACATTTATTATTTCATTTGTTTCTTATAACCTTATAAGGCATAAGTGCTATTCTGTAGGTGAGGAGACGAAGACATACAGAGGTTAAATAATGTACCCAAAGCTATATTGCTCTAGTAGTTGGTTATTTAGTGATTTTTTTTTTTTTTTTGGCTCTGTAAATTTGAGGCCATTTTTCTTCAGAACATTCCCTTTTCCCCAGCATCTTTATGGTACCTGGCTATGCACTTGCTTTTGCTCATAAGCCTAGGTTTTGTCTGGTCAGTCTGTGAACATAAATAAGGAATCTGCTAACCAATCAACAAGGAGGAAGGGAGAAATCAGTGAAAATCGTCACTAATGTTGAAGATAATAAACATTTTGAACAATGCCTGATGTTTTATAAAGAGCTTTTCATAGGAATTCTTATTTAGTTATTCTCGTGTTACATGATGGGGAAACTAATCTCAGAGTTGCAAATGTTAAGTGCCAAAGGCAACACAGCCAAAAGGCTATAGCTGGTGCATTAGTCCGTTTTCATGCTGCTGATAAAGACATACCCGAGACTGGGTAATTTATAAAGAAAAAGAGGTTTAATGGACTCACAGTTCCACGTGTCTGGAGAGACCTCATAATCATGGCAGAAGGCAAAAGGCACATCTTACATGGCTGCAGGCAAGAGAGAATGAGCGCCAAGCAAAAAGGGAATCCCTTATAAAACCATCAGATCTCATGAGATGTATTCACAACCACGAGAACAGTATGGGGCAAACCACCCCTATGATTCAATTTTCTCCCACCAAGTCCCTCCCACAACATGTGGGAATTATGGGAGCTACAATTCAAGATGAGATTTGGGCGCGGGACGCAGCCAAATGATATCAGCTCGTGAGTGAGCAGCAGACCTGGGGTTCACATCCTCGTATCTTTGCATTCTTTCCCATCCATTGCATTGTGGGAAGAGCAGATAGTTCTTCCCATTCCCACTCTTCTTTGTTGTGTGTGTGTCCACTGTTGATGAGAATGTCACTCTTTGTTATTTTCAAGCTTTTTTTAGTCACTGAGCTTTCTCATGATTTTCACAGGTCATTGGAATTTTGTATTGTTTTATGAAATATACACTGAAATAAGATCCTTGGCTGCAATTACAGTTTTGTATAATTTAGAGAGCACGTAGGCACCATTTTTTTTGCCCAAGAATGGGGATAGCAATTCTTTTACTTTCTACCACATAATGTAGCTGTAGGATGAAATCCTGTAGCTGAAGTTTCTCAACTCCAGCCCATTGATATTTTGGGCCAGGTGATTGTTTGTTGCAGGAGGGTGTCCTGCGCATTATAGGAAGTTCAGCAGCTACCATGGCCTCTACCCTGTAGCACCACCCCAGTTGTGATAATCAAAAATGTTTTCAGGCATTATCATTTTTTTTTTTTTGGCTTCCGGGGATGTAAAATTGCCCATGGTTGAGAACCTCTGGATTAAATTAAGATAATAAATGTGAAAATGTACATTTTAAAACAATTTTCCAATTCAAGATGTTATTAGGATGAGCTTTAAGAACAATAGAAAAAATCATTGTGGCAGATGAGGTAAGCAGCAGAAGGGAAAACAGGGTATAGACATTAAGGACTAGAGTTGGCCGTCTCCTGTTATAGTCTTGTGAAAGCTCACTCATACGGATTCCTGCTATAAATTTCTTGCTTTTGTATTTTTCCAAGCAAATATTTAAAACAATGTTGCCTGCTAATAGAACTTCCCATTACAGATTTAAGTTTTCTTTTCTCTTCTTTTATTTTTATTTTATTTATTTATTTATTTATTTTTTGAGACAGAGTCTCGCTCTCTGTCATCCAGGCTGGAGTGCAGTGGTGTGATCTCGGCTCACTGTAACCTCTGCCTCCCAGTTCCCAGTGATTCTCCTGCATCAGCCTCCTGAGTAGCTGGGATTACAGGTGCCCACCACCATGCTTGGCTAAATTTTTGCGTTTTTTAAGTAGAGACGAGGTTTCACCATGTTGGCCAGGCTGGTCTCAAACTCCTTACCTCAAGTGATCTGCCTGCCTCGGCCTCCCAAAGTGCTGTGATTACAGGTGTGAGACACTGCACCCGGCCTAAGTTTTCATTTCTTTATGAAATACTGTGCAGCATATTCACTACCATATGATGAATAATTAAAACTAAATTGCAATTGTGAAAATAAATGAACACATCACATTTGGAGGTAGAAAAATTCCTAATTTTTTTCCCACGTAGTTTATTGCATACTATTCTTATTTGTGGTATTTGGTGTTACGTAGTTACTCAAAGTTGTTACAGCATTTATACTATATTTGTTTTGTTGGACTGAAAACATAGAACCTGCCAATTAAATTTAAAACAATGTCATACACGTTGGTTTCTCTATTACTTACAGAGTAAAATTCTCAAAGTCCCATGAGGCATCCTTGTCTTAATGGCATGGATATGTTACTGCATGTGCTCTTATTGTCCAGCCAGCTGGTATTCATATATAAGATTTTATTAAATAACATCTTACACATTATTTATGTGATAGGCTTTGGTGATGGGGCTTTGAGAAAGCTGTCCAGAAGAAAGATGTGAGCATTCTCTATGTTAATAACTTTCTACTATTTTATTTTAATGTAACTTGCTACATTTGCCATCTGGGATAGAAGCTTCTGCATCAACCATTAACTATCAACACCAACTATTCCAGGCTGCAGAATTTCAGTTTGAAACAGTTCTAAAATTCTGTGGAATAGTGAAGGCCCGCTTCCTTCATTGTGCTTTCCTTTAAGTGGAGTATTGCCCAGATGTGGAAGTTGGATGTTGAATTTTCAGACAGAACTGTTTACCTTGAGAATGTCTGGGCACCTTCCATTTGTACTACTTTTTATTATTGTCAGAACTGATCAAATAAATCTGCCCGAGTATCTGTGTGTGGGATGCATGTTGAAAGCGATTTTATTGTTGCCCAATAAGTCCCCAAATGCTGTCGTCTTTTGCTTTCCCTCTCCCATCTTAAGTGCCTTTTTGCAACTTGCCTCACAAATCACATTGTCTCTACTTATTACCCAGGCTTTTCTCCAGCTGGTAAAATGGATTTTTTTTTCCTCAGCCAGATTCAGAGTTTGCCCTGTTCTTATTCCCTGTATGTTTCCCTTCACTTTTAATGTGAAAATTGCAAATATATTTCTAAACCCTTCTACACAACACTTTCCATTTATGGAAAACTCACACTATATAAAGTAACGAGAGGAGATATCTAAAATGTGTCTTCCATTTTCTGCTCTGTATCTCCAACTGGACCAATTTTTCCAGATAATTTGTTCTTTCTTTCCAACTTTATCTGCATCATAGAATTCAGAGAACTAAAAGCATTTCTTCCTTTCTTTATTTTTTTTCATATTCTTTCTCTGCTGCAGACTTTGCTAACTGATGAAACACTGACAGAGCCCACTTGGACTTTTTCGCAACTTTACTTAAGGGAATAAAAGCTCTCATGCTGAGGTAAGGCAAACAGTCCATGTAGGTTCTCACTAAAAAGAAGAGTGGATTTTATAAGCTCGGGCCTGTCTTATAATCTCTCTGTGTCTCGTTCTTGTATGTACCTTGATAATTTACTATCTGTCCTTTTTCTGCCCAGTGGATTTTTGAGGTTCACAAATGTGAGATACACAAAGATGTGATATACACTTGCTGTTCCGTGTTTTTTTTTTTTTTTTTCTGCAAATAATGCATTTTCCCTCCAGAACTGTTACTGGTAACTATCCTGAGACTCAAGATGACTTTAAATAACACTTTTTTAAATACTATACTTAGTTAGGGTTAGACTTGGCTGCAAGAAACAGAAAATTCATAAGATCAGGAGCTTAAATGAGATACAACTATATTTTTCTCTTTGAATTAAAACTTGAGATAGGCATTCCAAAGCTACTGTAGTGTTCCGTGATGTCAGGGATCCAGGATTTGTCAGACATAGCTTTTGTCCTCATGATTGCAGATGGAGCATAAGGACAATGTGTTATAGTCACATTCCAAGCAGAATGTGAAAAGGTACAATTATTTCCTTGTAAGGAAAGTTCCCAGTAGTTGTGGTACGACTGTGCTGGTTAATCCTATGGGTCTGTGCTTAGTCAGATGGCCATGTGTGGCTGCAAAAAAGACTGGAAGATACGATACAGTCCTTTTTCTTGTGGCCGTGTGTCCAGCTAAAATTTATGTCTTCTAAGAGGAGAAAAATTAGCAGTATTTTGCTTTCAAACATTAATTTTAACATATCCTATATTTTAAAACACTGTTGCTGAGTAGATTGTGAACTACATGTGGGCAAGGACTGTGTATAATAAAAAATATTATGTTGTCAGCTCTTAACGGTGTCACCAAAATAATGAATAAATATTCATTGAAAATGTACATGGAGAGATGGTATTTTTATCATGTGAAATATGACTCAAAATGAGACTGATTTTTTACATTTTAAAACAAATGCACCCAACCATTCTTTATTCATTCAATAATCACTGAGCATATATACTGATTCATTAAAGTATCATTTTTCTTCCTTTAATTAAAAATCTTAAATTGATATCTAATAGTTTTACATATTCTTGGAGCGCATATGATATTTTGATATCTGTATACAATGTAGTAATGATCGAATTAGAGTAACTGGGATATCTGTTACCTCAAACATTTATTTTTTCTTTGTGTTGGGAATACTGCAAATCTTCTCTTCTAGCTATTTTCAAATATACAATAAATTATTGTTAATTATAATTTCCCTATTGTAGAGTCAAATATTAGAACTTATTTCTTCTATCTGACTATATTTTTGTGCCCTTTAACCAACTTCTCTTCATCTGCCTCTCCCTTCCTTTCCAAGCCTCTGGTAACCATCATCCTACTCTCTATCTCCCTGAAATCTACTTTTGTAGTTCTCGTATATAAGTGAAAATATGTGTTGTTTTTTTGTGCCTGGCTTATTTTACTTAACATAATGACCTCCAGTTGAGCAAATGACAGAATTTCATTCTGTTTTATGGCCAAATAATATTCCACTGTGTGTATCTATACCACATTTTATCTATCCATTCATTTCTTGATGGACACGAAGGTTAATTCCATATCTTGGTGATTATGAATAGTGCTGCAGTAAACACGGCAGTGCAGATATCTCTTCCATATACTGATTTTCTTTCTTTTGGATATACACCTAGCAGTGACATTGCTGGATCATATGGTAATTCTATTTGTAGTTTTTTGAGGAAACTCCTTACTTTTTTCCATACTGGCTGTGCTACTTTTACATTTTCACAAACAGTGTATAAGCTTTCCCCTTTCTCTGCATTCTTGCCAGTATGTGTTATTTTTTGTCTTTTTGATAATAGCTGTTCTAAGTGGGGTGAGGTTATTTCTCACTGTGTTTTTTACTTGTACTTTTCTTGATGGTTAGTGATATTGAAAATTTTGTAATATACCCATTGGCCATTTGTTTGTCTTCTTTTAAAAAATGTCTATTTGGGTCCTTTGCCTATTTTTTAATGACATTATTGGTTTTTGCTATTGAGTTGTTTGGGTTTCTCATGTATTCTGGTGATTAATCTCTTTTCATATGGAAAGTTTGCAAATATTTTCTCCCATTTTGTAAGTTATCTCTTCACTTTGTTAATTGTTTGCAGTGCAGAAGCTTAAAAAGCTTAATGTAGCTTCATGCAATCCAATTTGTCTATTGTTATTTTTTTTGTTTTTGTTGCCTGTGCTTTTGAGGCCTTACCCCAAAAATCTTTTTTGAGACCAATGTTCTGTAACATTTCCTCTGGTAGTTTCATAGTTTCAGGTCTTACATTTAAGTGTTTAATCCATTTTGAGTTAATTTTTTATATGGTGAAAGATGAGAATCTAGTTTCATTTTCCTGTATATAGATGTCCAGTTTTCCCAACACCATTTTTAAAATTTATTTTTCATTTCAGTAGGTTTTGGGGGAACAGGTGGTATTTTGTTACATGAATAAGTTCTTTAGTGTTTATTTCTGAGATTTGGGTGCCCCCATCACCCAGGCAGTGTACAATATGTCCAATGTGTAATCTTTCATCCCTCACCCCACTCGTACTCTTTCCCCTGAGTCCCCAGAGTCCATTGTATCATTCTTATGCCTTTGCGCCCCCATAGCTCAGCTCTCACTTATGAGTGAGAACATACCATGTTTGGTTTTCCATTTCTGAGTTACTTCACATAGAATAATAGTCTCCATTTCCATCCAGGTTGCTGTGAATGCAATTATTTTGTTCCTTTTTATGGTTAAGTAGTATCCCATGGTGTATATAACATATTTTCTTTATCCACTCATTGATTGATAAGCATTTGGGCTGGTTCCATATTTTTGCAATTGGACATTGTATCAGCACCATTTTTAAATGAGACTACATGCTTTTGGAGCTTTTTCTAAAAATGAGTTGGCTGTAAGTACATGGATTTATTTCTCAGTTCTCTGTTTTGTTCCATTGGTCCATGTGTCTGTTTTTATGCCAGTATCATGTTGTTTGTGTTACTATGACTTTGTAATATAATTTGAAATCACCTAGTATGATGCCTCTGCCTCCAACTTTATTCTTTTTGCTCAGAATTGCTTTAATTATTCAAGGTCTTTTGCGGTTTTATAGAAATTTTAGGATTGTATTTTTCATTTTTGTAAAGGATGTCATTGGTATTTTGATAAGGATTACAATCAGTCTATAGATTCCTTTGGATAGTATAAATATTTTAGCAATATTAATTCTTCTAATTCATGAACATGGGATATTTCTTCATTTTTAATGTTCTTTTCCATTTCCTTCATCAGTGTTTTATATATATATATATATTTTTGTGGAGATCTTCCATGTCTTTGGTTAAATGTATTCCTAGAATTTTTTTTGTAGCTATTGTAAATAGGATTGCTTTCTTGATTTCTTTGTCAGGTTGATCTCTGCTAGTGTACTGAAACACTACTGATTTTTATATGTTGATTTTGTATTCTGCAACTTTATTGAATTTGTGTATCAGATTTAAGAGTTTTTCGTGGAGTCTTTAGATTTCCTAAAATAAAAAATCGTATCATCTGAAAACAAGAATAATTTGACTTGCTTTTCAATTTGTATGCCTTTTCTTTCTTTTTCTTTCCTAATAGCTCTGACTAGGACTGCCAGTACTATGCTGAATGGAAGTGGTGAATATGGGCATCTTTGTCTTGTTCTAGATCTTACTGGGAAGGCTTTCAATTTTACCCCATTTAGTGTGATGTTAGCTGTGAGTTTGTCATATATGACCTTAATCATGTTGAGGAATGTTCCTTCTATACCCATTTTGTTGACAGTTTTCATCATGAGGGCTGTTGAATTTTATTTCATGCACAAGTGTTGTTTTTCTTATAGTGACTTCTTTAACCATTTATCAAGTCATGTTTTGGATTTCTCCTTAAAAATGAGTCTCAGACTTAAGGTTCAAAACACCTATGGAAATAATTCTCTTTATGACTAATTTTTCTCTTTAAGCCTACTTTTCTTCATTTCTCAGAGAAGTTATCTTGCTCTGATAACTTTTTAACTCTTCCTAAAAATCAAATCTCCCCCCAACAAAATGGAGATTTGGTCCTGCTGGGGGGTTTTTAAGTAAGGGCTGTTAGCTGTGATTGAGGTGCCTGCATATCTGAGACAAGGAGCCTTAAGGGACTAGGATCAAATTAATTAAAAGTCACATTTATTGAGCCCTGCCATTGAAGAATTTATAATATCTTCTATGCAAACCAATTCATTGGTAAGGAACAGCATTGCTATTCTGAGCATTTTAGAAATACCACAATATTGGAGTGGTCTCAGAAGGATCTCTGAAGAGTTCTGGGAAGGTGACAGTCAGCAGCAGAATAGCAGCTGCCACCACAGTCAAGCAGTTGGTTTGCTTGGCTTGGAAGTTTTAGACATCAAAGGAGTATGGCTTCTTCAATACTAAAACCAGTGACAAAATTGCAAAAGTTATTTTTATTGCTCTTCAAATATGAACAAACATTACTGTGATTCAGCTTATTTTTATATAATTTTACAGGGAATCAAATTAAGAATTAAATGCATTTTTTGGCATAGTTATGTCTTGTAAAGAAAGAAAGATGGTGCCAGGGGAATTTTCCTTTCAAATATGTAAAGAACTTCTAATGAGTGAACTTTTCCTGTGTCAGAAAGATAGCATTCACCTCCTTTCCTGGCTTCTGTGCCAACTTACGATGGTGGTGTGTAGAAATTTAGTGTCAGCCACTGAAAGAACTATTTCCTAAAGTGATACTGCTTTTTACTCAAGGAATAAGTAGTTTCCCTTTGAATTGACCTGTGTGTGTTTGGAAAACAAGCATAAATATCTCCTCTTCTCATAGGAAGAACACTATTTCAAAGAGCCATTTTCTTTCCTAACAAAGAAATTCATACTGCAGAAAAATCAGCAATTTCACAGCTGGTTTTTGAAATCCTGAAATGATGTATACAAATCAAAGCAGGAGATATTCATTTGGAATGAAAGGAATATTTGAATTGTATCCCAATTTCGAATAGGATATTGTTTCACGGTTTTACAGTATTATAAACATGTCATG
This sequence comes from Gorilla gorilla gorilla, assembly GCF_029281585.2. NCBI lineage: Eukaryota > Metazoa > Chordata > Mammalia > Primates > Hominidae > Gorilla > Gorilla gorilla. The sequence goes on from NC_086017.1 coordinate 12,057,007, forward strand.
TCTGTTATACATGACAGTCATATCTCATCTGTGACTCATGAACTTTATAAGAAAGTGACAATTTGAAAGCATAGAATTGCAGGATTGGATGGAACGATATCTTCTAAGTTATTTCCACTCCTTTTCCCGTTTTTGGTTGACCATGCTAATTCCCCTCTAAAACATTCTTCTATAGCTACTTGAAAACACCCATTGCTTCTTAAAGTAACCTATTGTCAAAGAATATTGGATTTTCTTATGTACATTGAAAAAATGACACTTTATTGGTTTTGATTCTACCACCAAGAGTCACAGGGAACTTTCTATCTTTTCATCATATATATAACAGGCTTTTCATCTTATATATAACAGTCCTTAAATATTTTCATGTTGTAATAATTTCCTATGGAACCTGTTGACTTTTACGCTAGAGTTATAGTGATGGAGGTAATGAGAAGTGATCGTATTCTGGATATATGGCAGCAGTAGACAGAAGGTGTGGTTCATAGGAATTGATCATGGAATGGATGTGGGCTGTGAGAAAGAGCAGTCAATGTTTTTGACCTGAAGATGTTTTACTAACATATATGTTAAGCATTTACTATCTGCTCAATATACTTTGCTAGACATTGTAGCACAATTAAATGTGCATTTAAGTAGCTGTTCGATGATACAGGTAGGACTATTCTCTAAGACTAAGAGGACATTAGTCAGGCCCCTTATGGTGAGGGAGGGGTTCCCTTTCTTTCCATTCTCATGCTTTCACGTGAGAGAGCAAGCCTATATGTTATTGTGGATCAGAATTTAAATTTCATGCTCAGTTTTAAGTCTAAAAATATGCTTTTCAATATCTTGTATTTACATGAGTGTGACTTCTCAGGAATTATAATGAGAGCCTGAAAAATTACCAGGGGCAACATTTTCAGTCCGGAGATGTTATACCCCAGGTACTGCCACTAAATTTTAAGCTCCTTGGGAGCAGGAATTTGATTCTTTTATTATGTTAATAGTATCTGTTACATAATATTAACTCAGTAAATGCAGGGTATGCTATTGTTAAACTACAGTCTCAGTCTCTGTAAGTGGATTTTTTAGGATAGACTAAGTCCTAGTTAATGTGATACATCTCTATTTCTGTCTGTCTATCTATCTGTCTACCTGCCTACCTACCTATGTATCATCTATTTATCTATCAGTCCAGAGAAGAAAATAAAGAACCACTCTTGGAGAATCAAAATTTTTTATAACATGGTATGCAACTCCCTTACCTTCTTTATCAGCCGCCTGCATGCAAACAGCATTATGTCTGAAGTTAAAACATGTAAGATATTTGAGAATGGAATCCTTGGTGCATTTCACTCTTGAACTCTTGTCTATGGAGTAAGTAGCCTGGGGGTAGTTTCTCCTCCTTTTTTTATATGTGGGGAGAAGAAATTAGGTGGCAGCTTATCTTCTGCTAAATAGGTTTCTCTGCTGATCCACAAGGTAGCAGGGAGTTCTTAGTGCCACTATGACAGATTAACCAAACAGGCATCTGTCGAAATGTCTGATGCAGTAGTTGCACTGCCTGTAAAAGAGATGGGCCTCCTTGAGAAATAAATCCAGACTGAATTTCAAATGTGGATGTGTCCCCAAAATTAGCAAAGTTTTCAAAGGTGTACCCTTCAAAGGAGAGCAGAAATAAACTGTACATTAAAAGAATTAGTACTCAGAGGCCTTTGTTTAATCAATGGTTAGTTTGGTGGTGATTGCACAAATTCACTACATTAAATTTAATCAGGGATGTTTCTGGTATGTGGGTGGCATGCTTACTGATTAATTCATTTATATTCTTGAAATAACATATGTTCTCCTGGATGAACTTCCACAGTTTGGTAATTCCACAGTATGCATTTCAGCATCTCTAAATGGCTGTTTTGTTCACTGTCCCAGAGCCTAAGACATGCTGGGTGCTGGGTACTGATTAGTTTACCAAACTAAGAATGACAGACAGGAAATGGCACCATTTTAATCTCTCAGAAGAACATCAAAGGAATCATTTCGGTGGCTGTAAATACTTCAGGATTTTGATGTCACCTTTTCAAGTTGCCTTAAGAAATCACTTAGGAATGGTATGGGAGATCATGATACAATGAGGTCCTGCAAAGAATTACACCTTTCTTTGTCAGGGTTCTGAAATTGATTAAGTATAACTATGTCTATGATGTAATCGATTACATTAAAACTATCATTTTGGAGAAAAGAGACCTGATGGATTACAGAGTCTATACCCTTATTTATAAAAAACGATGAAATGAAACTCAGTAGTTAATTGACTTTTGTAGATGGAAAGATAGTTTGTAGTAGAGCTTTGCATTCAGGACTAGTAGTTGCCACCACCCCCCGCCCGTCCCCTATTATGGCCAGTTTATTTATTTATTTACTTTAACTTTTATTTTAGGTTCAACGACACATATACAGGTTTGTTATATAGGTAAATTAGTGTCATGGGGGTTTGGTGTACAGATTATTTTGTCACCCAGGTACTAAGCCTAGTACTGATAGCCAGTTTAAAGTGTGTACATTGGGGAAGGGGGGGAATAAGGTTGTTCTTAGACAGTTAGAGGCACAGAGCGTTTATATATATATATATATATATATATATATATATATATATATATATGGGATTGCCTTATGTTAATACATCACTTGGCTTTAAGTGTGGGAATGGACAGGAGTACTTGTTATGACCTGTGGGGCCCTACTTTCCTTCATTCTTAGAGAGATTTTGCAAATTGCCTAAAATATCTGTTAATATGCTCTGTGGCTACATGCTTACAGACATGATGACAAGGAGGAGGGAAAATATTGTTCATTGTTGTCATTTTCTAGCTGGAACCATGAGATTTGCTTAAGGAAGACTGAAGGTGAGTGTGACAGAAAATGGAGCTCAGGAGGACCCAGAATAAATTACATTCCTTTGGAGGGTCCTGAGAGGGGCAGGCCATGGCTTAGTTCCTTCTATTGCACTCATTTCTTACAGTTCAGCTGCCTCCTGATGTGCAGTTGTTTAGTATGCAAATCAATAATCATTACCTGTGTGAAGTGTTAGTTCACAGGCGTGCAGGCTGTGGTCAGTTGGTACCTGTACTCTCCTAAAGAACTATCTCTGAAGTTGAACATCTCTGTTTTTCTTTGTATAAATCTGAATATTAATTAGACCACTGCTTATTAACTTAGGGACCTCTCTGCTTTTGGTGACAGTAGCAGGCAGAATATAGATGGTAGAAAACGAAATATCATGCTGTTTCTGTAAACGGTTTGGTGTCTCCATATAATAAAACTCTTTAGAATTAACTGCCTCCAGAAACAGGGACAAATGTGATGTCCTTTCTCTGCCCCTTGAATTAAATAACAAAATGAACAGCAGATCATTTTGATGTTGCTACTCCATAAAGATCATTTTGTTATTGTTACTAGGAGAGAGTGGAGTGTAATGGAAAGAATACATGTTTACAGCTGGGCTGTAATCTTGGATCTTCTGAAAAGTAAGAATATGTTCTTGAAGGAACCTCAAATTTTGTGAATGTGCTTATTATTTTAAAGATAAGAACATGGATTAAATTTCTGTCTCCGTAGTAACCTGCTGTATTATCTTTCTCTAGCTATATAATCTCTCTTTGCCTCCATTTCTTCATTTGTTAAATAGGGATAATAATAGCACCTACATCATAGGTTTATTATAAAAAATGAAATGGATTCACATTTTTAATGTTCTATGTAATTACTTATCATTGTTGTTTTAATAGGGAAAGTATTGGTTATATAAATAGCCAAGAAAACAGCCAATTGAGACTTTTCTTCCTAGATTACCTTGGTTATATCAGTGCTTCTGGGTGTGGTCACTGATATTCTACAGCAGAAACAGCTAGTGGGGTCCCCAACTAAAGAATGTATCTTATTGGAGGCTAAGAATTATGAGGCAACTATCTCTGACTTGAGAACCCTAACCTTATATTGACATCTGAGATTTATTCATCAATAAACACCTTTTTGTAATCCAGAATCATGTTATGTCATTACTTTCTATATCAGAATTTAAATGTTAAGGGACCAAGACATTATGCAATGAATACTAAAATGTTACTAAAATCATGTGTTGTGAAGAATATTTGGAAATATGGAAACATGTTCACAAGATGTTAAGTAAAAAAACAGGTTAGCAGGTTGTAAAACAGTATTTCAGTATGATTCTAAATTGCAATCATTAAATAATTTTATAATCATGAAAAATGTTATTAAAATATTATAATCCTGTGATAAATTCTGATGAGTACTTTCTTGATTTGGCTTTAACATTTTCCAAAATTAAAATTACAAGTTTTTTTTCTGATTATAACAGTAATACAGCTTACTACTGTAGCTATTACAAGCAAAATAGAAAAATAGGTAAAGATGATTAAAATCATCCACAATCCCAGTTTCTTAAAATGGCCTTACTAAGATTTTTAACAAAAATTTACTCCACATATTTATTTATGAATTTTTATATGCACCATTTCTCTAATTTTCCTAAATAGAGTTTATAATATCTACCTGTTTTCACTCAATAATATATTGAACTATATGTTGACCCTCGTCATTGTCCTAAAGTTTCAAGTCATTGAATAGAGATACAGCAATCACTTACTGATGGAGATGTGTAGTTTGGTTGTCTTACAATTTGTACATTAAAGTTATACTATGATAAATATCTTTGTGCATACCAATTTACCCTACCAAAAGATATGAGAATATTTCCAGTTTAATTTTAAAATGAAAACCTCATTATTCTTTTAACTTACTCTTATTTGATTATTGAGGTGGAATATTTTTCCATAGGCATATTTGAGCCCCTCAACTTGACAATCGTATTGATAATTATTCACTGTATGATTATCATGATTATTGCAATTAAGTGATTACTTATGGTTTCTCATTTATTGGAAGGAGCATTGTAAGGGTAGCAAAAACACTACAGAGCCTTTTTTTTTTATTTAACCACTCTCTTGCCCCGGACATGAGGTGGTGATTGGACTCTCAGATGCTGCTTTTGTAATATCGCATGGTCAAATCAAGCCCTATCAAAGTGCCCTGTCATGTCCTTTCATATCTCCTTAGGGTTAAGTATGTCCCCAAAGCCCTGCATCTTGAGGTAGGCGTGGGAATTATCTTCAAAAATATCAACGTAGGATATAACTTTCTCTCTTAGATTAGCTAAGCTTAGAAGAAAAATTTCTTTGTGGTCAAATGTTTCTGCCATATTAAAATCTACAAGTCAGGTGGTGACCAGATTTTGTGATGCCATCCAAAAGGTTTTAGTACAAATTTTTCTTAAAAATGCAGTAAGTAATTGTAAACTATGATACTTTCAAATTCTCTGCAAGATTATTCAATGACCATTTTTAAAATAGATGGTTTTTCTGTTGTGGTCTTAGTTTTCATTTTATAGTTGACCCCACGTGTAACTTTCCGAAGACTCTCAGGATTTGCTTCAGTCCTTTTCTGTATATCTATCTAGTCATTGTCCCAGTGAAATGATAAAAGGCCCAACTCAGCTTGTTTTGCAATGTGAGCAACAAACATGTCAATAGGATGTGTCTCTTCTAGTTGTTTTTCTTGTACTATTGATGTCTTATGGGGAGATATTTAACTTCACTTCTTGGTCTTATTTGTAGCAACTTCCATGACTGATGGATGAGCCAGTTGAATTAGTCTTTGGGATAGTCACTAAGTAGATGGGAACAGGATTTTCTTGGTTGGAAGTTCATTTCTTGAATATTCAAGTTTGTTTGTCCTAGAAATTTAATTGACTGAGCCTGCCTAGTAAAGGAAATCTTTGTCATGCCAGTGTGAAGTTCTGCTTGCCACTTTACTATTTTCCTCTTAATGCCGTACTAATATATGTTGAACCAAAAACAAAAGCCTGGGCTTATAGCATAACACACCTGGTATTAAATTGTGGTACCACCATTTGTTATCCTGGTTAGTTAACAACTTTCTGAAAATAAAATATGGATAATAATATCTATCTTGATGTATCTTTTTTTCTTATGAGGTATCTAAGATAGAAGAATTTCTTTTTCTTTGCCTTCACTTAATAGAGGTTAGCATTATTTTATTTTATATAAACATAGAAATAAACATCTGCTGGAAACTCATTTGAGAGAAAACAACCCATGTTGGATCTTAGGGAGGTAGATACACTTTTCCATTCTTTCTTCAATCTACAGAGCTTCATGTCATACCCACATCTTCATCTAAAAATCAAGGAATGAGGCTGGATACCGTGGCTCACGCTTGTAATCCCAGCACTTTGCGAGGCCGAGGCAGACAAATCACTTGAGCTCAGGAGCTCAAAACCAGCCTGTCCAACATGGTGAAACCCTGTCTCTACTAAAAATAAAAAAATTTAGCCAGGTGTGATGGTGGGTGCCTGTAATCTCAGCTACTCGGGAGACTGAGGCAGGAGAATCACTTGAACCCAGGAGGCGGAGGTTGCAGGGAGCCAAGATTGCACCACTGTACTCCAGCCTGGACAACAGAGAGAGAATCCATCAAAAACAAACAAACAAACAAACAACCCAGGAATCATTCTAGGCATTATTTGTTTCTCAAATCTGTAATTGTTTCAGGATCTATGTTTGTTTTCTTTTCACCAAAACTAAAGAAACACTGTTCCTTATTTGCTTTTTTTTTTTTCTCAGTCTGGCTACTTACTTTTCTTCTTCATAGATAACTGCTAACAACCAATGAATCACCATATTTCTCCTTTATTAAAGCTGTCTCCAGTGGCATTCTCAGCAAGTTAAAATGTCAAGTATATGGGCCTTTAAGAAAGGTTTCAAAAGATATCCCTGAGGAGGGAGGGAAGAGAAATTTGAGGAGGGAGGAGGGAAGCCATGTGACCTGAGAAGCAGGAATTCTGTACATAAATACTGAAGTTTACTGTCAAGCTTCTGAGTAAAAATGTTAAATATTTGCAGTATCCACAACCCATGTCCCTGTGATAAGGGTGGTTAATTCCTAGAACATAATGCTAGGAATTCAAGAATGGGGATCATATCCTAACTGAGTACTGATGGTCCATCTTGATAATGTCAAAGGGCACAGGATGAGGAATGGAAGGGTTTGGAGAGTGAGAATAAATTACTGCAAATCCAAACATCTGACTGGATAAACTACTCCAAGTGGATATCATTTATTATTCACTCCATAGAAAGATTAGAATGTACACCCTAGGGAGATTAAGGTAAGAATAAGAGAGATGCCTAAACATTTTTTGTGTCCATCATCCACGTTGCCTGTTTATCTGAGTCACTATAATGTCTCTATAATGTTTAGTGCTGTAAATGGTTAATTATGAATCTATCAGCTGAATACTTTCATGTCAGTTGAGCTGTGCAGTTGTCACAGTGAGCACTCTTTTCATGTGGACTTTTGGATAAACCAGCGTTTAGAGATTATGTTTTATAAATTATATGACCAAATTCCAATACCACATGGAGAATATGTAATTTATGTGCTAATCGAATCATGTCCATTAGACATTATCATAACTATCTTTGATCTGCACTACAGTTGTTATTTACTAAAACATAGTCACATGAAAGTTTCCTATAATAGTATTCTACACTTTCTATTCTCTGACTCTTAGGAATCACTACTTCTTCTGAACTCCTTTAGCAATGAATTTCACAATTATATATTATTAATGTGAAATTCACAATTATATATTATATACATTTAAGTATATGCAGTGAGTTTCACAATTGTATATTATTTCATGTGTTTATTTTTCTCATCAAAAAATTAAATCTTGGCCAGGCGCGGTGGGTAACACCTGTAATCCCAGCACTTTGGCAGGCTGAGGCGGGTGGATCATGAGGTCAGGCATTCGAGACCAGCCTGGCCAACATGATGAAACCCCGTTTCTACTGAAAATACAAAAATTAGCCAGGCGTGGTGGTGTGTGCCTGTAATCCCAGCTACTCAGGAAGCTGAGTCAGGAGAATCACGTGAACCTGGGAGGCGTAGGTTGCAGTGAGCCGAGATTGTGCCACTGCACTCCAGTCTAGGTGACAGAGCCAGACTCTGTCTCAAAAAAAAAAAAATAAAAAAATAAATAAATCTTGATTTGAAAGATTTGAAATATCAGGTGAGTATAAAATCATTGGTAATTCTAACAACTGAAATTAATAATTTCAAAAATATTGCTTTTTGTATGTCTATAAACTTTTATATATTGAAAAAACGTATATATGCAAATATGTTGAATTCATGTCATATCTTTTTAACATTATCTGCATTATAATTTTGAATATCTTTTTGCTTAATTAATTAATTTATTTTTATTATTTTTTTTTGAGACAGAGTCTCACTCTGCTGCCCAGGCTGGAATGCAGTGGCACCATCTCGGCTCACTGCAACCTCCGCCTCTCAGGTTCAAGTGATTCTCCTGCCTCAGCCTCCCAAGTAGGTAGGATTACAGGTGCAAGCCACTGTGCTCAGCTATTTTTTTGTATTTTTAGCAGAGACAGGGTTTCACCACGTTGGCCAGGCTGTTCTTGAACTCCTGGCCTCAAGTGATCCACCTGCCTCTGCCTCCCAAAGTGCTGGGATTACAGGCGTGAGCCACTGCGGCAGGCTTCTTTGCTTGATTTATGATCTTTTAAAAAATTTGTCATGCTGGGTCAATTAAGTGGTAAGTATTTAGAAAGTAAGACTCTTCTATTTTTTATGATCTCTGTGGCATAGTGCAATGCAAGTAGTTCTCAATAAATAGCTTTTGTTGTAAACTAACACATTGGTTACTTTCTAAAGTCATTTGCTCTTTTAAAATCCCTTTGGTGTGCTAATCTATACTATATCACTATACTCGTAGACCAAGGGATTTGTCTGGCCAACATGGAGAAACCCCGTCTCTACTAAAAATACAAAAATTAGATGGGCGTGATGGCGCGTGCTTGTGATCCCAGCTACTCAGGAGGCTGAGGCAAGATAATCGCTTGAACCTGGGAGGCAAAGGTTGCAGTGAGCCGAGATCGCTCCACTGCACTCCCGCCTGGGCGAGCTACTGCACTGCAGCCAAGGGTTTGGTCTACAAGTATAGTGATATAGTATAGATTAATTCAGTTGCTTTAAAAAAATCCATATGCCACAGGATGGCTCAAGATATCAATCTATATCTTAGAAAAATTATTATACAAATAAATAGGCAAAAAGATTGAGAAGAACTGGTATATTTGGTAAAAACACACCAAAAAAGCAAGAGAGGAGGAGGGAGATATGTGTTTTAGAACCCACACATTTTCACCAGGTGAATTTTAAAGGCTATAAGAGTTCATAAAATCTTAGCATCCTGAGTCATTTGAGAGTCTGATAAACATCATTTAAATACATAATTGAATTGTTTCTCTTTTCTTGTTGGAGAAAGGTGGTGCAAACTTATTCTTGGAAGACGGTCAGCCGTATTAGTAATGAGCAAAATGCCTACTGAGTTGGTTTTTTAAATGCTAAGAAAATGACTTGAAGTTAAAACACACGCAAACTGTTGCTTAGTTTTACATATATATATATGGAGTGGAACAGAAGTTCCCACTCAACAGCTTATTGAAAAATACAAAAAGGAATGCAGTTTTCAGCAGGTTCTATTTGCCATAAAACATTTTCTTTTCTTATCATTGTTTTATTTTTTTCTTTCTGGTCTCCCCCTCTTGCCAACGTTCACAGCTGGACATCTTTGTCCATCTTTCAGGTACTTTGTGTTGCATATCCTTACGTGAAACACATATATGCATAACTATTCAGGTTTCCCTCCTTTCTCCATTGTTGGCAGAATTCTCATTCAAGTTAACATTAATATACTTTTTTGCTCTTCTCCTCCTCCTGGTTTATCCTTTTGTCACTTGGAAAATGTTGATTTCCCTCCATTGTAGGTGAGATGCACCTACATGGCTCATTGGTGCTTACTTCCTTCTTCTTTGGAGACTCAGCAAGTTCAGCACAATGCTATTTATTGAATTTATCTGTCAATTTCTTCTTCCTTGCATGGCTGACTAATTCAGTGGAATCAGCACAATACCAGAAGCACAGAGGATAATGGCTTAAATTTTTTTTTTTCACAGAAAATTGTAAATCAAAAGTAGAGACTAAATTTGAGGAACAATCCCTTCAGAAGGTTGCAACTTGTAAAGTGTGTGCAGGACTGTCTAGGTGAACATGGCAACAGATATGATTTTCTAATGGGGCACTTCTCAGCTTTTCATTAAATGTCTAAGAAATACACAGAAAGACATGAATTGGCAGCAGGATTGTGAAATAAAAATGAGAGGAGCCTCTAACATAGGCAAAAACTTTCCTCCAAACAGACAAACAAAAGCGTATAATCAATGAAGAAATAAAAATCAGAATAACCTCATTTTCTTCACAGTACAAAATACTAAAAAATCAACAGAGTTATTTTCATGAATGGCTTAGTCTTTGGAATTGGCTTTGGACATGCATTCCTACTTCACACATCCCAGTGAACCTCAGCACATTAGCTGGTTACTGATAAGGTAAGAAAGTAAACTGACCTTTACCCTTTGTGAACTGGGTGCTACTTACTAGGATCTTACTGGCCTCTTTCTGCCAAGGTCAGCTCCTCTTGTGTTACAACAGAGAAACTACTAAGCTCAGAATGTAACATGTTTTAGATAAGTGGTATGGAGAAACAGTCATGCTTAGTTGTTGAAAGAGAAGTATACAGTATGCACAATAGTATACTTTTGTAAGTTTTTATGCTGTTCAAAGAAGAACTTTAAGATACTATTACAGCATAGTCATTAAGAGAAAAGATGTTAAATAGACAAGATGCTTTTGAATTGCAAGACCCCTGTGCCTAACCCTGAAAAAGTTTTCTAACTTCTTTGTGCCTTAGTTTCCTCATTTGTAAAATGGCCATTAAACACTTCATAATATTACTGTGAGGATTAAAAAAGTAAGAACTAAGTCCAGTGTTTGGTAACTGTAGTAAACCCTAGATGGATGATTGTCACTACTGTTATTTACCCTAAATAAATTCAATATTTATCTTTAGTTATTATTATACCACACTGTTACTAAGTTAGGCTTAGAAGGAAATGACTCCCTGTTAGCTTTGAAGGTTGAGCTACAAGATCATGCCCATCAAGTTAAAATTAAGGTTTTGACCTGACAATTGAAGGTGCAAGCCTAGAGAGATTACCTTCCACATAAGCTTAATACCTGGCCTAAGTGGCTTGCTCACGTTATCTAAGTAGAAACAAACTGAAACAAACAAAACTAATAATCAAAACTAATAAAAACATCCAAATAAATAAAATTATTGATTCAGGCAAGGAATAAGGATTAATAAATTTGATAATGAGGGGCTGGATAATTGTATAATGTCAAGGTGGAATCACACGTGTAACTTTCTAATCAAAGAAAAAAAACACACACTGGAGAGATCCTACTATTTCCATCCTATTCCAGTAGTCAGTCAGTTGTTATATGCCCTGTGATATAATGCAAGATATAATGAGCAACTTTCACAATGTAGTCTAGTCAAAAAAGTTTTACCAACATCAGATCATTAGGAGATACAGGAGATAGAAGAACAAGGGAGACATCATCACATGGATGCAATCAGACAAATGACACATGCGAGACATTCTGTGAAACAGCAGACCTGGTCTCTTCAACAAGTCACTGTCTGGAAAAAGGACTGAACTATATTAAGAATGACTGAAGAAACAGAATCAGATGCAATGATTGGTCTTGAATTAGATACTTATTTTGTCAAACCAGATGAAAAGGCATTTTTGACAGGATTGCCTGTTTTTGTAACCCAAAATATGCACTGCAAAAAATAAGCAGGACTTTTGTTAAAATATCTTTAGGCAGAATTGTGGTATATATATATATATATATATATATATATATATATATATATATATATATATGTGATTATATCTACATATATCTATATATATATATTCTGTCTAAAAATTCTCACAATTCTGTGTAAAGATATTTTAGACAGAATTAGGAGATATCTGTATCTAGCTCTAGATATAGCTAAATATATATTCCTTTATATATCTATAAATCTATATATCTAGCTTTATATATTTAGATATATCTTGCTCTAGATATATATCTAGCTCATATATATATATAGAGAGATAGATATAGAGCTAGGTATAGATATATAAAGGAATATATATCTATATAGTATGTTTATGACCTACAAGTATTCTTTTTTGATCAGGTTTTCTTGAACATCAGATATATGTATATACCAGACCATTCAACATGCATTTATTTTTCTATTTTTATCTTTAAATAGAGACAGCGTTTTCTCATGTTGCCCAGGCTGGTCTCAAACTCGTGGGCTCAAGTGATTCACCTGCCTCAGCCTCCCAAAGTGCTGGGATTACAGGCGTGAGCCACTGCGCCCGGTATCAACAGGCATGTATAAGCATAGGTATAATCTAGTGCTCTTGATTGATTAAAAGTATATTTTGAGAATTGTTTATTATGATTGCTTGAAAGGTGATTATTATAAAAATGAGTAAAATAATGAATCACTACTCCCTTTTTTGTTTCTTATTTTGTTTGTTTCTTCCTTTTGTACTCAAGTAACAAAAATCTTAATTTAGCTCTGAGGATACAAATGAAGAGTAATGTTTCTTGCCCCTGGTCCCACAGTTAGTGACAGACAGTCACTAAAAATTGAAATGCAGACAGTCCAATTTCAGAAACCATGCTCTTGACCAATACATTGAAGGGTATTTAGCTATTAGCTGCCTATAAAATATGTGGTCATAACCGTAGAGAACACAGCAAAATACCACAATAAAAAAGGATAAACGAAACTCCACTATTTTTCATGGAAAAACCCAACTTGTATTGCCTGCTTCCTTTGTCAGCTTTGAGAACTTCAGTATGAAGTTTTGTACCTATAGCTCCAGCTCCTGAAAAAATTGTTCCAAAAGCCTCAACACCAGTTAAATTAAGTTCCTGACAGAAGTTGGAAACATTATGAGAATGACACACATGGTTTTTGTTCAGATCATCTGGGGAATGCACGTCACACTGGCATCAACCTCCAACAGAGCCTTGGGATGACAGAAGCAGCCGTTCGGAGGAGGCCCCTCCTTGCTCTGTTAGTGAAAAGTTGAGATTTGGATGGTATTTTTCACACTCTTGACAGTTTATGACACGCTGATGGGATGAAACAGAAAGACTGCATACTAAAAGTTGGCTGTGACCTAACAAGCAAAGTTACACAAGTCATTCCTGGTCACATAAGAGGTTTCACCTCCTCATTTCTAAAAGCTAATTATTACTAGCTTTTCGTGATTACCAGATATACCTCTTCCATTTTTTATACCTCCTACTGTCTTAGCATGGACAGCATTGTTGAACTCAGGATCTGAAGTCAGACAGCATTGTCTTCTTTGAGCCTCAATCTGCTTGTCAATGAAGTAGGGATGATGACAATTCTTTCCATATAGTGTAGTTGTGAGCATGATAAAATGCCTAGTACAGGGACTGTCTAGTAACTCCTAACCACAACTATTATGCTTGTTAGTCCCCATGGCCTATTTATTTTAAGCCCAAAGCATCTTCTGGAGCTAAGCACTGTAATGCCCTTGAAGTGTTTTTTAATCTCTTCACTTCTGTCTACTGCACATTGTGGTCTTACACTGCTCCTGGCCGCTGTTGAGTTATTCATAAAGGAATACAGCAATTTCAGAGGCCTTCTGAAGCTCCCTGTCATGCCTGGCAATGTCATTATATACCAACTGATATGTTTTTACTTTTCCCAATTCTTGACAACCTTATATAGTAGTATTTCACATATCTGCTTGGAAAAAATATTTGGGTAACAGCTTTTGGTATTGCTAGGTGTTTTGGATTTTCTTCTTACCTTTTCATTTATCGTAGTATAATTATAGGAATTAATTAATTTGTCGAATTGCGTTATTTCTCTGCTCATCTAGCATCATCTTGCTGTATGGAGATAAAGAGCAGTTAATTTTGAGTAATATACTAGAAGTTTGGTATTCCTGACTCTCATTTTTGGCGAACCACTCTACTGACTCAAAAACAAAGATTTTTATGTGCTTTGAAATTTTAATAATCAAGTAATGTCTAACATTTCACATTTTCTCCAATAGCCACTCTTTTTTTCTTTTATTTTTGCATATAATCCTGCTCCATTTCTAAAATTGCCCTTTGAAATTTTCTTATTTTCTTACACATTCCAGTTTATTACTATGTGGAAGCTGATAATATTTATACTTTGTTTTCTAGGAGGTCATTGATATAAAATTTTATTTTATGGTTGATTTTCTCGTGAATGGGTGTTTTACACAATTTTCAAGTAATTGGTCTGGATTTTATGAGGCCAGTCAAATGTAGCAAACGTTATAAAATTACTGAAAATGTATCAGTGATGACAAATATTTAATGATTGGTTTATTGTGATTGGTTGTAGTTCCATTTTTCTCTAAGGCATCTTCCTTAAAATAAGCATATATAAATGACCTTTAAAGTATACAGTATGCATTTTTTCATTCTCTAGCAATGAGAGCAAGCACATAATGTTGTGATCACTGTTAGCCAATCTGTGTTCTAACATGCTCTCCTTAGTTTTATTCTACTATGTTGTTCATTTAGTATATGGCCTCATTCTTCCACTTTTTTTTCTGTTTTGATGAAGAGTTTGGATAATAATGACTGACCCAAGGTGTGCAAATGATTTCAGCAAACAAAGCAAAACTATTCCACTGTCTTTTGAAATGTAGGCTTCAGGGTATCTTGAATTGCATTCAAAAAGATAAAACTCTTCATCAGAATTAGAAACATACGTTTACACAAAATCATGTACACAAGTTCATAGCAGCATTATTTGTAATAGCCCCAAAGCAGAAACAACTCAAATGTTCATCAACTGATAATTTGATTAAACAAAATCTGGCATAACCATAAATGGAATATTATTCAGGCATAAAAAGGGATGAAGTTCTAATACATGTTACAAGTTGGATGAACTTTGAAAATATGCTAAGTGAAAGAAGTCATATACAGAAGACTTGCAAGGTTCTATGCCTTCATGTATATGAAATACCCAGAATAGGCAAATCCATAGAAACAGAAAGTAGATTAGAGGTTCCTAGGAGCCAGGTACAGAGCGGAATGGAGAGTTATTGTTTAATGGGTATGGAGTTTCTTTAGATGAAAATATTCTGGAGTGGTGGTGGCTACACAATTTTGTGAAATATACTAAAAACCATTGAAGTGTATGCTTTAAAAAGGGTAAATGGTAAATGTTACATTATGTGAATTTTATCTCTAAAAGCATTTTAAGAGAAGACATTATAATAAACAGAGAGTACAAAGATCAGAAGACAAGAAATTGGTGGAAATTATTTGACATTATGAAGAGCATTGTAAGTCTCAATTTCAGGGAGAATTGACCATAATTGACAAAATATTGCATAAATAATATGAGGGATGCATTTGGATGAGAAACACATATTACAATCCTTTATAATGTTAACTTAGTATGTATTCCAATTTCCACAAATGCACTCCATCTCCCCCAAAGTATAGGCAAGTAGTCCTTGTAAGTTGGAATGGAAAGATTAAGCAACATTTTCATAAATATGTCACTGAAACAGGCTTACAAAGCAGTACATTCCATATAATGGGAGCTGGGGTATAGAAGAGAGGTTAATCAATGCTGCATAGCTAAACTGGAAGTAAAGAGGGATTTCATAAGAGAGGTTCCCTTTAAACTTGTTTTGGAAGGATACATAGGAGTTCTCCATAGTGTGGATAATGAGGGAACAATATGAGGAGTAAGAACTTTCATCTAACCTTTAACTTCTTTCTTCTATCCGGAAAGGGTTAGTCAATTTTGCATTGAGCACCATCGCCCATTCCCTAAATACAATTCAAACAGCTTACAATCCTTATTTTTTTGGTTTGATATGTAAGGTTTAGTTTTCCTCCAACTTCTGCATTTCTCTTCAAGGGAGGCCATTAAACCCTGTTTTTATTTCTAATCTACAAAAGCTAAAAAAGCATGTTTCCCTTTATGAATTTTTCATATGCTCATCTGATGCTTGTGTGCTCTTTGCCCCTTTGCCTGGCCTGAAATCTGCTTCCTACTTATCTAGTTCATCTCTTGCTATTTGCCAATGCAAATGTGGCCTAAAAACAGCTGGAACAGTAAGGGCATGTTAGCAGAGGGACAAAGGAAAGGAAAAAGAGGCAAATAGAGTAAGTACCCAAAGAAGGAAAAAGAGCAGAGATCATAGATGGCTATATGAGGTTCAGGCAGAGGAATTAAAGAAGGTGAAGAAATGGTTGGGAAGAAATTAGAATGATGCCTGTAGACTGGAAGCAGTGAAGGAAACAACATCAGAAATTGAGGCAAAAGTTAAGAATAGGAAATAAGCTTTTACTTTTTAACTGTGCTGCAAGGATGCAAAACCAATTAAATTATTTGCAAATGTGCTTTATTTTAGGCCAATCTATAGTATACATATCAAAACTTAGCTTGCTCTGGTGTTCAAGGTGGCTTTATACTGTTTGGCTATCCTGTATTTATTATGCCATTAATCCTTTTAACTGGTCTGGAAGGCAATTTAGTTTTAAGTCAGTTACTTTTTTAAAATGAATCTTATTTATACCAAACTTCTCATGTTTGCTTGAATTTAATCAAATTTTTATATAAAGTAGAATTTCAAGGAATTTATAATGGAGCATCAAGGTAGGAGTTGTTTATGTAATCATACTTTTGTAATTTTCTATTGTGGAGAAATTTATCAGCTTAGTTATTGAAATCAAATTCCTGCAATAGAGCTATTAAAATGGGCTAGCATCATCTTTGAGAATGTTCCTTTTTAATGGTAATATAAATTATATCCAACAGGAGAGAAAAAGTTAACTTATGATGTGAGTGGACTAAGAGTCATTAAAAAAATCTTGAAGAAGATTTTTAATAATATGTAAAATATTTCTGATGTGGTAGCATAAATATATATTATAGGGCATTATTAATATTAAAGTGATCCAAAACATATACCACAGGGAGATGACTTAAAAAATGCATTAATGCTTCATCAGTTGTTATCTTAGGGCAGTGGGTAATAGGATAGTTTTTATTCTCTCTCTATATATATTTTTGCCAGATTAATAAGATACGTTTTTATTAATAACAAAAAGAGAGACAAATGATACAACTTTTAAAATGAGGACTGCTCAGTCTGCATAAAAATTATTTTCTTGCAACAAAGATGCAATATGGAATTCAAAAATGGTGGTAACTATTGTCAAACACATAGAGATTGGAGTTCCTAACTGTTGCAGGAAGATCTAAGATAAAGTACTACAAGATGAGTAACAAATACATACTTAAAAGCTCATTTAAGGAGTTCTTAATCGCAAAAAATTTGAATAGGATTTAATTTGATGAATGGTCTAGTTAACCAAAATAGTTTATCTGGTTCAATTACTGTTGATAAATATATTTAATGACATTGCAATTGCATATTATTCAGCCACAACATAATTTCATTAATGACTCATTAAAATTATTGTGAAAAGGAAACACTTAAGATTGCATTGGAGCATTGGGGTACCTCACAGTTTGATTTTTTCTTCTCCCTCTCCCTGTACATTTTTTACTTCTTATATTTAAGTATTCTGCTATGATTTTAAAAACTAGCTACAAAGGGGAGATAACAAAATGAGAGCCTCCTCATATTAAAAAATATCGTTTCTTCTCCTACCCCTTATTTTTCAGTGTATGTTCACATTAAGAAACTAGAGAAATCTAGATAAGCAGAGCCAAGGTAATTAATTTTCTGTAATTCTAATACGAAGAGATCATCACTAATGTCATTTTGGTATTATTTACTGAGATTTGTTTTTTCTACACTTAAATAGGCACATAAATACATGATTATGTATTTCTCACACTGTTTTATGGCCTGTATTTCACACTTGGTTTTATAATATGAACATCTTCCATGTCAGAAAATATTATTCTTCATTATACTAATGGCCAAATATTATTCCATTTGTAGATGTATGTACTTATTTAACTAATTTTCTGTCTCTTGAAGATAAATTCCTGCAGTGGAATTGCTGAATCAAATATGTATATATTTTGATGCTTTATGGCATTAATACATTTTCCCTTAAGAAAGTTGTATCAATTTATACATCTATCATCCTGAGTTAGGTACATCCTTGCTGACTTTGGGTGGCTTTTTAATTCTGTTTACCATTTTTATAAGCAAAAATGGTATTATATCTTCTTTAATTCTATTGGTAGGTTGAACTTTTAAACATTTAACTGTACTGTATTTCTCAGATCTCCTGCCGTGTGTGTGTGTGTGTGTGTGTGTGTGTGTATGCATACAACCCCCGCACCCCCCCCCACACACATACACATACACATACAAATACATATTTGGACTTTCAAAAACACTATGAACTTGAATTTTGTGGTTGTGTATACACCAGTTTCTAATTGATTAGAAAAATGAGAAATTCTCTTTTTTTAAGTATATAGGAACTAAATCAAAATATTGTGAAACCTGAAAAGAAAATACCACAACCCCAAGCAGAAAGGGCTTAGTTAGCTTTAAAAAAACTACATGGTTGTTAAACAAGGCTTGTCAAGCTATTAAAAACAAGAGTAACATAAAACTTACAATTTCTAAATAGGAGAACTGTTTCTAAATATGTTAAGTGGTGTTTAAGTCAGTTAAATCTTACAGCCAAAATGTTGTATTAATGCATGAGTGAGATGCATTATAGATGACTTGATAATAAAGTTATGTATGTTTACAACAGAGCATTTTGTTCTTAGAACATAGTGGGAGCCTGAAGTCTTGGGATTATCCATGATCATAATTGAACATATGTTTAGTTTACTCTGGGCACCGTATTTTCAAAGGGACATAAATGAACTAGAGAATGCTTAAAATGTTGGGACATGATTAATCATAGTGTCACATGAGAAACATTTGAAGAAACCAGGGATAAAAAAAGCCTGAATGAGTTAAGATTCAAGCGTGGCATCATTATATACAAATGCTAGATGAGCTATCAATGCAGATTTCATGTTTTGATTGTACCCGTGAGATGGATTAAGCATTTGTAGGTAGAAGTATGAAGAATCTAAACAGTCTTATGGAGATATTCGTAGTTAGATCAAACATTCCCCTAAAAAAGTTCAGGGCACATTGTCTCACTGGAACTCTTTGTTCAGAAACTGAACATTTACTTAGCAAGGTTTGTTGTAGAGATGATTTTATCATTTGATGGTAGTTGAACTAGCTAAGTTTTACACTCATTTTCAGCCCTGAAATTAAAACAAACTTGAACAACTGGAGGAATTTATGCCATTATACACATTGTAACTCTAGCATACAATGCATGAAAAATATGCTAGTTTTTTTTGATAGCACATTTTTAAACTGAACATTTGAAATGGGCTGTGTATAAAGATAAACGAGGCTGGGCACAGTGGTGCACGCCTGTTATCCTAACACTTTGGGAGGCCGAGGTGGGCAGATTGCTTGAGCTCAGAAGTTCCAGACCAGCCTAGCCTAGGCAACTTAGTGAGACCTCATCTCTACAAAAATCATGAAAATTAGCAGGGCATGGTGGTGCACACCTGAAGTCCCAGCTACTTGGGGGGGCTGAGGTAGGAAGGTCACTGGTGCCCGGGAGATCAAGGCTGCAGTGAGCTGTGATTGTGCCACTGCACTTTAGCCTGGATGAGAGAGTGAGACCCTGTCTAAAGAAAAGGAGGAGGAGGAGGAGGAGGAGGAGGAGGAGGAGGAGGAGGAGGAGAAGAAGAAGAAGAAGAAGAAGAAGAAGAAGAAGAAGAAGAAGAAGAAGAAGAAGAAGAAGAAGAAGAAGAAGAAGAAGAAGAGGAAGAGGGGGAAGGGGAAGGCGAGGAGGAGAAAGAGGAAGAGGAAGAAGAAGAAGGCTGATCTGATTGACTTTGTGAACTATTTATATTCATCTATTGTTGCTTGTATTACATTGCAAGAATAAAAAACTAATAAAAATGTATGAACTTATTGTAAACTTGGTAAATTGAGAATAAAGATCTCATTTTGTTTGTGTTAACTTTATAAGAATCCGTGAGAGCCAGAATGATTTCAGACACTGATGACAATTTTAACAGAAACATAGGCATTTCACAATGCAGTGGGAAAATTAATAGCAGAATTAGAAAATAAATTAGAATAGATATTAGTTGAAATAATCTGAAATGCATTTGAAAGGAAAATAAGGAACAGAGATTTCTTAGTCCATTTGTGTTGCTATAAAGGAATGCCTGAGACTAGGTAATTTACAAGAAAAGAAGTTTATTTGGTTTACAGTTCTGCAGGTTGTACAAGAATTATGGTGCTGGCACCTGCTTCTGGTGAGGGCCTCAGGCTGCTTCCACTCATTGTGGAAGGTGAAGGGGAACCAGTGTGTACAGAGATCACAGGGCCAGAAGGAAGGAAGAGAGATAGAGGGGAGGTGCCAGGCTCTTTTTAACAACCATCTCTTGCAGGAACTAAAAGAGGTAGAACTCACTCACTACCATGAAAATGGCACTAAGCCATTTTTGAGGTATCTACCTCCATGACCCAAATACTTCCCATTAGGCCCCTCCTTGCAACATTGAGGATCGGATTCAACATGAGATTTTGAGGAGACAGACATCCAAACTATAGCAAGAGGAAGTTGCTATAAAAACAGATCAAAGAAATTGGGAAAGGTTGCAACACACTGAGATCTTTAAACAGTTTCCATTTCAAATGGAATAGATAAAGCCATACTAAGTATAAAACAAAGTATAATGAAAATGTATGTTATCAAATAAGTGGAAGGATAGTAAGAAGAATATGAATCTGGAAACCAGAATGAAAGAAAACAATACAAGTTTTGTTTTGTTGGTAGGAGAAAGCTGGAAAATGTTAAATAAAGATATAAATTAGGGAAAAGAGGTATGTTTGTCTTGAATGTTCATTCAGTGACATAGGGAAGGTGGTTAAAAGCAAGAAATTCCAAGGAATAGAGTTAAATGAAGGCATTTTATACGAGTATTAAAGATAGGTAGCGAAATTCAAGGTACACAGAACCATCTTAAGGTCTGAAAGGCCTTAAAAATAATCCAATCCCATACCCAGTGAATGGAGGTTGGCCCTATATTCTTGAGAAGTGCTTGCTTAGTATAGACTCAAAAGTACATTTCTTATAAGGCTATACATTTATAGTTTTAAACAGCTTCCCAATGCCTATCATACATTCGCTTTAGAAATATTTTAGAAACATTATTTTAAAAAGAAATATTTTAGATGATTTCTAACATGAATGATGGAGTGATAGGTACAGGGAAGGATGAGAGACCAGGTCCCCTAAAACCCAGAGAGACTAAATGTCATTTGGGACTTTTGCACAGAAAGAGGAGCATGGACTTGACCTATGTTTCTCATTGCATAGAGATATCCTAGGAAGATTTCAAAACTTTTGTATGTTTAGTTTTCTCATCTGTGAAATGGGGATAATAATAGTATCTATAAGACAGAGTTGCTATAAGGATTAAATGGATAGTATATGTGAAGGCCATATCATGGTGCATGGCACATTTATGATGTTCATGAAACGTTGCTGTTAATATATGAGAAGGGCTGAAGACATCTGCTTTAAGTCAGCATTTATTGAACACAGTTCAGGGGAGGAAGATTAGATCAAATAAGATGATCTTCCTGTCCCTTCAAATCAACTTGGGATTTTTTTTTACTTTGGGCAGCTCCCTTTCAACCTTCAGTGCTTCACACTTCCCCGTATAAATATAAGAGAAAATAAGATAATGAAGAATGAACTATAAAACAATTTAGAGGCTTCTTGCAGCTATATCTGGTTTTGATCTCTTTCTAATTTTATTCCACTTACTGCATTTCTAAGAATAGTCATTGATGTGTAAGTTATTATGATAGTGGCTGAATAACATTGAAAATATTTTATCATGAAGTAGTTCTTTCTAGACATTTGATGATTGAAAATTTCATACTACCTCTTGGAAACTTGGAGGCATAGTTTTCAGGGTTACAGAATGTTCATTATTAGTATTTAGTATTTTTTAGATTAAAATTCCCATCTTAGGGTGTACCTTTCTCTGAGCCAGTCATTTTCTTAGATTTTGAAAATTTCTACACCTAACACGATGGAGTAACAGGGCCTGGATTTATCTTTCTGCCCCAAATAACAACAAAAATGTGGGAAAAAATGAAACAACAGTTTCTAGACAGTAAACAATAACAAGCAGCACAGAGCAATGATCCCAGAAACAAGGGCAATGAAAGAGACAAGCATTACAATTGTCCTGGCTTACATTTCAAAGAGAGCTTCCGGGCCATAATGCAGGAAGGGGGAAGCCAGGTGGATCCTGGAAATATCCAGAGTGGTTATGAGAAACTGATCAGGCTTGTCTTGGTATGTTATGACTTGAATACCACTGCACTAATTGTGTTTTATGGAATTGACATTGGAACATTCGTATCTTTACATTTATACACACAACACCTGTTAATCAAGTACTTAGTAAGGTCCGTGGTTGCAGTTACAGGGGAAAATCATTAACGATGATGGTGAAGCAAGAAAGGCTGGATAAAAAGAGAGAAAGACGATACATGAGACCTAAATAAGTGAAAAATGAGGGGTCCATTCAAGAGAATGAAAAAGTTCAGTTTGAATGAAATCACAATTGTCAAATCAGAGACATGATGAAAGAACTACAGGTAAGCCAGGCTACACAGGGTCTTAGAGCATCTTAAAGATCTGTGTATTGTTGTGAGGGAACAGGAAGCCATTGAAGAGTTTAAGCAGAGTGTGAGGTCATTGAGTGTATACTGCTGGGGTCTTTGGATGCTAACTAGAGATAACCATTAAAATTTTCTGACTTAAATCTGATGAGAGGAAAAAACTTATTTCCCTTTCAACAGAAACTTCAGGTCTGAACTTTGTAGAGTTTATTGTTGCTAAAATGACCAGGTTTTTCAAGGAAAAATCGACACTATAGGATTTTTTAAAATGACATATGAAAGCCTTACATTATAAATTAAATCACCATCTCATATTCAGCGCATTTTTTAAAAGAATCCAACTGTATATATTGAGTGTCTTGGTCACTTTGGTCCTGACTTATACTGTAGCTGTACTTTTGAATAACTGCATCTGTCCGTGGTCATTGAGAATCTAGACCCCATCACTGCAGATGTGATGATATTTTTGTTATTCTTGTTTCTTTGCTTGGATTTATGTACATTTTTTTTACCCTTCCAGCCTACCTAACTACATTATAATTTTTTTGGTATCAGGGAGTATATAAAGGCTGTGTTCGTCCCCAGTGCTAAATACAGACCCTAGGCATTCAATACATTCTTGTTCAAATGAATCTTATGAAGAATTCCAACCCATATACGAGAATTCTCACCATTCAAGAATTTATCTCCAAATTTTCAGCATCATTTAAAAATGACAAATAAATTTTGACATGCAATTAGACTAGCAGAGTCACCCTAGTTACAACTGGTTCCTATGCTCTCCCCCTTTAGATATTTGAAGAAAATAAAGTATGTTAAAAGAACTCAAAATAAATTTTTAATTATGATATTATGATTGATGATTATTGAATGCATGCTAGCTTTTTTCCCTACTGTTTATTCTATATTTCACCATAGGATAATGCTAATATAAAATTATTAAAGGATTAATTGACTGAAGTCCTTATGATAAAGTATTTGGGGATCCCTAAAATTCTTCTGAGTTTTAAGTGGCTTATTTGTGTTGATTTGTTTTGAACTATAATATTTTATTTATTAATTTTTTTTTGAGACGGAGTCTCGCTCTGTTGTGCGGGCTGGAGGGCAATGGCAGGATCTTGGCTCACTGCAACCTCCGCCTCCCAGGTTGAAGAGATTTTCCTGCCTCTGCCTCCCGAGTAGCTGGGATTACAGGCATTTGCTACCATGCATGGCTAATTTTTTTGTGTTATTAGTGGAGATGGGGTTTCACCATATTGGTCAGGCTGGTCTCGAACTCCTGACCTCAGGTGATCCACCCGCCTCAGCCTCCCAAAGTGCTGGGATTACAGGCGTGAGCCACCGCGCCCGGCGAACTATAATATTTTAATGCCATTTTTTACAGTTAGTAAAATATTAATCCATCACATCATTAACCGTTAAAATGTCTCATGCCCATTCCCTATCTCATTTATAAAAAGTGGTACTTGTATTTTCACTTCTACGGCACTTATCTGTCCCACACATTTTGGCAACAGATTATTTTTCTTCTGAATTCTTCTCTAATAGTTTTATATTTATAAGCTTGTCTCTTGCACAACAGAATGAACTTCACAAGGGCACTGGCTTTTGTTCTATCTCTTAGTGAATAATTGTCACTTAGGATTTATTGAAACACAGTACCAAACATGTATTAGGTACCCCACTGATATTTGTTAACTTGAATAAGTTGAATATGACAACTTTGTTTTGCTTTGTTTTATTGAATTTTTCAGGATTATTTGTATGCAATAAAATGCTCATATCTGAAGTGTACAATGTGTTAACTTTTTGACAGCCATTAACTACTACTCAGATAAAGATATAGTATATCTTCATAGTTTTCGAAAGTTCTTTTATGTCCCTTTTAGGTAGTGTCTCCACTGTACCCCAGGTTACCACTTTTCTGACTTTTTATCCCTTAGAGTATTTTTACTTGGTCTAGAATTTCTTATAAATAGAAGCATATAGTATATACTCTTCTTTGCCTTCTTTTGCTCGGCATTTTAATATTCATACATATTATTCTATCTATCAGTAGTGTGATCTTTTTCAATTCCAGATAGTATTCTACTTATGAATATATCACAATTTATTCCATTCTTTTGTTGATGGACATTTTGGATGTTCCCAGTTTGGAACTACTATAAATAAAACAGTTATGAATATCTGCTGCAAGTCTTGTTGTGGACATATGCACTCATTTCTATAGGAGTAAAACTGCTGAATGATAGGTTAAGTATATGCACATATTCATTAGAAACTGCCAAGCTCTTCTTCAAAGTGATTGTCACATTTACACTGTTACCAACAATGCATGGAGGTTTCATTTGTGTCCGCATTCCCACTAACATGCGTATTGTTATTCTTTTGACATTCACGATTCTTGTGGGTGTATAGTGCTATTGCACTGTGGTTTAACAAGAGTTTTCTTGAGGACTGTTGATTGCAGATACCTAATTTTAAGAGAAGTATGTGTAAATTGTGCATTTTTCAAACATATTTTTGTACAAAAAGCAGCAATTACTTTGTCTCCCTGTGCCTTTGCTATTCATGGAAAAACGGGAATATTAGTAGTACTATCTTATACTGTGACCCTGAAGAGTAAATGAGATAAATTTAGCACAGTGCCAGACACATAGTAATCACTTTATATAAAATGTTAACTATTATTGTGAGTAAAGGCAATATATTGTTTTTTCATCATTGTTAGTATTATTGAGAGGCAGAATGGCATAGTATTTATTGCCTGTGTTCAAATCCTGGCTTTACCACTTACTAACTAATGACTTTAGGAAAGTTACTTAATTTCCCTGTGTCTCAGTTTCCTCATCTATACAATGGGAATAATGCAGCACCTGTTTCATAAGATTTTGTGATACTAAATGAGTCAATAGGTTTCTTGGCACATAATAAACAAGATACATGTGTTGGCTGTTATTATTACTAACAGGGCGCTGTTATTACTTTATATCTTTCTTACAAGTATATCTCTTTAAAGTAGCAATTTATTTAAATATTTTCATTTTAGCATATTGATAGAATATTAATTTTAATCCAGCAATCCAGTTTACCTAAATATTCACCAAAATAAAAGTTGAAACTTTTTTTTAAGTGTAGGCAGTTCTCTTGGTATTGGGTTTGTGTCAATTATCTCTTGCTGTGTCACAAACCCCAAAACTCAGTGGCCTAAATCATTGGCCACTAATTTAGTGTACGATTCTGGAGGTCAGCAGTTTTGACTGGGTTCTGCTGATGTTTACCCTGGTCTTGAATGCATGGATGGTCAGCTCTGTTTCTAGCAGTTGAGTTGCTTCAGTTAGTGGAAGCATTTGAACCATACATCTTATCAGCCAGCCAGCTTTCCCTAGCTTGTTCCCATGGTGGTGAGGCAGGCCAAACTGTAAAGAGCAAAGAGCAGAAGCAAGGTCTCTGGAGGCCCAGCCTTAGCTCTTGTGCAGTGTTGCTTCCACCATGTTTTATTCCCGGTGTAAGTCGTAAGATTTAGGGACCTGAGAAACAGACAACACCTATTGATGTGAGGAGCTGCCAAGTTACATTGCAAAGGAAAGGCAGAAGAGTTGTGACTTTTTTTTTTTTTTTTTTTACTGAATACCTCACTCAAGAGCTTGTTAAGAATAGGCTGTCTCTGGGGTAGGTGTGGTGGCTCACGCCTGTAATCCCAGCACTCTGGGAGGCCAAAGCTGGTGGATCGCTTGAGCTGTGAAGTTTGAGTCCAGCCTGGACAACATGGCGAAACCCAGTCTCTGCAAAAACATACAAAAATTGCTGGGCATGGTGGCAGACACCTGTAATCCAAGCTACTCGACAGGCGGAGATGGGAGGATCGCTTGAGCCTGGGAGGCAGACTTTGCAGTGAGCCGAGATCGTGCCACTGCACCACAGCCTGGGTGACAGAGTGAGACCTGTTTCAAAAACAACAACAACAACAAAAAAGAATAGACTGTCTCTAATTCTTTCTTTTTTTTATTATTAATATACTTTAAGTTTTAGGGTACATGTGCACAACGTGCAGGTTTGTTACATATGTATACATGTGCCATGTTGGTGTGCTACACCCATTAACTCGTCATTTAGCATTAGATATATCTCCTAATGCTATCCCTCCCCACTCCCCCCACCCCACAACAGTCCCCTGTGTTCGTGATGTTGCCCTTCCTGTGTCCATGTGTTCTCATTGTTCAATTCCCATCTATGAGTGAGAACATGTGGTGTTTGTTTTTTTGTTCTTGTGATAGTTTGCTGAGAATGATGGTTTCCAGTTTCATCCATGTCCCTACAAAGGACATGAACTCATCCTTTTTTATGGCTGCATAGTATTCCATGGTGTATATGTGCCACATTTTCTTAATCCAGTCTATCATTGATGGACATTTGGTTTGGTTCCAAGTCTTTGCTATTGTGAATAGTGCTGCAATAAACATACGTGTGCATGTGTCTTTATAGCAGCATGATTTATAATCCTTCGGGTATATACCCAGTAATGGGATGGCTGGGTCAAATGGTATTTCTAGTTCTAGATCCCTGAGGAATCGCCACACTGACTTCCACAATGGTTGAACTAGTTTACAGTCCCACGAACAGTGTAAAAGTGTTCCTATTTCTCCACATCCTCTCCAGCACCTGTTGTTTCCTGACTTTTTAAAGATCGCCATTCTAACTGGTGTGAGATGATATCTCATTGTGGTTTTAATTTGCATTTCTCTGATGGCCAGTGATGATGAGCATTTTTTCATGTGTTTTTTGGCTGCATGAATGTCTTCTTTTGAGAAATGTCTGTTCATATCCTTCGCCTACTTTTTGATGGGGTTGTTTGCTTTTTTCTTGTAAATTTGTTTTAGTTTATTCTAGATTCTGGGTATTAGCCCTTTGTCAGATGAGTAGGTTGCAAAAATTTTCTCCCATTCTATTATAGGTTGCCTGTTCACTCTGATGGTGGTTTCTTTTACTGTGCAGAGCTCTTTAGTTTAATTAGATCCCATTTGTCAGTTTTGTCTTTTGTTGCCATTGCTTTTGGTGTTTTAGACATGAAGTCCTTGCCCATGCCTATGTCCTGAATCGTATTGCCTAGGTTTTTTTCTAGGGTTTTTATGGTTTTAGGTCTAACATGTGAGTCTTTAATCCATCTTGAATTAATTTTTGAATAAGGTGTAAGGAAGGGATCCAGTTTCAGCTTTCTACATATGACTAGCTAGTTTTCCCAGCACCATTTATTAAATAGGGAATCCTTTCCCCATTTCTTGTTTTTGTCAGGTTTGTCAAAGATCAGATAGTTGTAGATATGCAGCATTATTTCTTAGGGCTCTGTTCTGTTCCATTGATCTATATCTCTGTTTTGGTACCAGTACCATGCTGTTCTGGTTACTGTAGCCTTGTAGTATAGTTTGAAGTCAGGTAGCTTGATGCCTCCAGCTTTGTTCTTTTGGCTTAGGATTGACCTGGCAATGCGGGCTCTTTTTTGGTTCCATATGAACTTTAAAGTAGTTTTTTCCAATTCTGTTAAGAAAGTCATTGGTAGCTTGATGGGGATGGCATTGAATCTGTAAATTACCTTGGGCAGTATGGCCATTTTCATGATATTGATTCTTCCTACCCATGAGCATGGAATGTTCTTCCATTTGTTTGTATCTCTTTTATTTCCTTGAGCAGTGGTTTGTAGTTCTCCTTGAAGAGGTCCTTCACATCCCTTGTAAATTGGATTCCTAGGTATTTTATTCTCTTTGAAGCAATTTAATTCTTTCTGTGGAATTTACTAAAGAACATTGAAGTTTGTTAGAAAAAAAGAGGATATCAGTGTAATGTACCATAATTTACAAGTAATAACTATTTGAGTACTAACTGGAGGAGAGCAAGCTTAAATGGTTATGCCTGGGAAGAATGATTTGTCTCAGGGTGCGTAGATACAAATGTTACCAACCCACCATGACAAAGTTTAGGCAAATACAAAGAGCAACACTAACTTTGATATTGTATAGAACAAAAGGGCAGAAGAAGAATGAAATGGTCCACAGATATTGCAGGTGACATGTACTATATGCAACAGGTGTTTGTTTAGTTTATGTTAACACCGTTTGCCCTGAAAAAAAAAAAAACTATAATTCCAATGAGGTAGAAAATTGGATTTTAACAGAAAACTCACCTTTCAGATGTTCTTGAAAGATCTTCAATGTAGTATTCTAAAAGTTCTATTGAATTATTTTAAATCATGTTATTTCTATTTTCTTCTGAAAAGAACTAGGTGACATTAAAGAAGTCTGGATAGAGGAATGGAAACAATTTCAAAAAGTCTTTCTTCAGGCCTTTGATCATAGGCATTATTTTCAATTTGGATGAACTGGGGGATTCTGACTACCTAAGAAGTCTGTTGTCAAAATGTGAATTTATTCTACAATATAAATTCAGTTTGAGTACTTTAAATGTCAACCGTAATGTCTTTCAATCAGTTTATTACTGAGATTTTTCCAGATTTGATGTGTGGTATCAAATAACTTACATTATTTGCTACTAGAATGCACAGTAAGCTTTGTAATTTACATCTAAAAGGAATGCAGGACAGATTTGGTTTTAGTTTTATTTTAAAATTTTCATCAGAAGGAAATCAAATCATCTGTATACATCATACTGTTGAATATTTCCAAATGATGTTAAACATTTCGATGCTTTAAAAATTACATTAAAAATTACAGAATTGATTTAAGATTGTGTTAAGAGATTATGTTGTTGCTTTTGAAAACAGTGAGATAAGATAAATCAGATTCCATCTCCTCAGTGCTGCCTATGCTGACCTGCCTATATAAAATAGCAAATCCCATACATCGTCTGTCTGATTTCACCCTGCCCATTTAGTCCCCAAGCATTTTAGACTTATAAAATACTGTATATTTTTCTTACTTGTTATTTTTATTTTCTGTCTACCTACAAATAAATTTGAGCTTCATGCGACCAGAGGTTTTTGATTGTTATGTGTTTTGGTTTGCTTGTTTTTGTGTGTTTTGTTTGTTTTGTTTTGTTTTGTTTTGTTTTTGTCTGAGACAGGGTCTCACTCTGTCACCCAAGCTGGAGTGCAGTGGCACAATCACAGCTCACTGCAGCCTCCACCTCCTTTGGCTCAAGCAGTCCTCCCATCTCAGCCTCCTGAGTAGCTGGGACCAGAGGCACATGCCACCACACCTGGCTAATTCTTATAGTTTTTGCTAGAGACGACAGGGTTTCACTATGTTGCCCAGGCTAGTGTCGAACTCCTGAGCTCTAGTATCCTGCCTGCCTTGGCCTCCCAAAGGGTTGGGTTTTCAGGTGAGAGCCAGCGTGCCTGGTCATCTGTTATGTTAAGTGAAGAATACTTAGCAGCTGGAAGAGTGCGTGGCACAAAGTGAGCACTAGGTAGATGTTGGTTGAATGAACCAATTAGGTTGATAAATGAAGGCATTTAATTAAGAATGTAATTAGTAGCAAATCACCTTTAAAAATATATCCCATTTTATGTTTAAAAATAGTTACAAATGTATAATTTTAACTTCCTTCTTTAAGGTTCTTGTCATCTTGTCAGTCAAATTAAAATCTAGCCTTAACGTTTTTCTTGAAATTTAACAGGCTTATTTTCACACCTGGCTTTTGTTCTTGTAGTTGTAGTTAGTCAGAATTAGTATATTAATTTTTAAACACACACTACCTCATCTTTTGCTCTTCTTATCTAACTATCTAATTAAACCTTGAATTTTCAGAAAATAGTTTCCCGATTGCATTCTGTGTATATCAAAATGCCCTTGAAAAAAATGGAATTTGAAAATTTCATTCTTCTGTCCCCCGACTCTTGCCTCTTTCTTAGTCGCTCCATCCATATATCTCTCCTTTTCTCTCATACAATTTAATAGACAATGAATTTCCATCTTTGGTACATTCATATTAAAAATCTAATGCCACATATGTGGAGGAAAAATCATATAGCTACATTTCAACCAAAAAAGTATTGTGTATGAAATATATATTCTATAGTTTACTTAGTGAATATTATTCCTGAAGACTACAAGTGGCAGCAAAGAAATTACGTGGCATATATGTGTAGATTAAGCATGGAATGAGTATTGTTTTAAAATTAACCTATTACCTGTATGGCCATGATAGTTTTTGTGAGGAGTAAATTAATGCATATATGGGAGGAAGCTTTGTAACATGTGAAACACTTGGTGTATGAGAATTTGTATTGAAATGATTAGACATTAAAGCATCTTGTTCATAAAATTTTGATAATCTTCTTTTAGCCATTTCTTCAAAGTGACTTCTATTTTTGTCAAATTTCACCTGTCAGAGGGGGTTTTTAGCTTCTGACCTCAGTATTGTTTCAGTGGTTGAGATTAAACAGCATTCTGACTTGTACACAGACAAGTAACTGTGCTAATATCCAATGAAATTGAAAATGGACAGGAAATCTTTATACAGCTAAGGAACAAATAAATGATAAGAGAATTAATCCAGCATTATTGTTCAGAAACTTAAACACTTGAGCAGATTAACAAAACACATTATAAAATTTGGATTATTTGTGAAGAGTTGCAACATTTGGGGAATGTTTTTATTAAATGAATCTTTTATTTTACTGGATGCTAATGAAAACAAACTCATATTATTATTTTTTATTTGGGGTACGCGTGTTTTTTGGTGACATGGTTGAATTATATAGTTGTGAAGTTTGAGATTGCAGTGGACCCGTCACCCGAGTAGTGTACGTTGTACCTAATATGTAATTTTTTATCCCATACCCCCACCCTGTTTCTTCTGAATCTTCAGAGTCCATTATATCACACTGTGTGCCTCTCAAGCTCATATTATTGAAGACTTTTCCCTATAACTTTATATTATTTTTATGCCATAATCTGATGCTTAATTTCTATTTTATTTATTAAGTATGTTTATTTTAGGGTTAACATTCATAATTATCATAAAAATCAGGTAAGTTATAGTAGATGTAGAAATTTAACATGTGTACACAACAGAATATTTCATGAAATTTGTATTTAAAAACTTGATTTACATTATTAAATCATTTATGTAGTTTTGAAATCAGTGTTATATTCTCCTCAAAATAAATTGCATGGAAGTTTTAATAGGAATCTCCCACGTACAGTATAATTATTTATCTAAAACATAATAGTAAATATGTTTATAAATTTTACTCAAGTTTAAATATAAATAGCGTTTACCGCATTAAAATATGAATTTATCTTATTTTATTACATCAAATTGTTTATCAGGGTCATATTTTATTTAGCGTTCCACTAATGACTACTTGAAATAAATCAGAGAAGGTAAGTCCCATAACAGCTTATGATCTAGGTCAGTCTCTTCAGATGAAGATAAGGAAGTGATTTGAAAAACTGACTCTATTACTGAATAGTGGTATGCTTACTTGAGATAGATTATTTATAGCCCCTGCAAACAAGAGCAGAGTTATTTTATATTACTGAGACATTTTGAACAAGAATGTTAGACAGAGTGAATTGAATAACTTTTCTTAGGATTTAGCTCATTTTCTATCATTTCACATGTGTTAACTTTTAAAAATCTATTTTTAATGATTTCAACTGGTAATTTAATAAATACATTTGCATAATGTCCTGAAAGTTCAGGGTAGATTTGTATGTGTAAAGTTCTCAAAATAGAGGGGAGAATTGTTGGGAAAGCTTTGCATGTTTTATCTTAAGCAATACTTTTTCCTTAAAACCAAAGATATTGAAAATTACAGCCACAGGTGGATGTTTGTTTTGAGCTAAAATAGTTAACAGTCTCATTTATGAGTCCTTGCTCTTTCCATTTAGCCCCATCAAAAGGGATGAGTTTATTTACACAGTCACCGTCTTTTTTGTTTTGTTTTGTTTTGTTTTTTTTTTGAGATGGAGTCTTGCTCTGTCGCCAGGCTGGAGTGCAGTGGCACAGTCTCGGCTCACTGCAATCTCTGCCTCCCGGGTTCAAGCGATTTCCCTGCCTCAGCCTCTCGAGTAGCTGGGATCACAAGCCCGCGCCACCATGCCATCTAATTGTTTGTATTTTCGTAGAGATGGGGTTTCACCATGTTGGCCAGGATGGTCTCCATCCACAGACCTTGTGATCCACCCGCCTCGGCCTCCCAAAGTGCTGGGATTACAGGTGTGAGCCACCGTGCCTGGCCGCTCCTTCTTTATTTTTAATAAAATCTTTAATCAGAGAAACCTGGAAAATAGCATGAAGGCGTGTCCATTTGGTGGCTTCCAGATAGGAACTTGATTTACCTGCAGGAAGTGACAGCTTAGTAAATGATCCTTTTGAAAATATTGCTGTTATTACTCTTTAAATCCGGATTTGTATTAAGCCATCCTTGCTATGTCCTTGACCCTTCTTTGAATCCATTGCAAACTGAAATATCTCAATCCACCAGATGTTCTGATACTGAACAATAGCTGTGCAATAATAATGATAAAATCTCAAACACATCACAGATGCACTGTTAGTATCCATTACTGTAGAAGAAAAAACTTTGTTAGCACACACTAATTACTTCTGTGATGGGGAGGAAAACAAAAATCCATATTAATTTATATCATTATGGTCTGCATTATATTTGTTCATGAATAATCTATCTTAACCATTTATTAAACTGTGAATACATTTTTATAAATCTGGTTGACATTTAGGTATTTTATTAAACACAATAAATGCCAGAGGAAATTGAATTAAGAAAGCTTGTAATACGCTTTACTACTAGTTAAAAAAAATTTGTAGCTGTAAATGGTTCTGCTCTATATCAAGAATAAATCTGTTCCCAGACCACAGAATTCTTGTTCTTTTTCATACCAGAGGCCCTGACCTTTTTTATTGATAGCTGGTTTTTAGCAGCTTCACCATATGTTTTATTCCTTTTGATTTGTAAGAAATTTGATTATCAGCCTTGAACAGAAATCATAATCACAGCGAAAGGAGGCAAGTAACTTGGGGAATAACACAGAGTCATTTGAACAGCAGTGTGAAGTCTGAGTTTAACTGACTCAGATGCCCACCCTAGTAGAGCACTCATCAGACTTCAGACCGAATCCACTTCGGACAGAGAAGTCTCCATAAGGGATTCAGACTGGCCTCCCCTGTCTTTAAAACAAATAAATAAACTCTACTTAATATAGTAATAACTGAATTTAAGTATTTCCACAGATTAGCAATTTACTTGAGAGAAATCACCAATAACATGAAGCATATAGTCTGAAAGTCTGAAATTGATGAGAGGGATACAATTGGAGCCACTAGTTATTAATCATATGTGTGTATGTGCATGTGCACGTGTGTGTGTGTGTTTGTGTACAATTCCGTCTAAATTGGAACTGATCTTAAACCTATTTATATTTTTTTGTGGCAGAAATTTTATGAGGTAGGCAGGGTGAAGGAAGGCACTATTAACTTTGACTTTATGAAACTTAGAATTGGGCTGGGCACAGTGGCTCATGCCTGTAATCCCAGCACTATGGGAGGCTGAGGCGGGTGGTTCACGAGATCAGGAATTTGAGACCAGCCTGGCCAACATGGGGAAACCATGTCTCCACTAAAAATACAAAACTTAGCCGGCATGGTGGTGCACACCTGTAATCTCAGCTATTGAGGAGGCTGAGGCAGGAGAATCACTTGAACCCAGGAGGTGGAGTTTGTAGTGAGCTGAGATCGTGCCACTGCACTCCAGCCTGGGTGACAGTGCGAGAGTCCATCGCAAAAAACAAACAAACAGACATCTTAGAATTGTTTGGCTCTACGTTGGTTATGTAATTTGAAACAAATATATGATGTGGGATAATGTTAATGTGAGCTAACTGGTATATATTAACTAAAGTCGTTGAAATATTTAATTTTGAAATGCAATAATATTTTCTCAAATTAATGCTCCTGCCTGAAAATCTGTGAGCCAGATAGTAATAATTAACTTCTACCTCTACCTAGGATTCCTCCGCCTCCAACTATTTTACCATTGGAAATGCATGAAAGACAAACAACTCACCATTTTGGCCCACTTTAGATGCTAAGGTGATATTGATCACTTTGTCCCATGTGGAAGAACATCTAATGATATGTTGGGATGTCTCA
The DNA here is from genome assembly GCF_029281585.2 of Gorilla gorilla gorilla. Classification (NCBI taxonomy): domain Eukaryota; kingdom Metazoa; phylum Chordata; class Mammalia; order Primates; family Hominidae; genus Gorilla; species Gorilla gorilla. The sequence continues at coordinate 12,091,998 of NC_086017.1, forward strand.
TCCATAAGTTTATTAGTCCATCTTATGTTTTATTTGTACCTAGCAATGCCAAGCACACTGTATATGCTTCATTAATATTTGTGAATAAATATGTGAATGAGATTTCAAAAACCATGAGGTGCCCTTTTGTTGATTCAGTATGTTTTGTGTAATGGTGGAGCCACCCTGGAAGAAGCTGCTTTGTTTACCCATAACAGCTTATATTTATTGTGTGAGACATTGTCCTAAACAGTTTACATATATAATGATGATATAGTCTTCAAGAGTATGAAGTATAGATACTGTTAACATCTGTTTTCAGATAAGATGCTGGCACTTAGAAAAGTTAGGTAACTTTTCAGTCATTCCAGATTTCCTAAGACATAGAGCCATGGCGTAAATCTGTGCACTTGTTTTAAAATAATACAGCTTTATTGAGATAAAATTTATATACCATATAGTTTACTTTTTTAAGGTGTACCATTTAGTATATTCAGAGTGAATAATAATTATAATACCAATTCATCATCACAATCAATTTTAGAATGTTTTTATCACCCCTGCGCCCCAAAAATTCCTTCCACTCTTTTCCCCTATTCACTCCCCAACCCAGCTCTGGACAACCACTAATCCACTTTCTGTCCCGACATTTTCATTAAATGGAAGCAGGCGATATGTGGTTCTTTATGACTGACTTATTTCACTTAGTCTATTGGTTTTTAAGGTTCACCACGTTATAGCATGTATCAATTTCTTTTTATTGCAGAAAAATATTACATTGTATGGATATACCACATTCTATTTATTTATTCATTAGATGATGGATATTAATCAATGCTCATTTGACCACAGCTGTCTGTTATCTCTCTTTCTCATGACTTTGGATTAAATTACTACTATAGCAGGTCTCTCATACCTTGCAATTTGAGCAGCTCCGTTGTTCAGCGCTGCTAGTTCTCTTTCAGCACTACCGCAGAGGACAGCTCCAAGTTTATGGTTTCTTTTTTTTTTTTTTTTTTGAGACGGAGTCTTGCTTTGTCGCCCAGGCTGGAGTGCAGTGGCGCGATCTCGGCTCACTGCAAGCTCCACCTCCCTGGTTCACGCCATTCTCCTGCCTCAGCCTCCGGAGTAGCTGGGACTACAGGCGCACACTACCACGCCCGGCTAATTTTTTGTATTTTTAGTAGAGACGGGGTTTCACCGTGTTAGCCAGGATGGTCTCGATCTCCTGACCTCGTGATCCGCCCGCCTCGGCCTCCCAAAGTGCTGGGATTACAGGCGTGAGCCACCGCGCCCGGCCCAAGTTTATGGTTTCTGAGTCCCACAGGCACCTCTGATTCTGCCTAGCTGAGATCCTCAGAGAGGTATAATAAAGCAAGCAAATCTGGGTAGGAGCACAGCGACTTTCCCTCTGTCTGCACTCTCAGCTTCCTCTACCTGAATCCTTAGCTCAAGATAACTCTAGAGTCATACTACCAGTGTTGCAATAAAAGAGCGAAAGTATTTTCAGCAGGTATTTAGAGCTGATTGTATCCTTGGAATACTGTGTAAACGGTATATTTTGTATCACAATAGATTATCACCTTTGGATTTTTCATTTTCAATAGGAATTAGATTATGGCATCTTTGGTTGAGTGTTATTTAGATTTCCTGTAAATCTAGGTTACATATAAGTAGGTAAGATGCACAGTGACATTCAGTCCATCTATCTTTTGATGGGCTATTCGAAGTAGTAGTATTAAGGATCATTTGGTGAAATTACTTGTTCATTACATTGTAATGGGAAGTTAGAAGCCAATATGTAAGTAGATAATTTCTTTTACAATATATTTTCTTTTAAAGTTTAGATTTATATGCTTATTAACTTTATCCTTCATATCAAATTAAATTTGTTATTGAATGCCTTATGTAATAATCATGTAGCTTAGTTATAATGCTCAATCTTCTGTCATAAGGTATATTTGTATACTTAAGAATGAAATTAATTACACGTTATAAACATCACAGTGGAAAATATTAGTTGGATTATTAATCTACACCATTTACATTCTATGAAACACATTTAGGGCCAGATTCTATTAGTACTTTTAAAAATTTTACATGGTCCTTGACATTGATTATGATTAAAGATAGACCAAAGGGAGGAAAGGGGTATTATATCACTTATGAGGAAGACACTTAACATCTTTTCGCTTGAGTTCACAACATAATTTAGATGAAACACTGTTGGCCTTGGTAATTAGGAAAATAATAAAGGCAAAGAGTTGGCTTTATCACATTGTGTGAACTGACCCAACAATAATGTGTCAGAAATACAACATATTCCCAGTATGTTTACTCAACAGAAGCAGATAAACAGAAGGAGCTTTCTCTAAGCCACATACATTACAATGGAGACATAAATTACAATGGAGCTTTTTCCATTGTAATTTATGTCTCCATTGTAATGTACGTGGCTTGGGACCATTGTCTTTGTAATAATCTGGTAAGATTGTATCTTTTGAAAACATCAAATGTGTTATTTTTTCAAAGTGATTTGGCCAACGGGGAAATTATGCAGTTATTTATTTATTTATTTATTCGTAAGCCACTAATAAGGGCAAAACTGAGATTCTAAAATGATTAGAATAATAATAAGGGTGTTAAAAAGTTATTTTTCACTTCCTATGGCAAGTAGAATTCACTTATAGGTCCATTTCCCTGGTGCTGCTATGACCTTTATATTCATTTTATGCTCAGAGCTATCAATTGTTTTCAAATTTTGACACTTGAAAAATCGCTGTATGAATGATCATGTAGTTCCTACAGTTATTGGTGCTAGAAATTTCTGATTCTACTCTGGCCTGGGTCGCTGTCAGACTAGCATGGCAGTAAGTAGCTTTCTTAACCTATTGGAGAATGCACCCAGTTCAAAGAAAGGAGACATATTTGACAACTGAGAGGGTTAATTGTTCCTATAAATGAATTAATTGAAAAGTATTTCACAACATACTTGTTTCAGGCAAGTCTCTGAGAATTGTTTTATTTATTTTTTTTTTGGTTGATCATGACCTTTTATTGTATTTATTTGCTTAATATTCCGAATCAACCTATTGCTGAATTTCTAAGTAATGTACTTTATTAGTTGCTAAATTTAACTTATCCTTTCTTGTATACCAATGATATAGTTTCCAAATCTTAGATTCTTCTTGAATAGTACTTTCTCTTTATGTTGACCAATTCATATACTATACTTTGATGAAATTATTTTTGTGAATCTTCTTTTTTTCTAAATGAGATATTCATGTATGATAAACATAACCTTTTTAAAGTATGCAAGTCAGTGGTTTGTAGTATATTCCCAGATTATGCAGCCATTATCATTATTAAATTCCATAATATTTTCAAAATCAAAGGAAACCCAGGACCCATTAGCAGCCACTCCATATTTACCTGTCCATCAACTCCTAACAACCACTAATGTACAATCTGCCTGTATAGATTTGCCTATTCAAGAAGTGTAACACAAATAGAGTAACATTATATGTAGAGTTTTGTGTCTGACTTCTTTCAGTTAGCATGATGTTTTAAAATTAATCCATGTTGTAGCATGTATCAGTACTTCACTTATTTTTATGGCTGAGTTATATTTGATTCTATGGATATACAACATTTTGTTTATTCATTCATCATTTGATGGACTTTGGGGTTGTTTCTATTTTTTATAATTATAAATAATGTTGCTTTGAATATTGTGTACAAGGTTTTGTGTGGAATATGCTTTTATTTTGCTTAGATGTCCTAGGAGTGGAATTGCTGGGTCATATGGTAAAGCTATGATGAACTTTTTGAAGAGTGATAAATGAAACTGTTTACCAAAGTGGTTGCATCATTTTACATTCTCAGCAACAATGCATGAGGGTTTTTATTTCTTCCCATTCTGGTCAGCTCTATATGTTGCTAGATTTGTGGTTGCTTGTTTTTTAAGTATAGTCATGTAAGTGAATGGAAAGTGTTTCTCATTGTGGATTTGATTTGCATGTCTCTAATTGCTAATGATTTGAGCATCTTTCATGTACTTGTTGGACAGTTGTATATCTTCTTTGGATAAATGTCTATTCAAATTTTTGTCCATTTTTTAACTGGGTCTTTTTTCAGTATTCAATTATAAGAGTTCTTGATATATTCTGGATATATTTTGGCTATGTAGTCTAAGTCGTCAGACATTGTTTTTTTTTCAGGATGTTTCAGTTACTTGGAGCGTCTTGAATTTCCATATGAATATAAGGACCATCTTTATAATTTCTGCAATACAACCACCTTAAACTTTTACAAGGATTACATAGAATCTGTAAATCAATTTGAAGGTATTGCAATCTTAACACTAGTAAATCTTCCATTCCATGAACATGGGATGTCTTCCCATTTATTTAGGTCTTTTTAAAATTTCTTTCAATGATGTTTTCTAGTTTTCAGTGTACACATCTTTAATATACTGATTTTATTAAATTTGTTCCTAAGTATTTTATTATTTTTGATATTTTAAATGAAATTATTTTTTTATTTCATGTTTGAATTGCTCATTGCTAGTTTATAGAAATAAAACTTATATTTATATATTGAGCTTGTATCCTAGAATTTTGCTTGAACTTGTTTATTAAATCTAAAATTTTCTGTGGATTCCATAGGATTTTCTATGTAGAAGAAATTGAGATAGTTTTGTTCATTCCTTCCAATCTAGGCACATTTTATTTTATTTTATTTTTCCTAATTGTACTAGTTAGGACCTCCACTACAATTGAATTGAAATAGCAAGGCCAGGCGCAGTGGCTCACGCCTGTAATCCCAGCACTTTGGGAGGCTGAGGCAGGCAGACCACAAGGTCAGGAGATGAAGACCATCCTGGCTAACACGGTGAAACCCCATCTCTACTAAAAATACAGAAATTTAGCTGGGCGTGGTGGCGAGCGCCTGTAGTCCCAGCTACTGGGAAGGCTGGGGCAGGAGAATGGCGTGAGCCCGGGAGGCAGAGGTTGCAGTGAGCCGAGATTGTGCCACTGCACTCCAGCCTGGGCAACAGAGCAAGACTCCATCTCAAAAAAAAAAAATAGCAAGACAACCATTCTTGTCTTATTTTTGATCTTACGGGAAAAGCTTTCATCTTTTACTGATAAGTATGATGTTAGCTGTGAGATGCCCATTTTTGCAGGTGCCCTTTTTTAGGTTTAGGATCTTCCTTCCAAGGATTTTCCTTTCCAGTTCCTTGAGTGTTTTTTAATCATGGAAGAGTGTTGCATTTTTAAAATACTTTTTATGCATGTATCAAATGATCATGTGGCTTTTGTTCTTTATTGTATTAATATGGTGTGCTACATTGATTGATTTTTATATGTTGAATGAATCTTGCTTTACTTGAATAATCTGGTCTATATCATTGCTTTACTTGAATAATCTGTTGTGGTCTATAATTCTTTTTATCTGTTGCTAGATTTGGTTTCTTGAAAATTTTTGTGTCTATCTTCATAAGGAGTATTAATTTGTAGCTTTCTTATGATGTTCTTGTCTGGTGTGGGTATCATGGTAATGGGCTTATGTAATGAGCCTGGAAGTGTTTCTTTGTCTTCTAGTTTTTGAAGAATTTCAATAAACATTTTGTGGAATTTACCGGTGAAGCCTTCTGCTCATGGACTTTTTTATGAGAAGTTTCTTGATTACTAATTTATTTACTTTCCTTGACACAGGGTTATTCAGATTTTCTGTTTCTTCTTGAATAAATTTCAGTAGTTTTTGTCTTTCTAGGAATTTTTCTATTTTTGTCTAAATTATCTAATTTGTTGATAACGTAGTGGTTTATAGTAATTGCCTTATAATCCTTTTTATTAAAATATCTGTAAATTCTGTTGTTATCCCCCCTTTTATTCTCAATTTTAGGATTTTGAGTTTTCTCAATTGTTTTGTCAGTCTAGCTAAAGTTGTGTCAATTTTATTTACATTTTCTAAGACCCAGTTTTTGTTTCATTGATTTTTTTCCACTGTTTTTTGTTTGCAATTCCCTTTATATTTTACTCCAGTCTTTATTATTTTCTCCCTTCTGTTGCTCTTCTTTTCCAGGGTTTCAAGGTGGAAAGTTAAGTTATTGATTTTAAATTTTTATTCTTTTTAAAGATAGGCATTTAAAGCTATACATTTTCTTTGAAGCACAGCTTTTGCTTCATCTTTTAAGTTTTGGCATATTCTGTTATCATTTTCATGCATCTCAAAGTCTGAAAGTAATTTCCCTTTTGATTTTTTTCTTGACCGCTGGGTTATTTAGGGATAAGTTATTTATTTTCCACATATTTACAAATTTCCCAAATTTGCTTTTAGTTTTGATTGCTAATTTAATTTTATTGTGGTCAGAGAATGTTTTATGATTTTATTCTTTTTAAACTCATTGAAATTTGTTGTATCATTTTTTATATTATTTATAAAACCGTTAGTATTTCAATATCTCTAAAATGTAGGAAAAATGTATATAAAATATAGTCTTTAGATCTTTTACAGTCTAATTTGAAAACTGTTTTCAATGCACTTAAGAAGAATGTGTATTCTACTGTTTGGAGTGGAGTGTTCTATACCTGTTTGCTGGTCTAGTTTGTTTATGGTGTTAAATCTTCTGGATCCTTTTTGATCTTCTGTCTGATTTTCTTTCCACTATTTAAAGAAGGATTTTGAAGCTTTTCAACTATTATTGTTGAATTTTCTATTTCTTCTTTCATTTCTATCAGTTTCCCTTCCTCTATTTTGAGTCTTTGTTTTTTAGGTGCATGTAAGTTTATAGGTATTATTTTTTACTGGCAGATTGACCCTTTTCTCATTATAAAATCTGTTCCTCTGTACTAAAATTTTTGGCTTAAAGTATTGAAGTGTGATATTAGTAATGCTGTTCCAGCTCTTTTTTTGGTTACTGTTTGCATATGTCCTTTTCTGTCTTTTAACTTTCAGCCTATTTTTGTCTTTGAACCTAAAATATTTCAGTTGTAGACAATATATAGTTATATCATGTGTTTTTTAAAAGCCAGTGTATAAATATCTACCTTTTAATTACAACGTTTAATATATTTATATTTGCTGTAATTACAAAGTAACATTGATGCCTGCGTTTCCTACTTGTTTTTTATATGACTTATTTCTTTTTGTTTGTGACTCTTGTTTCTTCCCCATTTCCATCAACATCCCTGCAGTCCAGGCCTTCACATGGCAGGGAAATGACAGATGTATTATACCCTGTTTAGGTAATTGTTGCCATTTCAGAATGGAGTCCCAGTGATGCTTGGTCTTTTAATATATAAGTGGAAATCAGAATTTTTAAGTTTTTGGAACACTTCAATATTTTAATGTTGACAACTAATAGAGTTTTTAAAAAATACGTTAGACATAGTTTGTGGAACAAGCAAGTTATGTCTAGTGAGCACATGGAATCAAAGAGAAACCATTTGCCACCTCTGTTTTCCACATGTGGGAAGTCTCAGGACCAGCTCAATTCTGGCATGCTTGCTTTCATATATGTTGTTTACTGATACTTACATAAATATTTTCTATCTGTAAAATAGTGGGAAATAGAAATAGTAAAAGCTTACTTGTATTAAATACTTTATGGTATGCTGGTGACGTTTATGTCCCTACCTCTTTTTATATCAACTTATTTTAGTTTTCAGGTGGAATATGTTCAAATTTTATCAGACTCCAGTCAAATACTGCAGTAGTTCCTAAGTCTTAGAGCTGTTGGTACCAAATGGATGGATGGATGAATTTGTGTTCTCATGATTGAGACATTCCAATAAGGGGAAAGAGTATTACAGCAACAGTCAAATGACTTGGCTTTAGCCCTCAACTAATTTATTGGGTGCTTTTCAAGTTTCCTACTCCTATAAACTTCGGTTTTCTCTTCTATAAAATGAAAAGATTAGCCTTGATCATTTTTAAAGTCCCACAGGCTAACATTGGCTATGACTGACACTGTGGAGCTATGGGATCTGTATGAGAAATTTTTCTCAGTCAGTACAGCATGTACAAGGGAGAATGGCTTTACTTTATGTCACAATGCAGAATGTCTGTTATTTGCTATCCCTAAAAGTGATGTCCTCTATGATTTACAAAGCCTACAGAGACATTTATAGCATAAGGGACAGCCTTCCCACTTTTTCACCTCAGCACATGCTGCCTCATGACACTTTCTCCTTATTTTTAGTTTTATGCCATCATCTGTAGGTAATGTTTGACCTAAAACATACACCATTACTTGTTCCCTTTTAAAAATGGCTTCACTCGTACCCCAATGGCATATCGAGCACCTGTGAGACTTCAGGTGTTGTTTGATAGTTTAACTAAAATTACCATGATTATCTGTGTATATGAAAGGCTTTTAACCCTCCACTACCTAAAACTCACTCGTTCTGTGCTCTCACTTGTTTTCTATTATAATACAGAAATAAAAGGATTGCATTTGAATACTGAAAAATTGTCTTACTGCCAGTGCTTGAGTGCACAAATCCGCTTAACTCTCAAATGATAGCTATTCAACCTGTCTTTCAAAGCAGTAGATGTGTTTTGAAAATTTCACATTTGATTTATAAACAAAAAAGACTCCCTTGACTTTATCCTCCTGTTTTGCAGACTTTTTTATTTTTTAAGAATGAAAAACAACAGCTAAGGAATGTGGCCTGGAATGAAAATATCCGAATCAGAAGCAGACAGAATAAAAACACACCTACCTTTACCCCTGAAATAACATTAATGTCTTATTGGATCTGACAAAATTCAATGAATTTCTAATTAAAGACTGTTTCCCCACTCCTGATTCAACCTGTCCTGCCTAGCAATAGTAGCAAGAATGAGTCATAGTCTCTTCAGAAAGTAAAGCATTGCAGATTGAGTTAGTGATGAATTTTTCCCCCTTGATTTGAAATACTCTTGCCTCTGTCTTTCTGTCAACCCTAGAATAGTACCTTGATTTGTAATTTTATATTGATTTTAATTTGCTTCATTATTTTTCTTGTAGCCATTAAAAATATATCAAACAGAATCATACTTGACAAGAAGCATAAAGAAACCTTCCACTGATACTGGATGGGTTTTCTTTCTACTGAAGCTTTTAATGATTCGTTGCCAATCTACTTTTTAATCATCTGAAGTAAAAGTAGTATAAAGTGTGTTACTTGAAGCATTCTTGACAGAGAATGCAGCTGTGCACCTGTGAGAACAAGTAACTGATGTTCCTTTTGGTCACTCAGCAGGAATAGCATTTTAATAGGTTTCTTCGCTGATCCGGCATGCTAAGAGTAGTTTGTAGTGTGCATTTAATCTACTGTCTGTATAGGTAGCTCATTATGTCAAGGAAAGGCTTATGCACATTTATAATACTTTGTAACCTGTATGATTAGATCATTATTTAGAAAATTGCTTGTATGGCAAATGGTTGAATAGAAACATGTTTTCCAAGCAATTACATTTCCGTCTTAAAACTCTCTGTCCTTCATTTAAAGACAAACAGAACTTCTTAGGTAACCGTTAGATATTTTCCTGAGTTATAGAATTTTGGAGGATTCTTAAAGATGTGTGTCTGACATATTGGAAGCACATAATATTTATTAAATGGATGAATGAAAACTAATTAAGAAAAAAAGTGAGAGTTTTTTTTTGATACGAGAAAACTTTTTTTAAAGATAAAAATGGCACTTTGGGAGGTTAAGGCGGCAGGATCACTGAGCCCAGGAGTTCGAGATCAGCCTGGGCAACATAGTGGGACCTTATCTCTACAAAAAATACAAAAATTAGCCAGGTATAGTGGTGCACACCTCGTGAGGCCAAACGTATTTCTATGACCAATGGAATACCAGTGGAAAGAACATGAATCACAACAGGATGGCAGGTTTTAAAACCAGTTGCTAGGTCTCCTTTTATTAATGTTGTGGAGATTTCAGAAATGTTTATTAATACTAAATAGTTTTCATCCTCCTGAATAATTAGGGCAATCAAACACTGCCAACCAACATTTGACATACAGCATAAAAGTCAAGTAAATTGCGTTTATTTTTGCTGTTAATATTGGACTATCATTAAGCAAATCTTGTTGGTGTAAACTTCTTAGTCATTGCCCAGTTTGTTACAAAGATCTATGAAAAATTCTTATCCCAGTGAGCCAGGAGAAACTTCTCCCAGGAGATCCTGAAATCTAAAGTAGAACACATGCCTCTCTATGTGACATCCATTATGACACAGATGGTTTGGTCCTTTCCAATAATAAAAAAAAATGGTGCTTTTTGGAATACTTGTGCTTTTTGAAACTATAAATCACATTATGAGTATAAAGAACACAGTTTTTGAAAAAAATAAACTTTTTTTCCCAAATGTTGGAGAAACCAGTGTTTCCAGTTGATTGACCTAAGACGGGTGTTTTAGGCCCTTTTGGATTTTTAAATTGTTTTTAGGTGTATGTTTCTGTGTGTTTGTGTGGTGGCTTGTATTTATGGGTGTGTGGTGTTCATTGCTATAATAGGAAAAAACACTGAAAACTGGAGTTATATATTATTAAGAACATAACAAAAATAAAAACACTGTGAAAATCTGTGAGTTAGGATCAAAAATTTTATCTTCAGGCAAATATATAGCCTTAAAAAAAGTTATCACATAACATATTGTAAATAAAATGAAGTAATGTTCAACTTGAAAAGTTAGAAAAGACAATAAAACTATAGGAGTAAGTAAAATAATTAAAAGATGATTAAATAATGATCAAGAAATAGAAAAAAATAGAAAACAACAGAAAATAGATTAGATAGATCCAATAACTATTACTTAAAAGCAAGACATACATAGATAGATCCAAGAACTATTACTTAAAAGCAAGACATACATAAACTGTTTAAATGTCTTGTACAGAAAAACAAAAATATAGTCATTATAAGAAGGAGTTGTATCAATACTGAAGGGATTAAAAATATTAAGGAAAATGGATAATATTTTTATCAATGCAAATTATATAAATTAACTCATGTTTAAAAACATTAATAAACAAGATAACCCAGGAAAAGAAACCCTGAAAAGTTGTCATTTTTACCTCCAAAAAAATGCAGTGTGCTGTCATCTTAATGGATAAACCACTTTACATTATTAACAAATAAGCAATTTTATGGTAAAAAAATTGATTCAGAAATAGAGGAAAAACTGAAAAGTGTCCTTTACCAAGCAGCGTAATTTTAAACACCTGAAACAGAATCTGACGCTCAGAATAAATATCAGGGCCAGAGGTGGGGTGGTGATTCTGAAACCCCTGTTAGCCATTAGGCATGCTCATACAATCACTCCCAACTATATGTTTGATACACTTTCTTAACCATTCCTGACTTAAAAACACTATAGAATAACAAAAATAATTAGTAGTATAGTAATAGATTGATACTTTGTATGACGCAAACCTAAGACAATATAGTACTTAAGGAGAAAGCATTTCAGGCATACCCACCAAATTCCCCCCAAAATAAAGGATGCTTCCCTTATACTTTGTTTAACTTAGTGATTCTTAAAGTTTTTCTGTCTAGTAAGAGATGAAAAAGGAATAACTGTAAAATTTGAAAAGCATATAAAGTTATTTCTGCCTATAAGAAATATGATTATGCCCTTATTTATACCTATGAATCTGAAAACTTTAAACTAAAAATACGTGTTTTACAACAACTTTTAAAATATACTGTTTTTATTTAATTTCAGTTTTCTTGTCAAAAACAAACAAGAGTGTACAATTAAAATTGATAACAACAAAGTATAAAATTCATATGAATTGACTTAACATGAGATGTCCAATTCTTATGTGACAGAAGCCATAATAATTTGCCAAAGAACATGAAGTTTCAATAAAATGGGAAGGTTAAATATGATACAGAATTTAGTTTCATGCACACACATACATATGTATATATATTAGAATTCTAAAATTATCCTGAAGTACAATTGGAGTAATAATATTCAAGGGTAGCCAAGGGAATTTTGAAAATAACTAAAAAAAAATTTTTAGTGAAATGTTTATATAATATCAGATGGATTAGACAAATGAAAAGGTCAAGAAACTGACCTACATACATATTAGAAGTGAATTTCTGTTGAGGTTGGCATTTCAGTGAAGCTATATAAATGTGGATTATATGAGCATGATGTGATAAGAGGTGAAAGGGGAGGGCAAATCATTATCTCCCTGTATATTAGATGAAACTCAGATTTATTAAGGAATAAATGTTAAATATATAATTACAACAGAATCCAAACAAACAAGGTAACTATATGATTTGGGGATAAGGTGAGCCTTTCTTTTAAAAAAAAGGATAAAATGAGATATCTATCGATTTAATACTGTAGTAATTTGATACAAATGTAAAAGAAATACAATTACAATTATTAACAAAATGAGAAAAAAATTGCAAATCTTAAACGGAAAAAAATTGCCATATCTCTAAATCTAATAAGCAAATGACATATCAATTAAGCAGCAAAATATGAACAATCAATTTTAAAGAACAAGAAATACAGAGAGCTTCTTAACAGCTTCACTGTTAATCAATGAACTGTTCATTTAAGTTATTATATCATGTTTCAGGTATCAAATTGGTAAACAGGAAAAAGAAAAATTAATGCCCACTGTTTCAGAGGTTTTCAATAAACATGTTATTTTATATTTCCTAAGAGTTTTTAATTTAAATAATAAAACCCACTGAAATGTACATCAAAAAGAAACATGCATACAAAAACAAAAGGAGCTTTATTGGAAATGTATAGGACAGTTCACAGAATTAAAAGAATTGGCTATGAACAGCTATGTAGAAGGAATTTGAAAGTTAGTATCACTGAGCATAAATCAGCTCCATTTTTTTTTTGCACGCTATAATAAGTAACTTCTCTTGAAATGAGAATTTCTGGTAGAGAAAGTGACCAACTGATTTAACTTAGGTAATTTTTGCCACTTGTATGAATTAAGGTGAAAACTTTAGACAGGCTGTCTTGTTGACACTCATCCAACATATATTCATCAGTTTCCCAAACGAGAAGTGGGATGCTGTTATCTGAAGTAAAGACAGGCACTTGGCAGGCAAAAACAGTGGATATCCAGCTTGGTTATTTATAAGGATGGTAACAGTATTATTTTTTTTAATGGTAGGCTTAAGAGATTTCTATTTTTCTATTTATGCTTTTTGCTTTTTTCTATTTTTTTCCTCAGAAATGAGACTGTTATAATCAGAATTAAAAAGGTTACTGAAATATGTAACTGGAGAATATGTTGAGACACCCTGAACTGGCCCATTTTTAGCCAATTCATTTTTTTAATGTGCTAGATAAATGTATGCGTCCTAGAATCAGAAGGCTTTGAATCAATCAAGTTCTGGTTTTACCAGTAATGAGCATTAGTAAGACATTTAACTAGTGTTGAGTCTTGGAGCTATTAACTAGAAATTATGAATTATGTTACTATCTATATAAAACTTCTAAAAATTTGGCTTAAAAAATTACATCCACATGTTTAATATATTTATAAGGCAGAATTCCTTGAACATATATATGACCTTTGATAAATGTTTGTTGAATATTTTCAGAGTTTCTTAATGCCAGTCCCAAATATCACTTAGTCAAAAACTTATTTATCTTGAGACTTCTAACTTCTAGTATTATTTGGTTATATTGTTACCCTTTCTTCACTGAAAAAAATGTCACCTCCCAGATGTCTCATCCTTGTGTTTTATTTGATTTTGAAGATGTGTGTCATCTTTTATGATGAACACAGGTTCTATTTTTATGTCATAATCTCATGATGATTATGGTGAAATGAACAAATTAATAAATGGAAATAACAATAGAATATTTGGTGGATTGTTAATAGATATTAAATACTCTAGCAAATAGAGTCTTTTATTTTATTTGATCTCTATATATTAATTCATCTGTCTTGACATTAAAATGTGTTTTTAAAGACATGCTTTATCAAGATGTGTTTGAGGCATTTTCCCCCACTGATCTATTGTACTTAAAAATTTGTGAAAGCTCAAATTATACTAAATGACTGCAGAAAAAGTCCCAAATAGTAAGTTGCCAATTTGAAACTTTTATTAGTCTCAATTAGTTAATTTATTGAACTAATTTAAATAGATCAATAAATTAAGGTTTATAAAGAATATTTGGGCAGTCTTTTTCTTAAGAGAATCCTGCAACATTGAGGCATAAGATACAGTCTGTTGATGTTTTTATCCCTTTCATTTATCCAAACAGTGTAAAACACTGCTTATCACACTTCTTAGTAATGTACACATTGCAGTTGCCAGTTGACAGGTTTCATTTATCCATGGTTTTCTTTAAAATGCCTATTGATGCAAACCTTTTTAATAAGTAACTCAAAAGGAAAAACACACACCAATTAAGTTGACAGTGATCCCATATATTTCTTCCTCTAATTTCCCTTTTGTGACTTCATTTTCCTTCCCCCATGCCTTCCTTTCCTTCTACATACATGCACACTATCACCATTCTAGTGGCCCCTGCCTTTAGGCACCATGTTTAAGCTCTCAGACATCTCTTAAATAGTTGTAACACTATCAATACTACCTATTTTGTTAGCATAATTGTATGGACTACATGGCAGATATTTCTGAAGCACACTGTAAACGTCTGTATAAATGCAAGGATTAGCATTGCCCGCTGAATCTAGACCTGATGGATTACCATAAAGAAGACGAGTTTGCGTATCTGAATTCAGTTAACAGTGGTACTTGTTTGTGATGGAGTTGGGGTTTCATTTAACTCAATCTCATTAATTTATGCAAGGAGCAAATTTGTTGAGTGTAGTTTATTTGTTTGAAGAAGCTAGTGGGCAGAGGATTTATCAAAATAATAACCAAAACACTCAGAAAAATCAATAGCTACTTTTCAACTCCTGATCTTTGTCCTCACCCAGAGCGAGTTCTAAGCAAAATTGTGCAAGTTATCATTCCTGGATTGCGCACTCCCTCTCACACACAAATCCTGAAGAGCATTATCATACTCATTGGTTCATTGTGCAGTGGATCACCGAGGCATTTCTTTATGTGTACTCTTTGGCCTACCATTCTGTTCTAATGGACAGTCATAGTTCATAGTGAGTTTGAAGTCTTTCTTCTAGTTAATCTGTCAATTTTTCTCACACAGTGCAGCTGCTGTGAAAGAAATTGGAGCTGTTACACTTTGTGCTTTGATACAGTTTGTAAAATGCTAGGTAGGAGACAGGAAACCAAACACAGCATGCTAGTAATTTCTTTAAAACGACTGATGTGCTAGAACTCGGAGTCTGTGTCCCAGAGAGCTGGCATCCCTTTTTTCTGAGAAGACTAACGTCGTTTGAAAGTGTTATCTTACTTTTGCATCAACGATATAGATGCCTTTGGTATGACTTACAGGATTCAACAGAACACTTAGTCTTTTGTCTTCATTTTCCCCATTGCTTTGTATTTCTTTAGATTTAAGTTATAATTAACTTGAATATTAATGTTAGATGGCATGATTTGATATGTTAAAACGAAGAGTTTAAGACGCCGAGCTCTGTGGTTCTCGCCTGTAGTTCCAGCTACTTGGAAGGCTGAGGCAGCAGGACTGCTTGGGCCCAGGATATTGAGGCCACGGTGTGTGATGATTGCAACTGTGAATAACTTCTTTAGCCTGGGCAGGGTAACGAGAACTTGTCCCTAAAAAAAAAAAAAAAAGAGTATGTGTATATTGATGTGTAATCATGTGACTAGACCCTTCACTATATACTATATAGGAAAAGATATATAATATGCTAGAAAAACACACTATAAGAACTGTTCTTACCAGAAAGTAAGCTTATTCCAGAAGAGCTTGGCCCTGTCTCCATCAGGAATTGTCAGAATTACAGGGATATAGCAAAGTGTTCTTTTTGACACATCAGGATTCCTTTCTCTTGAATGAAATGACTATATTCTTCTTCATTGAAGCATTTGTATAATTAATCAAGATTTTTGTATATTGCTCTCCTCCTAATATGTGAGAGCTGCAGGTATTTTAAATGAGAATGCTTAAGGATGTGTAGTACTGTCTCTATGTGCAGATTTACTTTTTATTTTATACATCTGGTTTTTTTGTGTGTATGCATGTGTGTTGTGTGTTTTCAGACAGGGTCTCCCACTGTCACCCAGGCCAGAGTGCAGTGGAGCTCACTGCACCCTCCACCTCCTGGGCTCAAGGGATCCTCCTGCCTCCTCCTCCCAAGTATCTGGGACTGCATGTGCAGCCACTATGCCTGGCTATTATTATTATTTTTTAATGTAGAGATAAAGTCTTGCTATGTTGCCAAGGTTTGTCTTGAATGTCTAAGCTCAAGCAGTCCTCCCCACTTGGCCACCCAAGTGGGGGATAACCCCACGTGGGATAATCCCCAAAACGCCCAAGGTTTTGGGATTATAGATGTGAGTCACTGCACCTAGCTGTTTATTTTATGGGGGGGCCAGTTAACTAATTCCCTCTTCTAATAAAATTGTTTTGTAAATCCAAATTTGTTCTTGCCTGTTACTACTATTTAGAATTTCGCAATTTTATTATACCTAGTCAAAAGAAGGAAGGATGATTCAAAAGGAAGAGGAAAGAAAATTAATATTAATCAATATTTATCAAATGCATACTAGGCTTTTAGCATCATCTCAAATATTTTATATATATTATTTAACATTCAGAAGTACCACATAAGATAAATATTACAGTTATGATTTTACACATCTGTAATATCCAGAGATATTCAAGAATCATAGCCAGTAAGCTGGATGAACGTTGCCTAAAAAACACATTTTTAAAATCTGAAAGCCAGAACACTTAACCCTTGAACAACGTTAGCTGCATGGATCCACTAATACCCAAATTTTTTAAAATAAAAGTTACACCAAGGGTGCCTGCCTTTCCTGCCTCACCTTCCATCTCTTTCACCTCTGTCACCCCAGAGACAGCAGAACTAATCCCTCCTCTTCCTCATCCTCTTCAGCCTACTCAACTTGAAGATGATGAGGGTGAAGACCTTTGTGACGATCCACTTCCACCTAATGAGTAGGAAATATGTTTCCTCTTTCTTATGATTTTCTTAATAACATTTCTTTAGCTTACTTTATTGTAAGAATAATGCATATAAGATACAAAATATCTGTTGACTGTTTATGTTATCAGTAAGACTTTTGGTGAATAGTTGGCTATTAAAGTTTTGGAACAGTCAAAATTAAACACCGATTTTTGACTTCATGGGGGTTGGTACCCCTAACCTCCTCGTTGTTCAAGGGGCAACTGTATATTCTTTTTGTTGTATATAGAGACCCTGTAAAAGAGAATTAAACTTTTTCAAGTCTCTCATTTGTAATAGTAATACATGTATAGCCTTTAACAATTTTAAAGCGTGGTCTTAAAGAACATTTTCTTTGCCCATCATAATAAATGCTTATATTAGGCATTCTTACCTCCGTTTTACTTGTTAAAAATCCTGGATTTCTACAATCTGTCAGAGTTGGAGAATCAAAGGAGAAAGTGCCTTAGCAAAGAGAATATAGCTGAAACAAGAATCAGTCAGGCTGTTGGGGACATAATTCTGGAATGAAAATTAGACTGAATTTGTTCTTAAGCATCTTTGTTGTTTGAGCTCTTTGTTTTCTCATGTTTAGAATGAGAAGTGGGGGGATTTAATTATGTTCAGTGACCTTTCAAGCTCTGAAATGTTTTGCTACTTGAAAGTGTACTTAGATGTGTTAATGTTATATACAGAAAGAAACTGACTGAAGCTACTTAATAAAAAGTAATCAAGATGAATTATAACAGAAATAGTAATATAAGATAGGGAATCCTGAACTAATATTAACTTATGTGCCTAAATTTGTGATTTTTATTTAAACCTGGCCTTAATATTTGGCTTCATTTACCTTTCCCTTTTAACCTCAGCATCCCACCTTAGCATAGAATCAATCTATGCTATTTGCTATGTATCCCAGGTGGATAACTGTTCTTGTAGTTGACCTTCATAATGTAACTTTATTGGTATAGTTAAGGTTAATGGCACATTAATTTTCTATAAGACATCAGTCAGTATCCCATTTTAATTTACCATTTTCATGATGACTGCTGTTCTAAGTTGTTTGTGTCATTTTTGGCTGCCATAAATTATCCCAAAGCAAATATCAATGTGAACTCAGAACCATGCATGCTGATGACTTCTGAAATTATTAATGCCAGTACATAGGAAAAAGAAATACGTGAGTCTACATTTGGTTGATAATTTCTTTATAGATTACCATTAGCCTCTTTCTTTAAGGGAATAGCATAAGTACATCCTGTGTTTATTTGCTCTAAGGGAAACAACAGTTATAATTAGGAATAATTATAACAGCAGCAGTGAAGCTCTAAAAAATATCCTGGAATTACTATCATTCCTAAAATATTTTTATTTCAGTGGAAACAGCCACCATTAGGATCTCATGGGAGAGGTCAAAGAGAAATGATAGATTATTTCAGATAGACCCATGTTGGGTGGCTAAATTCTCAGAGTGGAAATAGCAGATAATTTGGGCTCTGTTCAAAGCAGTCTGAAGAAGCTCTGTGCTATAGCTCTGAAGGGGCCCATTTTAATTCACAGAGCACATTAAATGTTATCCCCCTCATACACATGTCTTTGTTTGAAGCATTATCTCAATTGTGAAATGTGGCTTAGAACAATTCTAGATAGTATAGTGGTAAAAAACTTCAACTCAGGAGTCACATAGATATGGGTTCAAATCTCATCTCCACCATTTATTAGCCGTGTACCCCCATGAAAATTATTTAAAACTTTTAGTTTCCTTAGCTTTAAATGGAAATAATAAGTTTGTCCCCACAGAACTGTCCTGAGGGTTAAAGAATCTTTCCAGAGTGACCTGTACTTAGTAAATAGCTCCCAAAATTATGGAATTCTGTAGCTGCTTAAATGAGAAGAGATCATTTATTAAGAGGTTTCCAAATTTTTCCTCTTTAGCATGCCGTTATTGTAACTTTCAATAACTTGGGTTTTCAGTACTATTATTTTATTATTTTTTCTTCATATCAGCTTTAAATTTATTCCCTTTTCATACTTAGTCTTGTCAAAGCCAGATTGTCTCAGAGGTCTTGATGTTAGACGACCTAGTATCTCAGGTTTCTCTTTGTAAAACAATTGAATTAATACATGGATGTGGTTAGGAAAGTCATTTGTGGTCACATAAACTTCAGAACCCTTTATGTCCAGTTCTTCTCTGTCGCTTGGGTATTCCTATTATAAGAGAGAAAGGAGTCATTTAGTGACATGATTTGACCTTCATTTTTACTTAACCTTTGGTAAGTAACAGTGAGCTGCTTCAAAATATAGTAGTATTTGTGTATTAAAAACCCACATTCATGATCCTTAATATAAACCAGGCACTGTGGGAAACCACAAACAGAGGAAAGAACATTACCAACACCTGTAGTTATTTATTTTATGTGCTTTGGAAAATAAGTTAAATGCCCTCAAGAGCAGTGTTCATACATGAAACAATTCTCTACTTATGCCACAAGGTCACATCGGATTGTCTGTATGATAAAGTATACATTAGATTACTCTATTTTCTAACACTTTATAGCTGTAAGGTTGTATTTTTAAACGAGCAAAAATGAATCAAAATTTAATTTGAAAGCAGGGACTCAAACAGATACTTCTGTATCAATGTTCATAGCAGCATTACTTAAAATAGCCAAAAGGTAGAAACAACCAACATGTCCATCAATGTGTGAATGGATAAACAAAACATGGTGTAAACATAGGACAGAATTTTATTCAGCCTTAAAAAGGAATGAAATTCTGATACTTGCTACAACATGGACGCACCTTGAAAACACTGACTGAAATAAGCAAGACACAAAAGGATGAATAATTATATCAAATATCACATGTAAGCCACCCAGAGTAGTTAAATTCAGCAAGACAGAAGGCATAATAGTGGTTATCAGGGGCTGGGGAGTTATTTTTTTAATGGGTACAGATTTTCTATTGGGGATCATGTGAAAGTGTTGGAAATGGATAGTGGCAATGGTGACACAATCTTGTGAATGTACTTAATGCCACTGAATTGTACACTTAAAAGTGGCTAAAATGCAGACTTTGCATTATGTTATCTCTCCACAATAAAATGTATACTGAATTTAAAAAAGTGAACAAAAACTTAGAAACTAAAATACTAAGCATCTAATTATCTGAAATATACTGTTAAGTGTCTTTGTCTTTTATTGAGCAACTAGCTGTGTTTATTAACATTCTAAGATCTTTAAAATAGAGGAAAAGTTGCTGTCTCAGATTAGTGAATTTCACATTAATGGAATTCTGGAGGATTACCAAAGTTCACTTTCCTGGGGGCTCTAGTTCATGTCTGACTCCTGTCATATAGGCCCAAAATTGTCATCTCAGCTGCACAGAGCCTCAGCTTGATAAGCAAAGGTATTTTTCTTGCAAGAGCTCTCTTGCCTCTGGAGAGACTGATCTGGAATGACTGTCAATAACAACCACCATATACCTGAAGAATCAGTCTCTTCCATTTTAATTTCATAGACGTGCACCGCTGGAACTATGATTATTACAGGATGAAGTCTCCTATAGGAAAGCCGGCTGAGGTAACCAAATCAAGCCCCATTAGTCTGTCCCTGGAGCACAAACTCTAAATGGCCAGGGGAGGGAAAGTCACACAGGAGAGGGCAAGTGATTGGAAACTGTAGAAAATGGGAGAACGTTGTTGCATGCCACGATCTCATGGAGATTCATGGAACCTAGTAAATTAAAGTGCACATCCGTCCCTTAGATTGTCATGCTGCTTCACGTTTACTTAACTTTTGTACAGACTTTTACAGACTTTTAGAAGTATTTGTACAGACTTTTAAAAGTCTCTCCTTCTTCCATTGCTTGTAGCTCTTAGATTTAAATGATCACCTGTTCTTTTTTGCAGTCAAGTTGGGGTGTGCCCCCAAACACGTAACATGTTTTGAAACTAAACAAATATCCACCATTAAATTAAGTTTCTTTGATGCTTTCTTTTTTCCTGGCAGAATTTGGTCAAAGCAACTATTTCATTGCAACCCTGACTTGAATAAACAAGTACATGCATGCTCATATAGCTATGTATACTCATGTGGGCTGCTTTAGTGCATTGACTCAAATTTACATTACTTTCAAGTATAAACAATACAATACTAATGCAAACAATTTTGGGAGACAGTAAAGTTTAGTACTGGGCTCTATAATATGCTTGTGTGTTTTTGGAAATCTGTACCGTGCATTGGCAATCCAGAGAGTGCTGGTGGAGACAGGACTAAGACAGTGGTTCCCAACTAAGGCTATTCCTAGAGAAGGGCTTCTCAGCTTCAACACTGTTCACATTTTGGGCTAGATAAATCTTGGTTATGGGGAGCTCTCCTGTTCATTATAGGATGTTTATCAGCACTCCTGGCCTCTACCATTAGATGCCAGTAACATCTGTTCTCCTCTAGCCATGGCAATTAAAAATGTCTCCAGATATTGTCTAGTGTCCTCTGGCGGGGAGGGGGCAAGAAGAGCAGTTTAGAGCATGGCATGAAATCCCAGGGGCAGGGTGTTGGGCTAATTCAAAGAGGCTTAGGGTTTTGAAGCAGTGAGTGGTGAGAGGAGAAGAATGATAGAAGAAGTAACTGGACAACGTGTCTGCAGCATTTTTTTTCCATGGCATTGCTTCTTGTAAGATACACACGCACACTCACACTCATACTTTTGTTCTACATAACATATATATTGTGTAGTATGAAGTTTATGAGTTATAACACTGTCAAAGTTATACCATTGTCAGAGTTATACCTTTATCCTATATCCAGAAGCATGAGACGGTAACTTAAAATCTGACTGTTTTATCTAAAAATGTGCTTTCTTTTGGGTATTGTCAGGACTCTTGGTTACAGTTTTAATTTGTATAATTGACAAATCCAGAGATTTGAACAATTCCCCTGCTAGCTTCTGTTTCTCTTTGTGTCCCAGATCTGTTTCCCTCCATCTATAGCCAGGACAGGAGTAACTTGATTCTGAGAACCCTGAGCCTACCCCAAAAGGTAAAGGAATCACCTTTCCCTATGTCCACAGATTAAAATGAGAAAAACATTTTTGGGGTTGCTTGGGTCTTAAGTGTTCTTCTGACCTAGGCACTTCTCCAGGGGGATGGACAAGCCTGGATCATCTAATTTCTACCCACCCCTAGCCCCCAACTTTCCAACTTCGCAAACAATCATAAGGAATGCTCCCCCCACCTCAAAAGCAGAGATGCTTTATTTAGTACTCTGAAGACAAAATGAAGCTGCAATTTCTTTTTGAAAATCTTCCCCCCAATTTTTCATTCCCTTATTTTCAGTGAGATGTTCATCCTCTACTTTAAATGTACATTCTCTTATAGTAGTTCTCAAAGTCCGGTCCAGGAAACCTGAAGGGGTAGTGAAAACTTTCAAATGGATGTCAGATCAGAGCTATTTTTGTCATAATACTAAGAAGGTATTTGCCTTTGTCACTCTCAGTCTCTCACAAGCATACAGTGGAGTTTTCCAGAGGCTGCGTGACATTTGATGTCACATAAGAGCAAATGTAGAAGCAGATAGGAGAATCCATTTGTCTATGATTAAGCCAGACATTAAAGAGAGATTTACAAAAATGTAGAACATGCCATCCTCA
Organism: Gorilla gorilla gorilla; assembly: GCF_029281585.2. Classification (NCBI taxonomy): domain Eukaryota; kingdom Metazoa; phylum Chordata; class Mammalia; order Primates; family Hominidae; genus Gorilla; species Gorilla gorilla. The sequence continues at coordinate 12,114,715 of NC_086017.1, forward strand.
TTATTTTTTGCTTTATATAATATTTTCCCATTGAACATGCTATTTATGTTAATATGTAATAGACTTACTGTTATTTTATGAATTGAAAAGTATTTTAGAAGTTTCCATTTTAATTTCTAATGTAGTAAATATCAGTAAACCTAATCCATTAATTAAAACTCTTCAGCATTCTCCCTAATTTTAAGAATGCATTTTGTTTTTATGGTCTTACTTGAATACCTGAGTCTTCATCAAGTTCTTGCCACGATGGCTTTTAGAACTCCAGCATTTCCAGCCCAGTGAAAGCCACAGAATCTTTTCAGCTCAAGCCCTCCAGTGGATGTTCACAATTAAAAATTTCCCATTTTTTCCTGTATTTAGATGTCTCTGTGCTGTACAACAAGGAACTTACCGGCGGTCAGTACACATACTGGATTATAGGCAAGATAGCCATTTAAGGGTAGCGAAAAATGTAAGAATTTTTATTTATATATTTTATGTCATTTGAAACGATTGTGATTTATATTTCATTATGTATATAACATCAGTAATACAGTACATATGTGTACTTTAGAAATAAAAATACTTAATTAGAGGTATATGCTTTATTTTCTAATAGAAATATGCTATCAACAAAAGTGATACTTATCCTATAATATTTGAGCCTGTTTTTGGGAAAATTATAACTTGATACAGAGTGAAAAGAATAAATATTTCTTTTAGAGGATGTGATGGTTAATTTTATGCTTCAGTTTGACTGAGCCACAGAGTGCCCAAATATTTGATCACATATTAGTCTGGGTATTTCTGTGAGGATGTTTCTGTATGAAATTAACATTTGAAGTAGTAGATGGAATAAAGCAGGTTGCTTTCCCAAATGTGGGTGGGCCTTATGCAATCAGCTGAAGGCCTGAATAGAACAAAATAGTGACCTTCCCCTAGAAAGAGAGAATTTCCCTGCCCCTACTACCTTTGAACTGGGACATTGGCTTTTTTCCTGCATTCAGATTGAAACTGAAACATTGGCTCATCCTAGGTCTCACACCTGTCAGCCTTCAGACTGGAAATACAACATCTCACGTCTACTGGGCCTCAGGCCTTTGAACTTGGACTGGAAATACACTGTCAGCTCTCCTGGGCCTCTAACTTGCTGACGCACCCTGCAGATTTTGGGACTTGTCAGCCTCCTTAATTGTGTGAGCCAATTCCTTCTAATAAATTTACACACACACACACACACACACACACACACACACACACACACACACACACACAATCTTACTGATTCCGTTTCTCTGACGAACTCTGCTACAAGAGATTACACAAACTATAAAGGAAATATACTTTCGCATAAATTAAACAATGATCTCTATAACTTCTTCAGTCTGAGAACTCGTTCCTTCTGGTTACTGGATGCCTTACAAGGACAGAATGGGGAAATAGGTTTTACTTGAAGCAAGAATAGGAATGGCTGTAACTGTTTTTGAATTAGTACTGTCTGTGAGCCCCTGGGCAATGAAGGTATTATTGTCTCCATTTTACAAATGCAGAAATCGAAGCTAAGAAAGAATACTTTGCCCAGGGTCCTACAGAAGTAAATAAAGTAGCTAGAATTTGAGCCAGCCTTTTTCTAACTCTGAGGCCTATCCTCTTACTAGTTGACTATCCATAAATCAATTTTCTACCTATAAAGCTTTCTTGGACTTGACTATCCATAAAACAACTTCCCACCTACAAAGATGTAGGTAGGAAAGATAATTTTCAAAGTGTTTTAAATGTAGCATTGCCTACCCTGGAGTTCAGTTAAGCCACAACTGATCTATGGTAATTGGGGGAAATTTCATCAAGTTGGTCTAGAATTACAGACTCCTGGGAATAGATGTGTGTGTGTGTGTGTGTGTGTGTGTGTGTGTCTATAAAGTGCCAATGATGTATGTGTGTGTGTGTGTCTATAAAGTGCCAAGCTTATTTTCCAAAAGGATAAAGGTATTTCCCAGTGAGTAGGAAATGTTTGCATTCTTCATGTATTTGTGCATGGATTTCCAAATTGATGGATTTTGCTTCAAAATTAGGCAGGAAATCAATCCTGGAAGTTATTGTGTGTGTAGCTCAATTCAGTAAAGCGGTAAAATATTATTTCTTTCATCCTCTTTATGCTATTTAGTTTCCATCTCATTCCTCATGGTAATAGAGAAATAGTCTATGATACTGTAAACACATACGGATCTTCAAGATTCATTTTATATTTGTTTTAGCGTTCAGGAGGCACTTGGCTTTTGCATCTCTCCCTCTTTAGGAAAGAAAACCAGGTCATGCCTTATATTTTATATATGTTTTGCATGTATTTCCTTTCAAAAATATGTCATGGTATACTTAGTCCTTCCCTTTAAAGAAAACCATAATGCAGATCTCATTAAGGAACATAAATAGTGATACATATATATGGAAAAGGACACACATTCTTTAGTGCAGTGGTGGGAACTAGTGCTCTTCCTCCAAATGCCAGAATAAATAGATGTTCCTAGCAAAAAGCAGGGACTATATTTGGAACCTCCCCTATTCTGGAGTTCCAGATCTGATTACTCATGTAGAATCTCCCGCTTCATATATAGGTGACAGTGTTCAGGACTCATTACCCCAAAATATGGCACCTTAGCATTTGAGGAAACAGCCAAAGCAGACCATACAAACTAGAAAGAATTCCCCTCACCCCTTCCCCACTGAAGTAGGTCATAAGACCCTCATCCGGAGGAGTCCTGACTTATACCCAGAGGAAAGCAATATCACACATGGTTGCCAAGAAGAATTTGAACAAACAGAATTTGCTAAGTTCTTCCTGGTTTATTACTGTTATATTATACCCTTTTGTCTTCCAATCATACTTCTGCACGGCTGTCCATTAAAAATACACAGTTTTGGCCGGGCGTGGTAATCCCAGCACTTTGGGAGGAAGAGGCGGGTGGATCACGGGGTCAGGAGATCGAGACCATCCTGGCTAACACGGTGAAACACTATCTCTACTAAAAATACAAAAAAATCAGCCGGGCGTGGTGGCAGGTGCCTGTAGTCCCAGCTACTCGGGAGGCTGAGTCAGGAGAATGGCGTGAACCCGGGAGGCGGAGCTTGCAGTGAGCCGAGATCGCGCCACTGCACTCCAGCCTGGGCAACAGGGCCAGACTCCGTCCCAAAAAATAAAAAAATAAAAAACACAGTTTTCCCCAGGTCTTTAATTATGCATTTCTGAATGATCTCGCATCATGTAAAACTTACGTTAAATTAATTGTATTCATTTCTCTTATTAATCTATCTTTTGTTGTAGGGGCTTTAGCCATGAACATTGATAGGAGTTAGAAATATTTTCTTCGTTACACGTATACAGTTGGCCCTCCATATCCTTGGGTTCCACGTCTGCGGATTCAAGCAACTGCGGATCAATAATGTTTGAAAAAAAAACAACAATAAAAAATAACAAAAATGTTAAAATACAGTATAAAATCTATTTACATAGCATTTCCATTGTATTAGGTGTTATAAGTAATCTAGAGATGATTTAAAATATACTGGAGGGTGTGCAGGAGTCACATGTAAATACTATATCACTTTATATAAGGGACCCCAGCATCTGCAGGGGGTTCTGGAACCAATCCCACGTGGATACCAAGGGACGACTGTATTCTCCAAATCCTGGACATGGGCATACCATATTTCTTAACATAGCTGCTTACCATCTCTAATATTGTCTATTTACCATTTTCTATAAATCTACTGGGTTTTAAACTAATTTTTGATATGAAGAAAGTTTATATCAATATAAATAGAAGTAACATTTTTCACAAATGGAAAATAATAAAATAAAAATTTTCACAAATGGAAAATTAACATAAAAATAAATTTGCAAATATTTACAAGCATAACATAAATACACATCAACTTAAACTCAAATGTTTACAAAATAAAAATAATACTGTCTACCACCAGAAGTGCAATGACTGTATTTTTAAAACTATGATTTCTCCTATATGTCTATATTTCGTGGTTGAAATTGTAGTTCAGAGCTCTCACCATCGTTTCTACTACATACAAATCACTTATGTCAGTGGAAATGTTTTCTGCCAAGAAGTGCCAGGTCGTGAGCCTCTCAGGCCTCCAGACCATGTTTCCTTCACTCCTAAACACCATTATGTCACCCACTGCATAGTTATCTAGTGCATATAGGATAAACGCTCAACGAAGAAAGCCAGGTCATGCTTTACACCTTACATTTTGTTTTAGACATGTTCCGTTTCAAAAATATATCCCTGTGTAATTAACCCTTCTGTCTTTAAAGCAAAGGAGTTAAGCACTCAAATGGCAATCACCAGGAATGAGGCCCACTACAGTCTAGGAGCACCACGGCAGTGCAGTACAAAAAACTCAAGTTGAGAAACCAGTGATAACTGGGGAAAGTTACTTCGACTCACAGAACTTTAGTTATCACATCTATAAAATGAGATAATACACTCTGCCTTATTGAGGCATTTTTTTTTATTAAAAAGAGCCTTTGCTTTGTACCAGGAAAAATTATAAGCACTTAGTAAGCATTAATTTATGTAGTCCTCCTAACAGCCCTTATGAGGCTGTAAAGGAACAAACAAACGTTTCTCTCTACTTACACTAAACATGCCACACTTTTTGACCAGATGTGTGGGTGTTGATTTCTGACACATCCATTTTCAGGTGCATATTTATGATTCCATTTAATTCTGATGCTATCTACCTGGAGCTAGAGTCAGAACCCACATGTTAAGAACTCGGTCCCACGTGAATGCCCCCTACTTCAGATGCCAGTCCTAAATCGGGCTACCCAGAACTTCTGGCCAATTGACTATAAATTAGAGGTTCCCATGACCGCCTCCTTGGGTTCAGCCATTTGCTAGAGTGGCTCACAGAACCCAGGAAAGTACTTTACTTATATTTACTGGTTTATAGTAAAGGATATTATAAAGAATACAGATGAACAGCCAGATGGAAGAAATGCATAGGAAAAGGTATGTGCGAAGGAGCACAGATCTTCCATCCCCAAGCACCTCCACGTGTTGGGCAACATGGAAGCTCTCCAGTTGCAGTCCTTTTTGGTTTTTATGGAGACTTCACTACATAGGCATGATTGATTAAACCATTGGCCAGTGGTGGTTGAGTCAACCTTCAGCCCCTCTTCCCTCCTGAGGCTATTTAGGAGTCTTGGGCCACCAGTCATTACCTTTCTAAAAGACTTATCACTTTGGAGATTCCAGGGATTTTAGGAGTTCTGTGTCAAGAAATGAAGAAGAAAGAAATGAAGACCAAATATATATTTCTTATTCTAAAGCACAATATCACAGAGGAAAAGAGGGTCAGTATCTTAATTTTACAAGGGAAGCATTTTATAAAACACAGAGAATCTAAGTAATTTGTGGAAGGTCACTCAGCTAGAAAGTGAAGAGCTGGGTTTTGAAAACCCAGATTCTGGACTCAATCATTACTCTATGCTGTATTTCTTCTTAGAGTATATGAAATTATCCTTGTGAAAATAATTAGACTCTGGCATTCTATAGCTATTTTCTGTGACCTGTGCTCTATATTGTTTTTCTTTGCTTCACAGAAATGTAGGTACTATTTTCCCCTAAGTTGTTAATGCTCAGATAAGGGGCAAGCACTTCTAGGAAAAATCAAATTATAAATGTCCAATACACTTTTATATCACATCACATAATGTGACACATTAAACAGTTGTGGAATGTCAAAAATTGGCATAATAGATGACTTGGGAATGTAGAGTGACAAGTTTTCATAAAATTGTGCCTTTTCTTGTGATAATGGTAAACTCTGGAAAATTTCATTTTCTGGTTTTGCAGATTGCCAGCACATGGACATTTCCTGTGTGGTTTCCCAATGGGAAGGACAGAATTGTATTTAGCCAAATCTGATAATTTTCCTTAGTTGAAATTGAAGGGGCTAAAATGCCTACCTACACTTGGATATGGGCTTCAATTTTTTTTGAAGATACTTATTTTCCTTCTTTGTTTCTAGGATATAGAGGCAGTTCAGGTAGTTTTTCAGGATACTGAATTGTAGAAGTAGGCACTTAGTGAATCAAGCCATTCATATACAAGTTGAGGAAGTGCTCAGAGTTGGTGTCTATATTAAGGACAGGGTCCTGTACATTGTGGGGTGCTTAGCAGTTTTGCCATCATCTGCCCATGAGGTGACAGTAACAAACCCCATCTTCCCTATGATTATGACTACCAAAAATGTCTTCAGACTTTGCCAACAAATTACCTTTAGATGTTATCACTGATTTAGAGCAATAGAATTTTTGGCTCTGTAGGGTAAATGAAATGCACCTGATAGCAATAAATGACGCATACCCTGAGAATGACCCTGTATGGCAGATGCACCTGAATGTGTGTTCCAAGCTAAGGAACTCGGGAATGGCCAACAGGGAGATTCATTCCTTGTCTATGAGGAACATCTGAACCTCCAGCCTGTCTATTGGAACTCAGGCCACACAGGGGCTCAAGACCCCGAGTTTTGGGTTGAATGAAGGTTGCCAGGTGGAGACTGTTTGGGAAAGGGTGCTGAGTGAAAATGCTATATAAACTGCATGCCCTTTGCAAATGATTGCAGTTTTCCTGCCCAGTCCCCTGCCACTGGGCTGCGGAGTTATCTTGTCTAGCCCACTGCAACTGGGCTGTTTATCAGGCGGTTCTCCTGTCCAGCCCAACACCACTGACCTTTCTCCGTGGTAAGTAAAGCTCCAGTAAAATCCCATGTCTTGTTTGCTGGCCCTGGGTCTCTTTTTCAGTCTCTTGAACCTGGTGCCATCCCCTTTAGAGTCGATAGGGGTTCAGTGTGACAGGCTCTTTGTTGTAAATATTTGAGATTGATGATATCTTTGCACATATTTGAAAACTTTAGATTTCAGGATAGTAACTTATGGGCCACAATGCCAACTACAGCTCCGGTAATGTTACAGTATGATGGTTTTTAATGTGTTCCCTGGACTAGCATTATCTTTTACAAATAAAATCAAATCACATCACTGGCTGAATGTTTGAGATGTATTCTCTTCTCATTTTAAGGTTTACGTAAGTAATCTCTCCAAATAAGTATAATATTAATAGCTGACAGATAAAGTCTTTTATATTTACAGGATGCTTTCAACTTAGTCTTTTCTTTAATTTCCCCAGTAACTCTGAGAAGAGTTTTTATTCAGCCATTTGATTAGAAACAGAGACTTAAGAAGAGTAACTTCTGTCTATTCTGAGTTAGGGAGATCAGAAAATACCACTGTTCTGAGTAATATTAGGTGAGAAGAGTTTTCTTGCTGATTGAAATCCTCAAGTAAAGCTCTTATATATAAGACTTTTATATATAAGAACAAAAAACCAAACACCACAAGAACAAAAAACCAAACACCGCATATTGTCACTCACAGGTGGGAACTGAACAATGAGAACACATGGACACAGGAAGGGGAACATCACACTCTGGGGACTGTTGTGGGGTGGGGGGAGGGGGGAGGGATAGCATTAGGAGATATACCTAATGCTAAATGAGGACTTAATGGGTGCAGCACACCGGCATGGCACATGTATACATATGTAACTAACCTGAACATTGTGCACATGTACCCTAAAACTTAAAGTATAATAATAAAATAAAATTAAAATAAAAATAAGACTTTTTCCTATCCTCGAGAGCAGTGTCAAAGGCTCATGACTGTTTCTTTCTCCTGATCTCCAAATTCTAAACCATGTACTGCAGTTTCCTATGTTGATGTCACTGGTTGTTCACTCTGGGATGTTCTATAGACTGGAGCATCTGTCTCTATCCTCTCCAATGAGCTGTCCTAATTATGTTACATCAAGACAACTTGTGAAGCTCAGAATCTCAAGTTTCTGGCCTTACAACTGATGAGCAGCATAAGCCATTCCCACTGCTGTTCTCAATCCCCTCCCTGTCTTAGATTCATAGATCCCTAGGCTCTTAAGTGTCTTCCAGAACTGTTTATCTTGTAGTCAAGAACCAGAAATTAGACTTCCAGAAAAAAAGCTCTTCAAAGCAGATTCTTCAAGGTGATGGTGCCTGTGTCACCTTGATAGGAAACCTCCTACACTAGGTAATACTGTCATCTCAGGGAGAGCCACTGTTCATTAGCTTAAATTGTCAGCTTTATGGTTCAGTGAAATAAATACACATTTTCCCTAAGGGAATGACTTTTTTCTCACTTTGTGAGAGCTGTAGGGACCCTTGTTGTCAAGAGAAAATCATATTCTAGTGGTGCTACTTATTGTACCCAACGAAAGTCCCAAGGACGTGATCATCTCTTAATAACTCTAAAGCCTGTTATGTATCATCTTCTATTTTGTTTATTTTGAGTGTGTGGTAGGGAACCCATTAGTGATCTCTGTGGTTGATAGTATTCATTATGAAATGATAAAAGAATCAAATGACCATTTGTTTGCTTGCAGCTAGACAGCACGATTAGAAATGCATCCCAATTCTGACTGAAAAATGCATTTACATGTAATCTGTTGCTTAGTTTAATAACCCTGATGTTAATACTAAATTATATCAAGCAAAGCTAATGGAAATTCTGAAAATAAACATGGATAATTTAGTATCTACATGACCTTTACCTCCCACAGAAAATTCAGGTTGGGTTTTAACTACCTGTGAAGGAAGTAGATACCCATGAGAAATAACCTGCTGATTCTGTGATGGAAAATGCCATCAATAAGTTAAGCAAAACAGGAGAAATATAAGGAAAAGCCTATTAAATACAATGGCCTTTAAGAATACGGACAGTTGTTAAATGGTAACTCTTACCTCTCACTTTATGCTATCCTTTGATATTCAAATAATGTTAATAATAACAAGTATCATTAATTGAATACCTGCTATAGACTGGTTTGGCTTGTCTCATTTTATCTATTATTGTTATTGAGATGGAGTCTCGCTCTGTCACCCAGGGTGGAGTACAGTGGCAGGATCTTGGCTCACTGCAACCTCTGCCTCCCAGGTTCAAGCAATTCTCCTGCCTCAACCTCCCAAGTAGCTGGGATTGCAGGTGTGCGCTACCACATGTAGCTAATTTTTTGTATTTTTAGTAGAGATGGGGTTTCATCATGTTGGCCAGGCTGGTCTTGAACTTCTTACCTCAAGTGATCTGCCCCCTTCGGCCTCCCAAATTGCTGGGATTACAGATATGAGCCACGGCACCTGGCCCATTTTATCTTTCGAAGAACCTTTCTAGGTAGATAATTTTGGCCCTGTCTTACAGATGATAACAACAAACTACAAGAGGTTATATAACTTGGTTGAGTTCATGCAGCAAATACGTGGTAAAGCTTAGACTCAAATATGACTTTAGAACCTATATTTTATCCACTGATTATTTAAAGGCATAATGTACAGAGTGACTAAGCGCAATTATAAGAGACTTGTAATCAGTGGTGATCACACACACATTTATTGTTAGACAAATCCAGGTCTGACTCTAACAGGCAAAGTAAGGAGACTACTCTTTCGTCCCTCCTAATGTTATATGCTATGTCTGTGAGAATTGAAAGCTTTAGAGATGCCGCATCTGGGTTTTTGAACTTGTTCATTAGAATTATTTTCATGCTCTTACCTGTCGCTTGGGAAGGGTTGTTTTTGTTCTTAATAAATAACCGCCACACCTTTTGGTTTTGAGGTATTTGGAAAGGGTCTAGATCAGGACTGTTTGTTCCCTAGGGTAGAATCATCCTGTGTGACCTAGGCCTTGCCAGCTGCTTCATCTAACTATTTGCTATTAGCTGAGAAGCTCTGCAGTCATTCATGGATTTCTGGTTCCTTTGTTGTAAAATTGCGAGTACATTTATGTTGACAACAGCTGATTTGTTCAAAGATTCGACCCAATCTTTCTGGGCAGAGGGAGATTCATCTATTTATTCACCTGGTTGTGTATTAATTTCCTGCCTATTTTCACGTGTGATTTTATTTAGTTTATAATAAAAACTTTAACTTAGGATAGCGGGTACAAGTTATGGATTGAACATGGAAAGTTTAGTGAATTTTTCATGATTAAAAAATGATTATAATGATAGCTAGCATTTATTTTCTGCATAGTATGAACTGGGCAGTGTTCTCATGGATTACCTCACTCTTGCCTCAAAACAACAGCTAAAGGTAGGAATACATTAGGCTCATTTTATTCGAAAGGAAGCTGAGCTTAAAGAAGGTGGGTAAAATGAAAGGTCTTGCCTTGCGTTCGCCTCTAGGGAGAGACTATTAGCCAATCAAGTGCAATAGATTCAGTTTCTTTCCCCCTGTAAAGCAGCACAAAAGCGGCCCAGAAAAAAATTCTGTGGGTTTTTTTTTTTTTAACCTTTTTTCAAGGTATGAAATTGGATATCTACCTACTTGAATCATCTCTGTTCATGCTGGCTAACCTAAGATGGGAAGTTTTAACTATGTCTACTTTTTCCCCTAACAAGAATACAGCAACTGAACATTTTCCGAGTGAGGTGTGAATAAATAATTCCTGCTTATATAATCAGCAACTTCTCAACATCAACTGAGGCATCATTAGATATTTTCTTTTAAGATCAGTTATGAAAATCCACTGTGGAAGTGGAACTTATTTTGGCGTAACCCTTAGTTTATAGTAACTAAGACTATACGTTGGATCCATTCAATCATTGAGCATACATTTAAGGAGCACCTGTTTTAGACCAGGTTGTACTAGACTGTACACCTTCAAACTGAAGAATAAGACAACACAGGTACATACTTTCCCACAGTAAAAGGTATGTGTGTTTTGGGGTAAGCCGAACAGTGATAAACATTTTGTGATGAGTGGTATGCTAAAAACATGTGCTGAATGTAACTGGAGCACAAGATCCATTACGGTCCTGAAAGGTTATGGTTTTGTTAAAAGGATTATTTCAAAAGTAATATTCTCTTACTGTTTTAGATACATTTTGATGATGTTTGTTGTTTATTTGGGTGGGGGAGGTGGCAGAGTAGAGTAGTAATTTTATTTTGACAGCAAATCCCAGGAGGTCAGGAACCTTGGTCTGTTTCTTTTCTCCTGGTAAATACTTTTTGAATAAAAAAAATTAATGTCAATGTAAAAGCAATCGGTCTATGATAGTAAAGGAACAGTTGATTATGATTCATATTCATGAGCCAGGAATTTTTATATATGGAATTTCCCTACAAATTTGTAGGTTGTTAGCATTGTGACTTATTTGTATTCATTGCTCACTTATTTGTCTCCCTCATTTCTACAGGCACAAAGCCAGGACTTTGTATTACTCACAGAAAACTTAGCTTCAGTGGGCTTATGATTTCTTAACTAGTAACCATTTAGTTGTAATATACAGAAACTTAAACTAGCTCACATAATAAGGGTTGTTGAAACCATATGCCAGGCAAAACGATAGTCATCTAAGCATAAGAAAATTATAGGTAAAACCTAACCTCATGGGGACTTGACTTAGGAAGTCAGGAAATGTGGCTGCCCCTCACCTTTTACCCTATTTTCAATTCTTCATTTCTCATGTGGATCAGGAGTAAGGATGTATGTAATCCTAACTCTGGTTTTCTCTAAAGTCTTATTTTTCTGGTTCTCTCAAGACTGGCTTCTTTAACAATAATTCCAACTTTACATGCCTCGAACTCTCAAGTGTTGCAATTCAGAATCTCTGAGAGAGAATCTTGTTGACTTAATGTGGGTCAAGTGTTCATTGATGGCTCAATAGCTGTAGCCTATTAGGCTGAATCACGTAGAACATAGGGCTGGTCTTTTCAGGAGCAACAGGTGGGATGCATTCTTTACAAAGGAGATGTTGTTTCAGAGGCCTTCTTGGGGTCAGTCCCATATATTCCCCCTCACTCTTCTTACTTTTCCATCCTGCTTTCTATTCTCTTTGGCATTGCCCTTTGCTCCGTGGTAACTAACTGACCTGATAAATGCATTCATGATATGTTAGTTCACCCAACAGATAAGTTCTTTTGGCCAGGATTCCCTCTGGACGCAATTACAAAAATCAAAGGAGTTAATTGAATAATGTTTTCTATAATGGGCAAGTATTTGGGAGCATATGTTTTCTTGTGGTGCTGATACTGCTTTTTGTGTATACAGTCACCATGCATGAAACTATCCATAATGTATGAGAATCTCTTGCCAATGTTACTGCTGCTAGTGGATACTATATCTAGTGGCTAAACTGAATAGCTAGTCTGCATTATGTAATTTAATTATTAATTTGAGGATTGAAATAATCCTTTGAGGATGAATACTGTTATTGTCCCCACTTTAAAAATAGAATTGAGGATTATATCAATTAAAGAATTGTTCAAGATCTCATGATTAGTAATAAATTGAACCAATATCCCATCCCAAGAAATTTATCCCGGAGCTTATGTTCTCAAACAAGAACAACATAATTATTTTAATGAATAAAATTAAGTTTTCATTTCAAGTATTATTCCACTGGATAGGGTAAATGTAATCTCTACCTTCTTTCTGTGAAGAAGAGAAAATATATATGACAAATTTTTAGTAATATTTCAAAAAACAAAAAACTTTGACCAATGTCTGTAGGATTATTATAATTTTAATTGTTATTGATAGGTAGGCTGGAGTTGCAAATGGTGCCAATAGCTGTAAATAGAGCTTTAGTTTTACATCAGTTGCTGTCCTTAATGTAAGAAAGATAGGTGTTTAGATACATGCTAAACTTTTATAGCTGACTAATGTATATACAGCTGGTAACTGACCATATTAAAACCAAACAGATGGTGATATATCTGTGATTCAGAATTAATGTGAATATATAGTTTTTCATAATCCATAGGAAACATTTTCTTACACATGTCATCATTTATGAAATTTTATTTGTTTTGGGGGTATATGAGAAAGGTCAGGGATTACTTTACATTTCTGAATATATTAGCAATATGAAGAATACCTGTTTAGTCTCTACCTTCTGGTTGTTATCGATATTATCCTGAGAGTAAAGGTAGTTAGGTATTTAATATAGAGATGAATTATTTTGCAATTCAGCCAGAGAAGGCATACACTTAAGAAAAGATCATGTATTTATGGCTAATCAAGAGACTATAACATTTTTATCCCAATCAATTATGTTATATTTAAGAATAAGCCAGAGTAGAATTGTATGATTAAAGATATTTCTGATTAGCTAATCTATATTATGTATATCTACATAAAATTGTATTTTCAGTTATTAAAACTATAAGACAGTTATTTTACAAAGAAGTGATCTATAGCAGAAACTTGGTTAGAGGATACACATATGAATAAACATGAAAACATAAATATATACCTTTATTCTACATAAAATTAAGTGTGTGTGTATTTATATATATATATTTATAGGGAAAATAAATTTAGTTCTTCAGGGAAAAATATTCTGAGGCAAAAATTATTTCACAATTAAAGTTTAAGTCAGTAGCTTTAAGAGAATGTACAATTTATGTGAAGAGTGTTTGTTTTTGTTAGGTACCCTCATTTTATGTATTCATATCCCTAACAAAAACGATGACGTCTCCATTTATTGCTCAATTTTTATTATTTTAAAATCCTTTTAATGTGCCCTCTTAAGAAATTGTCTCTTTTATTGAATCTGAATGCCATAAAATATTGCAGGTTCCTAGAGCCATCATACTAACAAGGGAAAGATAGAGTGGTGATGGCCTTCTCAAAAGTCACTCAGCTCATGGGAGGCAAGGCGGAGAATGGATCCTGGAGCCTAATCTACACAATTCTATTAAGCTGGAAATCTATACCAAATGTATTTAATTTTTAGTTTGTCCTAATCCAATCTGATTTAATTTTAGACTGGGAAGATTACAGGTAAGCATCACCTATACATAAGCCTATCTATGCTTGAAAAAATGTATTTATTTGTGAATTTTTTCTTTTTATTCTAGGAATCACTGACATAGAGTAACTCCACAGCATGTGTCTTCAAGAGCTTCCCTAAAAGGTAAGCTTCCCACAAGGGAAGATTTTCCTTATGTGTAGTTCACCTTGATTAGCATCCTTAGTTTCTATGGAAACATTGAAAACCTTCCCTTACAGAGTGATAGCATGAGATTGTTTTTGATGTTTTTATGAATGTTGAAATTAATGAAAGTAGTGAAGTTACATAAATTAAAGCCTGAAACTAAGAAATAGAGACTATTTCCATTTCTTTCTGGAGAAGATACTTAAGGTAGGTTTTCTGCAGTTTAGATTAATTTGATAATTCAAAAATTTTAGAATTTGTAATCATAGAAAGTGTATATTGGGAATAAAGTTGTTGTACTTTTGCCAAATGGTTTCATAGGAGAGGATGTTTTAGCAGTCAAACCAACACAAATATCAAGTTAGCGCAGTCCTATAAATACTCAGATCTTAAAAGTTGAAGCTTTTGAAGGGATAAAACATGAGAAATGTAACTCACTGTCTACAATGTATGCAAATTTTTTCCTTAATAAAATATATAGATGTAAAACAGTAAAATGGTTATGTTTTACTTTCCTGATGCTGATCCAATAAAGTAACTGGTGGCTTAAAACAATGGAAACGTATTCTTTCACAGTTGTGGAATCTACAAGTTTGAAATGAAACTCTCAGCAGGAACATGCTCTCTCTTTGAAGGCTCTTAAGGAGGAATCTCTTTGCTTCCTCTAGCTTCTGGTGGTTGCTGGCAATGTTTGGTGTTCCTTGGCTTCAGATGCATCACTCAAATCTCTGCCTCTATCTTCAGTTCAAGTGGCTGTCTCCCCTTTGTGTGTCCAAATATTCTTCTTCTTAGGAAGATACCAGTCATTGAATTAGGGCCCATGCTAATCTAATATGATCACATCTTAACTTGATTTTTATCTGTAAAGATCCTTTTTAAAAAGTCACATTCACAGATTTTGGAGATTAGGATTTCAACAGATCTTTTAGGGACATCTAATTCACTCATAACAGTATGCCTAAAAAGAGAGTCTAGTGAAATTAAAGTTAATTATTGTTAACAAGGTATTTATGGGAAAATAATCATAACATGGAGTGGAGGAAGGTCTCATTCCATTGGTATACATAAAATGCTGTTTATTTTAATGATATAATAATTATCTCTTGATGGCCAGCCTTTCTCCCAAGCAAGATAAAAATTATTCAGTACAGGGTTTGATAACATTGGGTAAAATATTAGTATATAATTCTGATTCTCAGATTTTTAACACCCTCAGTTAAAAAAAATAGTAATCCTGGACATCAGTGAGACCCTGTCTCTATGAAAAACAGGAACATTTAGCCGGATATGGTGGTGCATGCCTGTAGTCCCACTACTGGGAAGGCTGAAGCGAAAGGATCACTTGGGCCTGGGAGGTCAAGGCTGCAACGAGTTGTTATTGCACCACTGCACTGTAGCCTGGGTGACAGAGCAAGACCTTGTCATAAATTATATATATATATATATATATATATATATATATATATAGAGAGAGAGAGAGAGAGAGAGAGAGAGAGAGAGAGTGTCAGAAATTTATTTCACTTGATTCTTCAGATATTTTTCATGAGCTAAGGTTGAGTAAGGTGTTTTTTAACCAATTGGCTATTGTTCTGTAACAAACCACCCCAAAACTCAGTGGCTAAAAACAGTAACTTTATTATTTCCTATGAGTCTATGGGATCAGGTGCTTGGGTCTTCTGATCTGGAACAGACTCTTCAGTATTGACTGGGTATGCTCCTTGGTCTGAGCGCAGCTCACAGGTCAGTGCAAGCTGCTCCACAAGGTCCTCTCCTCCAGCAGGAACCATCTTTCTTAAGGCAGCAACATTATTCCAAAATATTCTGAGTGTCCTCAAGCTTGTTTAGATGTGCTGTGTTTTCCCTTGCTTTTACTTATTCTGTTCTTTCTCCTTGGAATATTCTATTCTTTCTTTCCATCTTTGATCAACTCTTTTTATTCCACTTGAAAATGTATTTCCTTTATGAATACTGCTCTGGTTTCTTTGATCCTATTCATTCATATATCTTTGTGTAGCTGAAGATACTGAACTCAAATCCCTGTTAGGGTGAGGCTTCCCTCTTGTGCCAACATCAGTGTAAACAATATGATAATCACATTGTCTTGTAATTGCTAGCTTAATTATCTTACCCTCCCACTGTGAACTTCTGAAGCCAGGGATTGCATCTTCTTGTTCTTCATGGTATTCCAAGAACCTAGCAGTGCATGCACAGATGATGTCTTCCATAACTATCCATGGACAGAATGAAAGATTTAATGACATCTTTCCTATTCTAATTCCTCTCTTAAAATTTAAGTTGTTGAAACTTTCCAGAATTTGGACTGAAAGGCAGGAGGTAGGTTTCCTCTCATTTTGATGATGCCCCTTGGACTCTACTCAAAGAGGGCCCAGGCACCCTCTGGTGCCACCCTGGCCTTTCTTCCTCTACCACAGATTGTAAAAGTTATAGTCTGTGGGACAGAATATCCCCAAAACAGTTAATTTGATTTACATAATAGCTCTGTTTAACATAATAATTTCAAAAATAAAAACAAAGTTTAACTTGTTGCCAGCACTTAAAAATTTGGAGATTTTACATAAAATGATTGTTTAAATTCTCCTAAAAGAAATCATAATAACTTTCTATCCTGGACAGTGCATTTCCAGATGACAAAGAGGGCTTAGCTGAACAATAGCAGCCTTCCAATGCCCTCTCCAGTTTGTCACACCATGCCATTTGCTATCTATCTAGCCCCAGTAGACACTTGAGTTTAATATCCTTAGCTACCCAAAGATACATGGATTGATATAATGTGGAGGCTTAGCTTTGCTTCTAAATGTCTGAACAAAGAAGTGTCAGTGGTTGAATGGGCCATTTAGGTGTTCTTATTATATATCCACCAACTAAGTAAAAATAATTTTGGCTTTGTTTTCAAAGCTCTGTACTTGAATTCCTGCATCTAATATTTGAACAGATAATCTCTCTGACCTCTTTTTTTTACCCATCTGTAAAATGGAGACTGTGATATTCTTCATAGGCTTGGGTCATGTTAGGTTACTTTATTAATGCTAGAAAATTTAGTCTAAACTGCACTCATAGGGAAAATAGAAGAAGACAGTTACATTCTTCTTTTTCTGGATTGGTATAAAAATTTTCATCTTTTGTTAGGGTACATTAGCAATATGAAGTACTGATACATGCAACAACTGGGATAAACCTTGAAAATATTATAAATAAAACAAGCCTGACACCAAAGGTCATATATTATATGATTCCATGTTGATATGGTTTGGCTGTGTCCCCACCCAAATCTCATCTTGTAGTTCCCATAATCCCCACCTGTCATGGGACTGAGCCGGTGGGAGGTAAATGAATAAAGGGGGCAGTGACCCTCATGCTGTTCTTGTAACAGTGAGTGAGTTCTCATGAGATCTGATAGTTTTAGAAGGGTCTTTCCCCTCACTTCACTCTCACTATTCTTCCTGCTGCCATGTGAAGAAGGACTTTGTTGGCTTCTCCTTCCACCATGATTTTAAGTTTCCTGAGGCCTCCCCAGTCATGCTGAAGTGTGAGTCAATTAAACCTCTTTCGTTTATAAATTACTCAGTCTCAGGTATGTCTATTTTAGCAGCATGAGAATGGACTAATATACATGTATAAGAAATACTTAGAATAGGCAAAACTATAGAGACAGAAAGTAGATTAGTAGTCTCCAGAAACTAAGGAGAGATGCAAGCGGGCAGTGACTGACTGCTAGGATTTCTTTTTGGAGGTGATGAAAATGTTTTGGAATTAGAGAGTAGTGATGGCTGTAAAACCTTGTGAATACACTAAAAACCACTAAATTGTGCAGTGAGTGGTGAATTTTGTGGTATGTGAATTACATCTCAATAAAGTAATAAGGAAATATATGTTTTAGGAAGACAAAATTTCATCTTCAGCTGAGGCAGGAGAATAGGGTCTGGAGGCAGGGTAAACCTAAGGGCAATTTGCACTGACTTCCTACAACTGAATCAAAAGGAAAACCCACCTCCCCACAACCAATTAACAAAAGGATTAGAGGCTACTCCCTTTGTACTGCATTGCCGATGAAAAATGGAAAGTACCTCTGTTTGGTTCTCTCCTGCAACCAGTCACACTGGTCATGGGCCAAGTCTTCATGTGTAACTTTGTAACTTCAGTTCAGCCTCTAATCTGCCCCCTCCTGCAACCAATCAGACGTTTGCATAGGGTGTAACTTTGTAACTTCACTTCAGTCTCTTATTGGTCACTCTCTGCAACCAATGAGACTGGTCGTGGGTCACTACTTCATTTACATAGTGTAACTAAGCAACCAATGGGAAACCTCTAGAGGGTAAACCCCAGAAAATTCTGTAACCAGTGCTCTTGAGCCACTTGCTCAAGATTGCTCCCGCTATGTGGAGTACACTTTCATTTCAATAAACTTGTGCTTTCATTACTTCATTCTTTTGTTGCTTTGTGTGTTTTGTCCTATTCTTTGTTCAAAATGCCAAGAACCTGGACAATTCATAGTCAAGACCCTCCACTGGTAACATAGCTATGGTGACATTCTCAGTCTTTTTGCATTGCTGAAAAGGAATACTTGAGGCTGGGTTATTTACAAGGAAAGAGGTTTACTTGGCTCATGGTTCTTCCAGCTGTACAAGAAGCATGGCACCAGCATCTGTGTGTGGTGACAGCCTCAGGAAATTTACAATTATGACAGAGGGCAAAGGGGCAGCAGGCATGCCACCAGGTCAGAGAGGGAGCAAGAGAGAGGCCAATCTCTTTTAAAAACAAACAGCTCTTGCATGAACTAATACAGCAGGAATTTACTCATCACCCAAGGAATGGCACCAAGTCATTCATGAACAGTCCTCCCGCCATGGCCCAAACACCTCGCACTAGGCCCCACCTCCCATCTAGGGGTCAGATTTCAACATGACATGTGGAGTGGACAAACATCCAAACTATATCAGTGATATAACAAAATGAGCAGATTGTCATTCAAATCCACACGCACTGCCTTCCTGAGAGTCCTGTCTGACCTGACTGCCAAGGCCAAAGGCCAGGTCAAATTTTTTTTTTTTTTTAGATGGCATCTAGCTCTGTTGCCCAGGCTGGAGTGCAGTGGTGTGATCTCGGCTCACTGCAACCTCTACCTCCTGTGTTCAAGCAGTTCTCCTGCCCCAGCCTCGTGAATAGCTGGGATTACAGGCGTCTGCCACCACACCCAGCTAATTTTTGTATTTTTAGTAGAGATGGGGTTTCACTATGTTGGCCAGGCTGCTCTCAAACTCGTGACCTCATGATCCACCCGCTTCAGCCTCCCAAAGTGCTGGGATTACAAGCGTGAGCCACGGTGCCTGGCCCAGGAAAAAAATTTAAACATCAGGATTCATGGTTTCATACTGAGATTCTGAATGATGGGGTCAGACAGGAATGAGTTTGTATTCTAAATATTTTACTGACTGCCTCTCTCATATTTCTCAAAATGTAAAATAAGGGTACTGATTAGCTCTTTTGTTAGCTTAGGAAAAATAGATATCATGAACCTACTGTGGTTCCAGTTAGGCAATAGACCCTCCATAATTGATACTTTTATAATTAGTATTATTTGGTTGTAAATATTAGGCTATCACGTTAGATTTTTGGCAGTTCAACTGTTCCAGGGTTGGCTTTTCTCTTCCTGGCATCTTAGCCAGAAAGAAAAGAATGGCTAGAATTTCTGTTAGCACTTAATGAATTTAATCAGCCCCCGGGGGACTTTTGATGTAACAGGGAAATAGTTGACAGAGAAACATGATTTTTATTCTTTCTGTGTTTCTCTTGGTAGTTGACAGAGCTTTCCCTAGCAGAGGTAACATTACCTGTGCTGAGAGAAGAGTATTAACATGCTGTAAGTGAGATGTTAGAACTAAGAGAACACATCCCTGTGGCCTTATATTAAAATGTTCCATGCATATGCTTCTGAATACAATTTAAGCTGCTGCCAATAAGAAAATAAGCCATTGCCTGAAAATGTGTGATTCAATTGTCTATCATTTTTATGATTTTTTTATCCTTTCAGACACATTTTAGAGATTCTTTTTAAAAAACTTTGTTTTTGGAAATTGAAATGAAAATTATAATCTGGAAATATAAGTTATAATTGTGTTATTCTGTGAAGTATTTTATAAGCTGTAATGTTAAGCAGAAATTTTTAATCTTAAGTATGGAAAAATATGTATATGAATTGCTCCATTTGATCCAAGTGATGTTTTATGCTTTTCCTTATGGTTAATGGAAAGGATTATGCTATGTTGAATGGCCGGAATATCAGGAGCATGGGTGTCATTTGTTCTCCCAACAACTATTTTTGGGAAACTAAGTACATGCCAGAACATGTATGAGGACCAGGTGATATGGTGCCAAATAATATATGTATATCCTCTGGAATTTTGAGTTTGCTGTCTAATAGGAGGACTGATAACATACAAGTAGAAAAAATACATATTGTGCTAAGTACTGTAAAGGAAAGGAAGAGAATATTATGATCGAGAAGCAGAGGTTATAGTTCTGCACCACAACTAATTTATTGTGTGACCCTCTGATAGGCTACTGATGAGTGGGCACCGAGCTTCTATAAATTGGACGAATTAATCCTTTGACCATTATGGCATGATCCTCTTTTTATTCCTGATAATGCTTGTTGACAAAATATTACTTCATTTAAATTAAATTTGCCTGAGATTTCCTTTCTAATTTGTTTTCAACCTTTATGTTTAGTTTAGGTGTATCTCCTTTCAGCAGCGTGTAGTTGGATTTTTTCAGTGTGAATTTTCCCCCCTTCTTTTTTACTAAGGGAATTGAATTTTTTTGCACTTATTTTGATTCCTGAAATATTTTTAACATTCTTTCCATCACCTTACTTTGTGTCAGGTTTTTTGTTTCTAAATGTTTCTCCACCTTCTTCTAAATTAACTGATTTTCTTAATTCCATTAATTTCTTATTATTTCGGACATTTCACTGTTTTAATTTTTAGTGTGCTCTACCAAATTTTAACCTTAGCAAAGTCAAATTTAATGTTCCCAAATAAAACCTAAAATTCTTTAACTCAAATTGTATCACTCAAAGTTCCAAGTTATTTTTCTATGCATATTATTTTAGTTCAACTTTTTCTTCCTCTTAGTAATTATTATTATATTTAATACAGTCAGGGCTTAACTTACGTAGATTTTCTTATATACTGACCAGTTTATTTCTTATCATTGCTTCCAGCATCCCACTTCCTTTTGCTCAAAAGTTCCTATTAAATTTTTAGTAGCTTCTTTTAATGGTAAACTCTAATTTTTTTGTATCACTAAATATTTTTCTTTTGCTGTTATTTTTGAATAATGTTAAGCTAGGATTGGAATTCTTAGTTAATGGTATTTTCCCCTCAATACCATGAAGATATTGTTGTATTGTTTTCTATCCTTTATTACTACAGATAATGAAGTCTGCTGTTAGTCAAATTGATATGCTTATGTATGTGATCTGTCTTTTTCTTTCCTGCTCACTTTTAAGATATTTCTTACATTTGGAGTTCTGCAGTTTCACAATGATAAGTCCAAGTATGCATTTTTGTTTAGTTTTTCTCTTACGCTGTTCTGTTTTCCAACCTCAGGACACACTTTTTTCCAGTTGTAGAAAATTCTCATTTATTATTTATGTGAATGTTGGTATTTCTAAAATTATTTTTGTTGTCTCTTTTCTGCATTCTTAAACATATTTGGACCATTTATTTCTCCTATCCATAACTCCTAGCTAGCCTTTCACTTTTTTCTTTATGTCTTCATTTTGCATTATAAGCAAATTCCTCTGGAGTCCTTCAGTTTTTAAATTTGTTGTTCATTAGTGTCTATTCTGCTACTTAACTTTTGTGTCATCAGGATGGCTAGTTCATGCTGAATTAGCAAACAGCCCCAAGTGTCATGGATTAAAACAAGAAAAGTTTATTTCTCTCTCATGCAACATTCTCAATGAAAGTTAACAGGGGAGCTCTGTCTTGATGGAGGCACCATCTGGGAATGCGAAGGCAAAACAAAGAGAACCTGTGGAATCATAACCTGGCTCAGAAAGCTTCCTCCCAGAATTGACACACGTCATTGTTCTTCATATTCCACTAGCAAAAGAAGCCAATGGATGACTCCAAAGGCTATAAGGAAATACAATCTTTTTTTTTTTTTTTTTTTGGAGACATAATCTCGCTCTGTCGCCCAGTCTGAAGTGCAGTGGCACGATCTCAGCTCACTGCGACCTCCACCTCCCGAGTTCAAGTGATTCTCCTGCCTCAGCCTCCCGAGTAACTGGGATTACAGGTGCCCATCATCACACCCAGCTAATTTTTGTATTTCTAGTAGAGACAGGGTTTCACCATGTTGGCCAGGCTGGTCTCAAACTCCTGACCTCAGGTGATCCACCCACCTCGGCCTCCCAAAGTGCTGGAATTACAAGCGTGAGCCACCATGCGCGGCCAGGAAATACAATCTTAATATGCACCTGGAAACAAAGGAGAACTGTAATATTTATGAAAAGCACTGCATGGCTACTCCAAATGTTCATTTTTTTTTTAATTTCGATTTCTTGTTTTAATTTTTAGAAGCTCTTTTTGGTTTTATCTTTTTTTTTAAGTCATGTTTTCTTGCTTTATCATGGATTCAGTTCCCTTTTATTTGTAATTACTTTTACATACTCTTAATTTCTCCTCATGTTCATTAATCTTTTATTAGTTTTAGTGCTTATACTGTATGTTTCTTTTACTGTGCCAACTGAATTTTTTCATGGTAGTTTTTCTTTCCACATAGAGTTTGTAATTTTATAGTTTGAGCCCACCTTAGTGAACTATTTCCTTTCTTTGGGAATGTTGTGAACTCTGTTTTGTGACAGCATTCCCCAAGAGTGGTTCTGCTTTTGCTTTTATTGAGTCTTTAGGATATAAAAGGTCACGTATCAGTTTTTGTTAACTTCTTGCATTTTATAAGTAGAGTAAATTAGATCATACACTTACGCTTGGCCCAGCCGTGAGGTTTTAATTTCTTACAGGGGTCATATTGAGTCCAAAGACAACAGAATTCCTCACTTCTTGTTGAGGCCATTTGCATCATTTTTCTAGCTTCTTTTCATGGATTTAGGGAATCTGTGTTTTATTCTCCCTGTGCTTGGAAGACTATGTCTCCTGTCCCTCCTTAGACATCAAAACCCTGGCTCACCAGCCCTCAGGCCTATAGCGAGAACCACCCTGTCCCTGAACCACCACCACATTAACTGAAACTTATTGCAGAGTCTTCAGTTCCTCTGTTCCTTTATAAGACCTTCAGCATTCCGTTTCCTTTCCTTAAACTTGATAGATTTTTTTAATTGTTTTACTTATATTTTATTCATTATTTTTCTGTGCCTTTAGGTGGTCATTGATCTATATTAGCTGGGTTTATTATGTTTTCAAAACTGGAAGTTTCTAACATCAGCTTCCTAGCCTATAAAAAATTATTCAAGTTGCATTATCCACAATGCTCTTTTAACCCTATGACTCATATCTTAACATGAACTAATAGGAAGAAAAACAAGAATTAATGCCAGGTCTCTTGTCTTCTTTCCATTTTGATATTAATCAATTGTGTCATGTTAGACAAGTCATTAAACTTTCTTGGGCTCAAGCTTCCCCATCTATAAAATGAGAAGTTGAAACTATATGCCTTAGATAAATGCATTCTCTTCTCCAAGCTAAGCAAGTTTAAATCTGATGAGCTTTTAGGAAAGATACAACTTTGTCCCCAGTACTGTAATATTTGATTCTTTAATTATTTCCAGCTGAAATGTTTTAAAATTTACATTATTGCAATAAATGTTTTACCCGAACTGGTTTGGCTTGCAGTATTTTATATGCACCTGTATATAAAGAACCATCATATCTTATTATACCTAGAAATGAATGCAATTATGTTTGCCATTTTAAGGGTCTCAAGAGTTAATATTAACAAAGTGCTTGTTGACGTATTTTTTTTTCACATGACCTTCTGAAGCCAGCCTGCACTACTGCCTTTTACATAAAGAAATTAGGGTGCATTTTTAACCTTTTCATGTTTAAACTAAGACCCATAGTAGCTCTTCAAAATTGCAAAACAGTCTTTAGAACATTTAGTACACAATAACCCTTCTAATTGCACGTGAAATGAAGGACTGTAAACTTCATAAGTCACCCAGAAGAACACAGTGCAATTCCCTTTAGAGTATCCTCTTTAAAAGAGGTCTCAGAATCAGACTCCGTGATTTCAGCAACACAGTCAAAGATGTACTAACAGATATTACCTAGGTTGCCAATGAATTGCTGTCAGTTCATGTTTTATCCATGAAAATTTTAAGGAAAATGTAAAAATGATACATTTGTTTGAGCTTGTAGAGAAAATTTATGAAAAATCCAAGCTTGTAGGGAATGATGGACTATCTGCAGAATATTAGCATAGCTCTGATTTTGCAAACACGTGGACTCAGATAATCTTACCCAGTGGAGACATACCAATGCAAAGTGAACTGAGATCTTGGAGTACTAATGGACCTATAGAACACATTGAGAATGTTGAAACAACCTGAAACAAGCTAGAGAAATTGGAGAAGCTTAAACTTGAGGATTGGTGCCCTGAAATTGAAGAGAAACAACAGTCAACTTTATATGAACAGGATGAAATAGCATACAACAGGATGATATTAACATATCTCTGAGCCTGTGAGGGACAGGGAACAGACTTAGAGCAATCCACCCTTGCCGTTAAGATCTATTTTGAAGTGAGACAGGCACTTGTCTCAAAGGTCAGGGACTAAATGTGTCTTAGAGAAGTCATTGTGGTTGTTTTACCTTTTCATCCACCTTTGAAATAAAAGATTAGAGATAAGATGAAATCTAACTAGATCCTTGCTAGGAGAATGAAGTTTTAAAAGGAGAGTCATTGTCACAGCTCTCTTCAAAGTAGGTAGATGCTAAGTCTTAGGGAAGTATAGGATTAACCATGTTGGTAATGACAGAACCTAAGGTATCCCCAGCAGTGTTCTTTAAGAGTGTAAAAAACAAGGATTAGGAGAGCAGGTGATTGGACACAGCTGCTGAATAATCTTCTTAACCTCATCTTTACTCCACAGGGAGAAAAATAACAGGAAAATAAAAGCTTCCACCAAGTGGTTGATGGCAGTGAAACAAAAGGAGCATCAAAAAGTACACAAGGACAGATTTGTCCTGATGCTAATAATTCTGAACAAAAGGGCCAGGCAATTGCTGTAAAGTGCTCTGTACTAGTGTAAGATAAATACATAATTAGTATACTTAAATAAAGAAAAAAATAGAGTAGAATTTTAGGAGTGGTTGTTTTTTCTAGGCACTTCTAAAGCTGTTATTCACTGAGGGCCTAAATACCTTGTAATGTCTCTTCATTAAGTTTTTGTTCATGAAGTAGTGAGAAATGAATAGCTCTCAGTCAATATTTAATTGATGCTTATACATTGAATTTAATCAGGAACTATCTAAATGTCTCACTAACCAACGAAAATTTAAGCAAGGCAAATGTAACAAAGGAAAATGGGGAGCAAAGCAGGCAAATGGTACCAGATTATGCATGAGTAAGAAATATGCATGAGAGAAAACTTTAATGTTTGAAGCCATTTGCTACATTCCTGGATTACTCTAGCACAGCCTAAATAATTCTGATTAATGCAGCCTCCCAACACATGATATAGTCTGTAATGAAAATGGCCCAAAATATATACCTTAATTTCTGTACAGTGTACTGGTTCCTTGTTTTTGTGATTCTGTGTTTGTAAAAGTTCCTATATTGAGTTTGCTTCAACCATATTGACTGCTGAAGCTCAAGTTCTGTTTATAGCAAAGATCAGGGAGTAAATATGTCTTACAGAAGTCATAGTTATAGTTCTCCATAATTGGAGAACTATATCATACAACTTCTGCCATGAATGTGAGATCATCTAATAGTCAAACTAGAAAGAGTGAACTCATAGAACACCATAAGTAAAATGTACCCCAGATAACATCCAGACCAAATCTCATTTTATAGTGCAGGAAACTTAGGCGCAGAAATGTTTGGTTAAAAGTGGCACAGATTCACACAAAACCAAAGTCTTGATGTTCAGCATGCAGAAGGAGAGAACGTACTTTTCCACAATTTTTTTTTCTTCCTCAAAGATGGGACAAGGGTGACCTTACTCGCATTAAAGAAGTGGATGATACTTAGTTGTATTTGAAAGAAAAAGAGAACAGAGTTCTCATGCTTTGAAAACAGAAAGTAAATATGTATGATCTCACTTATCCCCCTTTATCTGAGGTAGATACATTCCCCGTGGAGTAGGACAGACTGTGATTTCTTCATGCTACTCGGAATGGTGTAGAATTTAAAACTTATGAATTCTTTATTTCTGGAATTTCCCATTTAATATTTTTGGAATGTGGTTGACTGCATCAACAAACTCCAGAAAGCAAACCATAGATAAGAGGGGACTACTGTTTATGAAATCTAAAAAACTGAACTCACAGTAGTAGTAAAATGATGGTTACTGAGGTTGGGGGTTGAGAAGGGGAGGGAATGGGGGATTGTTGGTCAAAAGGTACAAAGTTTCATGTATAGACAAGAGGAATAGGTTTTGAGATCTACTGCATAGCAAGGTGACTATAATCAATAATAATGCATATTTACCTAAGAGTAAATTTCAAATGTCTCACCACAAAATAGAGGTGAGGTGATAGATATGTTAATTAGCTCGGTTTAATCATTTTTGATTTTTACATATATCAAAACATCACATTTTACTCATAAGTGTATACAATTATGATTTATCAATTCATACTAATAAAAACAAACAGGCCTTGTGCGGTTGCTCATGCCTGTAGTCCCAGCACTTTGGGAGGCCCAGGTGGGTGGATCATGAGGTCAGGAGATTGACACCATCCTGGCTAACACCGTGAAACCCCGTTGAGAGATGACAATGTGCTAGCAGCCCTCGCTCACTGTGGGCACCTCCTCAGGCCAAGGCGTCCACTCTGGCCGCACTTGAGGAACACTTCAGCCTGCAGCTGCACTGTGGGAGCCCCTCTCTGGGCTGGCTGAGGCTGGAACCGGCTCCCTCTGCTTGTAGGGAGGTGAGGAGGGAGAGGCTCGGGTGGGAACCGGGGCTGCGCAGCGCTCGCAGACCAGCTGGAGTTCTGGGTGGGTGCAGGCTCCACGGGCCCCACACTCAGCGCGGCAGGCCGGCACAGCCAGCCCCTGGCAGCGAGAGGCTTAGCACCTGGGCCAACAGGGGTGGAGGGGATGCCAGGTTCCCCAGCAGTGCCAGCCCGCCAGTGCTGTGCTCAAATTCTCACCAGGCCTCTGCTGCCTCCCCTTGGTGCAGGGCTCAGGACCTGCAGCCCACCAAGCCTGAGCTCCCCCACGGTGGGCTCCAGCATGGCTGGAGCCTCCCCGACGGGTGCCACCCCCTGCTCTGTGGCACCCGGTCCCATCAACCGCCCAAGGGCTGAGGAGTGCGGGTGCACGGTGTGGGATTGGTGGGCAGCAGGGGATCCACTAGGCGAAGCCAGCTGGGCTCCTGAGTTTTTGATGGGGACTTGGAGAACTTTTATGTCTAGCTGGAGGATTGTATATGCACCAATCAGCACTCTGTGTTTAGCTCAAGGTTTGTAAATGCACCAATCAGTGCTCTGTGTCTAGCTAATCTAGTGGGGACTTGGAGAACTTTTGCGTCTAGCTAAAGGATTGTGAATGCACCAATCAGCACTCTGTCTAGCTCAAGGTTTGTAAACGTGCCAATCAGTGCTCTGTGTCTAGCTAATCTAGTGGGGACTGGGAGAACTTCTATGTCTAGCCAGAGGATTGTATATGTACCAATCAGCACTGTGTCTAGCTCAGGTTTTGTGGATGCACCAATCAGCACTGTGTATCTAGGAAATCTGGTGGGGACTGGGAGAACTTTTATGTCTAGCTAGAGGATTGTAAATGCACCAATCAGCACTCTGTGTCTAGCTCAGGGATTGTAAACACACCAATCAGCACCCTCTCAAAACAGACCAATCAACTCTCTATAAAATGGACCAATCATCAGGATGTGGGTGGGGTCAGATAAGGGAATAAAAGCAGGCTGCCTGAGCCCGCAGTGGCAACCGGGTCTGGTCCCCTTCCACATTGTGGAAGCTTTGTTCTTTTACTCTTTGCAATAAATCTTGCTGCTGCTCACTCTTTGGGTCTGCACTGCCCTTAAGAGCTATGTCCTTAAGAGCTGTAACAGTCACCAGGAAGGTCTGCAGTTTCACTCCTGAGGCCAGCGACACCACGAACCCACCAGGAGGAATGAGCAACTCCGGATGGGAGGAACGAGCAACTCCGGACGGGAGGAATGAACAACTCCGGACACACCATCTTTTAAGAACTGTAACACTCACCGTGAGGGTCTGCAGCTTCATTCTTGAAGTCAGCGAGACCAAGAACCCACCAATTCTGGACACACTGTCTCTACTAAAAACACAAAAACAAAATTAGCCAGGTGCGGTGGCGGGTGCCTGTAGTCCCAGCTACTCGGGAGGCTGAGGCGGGAGAATGGCGGGAACCCGGGAGGCAGAGCTTGCAGTGAGCCGAGATCACGCCACTGCACTCCAGCCTGGGCGACAGAGCGAGACTCCATCTCAAAAAAAACAAAAACAAAACAAACAAACAAAAAAAACATAAAGGAGTCCTCACTTGATGATAATGATGACAGCTTATATATTTAGAGCATATATGAAATACTAGGTACTTTCCTAATCCTTATAAACACATTTTCTTATGACGTAACCTGAAGTAGGTTCCAACATCTCATAACATCTCTTCATCTTGTTGATTAAAAAACCGTAAGTTCAGAGTGGTTACATAAGCTTCCCAATATCTCAGTGTAAATCTGTAGCAGAGTTGGGATTCCCATTCAGTTCTATCTTGACTCCAGGGTCAGAATTCATAATCACTTCCATATTGCTACAGTTGAATAAGAACTGAGTATTTTGGGCTGGGCATGGTGGCTCATGCCTGTAATCCCAGCACTTTGGGAGGCTGAGGCAGGCGGATCACCTGAGGTCAGGAGTTCAATACCAGCCTGGCCAGTGTGGCGAAACCCCATCTCTACTAAAAGTAGAAAAATTAGCCAGGTGTGGTGGCAGGTGCCTGTAATCCCAGCTACTCAGGAGGCTGAGGCAGGAGAATCGCTTGAACCCGGGAGGTGGAGGTTGCAGTGAGCCGAGATCGCACTACTGCACTGCAGCCTGGGTGGCAAGAGCGAGACTCCATCAGAAAAGAAAAACCTGAATATTTTGAACCTTAAGTGAAAGGAGTTACATAAGTAGGCTTCAAAGAATGCACCCACCAGAGTGATATCAGAGCGACTATTTGCAGTGAAGTACTAATAGGGACTTTGTGTATGACAGTCTGATATTAGCAGCAGGCAATTGTGCTGTAGTGCTTTCAGCTGGTATTGCAGAAAAAAAAATCACACTTGGCTGTAAGTAAGCTGTTGATTGCTTACATGGGTTTCTGTGGCATGCCAGCTCTCCCTGCCACCTACTCTTCCTTATCAAAGAGCCAGGAGTTCTAAGTGAGGTGAGAATCCCACTTGACAAGCAGGCATAAACCATTTGAGGAAAATACAAATTAAAAGGCTCCAAGACAGAAATAGGAGCATTAGCAGCAGGAAGTGTCTTGGGGATACATTGTGTCAGATTACATCCAGGAGTTGGGAGAATAAGTGAGTCATAGCCTCCCAGTGGATAAGCCCTGTTGTGTCAGTAGCTGGGCAGCCTCAGAAGCTGTATTAGCTATTTAAAGTTGCCAGAACTGCTGTGAATGCCCCCAAGCTAGCATCTGCTTAGTAACATCCTTGAATTATGCGCAGTATGCCTATTTCTCAAGTAGCTTCAGCATTTCTCCTAGCTTCTGACCTGTGTCAAAGCATAGTGATAGAATTTTATTCATGTTTAAGGACAGTAATACAGAATAGTAAAGAACTAGAGGTATTTTGCTCAAGATCACCTAGCGAGTCAATCAATGAGCTAAAATTACAATGTTGAGCTCAAGGAACTTTTGGTCTGTGTAAAAATATGGAGCATAAATATAATGTCATTGCACACATTTGATCAATGTCTTGGCCAAGAAATCTCAGTTGTCAGAAACAGAAACCCTCTTAATTTAGTCCAAACAATAATTTAGTTTACCTGAAGGATACAAGGAATCTCATAGAACTTACAGCTACGAAGTACAGCTTTGTTCAGGTCAGGAGCAAAGGTTACCTTTCTGTATTTCTGGGACCTATTTCAGGGACCCTGTGGGCACTTAGCATTCTCTCTTCTTCCCCAACCCCCTCCTGCGCCCTCCTCCAACCCCTGAAGGTATTTTCTTTCATCTTTGCAGTTTCTTCTTTCTACCTTAGTATGTATTCATTCGATACTGAATCGTTGATTGATACTAAAATTTTGACAGCTGAGAGTATATTTTCAGCAACAAGATGAGTAACTTGGGCTTAAGGAGACTGATGAGAATAAAACTTAGATTTATTAAGGACCTTTCCAGTGAGCAGTCTGTGTCCTTTCTCAATGCAAAAATAAATAGTGTCCAATTCCAATTGTCCTGCAACACGTAATTTAGCTTTGATTAACTACTATAAATTGCTATCATCTTCTTAATCCTGTATGTATTTGGTATCAGGCTTTAATGCCTGTAAATTTAAATACTGGGGTACTCAATGAATTTCCAAAATAATACTCTACAGAATACATCATATTTCATTTAGAAGTTTTTAAAATAACTCCAGCTACTGTCTTTTATGTAATATATGAATTCTACACTTATCGTTTGGTTTTATAAATCGTATGCAGCATCATCAGTGGATTGGGAACATCTGTGTACCCCATGTGACATTTTACTTAGTGTGGATGAGGGGAAATCAACTGCAGCAAAATGATTTCTTTTGATTTCTAACAATTTCTTCTAGCCTTATCTGTAGGATACTTGACAAAAAAAGGATACAATATTTCTATCTATTTAAGATGTATATCACAGTCCACTTAACAGTTTGAGGAATGTTTTGGTAGTTTCTGTGACCTTGAGTAAGCTTTCCATTTCGAGCCTCAGTTTTTGCAACTACAACATGCAGACAGTAACACCTACCTCGCAGGATAATATGGATGAAATGACAGCATATTTAAAAGCACTTAACCAGTGCTTGGCACAGGAAGCACTCAGCAAATGTTCTTTTCTTATTTCCTGAAGCATTTAATATATTTAGGATTAAGCTATAGCAAAATGATAATTCTCTTTACTTACCTCTGGCATCTAGAATGCTCTTGGTGACTGGAATAAGTTTTAATTGTAATCAAAACTGAACAATTAATAGTGTAAACTTGCTGAGGGAAAAATAAGGAGGACATGCTTTCCAGAACCAATTAAAAATGATTTTAGATGATCTACTATTTCATATTCCCCACACCATTGCTTTTCCTATTAGCATGTATAAGTGAGAATTAATGGCAAATAATGGCAACACAAATCAGTACTAAAGTGCATAGTCATTTTTCATCATGCAGCTAAAACGGTATTATTAATGTCAATTTATTGGTTATATATAATGAACTACTATGCTGGAGTTTTGTAGAAATTATTTTGTATTCCAATATAGTTACTTGATCAAGGAGACTAAGTTCCTTTTATAAAATAGCAGAGGATGTCATGAATGAAGAAATATGGCTAGTCCGGTGCAGGGTGTGTATGCAGGAGCATGAGGTTTTCTCTCTCACAATTATGTGAGCCTCTGCAGAGTGTACTTTTTCCTGGCCTCCAGTTGTGGTTAGGTGCTACTGGTAGATTTATGAATTTGTCATAGTTATATCAAATATTTTAATCATTCTGAGCCTTTTCGCCTCATTCAAGTAAAACAGTTGTCTTCTCCAAATGAAGTATTGTAAATATTTATTTGCAGATTTTAATCAACCTATGACAGCCCTCTCATATGATAAAATGGTAACTTTGTAAGATTCGATGCCCCAGAGATACATCTGCACCATTTAATCAGCTGGCTGTGAGTCTACAGTAGAGTCAACTTAGTTTTTACAGATGGGCTTATTTTCTGATTGGAGAGAACCACGTACAGCTGTGTAATTATCACAACGTGTAATGCACAACATACATTATATATAGTGTATAATACTCCAGTGTTCATTTAGGAGTTCCTATCTGGAATTGGTCTTGTATCTGTTATAAACAATTGTAGTTTCTGATAGAAGTTATATAAACATGGAGGGATTTTTATTGGTATGATTTAAAACAAATCATTTTCTACCTTAAGACTGAGTCAAATCCAAACTAGCATGTGCTTCACTGAAATCGTGTATATATGATTTTGTTTTGTTTTGTTTTTAAGACAGAATCTCGCTCTGTCACCCATGCTGGAGTGCAGTGGCAGGATCTAGGCTCACTGCAAGCTCCGCCTTCCGAGTTCACGCCATTCTCCTGCCTCAGCCTCCCGAGTAGCTGGGACTACAGGCGCCCGCCACCACGCCCGGCTAATTTTTTGTATTTTTAGTAGAGACGGGGTTTCACCGTGTTAGCCAGAAAGGTCTCTATCTCCTGACCTCGTGATCCACCCGCCTCGGCCTCCCAAAGTGCTGGGATTAGGGTCGTGAGCCACCGCGCCTGGCCGTATATATGATTGTTTATTCACTAATTCCTTCACTTGCTGAACAGATATTTTGGAGTTTCTACCAAATTCTAAGTATTGTGCAGTATACTGTTAAGCACAACCTTGTTTCAAAGGAAGTAGTAGTCAAAGCAGAGTGAAAACCAGATGAACAGATTATTCATCTTAATCTACAGACTTAGAAGGAAAAAACTACCACGCATTATATGCCAGATCTTCTCATAAGCACTTTTACATATTTTATGTCATATGAACAGATTATGACTATTTATTGTGATTAGACCTGTGTTATTTGAAGCATGAAGTAAATGGAAAACGTCACAGGAGAGGTGACATTGGAACAGGATGGTAAAGAGTAGGAGATTGCAAGAGAAATCTATTCTGTTTGAGAACTTCTAAACAGAAGGTCAATTTGAGCATAAATTAATGATTAATTTTTATTCCCTTATTTTTAGCAGTAAAAAAAATATTTTACTATTCAGTTTAAAAATGTCTCTGGAATCCTTAGGGTTTTCCTCTTGCTCCCCCCACCCCTTAAACAATTCTATTTCATCTTTCAGTGAACTGGAAATACTGAAAAAATATAATTTTGTCCATATTTCAGTCTTCTATAATATGTTTGCCCAATGAAATATGAACACAATATTGCATAATACTGAAAACTGGCTGTATTAGTCCATTTTCATGCTGCTATAAAGAACTTCCCGAGACTGGGTAATTTATAAAGGAAAGAGGCTTAATTAACTCACAGTTCAGCATGGCTGGGGAGGCCTCAGGAAACTTGAAATCATGCACGTAGGCTAAGGGGAAGCAAGGAACCTTCTTCACAGGGAAGCAGGAAGGAGAATTCCCAAGCAAAGGGGGAAGAGCCCCTTATAAAACCATTAGATCTCGTGAGAACTCTCTCACTATCCGGAGAACAGCATGGGGAAAACCACCCCCATGATTCAGCTACCTTCACACGGTCTCTCCCTTGACACATGGGGATTATGGGGATTACAATTCAGGATGAGATTTAGGTGGGGACACAGATCCTTACCATATCACTGGGATTTAAAAAATTTGTAAATGCTCATCATTTACCTGTCTGAAAGAGTGGTGTGGGGTTCAGGATTTCCTCTAGTGTAATGAGTCAGAATACTGATTGTTATAAATGTTCACTGTGGCTCTTTTGTGGGTATTGCACAATGTATTGTTGCTTTTCTTAAGCAGTTCATAAAGTAAGTAAGGAAGTGACTTGAATCATGGTCATGATATAAATTGTATTAGACAATACATGATGAGATGCTAAATTCTTAAAGGAGGAGAGATTCTTCTTTAATCTTAATAGCATTTTCTCTGTATCTCCTTCCTAGAACATAACTCTATGTGTGTACCTGTATTAACCTCACCCACCTTGGTTTGCAACTCACTGAGCACAAGGAATTTGTATTAATACAGTTGTTCTAATTCAGTGCTTTTCAACCAGGGGCAATTTTGTCCCTCAGGAGATACTTGGTAGTGTCTGGAGACATTTTTAGTTGTCAACACTGGAGGATAGGTACTATTTTGTAACCAGTGGGTAGCTGCCAGGTATGCTGCTAAGCATCCCACAATGCAGAAGATGGCCTGTACAAGAATCATCTGGCCAAAGATGTCAAGTGTCAAGGTTGAGAAACCCTGCTCTGTACTATACCCTGGGGTCATTCTGTGACTTTGGCATTGTTAGCTGATACATTCAGCCCACACTAAAAAGGAGAAATTGATTACCTAATGTGTTTATCCAACTGTATTGGAATAAGAGCTGAGTGATTAGGCTGGAAATTACATGTTCTGCTGCTATAAAAAAATTTTACTTTTATAAAATAAAAATATTTTCTACCTAAAAAAGCTGAAGAAATAACTTCTCTTGTACTATTGTGTGGCCGTAGCATTAGTGACTTCATTCAGTGTGTAGACATTGAGCAGTGAGCTTATTGATAGGCCCTGCGAATCTGTGAGGGAGCAGGATAGACACATTGTTCTCATTAGCTCTGTAATTCCACAGGATCTTAGACAGATGTGAAACAAATAATTACTTAAATACATATTAAAATTTTAATATAGATACGTGATTTATGGTCAGCAGAAACACAGAAACTATAGAAAGACCTGAGTTGGAGGGATCTAGTAAAAGTTCCATTTAAGTAGAAAAAAGGAGGTATAAGAGTTGACCAGGTTGATTAAGCATTCCAGGGAGTGGGACCAGCATAGGCATGAACTTGGTGCATTCAAAAAACTGTAAGGAACCAAGTATGACTAAGTGCAGCAGTTAATGAGAGTGGCTTGAGAATGAGGCAGGGCCCAGATCTATCAGGGGTCCCTATATTCCATGTAAAGGATTTCCAACTTTATTCTAACAACAAAAGAAGGAGTTTTCCCAGCTCTGGCAAGATGGTGGTGGCCGTGGTGCTGGCAGCTGGGTTGTGCCCTCTGCAGAGCCATGGCGGCCCCAGGGCTGCGTGGCACACATCTGAGGAGCTGTGGGTGTGACTGGTGGGAATGAAATGACCAAGGCCCAGCGGGCAATTCCTGGGGGTGTAGCCCCAACCATCTCCTGTGGGATCCTGGACCATCGCCTCCCAGCCTGCATCCTATATGAGGACTAGCAGTGTCTTGTGTTCCCTGAGGTGGCTCCCTAGGCTCCTGTGCACTTTCCGGTCATTCCTAAGAAGCCCATTCCTCGGATTAACCAGGCTGAAGAAGAAGACAGCAGCTTCTTGGACACCTACTCCTTGTGTGTAAGAAGATAGCAAGGGCTGAGGGCCTAGGAGATGGATACCAACTTGAGATCAATGATGAGAAGCTGGGTGAACAATCCGTAAATTACCTGCACATTCACTTACTTGGGAGCTGACAGCTCCAGTGGCCTCCAGCTTTAACCTTTGAACTGACCGAGGACCCTAGACCTGGGTGCTTGGATGGGAAAGAGAAAAAGGGAAGCTATGATGTTAATAAAACTGCTCTCTCCCAAAAAACAATCAATCAGTCAATACACACATAAATAATAAAAATGGGAAGACTTTTAAGGAGAACAACTATTATAAGATTCTCACATAAAGCCTAAATAAAGCAATTGAAGAACATTACAGACTGTTTTTTTTCCTTTTTCTTTATATTTTCTTATTTTTCATGTATCTGCTGAGACAATGTTCCAGGTTTCTACAGGAGGATCTTATGATCCATTAATTGGATTGAATTATTGTAGGGATCTATATCTGAACCGGTCAAAGCCTGGCTGATTCTCTTATGTGGTAAAATGTCAAAGTATCTTCATACTGCACCTCTCCATTAGTAAGCCAAGTTTTTAGCACCTTGTGGTAAAATATTTTTCAGTGTTACTAAAGAAAATAAACTAGTATTTTTCGGAGGGAAGTAACATTCATTGGTTGTTTACCAAGTGCCAGGACTAGGCTATGCCTGTCACCTCTCTTCTTCCTCTAAAGCAGGTGTTTTGTTTTTCATAAAGATTAGAAAACCAGGTCTCAGAAATTCTAAAATGCCCTACTAGGTTAAGACTACAATTAGTAATTGGTAAACATGCTGTTAGAACTAATCTTTCTGACTCCCAAGACTGCAACTTTTCTCTCTGCAACATGGAGGAGCTAGGTCATTTATATGTCTCGTTTTTAAGCTATATAACAACCATGTGAGGTAGACATTATTATTCACATATTTTATATGTGTAGAATCTCTATCTAGGGTGTCTCAGTTAGTAATTCCTGGGAGCTGCAGTTTAGATCCAGATTTACCTGACTCTGGAAACTCTTTTCTTTTCACTGCACTCTGATACTGTCTACAAAAATTACCAAAGTCTAACATCTTTCCTCCTTTTATAGACTTTCATGAAGATAGAGAATAACTGGTCAGCATCCTCTTCAAAGTGGCTTTCTGTATAATTTAAAGTAATCTTCAAGGTGGTATTGATAGCAAGCTTCATAAAGCATGGACTGTAGTAATTCTGCCAAAGACTGAAACAATAAATAGTAAGGTAACATATAATCTATAGCCATAATGTAGGTGATTTCCTACAAATAGAAAATAAATAATGCCTATTGCATATTTCCAGTTATATGATCTCTTCTTAACAATCATTGAAGAATAGAATATTTATAACAGACTAGGCAACTTTATGTTTCAGCCATCTAAGAGCTAGAGCTTTGCCTGGATATAGTGCTATAATATTTCAATATGACTCCTTAACCTTGTCTAGTTGGAGGTTTGGTTTGGGGGTGGGCAACATGGTATATTTCAATTAAATTAACTTTGGAAATCATACAGTGCTAGATTTGAACTCTACTGCTGAAACCAGATGGCAGTACAACTTTAACCCTCTGATTCGCTGAGACATTTTTTATTAAATGGAAATAATATTTATCTCAGAGTTGTTGTCTGGACATTTATAAGGTGCCTAGCAGAGTATTAGATATAAATTCATTAAATTGGAAAGTTCCAACATAGTCATCATCATAGTTGCTGCACTTGCTGTTTTTATTCTATTTTGTTGTTAATCTTTCTATTTCCAAGGACCCCTAAGGGTTGGCACAGCAGGGAGAAAAGGGTCCTACTGGAATCTTTGGAAGTGTTGACAATAGAATTTCCTTTAACAAACCTCTCAAATGTTAGCTGAGGTTAGATCATTTCAAACGAACCTTCTGGCATTTGTTGACAATAGAGCCATTCTAGATCTCTTTTAATCTAGTTGAGTCCCCGGAGAACAGTTAAATAGTTATAGTGCAGGCCTTGCATATGAAGCAAATAAAGTCAATGGATACTTTATTGCACTGAATTGGGAAATTACAAGTAAAAGGAAAAAAATTATATCAAATGTGGCCCAATGAATCTAGTTTCCTGGTAATTGAAAGCACTTATTAGTGATTCCAACAAAGTTAAGGGAAAAAATTCTATTGTTAAAAAGAGACACCTCTCTATGGTGAATCTAGGCCATTGCCATGACAATATCAAGTCTTGTCATTTCTTTATTTTACTTTTTGTTCTCTCTGAAATATACTGTTTTCATAGTCCACAAGATAATATTAATAATAGTGCAATTTGGCTTTGTATTGGAGACATTTTTCAAAGCATTTATTTATCCGTTGGGGATAAGGAAGTTACAATACAATACTTTATATTTCGTGTGTATTTCACCTGGTAACTTAAGTACGTTTCTAAATTTTCAATTTTGGAAACTCCTATGGTTGTTCTTTGGTTTAATTTTTTTTTATGATGACAGAAAAGACTGTAATGTGATTTGAAGCCCTTGTAACGAGTACAGGTAATAATGTATCCAGGATCTCTTTTCTTCTCCTCAATGCCAAGTTACCTTACTTGGTTCAGCCTGACAGTTTCTTTCATCTGCACTCCCTGCGTAGTTCCTACGTTTAACCTGCCTGAAACACAGCTCCTCTCAGTCCCTCATGTGGGCAAAAGTCAGCCCCATTCTCTGGAGTAATGAGTTTGATCTTGACATTCAGCATGCTTCATGATTTGTCCTCAACTTGACTTTCTAATTTCTGAATGAACATGTTTCCCATTACTTTCCAGGCCCAGTCAAATTAATCTTAATGATTTTGAATTACATTGAACCCAAATTTATCTTTCCAAACTCTGTTCTACCCAGTTAATAATAAAGGAACAAGGAATTGGGGAAATGCAAAGAGAGAAAAAGTGGGAGAAAGAGACAATAGAATGTACATATATTTCTTTCTTACGTTCCGCTGGTGATGCTTCTTGCCAAAGTGAGGCTGAGATGAGATGTGAGATTCCCTTCTCCAAGTTCCCATATGCCTCTTTTGTGTGAATATCTTGCAAATCTCAGTGTGATTCTTGAGTTTAAATAAAAAAAAAAAATTATACCATGTTGTCCCTAAATACAAGTCAAAAGTCATCCACATATAGTGCTGAATTTAAAAACAGTGACCTATTTCAATGTTAGGAAAAAATAAAACAAAACATAAACACAAAACACAGAAATCTGTCTATGTTGGGCTTGATGAAAAGAGGGTAAAATGTTTTATTTTTGTTTTTGGTTCTGCCTCAAATACTGTTTTCCTAGTCTACAAAATTATATTAACAATGGAGCAATATAACTTTGCATTGTAGACATTTTTCAAAGCATTTATTTATCCTTTGGGGGTAAGGAAGTTACAATACAATATTTTATCCATACCCAACATGGCAACTGCGTAATGAATTTGGGTAATTTTGATTACATGATATTTTCAGCTTGTTCTTTGAACCTTAGCTCTCAATTATACTGCTTTCTCTACTGGCAGCCTGTCAATGTTTGGAAAGCCTCTTCATTTCTTGGTTATTTCAATTTCCAAAAAGTGAATTTATACAGGTAGAAAAAAGTACATTTTCACGTTTTAATTAACTGAGAATCCAGGAAACTAAATTCATCAAATAATGTTGTCAGTTTCATATAAGTAAAGTCTTTTTATAAGTCATCCACAAAATTTTAAACATCAGGACCTAAATTCTGGGATTCTGATTTAAAACTTATGCCCATTTCATTCATGATAATACTTTTCTAATTACAATTTTCCTCTTTGTTAAAAAATAAGGCTGGACGCAGTGGCTCACACCTGTAATCCCAGCACTTTGGGAGGCCGAGGCGGGCGGATCATGAGGTCAGGAGATCGAGACCATCCTGGCTAACATGGTGAAACCCCGTCTCCACTAAAAATACAAAAAATTAGCCAGGCATGGTGGCGGGTGCCTGTAGTCCCAGCTACTCGGGAAACTGAGGCAGGAGAATCACTTGAACCCGGGAGGCGGAGCTTGCAGTGAGCCGAGGTTGCGCCACTGCGCTCCAGCCTGGGTGACAAAGTGAGACTGTCTCAAAAAAAAAAAAATAATAATAATAATAAATAAATAAATAAATAAAGGAAGTGGAAAAAAATCTACCAAACCTTGGATTCAAAGTCCATTTCTTTCAGAGATTTTATTGTAAGCATTATCTTATTGACTATGTTCACATAACTTTAAGAGCTAAAAGAATACCATGTTTAATATGTTGCACTCAAACAATTTTAACTAAAAATATTCATGCTTAGTTACAGTGTGTAGAAACCCAAAATATTAAGGATATATGTACTTTGTGGGATGATCCTCTGATTTAATATATGTGGTCTCTTCAATCTCCCTATATTGAACCTTCATTTTCTAATATTTATTGTGCAGTTCTCTCTCTGTGGTGTGTGTATGTGTGTGTGTGTATGAGTACAGAAATGGTATATAATAAAAAGCAGTTTCTAGCATAAACAACAAAATGAAAAAACCACACAAAATTGCAGAAAAAACACTAATCTACAGAAGAAAAAAATGCTGGACCTCTAAAAGTGAACTATTTATTACTCTTGAGAAAAGCTTATCAAATGAGACTTGCAATATATATAAGTTGCTTTTCCAGATTTTATTTTAAAAATACAAAGGCAAATTACTAGTGCTGTATTTGTAAGATTAAACTGCCCACTCCCCGATCAGATTTTTGGATTATTTACATGAAACGAAAAACACAAACCACCCTTGAAAATACGAAAATCTTAATTATAGTTACGGTGTACAGTGGATAAGTGAAGTTAGAATATTTTTCTACTGATGGAAAAATGTCACTTGGCTTTGAGATGAGTCTTTTTTTTATTTTTATTTTTTGAGACAGAGTTTTGCTCTTGTTGCCCAGGCTAGAGTACAATGGCACAATCTCGGCTCACTGCAACCTCCTCCTCCTGGATTCAAGTGATTCTCCTGCCTCAGCCTCCCGAGTAGCTGGGATTGCAGACACATACCACCACACCCAGCTAATTTTTGTAATTTTAGTAGAGACAGGGGTTTCACCATGTTTACCAGGCTGTTCTCGAACTCCTGACCTCAGGCAATCCACCTGCCTGGGCCTCCCAAAGTGCTGGGATTACAGGCGTGAGCCATTGCACCTGGCATCTTTTTAACACAGGGAGAGAATCCATTGAAACTTTTTTTTCTCTGTAACTCCTAACAACGTTCCGACTATTTCAGCCTTTAACCATTTGGCCCTACTGAGTGTCATTAGATTGGCCTCAGGATCCGTAAGTACTATTATTTTTCTATTGAGCTTACCTCTACATTTATTTAAGCATGAACCTTCTCAGTGGTTCACTATAGCTTTACAATTCAGCACTTTATCCAAATACAGCTAGAAAACTTCTTTTTTTTTTTTTTTTTTTGAGATGGAGTCTCGCCCTGTCGCCCAGGCTGGAGTGCAGTGGTGCAATCTCCGCTCACTGCAAGCTCCGCCTCCCGGGTTCATGCCATTCTCCTGCCTCAGCCTCCCGAGTAGCTGGGACTACAGGCGCCCGCCACCATGCCCGGCTAATTTTTTGTATTTTTAGTAGAGACGGGGTTTCATCGTGTTAGCCAGGATGGTCTCGATCTCCCGACCTCGTGATCCGCCCACCTCGGCCTCCCAAAGTGCTGGGATTACAGGCGTGAGCCACAGAGCCCGGCCTCTTTTTTTTGTTTTAACCTCTCATTTCAAGGCTTCTCTTTCATCTGTGTTTTAGTTAGTCTGAGTTTATATGTGGCTGTGTCTAGCCATTTACGTAGGTCAATTGGACTCAAACCCATCTTTCACTTGAACCTGCCTTTCTTTACCTATCCTATGTGCAAGTTCTCTTGCTATTTATTTTGACACCCCACAAATTTATCGAGGTTAATAGACTACTAATTCCAAAGCATTTCTAAATCAGATTGAGTCTGTTCTCTCAGATCTGTGAATACCTATTAGGGATGGTATTTGAGATAAAAATATGAATAAACCAGACCCTTCACATTTTCTTAAATAATAAAAAAAAACTGAGCAGAAGTGCAAGACTATAAAATCTCTGACTGCATTAGGAGATCACTATTGCAGTGTTCAAGTGTATGGTTGTGACTACAAAGCAAGAAAATAAGTTTTCTTCTCTGGTAACTTACAGCCACATCTCAAGCATTGTAAAGAAGTGAAGAGACAGCCACATCTCAAGCATTGTAAAGAAGTGAAGAGGGAAATGATAACGTAAAATTGGATGGTGAATTAAACTTTCATTGTGTGTTGAGCTAATCCTAAGGCTAAAGCACAGAAACATGTCCATAAAAATTGTGATTTTTTTTTTTGAGATGGAGTCTCACTCTGTTGCCCAGGTTGGAGTGCAGTGGCAAGATCTCGGCTCACTGCAACCTCCGCCTCCCAAGTTCAAGTGATTCTCCTGCCTCAGCTCCAGAGTAGCTGGGATTACAGGCACCTGCCACCATGCCTGGCTATTTTTTTCTATTTTTAGTAGAGACACAGTTTAACCATGTTGGCCAGGCTGGTCTCGAACTCCTGACCTCGTGATCTGCTCACCTCAGCCTCCCAAAGTGCTGGGATTACAGGCGTGAGCCACCACACCCAGCCCCAAAATTGTGATTTTTATTGGTTATAAGACCTAGGCATTGTCCCTGTTTTTGAGTTTTGGAAAGCTAACATTTTAAACTCCTGTTCACAAAGCAGGTGAGAATAGGACTTTCCCCTCTCACTGTGCTAATCATATTACTATCGTTGGTCTTGTATCCATTTTTAAAACATCATAGCCATTATTATTTTGCAGCCTGTATTATTTATTCTAAGTATTAAGTGACAGATATCGATATGAAGAGCAAGAGGCTCTCCAAGGAAGCCTCATTTGTACAAAGATTAGCAAGAGGTTGCAGCAATTATGAAAGTTGCCAGAAATCACAAATGTTCCTAATTTTAGGGAGAACAGGATGCCCCCCATCACACATAATGGCTTTATCATCAGGATTTGAGCCCATGCAGCAGAATATCCAGGTTCTCTTAGAAACCAGATGCTTCCTTCCTCCTGCTTGGAAATTAGAAATATATTTACATCTTCAAGAATGCGCGAGGTTCTTCTCTGAAGCAGAGGCCTGCATTGCATCTAATTGTAGAAATTACAAAACTTGTCAGAAAGTTAAAAAAATAAAAGAAATACTAACAGTTGCATTGATTTAGAACCAGCTTCCTTTCTTTTATCCACCCTGATAGAGTAGTGCTTTAATTATTTCTCTTAACTAAAATGATACTTCCCTCTTGAGAATGTCTGGGCCTGTTTATACTGTCACCATCCTTTTGATACACAATTGTCCATATTGATACTCTGTTTTTACCATTAATTTTCCAAAGAGCCTCTGAATTCATTGATAGTGCAGGAAACACAGCCTTGCCAACGAAGTACCCAGCCCTGGTAAACTGAGTCCCGACACCACTTTTAGTTCCAAAATTTGGGGAAAAAATATTATTTTGCTTTCACATTCTCTCTGCTCTCTTTAATACACACAACTGAATTCACAGCCTGAGGCCAGCAGAGAGCTTAGTTATCCACATCTAAAGGCCCCGTGTCACAAAATTTATCTCTGATATTTAATATCTTTAAAAGCACTTAATAC
Source organism: Gorilla gorilla gorilla (assembly GCF_029281585.2). Taxonomy (NCBI): domain Eukaryota; kingdom Metazoa; phylum Chordata; class Mammalia; order Primates; family Hominidae; genus Gorilla; species Gorilla gorilla. The sequence goes on from NC_086017.1 coordinate 12,157,906, forward strand.
AAGCCCAGTGTTAGCTATTCTGTAGTATGCCTGAATCCATTAAAATGAAAAAAGCTCAGTAATGATATTATGTTGAAGAGAAATGTTTTATAACTGTCATACTTTGGTTTTCCTGAAATCATAAAATGGTCATGAAAATGACTAACAAAAAAACTGGGTTAGAGTGTACCAGAGTACCATAGTCAAGTATAATGACATCCGAAAGAATGAAATGAGCATGGATAGAGGAGGGAGAGGTGACAGAGTAATGAATTGCCCCCTACTGATTTTGTTCCTGTTTGATCTGACAACATTGGAATGACGGCTGCTTAATGAGACAGTTTGATTCAAATGATTTGCATATTTTTCACCAGAAAAAGTGGTTTGTAGTTTATGGAATGAGTCTCTTATTCTAAATATGGTGCTAATTTCAAGTACAGGTATCCTCTGATATTTTGTGTAAGTGAATGTGTTACTTATTGTTAAGCAGTATTGATGAATTTTTATTATAGATCCAAAAAATGATATAATTTTAGAGATTTATCCCAATTTCTATCAACAAGGAGGTGAATATATACCAGTTTTTCAAATTACATGGTGCATCCCCCCACCTCGCTCTTCTGGTGGAAGATTAGGCATGCAGTTTTGAAGACCCAATCAATCTGTTTATAGTGTTAAGTTTCACTATCCTCCACCTGAAAAGCGTGATTTAAAAGCACCAAACTAAGTATAGCAAAGTTGTTGCATTGCTTGGCAATTTCATAATTTCAGGTTTATATCGAGTGAGAATTACAATGTAAAGGTCTTTACTTGTTTTGGGCTATAATTTGAGATGGAAGTGGGAGAATGTGTAGAATGGTTGTTGATCATATATCCCAGATGCTGCATTTGTGGGAGAATGGATTGATACCCAGAGGTTCCTTCTAACATAGTTCATCAAGCCAGCCAGAAATTTAAGTTAACCTTGATATCCCCTGAGGTTAGGTTCCCACTGCACTTGGAGTAAAGACTAGCATTCTTTTTGTGGCTCATACATGCCACTGTGCCATTCACCTCTTTCTTTTGTAGCACTTATTCAAGGTACTTACTGCCTTTTTAAAGTTTGCTCATCTGTCACCTTTCAATACAATTTACCTTTAACACCCTGTTTAAAATTACAAACCCCAACCCCAGTGCTCTGGCTCACATTTGCCCTTCACTTTTTCCTTTTTTCCTCTAGCATTTATCTTTGCATCTGTCTCAGCATCTTGGAATATGATCTCAAAGAGCACCCGATTTTGTCCATATCGTACAAAGATGTAACTCAAATGTTTATAATAGTGCTTTGTACATAGTAGGTTCTCAGAATAACATTTGTTGAATGAGTGGTTGTTTTTGTATTTCTTTTGTTATTTAATTTTTGTTCCTCCGCTAGATTCGTGTTCAGGATTATATCCCCAGTGCCTTTCACTTATTTTTCATGTAACATATATTTTTGAATGAATGAATCAATCAAGAAAAAGGTTCTGGAATAATTTTAATATTTACCTGTCTGTTAAAATATTCTCACTAGACCTGTTAGAAACTCAAAGCTAAGTTGATGCTGATGTGATTTCTATTCAATAATTTCCTCTGGCAGGCAATGATTGGGAAACATGCTAAATAATCAGCGCATGTAGTTGTGCTGTTTAAAATACAGCAGTTGGCCAAGTTCTGTAAGTATACAAATATATTTTCAGTAGATGAGTTAAAACCAGCATCTGATTACTTTGTGCTGTTTGGCTTAGATAGAAACAATTTCATCTCATTTAAATAAACAGTCATCATATTTTTCATATAAATGATGATATAAGCTCTGGTAATAAGGGCTTATGTTATTGCTTAGAATAGGAAAGTTGCATAAATGTGATCACTCTCACAATAATCTTTTGTTACATCCTGGGGAGGGGGTAATGACAAGCACTTGCAGTGGCTCTATTTATTTATTTATTCATTTTTATTGAGGGCATATGCTTCAGAGGCTTAAAACTTAAAAGATTGAAGCAGTATTATAAAGGAGACATAAATGGCTTTTAATGCTTGCTGAAAGCAGATAAACTTAAAGACTTATTAACATTGTGGCTAGGAATATGTGATAGAATGTAGCATCCAAAGGGCAATAAAATATAAATATACTTCTAATTTGTATATTCTTCCTTGTTTAACATAGGATGTGACACATTCAGTGCTACAAGCTGATTGTCTGTGTCCATATAGGAAGTATACACATTGTTCTAAAACTATAAATCAGGGACATAGATGAAATTTGACACCAGGTTCCAATCCCTAATGTCCTCTGAAAAATGTGAATTTATAAAGGAAAGCAATGTTTCCAAGTAAATTCATTGTCTTTTGGGGCTGGCTAGCTGGATTTTAGAGCCTGACAGGAATGTTTTTATTTCTTCAGCTCTAGAAAAGGAAAAGAGGAAGGAGGCAGTAGAAAAACCAATTGAGTGAGAGTCAGAAGATGTGGGATCTAGTGGTAGGTGGGCTGTAATAAATTGTTTGACTTAGGCCAGGTGTGGTGGCTCACACCTATAATTTCAGCACTTTGGGAGGCTGAGGTGGGCGGATCACTGGAGGCCAGTTTGAGACCAGCCTGGCCAACATGGTGAAATCCCATCTCTACTAAAAATACAAAAATTAGCCAGGCATGGTGGCGTGCACCTGTAGTCCCAGTTACTTGGGAGGCTGAGGCACAAGAATCACTTGAATCTGGGAGGCTGAGGTTGCAATGAGCCAAGATCTCACCACTGCACCCCATCCTGGGCAACACAGTAAGACTCTGTCTCAAAAATCATAATAAAATAAAATAAATAGATTGACCTGAAAAGGGCTTTGTTTCTAATCCCCCTGGGGTTCCCAAAACTTTTTAAGGTAGGGAAGAAAACTGGGGTTAGACCAATTAATCTCAAAGTTTCATCCAGCAATTACAGATTCAGTGATGACTGTTGTTCTTTAGTTAACCTCAGAAAATCTGTGAGGTAGGCCCCACATGGGTTAAGCACAGTTGCACTCCTTGGGCAGGAGGAGGTAATGGCTGTTTAAAGACCTAGAGATTAATGAAATAATTACTCTGCCTGCACCTCTTTTCTCATCCCTAAAAGGGAGGACTGCTTTTCTATACTTCCCAGGAATGCAGTGAATCAAGTACGTACAAATGTGTTGTTGTTGAACGCTGAAAGCCAAGGTAATAATTAGAAAGTATGGATGTCACAATTATTTTATAAACACTCTTTAAATGGATACATGAGTTAGTGTTTGCTTGATGTTGTGAAGCAAGCTGTAGTTTTTGTCTACTCTTCACCCCACCTAAGAATCTAGTTTTCAGCATTAGGCAAATGCTTCTGGTACAAGCATGTATTAAAATTTAAAATCTGTTAATGGGTTTTAAGTAGGATCTTGATGTTTGGCGGAAGTATCAATAATATTGGCGCCTAAAATAAATATTAAGTTGTAATTTTAAAGCTTTTATTGTCATATTTGGACAGATAGATTCTGTGCAGATACAGTATGTGGAAGCATTTTAAGGAATTTCAGTTCTAGAAAAGCTCTTTAAAGGTCAACCTAATTAAGGCAATGTTTTTGAGCCAGTACAAAGTAGATGCAATTATTGGAAATTCATTGCAACAGCACGGAATGGCATTTCACTTACAGTTTAAACTTTTTATGGTTAATTTAGAAAGCAAAAATCATCTTTTTTGGGGGGTTCCTGATCTCTGACTGAAATGACATTTTAATCAATAATAATGATTTCTTTGTTAGGATTAGGAGAACTTTTGTTCTCCGGGATACATGGCAGGAATATTTAGCAGCTCTATTTTAGAACCCCTAAAGAAGATGGTTCTTTTGTAATGCAAGTGCTGATCTAACTCAGTAAAGGAAATGGGCTTCTCACATAGAACGTGATGTTCATGGACATTTATTTACCATTGTCTGTCCATAGATTGTGGAATGAATTGGCTTGTGTGGAAAATACAGAATTACCTATCCCTGGATCCCAGACAGAGTTTTGGATAGTACAGGTTGTCTCTGCAAGGAAGGTTACCCAGCTCCCTTAAAATCATTCTATAGGAAGTTCCCCTCCATGCTTCTTCATGCAGTTTAACTCTAATACCTAAAAAGAAGAGTTGTTCTTTTCCCTTGATGTCTCATCCTCTGTGTATATTAAGAGTTTAACTTAAAAATGTTACCCATTTCATTAGATTGCTTGAGAATGATCTGTAACTACCCCGTATACTTCACAGACTAGGTCCTCAGAAATCCTCTGCGTTTTCACATAAACTAAAAATCTCCAGTGGTGGTGTTCACTTGTCTTTCATCTATGTGTGAAGTAGGGACATCATGCATTCCTGATGGACCTCACTAATGTGGCAAGGCTTGTTTGAAAAAAAGAAGAAAAAAAGGCCATGCTTCTAATGAGAAATAATTATTGGAAACAATAAAATATTTATATTCCATTCATTAAACACACTGACCACGAGGAAATTAAAAAGTATTGAATTCCAAAACTATCACAAATACAGAAAATATACATGAATGTTTAAATTTTCATTTAATGATGAAGTGAAGATCACATTCTTCACCCTTAGCAATGCTAATCAAGTGTCAGTGGTTGAAATAGTGATCAAATAAATGAGAAAAAGATGAATGACTTTCCCAAAATGTTAGACCTATATTTAGATATAATTTACCATTTTGTACCATAACCTATTACTTATTTTAGCAAAGTGGCAATCCACTGATTATTGTTGCATTGTGTCATACACTTCAAAAAAATGAAAAGTCCATCTGACAATATGATATCTTGGAAAGTCATTGTAAAAATCTGCTTCAGTCAAAAAAGGTTTTATGATTGCATATTAACTTTGAAATTAATCAACAAGTTGACAGTAGACAGTCTCTAGTGTCTCTAAATATATGGCATGTCTTTGCCATAAAATAGAAACTGCTACCTACAGATATTATCTGAGGCATTATTTTGCCTTGCGGAGTGTATCTGTTATGTTAGAGAAGTGATTTCTTTTTTTTTTTTTTTTTTGAGACGGAGTCTTTCTTTGTCGCCCAGGCTGGAGTGCAGTGGCGCGATCTCGGCTCACTGCAAGCTCCACCTCCCGGGTTCACGCCATTCTCCTGCCTCAGCCTCCCGAGTAGCTGGGACTACAGGCGCCCACTACCACGCCCGGCTAATTTTTTGTATTTTTTAGTAGAGACGGTGTTTCACCGTGTTAGCCAGGATGGTCTCGATCTCCTGACCTCGTGATCCGCCCGCCTCGGCCTCCCAAAGTGCTGGGATTACAGGTGTGAGCCACCGCGCCCGGCCAGAGAAGTGATTTCTAAACAAACTTTGGCTTTGCCAAAGTGTCATGCTGTTTCTATTTTCTTTGGTATGTCACAAGTCATCCCAACATTTCCCTCTCATTTCTTTCTTTTTCTTTCTTCTTTTTCTCCCTAAAACTGAAGGAGATGGGTCATTTTGAAGATAGAAAAGATATTACGGTGGCCCTATTTTCTAAGGGCCTTTCAATACTCCATAATATGACAGCCTAAGCTTCTCTAGCGGAAAAGGCCACCTGGGTACATCAGTTAAGTTACAGATCCTACTCTGCTTTCTCTGGCAATGGAGGAGGCAGGTGATTGCCTAAACACAAAGCTCCTGCCAATTTCTGAAAGGCACAGTGGCTGGAGCAAAAAGCAACTCATCTTCCCAGGGGCCTGCCCTGTTCTGAACATCTCTAAACTAAAATGATTCTTCTTTTCTGTTTTCTTTATCAGTCTTCAGTCACTATTTTTATATCATGAAGTGTCACCGGGTTTATGTGCCTGTCCACATTTCATAAAGTTAGAGGACACATGATAAAAATCTAAGAATAGCATCATAAATCATCCATGCCTCTGAATTGCTTGAAAATGTTAAATGCCTTGGTTTTGGTCCAGATGTTCAACTTGCCCCTTTTATACCAGCCTGACATACATCAGTTGAAAGAAGAAAAAAAAAAAAAGAGAGCAGCTGGTTCTGCAAACCCTCTGCTGTTCTCTTTCAGCTTAATAGTTGATATATTTTTCTTTCTTCTCTGACTTTGCCATTTATTGAAGCATAGACAGGTGCCCTACCTTACATGAAAGCTATTTCCTACTGCTTGTGAAAGAAAAAAAATATGAGATAAATACTTACTATTCTGTTACAAGGTAACAAGAGTGCTAATTGCTGAGTAAAGTCATGTAGTCTCAGGATTATGTTGAGGGACTCCACTGTAAATTTGAAGACACCCATAATCCAATTATCAGGCAGAAAATGATTTGCTGTGCTGCACTTCTCCTTTAACAGTTTCTATTGAACTGTTTAATTAAATGGAATAATAATTATTATTCCCTGATCCAAATTAGAACACTTTCTTGTTTAACGTTCCTAGTAAGTGCACAATAAATATTAATGTTAATGGTGATGATGATGGTGTTGATGTATTTTATGGTAAGAACCAAGAATTATGGGAGCACACAAGGTGGATGACTTTTCCCTTTTGGGCAGGAGCAGTCAGGAAAGAATTCACAGAGGCGGTAATATTTGAAGTGGTCTTTGAAGTATCAGTATTTCTATATCACTAGGTGATTCTTGAGGTGAATATAAGTGTTTTTGATGCGTTAAGCACAGTCCACAGTTGCAGTTGTCACTGTTTTTAGGTCTTTCTACCTTGAGGATTTCCCAGTTCTCAATTTTCATGTTCTGTTTGTTTCTGTATAATTTTGTGGAGTTGGGCACTTGTATGTTAAAAAAAAAAAAAAAAGGTCAGGTTAACATATAATATGCTCTGCTATTTCCACTTGTGATATTTGCTTTCTTCTCTCATGTTGGTTGTGTGCTGACCATGCATTGACTCACTGTCTGTCAATGCTCAGTTCTTATACAGTGTTAAGGCACCAGCTGAATTAACACAAAAAGAAAATGACAGAGCTCAGCAGGGCGCGGTGGCTCACGCCTGTAATCCCAGCACTTTGGGAGGCTGAGGCGGGTGGATCACGAAGTCAAAAGATCGAGACCATCCTGGCCAACATGGTGAAACTCCGTCTCTACTAAAAATACAAAAATTAGCCAGGCATAGTGGAGCACACCTGTAGTCCCAGCTACTTGGGAGGCTGAGGCAGGAGAATCACTTGAACCTGGGAGGCAGAGGTTGCAGTGAGCCGAGATTGCACCACTGCACTGCAGCCTGGCGATAGAGTGAGATTCCATCTCAAGGAAAAAAAAAAAAATAGAAAATGACAGAGCTCTTTTCATTCCAAGTTTTTAGATACCATATCCAGTTGTTGTTGAACATGATGGCATTATTAGTGTTTTCAGTAGCTCCTCTCCCTAATAGGAAGGAAGCAAATGGGTTGCATTGAACTCTCTTTAATATGAGTGCTATCTTCAACAGTGCTTCATTATACAAAGTATTAATAGAATGACTGGCCATGCCTGCAAGCCTCAGTCATTTTCTCTAGCTTCCTCACCCACACACAGGTTGTTAAGTCACCAAGAGATGTGTTACTTCTGTGCTGTGCCCTGTGAAAGCTTTCCTCTCTAGAGATCTGGTATCTTCACAGGAAAGGTCAAATAGGTTTCGTTGTCTTTGCACACTATCACACTAATTTAAGATTTGAGTTTCTTTTAAAAAACACAGCTGTGTGAAAGAGAGAGCTCCTCTCAAGCTGAGACAGTAAAACTGAAGATACCCAGAATATTTATAACATATGTTTGCATAAAGCAAGCTTGTCCAACCTGTGACCTGTGGACCGCATGTGGCCAAGGATAGCTTTGAATGCAGCCCAGTATAAATTTGTAAACTTGCTTAAAACATGATTTTTTTTTGTGATTATTATTTTTTTTTTTGCCTCATCAGTTATTGTTAGTGTTGGTGTATTTTGTGTGTGGCCCCAGACAATTCCTCTTCGTCCAGTGTGACCCAGGGAAGCCAAAAGATTGGACACTCCTGGATGATTCATTTTTAAAAAGCAGATAAAATACCAACGTAAAGATTTATTTTTCCGCACTTTGGGAGGCCGAGGCGGGCGGATCACGAGGCCAGGAGATTGAGACCATCCTGGCTAACATGGTGAAACCCCGTCTCTACTAAAAATACAAAAAATTAGCCAGGCGTGGTGGCGGGCGCCTGTAGTCCCAGCTACTCGGGAGGCTGAGGCAGGAGAATGGCGTGAACCCAGGAGGCGGAGCTTGCAGTGAGCCGAGATCGCGCCACTGCACTCCAGCCTGGGCGACAGAGCCAGACTCCGTCTCAAAAAAAAAAAAAAAAAAAAAAAGATTTATTTTTCCAAACGAATGGATTAAAAGAAAGATAAGCGCTACCAACTGTTGTTGTCACCTCACGGTTTTTTCAGTTGTCTGTATGAGATGGCATCGTTACTGACTCTTGCAATATTTGGAATAATATAAACTAAGTGCCACAGTGTAGTTTGAGGCTTGAGTTCTCAAACCCATTTCATTAATTTGGGGAGGAGAAATAGATGCAACAAATGGGCCCAACATACATTGGCTCAACAAAATAGAATTTATTTCTCAAGTTCATAAAAATCCTGGGTGGTTTCATGTGCGGGGGAAGGAGAGAGTCCTCTGATCCACAGTTATTCGGGGATGCAGGCACTGCTGTTTCAATATGGGCCTTCCCAAATTCTGGACATCACCATTCCATTCCTCAGGATGGGGGAAAGAACCCATAGCAGCTTGGGAGAGGACAGTCCTGGCTGTGCTGTACCTTATTTCCACTCACACTGGTTAGAAGTCAGTCGCATTGCGTTTTTTGGCCATGCACAGGGGACTGGGGAATATAGTCCAGCTTAGTGCCCTGGAAAACGGGAGAAAGTGGACCTTAATGGACAGGTAGCAATCTCTGCTACTCTCATTCATTTATTTTTTATTCAACGTGTTTTGGGAACAACCTATTTGTTAGAGATTGTGCTAGGTGCTTGGTTTATCATTTCATTAGCCCACTGACCTCCCCATAGTACTTCAGGGAAACAGCTAATTAATTTGTGTCTCTCATGAGATAAATGAGACTCCAGATCTAACTAAAACACATAGGAAACTTGACACTTCAAGCTTAGCTCCTTTTTTTTTTGAAGAAGGATTACCAATAATCTGGTGGTAGCATTATTTTTTTTTCTCCCTTGCGAATCAGCCATAGTAAGAGGAGAATTTGTGTTGTCATTGTATTTTGTAAGAATGCTTCCCTTTACTACTGGTATTAGAGGAATGTAATACCAATACCAATATCACTGTCAATTAGAGGATTATGCCATAGTTTCATAATCTTTTCAATGTAAGGTAGTTTATTCAGTCACTTCAACAATTTTCCTTTTCATTGCCATGTAGGTTAAACGAAGTCAAATACAATGCTTGTGTTTCTTGCATTGCCCATTCATTGCCTAGCATGTTTACTTATACAATAGGCATATGATAGTCTTTTAAATATGGAATAACAACATAAGCAGCATAAAAGATTGAGACAGTTTTCTAATAATCACAACATATATCCCATTTTTTCTTTTATTTCACTTTTCTTTTTTTCTTTTCCTTTCCTTTTTTTGAATTTCTTTTTTCCTGCCTACCTTTTTCCGTTTCCTTTTTTTTTCTTCTGTTTTTAAGCTTTACCCTGCAGATGGTTATCAATATGATTAAAATTCTTCAAGAAGCATGCAGATCTGCCTATTATAGAAGGGAAAACTATAAGGTTACAGATTCTGGGTACTGATCCCACTCTGGCCACTAACTTCTGATAGTACCTTGGATAGGTAACTTTATTAATTGAGGTGGTTGACCCCAATATCCTAATCTAAAAGATGAAGATATTGCATCCAGAGTACTACAGGCCTCTTTTGTCTTTTTTATATAACTGCTATGTTAGTATAAATTGTTATTTATGGGCATTAGATGAGTATTTATAAAATATGTCAGGGATAGGAGATATCATTTGTTGTTAAAATCTTATTTTTGAAATTAGACTGCAAGAATTTGAATCTGTTGTCATGACTTTTTCAGGCTGTTTGATCTTGGGAACATTATATAACCTCCCAAAGTGACAGTTTCCTGATTTGCTTAAACTACTGTGGGTTATAAGAATATCATCATGGCTGGGCACGGTGGCTCACGCCTGTAATCCTAGCACTTTTGGAGGCCGAGGTGGGCGGATTATCTGAGGTGGGGAGTTCGAGACCAACCTGACCAACATGGAGAAACCCCATCTCTAGAAAAAATACAAAAAAATTAGCTGGGCATGGTGGCACATGGATGTAATCCCAGCTACTCGGGAGGCTGAGACCGGAGAATCGCTTGAACGCAGGAGATGGAGGTTGTGGTGAGCTGAGATCGCACCATTGCATTCCAGCTTGGTCAGCAAGAGCGAAACTCCATCTCAAAAAAAAAAAAAAAAAAATCATAGGGTTTTGGTGATAATTTAATTAGATACTGTGTCTCTTGGTATAAGCTCTCAATAACTTTGATCATCTGAAATAAAAATGTCATTCTCTTACCTCTATCCATTGTGTTTTCACAGAAGTTAGGGAAAATGGGATGAGAATTTTCCAAAGCAGCCCTTCCTTTTTATGTAAAATTTAGATATTGCCAGCGTATCTCAGCCTCAGTGGTAACATTAGGGTTTGCATCTGTGTTGTTAGTCCAGGAATCTGTTTTTCTCTTTTGATTCTTCAAGTCATTTGGATAAAATATTAAAGAGCACTAAGATCTGATGTTGTAGATTGGAAAGAGGAAATAGTTGAAGAAAATGAAATGTGTCTATTTTACATTTATATAGCTATGCAGAGCAGGTGAGATTTGGTATGAATTTGAATAGTACCTATGCTTACCACTCTTGAAGGATATTTTGCGAATTTTAATTGGTTTATCTGAACACCACTTTTAGGGGCTAAGTAAATATTCCCACTTTACACTGAGTAAATCTAACAAAATGACCAATTTACCCAGGTCATTTACTACATTGACTATTGCCAAATTCAGTATATCCAGATTGGACTTGCTGATCATGCATGCTTAGTGGGTTTCTTTTTTTCTTTTCCATTCTTATCCTATTTTACATAAGAACGAATAACTTATTCTCTCTAGAGTCTGTAGCTTCATTTGCAAAAGGGGATGCCTAAGAGAGGAAAGAGCAAACTAGGTGTGTCTTTCTAGCTTCAAAGATTGTTATTTTGTGATTTCTGTATTAGTTGGTTTATAATTGACCAGATCAATATGAATCATATGTGTTTTTCTATTTTCTGAATTCAACACTATTATTTTCTATTGTCTTGAGTACTGATGTTTCCAAATTTTTAAACCTTTCCCTTCTTTTGTTTTGTTTTGTTTTTTTCTTCCTTTTTTTTTTTTTTTCTGGAGACAGAGTCTTGGTCAGTCGCCCAGGCTGGAGTGCAGTGGCACAATCTCGGCTCACTGCAGGCTTTGCCGTCTGGGTTCATGCCATTCTCCTGCCTCAGCCTCCTGAGTAGCTGGGACTACAGGCGCCGGCCACCACACCTGGCTAATTTTTTTGTATTTTTAGTAGAGACGGGGTTTCACCATGTTAGCCAGGATGGTCTCCATCTCCTGACCTCGTGATCCACCCGCCTCGGCCTCCCAAAGTGCTGGGATTACAGGCGTGAGCCACCGCGCCTGGCCTTGTTTTGTTTTTTCTAGAGAGAAATGGGCCCCAGTATTTGCCTTATAATACTTTGTGCCTTGTCCTACATTTCCCCCTTAGAACAATGTACAGAACACTCAACATGAGAATCAGATCAAGTTTCACCTTCTGCACTTAGGTCTCTTACTTAGCTATCACTAGTCTGGAGGTGTTGGGAAGATAATTTAAACTCTTTGAACTATAGTGTTCTGTAATGTGGCATTAATAAATCTGAAGTCACATGGTTGATGTGAGAATCAAAAGATATAAAATATGTAAAAGCGCTTAGGAGAATATCTGGCACATAATGCATGGTAGTTTTTCCCTTCTAAGTCTGTAGGTTAAGATGAATATTTGAAGACTTTCAAACTGATTTTCTTCCAATTAAAATATTTGTAAATGATGTATAAAAAGTCTCCATTCTTTAGCAAAGGCTGTTAAAGGCTCTGGTACTGTTTTGATTATATAAATTAAAAAATTATGTATTTCTTATAAAATATTGCATATTTTAAAAATGTGTTTAACTCATTGAAAATATTCAGAAAACATATATTTTAATATCTTAGCCAAGAATTTGAAATTTTTCTATGAAAGTGCAAGATTCTAAGACCAAATTGTCTCTGTAGAGCTGTGTAAAATTAAAAAAAATAAAATTTCGAACTGGCAAGAAAATGTATTGTTCTTCCCAAATCTTGAGACAAAGGCACAAACCCTGTTTCATTCACACACAACAAATAATTTTGATTTGCTTAGGGACATAAGATTTATGGCTCTGTGATGTCTGCTAGAGATATGTTTAAAGTGGACCACTCTATACAGCTTTATATAAAAAACATGGTATACGCCTTACTGGACATTGTTTTCTTACATTTTCTTCCTATCGTGATTTTTTTTTTTTTTTTTGAGATGGAGTCTCGCTCTGTCACCCAGGCTGGAGTGCAGTGGTGCAATCTCGGCTCACTGCAACCTCTGCCCCCCGGGTTCAAGCGATTCTCCTGCCTCAGCCTCCCGAGTAGCTGGGATTACAGGCGCGCTGTAATTTTTGTACTTTTAGTAGAGACCGGGTTTCACCATCTTGGCCAGGCTGGTCTTGAATTCCTGACCTCATGATCCACCCGCCTCGGCCTCCCAAAGTGCTGGGATTACACGCATGAGCCACTGCGTCCGGCCCTATCGTGATTTGTTAGTCTGAGTTTAGATTACTCACACCGGGAAGCATTTTTTAGCCTAAATCTGTAATCAGTTAAACAGGAACACTTTCTAAAAAATTCTAGTTCCTAAAAGGCTTGACTTCTACTTTTATTCTGCTCATTTAAGTGACTGGCTATTTGAGTTTGAATTACTGGTACATTAGGAACGAAAATAAGGAATGCTTCCCTTTGCTTCCAGATTAGACAATATACCCTGTTAGGTACGCCAGTGCTGTGAGTTAAACTGAGCTGTAAAGTACAGGAAGGGTAGCATTGTCTGACAGAACTGGAAAATGATGGATTAAAAGTAAGATAAAGGCCGGGCGTGGTGGCTCATGCCTGTAACCCCAGCACTTCGGGAGGCCGAGGCGGGCGGATCACCTGAGGTCAGGAGTTCGAGACCAGCCTGGCCAACATGGTGAAACCCCCATCTCTACTAAAAATACAAAAATTAGCCGGGCATGGTGGCAGGCGCCTGTAATTCCAGCTACTGGGGAGGCTGAGGCAGGAGAATTGCTTGAACTCGGGAGGCGGAGGTTGCAGTGAGCCGAGATTGCGCCACTGCACTCCAGCCTGGGTGACAAGAGCGAAAATCCATCTCAAAAAAAAAAAAAAGTAAGATAAATAGCTTCATTGACAATTGAGGACCTTAATATGTCTGACATTAATTTGAAAAGTCCAAGGAGGCAATATATTATGTAGTATTTCCCAGACTTATATAAGCATATAACTTAACTCACAGAATAATGATAATCTTATCCAATTACCTATCCAGCATGTGAATCCTTTTTATAATACGCTTGCCTTATATTTATCCAACCTCTGTTTAAATATCTACAGTAATGAGTAACCATTTATAGTGATGATGATGATGATGGTGATGATGAAAATGAGAATGATAATGGCTAAGTAGTGCTTTCTTCCTTTATACTTTCTATGCACAGTGTTAACTGCCTTAACCCTTTGAAGTACGTACTATTTGTTTTTTCCATTTCACGGTTGAGAAAATTGAGGCCTGGAGGGATTAGGTAAATTGTCCCAGGTAACACAGCACAAATGGGTCTGGGTCCTAGGGAATCTTGTCAAGAATCCATAAATTTAATGACAGCACTATTTTCTCTCTCTCTCCTTCCTCTCCTTCTGCTTCCTCTCCTTCTGCTCCCTCTCCCTCTCTCCCCCTCTCCTTCTCCCCCACTCTCTCTCCCCCCATTTCCCTTTCCTCCCTTCCTCTCCCTATCCTTCCCTTTCTTTCCCTCCCTCTCCTTCTTCTGTCTCTGCCTCTCCTCTCTTCCCCCTCTCCTCTCCCTTCCCTCTCCCTTTCTTTCCTCTCTTCTCCCTGTGTCTCCCTCTCCTCTCCCTGTCTCACTCCATATATATATATATATATAAATTCTGTATAGAGTTACTCCTTGACTTGTGTTCTAATAAACCCATTGTAAAGCCACAAAATTATAAGTCAAACCATTAAGTTAGAGACCTTCTGTGTATGTATATATCACAACCATTTGATACCTGTGACTGACTGTAATAACTTAATAATTAAAAATGTATTCACATCTCTAATTCACCCTTGAAAAAATTATATTCTCTGAAGTTGGCTTTTCTGCTGGGAGAATAAGATTAGGGCCTACTTTACACGGTTGTTGGGTGAATCAAATAAGCTAATGAATTGAGCTTATAGCATGGAGCCATGTGCATCCTAAGGACTTAGTAAACTTTAATTGCTATCATTATTATTAACATCATTAATATGTTGTTGTACAGGAACAAGCCTAAACATAGGCCCTGGTGTACTGATGGACCTGCTTAAGTTCACTACTTCTGAGCACCTGGAGGGCAAATGCTATGAATCCTGGCTTAAGTTGCTTTAGTCTAGCAGTGGCATGCTTCCACCAAAGTTCTCGTCTTACCGTCTTACCTCTTCCAAAGTCGCCTAATTACTCACAGCACATAAATCCACCTGTTAGACTAAATTGTGGGGAAAAAGCAAGGGAAACTGCTTAGATTTAATGTTAGACAATGCCAAGAAGAGACGTATTTATTATGCTTATTTTAATGGTTTTCTAACACAATAGATTGGGAAATCAATGAGTTTGTCAAAAACACATCTTAAGTCATGGTGAATTGCAAATGCCCAGCTAAATCAGGACTTAAAATTAATCCCTTTGTGGAAATCTCTTTTTCTTCTATGACACCTGAATAGGACTCTCACATCTCCCATGCTCTTAGCCTAGCTATTCAGGCAGCTCTCACATGTAAATTTGTCTCTGGTTCCCACACCAGTAACAACTCAATGTGTGCGTGTGTGTGTGTGTGTGTGTGTGTGTGTCTGTGTGTGTTCATGTTACCTCTACATTATATCCGTGGTTTCTAAATAGAAGGACTAATTTTTACCTACCTTTTTTTAACCTATTTTTGCAGATTTTTCTTTTTTATTAGTGCACTGCCTTAAGCAATATTCTTTTTTAAAACATTGGTTTCATATAGCCCCTTCTACAGTGGTTGACATTCAAAATCATTTGGCTTGAAAGTCATTGTTGGTTTTACTGCCTCCATTCAGATCCTCCTTTTCTCTCTTGCTTTGCCTCTTACTCTGCCTTCCTAACTGGTCTATTCTGGTATTACCCAGAACAAATAAATTACATTGCTGATATCAGAGTGACCTGTTAAACGTATAAACATATCATTTTCTACTTTAAACCATAATCCATAACTCATATCAACAAGATTAATCCGAAACTCTTTTTAAAAATAATCTGTCTACTACTCAACTTTCTACTCAGTTTTTTATTTTTTATTTTTATATTTACAGTAATATCAAATCACTTAAAACTCTCCCAACAAACAATACCTGTTTATAGTTTTGTTTATATTACTCTTGTTGCACAGAATAACCTATTAGCATACTTAAGGCAGAGTCTTTGTCCTTTTCTCCACTATTACCTGAGCAATATTCCTGGTGTCTTGTTCATAGCAGATGCTTGTATTAGTTTCTTAGGACTGCCACAGCAAAGTACCATACACAGGGTGACTTAAAATGACAGAAGTTTATTCTCTCACACTTCTAGAGGCCAGAAATCCAAAATCAGGTGCTGGTAGGGCTGTGCTCCCTCTGTAACCTCTAGGGGAGGGTCGCATCTTTCAGCTTCTGATAGCCCCAGTTGTTCTGCAGCTTGTGGGAGCATAACTCCGAGCTCATCTCTCATCCTCCGTCTTCACATGCTGCATTTCCTGTATGCCTGTGTGTTCAAATCTTTTCCTCTTCTCATCAGGACATAAGTCTTATTGGATATGACCTATCCTAATGACCTCATCTTAACTTGGTTACGTTTGCAAAGACCCTGTTTCCAAATAAGGTCACATTCACACGTACCAGGGGTTAAGACTTCAACACATCTTTTTAGCGACACAATTCAACCCATAACAATGTTCCATCTGTATTTGATGAATGAATGAATACATGCATTCTCACTCAGCGGTCGCTCCTGAGAATCCTTCTCTTTATGTTCAGAAGAGAGGTTACCACCCCACCTTCATTTTATAGGAATTACATCTTACTATACCTTGCACACACTACTTATTAATTTTCATGTCACAGTATATTTTTTCATATATCTATGACATTGGTTAGATTAGGAATTCCTCAAGTAAGGGCCTATATATTATTTATCTTCATATCTCATTGCCTCACATGGTTCCCAGAAGGGCAAAATGAGAGCTTATTGAACTCAAACATTCTCTGAATTCAAACTCTGAATTCAAACATTTGCTTGAATTCTGACTGGATTATTTTCCTTCCCCACCTCAAAATTGCATTGCTGTCTGCTTGACCTTTGTGTGACAGCAGAGTGGCCAGGTGGTAAAGTTGCAGTATTGAGACATACAACCCATAGTTTTTCTGTCTGGGCCTGTTTTACTATAATCACTTCAGACAACAAAGAATGCTTTCCCCATCTGGGGCCGGTTCCCCTAACTAGCAAAATCCTAGAATGCCAATAGCTGGGTTTCTTGGAATTAGTTTAAATCATTGTTTGCAATATGTGTTTACATTGCATTGAAAATATTTGTTGGAAAAGATGTTTTCATTTTTAGCAGTCATTTTTGGAGACATTTATGTAAGAGAAGCAAATATCACGTGTTTGAAGCTAGAAAATTTCTAAGGAGATACATGAAAATTGCAAAGCAATTTCTGTTTGTAGCTTTTAGATTTAAAAAGTGATGGCTAAGGGCACATTTTCCTCTTTAGAAATGAAAGGGAAACATTTCAACAAATTATTAAGTATTACATAAGTCTTTTAAAATTATTTGAGATGAGTTATAACTAAAACATATAAATAGGGCAGTTAGTGATAAATTGAGAAATGCAAAAATTTAATTGAGCATAGGAGATAATTATTGCAGATATTTGAGATAAGATGTAGCTGCAACTAAGCGCATTCAATTTAGAGATTATAGAAATCATGTATGTAGCAAACCCGTGAACCTCTGTTTCTCTCCATCTGTTGGCTTTGCATCTTTACTTCAGGAAGACTACCTAAAGGGAAGAAATAGAAGTTAGAGTTTTGAACTTGCTAACCATAAGTTGTGTGACTTCCAATATCAGTTATAGTATACTATAGTAATAAATAAATATTCATTTTGTGTGTCATCTGGAATTACTCAAATTTATAAAACCTATCTGATAGTAAATATACAATAATTTAAATGAATGAAATATTTAAAAATATCTAAAGTTACTTAGATGTGACACAGTCTATTTTGCTGTATATCTCTTAAAAATGCTTTTGGTAATGCAAGGGTTCTTCACAAAGTATTGTCTTTGTGAAGCAGTTTGCAAATCACTTATTAAATATTTAACCTGATGAGTTAGTTTTATTATTCTTAAGGCAAATCTTTATTAAGAGTAAAAAGAACATTTAAAAAATAAAATAAGTGTACAGCACTTGCTACTACTGTGAATTTATTTTTTATCAAAAGAAGTATGATTTTGTATTATTTTGTTTTGACTATGATGTTACATAATAATGGCATCCTTCTTCATTTATGCAGTTGGCTTTTTTATTGTTTAAGAAATTTGTTTATATTACTATTTGGTTACTTAATACATAGAAGAATATTTAATAATAGAGACATTTGAAAAATATAAAAATTATAAGGAATGTAATGATCATAAACCTAAAGATAGCTGGATGAAATTCACTTTGATTTTCATTTCTAAGCTCTTTTCCAAAAAGCCAATTTTCAAAGCAGGTTTTCTTGTTTTATTTTGCTGTTTTTCCTGCAAAAGTTGAGACACTGGTTTTAAGGGATACACTTCCATTATTCTTCATTATTTCTTATGTTCCACCCATTATACGTGAACTATGTGTATCATCAGAAGACAGAAAACAAAGAGCTGGTCTTCCCAAGAATAAAGTGTGAATCAAATTGATTTTAAAATTGCTGTGTGCCATGCAAGCTGTGAAGTTCTAGAAGAGTACAGTCAGCTTCTTGGAAAAGCATGTGTAAAATAATATTTTGGATCCATTGTTTTGGTTTTCACACAGTGACTTAAGTGTGGCATTATAATTTAAGTGGAAGGCTTTTATTGCAAATTTAGCTTAGTGGAGCTGGATTAACAATATATGAAATTAAAAAATTTATGTTTTGGAAACAATTTTTGTGTTTGGTCTGCAGAAGGTCCTTCAAGTGGGGAGTTTCATGCTGAAAGAGCTAATACAAACTATTTCTGATGAGCTGTAGATACATTTGCTAAAAAATTTTCAGTTATTATTGCTGTAATATGCTAAATACACGTTAAATCTGTTTCTCATAATCTAAATGTTCTGGATACAAAAATGCTTAAGAAGTAAGTATATCAGAACTGTTTTCTTCTGGGATCAATGCATTGCCATTCTCAGTGGATGAAGAGCTGAGATTTGGGATACCATGTTGCAAATAGAGGAGCCCACACTGGCCTCCCTTCCTCTACTCTGGCCACACCTTGCTATTAATTACTCAAGGATAAGCTAAATTATTTCATTCCTTTGCTTTCTCTCAGAATAAAATCCACACTCCTTGCTATGGTCTGCATAGTCTTATTTAGAAACCTACCTAACCAATGGCTGGGCACAGAGGCTCACGCTTGTAATCACAGCAATTTGGGAGGCCGAGGCAGGCAGATCACTGGAGGTCAGGAGTTTGAGACCAACCTGGCCAATGTGACAAAACCCTGTCTCTACTAAAAGTATAGAAATTAGCCCGGAATAGTGGCATGCATCTGCAATCCCAGCTACTTGGGAGGCTGAGGCAGGAGAATCGCTTCAACCTGGGAGGTAGAGGTTGCAGTGAACCAAGATCTCACCACGGCACTCCAGCATGGGCGACAGAGCTAGATTCTGTCTCAAACAAAAAACAAACAAACAAAAACCAGGCCAGGCGCAGTGTCTCACGCCTGTAATTCCAGCACTTTGGGAGGCCGAGGTGGGTAGATCACCTAAGGTCAGGAGTTCGAGACCAGCCTGGTCAACATGGTGAAACCCTGTCTCTACTAAAAATACAAAAAAAATTAGCCAGGCGTGGTGATGTGTGCCTGTAATCCCAGCTACTCGGGAGGCTGAGGCAGGAGAATCTCTTGAACCTGGGAGAGGGAGGTTGCAGTGAGCTGAGATCGCACCACTGCACTCCAGCCTGGGCGACAGAGTGAGACTCCATCTCAAATAAAAGCCACCTAAGCAACGTAATTTTAACTCTTGCCACTCATTCCTGCATGTTGTGCCTCCGAAGAATACCCTTTTCCCCGTGATATATCTTCACATGGCTGGAGCCTTCTCATTATGTTGTTCTCGGAGAAACCTTCCCCGTGATATATCTTCACATGGCTGCAGCCTTCTCATTATGTTGTTCTGAGAGAAAGGTGTAACTCTTCAGAAAGGCCTTGCTTTCAACTATCTTTTATAAATGATCCCTTTTCTACTACTAATCGCCTTATTTTATTTTTCTAATAGCTCTTACCGCTACTGCAGTTTATCACTTGTTTGTTCTTTCTGTTCTTCCTTCATTCCTCTTTCCTTTTTTCTTCCTTTTCTTTCCTTTTACTATGGTCTATCTCCCTTGAGAAAATGAATATTCCATGAGAAAATGGATCTTATCTATCTCCTTCACTGATGTATCCCCATTGCCTAGAAAGGGAAGAACAGGAACTTTACAGTGAAGAAAAGGAACCTGGCAGATACCAACTGAATCAAGTGATCAAAGGTAGCATGACAGTAATGGGACAGATCTTTATTATGAGCTTGTTGATAGGTTGCACTGAGAAAAAAATATTTCACAGAAGTATCTAATTATGAGGAAACATCACACAAAGCTAAATTTTACAAAATAATTGTCCTGTAATATTGAAAATTGTCAAGAACATAAAAGGTAAAGCTTGAGGAACTGTTCAAGATTAAATGAGATTAAAGGGACATGTCAAGTGTATATGAACTATCTCAGATTTGCTTTGGCTTTAAAGGACATTACTGGGACAACTGGAAAAATATGAATAGGGTGTTTACATAATAATACTATATACATGTTTATTTTCAGATGATAGTTTTACTGTGGTTATTGAAGAAAATTTCCTTGATTTTAGGAAATATACAATAAATTATTTGGGGTTAAATAAATGTCATGTCTGAAATTTACTGTCAATGGGTTTAGGAAAAAAGAGTGTGTGTGTGTGTGTGTGTGTACAGAGGGCATAGAAATTATAGAGGAAGTGTAGTAAAATGTTAAATTTTGATAATCTTGGGGAATGGAGGCATATAGTAATTATACTATTATTGCAACTTTCTGTAAGTCTGAAATGATCATAAAAGTTAAGAAAGATGCACCTAGTTAAAGTTTCCATCCATTAATATATAATCAGAGGGCAAAATAGCCACACAGAAGCAGCTTCAAATACTGGTGTACATTCAATGTGCTTAATAAAACACATGATATAGCATTCATGTTTTACTTGTTTACAAGTTGAATTGATATGAATACCAAGGAGTTGTATTTTTCCTGTTGAAATAATTGTAGGTAAGCTAGCAGAGCTTATGGGTTCCACTTTGAGAATAACATACAGGTTAAATATTTTCTGTACAGCTACTGGTTGATTAATAACCTCAGTAGGATTTTTTTCCCCACCTAACTTCCTTTGACGTAAAACAATGTTTGCAGAATTAAAGCAGTTTTACAAAAGAAATAATGCTGAACATATAACCGAGACTTCATCAAGCCACTTTAATTTCTAAATAATGATGTTTTATTTGTTTCTTGCACTTGGAAATTTTGCTCAGTGAATTGCCCGACCCAAACCTTCAATTGAATGTCTTTTAAGTAGTTTGTACTCAAAAATGGCATTTTCTTCTTTCAGAAAATATGTTGTTCTTCAAGTATGTTTTTGAGGTTATAAAATAAGAGGTGCAAAGCAGAATTCATAATGGTTATTATCTGGCATAAAATTGTAATAACAGGTGTTCCTTGCAGATTCCAAATAGCTGGACTGTAATGGGGAACCAGATTTAGTTTGTAGTGGGCTCAGTACTGACCTTCCCTGCTGCACTACCTGTGGGCATCTTGCTAACATGATAAAATGGCCAGAATCCGAGAAGCAACTTTGTTTATGGGGTTGGATACTTGCCATATCTTCAAATATAATAACCAGCATCCAATCAAAAATTACTGAAGCATAAGAGTGAAACAGAGTGCATAATAAGAGTGTGTTAGAGTCATTTGGTGTGTGCTGATTTTAAACTCATTTGACATCCTGTTCTCTGATTAAATCCACACAAGCCCCTTTTATGACTATTTTTACAACTGTACTATCTCAGCTCTACATGGCTGAGTCATTATCAAACAATATATGAAGCCATGACAAACCCAAAGAAAGATGGAAAAGCTTTGGTGTTATATGAAGAATACAATGAAGTAGCTGTCCACAGCAATAGAGTCACAGATGAAAACCAGATATACCAGTCTAGTTTATTAACTCATGTTCTTCTAACATATCCCCCACACAATATGAGTGAATTGAGCCTTGTTTTTTTGTTGGGAAGTATAATAAATAAAGGATGAAACAGAAGTGATGTTTATATGTAATGCCAAGTTAGTTAGTTAGCTCAAAATTTAGATTGAGAAAGAGAACTGACTACAAAAGCTTTGCATTGGAAATTTACATGACCCAGCAAGAATTCTGAGCTCAAAGCTGCTTCTCGCATAAACTTTTGAGAATCAAAGACTGCCCTTGATCACAAAAACTTACCATAGCTAGCTTTTTGATTTTGACCCAGGAAAGCTCATTGAATGCATTCTAATGTCCCATCAGTTTTGGAAAAGTGGTAGTGAAGCTTCTTCGAATAGGGGCTTCCAGTCTACTCTTTAAATGGGGCAAATATGGACAGCAGCATAAAGCACTGAGGGTGAGTTTTTATTCAACTCATTTCATTCAGTATGTTAGAATTGTTGTAGCTGCTTCTTATGCATCTCAGATTAGAACTGAACCATCTCCAAATTGCACCCTGCTAAGCAGCGCCGAGCCGAGTAAAATGTTGCTACATGACCCCAGATCAGAAATGCTAAATCAGATCATGCCACACTGTTTCTCAGCCTTCCCAGATCCACTTGGCTATCTTCTGTAAGGGAAAGTTAGTGTCAAGAAAGCAAAAACAACTTTCACGTCATCCCCTGTGAGGCTGTCTCTTCAGGAAGTCTATAATCAGCTGTCCTCTGGTATAGATTTGGTGATTTTACGTATAAAATCACTTAGCTTGTTTTCTCCTGGCTTTAGAACCTCCAACACTTCCTTTGCAATCTCTGTTCTCCACCTTCATATCCATCAAATTCTGGTCATTAAATGTCTCTGGTTGGCTTCCTACTAATTATGCCTTGTTACCAGATGAAAAATATGCACACAGTCTTCATGTTCAAGGAGGACCTCTGTAGCCTCTCAATTTCTTTTTTTTCATTTTATTCTATTTTAAATTACAAATAATTGTATACATGGGGTACAGTGTGATCTTTTGATACATGTATACATTCTGAAGTGATTAAATCAGGATAATTAGCATATCCACCTCCTCAGATATTTATTTGCAGTGATAAAATTTTAAGTCCTCTTTTAGCTATCTTGAAATATACAATGCATTATTATTAACTATCGTCAGCATGTTGTGCAATAGAACACAAAAGCTCATTCCTCTTATTTAACTAAAGCTTTGTACACTTACCTGTTTCTAGAACTCTTGACTTACCCATTATATTAGTTTCCTTGGAGTCTTGTAACAAAGTACCACAAACTGGGTGGCTTAAACAATAACAGTAGAACACCAAAACTCATTCCTCCTATTTAACTAAAATTTGTACATTTACCTGTTTCTGGAACTCTTGACTTCCCATTACATTAGTTTCTTAGGGCTCTTGTAACAAAGTACCACAAACTGGGTGGCTTAAACAACAGAAATTTATTGTCTTACATTTCTGGATGTTAGAAGGCCAAAATCCAAGTTGACAGGTTGGTTACTTCTGAGAGCTGTGAGCCACTGTTCCATCCTATTCTTCTACCTTCTTGTGGTTTGCCTGCGATCTTTGGAATTTCCTTGGGTTACAGCTTGTTGCCTTCATTTTCACATGGTGTTCTGCCTGAGTGAGTACATGTGTCTGTCCCCACATTTCCTATTTTTATAAGAATACCAGTCATAATGGATTAGGGCACACCCTAGTGACCATATCTTAATTTAACTAGTTATACCTCTAATGACCCTATTTTTAAATAAGGTCACATTCTGAGCTGCTGAAGATTTAGGATTTCATCATTTGAATTATGAGAGACACAATTTAACGCGTAACACTCATCTTGCCACAGTGTCTTGATGCCTTCTACCTTTTAATAGCATATGGCAGATAGTAATCAGTCATTCCTTTTTAATACATTTCTGTTTTTCACAGATGTATATATTTCTGTCTATTCTACTATACTTATATAGATAGAGAAATATTATGTATCTTTATTCTAGGGAGATATGCACTTAACAAAAATATTAATATGTGTGTATGGGCCTAACTTAATGTGTGAGATTGTATAAAGTATAATAATGAACATTTCAAATCATATTACCTTCTTTTTTAAATTATCATCCTTACATAAATCTTGTGATGTTTTCAAGTATTTCTGTCTTCATTATTGAAGCTATGAGAAGATAAGTTATATACCTAAAGAGATCAAGGAAATATAGGAAAGAATCATCATATGTCCACTATGCTCCTCAAATAATATAATGACCAGTATGAACTGAGATAACCTTTAGACAGGGTAGTAGGAATCACTATTGCTACTACCCCCATCATTGTCACTGCTCTTGGTGGGTCTAGATATGTTTTATATCAATTATCTGTTTTAATCCTCCTAACTTTAAGAGACAGTTATTAGTTGGGTGCAAAAGTAATTGTGGTTTTTACCATTACTTTTAATATTATTCTCATCTTACAAATAAGAAAAGTAAGACTCCAATGTTGGTCAGGGTTATCCATGTAAAATCAAACACCAGTCTATTTTAATCCAAAGCTCATCAATGAAAGCTAAATTTTAGGCATATTAATGAACATGAATTTGCAGAGTGTGTCGTTTAAAAAGGAAGGTTTTTTTTTAATATTGAGAATGAAAAAAAGGCATAATATCATCAATCCAGAGTAAAGGAAGCCACTAGAGCCTGAGTAGGCAGATTCTAGGGTTTCCATGTTAACAGGAACAGTATCTGATCAGAGGGACAGGGCTAGACCTAACTGGGTGAGAAGATGGAGTTTCACAGATGCACTGGTTCAAAGATAATTGAGACTTATGTGGAAAATCTCCTTTTGATCTACTGCTAACCCAAAGTCTCCTTTATTAACGGTTAGTGAAAACTGAGCCTTATACCACATACCAATGTACACATGAAAAAAGTGCTCACATCTTTAGTTACAAGAGAAATGAAGATTGAAACCATATGGAATGCCAGTATATATCCACTGAAATGGCTAATATGAAAGAGGCTGACAGTAACAAATACTGGCAAGGATGTGGAGCAACTAGAACTCTCATACGTTATAAGTCAGGGTATAAATTGGTGCAATTACTTTGGAAAAGGGTTTGACAGTTTTATAAAAAGCTTAAACACATCTATGCTATGACTCAGCCATTATGTTTATTATGTTTGTACACAAAGGAGTTTTTCCAAGAGAATTGAAAACATGTCTGCAACAAACCTTATATTAGTTTTTTTTTGTTTTTTTTTTTTTTGAGACAGTCTCGCTCTGTCACCCAGACTGGAGTACAGTGGCGCAATCTCGACTCACTGCAACCTCTGCCTCCTGGGTTCAAGTGATTCTCCTGCCTCAGCCTCCCAAGTAGCTTAGGTTACAGACCCCCACCACCACACCCAGCTAACTTTTGTATTTTCGGTAGACACGGGGTTTTACCATGTTGGCCAGGCTGGTCTTGAAGTGCTGGCCTCAAGTGATCTGCCTGCCTTGGCCTCCCAAAGTGCTGGGATTACAGGCATGAGCCACTGCACCCAGCCAGAATGTTAATAGCTTTATTCAAAGTAGCGAAAAATGGAAAGAGCCTAGGTGGTCATCAGTAGGAGAATACATAAACTGTTGTTTATTCATACAGTAGAATACGATGCAGTGGTTAAAAATAGCAACATGAATGAATCTTAATACATGGTGAGTACAGGAAGCCATACACAAGGAAATGCATACTGTTTGTATTCACATACAACGCCAGGATAGGGGAACATAATCTATAGTGTAATAAATGAGGTAAGCCCTTCTTTTGGGGGCAGGATTTTACAAGGAAAGAATATAAGGAAACTTTCTAGAGTGATAAAAATATTTTATATATTAATAGGATTATGGATTGAACTATATACTTTCTTTTTAAATTTCAACTTTTAGGATCGCATGGTACACTGTGCAGGTTTGTCACATGGGAATATTTCGTGATGCTGAGGTCTGTGTTATGATCGATCCCATCACCCACATAGTGAGCATAGTACTGAATAGGCAGTTTTTCAGTCCTTGCCCCACTCTTTTCCTCTCCTCTCTGGTAGTTCCCAGTGTCCATTGTTCCCGTCTTTATGTCCATGTGCACCCAGTGTCTAGCTCCCAGTTATAAGTGAGTACATGTGGTATTTGGTTTTTCTGTTCCTGAGTTAATTTGCTTAGAGTAATGGCCTCCAACTGTATCCGTGAATGACATGATGTCATTCCTTTTTATGGCTGTATAGTATTCTATAGCAGAACTATACCCTTTAGATTGTTGTGGTTTACCATATGTGAAGTATTCTTCAATAAAAATAATCTTTAAGATTATCAAGCTGTATGGCTTATAGGTAGCTCTTGTGTTGAAGAAACTACTACATGTGAATTCTTGTGCTTACCCACATGCTCATGTAGGAATGAGCGCAAACACACAGGAACACCATATAACACAAGCATGGGAACATATTCCTTATGGGGCTGTTTGTTGTTGTTATTTTTTTTGTTTTATTTTGTTTTGTTTTGTTTTGTTTTAGACAAAGTCTCAGTGTCGTACAATGACATGATCATGGCTCACTGCAGCCTTGACTTCCCGAGCTCAGGTGCTTCTCCCACCTCAGCCTTCTAATTAGCTGGGACCACAAGCATGCACCATCATGCCCTGCTAATTTTTTGTATTTTTGTAGAGATTAAGTTTTGTAACGTGGCCCGGGCTTGTCTCAAACTCCTGGGCTCGAGCCATCTGCCCGCCTTGGCCTTCCAAAGTGCTGGGATTACAGGCATGAGCCAATGCGCCCAGCCTGGCCTGTTTGTAAATATGAAAGATAATGAGATATAAGGTAGATTGGACCTATAATGTCTTCTCAGAAATCATGTTAAAGACCCACCGCATGAAAACAGTTGGGGGAATCTGCCCTCTTTTGCCCAAAGCAATCCTCACATTGGCTTTACTACCCCCTCCCCAGCCTCCCACATTGTGTACTTTGCTCTGGATATCCTCACGAGCCAGATCCTCATGGAAAATGAGCCCCTTTGAATTAGCTGCTTAAAAAGATGGAGCTACCATGATGCCACAAGAAACCCAGCTTGTGCAAAGGCAGCACTAATTTTGAAACTCAAGTGTTATGTCTGGGTTTTTTTTTTTTTTTTTATTAACCTCTCCTAGAACTCTTCTGTGCTGTCATACATAAATCAGAAGATTATGAAAGAACTAGTCAAAGTAGCTGTTTCCTTCTAAGGCTGTAATTTGGTTCCATGAATTATTAATTATTAGACTGATATGGCATCAGCTCCTCAGAATCCAATATAAATGCAAAACCCTCACCTTATCAGTTATAATCTAAGGAGCTGCAGTAATGTCATTCTTACCATTTAGTAGTATGTTATGGGGTTTAGAATATTCAACCCACTAAACTTCTGAAATAAAATACAAAGTAAAGGATATTTTTGTGTGTGACTAGATTTGAAATTCAGTATAAGGAAGCAGATGTGGATTGCTTCAAGGGTTTTGATTGTTTTGAAGGATGGAGTTGTTTCATAGATGCTAAAGCAAATAACAGGGCATGTAAAAGACTGTGGTTGAAGAAAACTGCCTGAAAGTAAAGTTTTGGAACATCTTGCATCTCTGCTGCTGTTAGGGAGGAAATAAATAATGCACCATGGATTGAAGTTGTGCTAAAGATACATTCAGTATATGTTGAAAGCAAACATCTGATATAGTAAGTATATTTTTCTTATGCGAATTACAGCTCTTATATTCTTTGAAGCAAGAACTAAAAACGTATTAATTTTTTGTTTGTTTGTTTTGCTGGCGTACTTAATACTTGATGATGCCTCCCAGTTTTCTTTGGTTCTGTCTTTAATATGTAATGTCATGTTATTTTAAAATGTTCTGAAGAAAAAAATTTATAAGCTTAAATTCTGTTCCGTTTTGTGAGCACAAGATTAGTCTCCTTTTAGGTGCAAGTTTTTTTTTTTTAGCAGTTTCTGAATATTTTAGAAGTGTGCTCTTCACATATACATACATCTGATTGTATCAAATACAGACTACAGTATGAAACTGATGTTGCGAACGCCACACTGCTCAGCGCTGCAATATAAAGAAGGAAGTAACACCTAAGCTGTAATGTAGCCAGTGGATTGGGGGTTCTATGAATGGAAATTCTAACCAAGTAGAAATATATGTTGGGGTTAGCTATGCTAAAGTAAATGTGTTCTGTTTCACTAACTTAGCCATTCTAAGAGATTATTTAGAAATAATTAGTTTGCTAAATCTCTGCAAACTTTCATATTATTCATAGAAATTTCAGTAGCTTTGTTACTCTGAGCACACTACAGCAACCCCAGTGCTCTTTGACTTAAATAGATTATATTTTTTAACAAATTATTTTATGGGGTTGAATTTGGTCTAAGAAAATGAAGAGCGTATTCATTCTATTAAAAAATGGCTAGATATGAAAATGGCTTGAGTGATAAAAGTACCTTGACTATGCTCTACTGTTTCTATATAGTCAGTTTTAAGAAACTGACAAATTAAAAATTTTCTCGAACTCTCTGTAAAGTTAAAATATTAAAAGTCGAGACAGTTTTCTTCATTAGGCCTGAGAGGCAAAGGTGTGATATATTAGCATTTGAAAAATAAATAACAGTGCATCAAAAATTATGAAAACTTTTAAGTATGCTTAAAGAATAGGATTTATATCCAAAAAGTTTCCTGAAATAAATAGATTGTGCCACATAATTTATGACTCATTAAAACAAAAACAAAAGATGATATTTCTTCTTTAGTGTGAAATAACTCATTATCTATTTTAAAT
Source organism: Gorilla gorilla gorilla (assembly GCF_029281585.2). Classification (NCBI taxonomy): domain Eukaryota; kingdom Metazoa; phylum Chordata; class Mammalia; order Primates; family Hominidae; genus Gorilla; species Gorilla gorilla. Next base: position 12,186,598 of record NC_086017.1, read on the forward strand.
TCATTGCTTTCTATAGGCAAATTAGGGGCAAATATTCATCAGAATGGCAATTACTTGAAATTTTTTCATGTTTAATATGGTACTATTTTCAGTTCATTAATACTATTGGCCAACAGCTACTATAAAAAATTAATATTTTTCCAAATTTACTTTCTGTATGAGAGATTGATTCATTATATTGCCATTGAGGGGAAAAAGCTATGTAGAAGTAAGTTTACTATGGACAGGTTTAGTCAATACTGTGTTGAGTAGACTGTGCATGAGATATAGGGTAGATTTAGACCTGAATTAACAGTGCATCAGACTATGAAATTTTGTTCAGTATTAAAACAAAATTATCTTGATAAGCATCTCCAAAATCACATTTCTGGCCCATCGTTGTTGGGGTGTATACCACGGAACGGAGAGTTCCCTGAAACACTTGGAAATGATCGCTAATCTGGACTTGATCCCAAGTGATGGGGCTCATTCTCCTTTCAATTTTGCTAACTTATTTTGATCTCCTGCCTTCAGTTTTACCAGAGATTTGAATTATGTATTTGGATTTGCAATAAACTATAGAATGTGGAGGCTCAGGCGTTTCCATATATTGATTTATTACGTACATCTTAAGTTTTAAATTGGCCAAATCAAAGGTAGTAGATTTAAAACCCATATGGTAACTTAGCAATCAGACAGCATTTGGGGAGAAGGCAACATACAGAAAATATCCTTTGGTCCAACCCAGTCATTAAAACAAGAAAGAGCTATTGAACTGGGGAAAAAAAGAAAGAAAAGAGAAAAAAATAATATCCTTTAGGTTAGAGCGCTGGCTTTCCCCACCCAATATCTGTGTCAGTTTCTCTGGGGTCCCTTTCTGTTCTGGTTTGCCCTTACTCTGGGTTAGTTTAGATTCCTTATCACCAGCCATGGTAGCCATAGTAAGCATGTTCAGCTTCCTCACTTCTGTACCCTATCTAGTGTCTTATGTTATTTTTGCCCCTGTAAGTTTGAGCCATTGTAACTTCTGTGGCCATAGTTTCAAGACTATGCTTATGATGTGGATGAAGGTGTTTTTGTTTTTGTTGTTGTTTGTTTCTTTTTCTGTGGGATACCTTAGGATTCATTCATTTGTGATTTCAGAATGGAGTGAGAGAGAGCTGTTTTTGAAAATAAGTTATGCTAACTTACTAGCTGTTACTAGTTACATAAGTTCTCTGAGTCTCTGTTTTTTTCTCTATTTGTAAATGAAAATGTTAATATTAACTATCTTATTTGATTATTGTGAGAATTGAATGAGATAACACATGTAAGATACTTGGAATTCACCCTCCATATACTAAATGCTCAATAAATCTACTATGTTCGAGTATGATACGAGGAAGGTTTATGCTTCTCTAAAAATCACTGCAATTAATTCTAGTTTGGGTTAATAATGGATTTGGTCTGTTATATGGATTCTAAGTGGAATAACTATGAATGTTATTTAAATGTATATTTATATCAATGAAGAGTGAAAATCAAATGGTTTCATCATTACCAGCTTACCACATAATCATGCTGTGGTGGAAATATACTTGTAAAGAGTAACCTCTGCATTTTTCTTCAGATACAATCAATAAATGTGAGTGATTTCATTACTTATGAAATAATTCAGGAAGAAATATAATTGTGTGCATCATGTAATATAATTGAATGTGGACAGACAAACCAAGACTAATTACGGGCTTGGGTTTTCCCAGGAAATATTTATGTAAGTAACTTCTATAGGTGGATATCAGTCCTGTAAGGATTTTGACATTCTTCTGCCTTCAGTAATGCAGCACTTTCTCATCTTCAAGAGCTAGCTCATTTGTGAAGCTTTCCTGTGTAACCCTACCACGAAATAATATTTTTCTACTTTAAACAATTCTAGTATCACAAAACCAGAAGCTTGTTTCTGTGCTATTTTGAAATTTTCTCCATTTTTCCGTAATATATATGTACACACACAAACATACACACACATATGTAAAAGAAATGTATATATATATATGTGGGTGGGTGTATGTGTGTGTATATGTGTGTGGTGTGTGTATGTGTGTGAATATATATATATATATATATCTTTTTTTCCTTCTTCTTAAATTTTATTACAAGATATTGGAATCACATGCTTACCATCCACCTTTCCTCCTGCCACTTGGCGGATATTTGTATTTCTGCAGATACTTAAGTAAACAATATAGCTCAGCTTCAAAAGTCTTAGTTCAATAAATCAAATAAAAAGATGCAAAATGTAGGTTTAGTAAGAAGTTAATGTTCTCATGTATGAGTAATGGTGCAAAAGCCATGACTATTATAATTTTTTAAATATTTGAAGTGTTGCACCTATAAGCAAAGAAACTAACTTTGTGGTGGCTTTTATTTCAAGTTTTCCAATCCTTACTTTAAAGACATTTGGATTATGCTGTACATAATAGGAGAAATACTGCCCTATGTTCCAACTTTCAATTTCTAAATTTATTTATATATTACTATATATAAATATATTATTCAAACCCCATCACAGGTTTGAAATTAACCCTCTTGGGGAACATCATAATAGTTTTCTTCTTAGACTTCTTATAGGATAGGTGTGTATTGGGAAATTAGCACATTACTTATTTTTGCACATAAATAATCACTTCATTTTAATTTTCTGCTCTGATTTCCACCTTTCAGGTGTGTATACCAGATACTGAAATGGAATGATCCCACTTTGATCACCTGTATTACAGAATTAGGTTATTTTCCAAATTTGACAAAATTGCAATTAAGAATTGCTTCTTAGTAGACTTTGCAGAGTATCTGAGTTACGTTCTTTGGATCTCATAATTTTAGAAATGTTTAGAGAACATTTTGTTCATTCCACTAATGGGAAGATAGACCCCAAGAGGTTTCTCAAGGTCAGAGAGCCTGCTAGGGAAGGAGTCAGACACAGAAATCAGGTCTCCTGACTTCTTGTATAATGTCCTTTTTAGTGCAGCATATTTCCTCAGTCAGATCGATCTACTCGTCCCTGCTGACATTCAGAAATCTCCCAGGTATTTGTAGATAATGTAGCTAGTGGCTATTTTGGAGCATCAGTCTAGAAGTTAAGATAATAAAATAGAGTTTTCACTTTATTATGTTTTTGTGTGTAAATTATTTCACAACTTAAAGCTTTATTTTTTTCTGTAAAATAATCATAGGTTTCTGATATTTTGGCTTTTCTGGTTTTCTCAAATGACTTGATTGAAGACAATCTGAGTAATTCAAGACTAGGGAGGCAAACAAGAAAGAAGGAAGAATTATTTCGTTCTTATTAGGAGTGAACAGTGCACATGGTTTGAAGTTTTCATCAGGGATTCCAAATCTGTTGTTTCTATAGCTAATAATAGATTGCTCTTCAGATAGGCTGCTAAACTTTGTAGAGGTTAAAACTTTCACCACACGAGTGTGGCTGTTTGTTCACCGCAGTGCATTGCCAGGTAAACTTTAACCGAAAGCTCAAGAGATTTGATATTTTAATCCTACAAAAGCAATTTTGTTTGCCAGCGAAATAGTACCTGGATTTTTAGTTTCTCAGAGGAGCTAGGCATAGAATTTAAAATGTATTAGAGCTGCCCTTGGGGCTAAGAACATCTGCTGGACTGTAGTCTAATAAAACAGAATCTAACAAAGATGAGGTGTATGACATGTGCTCTGCTAGAACCATACTTGAGTAGATCAAACGGGTTGGTTTGACAAACTGATCAAGACAACAGGCCTATGGAAACTGCCTCACTAGGACGGCTATCCTCTTCCTTCAGGGTTCTGCCCCAAATCTCCCTTGCAGCTGAATTTAATGGGATTTTATCATGTCCCCAACATGCAGTCTAAGAGCTGAACTCCCACCTCTTTTCTGTTTGACAGAATCTCTCTTATGAGCTTAGGGATAAATATTGGGACTTGGACCAAACAAAAATTGGTGAAATTTTTGGAAAGGAGATGTAGATTTAAACTTAGAAGTGTCAGGTTCAAGTCTTTTCCTCCTCCATCTCTGAACTTTTTGTGGATTTTTAAGTATTATGAATTCATAGTAGTCGTACATATTAATGGGGTACATGGGATATTTCGAAACAAACATACAATGTGTAATTATTAAATCAGGGTAATTGGGATATTCATCACCTCAATTTCCTGTCCCTCCATTTATCTGTATTAGGCACATTTGAATTCCACTCTTTCAGTTATTTTGAAATATACAATAAATCATCGTTAACTAGTGACCCTATTTGTGCTACTGAACACTAGATCTTTTTCCTTCTATCTGTATTTGCTTACTCATTTGCCATCCCTCTTTATCCCAACTCTGATTTTATCTAAGCCTCTCAATGTGTCTTATATCTACTAGTTTCTTATAAAATATAGTAATAGCAATTCCCACCTTCTTTATGGTACAATGTTTTTCTAGGGAATTTAATATACCTAAAGTATATGAAAGTTCTTTAAGCAGGTTATACCTTACGCAGTACAAATTGCTGTGATTGCAGTAGTTCCTTGTGTATCTCATCTTTTGAAGAGAGGAGTGTATTAACTTCCTGGAGCTGCCACAAACTGGGTGGCTTAAATATCATAAATTTATTGTCTTATCGTTCTGGAGGCTAGAAGTCAGAGATCAAGGTGTCAACAGGGTTCGTTTCTTTTGAGGCCTGTGAGAATCTGTCCCATGCCTTTCTTCTAGCTTTGGGTGGTTTGATAGCAATCCTTGGCCTTCTTTGTCTTGTATCACGCTGAGCTCTGCTTAAACCTTCTTATGACATTCTCTCTATATACTAGTCTATGTCCAAATTTCCTCCTTCTAAAGGATGCCAGCCATATTTGATTAGGGGCCTGCTCTACTCCAATATGACCTCATCCCTTACACTAGATATAACCTCAGAATTATATCTGCAGTGACCCTATTTCCAAAAAAGGTCACATCCTAAGGTACTGAGAGTTAGGACTTCAATATATTAATTTGAAGGGGGACACAGTTCAACACATAACAAGGAACATAGCATTTTTTTTTGTCTCACTGTTCTTAACTTACTGCTGCTTTTACTCAAAAAATTTGGGATGACCATGATGTTTCTGGATCTTCCCGTCCCTCTGTCCCTGCTCTTCCTGTAAATCTCAACCTACTTTCTAATATATTTCTTGTATAATCTCAAAGTACAAGAATATGCATACCATAAGATAAGCACTGAGTAATTGTAAATCACTCTTAGTAAATTAGTAGTCTAGGCTAATCTGATTGTCAGCTGTTAATTTTGTGGTTTCTGAGAATCATCAAATAATGTACTCAAACCTGCTGATTGTTTATATTTTTTTGAACTACAAAGAACTTTCATTTACAGTATTACATCTAAACCAACATAGTTAATATTTATATTCTTATCAAAGATGTCAAACTTCAGGTGTAGAAGTGATGAAATGCCAAAAGTCACCTGGCTAGTAATTAATACAGCCTGAATTAGATTTTAAGAGTTTTTAATTTCAAACCTAGAATTCTTTCTGCTCTATCATTATGCTGCTCTTTAGAAAATGGGTATAGGAAGGTTTGTGACCTCTGTTTGAAACCCATGGAACTACATAGTGGACCCTATGAATACAGATTGTCCATATAATACTTTCTCAATTTCTTCACATCAGACATTTGTGATTTCTATTATCTATCCACAGTGGTTATTGTGCATGAGTCTCTATAGTTGACATAAATAGTGAAAAGAATTGTTTCATTTCTCTGAATTGTTTTTCTGCAGAAACATAACGTATTTGTTTTCTAGTGCTGCTCTAATGAATTACCACAAATTTAGTGGCTTAAAACAACACCCATTTATTAGCTTACAATATTTATGGATCAGAAGTGTAAACACAGCATGGATCTCTGCTTAGGGTCTCACAAGGCCTACAGCAAGGTCGTGACAGGCCTTTCCCCTTCCTGGAGCTGGAGGAGAAAATTTGTTTTCAGTCTCATTCAAGCTGTTGGCAGAATCCAGCAGGATGTGATTGTATGATTGAGGCCCTCATATTTTCCTGGTTTTTGGCTGGAGGTCATTCTCAGCTCCTAGCATCTGCTCGCATACCCTGGCTGCTGGCCCTCTTCAAAGCCAGAAACGATGGTAGAGTTCTTCTCACATTCTCTCTGCTCTCCCTTTCTACCTCATCTGTCCTGCCTCACCTTCTCCTCCACATATTTCTGAAGGAGGCTCTTCTGTCTTCCCCTTCTGCTTTTAAGGACTCATATGATTACATTGGGCCAACTGATTATCTAGGGTAATCTCCCTGTTGTAATGTCAGCTAATTAATCACCTTAATTCCATCTGCAAAGTCCTTTCACAGTAATACTTAGATCGGTATTTGATAGAATAATCAGTAAATGGGAACCTTTGAGGGACAGCTCTAGAATTCGGCCTATAACATCTCAGTATTTTTTTTTTCTTTTTCATTAAGCATTTTCAAATCAGTCCTTTACCCCCAAAATCGTGTTGTTTAGAATGTACTAGGTGCTTTCAACTTATGTTATTCTTATGGCATCTGAATGGGATGGAGACAGTCATCCCCATTTCTTAGATAAGAAAGCAAAGGCAACAAGTTTAAAAGGTTTTATCAGATACACAGGGAGTATAATTTAAAGTATATCAGAGTTCTTCTTAGTGTAAAGTACATCTGCTTGTTTTTAACATAATAAAATATAACAAGCCCTTATTTTATTCTTTCTGTTTTAATCATTTATGTAATTGACTTGTTCTTTCCGTATTTCTTCCCAATTTATGAATCCTATGAGATTATCATCCAGTTTCAGAGCAGGGGCAGGAATTGTTTGGGGGCGTAAAAATACATGGATTAAGTGCCTAGCTCTTGGTCACAATGGTACATATATTTCCAAGCTTTGTTTGGTGAGAGAGCTTGAAATTAATGACAATCCAGTAGCAATGAGCACACCTAGGACTCATATCTTGGTATTTAAATATCACTTCTTCAAATGCTCTTTGAAGTAGCTGATTTCAAATCTGGGGTAGCTAAAGTACAAGATGAGCCTGGAGCAACTTTGGCACTAAAAAGTTAGAAAGTCCTCAAAAAGTAAGAGTGCATGTCAAAGGACATAGGCACTGACATGAAAGAACCCCCAGTGACCAAAGCTGCAAAATTGGAGCAACCCAATTAATAACTATAGTTATTTATTTAACCCATAGAATAAAATAAATATATGCGAACCCATACTGTTATAGATAGATAGATAGATAGATAGATAGATAGATAGATAGATAGGAGACAAGGATCAGCTCTTCCTTCCAGAAGAATTATAATTAATAAATGAATTATAGAAGGAATAAAAGAAATTGAACACCGTCATCAAAACACTATGTTAATGGCTGGGCATGGTGGCACATGCCTCTAATCCCAGTACTTTGAGAGGCTGAGGTGGGTGAATCACACGAGCTTGAGAGATCAAGACCAGCCTGGGCAACATGGCAAAATCTCATCTCTACCTACAAAAAATACACAAATTATCTGGGTGTGGTGGTGCATGCCTGTAGTCCTAGCTACTCAGGAGGCTGAGGTCGGAGGACTGCTAGAGTCCGGGAGGTCAAGGTTGTAGTGAGTGGAGATCACGTCACTGAACTCCAGCCTAGATGACAGAGTAAGAGCTTATCTTAAAAAAAAGAAAAAAAACAGGGAAAGAGAAAAAAAAAAACCTATGGTAATAATTGTTGCAGATGAGATACACTGGCATGCTAAATCTTGTGGATGAAAGTTCAAGAAAAACATTTCTTACTCTCAAAGTATATCCTCCCAAAATTTATTAATTATAAAGAGGAAATGTTAAATTTTACATTGGAAAAACCCAGCAGATACCACCTTAATCAAGTGATCATGTTTAATATCAATGGTAAGACATTTTGACATCATGTACCCCTGACATGACACAGTGAGAAGGGCACATCAGTTCTGTGGTTTCTTGTGAAAAATGTATAACTTCAATCTCATCATGAGGCTGCACCAGGCAAACCCAACATGAGGGACACTCTATAAAATAACTTAGCGTCATTCTTCATCGTATCTTCATATCACAATACAAGAAGAGGATGTTAGTGAAACCATTGGTAAAATCCAAGTAAAGTTTAAAGTTTGTTCCCTGTTTTGATAATTGCACTGTGGTTATGTAAGGTATGAACCTTGGAGAAGCTGGGTGAAGAGTGTATGGGAATTTTCTGTACTATTTTTGTAATTTTTTAAAATATAAAGTAATTTTTTTTAAAGTCTGGCTCTCTCATTAAATAGCTTTGTAATATTATACAACATACCTCTTTTGAGTCTCACATTCTCCATCTGTAAAGTTTGCCTAACAATACAGAGCCTGTTACAAAGTATGTGAAATATAACAGAGAGACAATGTAGCCTCATAGTTGAAAGCAATTGCTTTGAAGTGATATAAGTGTGGTTCTACCAGTTAAAACGGTGGAGGAATGCAAAACTTACCTAACTTTATTAAGCCTCAGTTTCCCCATTTTTAGTACTCAGATGCACTTACTGTGAATCTTAAATATGATATAGCAGGTAAACATTTAACCCTTCTTAGTAGGAGATGAACTGAGAATGAGGAACTACAAATTTGAATCCAAAGTCTTAAATTCCAGTTGCACTTATTAGGATTTTTTTACATGAAGCAGATATTAAAATTAAGCATGCAAGATATCTTTCTTTGTCTAACTCATATATTGAAGTGAACAACTTTTATTTAGGGAGTTTTTATACAACAGCGGACAAGGGAAAATTTAGCTCGTGTTATTTTGAAAGTGGCAGGAATAAATGTTTGATTAATAAGATCACAGGCATATTTGCATCTGGAGAGAAGGTTCATAAAAGAGTTATTTTTACTTGTAATTTATTTAGCTTGAAACAGAGGGAAAAAATTGAGATTAATCAGTTGTCAAATACCTTCTGAGAAACCCAAATATACTTAAAGAATCATGCTGAGATCTGACATACTTCTAGGTTTTTAAGGAATTTTTTTTTCTTTTTGTTTTTTTTTTGGCTAATCAGTTTATGAACCACTTTGTCTATGGGTAAACCAAGATCTGATAACTCTCAGAACATAACTTTCATAAATCTATCCATAGAAAAATGCCTCAAAACGTATAAAAATCATAAAATAAAGGGAACAAATATAAAGAACACTGGAGAGGGATTTGGGAGTTGTGTCTGTATTTTTGCAGTCTTAGCTTCATGTGCTGCCTGACCAAATACTTTGTAGTTGCTTCCTCCTCTGTCATTTGAGATGTTATTTGGTTGTGAGAAGGTGGAAATAGTGCTGTATGTTAAAATTGATTCCCAAATGCGTCAAAATGTCGTATCTGTGGTCTGATGGACAACAAACAAATGCAATCATGAAAAGTTATTCCCATCCTGACAAGACTTTAAGAAAATCCACTATTTTGAGAATGGGTAAATTAAAAAATTACTGCATAAAATAAATCTTCCCTTCATGTAATATTCCCTATGTGATTAATCTAAAGTGTTGGTAGCCATACTCCTAATAATACACGTATGTACATATCTGTGTGTGTCTATGCACATTTTAAATACTTGTGACATATTTATTTAAAGTTTATTTATGAGCAGTATGGTAGTTTAAAAGGATTATGAAGGTCATTCTGTGTGTCAAACGTTGTTTTAAGAAGAAAGTATCTGAAATACAGTAGCACTTATTTGTTGCTTTGTTTTTATTCTGATTGCAGACAACTGTGTCATACAGTATATGACCAAGTAGATATTTTTCTGTACAGCCTAAGGGAGGGCTTGGACTAGGCCATTTCTGTATTGGTATCCTGAGACCTACATATCCCTGGAGACCAATTACAAAGGTTCACAAGGTTGTTTTTATTTTGCTTTCTCTTGATTCCTTTTTAATGAGGTCTCCCAGTAAACAGCAAGCATGATGCTTTCCCGTTGGAGGCCTGTCTGCCGCCTTCCACCATTTATTACTAATTCATCTGGGAAATGATTTATAAATTAAATATTAGGAAAATGTACTTGAGGAAAAAAGTGGTAAGAGGTACAATTTATAATTCTCATTTAGGAGAAAGTCATGCCAGAAGTTTGCTAATGGAAGGATGCTGAGAGTCACTCATAGAAATACAGTTGTGGTTTATGTAATAAATAGAGATGTACATGAAGAGAATCTTCAATGTATATTTCTGGGCATGTGATTCATTTTAATAAATTGTGAAGACAGAAGTTCCCAATTTTTCTCTTCAAGTGAACCCTTGGAAAATTGGGAAATAATAAAGAGCAGAAGTGACCTATCAATATGTGCTATCTCATAACTCCTCCTCATGACAAAAATGTAGTATTTATCAATACTAAGTGAAAATAGCTTCATCATAGAATAAAATGTGGTGTTAGTAGATGTCAGTGTCATCATGGATTTGTGCAAGAAGGGATTCCAGATGCTATTTTAGAACAATCTTCTGACTGTACAGATGATGAAACTGAGGTCATCCCTGTTTATGACTTACCTAAGGTCTCATAACTTTTAAGATATTAAATTTTTGAGATTATTTATAAAGCTTCAAGATTTATTTTTGCACTTATAGGCAGTTTTTGTAGGAAAGAAATCTGCTTTTCAGCTAATCAGTCAGATTAGGATTGTGTCTTATGAGAATATCTTTTACATTTGCATTGTTAAAGGAAGATGAACAATAGCTGTGTCTCTACACCCAGAATTAAAGAGGAACAAAATTATAGCTTTGGAATCGTCTTCTAAAATTTTATTAATTCCAGGGAATTAAAGCACACTCATCTTGCAGGTTTTATTTAATAAAAACGTTTGTTACTTTTTTTAAAGTTCTGAGTAATTTCTAGGTATCTTTTCTTTTCTTTCTTTCTTTTTTTTTTTTTTTGAGATAGTGTCTCGCGCTGTCACCCAGGCCGGAGTGCAGTGGCACGATCTTGACTCACTGCAAGCTCCGCCTCCCGGGTTCACGCCATTCTCCTGCCTTAGCTTCAGGAGTAGCTGGGACTACAGGCGCCCGCCACCACGGCTGGCTAATTTTTTGTATTTTTAGTAGAGAGAAGGTTTCACCGTGTTAGCCAGGAGGGTCTCGAATTCCTGACCTTGTGATCTGCATGCCTCAGCCTCCCAAAGTGCTGAGATTACAGGCGTGAGCCAGCGTGCCCGGCCTCTAGATATCTTTTCAATACTGCTATAATGGTTGCATTATAGCAATCATTAATCTCAGAGATATAAGCAATGAATTCATAACTGTGAAATCATAACTTTGTGGTTAATATTTTTTTCTGATCCCATTTTAATCTTTTTAAAATTTCATTTCTATTTGAATATTTAGACTGTACTTGAATATAAATTTCAAACACAATTAAGCACATGTTATCTTTATTTAAAAGATGATGCATATGTATATTATCTATGTATACACTATTTAAATATGTCCATGTATACATAAAATTATATGTTATATGTGATTTTCTAAATTATATATATATACTGAAACAGACAGATACAGTTTATGGCTGATATTTTCTGGTGAAAATAATTTACCAGTATGGGTTTGTTGGTGTCTGGCTGTCACCACTAAGAAAAGATTCTACTGGGTCATTATAAAAATTTCAGTTTGGGGGAATGTTAATAGAAATTAGCCATATTATAGTTTGGACAGCACCTATATGCAGTTTCATTTACCGATATTAACTTAGCACATGCTGGTTTATGAGGGGAAACAGAATTCAGTGGTGCACATTTAATCATTTTTCTTTATCTAATTTAAATCATGATCTTCTTGATAAAATGTTACCTTGGCCAATGTAAGAAGATGGAGGACCCTCCCATGAACTTTGTGGGACAGACACTGAAAATCTGTGTTGACAGCATGTCTCTAACTCATCCTCACAACATTTGCTGTTGGAATAGAACAGAGAATTCTGTAAGAGTCATAGTTTTTAGATAAAGATTGTTACAGAGGCATAATAATTCCAGAAGATTTCCATCTTCTAACAATCTCTTGAAATCAATAATAAAGACAATGGCTTTCTATTCATCCACTTTACCACATCAGGCAGTGGAAATAGAAAGTGATATAAAATTAATCCCTTCTCTTGACAATTGTAAAATGGTAATCCTCCATTTTATCCTCTCAGAGGATATTTGAAGATAACTTTTTTATTCTCCTATTCTGTCTCATAACCTCATATATTGTATAGCCCATTTCATTGCTGGTGGTCAAATAAGACTGCAGTAGAAAGCCACAGGTAGGTTACTAGGGTTCTGAAGAATGTATCAACACAGAAAACCAATTTCAGATATATTTTCAATGTTATTGCTTTAGAATACATCTCCTTTACTGAGACATCAAAAATCAAAGACTAGATGAGCTCATTCATGTGAATAAGCTTGGGGATAAATTACCTCTTTCTAGTTTCATATTAAAAGAGCAGTAGCATAGTCAGCCTGACTATGGGATCTTGGTCAAGCAAAGCTAAATGTTCTTTTCCTAATTTTTCATATTATTTAAGTGTAGTGTCAGAACTATTCCTTAGTGTCTTTGTTAGTTTTGCTCTTAACTGTAGTCTCATGTGTTCAGAATGAGCACCAGCCAACAAATACAGACAAATGCAGTATTTCAACTGGACTTTACATATAAAACGATTGTGTTAATACACTTTCTTCTGTGGTTATGTAGTTTACTTACAAACTGACATGCATTTTTCTCACTTATAAGTGGGAGCATGTATGAGAACACACAGACACAGGGCAACACACACTAGGGCCTATCGGGGTCAGGGGCAGGATGAAGGAGCACATCAGGATAAATAGCTAATGCATGCAGGGCTTAATACTTAGGTGATGGATTGATAGGTGCAGCAAACCACCATGATACACATTTACTTATGTAACAAACCTGCACACCCTGCACATGTATCCCAGAACTTAATAGAAATTAAGCTAAAAAGAAGAAAAACTGATATGCATGATGCATGCTTATTTCTTCAGAAATATTGAGATGTTTATTTAATAGATGCCATAAAGCTACCTGAAATCTAACTAAGAGAATCCTAATTTACTGTATTTGTTGGCAAAAAAGTAGACTATTGATATAAAATATTTTGAAGTTGCAAATTGATATAAAATATTTTGAAGTTGCAGCCTTACATGATTACCCTGTTTAGTTTTTTGGAATGTCTTTTCATAAGGAAGTTTGATTCTTTAAACTTGGAATTCCAAAATTCCCAGTGCTTTCAATCAATGGACTGATTGCTTCCCTGCCTGCTGCCTGCCTGCCTGCCTTCCTCCCTCCTGCTCTTTCTTTCTTCCTTTCCTTTATAATAAAAAATCAAGTTATTGGAAAAAGTATTGAGTCACTTTATTCTTTGTGTCTTACTACGTAAGTTTCAAATTTTTCTGCCTTTTTGCTTTTATTCTGTGGTTGCTGTATTTCGAAGCATCGTTTTCCCCCTTTTCCATTGAGATGTAGTATACATAATGTAAAAAAACCCCTTAAATATTAAGTTTCATCTATTGCTCCATATATGTACTCATGTAACCACTACCTTGATCAAGATAGAGAATATTTCCATTAACTTTAAAAGTTCTCTTTTACTCCTTGTCTGTCAATACCTCTTCTATCCTGAGGTAATTTGTCTTCTGACTTCTATTACCATAGATTAATTTTGCTTGTTCTTGGACTTCATGTAGGTGGAATCCAAAAGTACGTACTGTTTTGTGTCTGGCTTATTTTGCTCAACATACTATTTTTTGAGATTCTTTTGTATTCCATGTATCAGGAGTGTGTTCTTTTCATTGCTGTATATTATGTCATTATATGAATATATCGCAATCTCTTCATCCTCCTCCTAGTGATAAATATAACTGAAGCAAATTTACAAATATTTTTTTTTTGGAGGCAGAGTTTCACTCTTGTTGCCCAGGCTGAAGGGCAGTGGCGCTATCTCGGCGCATTGCAACCTCTTCCTCCCGGTTTCAAGTGATTCTCCTGCCTCAGCCTCCTGAGTAGCTGGGATTACAGGTCCCCACCACCATGCCCATTTGATTTTTTGTATTGTTATTAGAGATGGGGTTTCACTATGTTTGTCAGGCTGGTCTCAAACTCCTGACCTCAGGTGATTTGCCCTCCTCAGCCTCCCAAAGTGCTGGGATTACAGGCATGAGCCACCACACCCGGCCCAGTCAACAGTTGTCGTGTCAGATGGGTGTACCCACATGGGGTTGTGGTTTCTTCTTCTAATTCTTATACAATAGTAATGAGTCTTTAAAACAAAATCCTGTGTTTGAATGTTCTTGAAATCTCAGAAATCATCTAGCAAATAACAGGGCTTTTTTTTTTTACTGCATGTGTGCATCATACATATATACCTTTGTAACTGAAAACAAAAGGTAGAATCGTATAGTAGTTAGGATAGAAAGCTGTAGAATCAGATTGCCTGAATTTGAATTACAGATATTCTACTTGATATTGTGTGAGTTGAGGCAATTTATTTATATTAGCTGTATCTTGCTTTTTAAAAAATAAAAAAGGATATTAGAACCTTCCTCATAGAATTGTTTTGGTGATTAAGTTAGACTTTACCTTCAGAGTAGATAGTAAGCACTCAATAAATGTTAACTGTTACTATTATTGTTCCAAGTATGTACATTATTTTTATTCAAAAATGTGTACAGGATTCCATATGATTCTACATACATATGCATTGTTAAAATGTACTATGTAGATTAGGTTGATCTAATGACTGTCTTCTCTAACCAAAATTGTCAGAGGGCTAACTCTTCTCACCCATTTTGGCTCTTGTATCTCTACTTTAGTGGCACCAAAGTGAATGATAACAACCAGAGAGAGATTGCTTCTTGACTACAAATAATGAGATACTCCAGTTTAAATTACTTCAACAATGTTCTTGATCAAATCATTCTCAATCACTTATTTTCAGAATCCAGATATTACTGCTATGAATAACAAAAGAAAACTCGAATTTCTGTTCTTGAAGCATTAAGCCTCTTGATATTGGGAAAAAGGTGTTAAGTGTGAAAGAAAGACAGCCATCTAATTTGTTGGATATCTAGGTGTGTCATGCTAAATTCTTTAGATTTGAAAAATAAATTTTTCATAGTATTTTTCTATTCTGAAAATATTTTTATATAAACCATGATTTCTTTTTTTTTTTTTTTGAGACCGAGTCTCCCTTTGTTGCCCAGGCTGAAGGGCAGTGGCGCGATCTCGGCTCACTGCAACCTCCACCTCTCAGGTTCAAGGGATTCTCCTGCCTCAGCCTCCCGAGTAGCTGGGATTACAGGCACACACCACAACACACAGCTAATTTTTGTGTTTTTAGTAGAGACGGGTTTCACCATGTTGGCCAGGCTTTGGAACTCCTGACCTCAAGTGATCCATGTGCCTTGGCCTCCCAAAGTGCTGGGATTACAGGCATGAGCCACTGCGCCCGCCCCATGATTTTTAAAATAACAAATTTAAATTATTTTTCTGACTACCTACTATTTATAGCTGTAAGTGTGGATTCTTTCAGTTAAATATTTAACATGTTTGGTGCTAACAACTCAGTATTTAGCCTAATCCCTATTTCAGCATCCAGAGTCTATATTGGTGCCATTCGTTGAATACCAAGGATGGCACAGAGCTAAACCTCCATCACACCATAGACAGTGGGGACAGTGCCTCCAGCATATGAATGATATAGGTAGAGATATGGCTGCAAAATGGTAGATGTGACTTTCTGACTTGAGGGATTTCAGGGTTTTCTAACAATGTAGGATGGTGGGTAGATACCAAAGGCCCATGGCTTTCATAGACCAGCGATGTTACTTGAATTATTTATGTAAGTGTTTCATCCCACCTATTAAACTGCACCCTCTTTGGGAGTATATTTTAGGTATTAATTTGTTTCTTCTATACCATTTAGCATATTGCATGCACTTAGTAGATCCCACATAAAAATTTCTCATTAAATGAAGTAAGCATATAAGCCTAAAATGTACAGTGAAATTTTTTAAAAATGCCATTTTAAAAGGATGTGACAACAAAAAATGGCATATATATGCATTAAATAAATATGTAAAGTGACTCTCAATAAAATGTTAATTGTGTAGTTATTTTTGGCTGGGAATTCAAGTGATTAAAACTTCTCTTTTTTGTAATTGTATCACTTCTTAATAGTAATTGATATTATTTATATTATCAGAAACAAATGAATATGATCATAGCAGATTATAGAGGAAAACATAAACAAACCATTAACTGTAGAAAAATCAAAATTTTCAAAGCTACTTTTGTCAAAATTATCATACCTAGACGTTCAAGGAGTTGATTTTGTTTTGTATTTAAATTTTTCTATAGTATGGAGAAAGAAGGAATATTCAAAATTATTTTTATAAAGCCACCATTACATTAATACAAAGATCTGCCAAACACAGCCCAAAAGAATATTTCAGATCAATTATACTTATGAGTATATGTTCAAGAATCCTAATTTAATTCATCAGATTATTTGTACATTAAAGGAAAAGCACATAGAAAAGAAAATAAACATTGAGTGAGCCTCGTTGCAAAACTCTTCTGATATTTCAAAATTGGGAAGCAGTTTCCTTTCCATGTAAATCATTATTTCCAATATATTAAGTATAATACAAGTGTAGGTTTAACCACTTTCTATTTTGGTAACTCATTTAAGAGCATCACTATTTTTTATACTGTGGATGAGGTATTCTGACTTCTCAGTTGCCTTAAAAGAGTGCCAGGGAGTCATACTGCAGTGTTAAATGTGCTCTTCTGCCTTGCATTCATGCTAAGAAAACCAGTGTCTATTATGTGGCTCCTCGCTTTAGCCTTCTCAGCATGAATGACCATTCAAGGAGCAACAGTATTTTATAAAAGTATTGATTGTGTTGGTTTGTAAAGGACCCATAATGTTCTTCCCACATCAAACCTGTGCTCTCTGTGTAAGAGAACCATAATAGCTACAGCCTCCTGGTAGTGTATATGGATTGTACAGAATTTCAGTTTATGGATCAGCTTTGTAATAGTGCAGAGTTTCACTTGGCTTAACCAGGTGTGGGCAATTGTTGGGTGCCTTTAAAAAGTCATAACATTTCCAGGGACAGGGATGTGATGGGTCATTTTATAAGAAAGAAGAAAATGTATTAAACTTACCACATTATTTTTAGTTCAGTGGTAAGTGTAAGACAGAAAGTACGTTTGCTTGGTATACATTTCTGTGGGACCCAGTGTTTGGCTTTGGTCTGCTAATTTCCTTTGCCTTTTCCTATTTAAATTTTTTTCTTTTATTCTTCTATTAATAATATGATTTCTATAAGTTTCAGAAACTTTCTAAACAATAAAGTACTCCATTTCTGCACTATTGAGGTTGATGTTGGCCTTATTTATTCTCACTTTTTTTTTAAATTTGGTTTTTAATTTGGGATTTGGGTTGGCGCTGGCTTATTAGAGTTCTTGGTTGCAGCACATTTTCCTCCTTCAGTAACAACTCTAGAAGCTTAATAACCAAAGTTATAACCTACATTTGTTTTACTGTACTCTAACACTCTTAACTACTGGGCGGATTTCAGTATAAGGTGAATTGGCGTGAGAATTGTTTAGTCAATCAATAGCCATTTAATAAGCATTTGGTTACATGTTTTGGAATTTTTAAGAGACATATAAGATACTAGTGTGCCATGTCCTCACAGAGTGAACAATCTAGGGAAGCAAGAAATATATATATATATATGACAATGGTTTTAGGTAATAAAATAGAACTTTTAAAATAAGTTATAAGCTTATTTCCTCATAATGATCATTCCATATCACAGGCCACCTGCATCCTCCATAAAAGAATAGGATTCTTAAATTTGAGGTTTCATAGATTATGTCACTTTATATTAGCCCTAATTAACTTTTTCCTAGTAATTTTGTGACCTTCAAAATTTACTTAATTTATCAATGCCATTAGGTTTTTATTTTTAAATTGGAGATAGTAGGAATATCCGCTTTATATAACATACGTAAAATGTAATTTAAATATACAGAAATGAAAATTGGGAGGTAATCTAACCATCTTGTGTTACATATGAGGAAATCGACACACTGAAGTAGGAGGCTTCCCCAAAATGGAATATTGAGCTTCATTAGTGGATATTACATTTGTGGACTCTTCATGTTTCCTCATTGGAGTTTCCAGATGCCGCTCTTGCTTCTGAAAATCGTGTATGACTTGTGATGTAAGAAAAATCAGAGGGCTTTCCAGTGTCGCAACTTTCTTTTTTTTGGGACGGAGTCTCGCTCTGTCGCCCAGGCTGGAGTGCAGTGGTGTGATCTCAGCTCACTGCAAGCTCTGCCTCTCGGGTTCACGCCATTCTCCTGCCTCAGCCTCCCAAGTAGCTGGGACTACAGGTGCCTGCCACGACGCGCAGCTAATTTTTTGTATTTTTAGTAGAGACGGGGTTTCACCATGTTAGCCAGGATGGTCTCGAGCTCCTGACCTTGTGATCCACCCGCCTCGGCCTCCCAAAGTGCTGGGATTACACGCGTGAGTCACCGCGCCCGGCCCAGTGTCGCAACTTTCTATGGTATAAGAGTTACTTCGTTTAGCAGAAGTGTCACAGTTTGAGAATTAACCTTCTCAGTGGAGAGCTGGCAGACTGGTTATAAATAAGGGCTTCAGCTCCCTTAGTGTGGGACATGCTGCCCGCTCCCTTCATGTGCTTATCTGTCCTGGACCAGACAGAAGCACATTTGCTTTTCATTTAGCTTACTTCCATTTCTCCACTTCCTCTCTTTTGTCAGTGTTAAAGCTTAAAATGATGAAACAATCCAGCAGTTATCCAACTACAGATAAATAACTGCTGGACTGTATCATCGTAGACAGTTGGTGAAAAATTCTGGACCAGAATCCAGTCCCTTCAGTCTTGTATTCTTTCTAATGTATTGAGAGCAAGACAGGAACATTGATGACCTATTTTTAGCTGGTTTCAAAAACACTAACCTCAGTTCCACAATCAAGATTTGGATTCAGAAATACTGAGTTTGCACTGAGCTCTTTCCTGCTTCACTTTGGGGTCATGAGAAAGGCTGTGAATTTCTGCTTCCTTCCCATTCCCTCATTTTAATAACCTGCCAGGAGACCTCTAGGGGAGTGATTGTAATAAACTAGCTAATAAAATGAGATTAGAACCTTCAAAACTTAACATCCTCTTATGATACAATCCAGCAATCACACTCCTTGAGATTTACCCGAAGGAGGTGAAAACTTATGTTTACATAAAGACCTGCACACTGATGTTTCTAGCAGCCTTATTCATAATTGCCAAAACTTGGAAGCAACCAAGATGTCCTTCAGTAGATGAATGGTTAAGTAAACTGTGGTACACCTAGAGAGTGGAATAATATTTGGCACTAAAAAGAAATGAGCTATCAAGCCATGAAAAGACATAGAAGAAACTTCAATGTGTATTACTAAGTGAAAAAGCCAATCTGGAAAAAAAGCTATATACTTTATTATTCCAACTATATGACATTCTGGAAAAGGTAGAATAACTATGGGAAGAGTAAAAAGATCCGTGGTTGCCAGGGATTTGGGGTGATGGAGAGATTAATAGAGCACAGAGGATTTTTAGGGCAGTGAAACTAATCTATATGATATTATAATGATAGATACAGATACATGTTATTACAAATTTTTCCAAAACCATAGAGTGTAAAACATTTAAGTAAACCCTAATGTAAACTACGGACTCTGGGTGATAATGATATGTCAATATGGGTTCACTGATGATAATACATACACTGCTGGTGAGGTATATTGGTAGTTCAGAGAGGCTGTGTGTATAGGAGGGCAGGCATATATGGAACATCTTTGCACCTTCCCCTCAATTTTGCTGTGAACCGAAAGCTGCCTAGAAAAAATAAAGTCTGTTAAAAAATCACCACAGAGGAAAAATGTGAGATTAGAACAACCTCTCTAAAATAATACACAGAAAGTATTTACAAATGCTAACTAAGACATAGGGTTCAAAACATAAAACTGCTCACAGCCCAGGTACTAAAATTAGATCAATCTAATCATTAGATACTTAATCATTAGATACAATAGAATTTGCCCCAGTAGCAAATGTTTACTTTTGATTCTGTTATATACTACTTAACATGGTCCAGTGTCAGCATAAGGCTATAATTTGGCAATTGCGTTTGTTTATTTAATAACTGCTGATAAAGCTGAAATAAAGAATCAGTAAAAAGGTTTCACTTTTGTAAAGCACATCCAGGGTTTATAGGAAAGGAAATATTTCAGCATTTCTGATATATAAAAGAACAAAGGTGTTATATTAAGAAAAAATAATACATAAAACAATATCAGGGACATTGAATTGATGAAAGTAATCAGTAACATTTTAAATCCATGTTGGCTTGCATTGTGAAAGAATGGAATAATTTACAGTTCATGATATTTGTATTTAGATGTTTGTATTTCTATTGTGTTTAGAGAATCCCAGGAAAGGAAAGAATCCTACAACCCGTAGGATGAAAAAAGCTTTGGATCTCATGCCAGGACAAGGGCACTGAGGCCCCAAAAGATAAAGGCCTTCCTCAGAATCTCATGGTAAAAGTCAAATTATTTAAAATTAGCTCCAGGGTTCATGAGTAAGATTAATTGGTAGAAGTTAAATGGCTATATGGTTCACGTTTAAAAATAATTTCTAAAAATTCGATACCCCTTATGAGAGAAAATATAAGTGGCTTTGAGTGATAGTTTATATTCCAATTATTGCAAGTAATCAATCATATACCAGGTAATTTCCTGACATGAGTTACATACCAAAAATTATATTGGGTGAAAAACTCGAATGAATATAGGTAACATTCCACTCTAATGTAGCTTTCTGTATCTTAGAACATTCAACTTTATTAAGACTTTATAGTTTTTAGGAATAGAGTTAGTAAAGAACTTGGAATGTCCTATCAAGAAATAAAGAGGTGGGAGTGGGGAGATCTACGTCTGGAGATTCTCATGTGTTCAGGATATATTCAACGTTTATTTGTTCCTAGGCAGGTTACAGAATAAACTGATATCTGTAAGTCCCTTCTAGCCCAATGATTCAAAAAATGCTGGGATTTTAGTGAAATGTAATATGGATAACATGAGGTAACACTGCGAATAGTGAAGTCTGCAACTAAAAGATAAAGCATTTGTATGTCAAATAGCATTGTGTAAATAAATCTAAAATGAAATTTTCAACCAGTTTTTAAAACTTACTTCCACTAACAAACATAACATAGTGTCATGCAGAAAATGATGAGGAAGCAAAGAATATGTTAAGGAAACCTGTAGAAAACCAAATGCCTTCTTGTATTAAATGAATTTACCATATCTTTCAAGGAATAATCATGTTTATACAAATACGTGTGTGGTTTCCAGGACCCATTTTTCTTTTCCTTCCCTATACATGCAAACATATACAAATATGTCAGCTCACATACTTATTTCCCTGTGGTTTCAAACTATTAAATGTTTATAATTACTCTGCTTGATGACTATAATTTTTAGTTACAGATCGAATTGTCCCAGGTGTGGATGCTGCCAAAAGCCACGGTCATTGGCAACATGACATCTGGAAGACAGACTGGCATGTAGAGTCAGGGAATTTGCTAGAATTTGTTCCTCATACAGTGCAATAGTACAAGCAAGCATTGTGACTCCCTGCAGCTGGTGCTGTCAGTGCCCTATCCATATGCCTCAGACCTTTAATTGTGTTTCTGAGGAATGCTTCTAACTCCTAGTATCTGCAGGTTTGTTCCTCAGCACTTTTTCCAAAAACTGTGGGAAATTGCACTGCTTATATGCACAAGTGAGCTTCATATAAGGAGAATGAAAACCCTCTAGGAATAGTTCTTAATTAATGACTCTCAAGAGGTGCTGTATAAATACCAAGTTCTCTCACCTCTCTGGTGGGATAACTCTGTGAGGTGTGCTTTATGTCATGTCAGAGTTTCTCTGAAGGATTGCCTGCTAATATTCACTGCTTGAATAGAAAATTCTTTTTTTTTTTTCCTTTGAGACAGAGTCTCACTCTGTCCCCCAGGCTGGAGTCCAGTGGCACAATCTCGGGTCACTGCAACCTCTGCCTCCCAGGTTCAAGCAATTCTTGGGCCTCAGTCTACCGAGTAGCTGGGACTACAGACATGCACTACCATGCCCACCTAATTTTTGTATTTTTAGTAGAGACACGGATTCACCATGTTGGCCAGACTGGTCTTGAACTCCTGGCCTCAAGTAATCTATCTGCCTCTGCCTCCCAAAGTGCATTGCAGGTGTGGGCCACCGCGCCCGGCCAAATGTTCTTTACTGGACGCCTTCACTCCCCTTGTCATTTCCTCATTTTCTTTCTGGCCTGCACTTCTTAAACTAGTTACGCTGTAATACTTGTTTTAGAGTCTGCTTCTGTGATTAACGTTTCTGATCAGTAAAATGACATAGCACTGTTTACCTCAAGAGATGGCCGTATTTTGTCAGAGAAAAGAATGTACTTCACGTTTTGCCTAATAAAGTAAACGTTCAGGACTCAGCAGTTGCATTTTAAATGATCCCAGTGTTTGCCCTGTTTTTGAAGTACACATGTGCTTCTGGGAAAACTCAAACTAAGACACACCCCACACCCAACTGGCAAGCACATGCCCTGTTGAAAGAGTCTGCAGAAGAGTCCTTGCTTCAGGTACGTTTTTCACATTCCAGTCCCAGTTTAGCCCTCCTCCCATGACCTTAATGACCACCATTGCATAACAAGCAATGCCTTCTTGTGAGGCATTAGAGGTGACTAGGAGTGAGCTTTAGGGTGGGTACCCTTCAGGGGGTTTCTTTTTTTTTTTTTTTTTCCTTGACAAGGAGTCGGGCTCTGTTGCCCAGGCTGGAGTGCAGTGGCAAGATCTCAGCTCACTGCAACCTCTACTCACGGGTTCAAGCAATTTTCCTGCCTCAGCCTCCCGAGTAGCTGGGATTATAGGCACTTGCCACCACACCCAGCTAATTTTTGTATTTTTAGTAGAGACATGGTTTCACCACATTGGCCAGGCTGATCTCAAACTCCTGACTTCAAGTGATCTGCCCACCTTGGTCTCCCAAAGAGCTGGGATTACAGATGTTAGCCACCGCTCCCAGCCCCAGCCTTCATATTGTTTATCTTGATTTCTTTTTTCTTCTCTGTTGTAGTGGATAGCACCAGACAATCAGTAGTTGAAGCCCTTTTCGCATCTTCACTGGGCATTCTATTGAATGACATATGCATTCTCCCCAAACTCTAACATCTGTTCATTGAAGATAGGGCAAACACCAAGACCATTTGTGATACAATTGCTGACTATTGAATATTTACTTTGTTAGAAAAAATGCTAAGTACTTTACAATATTTCTCTGCAATAAAACTCATCTTTTGAGCTAACAATGCTATTCTCATTCTACTAAGGAGAAACTTTAGTCACAGAGAGATTAAATAATTTGCTCAACAACACACAAGGAAGTAAGAGTCTGGGAGAGAATTTGTACTTTTCCCTTCCTTTTAGATGTCATTCATAAAAAAAAAAAAAATTAGTGTACCTGATTTTGTGCTCCTAGCCACTATTTAATCCTGCCTTTGTAATTAGCTTTTATGGATAAGTTTATCTTTCCGTACTCAGAAAATAAAATAGTAAAATGAAAAGGCAGCACAAGGTGTCACTAAGTGGCTTTCACCAGAGATGAAGTTGTACAGAATTAGAGAGGGGTTTTAACCACATCTAGAGCACTGCCCATAGAGGAATGCAGACCAATTTCTGAAGTCAATTTGTGTTATCCCCTGCTCCTTAACCTGGGTTCCTCTACCAGCTACATTTAAGGAACTTGCCTTCCCCCTCTTTCCAGACATTTCCATGGTAGAAACACAGTAGTAGTTCAGGAGTTAGGAGACCTGGGCTTTAGAGCTTTTTATAAAATGGGATGTCTGAATTTGATAGTGTGCAATGTTCCTTCCAACTCCAAACAGATGTTGTCATTTTCACAGCCTCTAGAAACCACAGGTACCTTCTCAATTAGAAGTTCTAAGTGATTTGTAATAGTGAGCACTATTTGGATTCCTGACAGCCTATATCAGGAAAATAAGTAAAGTTTTGGATCAAGTGCTTATATCTAAAGCCATTGCTTTATAAGCTGGTCTTCACTGCCAATTCCTTCTTCCCTATAGATTGTTGGTATTTCTCGTCTGGATGGGTGACAAGAATTTATTTTATTGATTTCCTGAATCTCTGTACATCCTTAAAATAATTCAGAATTGGAAAGAAATACATTTAGCTCTTTCTCACATAGTGTAGAGATCTTTTGACATAGAGAGAGAGCTGCTGATATTCTGTTTCCCCTAATGCCTGAGTGTGGCATGGTTTCAAAGGGTTGCTTTATCACATGTAGAGATGGACGGACCATCAGGTAATGAGATATAACATTTCCTGGAAATTAATTAGTGGTGTGTTGTCCAGGAACTAAATTTCTTTTACTCCTGTTTGCCACCTGTCCTAGATGTCTAGTGCCGAATTTGAATTTCCATGCCAAACTGAAAAAGCAGCATTGGCTTTAGTTGCCCTCTTTTTCACATTAACTTAGGGTTTTAGTATGTAAAGCGATTGCGTTGTTTTAGTGGAATGAACTTAGAATGAACTCCAACGGTGATGAACTGATAACTAATAAAATAAATAATTGATTCATCTGAGAACAATCTGACTCCTAGAAGTGGTGTTCCTAAGAAGCTTTTGTGTAACTGCCCTCTGGAAAGCCTCACAAGTTGTTGCCTTTCTTTATTTATTTTTTCCAAATGGACAATTTTTGACAAACAAACTTCTAAGAGCAGTCAAGTGTCAAATACAAAGTTATGGCTGGTGCAGCTGCCTTTGGGATCACACGCTCCATTTATTCATTATAGAAAGCTCAGATGCACAAACATGTGGTGCCATTTTGTGTACCTGTCAGTTCAGTGCATTTAGTGAACATTGATCATGCTCATCCAGACACACTGCTCGATGCTGCAAGCAGGAAGTCAGTGGTTTCTGAAAGACAGGGTGAAAACTTGTTTGTTTTTTTCAAATGTGCCTCTGTGGAATCCTTTTTGCCCAAAATAGATGCATTAATAAACGTGACTAAAATGTACCTTAAATTCACTACAAA
Source organism: Gorilla gorilla gorilla (assembly GCF_029281585.2). Taxonomy (NCBI): domain Eukaryota; kingdom Metazoa; phylum Chordata; class Mammalia; order Primates; family Hominidae; genus Gorilla; species Gorilla gorilla. Next base: position 12,211,828 of record NC_086017.1, read on the forward strand.
AGAGAAAGGATGTTGATGAAAAATTTGCTCTGGTTTTGCTAATATTAAGTCCAGTATTTGTCTACTTAAAGTAGAAGTTTTGATGACTTGGATAATCATTAGCTTGCTATCTAGCTATTTGTAGTTTTGTAGCATCATCTGTTCCAAAACTGATTTTTTGCTCTCTTTTAATACCCTGTTAATTACAAAACCTCCTACTGGGTAGTTTTACCATACATAAATTCTGTCAAGTACTGCTCAATTAATTGGTGCCGAACATCATTCCAGTCTATGGTGGGAGTAATAGTTCTTATTTTCTTGCCATTTAATGTTTGCATCCTGTCAAAATTCTCATAAAACAGGTAGTTTAGCTTCTTTTTTTAAATTTTATTATACTTTAAGTTCTAGGGTACATGTGCACAACGTGCAGGGTTGTTACATACGTATACATCTGCCATGTTGGTGTGCTACACCCATTAACTCGTCATTTACATTAGGTATGTTTCCTAATGCTATCCCTCCCCACTCCCTCCACCCCACAGCAGGCCCTGGTGTGTGATGTTCCTTTTCCTGTGTCCAAGTGTTCTCATTGTTCAATTCCCACCTATGAGTAAGAACATGTGATGTTTGTTTTTTTGTCCTTGTGATAGTTTGCTGAGAATGATGGTTTCCAGCTTCATCCATGTTCCTGCAAAGGACATGAACTCATCCTTTTTTATGGCCGCATAGTATTCCATGGTATATATGTGCCACATTTTCTTAATCCAGTCTATCATTGATGGAGATTTGGGTTGGTTCCAAGTCTTTGCTATTGTGAATAGTGCCGCAGTAAACATATGTGTGCATGTGTCTTTATAGCAGCATGATTTATAATCCTTTGGGTATATACCCAGTAATGGGATGACTGGATCAAATGGTATTTCTAGTTCTAGATCCTTGAGGAATCGCCACACTGTCTTCCACAATGGTTGAACTAGTTTACAGTCCCACCAACAGTGTAAAAGTGTTCCTATTTCTCCACATCCTCTCCAGCACCTGTTGTTTCCTGACTTTTTAATGATCGCCATTCTAACTGGTGTGAGATGGCATCTCATTGTGGTTTTGATTTGCATTTCTCTGATGGCCAGTGATGATGAGCATTTTTTCACGTGTCTGTTGGCTGCATAAATGTCTTCTTTTGAGAGGTCTCTGTTCATATCCTTTGCCCACTTGTTGATGGGGTTGTTTGACTTATTCTTGTAAATTTGTTAGAGTTTTTTGTAGATTCTGGATATTACCCATTTGTCAGATGGGTAGATTGCAAAAATTTTCTCCCATTCTGTAGGTTGCCTGTTCACTCTGATGGTAGTTTCTTTGGCTGTGCAGAAGCTCTTTAGTTTAATTAGATCTCATTTGTCAATTTTGTCTTTTGTTGCCATTTCTTTTGGTATTTTAGACATGAAGTGCTTGCCCATTCCTATGTCCTGAATGGTAATGCCTAGGTTTTCTTCTAGGGTTTTTATGGTTATAGGTCTAACATTTAAGTCTTTAATCCATCTTGAATTAATTTCTGTATAAAGTGTAAGGAAGGGATGCAGTTTCAGCTTTCAACATATGGCTAGCCAGTTTTCCCAGCACCATTTATTAAATAGGGAATCCTTTCCCCATTGCTTGTTTTTGTCAGGTTTGTCAAAGATCAGATGGTTGTAGATGTGTGGTGTTATTTCTGAGGGCTCTGTTCTGTTCCATTGGTCTTCATCTCTGTTTTGGTACCAGTACCATGCTGTTTTAGTTACCGTAGCCTTGTACTGTAGTTTGAGGTAAGGTAGCGTGATGCCTCCAGCTTTGTTCTTTTGGCTTAGGATTGTCTTGGCAATGTGGGCTCTTTTTTGGTTCCATATGAACTTTAAAGTAGTTTTTTCCAATTCTGTGAAGAAAGTCATTGGTAGCTTGATGGGGATGGCATTGAATCCATAAATTACCTTGGGCAGTATGGCCATTTTCACGATATTGACTCTTCCTATCCATGAGCATGGAATGTTCTTCCATTTCTGTCCTCTTTTATTTCATTGAGCAGTGGTTTGTAGTTCTCCTTGAAGAGGTCCTTCACAACCCTTGTGAGTTGGATTCCTAGGTATTTTATTCTCTTTGAAGCAATTGTGAATGGGAGTTCACTCATGATTTGGCTCTCTGTTTGTCTATTACTGGTGTATAAGAATGCTTGTGATTTTTGCACATTGATTTTGTATCCTGAGACTTTGCTGAAGTTGCTTATCAGCTTAAGGAGATTTTGGGCTGAGACAATGGGGTTTTCTAAATATACACTCATGTCTTCTGCAAGCAGGGGCAATTTGACTTCCTCTTTTCCTAATTGAATGCCCTTTATTTCCTTCTCCTGCCTGATTGCCCTGGCCAGAACTTCCAACACTATGTTGAATAGGAGTGGTGAGAGAGGGCATCCCTGTCTTGTGCCAGTTTGCAAAGGAAATGCTTCCAGTTTTTGCCCACTCAGTATGATGTTAGCTGTGGGTTTGTCATAAATAGCTCTTATTATTTTGAGATACGTCCCATCAATACCTAATTTGTTGAGAGTTTTCAGCATGAAGGGCTGTTGAATTTTGTTGAAGGCCTTTTCTGCATCTGTTGAGATAATCATGTGGTTTTTGTCCTTGTTTCTTTTTATATGATGGATTACGTTTATTGATTTGCGTATGTTGAACCAGCCTTGCGTCCCAGGGATGAAACCCACTTGATCATGGTGGATAAGCTTTTTGATGTGCTGCTGGATTTGGTTTGCCAGTATTTTATTGAGTATTTTTGCATCGATGTTTATCATGGATATTGGTCTGAAATTCTCTTTTTTTGTTGTATCTCTGCCAAGCTTTGGTATCAGGATGATGCTGGCCTCATAAAATGAATTAGGGAGGATTCCTTCTTTTTCTATTGATTGAAATAGTTTCAGAAGGAGTGGTACCAGCCCCTCTTTGTACCTCTGGTAGAATTCAGCTGTGAATCTATCTGTTCCTGGACTTTTTTTGGTTGGTAGGCTCTTAATTATTTCCTCAATTTCAGAGCCTGTTATTGGTCTATTCAGGGATTCAACTTCTTTCTGGTTTAGTCTTCGGAGGGTGTATGTGTCCAGAAATTTATCTATTTCTTCTAGATTTTCTAGTTTATTTGAATAGAAGTGTTTATGGTATTCTCTGATGGTAGTTAATATTTCTGTGGGATCGTTAATGATATCCCCTTTATCTTTTTTTATGACGTCTATTTGATTCTTCTCTGTTTTCTTCTTTATTAGTCTTGCTAGTGGTCTATCACTTTTGTTGATCTTTTCAAAAAACCAGCTGCTGGATTCATTGATTTTTTTGAAGGGTTTTTTGTGTCTCTGTCTCCTTCAGTTCTACTCTGATCTTAGTTATTTCTTGCCTTCTGCTAGCTTTTGAATGTGTTTGCTCTTGCTTCTCTAGTTCTTTTAATTGTGATGGTTGGGTGTCAATTTTAGATCTTTCCTGCTTTCTGTTGTGGGCATTTAGTGCTATAAATTTCCCTCTACACACTGCTTTAAATGGGTGCCAGAGATTCTGGTATGTTGTGTCTTTGTTCTCATTGGTTTCAAAGAACATCTTTATTTCTGCCTTCATTTCGTTATGTACCCAGTAGTCATTCAGGAGCAGGTTGTTCAGTTTCCATGTAGTTGAGCAGTTTTGAGTGAGTTTCTTAATCCTGAGTTCTAGTTTGATTGCACTGTGGTCTGAGAGACAGTTTGTTATACTTCCTGTTCGTTTACATTTGCTGAGGAGTTCTTTACTTCCAACTTTGTGGTCAATTTTGGAATAAGTGTGATGTGGTGCTGAGAAGAATGTATATTCTGTTGATTTGTGGTGGAGAGTTCTGTAGATGTCTATTAGGTCCGCTTGGTGCAGAGCCGAGTTCAATTCTTGGATATCCTTGTTAATTTTCTGCATCGTGGATCTGTCTAATGTTGACAGTGGGGTGTTAAAGTCTCCTATTATTATTGTATGAGAGTCTAAGTCTCTTTGTAGGTCTCTAAGGACTTGCTTTATGAATCTGGGTGCTCCTGTATTGGGTGCATATATAGTTAGGATAGTTAGCTCTTCTTGTTGAATTGATCCCTTTACCATTATGTAATGGCCTTCTTTGTCTCTTTTGATCTTTGTTGGCTTAAAGTCTGTTTTATCGGAGACTAGGATTGAAACCCCTGCCTACTTTTGTTTTCCATTTGCTTAGTAGATCTTCCTCCATCCTTTTATTTTGAGCCTATGTGTGTCTCTGCACGTGAGATGGGTGTCCTAAATACAGCACACTGATGGGTCTTGACTCTTTATCCAATTTGCCAGTCTGTGTCTTTTAATTGGAGCATCTAGCCCATTTACATTTAAGGTTAATATTGTTATGTGTGAATTTGATCCTGTCATTATGATGTTAGCTGGTTATTTTGCTCGTTAGTTGATGCAGTTTCTTCCTAGCCTCAATGGTCTTTACAATTTGGCATGTTTTTGCAGTGGCTGGTACCGGTTGTTCCTTTCTATGTTTAGTGCTTTCTTCAGGAGCTCTTGTAAGGCAGGCCTGGTGGTGAGAAAATCTCTCAGCATTTGCTTGTCTGTAAAGGATTTTATTTCTCCTTCACTTATGAAGCTTAGTTTGGCTGGATATGAAATTCTGGATTGAGAATTCTTTTCTTTAAGAATGTTGAATATTGGCCCCCCACTCTTTTCTGGCTTGTAGAGTTTCTGCCGAGAGATCAGCTGTTAGTCTGATGGGCTTCTCTTAGTGGGTAACCCAACCTTTCTCTCTGGCTGCCCTTAACATTTTTTCCTTCATTTCAACTTTGGTGAATCTGACAATTATGTGTCTTGGAGTTGCTCTTCTCGAGGAGTATCTTTGTTGCATTCTCTGTATTTCCTGCATTTGAATGTTGGCTTGCCTTGCTAGTTGGGGAAGTTCTCCCAGATAATATCCTGCAGAGTGTTTTCCAACTTGGTTCCATTCTCCCCGTCACTTTCAGGTACACCAATCAGACGTGGATTTGGTCTTTTCACATAGTCCTATATTTCTTGGAGGCTTTTTTCATTTCTTTTTACTCTTTTTTCTCTAAACTTCTCTTCTTGCTTCATTTCATTCATGTGATCTTCAGTTACTGATACCATGTCTTCCAGTTGATCGAATCGGCTAGTGAAGCTTATGTATGCGTCAGGTAGTACTCGTGCCATGGTTTTCAGCTCCATCAGGTCATTTAAGGACTTCTCTACGCTGTTGATTCTAGTTAGCCATTCATCTAATCTTTTTTTTCAAGGTTTTTAGCTTCTTTGTGATGGGTTCGGACATCCTTCTTTTGCTTGGAGAGGTTTGTTATTACCGATCGTCTGAAGCCTTCTTCTTTCAACTTGTCAAAGTCATTCTCTGTCCAGGTGTGTTCCATTGCTGGTGAGGAGCTGCCTTCCTTTGAAGGTGAAGAGGCCCTCTGATTTTTAGAATTTTCAGGTTTTCTGCTCTGCTTTCTCCCCATCTTTGTGGTTTTATCTACCTTTGGTCTTTGATGATGGTGACCTACAGATGGGGTTTTGGTGTGGATGTCCTTTCTGTTTGTTAGTTTTCCTTCAAACAGTCAGGATCCTCAGCTGCAGGTCTGTTGGAGTTTGCTGGAGGTCCACTCCAGACCCTGTTTGCCTGGGTGTCAGCAGCAGAGGCTGCGGAACAGCAAATATTGCAGAACAGCAAACGTTGCTGCCTGATCGTTCCTCTGGAAGCTTCATCTCAGAGGGGCACCCGGCCATATGAGGTGTCAGTCGGCCCCTACTGGGAGGTGCCTCCCAGTTAGGCTACTTGGGGGTCAGGGACCCACTTGAGGTGGCAGTCTGTCCGTTCTCAGATCTCAAACTCCGTGCTGGGAGAACCACTACTCTCTTCAAAGCTGTCAGACAGGGACGTTTAAGTCTGCAGAAGTTTCTGCTGCCTTTTGTTCAGCTATGCCGTGCCCCCAAGAGTTGGAGCCTACAGAGGCAGGCAGGCCTCCTTGAGCTGCAGTGGGCTCCACCCAGTTTGAGCTTCCTTGCTGCTTTGTTTACCTACTCAAGGCTCAGCAATGGTGGGTGCCCCTCCCCCAGCCTTGCTGCCACCTTGCAGTTCAATCTCAGACTGCTGTGCTAACAATGAGCGAGGCTCCGTGGGCATGGGACCCTCTGAGCCATGTGTGGGATATAATCTCCTGGTGTGCCATTTGCTAAAACCATTGGAAAAGTGCAGTATCAGGATGGGAGTCACCCAGTTTTCCAGGTGCCATCTGTCACGGCTTCCCTTGGCTAGGAAAGGGAATTCCCGGACCCCTTGTGCTTCCCGAGTGAGGTGATGCCTCGTTCTGCTTCAGCTCATGGTCCATGGGCTGCACCTACTGTCCTGTACCCGCTGTCCGACAAGCCCCAGTGAGATGAACCTGGTACCTCAGTTAGAAATGCAGAAATTGGCCGGGCTCAGTGGCTCACACCTGTAATCCCAGCACTTTGGGAGGCCGAGGCGGGTGGATCACGAAGTCAGGAGATTGAGACCATCCTGGCTAACATGGTGAAACCCCATCCCCCTAAAAATACAAAAAATTAGCTGGGCATTGTGGCGGGCACCTGTAGTCCCAGCTACTCAGGAGGCTGAGGCAGGAGAATGGCATGAACTTGGGAGGTGTAGCTTGCAGTGAGCCGAGATTGTGCCACTGCACTCCAGCCTGGGCGACAGAGCGAGACTCTTGTCTCAAAAAAAAAAAAAAAGGAAATGAAGAAATCACCCGTCTTCTGCATCGCTTACGCTGGGAGCTGTAGGCTGGAGCTGTTCCTAGTCGGCCATCTTAGAACCTCCCCTAGTTTAGCTTATTATAATTAGAAGGTGCCATTTTTTAATAAATTTTTTGTTTGCTGTGTCAGTTTTTATTGGGAGCAAATTACCAAAAAAAAAAAAAAAATTCCGTGTTCAATTAGTTTACCCCAGCTAGAGGTGCATTATATTTAGCAGTGATTTACTTATGACTGTTGTGTGGGAGCATATCCTAATCAGTTTCTGGAAAAGGCTAAGTATACCTATATTATTCTACATGTGTTGTTATTTTAGCATTTATATTTCTTTTGATTGTGATTTTGTTTCATCACCCTGGGGCACAAGGTAGCTCAAGAAGACAGATGTGCTCAAATTATGCAACAGACTTATGTAAACAGCTCGTGGGTCTTCCAAGTTGCTGATGAAAATTCGAAGTGAATCATAATGCTGAGTGTCTCACATATCCACCCTTTAGACTTGATCATCTTGTGAAATAAATGGAGCATTGCGTCCAGTATGTGGTACACTTCAAGAAAAAAAAATATTCACCTAGCCTTTTTGTGGTCTAAGACTCTATCATTTAAAAACTTTAAACAAGTATATAATGAGGTATATTCAGAGATATTCATTGTAGCTTTGTTTCTAATATGAAAAAATCATGAATAATCTAGTATTCTATCAGTAGAGGAAAGGTTCTAAAAGGTATGGGCCGCACCTGTACTAGAATATTATAACCCCATGAGAAATAAGATAGGCCAATATATTCTGTTATGAAGAGATGTGTGTGTCCGTGAGAAAAGCAGCATGTAGAACAATATGCACATTGTGATTATTTTCATTTCATAAACGCATTGAAAAAATATACATCTTTTTTATATGTACATGTATGTAGGTAAATGCAAAGAATAAGTTTTGAAGCAAAATTATCTTCCTTTATGGAGGAGAATGGGATAGGGCACATTGAAAAGGTGCTTTTGATATAAACATCTCCACTTTTCAGTTTTGCAAAAGTGGTGCATTAAACTGAATTTTGTCTAATTGTGTGTAATTGACTTTTTTTTTAAAGAAGAAATTCCATGGAATAGATAAGAGGAACCATGATCAATCCAATCAACTCAGACGGATTGAACACATGTTATGTGTCAGTCACTATGCTTGCCACTGAGGACACAGTAGAGAGCAAAGAAACATGCTGGCCCTGACCTCAGGGATATAGAAACTATAGGAAATTGTATAAGTGTGCAAATTTATTATTATGTAAGAAAAGTACAGGAAATTAGAAAATCTTATAGTTTTCTGGTCAGTGAAGTTTTCCTGAGGAAGGAATTTTTGCACCAACAACTGGAGCCTGAATCAAGGTTAACTATACAAGGAGGCTATTTATGAAGTCAAAACAATTGAAACACTAAAGAGAGAGTTGGGTGAATAAACATATAGAGTATACCTGAGTTAAGTGGAAATTTTAAGAAATAGGCCAGATTATCTCATCTATCTTATTGAATTCAACTAATCTGTAATGCCCTGCAAATCGCAAACCATCCAAAAAGATGGGTCACTGTAACTCTCACTGCACAAACAATGAGCCAGGTAATATTGAAGCCAGAATATTTTTGTTTCTTCATTTTTGATTTACTTATGTAGAAGTGGCCCAAGTGAGTTTCAACTCACCATTACCCACATTATTTGAGTAACTAAACATGTGCCTTTGCCCAAGCCATACCCAAACATCACCTGAACTAACTCTGCCTTTCTCCCTTCCATCACTGTGCTTATGCATTCATGTGTCCAATAAAATATTTATGGAACATTTTGTATATGCTAGATGTTGGGGAAAGCAAATATGGTCCTTACTCTATAAATGTGTATTCTGTTGGAAGAAACAGACAAAAATTAATAGTCACAAAAAGTGATTAATGTTAGGAATTAAATGATTGAGGTGCCAAGATAGAGAATAAAGAAGAGGGCTTATTTTAGTTGTTTTTTTCAGTGAAGGTCTCTGAGGAAGTAGCACTGAGCTGAGACTTCAGCATTAGAAAGAGCCAGATATGACAGCATTTCTCCCCCTTTTTAAGGCCAAATAGTATTCCACCCTGTGTGTGTGTGTATGTGTGTGTGTGTGCGTGTGTGTATGTGTGTGTATGTGTGTATATATGTGTGTGTGTATGTATATATATACCACATTTTCTTTATCCATTTATGTGATAATGGACACCAAGATTGCTTTCATATTTTAGCTCTTGTGAATAATGCTGCTGCAGTGAACATGGTAGTGCAGATATGTCTGGCATACTAACTGCTTTTTTTTTTTTTTTTTTTGAGACAGGGTCTCACTCTGTCACCTAGGCTGGAGTGCAGTGGTGAGCTCTTGGTTCACTGCAGCATCCACAGCTCAGGCTTGAGTGATCTTCTCACCTCAGCTTCCCAAGTAGCTGGGATTACAGGTGCACACCACCACACCCAGCTCATTTGTTTTTTTGTTTGTTTGTTTGTTTGTTTGGTTAAGATGGGGTTTTGCCGTGTTGCTCAGGTTGGTCTGGAACTCCTGGGCTCAAGCAGTCCACCCACCTCAGCCACATAAAGTGCTGGATTATAGGCATGAGCCACAGTGCCCGGCAAAACACACTAATTTCAATTACTTTGGACATATACCCAGAAGTGAAATTATTAGAATCATATAGTAATTCTACTTTTAGTTTTCTAAGGAACTGCCATACTGTTTTCTGTAATGGCCATTCTAATCTACATTCCCATGAATAGTGCACAAGGGTTTCCCTTTCTCCACACCTTTGCCAACACTTCTTTTGTCTCTTCGATAATTGTTCTGACAGATATCAGGTGATAGCTCATTGCGGTTTTAATTTGTGTTTCCCTGATTATCGGTGATGATGAGCATGTTTGCATATATCCATTGGCTATTTGTATGTCTACTTTAGAGAAGTGTCTATTTAGGTGGCTCATTTTTTTATTAGGTTATTTGTGGGTTTTTTTGCTATTGAGTTTCATATGTATTTTGGATGTTAGCCCTTTATTAGATGTATGGCTTACAAATATTTCCCCCAATCTGTGGTTGTCTGTTTATTAGTTGTTTCTTTTGCTGTACAGAAGCTTTTTAGTTTGATGCAGTCCCATTTCTTTATTTTTGGTTTTGTTGCCTGTGCTTTTGGGGTCATATCTAAGAAATCTTTGCCCAGACCAATGTTGTGGAGCATTTCCTGTATGTTTTCTTCTGGTAGTTTTGTAGTTTTCAGTGTTATATTCAAGTCTTTAATCCATTTTGAGTTGATCTATGTTTATGATGTGAGGTAAGTTTCCAATTTTATTCTACTTGCGAGTGTCTTGCCAGTTGCCACAGCATGGATGAACTTGGAGGACATTATGCCAATTGAAATACGCCAGGCGCAGAAGGACAAATACCATATGATTTGACTTGCATGTGGAATTTTACAAAGTTGAACTCATAGAAGTAGAGAGTGATGGTTACCAGAGGCTGGGGGAGGGATTGGATAGAAAAAGGGGAAATGTTGATCAAAGGGTGCAAAGTTTAATTTAGACAGGAGGAATAAGCTTTGGTGATCTATTGCACAAAGTGGTGACTATAATAAATAATAATGCATTACATACTTCAAAATTGCTGAGTAAATTTTAAATGTTTTGCCATAAAAAATTATAAGTATGTGAAGTGATGAATTTGTTCATTAGCCTGATTTAATCATTTCACATTGTAAACATATTTCATAACATCACATTGTACCCCACAAACATATATAATTATTAGTTGTCAGTTACAAATAGAATTTAAAAGAATTGAACAAATAAAATGTAAAAATATATCTGTTTAAAAACAAAAAAAAGGAAAGACTGTACAAGAAGAGTAAAGGGAAGGGCATGTGCAAAAGTCTTGAGCTAGGAAAGAATTTGGGACATTCAGCCACTGAAACAAGGAGAATGTAAATGGAGAAGCATAGCTTCAGTTGAACAAAGATTGTAGTCCCAGATTGGTGCAGCATCTGAGGGGAAAATAATGAAGGCACAGCCCTTATTGAGACAGTGAAAGATTAGAGTTTGTTTTGTAATTTCCGGGGCTGGCACTCTTTTTCTTGGAATCATTGAATCTTAGGTGTGGAAAACTCTAAAAGGTGACGTAATTAGGTCATTTTCCCTGTTGCAGGCACTTTATATTGGAGGTGTGAGTAGCTAAAGTTCTCTATCACTACAATTTTTTTCCACACCTTGGAGCCGTTTTTGTGATAGACTCAAAGACCTATCATCCATTTCTTCCATGAAGGCAATATTGAATATATTTGGAGCATCACTCCTGCCTCTTCCTATATGCTTTTAATTCATGTCTCCAACGTCCTAAATGAAAGTCTTCTTCATATCCAAGGAATCTGGGCAATAGGAAGCATTTAAAGTCGACATTATTTTAAGTGAAGCTCTCTTAAACTCTGAGACAGAGGAGAATAATTCTCTTATACCACAAGGAAGGGCTTTTTCAAATGGTCCCCCATGAAATCTATTTCTGTGTCTTTCCAAAATGTGTGAAGCAGAGAGTTGAGCCAATTATCTAAATTATTTAAGTCAAAGAGCTTAATACTAAAGTGAATATCCTGAATTATTCCCATGATTGTGTGTATTATTAAACACCATTAATTCTACCAATTAATTACCAATTCATAAACTTCTAAAAAACTTAAATATAAATACAGTCATCCCTTAGTGTCTGCGAGGAATTGCTTCCAGGACCTCCCTTATATACCAACATCCATGGATGCTCAAGTCCCTTATATAAAATGGCATAGTATTTGGACATAACCAATGCATATTCTCCTGTATACCTTAAATCACCTCTGGATTACTTATAATACCTAATACAGTGTAATTCTATGTAAATAGTTGTTGTACCATTTAGGGAATAATGATGAGGGGGAAATGTCTGTACATGTTCAGTACAGACACAACCATCCAACTTTTTCCAAATATTTTTGATCTGCAGTTGGTTATTAGGGAGGGGCCAACTGTATAAGCTGTATACAATCTGTAATAGTGACCCTGGCAGCCTGTTTCAGCAAGGCTTCTCAGTTGACCTGCAGAACACAGGAAATTATTTTAGTTACTCATCTTCTTAGTTCTCCCAAAAAATGCTAATGCTGTTCTGTTAGTATTTTAGGTGCATCAGAGAAGCAGATAATCTATTACATACAAGGGATGTTCCTCTATGTAGAAAGCCCACTTAAGAAAGGCTGGCAGGTTATTTAAAAATAAAACCTAGACATATATACATGCCTACATGCAATCTGTACAAAATTCTACAGAAATCATTTTATATCTATTTACTCTTATTTTCTTCCCACAGAACGTGGAGCACTACTATGATTTCTATTCCCTTGTAATTAATTTCTGGTTGTCGACTTAAACTGTGCCTTTATTGGCAAAGTAAAGTGTTAAGGCAATTGAAGAGACAATGCAGGTCAAAAAACTGTTTCTATCTCTATTACAGGCAAAAGCTAGACCCTTAGTAAATGTCTGTTGAGTGAAGTTGAATTGAATTAGTTTGAGTTGAATTGAATTGAATTGCTTTGAGAGAGCAGTAGCTGGAGCCAATTATGACTTTATCCTTTGGCCAGTATTTTCAGCTGAATGTTTCAACAATTATTCATTCAACCAACATTTTTATTGAGTGCATACCTATTATGAGCCAGGCAAAAATGTGGTTCAGGGTTGTAGATTCAAAGATTAAATAAACAAGGTCCCTAGCTTATTATTACTCAAGATGTACAAAGGAAGATAATGCCATCCATGTGTAAAAGTAAAGAGTTGTAGGCATCTCTCACAAGCATAAGTAAATGAGACAGGAAAGGCAGTGAGTGCGAAAGGAGAAGGCATTCTGAAGGATTCAGCAACTGATTAGAGTCTCAAGGTATGACCTTCCTAATCAGATGAGGAAGGACGTATAATTGCCATTTAGTAGGCAAGAGGTAATGTTAGTATTTTCTCTTAGGTGTTTTTTAAGCTTTTAATTATTTTATTGAATCTTTCTGGAATCACTTTCTTTTGGCCTTTGGTGTTGTGGATGTGGAAATAGGGTGTTAGAAAGGAATCCTTTGTGATTTTAATGTTTGGTGGGGATGTTAACTGCAAATTATGCCATCAACTCTGACAGCTATTTTATATATATTCATTCTCACTACAGTTTTTAATCTCTGATCTGTAGTTTAATGTCTCTTATATCTTTTATTTTAAGCAACTTCATATATTTCCTTCAAATATATATGAAATATATGTGTATATTTTCTTCAAATATGTATGAAACATATGTATATATTTTATAAATAGATATGGAGGTAAATTGGTAGATTGAAAATAAAATGTTTGTATTAAATTGAGAATATACCTTAGAACTATACTTTCCTTCTTTTGGGAATTGGCTAGTTGATTTTTCTGATCGGTTTTTTTCTTTAGAGTATAGAATGGTGGACTTGGAGTTTATAGGTCCTTAGATAAAATGTTTACTTTGTGTATAGGTTGCTTGAGACAGATTGTGTTAAGTGTTTCTTCGTCTTGAACTTTTTTTCTGCTTTCTACCCATTTTTATGCCAGTGGATCCTGTTCATTGCCAAAGTGCTCAGACACATTTAAGAACTGTATATTCCTCAGTCTCAATTCTAGCGAGTAAAGGGAAGACTCTAATAATTAAATCTGTTTAGTTGACAGTTTCATAGGTTTTTCCCTTTCTTGGAATGCTTTGGAAGAAAAGTTTTTATAAAGAAACCTACTCCATTAGTGTTCCTTAAAATACTGTATAATAAAATAGTATCTATTAAAAGACTCAGTTCTCTTAATTTTCTTTTTGCCATGTGATGAATGACAGATTTTTACTGCCGTAAATGTGCATTTTATGTAAAGCCCTTTATACTGTGAAATTTAAAACATATAATTTCAAACAATCAAACCCCATATTTCTAAATTCCTATATTTTATTCCAGAAAACTAGCTGCTTAAAAGCAATTGAAAAAAGAAAAACCCTAGCATAAGTTCTAAAAATTTTAACATGCAAAAGTATCCTTTCTATATTGATTAAAATATAGATATACAAACTCACTCTCAACCATTCTGATGGAAAAACCCTGGCCTGGGCTCTGAAGCCATTTTTTAAATGGAAATCATGAATGATTATGATTCAGGTGGCTTCTAGTACACACTTTGAAAAACTTTGAAGCATGAAGCGTAATCACCAATATCTTTGAAGATTCATAGCATTTATATTGGCAAGGAGGAAAGAGGCACATGGTGAGCTGAGGTGGAGTTCGTGTAGATGTCTGGGGGTAATGGCTTGCTTACTTTACCAGTTAAGGCATACGTCTTGAAAATAAATCAGCATTCAATGGGGTCTTTGCAGTCTTTGATGTCTGAGTATTAATAGATCCATTTCCAGCATCAAAATTTGTACTGCATTATATTTTAAGCCTATGAGGGGATGACCTGCCTCCAGCCAGAGTGGTTTTGCCTACCTTACATTCTAATTTTTTAATTCCACTTCTTTTCACTTATGTTTCTATTGACCTCCACAACGTCATAGACTTTCTACTCTTTCTTAACAGTTTGTTCCCTTTCGCCCTTTATTTCTTTCACCAGTTCTTTAAAGGCGTTCAGAATTGTAGAATTTTCAGGATATTCCTTTATTTTAAAACTGTATTATTTGGCTGGGCACGGTTGCTCACGCTAGTAATCCCAGCCCTTTGGGAGGCCGAGGCAGGCGGATCACCTGAGGTGTCAGGAGTTGAAGACCAGGCTGGCCAACGTGGTGAAACCCCATCTTTACTGAAAATACATAAATTAGCCAGGCATGGCGGTGCGTGCGTGTTATCCCAGCTACTTGTGTGGCTGAGGCAGAAGAACTGCTTGAACCCGGGAAGCGGAGGTTGCGGTGAGCCAGGATCAAGCCACTTTACTCCAGCCCAGGTGAAAGAGTGAGACTCTGTCTCAAAACAAAACAACCCCCCCCAAAAAAACCTGTTTTATTTATTCGTTTACTTATTTGTTTGTTTACTTTGTAGCAGGCCCAAACAATGTCTTTTACTCGCACTTCCTATTCAGAATTGTTTGCCAAGATAAGAAATAACAGGCAGAAAGTCATGACTCAGTACAGTTAATGATATTCCAAAAGATGCTCAGCTCACATATGGTGGTGGATCTCCCACTGGCTTAGCAGGTGCGGTAATGGCAGGCTAAAGAATGTGGACCACGGTCTGCAGTCTGGTTCTCAAGTGGGCAATGAGTTTTAAACAGGATATGAAGCAATTTCTGATTGACTGATCTGATTAACATCTGCAGCAGTGTTTCTCCAGGTATGATTCACAGAGAGGATAAAGATATACTGTATCTTCAATTCTACTTTTTAGAGAGAAAGGGGCCACTAGCTGGATGAACACTGGGACAGCAAGTGCAAACTAGGATAGTGCAGGCTAGACTGTGGCCATGGTCACCCTGCTTCTCAACTACCACACCTAGAATCATGGGAAATGTTTGTTAAAATTGGAGATCCTTAAGGATTACTTTAAGATGTCTGAAATTCAAGTGGGAATCTGCAGTGCTTCCTGTTTCTGGGAAATTAAAACAAAGATAACTTTTATATTAGAGCATTAGGACATTAGATGTTTCCAAGTGTGGGCTCCCGACCAACAAATCCGCACCACATGATAACTTGTAAGAAATGCAGATCCCTAGGCCTCACCCCAGACCTACTGAATTAGAAGCTGGTATGGGGCCAGGATGTCTGTTTGAAGACTTTCCAATTTATTATTTTGATGCATGCTGAAGTTTGAGAACCATTGTTCTGTTGGATCTGGCAAACCAGTGTCTTTTTACTTTATTTTATTTTTTTTTTACTTAGTATCATAATAATATGATTGTAAAAAATCTGGATGTTCTTCCCACTAGCATTTCCTCATGTCAGTGATGATCGGATTTTAACCATCATTGAAAGAACTATAGAGAGATAGCTATAAGGAGATATGAAGATATGAATGTTCCACCTTAGCTTGAATTGTGGTCATCTGAAGTATCTGTGTTCCTCTCTCTTTCTGTCTCTGTATGTGTGTGTGTGCGTGCGTGCTTGTGTGTGTGTCTGTATCTGATTCTAAAATGGAGGAAGAAGACAAGTCTAGTGGCTTGGATAGCTAAGGGAAAGGAGTGAGAGTAATTATGGAGAAGAGAAGAACTATAAAACAGAGACAAACATTGAAGCAGTTGTCTTCTTAGAGGGTCTGGTTGTGATCCTCCATTTCCAGTGCCCGAGGCGATCAGCTCTGCAGTGAACACCAAGATGGTCAAGTTCACCAGATTTTTAGCTCAACACTCTGACTGTTTTAAAAGCAGTGCCTTTTGAAAAAAAATCTTTGGGAGTAAATTTTTTAGTTTTAGCCTTAGGAGTGTCAAAACGAGTGCTAGCAAAAGCCTCTGGCAATAAGTAAATGAGATTAACAAAGCCAAGAGAACTGCACAGAAGTTTTACAAACCTGAAGAGCAGTTTTCTTTTCCTTCCATAAATATTATATTTGTAGAGATATGCTTGGCATTCAGTCATTTGTCCACTGTCCTGATCACTTTTTTTTAAAATTATTATTATACTTTAAGTTTTAGGGTACATGTGTACAATGTGCAGGTTAGTTCCATATGTATAGCATGAAATTGGAAATCATCATTCTCAGTAAACTATCGCAAGGACAAAAAAACCAGATCACTTTTTAGTTTCATACCAGCAAAGGTATGAGCTGATGGATTAAGTCACACTGACGTCAGATGCATTAACTGACACAACTTGAAAATCCCTCATATGTCTTTAAATTCCAAATGTATGAATGAAATTTTGTGTTGTCATTTGTCATTGTGTGTCTTTGTTTAGATATGACCTTAATACATATTGTGAGCAGATAATTTGTGAATTGCTCATAATTCTCAAGAGTTCCAGTTCCTCTCTTCACTTTTAATATGTGCGTGTTGTGCTAAAGCTTCCAACTGATGTCGTGTGAGTATATTTGAGAATAGAGACATGTGTTTGTCTTTGAATGATGGGGTATCTATACATTACAAAGCTAAACATTCTGACTTTTTTAATTTACTCATCCATTCAACAGATGTATATATTCACACATATACGTATATATGTATATACACACGTATGTATATACACACATATTTGTGTATGAATGAATATATGTGTGAATATATATACACACATATTTGTACATATATATTCATACATATATAACAAATATATTCATACATATATAACTATATATATTTTATATATACATATATACATATATCTAACATATATGTATATCTGTATATATAATATACATGTATATAACAAAAATACATATATAAAAAGATTATATATGTGTTTATATATTCACACACATATATATTTCTATATACATATGTGTGTATATGTATATGTGTGTGTGTGTATATATATATATATATCTATAAAGGTTAAATGAGTATTCCATGGCCCTGTATTTGATTAATGGTTAATTGAGGATTGGAACTGATGCATTATGGTGAGGTATATCTACTGTACATTTTGGGCACCATTCACTTATATGGTCATCAATTCATTTATAAAGTGTCACTAAAGACAAAATGAGTTGCTGCATTTTACCTTCAGTAGTTACAAAATAAAAGAAGTGAAAACATTTGGATAAATCCGAGGGAGCTCCTAAGAACTCCATTATTGGGATGAGTGGACTATGATATGCAGTAATAAGCACATGTATTAATATGTGATTCAAAAGTAACGTTTTCTATGAAGGACAGGTATCTTATTTAAGCCTCCTGCCTGTATGCTCTGATTGAATCAGCATTGCTTACCATAGGACCCAAGAGAAATAAAACTATATTTCCCAATATTATCTGTCCCCGAAAGAGACTCTTGTTCATGGAGAAATATTCTAACAAAGCTGAAGATAAAGTATAACCTTTGGGGGCCTCTTATTCAACATATTCTATTCTGCAGAGTAGCAGGTAATAAATAAGGTATTAGGCTAGCTTTTCAGTTCAAATTTAATTTTGATTCCTGCAGTGGATTGGACTGTGGCATTCAAACATAGATTTGCAGGTGCAGAGAGAGAGTGTTACTTAGCCCTGCAGTGTGACTAATTGCTAGTAATTGTCTATAGGAAGGGCGTTAGAAAAGCCTGTCTCCAGATTTTCATCATATTTTACCCAGGGACGTTGGCAATATGAGGAGGCAGTCTGGAGCACTGTAGCCATTAAGCTGTTGGCAGTGTGCAATATACAAAATGTTGGATCTAAGTTTAAAGACAAGCCTGTGTAAAATGAATTTCTATATAAATAGAAAACTCTGAAAATGTAATCTTTTAAAAAATGCTGTATTTTCATTTCTGATTAAACTTCATTTGAAATTAGCTCTTAGCAACATATACTTCCTTCTCATGTCTTGCTTTTTTCCTCTTTCCAGTAACTAATATTCTATAACTAGTCTTTAATATGCTGGTTAGAAAACCACCAGGGGATTTAGCTGGATATGAAACAAAATTGATTGATAATGAAAATATGTGTTGAAGTAAGCTTTATAAAATGGGAATTTAGTATATCCTTAAGTCAGATATTTCTGTAACCTTGTGAAAAAGCACAGTTCCTATGTCATTTTGGTCACATTGTTTTTCTTTCCTTTCCCTCCTGTTTCTATTATGCTTTTGTTAAATCGAGGAAGGAATTCAAGTAATTAGCATTTTACAATTGTCTGGAACTGCCAAAAAAATACCTAACAAAAAATACACAGTATTATGGGAACTGTAAAGATTTAAGCAGATATAACTCAAGAGATAAAATGAGTTGTTCCTAAGTGTGAAATGAAGAAAGTCCAGATCTTGGCAAATGAGAAAATTATCTTGCTATCTGCAAAGCATTCTGCTAAATTTTAAGACTTTTTTTAAATAGAATCAGAACTGCAAGACTTGTTTGTCTTTATTTATTTTATCCTATGTTCCTTAAACATTGAACTATTGTAATCTTGTCGTTAACCGCCACCCCTAGCACACACACATTTTTTTTTTTATTGGGAGTTTTGTGGATTTGTCTAAAAAAGGAAACACTGTGATTTAGGATTTTGGTAATATTCAGCATGATTAGTTTTATTCTATTACGTGGACCTTAAGCTACTTGGGTAGTTTAAATAGTGGTAGATCCACTAGTACTATTTCTTTGACAGATAAGATCCAGAGGCTTACTTCTAAATGTGAATCCTAAATTACCAAACATTTTTGAAATGGTTAATGAGAGTGCATCTGTTTCTTTATTCCAAGTTTAATTTTCAACTGGATATCTGCACTTTGTCTCTGAAGAAGTATTTCCTAGAGGAGGAAAAAGCCTTTTGATCCTTTTTATTAATTTACTTATGAGAAGTAATTTACATAAAATAGTAACTTATTTATGAAAAATAGGGAGGGTGTAAGGAGGGAGAGGAGAAGAAAAGATAACTATTGGTTACTGGGTTTAATATCTGGGTTATGAAGTAATATATACAACAAACGCCCATGACGTGTGTTTACCTGTGTAACAAACCTTCACATGTACCTCGAAACCTAAAATAAAAGTTAAAAAAAAAAAAAGAAGAAAAATAACTTAGAATTCAGAGGGATAGTTTTAAAGGAAGCCCTGTAGAAGCCTTGCAGGAAAAAGTTTTCTTTGACAAACCTGTCCTTTCAACATAATTGATGAGTTGGTTCCAGCCTGGTTCCTGGTGACCCATCCAGCACTGAGTAGGAAATGACACAGAAAATGAATGTTGTGGTCTCATTTGTCAGCCAGGGCCACTAGTTTCTTGCAGGATACCTGAATTTTCTTCTGTGCTTTTCTCACATGTGCCCACCCCTCCTTTTCTTTCAGTGCCTTTCTCTCCCTTTAACCACCAGGGTGACTGCCCTTTTGTTAGTTTCTTAGCATTAGTTCTAAAGAGTCCGATGGCCTCTTGTAATGTACATATTGAGCTTCCATAGCAAAGAATACAAATCATCACAAATCACAATAGTCCAATAAGAAAGAATATGGATCTTTCCAAAGTAATTTCAGTCATATATGACTGAGCTCAATTTTAAATATGTATTTCAGTGTCGACTTACCCAACACACTGAACCTGCTTCTCTGATCTGGTATTAGACTTGTACTCTGCCTACAGACCAGTGCCTGGGTTAGTTCATCCATAAAGGGACCAAAAGCAGTGATCACTCTTCCTGGGGTGAAGTTCAGTGTTTCTTTTTTTCCCATTTACTTAGTTAAGCAGTCAGTTTTTAACTTTACTATCCAGCTTATTTTGTGTATAAATGGATTCATTTGTAGTTTATCTCGTTTTTGCTAGGCTGTGAGCTAGGAAGGACCAAATGGATTTACGTAGTTTATCGGATAAACCAATTTTGAGTATCATTTTGTCAGGAAACCCTTTTTAACCTCTTCCAGGATAGCCACAGCCACCTTAATTTACACTCCTCTGGGAGCATTTATCTTTCCTTCATGGCAATGTAATTTTGTATATATTTACATGTTCTTTTTAAGGCTTTTCATTCAGTCTTTTTTGAACAACTACTTTATACCAGGTCCTGTTACTTCAATGAATATAAATGGATAAAAATCTCTGCCTTATGAAGCTTGTATTCTAATAAAAAAAAAAGGCAGAAGTTAATAACATGTAATAGAACATCAGGTAATGAAAAGTGCTATGAAGATAAAATGAGGCAGAGTAGAAATAGAGAATCACCTAGGAGAAGAGGCAGTGGCAACATTAGGTATGCTGTTCGGGAAAGTCCTCTCTGAGGAAGGGATGCAGAGCCAGGAACTAAATACAAGGAGATGCTTGTCCTGGGAAGATGGGTGGGAACTCTTCAGGCAGAAGGGGCAGGCTTCTTGGAAGCTCATTTACTGTATTGGAGAAAGAGAAAGGCAACCAGTGACGCTAAGAGTGGTGAATGAGGGAAAGTGGCAGAAATGGCGAGTGTAGAGGCTGACAGGGATCAGATCACACAGAGCCTTGTTGGGTGACATAAGAAATTCATATTTTTTTTCTAATTTAAGTGGAAGATCAAAGTAGGATTTTAAATTGTAGCTCACCTGTTAGACCATGCCTGCCAGATGAGGACAGAGTCTGCCATTACCACTGCAGCCTAGTACTGAATAAATATTGACTGGCTGGCTGGCTGGTCAGACAGATGAACTAATGTCCTTCCATCCCTGTTGCTTTTACTTATGTGATTTTATTAAAAACAAAGCATTTTGTTGGTTTGCTTTGTTGCTATCAGAGTTACACATATTGTTATTGGTATTGCATTTGTACCCCTTGACAAAAGGAAGTTTACTATTTATTATCACTAGATAATTAGAATTTCCTACCTCACATGCCTTAAATGCCGCATCCCCCACCCCACTTCTTACTATGTAAAAAAAATCTATCTATATAAATATATATAATATTAATATTACATATATTATATTATATATCTATATATAAATATATATAATATTAATATTACATATATTATATTATATATATCTATATATAAATATATAATATTAATATTATATATATTATATTATATATATCTGTATATATAAATATATATAATATTAATATTATATATTATATATATTATATATATATATAGATATATATAAATATATATCCGATTGGCTCGACAGCTTGAACATGATTGAGTGTCCATTTAAGCCTACTTGTATTTTCATCTGATTACTAATCCTGAAGGATAATGTTAAGCCAGATTCTGCAGCACAGAGGTCAGGGGATCAGACATCAGCTCTCCTAAAATGATGGGATGGGATAGAAAGAATGATGATAACCCGATTAATCTCCCTTTAGGGGGACTCTGGAGTCAGGAGATGTGTTTGTGGCCTTGGTAACAGCCTTCCTGCTGGTTAGAGGAGGACCTGCATATTCTTGGGATTCCTCTCTAATAATGGGTCACACCACATCCAGGTATTACCACCTGGGAGAAGAAAGGTCACAGCTATTTTTAATTCTTTGATAAATCTCGAAGATAGAGGTGGGACCAAGGATGTCATGGAACATCATGCAAGTGTTAACTAAGTAGTCCTCTTTGAAAATATTTAAATCTATAGACTATTTTGCCGCTTGAAAAACATTTTATATTGCTAAGTAGGAACTGTTTTCTTAATTTTCTTATAATTCTCTTTGCTTGAATTATCCCTAAAAATTAACCATAGATTTTCAAATAAGCTCAAAGAAAACATGGATGTTAATGCTAGATTCATCATGTAATAATTATTATTATATTAATAGTAATTCACCTTTGCAGTTTTTCATGTCCTTAATATTTAACTTCTGTTTCATCATCCTGTTCATCCTAAAGTTAGCACCTTTTTCTTGCTATGTATTTGCCAGGCAACATATTTGATTGGAGCTTCCAGAACCCATCTCTCTCTACCACATCCTCTTTTACTGACACTCAGGGATGCTGCTAATATCAATTTGAGGTTTTGCACAGAGATTGGGGTAGCCTACATTGTCTGCATGTTTTGCCCTTGTCTAGGTTGTATGATTCTTGAGGGTAGTGACTACATCCTATTCTTTTTTCTGTTTCCTGTAGCACCTAGCAGAAACTCTACTGTATAGAAGGTATTCAGCTAGCTGTTCAATGACTAGATGGACACATGAATGAGTGAATATTTTATTTCCTGTTCTGATTTTGGTAGGATTCTTAAGTCCATAATTCCCTAATCTGCCCGCTCTGCTCGGAGATACAAATTTCAAAATTCTCCGTAACCTTGGAGAGACCCTAGGGAAGGGCAGCATTAGCTTAAGCAGTGGGAGACATTTTTTCAGTGTAGGATCTTTTTTCCTGTGTGTTTTAACCTCTTAGAGAGAACGTGGGTTCTTTATTCCTGCTGTGGCACGGTCCTGTTTTTATTAGCGTACCCAACTAGACTGCAGCACATATGTTACAATGAGCCATGCCACACTGGTGCAAAGATAAACAAATGTGATGTTGATGAGATTTGAGTGTAGAATCTGTTTTTCTCTTCTATAGCCTCCAGAGTTTTAGAGAATTTTGTCACTGTCCCATTTAACTGGCATCTTTCTTAAAGGGCTGGCTTTATTCATACCAATTATTTTCTCATTCTCTCCCTGATTCCTTTCACTCAAATTCAATAAACTCTCATCTTCCAGTACATTATCCTGCAGCTCATTTATACCTTCACTCTCGCTCCTTGGAATGAATTCAGAATCTGATTTGGAGCTTGTCTCTCTAAGTGTAAAACACCTCCTGCTATAAATAAACACACTCGGTTTACTTAGGTTTGATACTTAGATGAGTTGCATCAGCATATGTTCTACTTCATGTTATCAGCATCTTGTGAGTTGAATTCTCATCATTTTTTTGCCATAAAAATGACAGTGCTAAATATGTCTTGAGGGACTAAGGCAGGCTGAGAAAACCTCTCTGCAGTATTGGAGAAAGCCAAGTTAAATCCAGCCTGCTAGCCTAATGTAAACAATATAATCGTTCTTCCCTTATTTACTTTATTTGTGAGGATCATATACTAGTAAACTGGGGCAGAGTAGATGAGAAAAAAATAACTAGGGGAAGAACAACATGAACGGCAAAGTTGCTTATGCAACAAAAGACATGTCATATTTTATCTTTCAATTTAAGAAAAAATTATGGGAGTTTCATATGCTTGACACTATCATTGTTCCTCTACTAACTGCCTTCTATTATAATGAGTCTTCTTTTTTTCTCCTAGTCAAGACATTACATATACCTCTATTTAACATTTATTTCTTGATTAGTTGTTCATAGGTGTATCTTTTCCCAGTACCCCACCTCCCTCCATACAAGGAGCCTAAGCACATTGCCATGAATGTAACAGATTCCAAGTACATGCCTGTTGTGTTGAAACATTGCTCACCAATCACAAATTTTGGCACATTCTAATTATCTAATGTCTTTAAGAGTTAGTGTTGTAATAAAGACGTAATAATTATTTGTCTATCAATCATTAAGTTGATATCAGTGTACCAGGAATAGTAACTCCTCAAAAAAAGCCAGTTTATGATTAACTTGTAACATTAAATATACTATGTCTATATTTATAATATATTTTATGTGCTTGTTTATTCTCTGTATCCACTATTATAATGTTCATAAGAGCAATTTTTTTTTCTACGTAGCAAGACCTGTAAGAATATAGGAGAGATACTGTATTTATATATGTATGTATATATTCAATAAATTTATTGAAAAATATGTATTGAGTACAGATATATGTACATATTTTGAATGAATATATTAAAAATGTATATACCTTATATGTTCATATACTCAGTATGAATATTCAATACATTATACATATCTATACTCAATACATATTTTTGAGTGAATTAATTGAGTACTTCTTATGTGTTGGGTTCTGTTAATAAGTACTTCAAATGCATTATCTCTTTCAATCCCTCAAGATTTCAGTTAAGTGTAGATACTATTATTATCCTAATTTTAAGGATGAGGAAATGTAGGTTTGGCATTGATAAGTGGTTTTCTGAAAGATATTCAATTCATAAAAAAGATAGAATCAAGCCTTAGGTCCAGGCCTGTCTAACACAAAAGCAAATGCCCTTAGCTACTGTGATATACTTCTCCTACAGTAATTAATTGAGAGAAAATTTTGTGTGAAAATGTGGAAATAATTGTGCCTGGTGGGATCATGGACACTAACAGGATAAGATCATCAAATAGTCCTGTGGTCCCCTAGGATGAGGTGAGCGTAGCCAAGCCCAGAGCAGGCAGCGAAGCCTGGTGGGGGAAAAGCTGTGGGGCATGCAAGAGAAAGAGGTCACAAGCCTGGGGCAGAGAATGTAGTGTCCAGTTGGAAGCATCATGAATCAGAATCTGGGTGATCTGTGATTCTGGAACTAGAGTGTTGCCTTAAAAGCAAGTATATTCACCTCTCAAGAAGAAAAAAGCGAATGAGAATAAAGGTGGAATGGAAGATCTATCAAGTCATTGGGACACTGTTCTCTACTGTTGGAGTGATAGGGAGTTGTGTGCAATCATTGGGCTTCTCAAATGCAAGTGCTGAAAACTCAACTCAAATGAACTTGAGAATTATCCTCTTTCTCCCCAGGATCTAAATTGAACACTCAGAAGATATCGGAAGGTTGGTCGAGGGCATGAAGTAGTACTCTGCCAAGGCTTTTTTATTAACAGCCCCCTTTTCTGCGTATGCCCATGGAGCCAGGAGAAGTGATTCTCTGAATGGATGTTCTGCTAGTAACATATCGTGGCAGCTGTATCAGTTATCCATTTAACAATTATTACTGAGTACAGGACAATATAGAGAATATGTTACTTCCTCTGTTAACTCTGCCCTGGTTGTCCAGCAGCCCAGGTGTCCTCATCTGTTAACTGAGAGTGAGCAAGTCGAATTTGTGTTTGGTAGGCAGATTAAGTAAAAATGTATGGGAAAGCATCGTGTGAATGATGAGGTACCATATCAATATGAGGTGCTATTTTATCATCAGTACTAAGCCATGCAAGGCTACCTTTCTATCTCCAGAGGCTTTTACTTTAAATCTCCAACCTAGCCCATGCAACTTTTTTTTATTATTACGCTAATTTCCACTTCCATGGAAAAGGTCACAGTTTTCAGAGAGTGCATATTACCTATATAACTGTTTAATCAAAGGATCATGCTAAGATATAAGGAAAACCTAGAATCTTTATACATTTTCCCAAGCTAGGGTGATGTTTGGAGCATGTTGGATTTAAAAGACAGAAAAATAATAGAGAAAAGCTTTGCCATTTTCGAGATCATTATTTGAAAGATAGTTTCATCAACCAGTGATAGGTAAATCATCTATTAATGGGCATTTGGGTTGTTTTCAACTATTGACTATTGTGAATAATACTGCAATAAACTTAAGAATGCAGACAGATAGGACTGGGCGTGGTGACTCACACCTGTAATCCCAGCACTTTGGGAGGCTGAGGTGGGTGCATCACCTGAAGTCAGGAGTTCGATACCAGCCTGGCCAACATGGCAAAACCCCATCTCTACTAAAAATGCAAAAATTGGCCGGGTGTGGTGATGCACCCCTGTTATCCCAGCTACTAGGGAGGTTGAGGCAAGTGAACTGCTTGAACCCAGGAGGCGGAGGTTGCAGTGATCTGAGATCATGCCACTGTACTCCAGCCTGGGTGACAGAGCAAGACTCCATCTCAAAAAAAAAAAAAAAGAAAATGCAGACTGATAGCTCTTTGAGATCCTGATTTCAATTCTTTTGGACATATATCCAGAAGTGGTATTGCTGGATCAAATGGTAGCTTTTAAAAATGTGGTATATTTATACAATGGAATATTATTCTGTCTTAAAAAATAATGAAATCTTGCTATTTATGACAACATGGATGAACTTGGAGGACGTTATGCTGAGTAAAATAAGCCAGACACAGGAGTCCTCATACTGTATGGTTTCACTTATTCGTGTTATCTAAAATAGTCAAACTCACAGAAGCAGGGAATGGGATGCAGTTGCTAGAGAATGGAGGGAGGAGGAAATGGGAATTGTTGTTCAATGGGTATAGACTGTCAGTCAGGCAAGATGAAAAAATTCCAGAGATCTGTTGTACAACATAGTGCTTATAGTTAACAATACTGTATTGTCACTTAATTTTTTATTAAGAGGGTAGAAGCTGGGTGTGGTGGCTTACACCTGTAATCCCAGCACTTTGGAAGGCCAAGATGGGTGGATCACTTGAGCCCAGGAATTTGAGACCCTCCTGGCAACATGACAAAATCCCATCTCTACAAAAAATACAAAAATTAGCTGGTCATGGTGGCACATACCTGTAGTCCCAGCTACTTGGGAGGCTGAGGCAGGAGGATCACTTGAGCCTGGGAGGTCAAGGCTGCAGTGAGCTGAGATCACACCACTGCACTCCAGCCTGGGTGAAGGAGTGAGACTCTGTCTCAAAATAAATAAATAAATAAATAAATAAATAAATAAATAAAATAAAAAAGATGCCAGTCAGGTGTGTGTATAGGAGCTAGGAGATAGAAGAGATGTGTTTGTATGTTTTCTTGTTTAAAGATTTTTGCAGGCTATGATGATTCTCAATATTGCACTTTGCAATGGTAGTTTGGTGACAGGTTTAGCATAGCTATTTGGCAGTGGGATTCCTTGGAGGTGTAGAGGTCTTATCAGTGTCACTTTGTCTCCTGTCCAGGTTTTTACCGGTTAAAAAAAAAGAACTAAGGAGCCAAATGCCACTCAAAGTTTTATTGATAGAGACTGAATAACTCCCAATACAGGCTCCTTGCTAAAATGCAACTAGTGAATTTGGCTTGGACCAAAGCCCCCACTTTGAATTAAGATAACTTGTCCCCAAGAAGAGTCAACCTGACTCAACCAAACAAGCTACAGGCAAATAAATTGGAATAAAGAAAGAAAATACCTGGCTGGGCCTGAAAAGGCAGACCCTGTCCTCTCTGCTTACCATAGGCAGGCAAGAACCAAGCTGAGCTCACCACTCACATTGTTAAAGGAAATGAGCACAGCAGATATTACAGAGACCTTCCTTTCTCTAGGGAACAAGTGAGGAAGGGTGAAGGGGGGCCAAGAGTGGTATTAACTTTGCCCCCTGAGGTGGGAAGACTACTCAATTCCTTTTCTATCACCTAAAAGAAGAATGTAGAGATAGAAGGGAAGGTATTTGGTTTTCTCCTTCATGATTAATCAATTTTATTTATGAGAATAGAGAAGAAATATTCCTAAGTAAGGAAGTAAGAGTGACCTTGAAACTAGGTATATTATTATCCAGGTATGGTTATAGTCTGAATTTAATTTTTATTAATGTAGATAATAGCTTACATGGGCCTTATGGCGACATTACTAGCACTCTAACATTTAATTAGATTTTTAGAGCTTCTATTAATGTCTTTTGTAGGATTATACAATCTGGGGCATCACCAGCAAGCTTCATACATTTTATTTTCATTATGATTTGAAATGAGAGGAATATGGTATTTTGTGAATTAAAATAGTTTAGATTGGGGAGGTCTTAAAAAAAAAGAAAAGACAACCCCAGAGGGTTGAAATCAGTTTTTTTTGTACTAAACTGGTTATATGTATTTTTGTATAGAACTTAAATATATTTATTCACCAATATTAAGGAATTACCAGTTTTTTAAATTTTTATCAAATTTTTAATAAATATTAGTTGACTATAACCATATAAATGTAGTTATCCTCACGATAGTTTAAAAATAATCATTTTCATGCAACATATTTTCTTTAGTGTGTATATTTCTTGAGTTTTTTGCTCTGATGAAGTATTCCGTTTTCATGGTCCCTTCATTATTGTATCCTGATTATATATGTAATATGCCTTCCCAGGTTCAGTAAATCCTTTAAATTAATAGAAAAATCTGTTCAGCCTTTTTGAGAGTCACGGCATCAATGTACTGGTTACTTTTGTAAATTTTAACCCATTTATCTCTTTCCCTCACATTCCAAAAACAAGAACTCAGGGCACACATTAAATCTCTATTTTACATAAAGCATGCTTATAAAAAGGAGATAGATACTATTGATTCTTAGTGACATTCTTTCAGTTTTCACCATTCAAACTCTTAATTTAGAGTAGCCTGCAAATCAAGTACATGCCTAGGTGACATTCACAGAGAATGGAAAAGAATAACCGTATCCAGAATTGAAATAAAGAGTTAGCATTGTATACAGAGCAGGAAAAATGGGAACAGGAATCAGAAGCTCATTTATAGACTCTGCTATTTACTGCTATTTGATCCAGAAAAGTCATTTTACTTGCCCTGGCCTGAGTTTTCTTCTCTGCAAAATTAGGCCATTGGGAAGGAAGGTCTCAGCATCCCATCTGAGCTCCAGCAATATATAAAGTTGATTACTGCAGGAGCACCAAGTGTTAGTTGCTTTGTGCATGCATCATGCAAATTCACCGAGGCTTTGTGCAGCCATGCTCTGCTGCAATAGTTCTGTCCTTACATGCCTTCTGGTGGCTTTAGAGAGAGATTCTATTTGGGAAGGGACTTAGTCTGGCATGATTAGAGCCTAGTAATTACAAAAGTGCCAAGTGATCCTCATCTATAATTACAGTGCCAGTTTGTTACTCATTGTCCCCCAGGCCATAACATTAGGTGGAGGAGGGCATGCACACGGTTCCTGAAACTTAAATGCATCCATACTTTTAGTGCTGTATTTTTTGCTGAATTGGTATTTATCTTTAATGATTGCCAGGCTTCTACCCTTTCAGAATCAATCACTTCTGTTTATGAGTTGGAAAAGGACAGGGACCAGAGCATGTAGGAGTATCTGAGAGACAGTGTCTTATTACTCAGCTTATTTCCTAATCCTCGTATGAAGATAAGATGATAACAAATACAAAACAATGTCAGGGAAAGGGAATATCAAAGCCCAGCTTGTTAAAGAGTCATGACCCCAGAGAAGCCTATACCCCTCTTCTCCATGAACTCTAAAAAATCACCTTTTTTTGTGTTTTTGTTGTAATACCGGCCTTGATTATTGCAAATCTTCCTGGTTGTACTTTACAATGATTTTAATTTTGTTTCCTGATTAGATCTTTGCAATTATTCGTAATGTTCATCTGAGTGAAATAAAATGATATACACTGAAGCAGTGTTAACAGATTGTAAGATTTGATATGTTTTGAAAAGAAATGGTAACGATAAATGACAGTGACCTAATTTGTGGAACAATCTTCTTGCACAAAATAATCTAGTGGTTGGTAATTATGTGATTAACTCACCAAGCAAAAAAAAGTCAATCAAGTCAGAATCATCAAGTTATAGAATCAAAAAAAATGTCTGGAATGTTCCCAGTTAATTCATTACCTACAGTGAACTTTTCATGTGAATGCCAAAACATAAATACTATTTTAAAAACATTTAGGGGAAAGATGTACATTTATTAACCCTAAAACTCAAAAGACAATCAAGAAGGAAAAATAGCGAAACTCTCGAAAAGCAGTAATGATAGCTGCCTGTTGTTAGTACTTATGAGGCACTTTCACCAACATAAAACCTCATCTCAAAATAAATGAGTGAAGGAGTAAGGCACAATATAACCAAGTCCATTTTCAACATGAGGAACTTGAGGCTCAGTGCGATTCAGTGCCGTGTTCATGATCATGTAGCTTTTCAGAGGCACGGCTTCAAAATTTGTTACATTCTTCATGCTCTTTTGACTATGTACTGTTAAGAAAATAAAAGTGAAATACCTATGGGATATCAATTCTGAAAAAATATTAGCACATTTGATTATGAACTGTATCATTGAGAATTCAGTTAAGACTTTATTTATAATGCACAAAAGCAATAGATATGTATAACTTGAAGGTCAGTGTTATAAACATAGCCCAAACTACAAGTAAACAGAGTGAATTATAGTTTGGTTAATATGCAAAATCATTAAGATGGTTTGACTTGAAACCAGCAAATCATATGAAATTATGTTTATAAAACTACAATTACAATTTAGAAGTTATTTTGAACAGAAAATCACACTTTTATGATGTGAATATGAAAAATATTGAAGTGATTTTTGTGCTTGTTGCATGTATATCCTCAGAATTCTATATCATTCTGACAGGGTAGATATAATCAGCCCCATATTATAAGCAAAGAACCTGAGGCTCGAAGAAGCTAACTTGCCTGTTGTTATATGGCAAGAGTGTGGCCAGAATTCAAGTCTAGGTTGTTTAAGTTCCAAAGTCTATGTACTTGTTTCCTACTCCATTAGTGATCTTACCTCTCCTCTAGGATACCTTTCATATTAATTTGATACTCAGTAAGTATTTCAGGTTGAATGGCTGAATGCCTGAATGTGTGAATATTTTTAAAAACTTTTTCGATCACATTTATCCTGGAGTGAGATGAAAATATAGCTGTTGCATTTAAGAATGTAAGTAGTGGGTGAGTAATTAAGAGATATCATAATAAGCGTTTTGGAAGTAGAGCTAAAAGATAAAAGAGTCTTTGATTATAAATAACTAAAAGGAGCAGCCAAATCACTAAATACCAGGCATACTTCATCTGTCAGTGGCCTTAGGGACAAAAATAAAACCAGTAAATATGGTGTGGAAGCAACTAATCATCGCTGGATTGCTCAAGAGAGGATATGTGTGAGACTCACATAAAGGTAGGGATGGACTTATGAGTTCTTCCAGTAAAGGGCTGCAATTGAACACAGCAAGGGCTGTGGCAGACAGATATGCAGGAAGCAATAGGCAAATTTAATATCAGTAAGGAAGAATCATCAAGCTGTGTTTGGCTTAATAATAACCATTATTCTTCATTTGGGGTTATTGATTGTTCTGAAGGCTACGACAAGTGTAATGAACTGTTACCACCACTTTGGGTGAATGTTGGCCCTCAAATGATCATTATCCAGAGAGGACAATATAAATAAAGTGCTGAAAGTACAGCAAAAAGAAGAGAGTTAGAAAAGGGAGAAAGTGGGTCTTGCTTCCTTCCCTAGTCTTTTTTCTTTTTTTTTAAGGGGAGACACCTTTGCTTCTATACTTTACTTCCCATTACCGGAAATCTCCTCAGCGATCTGTTTTAACTGCCCTGGTAGTGGATCAGAAGAAGGAGGACATTTTTACTGTTAAGGTTTTACTGTTTGGTCAGTGATGGAGGAAGGGCGCCTCCAAAAAGTATGGAAAGTTAAATTCAGTGTTTCAATAAATTGTTTGTTTAGCCAGACGTGTCTGTGTTTCTTGCCTCTTCGGGTAGTCATTCCTGAAGGGTGTCTTATTGAGCAGAGATAACATTATTGTGTAGTCCCCAAAAGAGAACTAGAACCAAGTTTTGGGGGAAAGCGTTTGTGCACAGGTCAGCAAAGTTAACTGTTGCATTAGTGGAGACTAAACCTGGACACTAGATGTTCAAAACTTGCCTCTCTTCTCTCTGTCAGTTCTCTCAAAATCAGGGTTAATATTCAAATATATTAAATTCAAATTGAATTTGTTCCTAGTAAGCACTTACTATGCGGGAATATTTTGCTAGGCACAGTAGATTATTTAATCCATACTGTAGACAGGTCACATAGGCATTTATAATCTCTGTTGTACTATCATGAATTGAGGTGAAGAGAGATTGGGTCACCTGCCATCTGCACAGCTAAGAGCAGGTAGAGCTGGGAACTGAGTTCAAGCCTTCCTGAATCTGAATCTCATGATCTTTTACCATACAAACTTGCCTGAATGTGAATTGACTGGCCTTATGAGGGAGTAATTTCCCCATCACTGCGATAAGAGTAGCAGTCTTCCTCCTCTTCTCCCCTCTTTTCCGACTCCTAATAAAGCAACACCTGCCTCTATTATTATGTATGTTATCTCAAATTGTATATATTTATTTCTATTGAGTTGAAATTCACATAACATAGAACTAGCCATTTTAAAATAAACAATCCAGTGGCATTTAGTACGCTTATACCGATGTGCAGCCATCATCTCTATTAGTCCTAAAATATTTTCATCACCTTCAAATAAAACCCCATTCCCGTTAAGCAGTTACTCACCATTCCTCTTCCTCACTCCACTTCCAACCCTAGCAAACACCAATCTGCTTTCCGTCTCTTTGGATTTACCTATTCTGGATATTTCATATAAATAGAACCATACAATATGTAACCTTCTGTGTCTAGCTTTTTTCATTTAGCATGATATGTTTGAGACTCATCCACATCATAGCACCTGTCAGTATTTCCTTCTTTTTTATGCACAAATAATATTCCACTGTGTATATATACCGCATTTTGTTTATCCATTCGTCTATCTATGGACGCTTGAGTTGTTTCCACCTTTTGGCTATTGTGAAAAGTGCTGCTGTGAACATTGATGCACAAGTATTTGCTTGAGGAACTGTTTTCCATTCTTTGGGAGCTACATCTGTTTTTGGCATTTACTTTGTGCTAGTCAATGAACTGAGTGCTTTGTACCAGGAACTGTTTAGATTCTCAGAACCCTATGAGGTGAATACTATTATTATCTCTGTTTTACGAATGAGGAAATGGATTCACAGAGAGGTTAAAGTACTTTATATTGGGTCACGCTGAGATTAAACCCAATGAGCCAGGTTCCCGAGTCTGTACTCTATACTCTTTCTTCCTTTTGTTGCATCAGCTTCAGACTTGACACCTAGAGCTGCTTCTGCTATTCCCTCCCCAATGCCAAGCTTGCCTGCTTTTCCCGGGCATACTTTCAACTGTTGTGTTTCCTCTTAAAATTCAGAATCCAATGTTGCATACAATATTCCAAAAGTAATTTTTATAATTATTACCATCATTGCCATTGTTGATATTTTGATAACATTTGAAAGGCACTTTGATGTTTTCCAAAACTATATGTATTAGTTTTCTTCCTTAATAATGAAAATTATATAATAAACAACAAAAAACAAGCCCCAAGCTTCATAGCACAGAGTATGCCTGTTGGCATTAAAAAATAAAATAAAGTCACGGTATATATACAGGGTTAAAAATCCAAACAGTAAAGAAATATGTAAAATGTTTATTAGGATTTTTTTCTGGAAAAGTAAATTATGAATATTCCCAAATGCTTGTTCCAGATGTGTTCTGACAATGGTTGGGCGCAGATTCCCATTTATGTCCTCAATCTCTTTTTTAAGCTCATTCAGCAGGTGTATAACAAACCAGGGGAGACTAAAACTCCCAGGTCCTTTTCTCGTGATCTGCTACTGAGTCATAGCCCCTGTCTGCCATATTGGGCTTATGCAGTTGATTTTCTCAACCTAAATGCAGAAATTTCCACGTCCCTGTGTAATCCATTAAGCATGTTTTAGCCCAATGCCCTTCTCAAGGTACGTTTACATCCCAAGTGTGAGATCCTGTCTGTTAACTATCTTTCTCAGTTGACAACGCACAAATAACTCTGCCACTTGGCCATGCTGAGGGCTCATGAATTACATTATTAGTAGAAATGAGATTTTGACCACCTCAGGATTCACTTAGAAGCATGTCGGAAAGATTCCTGCTCAGACCAAACATCTCCCACCTTCCATTTTCAGAGTAATGTGTTCCGTCTGTGGAACCACAGCTTCATTTGCATGGAAGTGATAGGGAGCCATTCTCTGCAGCGTTGCAAACTATGGAGACTGTATACAAGTCTCAGTTGGAGTACTGAATTGCACACTCTCCTGCTCAGTATAATTTATTAGCTGGAGATGTGCCTACATTAATAGTATTTGACCACATTTTAATTTAACTGTGCTACAATGAATTAAACCAAATAGTAAAGTTACAATGTATGAGTCCATTTTTATACCATTAGAAGTTAATATTAACCTATAAAGTGAATTGTGTTTAAAAATGAACGATGTTTTATCTAACCTTGACATACATATCTTTCTTGTGTATAACAGTCCTATAGGATAAGTTGAGCTAAGCTTTTACTTGTATCTTTTTAAATAAACTATCTTTGTTAGAATGGAAATATCTAATGATCAGATATGTATAATTGAGTTTTGATATCTTCATTAAGTTTAAAGATATTAATTAAACATTATCTATCTATTTATTCCCTCTTATGAGATGTTGATAGAGATCATTTGGGAGTGGACAGTACTTGTTAAAAGTATGTGCAGTTTTCTAATGAGCCTTTCAAGAATGTGCGATTTTTTTTTTCCCACGAAGTTAGTACCCATGAATTTCGTGATTTCTTTTCTTAAGGATAAAGACAAGCCAAATGGTTGTCTTGCTTTTATTAAGGTTATTTTATATAAGTAGAGATTCTTCTTGGCTTCCTTTTTAAATGGATTTTTTGATAGGAAGAAAATGCAAATGAAGTAACAGTGGAGCTCATAAATTTCTAGCCTGGTGACTATAATGCAGGGTATTGGCTTTGCTATCAAACTTCCCCAAGCACATTTGCTTTGTATTAGTGACTTATGCAATATTGGATCTTTCGTCTGTACATTAGACTGTATAATTCTTCTTTTCCACCTAGCATGCTTTGTATTCCACTCTTTAGACAGATGTGTGTGAATGTAGCCTTCTTTCTCAGCTGAAGCTAACAAGTGTCAGCATCAGATTTCCCCTATATATTCCAAATCTGATAAAAGGATACCCTGTGGTTATGAAAATTATAGACACTTAATACCTAAGGCAAGTGGCTTGCAGTCTCAGCACATTCCTAAATGCTGATCTGCCCCATGGTGATGCAAAAGTGATGTTAACACTTTCCTAGGAAGATCTTCAATGGGGAATGTTCCTTTGGCAATTTGAATGCATCACTGTACTTTTCCAACCTTTTTTCTTCACCTCACCTAATTTTATGAGTTGTATGCATATCTAAAATAAAATGTGCATTTAGAATTTGCTACATATGGACACATGCCATGATATCTCAGAAGACAGTAAAAACGAACTTGAAAACTAGAAAAATGCACAGGTCGTATAGGGATCACTTATAATTGCCCCTGCTTTTCCCATGGCATTTTCAGTCCCATCATTATTCCATCTGCAGTGCATCTCCAAAGTAAAATACATTATGAAAACGGCGTGTATGGTATTTAAAATTAAACAATAACGTTTTCTAGGTGCAGAGCAACTCTCGTGTTATGGCCACTTAGACTTTTCATCTTGGTCTTTCCCTTTAGATATACTTTGTGATGCTGGTGGCCAGGTGGCAAGCAGAGAAGGAGGGGCATTCTAGAGGCGGTACTAAAGACAGCTCAAAGCTCTAGAAAGTGTTTAAGTCTTTTATTAGACCACTATGGCTACAACAAAAGGCTAACCTGGTTCCTGTCCTTTCTAGCTAAATAAGCCCAACAAATGTGTCCACAGGGCAACCAATGATATAAGAGGATGATCTGATTTTTATGGTATTACTTCCATTTCTGAGCCAAGCATAGCAATTATATAGTTTAACTGTTGTCAGTCTTCTTCCCTTGTATTTATGGAAGTTATCATTAATTTTATATTGTAGTCTTTTCTGCTAAACCCAGGCATTGCTTCATAATCTTTCTCAAGATAGCGCATGAGAGAGCTATTGCTGCTGGGTCAGAGTTGTTACATGAGTTGCATCTTATCTGGCCATCTATCTCCGGGCTGAGTTACGGTCACATTTCCCTCTAACAGATCTCTAATATAGCAGGTGTAGAGTTAAAGGTCTTTCACTTTTTCTGGGAGGTCACCCTGACAATAGAAGAACCTGGATCTCTTATCCTACGTATAGTTTATCACCACGGTTGCTCAGCATGCTCTTTTCTGGTATCCCTAGCTCAACCCTAACTTTGGTCATCATTGTTTTTCAAGTTTTCAATCACCTTAAAGTTGCCACTGTTCCAAAAGTCATTTGGTGAGCCATTCTGACTGTTTCCACTTTGAGAATCTCGTGCCAGGTCACTAGAGATAAATATGCTTATTCTGGAACTCCCAGACATTAATCTCAGGGTCAATTCATGGTTCTGTGAATGCTTGATACCACCATCAGCACTGTGAGGCCTGGAACTTTGCCATGACTGCTACCTCCTTTGGGCTCAAATATTAAGGAGATAGGGGCAGATACCGGCCCTTTAATTAATATTTCTCCTCTGACGTACATGACCCCTTTATCCTCTTCACTTCCTTGATGTTCCTGGGTGTTGACATAGATGAAGATGATGGTTTTGCCTATCTTAAGTGAAAAACAATTCATGTTTCACTTTGGGTAGACTGAATGGCCTTTAAGGATTACAGTTAAAGATAGTTTTATCCAAAAGATCTCAACGCAAATCTTTTCTTATAGATTAGTCTATTAAATGTGAGGGGCATCTCTACCAGAGATTCTGGCAGGGATTGCAACTTTGGTTTTAAATTTGTTAGTCAATAAATATTTGAGTAACTACTGTGTGTGTGGTGCCATGATAATCACTGGAAATAGTAGCAGTAGCTGAAAGAGTGAGAGTTCTTCATGTAGATTCCAGTTATGGAAGACGATAAGCTAAGCTGAGAATTCTGCTCCCTTATGGCCCTTACTAGGAAATAAATTCGTGTGATCTAGAAAGCCCCTGTCCTTCTGGGTGATGAGTGGAATTCATCTACACAGTCTTACCAGTCTTACAAATGTCTATCCTAAAAGACTAGTAACCCACCTTACCCATATTCCAAGGAAGCTTGAGGCCCATATTTATTATAAATGGCCATTATTTGTATCCATAATTATATAAACACAGATGAATTGGTCATTTCCCCTGTCTGTGTTCTCTACTCTTAAATAACTTAGTTCTCCTCCCTTGTACAGATATGTGTATTTTTAAATCTGGAAATGTTAGTAGTTATAGAAAAAGCTACTAACTGTTTTCACTCTTCTTCCCTTTTATTTATGGAAGTTATTATTAATTATTAATTAGTTAATAACATTAATTAATGAGATAATCTACATTATCTCAGTGAATTTTCACACTAACCCTGTGGAGTTATGGTTTTAATATCCAGGTATTATGGTTTCAGAAAACAAAGTTATGCAAGCTCAGTGATCTCTCCCAGGCCGGCCAGCTACTAAGCGGTAGATCCAGGGCTCCCACCCACGTGGTCTGATTCTAGAACCTGAGCTCTTAACCACTCTACCGACTTGTATCACTAGCCAACATTTGGTCTGCTCTCTGCTTTATCAATGAGTAAACTGAAGCCCAGGCTCTTAAGTGACTTGTCAAGTTAACAGACTATTCAGCAACAGATTTGAATTTTCATTTTAATATAGTGTAAATAACAACAGTTAAATCATTTATAGTGCTTTTTATATGTCAGCCACTCTTCTAAGTGCTTTTTATATTGGCTCATTTACTTAATAACTACTGGTTATTGTCCCCATTTCACTTAGAGGCAAACTGATGCTTTCTGAGACCAAGTTGCTTAGGGTCACGCAGCTGCCAAGCTAAGCAGCTAAGATTCTAACTCAGCCTGTCTAGTGCCAGACTTTGTGTTCGGATTTGGTGATTCTCAAAGAAAGGAGGTTTCCTCTCCCACTCCAGGAGCATGTGCAATGCCTGGAGACATTTTTGGTTATCACAACTTAGGGGGAAGGGAGACCTTTATATAATCTAGTGGACAGAGGCCAGGTATGCTGCTGACCATCCTCAAGTACACAAGATAGACCCTTACAATAAATAATTATTTGTCCTCAAGTGTCAACAGTGTTATAACCACCTTTCTATGGTTATAACACACCATCAGTGGCATCCAGCAAAAGATTTCCAAATCAGGAAAGCAGAGAGTAGCCTCCAGTGTCCATGCTTAGTTTACTGTGTCTTTTATCATGACTGCAGTTCTGGGTTGGAATATTACTGTTTAGTATGTACCTCATAAGGATAAAGACTAGCATTGTGCCCAGCAAGAGCCAATGGGGGCTCATTAATTATTACAATGGAAGCACAAATTGGTGTGTTTAGATATAGGATGAAAGAATGGGAACTCAGTTGGAGAAAATCATAAAAGTAGCACTCTGATGACTAGTGGTGATGATTTTGGCTTCAGTAAAGAGAAGTGGCCACATTGTTATTCAAAAACATGATATTTTGGATAGGAAGAAAGCTGATGTTTCAGGCGTTTTCTTTTTGTTTAAACAAACCTATTTAGCAGATTTTGTATGCCTTTTACCAGTCATGCAGCTCAATTACAGTCTGGGCAGCAAGTTTGGACAAAAATAAAAAGAGGAATAAAAATATTTTTATACCTACATTGTATATTTCTCACAAGAGTTTCCAAGCATAATTATCCATGAATTTCATCCAAAATCTTCAACTGTGTGAATCTTACATTTGGTTACTTACTGGCTAATCAGGATTGGGCCTAAATCCAGTGTATACATTACATAAAGAGGTGAGGACAGATAATTCAAGCAGAAGAAATTTCCTTATAAAATTCCTAAAATAGTATCATTTCAGTATGGGACCAATATAAAAATTATTAATGGGATATTTTACATTTTTTCTTTGCTGTCTTTGAACTTGGTGTGTATTTCACACTTCTAGCACATCTCATTTTGGAAAAGCTATAACAATGTTTCTGAGACTTACCATATTTGAGAACCATTTCCTTAGTCTGTGCTTTTAAGGAATGAAGATGTTGGACGCAGTGTCTTTTTACCTTTATTTGTAGTCATAGATGATGATGACTAAAAGTGTCTTGTCCAAATACAAATGTGAAAAGGCCGAAGACCAAGACATAAATGAAATAGAAGGCTGTTATCTACTAAATGGGCTTTTTTTAAAAAAACACTTGACTTTAAGACTACTAATAAAACTGTAAAATAAGAGCATACTTTTGAAATAAGAACACATCAAACAAAGTAAAACTAAAGTTTAGCTCCTTTGTGTCCCAGGCTGAAATAAAAGCATGTGGGAGGACCTACCAATTTATATTATCAAAGTTAAATGGACACAGGTCATCTTTAGCATACAGGATATTTTAGCGTGAGGAACACTTTATATAAAAATATACTGTTTTTTGGTTCATGTGAGAGATTGGCCAGGTGCGGTGGCCCACGCCTGTAATCCCAGCACTTTGGGAGGCTGAGGCGGGTGGATCACCTGAGGTCAGGAGTTCGAGACCGTCCTGGGCAACATGGTGAAACCCCATCTCTACTAAAATACAAAAATCAGCTGGGTGTGGTGACGAGCACCTATAATCCCAGCTACTTGGGAAGCTGAGGCAGGAGAATTGGTTGAACCTTGGGGATGAAGGTTGCAGTGAGCCGAGATCGTGCGAATTCACTCCAGCCTGCGCAACAGAGCAAAACTCCGTCTCAAAAAATAAATAAATAAAATAAAAATAAGGAAATGTATTATTAAAATAGGAATGACTTACTTTTTGTCTCACCCTGCTTCTTTGTGTCTGGTACTACAGTATGATATGTCATGCATCTTACTAGAGGAAGATGCTGCCTTTATATGTGAAGTGGATTCTTATGACCTAGAACCAGAACAAGTGTGTTAGGCTTCATTTTCCAAGCCTCATAATGAAATGCCTTGAAGTATTCATTTTCCTGTCCAATCTTCTTTAAAAACAATATTTACACCCCTAACTGTAGGCAGTAATTTTGTACTTCTCAGACCATTACACCAAGTTTGATTTCTACATGAAGTTTACTATTGTTTGTGTATATGGAATGGCTTATGGCAACTTCATTTGTACTCTGCTCTATCTATCCTAGGTAGTGGACTAATACCCTGATATATCAGTTTTAGTTTGTAAGTCCAACATTGTAATTAACTGCCCCATTGTATTTCTGTTTTAAAAAGAAATACCTCATCATGTTATTTATACTGAAAATTAAATTCAGCAACCAAGCCCTGTTTAATTTACATTAATAATGTATATTTCCAATGGTAAACTGTATTTAGGGCTTGGATATCCTGTATTCTGTAACTTTAAAGGACACATATACTTTTGCCATTTAATAAATACTGGTTGCTATTGAAGAGTCATAATTGAAATGGATGTCATCATTTTTTTCTTGCCTATCCAAAAGGTTAACCATCCAAGAAATAATACATTCAATTTATAACCTTCCACAGATGACCACATAAACTACTTCACTGCTCTGGAAAGGGGAGTTCTTAATTATTCCTGAAATAGCTTCTATAATTAAGAAACTTGTCTAATGTGAGAAGGAAAATGAAAGATCTGCAACGAAGGTCAAAACTAAAGGGATGCACTGTGCTATATGTTTTGTTTAGTTTTATTAACTTCAAACATATTTTGCAACATAAAGGCATTTTATAATTGGCGCTTTTATCTGACGTATATATTTAAAAAGTTAATTTGCACAGTATTATTATCCATTTTTCTTTTTCCTCCTCCCCAAATTGACAGCATACCAGTCACATTCTTTGAAGAATATCCATCAGTGTTAAATGAAGTCAACTTAGAAATAAATGTATCCAAAAATAAAAGAAAAATATATATCTTCTTTTATTTAAAAATTTGAGAATAAGTAAACTGAAAAGCATTGTATCTTTTGCATCTGGGGAGATGAAGAAATTTAGAATCAAGCATAGCTGCTGGCAGTAATGATTTGGTACTTGTGTTTTCGTTGTAGTTTCTGACTCATCCATCTCAGGACCCACTTGGTTAGGGTAAGGTTTAAGTTATGGACTTGAGTACCATTGAAGACCAATAGGAGGACTTATTTTTTATCTTCTTGTGCCAGATCTTAGTGTTTTTCTTCTTCCATCATCAAGTGTGATTTTGCCCAAGAGCTACAAAAGATACATAGCACGTGAACTTTTCATAGCTTGTGGTCTAATAAGGAAGACATAGCATAGATGTTAGTGAGGTCTCAAAAAATATGCTGTAGATCACAGAAAAGGGAGAGTGTGATTATGCACGTAAAGCATCTATAGGATATTTGAATATTCTGCACAAATATTTCCTGCCAAATGCCCAAGTTTTTAACCCAGAGATTGAAAAAATAAGGCATAATCATAAAGTCACATACTTCTGTAACTTCCAAATTTATTTTGTGAGTTGTTAAACATTTTTTACTTGTTCATGAACCTACAGTATGATATGTCATGCATCTTACTAGAGGAAGATGCTGCCTTTATATGTGAAGTGGATTCTCATGACCTAGAACCAGAACAAGTGTGTTAGGCTTCATTTTCCAAGCCTCATAATGAAATGCCTTGAAGTATTCATTTTCCTGTCCAATCTTCTTTAAAAACAATATTTGCACCCCTAACTGTAGGCAGTAATTTTATACTTCTCAGACCATTACACCAAGTTTGATTTCTACATGAAGTTTACTATTGTTTGTGTATATGGAATGGCTTATGGCAACTTCATTTGTACTCTGCTCTATCTATCCTAGGTACTAGGATACCTAGGATCCTAGCAGTCCATTATGCCTGGATTATGCCAAACATAACACACTACTGGAGAAATTTATTTGATGTATATTCTGTATTCTTTTTTGGCCAGCTTGGCAAGCAGGAGAATCCGCAATTAGCTCTTCCTTTGACCAATTATTTCTAAGTGTTATTGCAGGAAATGGTGCATTAGGAACTAGTCTTTTTGGTTTGTTGTGCAACTAGCACTTGTGTAACTCCCTCTACCTGAACCATTGCCTCTCCCATCAGCCAGGGTAGCTTAAAGGAATGTTTAGGAAATAAAAAGCAGGCGTAAATGTATTGTGCATAGTAGTGGG
This sequence comes from Gorilla gorilla gorilla, assembly GCF_029281585.2. Classification (NCBI taxonomy): domain Eukaryota; kingdom Metazoa; phylum Chordata; class Mammalia; order Primates; family Hominidae; genus Gorilla; species Gorilla gorilla. Next base: position 12,253,860 of record NC_086017.1, read on the forward strand.
GATATAGATGGGGAAACAGAGGGAGGAAGAAGAGTGACTAAAGAGAAACCTACATGTAGTCAAGTGTTGTTTATCAGACTTTGGTATGGATCACAATCGCCTAGGGACGAATTAAAATGACACATTATTGGGATTTTACATTCTTCACAAAGAGGCTTTGATTTACTGGGTTTCATGTTGGAACAAAATGCATTTTATCAAGGACTACAGTTGAGACACTCTGCTGTAGAGGAAAGGCAAACTCTGCCCTAGAGGAAAATGAGGTATCCTAAATTCCATTTTCTGGTTCTTCTTCAAGGCAGAAGGCCAGGACTGAGGTTATTTTGTGGCAACCACATTTATTGAATCTCCTTCCCTGGCATGTAGCTCATCTGGAAATGACTTCCCTGTGGAGGCTTTGATAACCTTATAGGTTCTTAATTTGGATTCTGGAACAGGTTGGGATAAGAAGAAAAATTTCTTTCTTGTGTTTCTAGAAATGAATAAACTACATACTAAGCACAGAGTTTCTGTTGGGAATGATGAAAAAGGTCTGAAGATGGATGGTGGTGATGGTTGCACAGCAATGTGAATGTACTTATGCCACTGTATTGTACATTTGAAAGGTAAATGGTATTTATGTATATTTTACCGCTATATTATATATTCTATGTATACTACAATAATAACTTTATTAACTCACTACAACTTTTGAGATTATTTTAGTAATCTGTGGGCATGATTCCTGATGAGGACTTCAATGAGGCAGACAACCATGAAGACTAACTAACTGTTCATCAATTTAGAAAAAATAAGTTTTTGCAGTTGATTTATCTCTTTTAAAATTTTTAAATTTCAGTAAAAATCTGAAAAATGTGAGTGATGCCTTCTTCGGTCTCTTAAAAAATAAAAATAATGTCCGGGCATGGTGGCTCACGCCTGTAATCCCAGCACTTTGAGAGGCCGAGATAGACGGATTGCCTGAGCTCAGGAGTTCGTGACCAGCCTGGGCAACAGGGTGAAACCCCGTCTCTACTAAAATATAAAAAATTAACCGGGTGTGGCAGTGTGCGCCTGTAGTCCCAGCTACTCAGGAGGCTGAGGCAGGAGAATTGCTTGAACCCGGGAGGCAGAGGTTGCAGTGAGCCGAGATTGCGCCACTTCACTCCAGCCTAGGCGACACAGCGAGACTCCATCTCAAAAAAATAAAAAATTCAAATAAAAAAATAAAATAAAAATAATTAGGATAGCAAAGCAGGTGTTCAACTTGAAACCTCTCTGTTTTTTCTTGAAGCTTGAAACCTCTCAGTTTCTGCCTTGGATCAGATGATATCTTTGTTGGTCCTTTTCTGACATGAGGTGCTATAGGTCTACAGTTTACTGAGATAATTTACATAACATTTTGATATGGAATATTTTACCTAAAATGGAGTGTGCTATTCATAATTGGAAGGTATAGGGAGGAGTGTTTAATTGACTTGATGCATTCATGTGTCATGCTCAAGGTCAAAAGCCTCAAGTATGTGAGTACTTTGTAATTGACTGTCAAAGATACCAGGGAATTCAATCTATTACATGCACTTCACTGCACTAAACCAACACTACATGAAGCCATCAGAACATAGGATGGCCTCACTAATCTCGCTGCAATAATTACTGCAGGTGTCTCCTGATCATTTAAAACAGGCATTTATATTAGGATGCATTATTCTGTTCAAATATTAGGGCCATTAGAATTTTAAGAGAATTTCACTTTGAATATTTGATACAAAAGATGAAATGCTTGTCAAACTAATATATCCTGCACATTCTTAACCCCTAAGCCTAAGACTGTTTTCTTGGTATGAAAGTATGCATATGTGAAACAAAACATAAGTGTTTGTTGCTGCTCTTAACTTGTATCTTTCACCAACATCTACAGGAGTTGTGTAGAATAATAAGATTAGAACCCTTCAAAGCTTTAAAAACCAAATCTGGGATTTCAAAATAAAAGAAATTTTCATGGGAGAGAGGGGAGGGCAGTAATTTTGTAAAGTACATTTTTAAAAGGACTGGAATGATTCATTCTTTCAACGTGTGATTGTGAGTTTGCTGGTGTGGCAGAAAGACTCTTGTTGCTATGGTATCCCTGAACAATGTTTAGGGCATTGGCTGTCATAGCTGTAACTGGTCATTTTAAGGGGGTGTCATACATGCATTTTGACTATTGTTTTCACGATGAAGCTGGATTGTTTTGATATATATTCTATTTCAAATTAAATTATTTAATACAAAACCCTCTTAAAAATGAGCATAATAGGTGAACAAAATAGCTCTTATATGGTAATGGTAATTTTTTAATAACAGGAAGTGTTAACTATTTTCATTCCAACTGTTATTTAATCATTGTAGAAAGTAGAGAAAGTAGAGGGTCCTTTGTTCTTTTAGCAAGACCTTAATCTTCATTTCTTCGTTAAATTAGTTTTTTCTTTCTTTCTTTCTTTTTTTTTTTTTTGCATTTCCAGCTGCCAAAGTGCTGTCACTGATCTAATTTTAGTATTCACACATATGGAGTAGATGCCAGTCTTGCCTTATTTAAAAAGTCTTCCAGTATCGCTAATACATATTTTTCCCATTGGATGATGTGCAAAATTATGGTTTTTTTTTTTTTTTCTTGAGAAGAGAAATCCTGGTCAGGACCTGGCTTCCCAAAATACCCAAGGGTATGAATATTGATAAGATTCCTAAATTGGTGCACTTTTGCTAATACATTTACTTTCTGAATTCTAAATTTAGTTTCTAGCTAGAGTCCCCATTAGTCCTTTCTATAGTTTGGCCTCTGAGTGCAAGGACTGGGAAACTGTAAATGTTAATCATATTTGCCCTTGGACAGTTATTAACTCTACTTCCCAACTATCTTCAACATATTTTTTGGTAAGTCACAGCAAAATTGAGTTACATGTGTGAAATGCATCTTAACATAATACCAAGAGAATGGTTTTCATTGTAGAATAGACATGAGCCTGTATCTCAGCCTTTCTCCTTATGTTTATATGACGATTTGGAATTTATTTAATGTCTCTGAGCCACTGTTCCCTCAAATGCGAATAGTAATATCTGCCTAGTAATGATTACATAAAACAATAATATATGTAAAGGTCCAAGTAGAATGCCCTATAAACAGTAGTTATGCACTAATTAATTATTATTATTATCAGTAATTAATTAATTAAAAATCTCTTAGATATAGGTGTAAATTAAAACAGAAGATAATAATCTTTAAAAATCAAGACCAAATGTGACAGAGACAGACCTGAACTTGGCCTTGCAGTGTCCTGGTCCCTCCTGAGTGCAGAGACTATTCCTGCTAATGAGAATTCCACCTTTCTTTTGCCATTCATGCAGCGTTCACACATCACCTCATACTTTTCAAAAGAGTTTGATGAAGTGGGTATCTTTATCTGTATTTTATAGCCGACAAACCTGAAGCCCAAAGAGAACTTGGTCATTCTGTAAGTGGGCACAAAGTCATACCCAGACCCAGTCTCTCCTGATTCCTAGTTTAGTGATATTTTACTCGACCATGCTGCTCCTAGTGAATTGAGTCCCTTCTTTGTTAAGAAACCAGAGCACAAAGAGTCCTATTCATAAGACTGAATTTGACATTTACATTTTTGGACAGTTTTGGCATTTTAATTTTCTTATTAAATGTAATTAACCAAAATAGAAAAACTAAGAATAAAGAAATAACAAACAATTTTAATGCAAGATGGTCCCCTCTGAAGACCATACGGGGTGTTCATGGAGGATTTTCAGGAATTTCCTCGAGACCCATGAAATTGCATGTTCCATGTTGTATGCTACCAGTGTATTTCTAGGGCAGCGGGCATATCAGATTTTGGGTCTGTGACTACTTCTCTAAACATATAACAAGAAAGGATACCATCAAGCATATGAGATAAGCAGATTGTTAGAACAAGATACTAAGTTGTCATTTTAAGGATATCATAATATATGATATTATATATTATTTCAGAAATGCAGACTCTTATGGTAGGCTGTTGTGTCTGGGATCTACAGAGAAGACTACATCAGTCAGAATGTGTTAGGCTGCAGAATACCTACCTTAAATAATATTTTATGCTATATTACTATTGTAGTTTTTAATTGGAGGCCTGTAGATTAGGTAGCTCTAGGACTATCTCAGAGGTTCATTGATGTCAGCAGTGACCTAGGTTAATTTTTTTTTCTTTCTTCTCTACCCTTCTAAGTATCTTCGCCTTTAGTTCTCATGCATCTCAAGGTATGGTCTCAAAATGTCATCATTCTATCAGAATCACATCAGGGTTGAAAGTAAGGGAAAATGGGGGAAAGGGATGCACCATTAGGCTTCCTCTTATTCCTGACACTTTTATAAAGAAGGGAAAGTTTTCCCAGAAATCCTCTTGCATGTAAGACTTTCCTTGTAGCTCATTGGTCATTCCTAGCTTTAAGGTGTCAAAGTACATAAGCATCTGGCAAGGAGAAATAAGATTGCTATAATTGGCCTAGTCCAATCAAAATCCGTCACTGTGGTCGAGCTCATTGCTACTTAGATGAGAAATGGTGTTCTGTTGTCTCAGAAAAAGGAGAAACTGGTAGTTAGCTCACCACTATCTCTCTTTACTGTGATAATTTTGCACAAACCAACATGAACTAAGTTTCGCTCTTTACTAAATTGAGAAATACCTTTCATTCCTAAAATATCCAAATGTACTAAGACATAACCATTTACTTAATTCTTTGCCTCTTAAGTATGGCAATTATTTCTAATATTCTACTTTTAAAGTTGAAGCTATTCAGACAAAGAAAACAGTGAGAGATTCATTAAGTAAGTAACCAAGTTAAACCTGCAACTGATCATTTGATTTTCTAGCAGGTGCTCATTCTGTCCCACATTAATTCTAACAGAGGTCATAGCTGAACATGATGCCTTATTTCTTCTTTAATCTATATACAGTTTTATGGACTTTGAGTCTTTTATAGCCCTAAATTTTTAGAATAACTCTTAAAAGGAAAAATGCGCCAGATTTTCAGATGTAGGTTTCTCATACAATTAGAGGAATATTCTAACACTGGGTCAACTTAAAGCCTCATTTTGGGATTTATCAGAATATGCAATCTGCTGTTTGGAGGGAATGGCCATTTTGCAACCAGTTTTTCACCTAGTTTATAGAAGCTAGAGGTACATTGTGTCAGTACAAAAACAGGCCTTCCATTCTCTTGATCCATTGTTTCATATATATGGGTGATGGGCTCAGTATAAAAATCTAATGTTTGAATTTCTGACATGTGTTATTAGAATCTACTCCCTAAGGTCTTAGTGAAAAACGTAAATAACTTTTCACTGTCTGATTTAACTCATCTGAAGTCTGCTTATGAATTTTGCAGGAGGAGGCACAAGACTGTATTAGTGTTTATATGTGAGATAAAATTGTTGACTAAAAATCTTTTAAAGAAATGTTTTTTTACATTAATTTGCTAATATAAATATATATCATGGGACTGACATTGCTTTTCAAGGTTCTATAACATTTCTTGGATGACTAGGTATATGTTGCTTTCTTTTTTTTTTTTGGAGACAGAGTCTCGCTCTGTCGCCCAGGCTGGAGTGCAGTGGCAGAATCTCAGCTCACTGCAACCTCTGCCTCCCAGGTTCAAGCGAGGTTCAAGCAATTCTTCTGCCTCAGCATCCTGAGTAGCTGAGATTACAGGCACATGCCACCACGCCTGGCTAATTTTTTGTATTTTTAGTAGAGACGGGGTTTCACCGTGTTAGCCCAGTGGTCTCGATCTCCTGACCTCATGATTCACCCATGTTGGCCTCCCAAAGTGCTGGGATTACGGGTGTGAGCCACCGCGCCCAGCCATGTTGCTTGTTTTTATAAAACAGGGTTATTGGGTAGTTTTACGCTTCTCAACAGTGTAATTTTTCTGTTGATAAAATTGTACAGCTTACTCTTTTTTTGCCTCCTTATCTCGAGACTCTTGTGCATTCTGGAGCTATGTTGTAAATGTATCTCTTAACTTCACATATAGTCTCATTTCTGCTCCTGTCTTAATATTGTGACCTTTTTCCCACAGTCTTGTCTGCCACCATGAGAGGCCAACAGAACTTACACCCTCACAATGTATTTCTCTCTCATATTCTTTTGAAAGACTCTAATAGTCTCTAACCCATAAGAACGAATGTTACTTCTTACCCACTTGAGATAGTGATAAAATTAGACCTGGCCTGCCTCTCTTTTTAGGAATATAGCATACTTAGAGTTATGCCTGTTTGCACAGCCTCTGAAGCTGAACTGAGGAAAGTTTAATAAATCCAATGGTCAATCAATAGACAACTATGTTTGAGACGTCTGGTATATGTAAGGTTTGGGACTGGATGCTTCGAGAAATGAAAAAAGGACAAAATACAGCCTTTACCCTTAAGATGCTGTCACATTTCCAAGGGAAAAGATGGCACATGTTCATGAAAAATTAACTGTTACATAAGACTCTGTATACGTTATTGGTTGAATTAATTTTGTTGAATGAATACAGCTCCAGTAAGAACACCTATAGGAATTCATAGGAGGGACCAATCATTGTGAGTCAAAGAAACTAAAAAATCACAGCACATTTGATTTGGAAGAGGTTATCGAGTTCCCCATCACCCAGATATGTAAAGAGACTTCTCAAACTAAGTCCCGGAGAGTGACTGTGATTTTCAAAGAGCTACAAGCTTTTATTGACAGAACCAGTATTTATTTGGAGATACTGATAGACTTGATTTATTCAAGAAGGAATGGAGAAAAATCCTAGATGGAAAAGAATATGTTTATTTGACAGATGTATTTGGAAAAAAATAAGCATTTATCTATGGAAAGGAGAGAGTTAAAAAATATGGTTAAGGGCTAGCCTTCTGCTTCTTGCCTTTTATTTTCCCTAAAATGATGGCATGTTCTAGAACTAATGGAATAATTTTTTTTCCTTAGAAGTGAGTGGCATCTGTGTTTTCTCTTTTTAATGAGGAAAAATTATTATTTCCCTTCTGAAATAGTTAATTCGAGGAATAGTGCCCTTTTAATCTTATGATTGTCCTCCATAAATGTTAAACTTGTAAATCATCTGGCTTTGTTGAATTGGAGGCCATCTGTCCCTCCAGAGGTACATTGATTCACAGTATTCCAAAATGAGGTGATCATGGCATGTGCCAACGGGAAATTAAAAAACCTCTCCTCTAAATGTTCTAAGCATTAGGTTATGGTGTCAAAATCATTCGCCAATGAACTTTTCATTAACCTTGCCTGAATCTTGTATTAGAGTCATGGATTTTAGCTTCTGAGCACATTTATAAATGCCTTATTTTCATCAAAGCTGTATACAATACACATTGTAAAACCTAGATAAAATGCTCAGATGTGGCACAAAATGTGATTTGAGTAATTTTGACGTCAAGAATCCCATAGATGTGAAGTATTTCTTAAGCTACCTTGAATTGTAAACAAGAGAAGGACTCTTGAGTTTAAAAATGTTCTCCCCGAAACCCCATCTCTACTAAAAATACAAAATTAGCCAGGGGTGGTGATGCACGCCTGTAATCCCAGCTACTCAGAAGGCTGAGGCAGGAGAATTGCAACAAGAGTGAAATTCCATCTCAAAAAAAAAAAAAAAGTTCTCCCCAGCTTTCCACCTGATAAATCAAAGACAAGTGTTTTTCTTTTGTTGTTGTTGTTGTTTGTTCATTCATTTGTTTTTGAGACAGAGTCTTGTTCTGCCACCCAGGCTGTAGTGCAATGGCCCCATCTTGGCTCACTGCAACCTCCACCTCCCGGGTTCAAGCGATTCTCCTCCTTCAGCTTCCCAAGTAACTGGATTACATGCATGCATCACTGCACCCAGCTAAGTTTTGTATTTTTAGTAGATATGGGTTTTGTCAAGTTGGCCAGGCTGGTCTCAAATTCCTGGCCTCATGTGATCCACCTGCCTCGGCGTCCCAAAGTGCTGGGATTACTGGCATGAGTCACCGCACCTGGCCTCAAGGACAAATTTTACTTACATGATAAGCAAGATTATTTTGGAAATGATAGAATGCAATAAAGGTGATAGATAACCTTAGAGAAAAAGTTGAAAAAGGAAAGAGGCAGAGGCATTGTAGGGCCTTGACAATAGAAGCAATAAATAAAATAGAAATGAATCCTTAAGCAGGCTCCATTGCAGAAGAAATGCAAGATTTCTCCCAGAAAAACATTTGACATTAGGTTCCTCTAATTCCAACATAAGGAAGAAGTTGTAGAGAGAACCATAGAATTTTATAGGTGAACTAAAAGTATAAGATTGTCTATTTTTATTCTTTAAGCTTCTCCTGATTTTTCTTGTAATGTGTGCATGAGGGGTAGGAGTGTGGTGAGTCAATAAGTGATTAAATTGAATTGAAAGACTAGCATAGTCGGCAGGGCGCGGTGGCTGATGCCTGTAATCCCAGTACTTTGGGAGGCTGAAGCAGGTGGATCATGAGGTCAGGAGTTCGAGACCAGCCTGGCCTGGCCAATATGGTGAAACCCCATCTGTACTAAAAAATACAAAATTAGCCAGGCATGGTGGCATGTGCCTGTGGTCCCAGCTACTCAGGAGGCTGAGGCAGGAGAATCACTTGAACCCAGGAGAAGCAGGTTGCAGTGAGCTGAGATCGCACCACTGCATTCCAGCCTGGGCCACAGAGTGAGACTTCATCTCAAAAAAAATAAATAAATAAAAATAAAAAGACTAGCATAGTCAGATTCTTGAGGGAGAAACCCTTATAATGCCGTGACAAGTAATAATAGACAACTTTTTTTAGGCATTTGTTAAATGCTATTTAGTTGATTATTTTAAGGAATGTTTGTTGACATTTTCTTTAGACTCATGGAATATATCCATGAAAGGGGCCAATTAATATTCCTGTCTTCTAGGAAATGTACAAAATGAACCAGGTCATCTCATGCCAGAAAGCGAAGACACTATCAAAGATGAGGGGGGATCATGGCAAAGGGACACAGAAGCCACCTGAAGGGGTCTCCAATGAACTTGACTTGATGTTCAAATCAGGACAATTTGAACATCAATAAGAGTAGTGTCTGTAATTGATTAAAATTTGTAAATATGTAACAAAATCTATTAGTTCATAAGTAATAAATAGATTTGAGCTCACAATAACCTGATGTATAGACTCTGTTTATTGTCATTTACTGTTGAGGAGGATGAGACTTTAAAAGCCTAAGCAACTGGTCCAAGACCCACAATTAGTGGTAGAAGGTAGAAATTCAAACTCAGAGAGCTTGCAATCACAGAAGTATTGACGGCTATTAATATATTCTATATCCTCCTGCTTAATTAGTCAACAAACTGGATGTCTCTTTTGTGGTAGAAAAAGGAAAAGCCTGGATTCATTTATTGTTGCCTAATCTGTTTCTGGAAGGCTCATTTTGAACTTTAGTGAAGAATTTCAGGGCTTGTGGGGTCAAGCTAGAACGTTTCTAAATAAAAAAGTAGCTATCACCCAACTGTATTCTTATCTATAGTTGAAGGGCGGATTCTCACATCTGTGTGTGTGTGTGTGTGTGTGTGTGTGTGTGTGTGTGTATGGTGTCCCACTTCCACAATTTCATTCCTAAAACTCATTGTCTCAAGATAAGTGACAAAGGATGTGACTCAGGTTGCAATCAAAAGTAGCAGTTTTCTGAGTACTGTGGACTTACAAGTATCTGTGTGAAAATCAATTTGGGAAAATTCTATTTGATTTGAAATATATTTTAATCAAAGAAGACACTATTATCATTACTTAAGGAAAGACAAGGAAGAACAATTGCAGAATTTGTACAAAAGCATTACCACCAAGTCAGGACTTTGACGTTAAGATGTGCTTTGTTATTTCTTGTTTCTAATGTGTCTATGATTAATTATAGAACATAATGTTATATATTGCCACACATAAGAAAATAGTCCAGAAGGTACTCCAATCCAAGTCTTATCCATTACATCTCTTATCTTGCATGTGTGTATGTGTAGCTAAGGTATATAATGCAGCATATCAAATTACCAAGTAGCATCATACAGTCACAACTGAGACTGAATGAAGAGACATGACACATAATATTATTTTTCAATGAAAAATATTTTTAAAAAATAAACAATCTTTCATAGAAGTCCTTGATAATAAAAATAAATATCCTGGAAATGTACTTCACCTCCTAAAATCATATAGACCAGATTTCACCAATCACCTCCTTCAACCTTCTTGTTGGAGTGATGAGGTGTGGGACGCTAAGAAGTTAAGGGACTTAACTAAAGTCACTCACTCAGTTAGTAGCAGTCAAGAGTCAGAATCCAAGATGGTAGAATTATCTCTTCCCTAAATCTGCTGCATTTCCTAAGTTATATATCTCTACTAAAGGTACCACCACCCACTTTACCCAAGCCAGAATAAGTATCACCTTGAGTACTCTGTCTACCTCTCTGCCCACAGGCTGTCAATGCAAGTCTTATCCATTACATCTCTTATCAAATTCTTGACTGCACCTGCTTGGTTCATCCCTTATCTATCACTACCTTGTTAAAACTGCCAGAAGGCTGGGGGCGGTGGCTCACACCTGTAATCCCAGCACTTTGGGAGGCCGAGGTGGGTGGATCACCTGTCAGGAGTTTGAGACCAGCCTGGCCAACCTGGTGAAATTCCATCTCTACTAAACAAAAAATTAGCTGGGCGTGGTGGTGGACACCTGTAATCCCAGGTACTCAGGAGGCTGAGGCAGGAGAATCGCTTGAACCCAAAAGGTGGAGGTTGCAGTGAGCCAAAATCGTGCCACTGCGCTCCAGCCTGGGCAACAAGAGCAAAACTCCATCTCAAAAAAAAAAAAAAAAAAACACCTGCTAGCATTACTCTCCTGCTGTACTACGATAGCATCTTCACTAGTCTCCCTGTCTCTAACTGGCTTCCTCAATTCCACCTGGACTCTACCTCACTCCTTGCCACTTTCCTTCTTCTCTACTATTCCATACCTTTTATACTAGCCATTGTAAAGTTAATTTATTTGCCCTAAAGCGGTGTACTCCAATAATGTAGCTGCTAGCCACCTGTGTCTGTTTACATTTAAATTAATTAAAATCAGATCAAATTAAAATTTCAGTTTGTAAATTATACTACCCTTATTTCAGATTCTCAATGGCCACTTGTAGCTGATGGTTAACATATTGAATTGCACCAATTTTAGAACACACCTATCAACATGCCTGTCATTGCAGAAAGTTCAGCTGGGCAGTGATGCTTCAAAGATTGGTGGTCTCCCTTGCCTTCTTCTCATAAGCCAGAAAGTTAATGGGGTAACAGTATACAACATTTGCCGGCCAGGCACGGTGGCTCATGACTGTAATCCCAGCACTTTGGGAGGCAGAGGTGGGCGGATCACTTGAGGTCTGGCGTTCCAGACCAGCCTGACCAATATGGAGAAACCCTGTCTCTACTAAAAATACAAAATTAGCCAGGTGTGGTGGTGCATGCCTGTAATCTCAGCTACTCGGGAGGCTGAGGCAGGAGAATCACTTGAACTCAGGGGAGGCGGAGGTTGTGGTGAGCCAAGATCACACCACTGCACTCCACCCTGGGTGACAAAAGCGAAACTCGGTCTCAAAAAAAAAAAAAAAAATTGCCAAGTCTTCCTCATTTCCCTTCTGGTTTCATATGCTAAGGTTCCTTCTGGGACTGTCTGCCGGGGTGTCATCTCCTTTTTCTTGCCACCTCACTAGCCTGCCTTAACTTTGTTTAGATACCCTTTCTATGCTATTCTTTTTACGTAGGGCTTCCCTTAGCACAGCATTTCATCACATATATTGTAATTGTTTGGTTTTTAGTCTCTATCCTCCACCAAACTCTAAAGCAGTATTTCTTGCTCTTGCTCTTGCTCACGTTCATGCTTGGGGCATGCAGCTTAATGCCTAGCACTTCTTGAACACTCAATAAACTTTTGATTAATTAGTGAATTACTTAAAATGTTTATTCAGAATAAACAGGCACACCTAATAGAATTAATGCATTTATAATTTGTATGAACTTAAGCCTTTTAAAACATTTCACTTTCATTATAAAACTAGAAATTAATTTCTTCAGACATTGCCCTTAAGAAAATTACTCTAAGGAATGTGTAAGTTATGTAAAATATATTTAACCCTAAACCACACAATGATGATGAAGGTGGTGGTTGTAGTAGTAATAATGATAATAGGAAATGTAAGGAAAAATAAGGCAGTCTCACACCCTATTAAGAAGGAAACAACATTTAGAATAAGCCTACTTTGTGTCAAGCCATGTTAGAAACCCATTATTTAATATAATTAGTACAAATCAACTGTTTTCTTTTTTCTATGTTGCCTCCAACCCTTGAATACATGAATGCATAATTTTCCATTTGAATCCATATCTCAGGTAGTTTATATTTGTAGTTTTAGAATTAATATTTCATTGTAGGTATCCAACATAGTATAATTATTTTTAATGACTGCATGATATTCTTTCTGTGAAGACAGTGTCATTTACTTAGAAATTCTCTGATTACCTTTTAGACAGCTAAATTGTTTTTAATCTTTCATATTTTAAATAGCAATGCATTGAATATTTTCATGTAAACAGTTTTTCTTAATGAGAAGGAGGTATTTTACCTTAAGCTGCATTGCTTTGGTTTAAAAATATGTGAGTTTATTGAAACATTTTGCGAAATATTTCTTCATACTGTTGTAGGCATTGTCATCATTTTAAATTCTTTGTTAATTTGACAGGTATGAAATGGACAAAAAGGATTTTAAAGTTGAGTCTGGGGTGGGAAATATGTCTCAAAACACTTGTACATAACTACTATCATGTTGAGGAAGAAGTCCGTTCAAAGAAGAAAAGAATGCCATTTGTTTTACTTAGTTCTTTAAACTAAAGCACTAACCTCTTTTACACCAAAGTTAATATCCCCTTTATAAACTCTGAGTTCTTAGGTGTTCTTACTCAAGAGGGTAAGGATATGACATTAGCGTCACATCACTCTATGTGGAGTAGGATCCAGTGAGCTTAGGAACCCAGAAGAAACATGTATTCACAGCTTGGCTTTGATAGAAGCAATAGACTGATTTTCATTTGCTCTAAGGGTGTTTTACAATATGTTTCATTTCAAAATGTAACAAATGATAGTGCACAGATGTTTAAATCTTCCTGTATACATTCCCTTCTGCCAATCTCCCATGTCAGTTCCTTTTTATTGATGCTTATTTTTGTTTGACTGTTTAATTGCCATGATATAAGCTATTGGTGGTTCAGGATGCACTTGTCTGCCCTATATTAACAACAGTAATGCAAAAATAACAACAATAATAATAATGCCTGTTTATTGAGTTTTCTCAAAGATGAGAAAACTGAGTCACAGATTAAGTAACTTGTCCAAAATTGCACTGCTATTCAAACATAGGCAGTCTAGTCTGAATTTCCAGCTCTTAACTCATATGCTGTACACAGTGGATCAAGGTTCTTTTGTTTAGTATTTCAGGTAGTTATAGGTGAAATTCTGAAATACTGTCTGCAAAATGTATAAAAGGTGTTCTTGAGGACTGGTTTGTAGTTGTAGTTTGGGAGTACTTGCCAAATGCTCACAAAATCTGGGTTTGAAAAGCATATGGCCTGAGAAGCAGTCTAAATTTACTCCAAATAAGTCACAAAAAATTAATATCCCTTTTTGTTCATGACTGGTGGGCCAGAGGACTCCTTTAGGGTGGGACTGCTGGCCTTCAGCAAGATATGCAGCAGCAACTTTAATGGTATCCTTGTGGAAAATGTGGATGACAATGAGTAGTTCAGTTGATTTTGTGGGCTTGCACTTTCTGATGAAACCAGAGGCAGAGTAGGTTAAGTACGTGGAAGTGGAGTGAGCCAACGTCAGTTCAGATTTTGGCTTTTCCACTGCAGGATCTTGAGTACATTTTTGTTTCTCTAAAAGTTTCAGATTCTTCCTCTCTGCTCTAGGCATGCTAATGTGCAGCATTCACCACCTGATAGCTGTAAACATAAAAATGGGGTCATGTATGTACTATGTTTGCATGGCACATCCATACAATGTTATACTGTTTAGCAATAAAGGGAACAAAGCACTGCTACCTCTTACAGCAAGAGTGAACTCAGAAACATTTTGCTAAGTCAATGAAACCAGATGCGTTGTATGATTCTATTTATATATGTCCAGGAAAGGCCAATGTAGAGAGACAGGAAGTAGAATAGTAGTTGCCTGGAACTATAGATGTGCGTGGAGGATTGACTGCAGAGGGTCCCGAGGGATCTCCTTGGGGTAATGGAAATATTCTAAAATTGGATTGTGATTATGATTGTGCTATTCTTTAAATATTCTAAAAACTCCTTGAATTATACACTTATAACAGGTGAATTTTTATACTCTGTAAAGTATACCTTAGCAAACATAAAAAAAGTAGTCAATAATTGTTAGTATCATTTTATTTTTTATTATTAGTCTTTATTGTTCATATAACTGAGAGATTCTGGGGATGTGCTATAGGACCCTGTATTTGAACTTCATCAAGATTTTAGCTACTTTTTGGATGACAACATGCTTTCAAATTTCAGAATGACACAGCTGGAAGGGATAACTAATGGCATAGAACCCCTAACCAAGATTGGAATTGTTTTGACAGCCTAAAAAGCTGGTTGAAGCCAATAAGATGAAATTGAACAAAAATAAATGTAAAATCTGGCACAGGCTGGGTTCCTCAGGCAAGCAAAAGAGGTTTAAGCAGCTGGCTTCTAACGTAGCTCTTGTTCTTATAAGAAATGTTTTGCCTCTCAGAAAGGGAGTGGCAGAAAACCTAGGACAGGATTCAGGCCAAAACTGAAGGCTCCAACTATAAATGACATCTGAGGTTTTTGTTAGATGCTGGAAGAGTTACTTAGTTGGACATTCCATGTTTTATGTTCATATACTAATAATAGTAATTATTGTTACATTTATAATGATAAAACTCCATGCTTCCCATGACATAAGCTTTGTGGTAAATGCTTTATATACATTATCTCATTCAACAATTATAACAACCTTACAAACAGAATATTTTTATCCTATTTACATATGCAGAACTGAGTCTTAGTGAGCCTTTAGTCAAACAGCTAGTGAATGGCAGCCCAGTTAGAAAGCACCTAGTCAGGATTGAGGGCCCATATTTTCAACTCTTAAACTCTGTCTTCTATCCTTAGAATTTCTTATTCACAGAATATAGTTCTTGAAATCTAGCAAAGTGAAAATTCAAAAGCAAAGAAGTACATAGTGTATGCATTTTGCGGGGAGAACACAGATGATTTTACCAATACCAAGATTGGTTTATTTTCGCTCTAATCCTTTGGGAGGGACTAATTTCCATCACTGAGTTCTAAACTGTGCTACGTCTAATGAGCTGTGCGAAAATGCTGAGGTATTGCAGGCCATGGCCATTCAAGCAAGAAGGCGGTAAACTCAGTAGGAACAGCTGCTTAATAAAAGGCTATTAGTAGGCCAGAAAACAAACAGGAGATTTTGCTGAAACATATAATCTATTTGTAAATTACTTTGAAATAGTCACTTGGGCATTGATACAGAGGAGGATTATCAACAGTCGGATGTTTTATAGAAAATATCTTGAAATAGACTTTTAGATATTTCCTATTTTATCTTCAATAATCTAAGGAGGGGGAAAGGGCAGTCACCATGTATTTATGAAAAATAAAATAGATGAAGCGTTGACTTCAAACCCTTTCATTTTAAAGAAGGAAAATGCATTGTACAAAGTCAGAAAAGTACATTTTTGATGTTCTCTTATTTCAGAGTGTCGCATAATGCATATCTTTGTCTGAGATGTGCTATAGATCCGAGGATCGAGGGCTAGAAGTCTACCTTCTGGTTCTTTTATAGTGTGTATGAATACCATAGAAATGCTCTTAAATTACTTTTTAAAATAATAAATGAAATATGTGAGTTCCATGATATATAGTTGCCTTTTCTTTATCTGTTTTTTTTTTAAATTTCCAACTTTTATTTTAAGTTCAGAGGTACATGTGCGGGATGTGTGGGTTTGTTACATAGGTAAACATGTGCCATGGTGGTTTACTGCACAGATCATCTCATTACCCAGATACTAAGCCTGGCATCAGTTAGCTATTCTTCCTGATCCTCTCCCTCCTCCCACACCCCTCTCTCTGACAGGCTCCAGTTTGTGTTGTTCCCCACCATGTGTCCCTTTGTTCTCATCATTTAGCTCCCACTTATAAGTGAGAACATGCAGTATTTGGTTTTCTGTTCCTGCGTTAGTTTGCTAAGGATAATGGTCTCCAGCTCCATCCACGTCCCTGCAAAGGACATGATCTCATTCTTTTTTATGGCTGAATAGTATTCCATGGTGTATATATACCATATTTTCTTTATCTAGTCTGTCACTGATGGACATTTAGGTTGATTCCATGTCCTTGCTATTGTGAATAGTGCTGCAATGAACATATTTAGCCCTAATTATATTATATTTATACTTTGATTTTTACTATATAATATCTTGATCACAGCTTTGGCAAAAGGCTTTTTTTCCTTTTCACACCAATGAGAGAAGCTTATCTTAACTGCATATTCTCTTCTTTAAGCTTTTTCCTTTTCCCAGCAGGACTTTCATCTTTGCTCATTCTTTCCATCTTTCTGTCACTTTGGTACAGTCTATGACTAGAAAGCATCAACCATTTCAATAATATTTGTTTTGTTTCTCCCTTTAAATATCAAAAAAACTCTATAGGTTTGCTTTTTTAAAAGAAAAAAATAATAACTTTATCTGTTGTTACCATTTCTATAGCCTTTTGTCTTTTTGACCCAGGAAACAAGTTACTTGTAAACCTTTTTTCACTTAAGTAAACAAATGAACATTTTTAAAATTTAAATTTAGTCCCTGCTGTGAGAAAACCTTTTAAATGGCTTATTTTCAAGGTATACGTCTAAGCCCTGGCAGCCAGCCTGCGAATGTAACAAACCACACAACTCATGCACCTTGAAAGTCACAATAAGTGAACAGAATGTAGAGGAGGGGTCAGCCCATAAAAGGGAAGAAAGTTTCATCATTGGGAAATTGAAACTTAAGCGGGGAAGGGAACCAGGGTATAACCTTATAAGGGGGATAATGAAACGCGATGCCCGGGAAGATTGTAACCCCGTAGTACTCAACCAGTGAGGAACTAGGGGAGGGACTTGCATGCTAGAAGATAAATTACCTGCTGTAGCTTCCCTGGGTGTGCCTGTCTATCAGACACCAGATCTTGCAATACCGCCATTAAAAGTCTTGCTTCCGCTGTTCTTCATGGCTCTGAGTCCGTTCTTTGGATTTGGACGGGTGAGCGTGTTTCTCACACTACCAAAATTAGACAAACACATTACAAGAAAATAGAACTACAAACAGAAATTTCTCATGAATGTAGAAGCAAAATCCTCTACAAAATCTTAGCAAATTGAATCAATAATGTATAAAAATAATTATACACCACCACCACCAAGTGGGATTTCACATCAGGTATCCAAGGCTGGTTCAACATTCAAATATCAATGTAATTCATCACATCAGTAGGCTAAAGAAGAAAAATTAGACAATTATATCACTAGATGCAGAAAAGCGTTTGACAGATTCAACACTCATTCATGATAAGAACTCTCTGCAAACTAAGAATAGAGAAGAGCTTCCTCAACTCTGATAAAGAATATCTTAAAAAACCCTACAGTTAACATCATACTTAATGGTGAGAATCTCAAAGTTTTCCTACTAGGATCAGAAACAAAGCAAGGATATCTTCTCCTACCACTGCTTTTCAGCATCATACTAGATGTTTTTAGCTAATGCAACAAGACAAGAAAAAGTAAAAGTATACAGATTGGAAAGGAAGAAATTAAACTGCCTTTTCTTGTAGATGACATGACTACCTATGTAGAAAATTCCAGAAAATCAACATAAAATCTCCTGGATCTAATAAATAATTGTAACCGAGATGCAGGATATCAGGTTAACATAGACAAGTAAATGACTGACTTTCCTGTATATCAGCAATGACCAACTGGAACTTGAAAATAAAAACATAATACCATTTATGTTAGCACCCCAAAAATGATATACTTTGATATAAATTTAACAAAATATGTACGAGGTCTATATGAAGAAAACTACAAAACTCTGATAAAAGAACTAAATAAGTGGAAATATATTTCATGTTTATACATAGGAAGACTCCATATTGTGAGGAGGTCAGTTTTTCCCAACTTGATCTATAGATTCAATGCAGTCCCAATCAAAATCCCAGAAAGGTATTTTGTGGATATGTACTTATTGAGTCTAAAGTTTATACGATCCAAAATAGCCAATTCAGTATTGAAGGAGAAGAACAAAGTAGTCAATTGAATGACTCTACTCAACTTCAAGAAATACTGTATAGCTACAGAAATCAAGACAGTGTGGTATTGTTGAAAGAACAGACAAATAGATCAGAATAGAGAGCCCAGAAATATATCCACATTAATGTAGTTAGCTAATCTTTGACAAAGGAGTAAAGGCAATAAAATGAAGAAAAGACAGTTTTTTAAAATTCTTTCTTTCTTTCTTTCTTTTCTCTTTCTTTCTTTCTTTCTTTCTTTCTTTCTTTCTTTCTTTCTTTCTCTCTCTCTCTTTCTCTCTTTCTCCCTCTTTCTTTCTTTCTCTCTTTCTTTCTTTGTTTTTTTGAAACAGAGTCTCGCTCTGTCATCCAGGCTGGAGTGCAGTGGGGCGATCTTGGCTCACTGCAACCTCCACCTCCCAGGTTCAAATGATTTTCCTACCTCAGCCTCCTGAGCAGCTAGGATTACAGGTGCACGCCACCATGTCCAGCTCATTTTTGTATTTTTAGTGGAGATGTGGTTTCACCATGTTTGCCAGACTGATCTCAAACTTCTGACCTCTAGTGATCCACCTGCCTCGACCTCCCAAAGTGCTGAGATTACAGATGTGAGCCACTGTGCCCAGCCAAGATAGTCTTTTCAGTAAATGGTCCTGGAACAACTGAACATCAACGTGTAAGAAACAAACAAATCAAAAAAAGAATCTAGACACTGACTTAAACCCCGTGCAAAAAAATTAACCCAAAATGGATCAAAGACCGACATGTAAAATTTAAAACTGTAAAACCTCTTGAAGATAACAAGGAGAAAATCTATGATATGGTTTGGCTGTATCCCTACCCAAATCTCATCTTGCATTGTAATCCCATAATCCCTATGTGTTGTGGGAGGTAATTAAATCATGGGGGTGGTTCTCCTATGCTGTTCTCATGTTAGTGAGTTCTCAAAAGATCTGATGGTTTTATAAGCAACTGGCATTTCCCCTAGAGAGAATGCTAGCACTCATTCTCTCTCCTGCCGCCCTGTGAAGAGGTGCCTCCATGCCTCATGCCATGATTGTAAGTTTCATGAGATCTCCCCTGCCATGTGGAACTGTGAGTCAATTAAACTTCTTTTCTTTATAAAATACTCAGTCTCTGCATAGCAGTGTGAGAACAGACTAATACAGTAAATTGGTACTGCAGAGAGTGGGGTGCTGCTATAAAGACAGACAAAAATGTGAAAGCGATTTTGTAAGTGGGTAACAGAGGTTGAAACAGTTTGGAGGGCTCAGAAGACAGGAAGATACGAGAAAATTTGGAACTTCCTAGAGACTTGTTGAATGGCTTTGACCAAAATGCTGATAGTGATATGGACAATGAAGTCCAGTCTGAGGTCGTCTCAGATGGAGATGAAGAAATTCTTGGGAACTGGAGCAGAGGTGACTTGCTATGATTTAGCAAAGAGACTGGCAGCATTTTGCCCCTGCCCTAGAGATCTGTGGAACTTTGAACTTTAGAGAGCTGATTTAGGGTACCTGACAGAAGAAATTTCTAAGTAACAAAGGGTTCAAGAGAAAGCAGATCATAAAAGTTTGGAAAATTTGCAGCCTGATCATGTGATAGAAAAAAAAAAAAACCATTTTCTGGGGAGAAATTCAAGCCAGCTGCAGAAAATTCCATAAGTAATAAGGAGCTGAATATATCACCATGACAATGGGGAAACTGTCCCCAGGGTATGTCACAGACCTTCAGGACAGGCCCTCCCATGACAGGCCCTCCCATGACAGGCCCAGAGGCCTAGAAGGGAAAAATGGTTTCCTCGAATGGGCCCAGGGAACCTCTGCTTTATGCAGCTTAGGGACATGGTGCCCTGCATCCCAGCCACTCCAGCCATGGCTAAAAGGAGCCAAGGTACACACAGGGCATGGCTTCAGAGGCTGCAAGCCTCAAGCCTAGGCAGCTTCCGCATGGTGTTGGTCATGTGTATACACAGAAGTCAAGAATTGGGGTTTGAGAACCTCCACTTAGATTTCAGAGGGTATATGGAAATGCCTGGATGTTCAGGCAAAAGTTTGCTGCAGGGACAAAGCCCTCATGGACAACCTCTGCTAGGGTAGTGTGAAAGGGAAATGTGGGGTTGGAGGCCCCACACTGAGTCCCCACTGTGGCACTGCCTAGTGGAGCTATGAGAAGAAGGCTACCATCCTCCAGACCCCAGAATGGTAGATCCACCTACAGCTTGCACTGTGCACCTGGAAAAGCCACAGACACTCAATGCCAGCCTGTGAAAGCAGCCAGGAGGGGTGCTATACCCTGCAAAGCCGTAGGGCTAGAGCTGCCCAAGACTGTGGGAGCCCACCTGTTGCATCAGTTTGACCTGGATGTGAGACATGGGAGTTAAAGGAGATCATTTTGGAGCTTTAAGGTTTACTGACTGTCCTATTGCATTTTGGACTTGCATGGGGCCTGCAGCCCCTTTGTTTTGGCCAATGTCTTCCATTTGGAATGGGCGTATTTACCCAATATCTGTACCCCCGTTGTACCTAGGAAGTAACTAACTTGCTTTCGATTTTACCACCTCATAGGCGGAAGGGACTTGTCTTCTCTCAGATGACATTTTGGACTTGGATTTTTGGGTTAATGCTGGAATGAGCTAAGACTAGGGGCTATTGGAAAGGTATGATTGTGTTTTGAAACAATATTTGGGAGGGGTCAGGGGCAGAATGATATGGTTTTGCTGTGTTTCCACCCAAACCTCATCTGGAGTTGTAATCCCATAATTCCCATGTGTTGTGGAAGGGACCCCTTGGGAGGTAATTGATTCATGGGGGCCATTTCCCCAATGCTGTTCTCATGATAGTGAGTGAGCTCTCCTGAGATCTGATGGTTTTATAAGTGGCATTTCCCCTGCTGGCATGCATTTTCTCTCCTGCCACCCTGTGAAGAGGTGCCTTCTACCATGATTGTAAGTTTCCTGAGGCCTCCCCAACCATGTGGAACTGTAAGTCAATTAAACTTTTCTTCTTTATAAAATACCCAGTCTCAGGTATTTCTTCATAGCAGCGTGAGAACAGACTAATACTGTCTAGATGACATTGGTTTTTGGCTATGATATTTTGGATATGACATCAAAGGCAAGATCTATGAAAGAAAGAATTGATGATAGGCTGGACATTATTAAAATTAAAAATATTTTATCTGCAAAAAGATACTATCAAGAGAATGAAAAGAACGACCACAAACTGGGAGAAAACATTGGCAAAGACATACCTGATAAAGGACTGTTAGCAAAATCTGCAAAGAACTTTCTTAAAACTCAGCAATCAGAAAAAAAACAACAAATATTAAAAATCTGTTACATTAACAGATATTTTATTGAAAAAGATACACAGACAGCAAATAATTATATGAAAAGATGCTACACACCATATGTCATCAGAGAAATGAAAATAACTATGAGATACTACTACATGCTTATTAGAACAATAAGCCAATCTTAGAACACAGACAACCTGCTAACCTGATAAGACAGTAAGTCCAATTCTATTGCTAGACAACATTGCTCAATGTAAAAATAACTCATGGTTTGTTAATTGCATCGGCATGAAGAGGAACTGCAAATGGCCTATGAATACTAGATTGCGATGTGATGCTTTGGGCTTCCCTGGCATGCAGTGACTCTTATAACTGTGTATTCCATGTGAGGACCCTGGAAGCAACTTATATGGAATTGCTAAAGGAAATACTGGCTCCTGTAGGGGATGAGGCTTGTAAACCAGGGTGACTTCAGCACAGGACCGATGTGACTCTTGTCTCCTTGTATCTGAACTGTCACCCAGAAGGCTGTGTCAGCCACTACAAGGACATCCACAGTAAGGAACTGCTGCTATCCTGCTGACATGCAGTGCTCTTGAACTGTATTTTTCTGTGTATCCTGAGCCTGTTGAGAGGTGACAGCGTGCTGGCAGCCCTCACAGCCCTTGCTCGCTCTCCGCATCTCCTCAGCCTCTGCGCCCACTCTGGCCATGCTCGAGGAGCCCTTCAGCCTGCCACTGCGCTGTGGGGGCCCCTCTCTGGGCTGGCCGAGGCTGAGCCAGCTCCCTCTGCTTGCGGGAAGGTGTGGAGGGAGAGGCGCGGGCGGGAGCCAGGGCTGCACCCTGCGCTCGCCGGCCAGCGCAAGTTCCGGGTGGGCGTGGGCTCGGCGGCCCGCACTCAGAGCGGCGGGCTGGCGCCACTGGCCCCGGGCAGTGAGGGGCTTAGCACCCTGGCCAGCAGCTGCAGAGGGTGTGCCGGGTCCCCCAGCAGTGCCGGCCAGCCGGCGCTGCGCTCGAATTCCCGCCAGGCCTCAGCTGCCTCCCCGTGGGGCAGGGCTTGGGACCTGCAGCCTGCCATGCGGAGCCTCTCCCCCTGTGGCTGTGGGCTCCAGCACGGCGGGAGCCTCTGCAAACAGCACCTCCTCCTGCTCCGCGGTGCCCGGTCCCATCGGCTGCCCAAGGGCTGAGGAGGGCAGGCACGCCGTGGCACAGGACTGGCGGCCAACTCCGCCTGCGGCCCCAGTGCAGGATCCACTAGGTGAAGCCAGCTGGGCTCCTGAGTCTAGTGGGGACTTGGAGAACCTTTATGTCTAGCTAAGGGATTGTAAATACACCAAGCAGCACTCTGTGTCTAGCTCAAGGTTTGTAAATGCACCAATCAGCACTCTGTTTTGTATCTAGCTAATCTGGTGGGGACTTGGAGAATCTTTTTGTCTAGTTTAGGGATTGTAAATACACCAATCGGCACTCTGTGTCTAGTTCAAGGTTTGTAAATGCACCAATCAGCACTCTGTATGTAGGTAATCTGGGGGGGACTTGGAGAATCTTTGTCTAGCTAAGGGATTGTAAATACACCAATCAGCACTCTCTGTCTAGCTCAAGGTTTGTAAATGCACCAATCAGTGCTCTGTGTCTAGCTAATCTAGTGGGTACTTGGAGAACTTTTGTGTCTAGCTCAGGGATTATAAACGCACCAATCAGCACCCTGTCAAAACCGACCGATCAGCTCTCTGTAAAATGGACCAATCAGCAGGAAGTGGGTGAGGCCAGATAAGGGAATAAAAGCAGGCTGCCTGAGCCAGCAGTGGCAACCTGCTCAGGTGCCTTTCCACAGTGTGCTTTCGCTCTTTGCAATGAATCTTGCTGCTGCTCACTCTTTGGGTTCACACTGCCTTTGAGCTGTAACATTCACCTCGAAGGTTGCAGCTTCTCTCCTGAGGCCAGCGAGACCACGAACCCACTGGGAGGAACAACATCTCCGGACACCCTGCCTTAAGAACTGTAACACTCACTGCGAAGGTCTGCAGCTTCACTCCTGAAGCCAGCAAGACCACGAACCCACCAGAAGGAAGAAACTCCGAACACATCCGAACATCAGAAGGAACAAACCCTGGACACACCAGCTTTAAGAACTGTAACACTCACCGCGAGGGTCCGCGGCTTCATTCTGGAAGTCAGTGAGACCAAGAACCCACCAATTCCAGATACAGTATGATGGTCTTATGTTTAGTTGAATCAAGAGGAACTTCTAGAAGGTAGTAAACATCTGACTAGAACATTATGATGAAAATAGTGAAATGTTTGGATTTTTGAATGATTTTAATATGATAGTGAAAAACAGTTGTTCACTAAAGACCAGATAATTTAACTTGATTCTTATAGAAAAATATAATATTTATTGAAGTCTACTGTGTTACCCCCCGGATTCATAGCTGGATACATTTTTTAAAAAATCATAAGACACTAAAAACCCAACTTAAAAATGAAAATTTATACCTGACAAGTATTTGTTTTGTCAGAATACCAGCTTGGCTGAGTATTTTTGTTACTGTCTCCATAAATTTTATATATTTTCTGAATAACATTTATTTGGGTACAACTGTAAAGGAATGGATTAGCCTTCATGTTTGATAATTGGAGAATATTGGGTAGATTGGCCATGTTACCAGAATGGGCAAAAATGGACCATTTAGAGTGTTGAATTTAAAGTTAGGGTCCTGGCTTTCTCCAAACTGTTTTTTATGAACTTCAAGATTATATAAAACAACATATTTATGTTATCTTATGTATTTATTTTCTTTTTTTAAAAAAAATAAGTTAGGCGATCCTTTCTTTATATAAATCAGATAGAAATTTGTAGCCTAGTTGAAATGGGCCACCAAATTCCTGCTACCTTCTCCCCACTTTTTTTCTCATCTAGCAGCTTTTGAGGCATCACTAGGGATCCACAAAGGGCAGTTTGTAAGAACACTGCTAAACATAATTATTGTGGTTTCACACGGTGTATTTTGCCATTGATAGCCAATTTGTTGGTAAAATTACTAATGTAAAAATAATTTTTAGTGTATATAAACATATCATTTCTGACCTTGATTCTTTTCTCTGCTTATTTATAAGCATGCTTATCTTTACTCCAATATATTTGCTCTTACAACTATTACCAATTCGTAGTATGGAGGGTTATTGTTTAAACTTAATTTAAGAAAGTAACAAGAAGGAAAGCCACCTTTTGTCCAGTAACCAAACTTCCCTTCCCTCCCTTTTTACCATCCAACCAATTTACCAGCCAGTCATTTATCCTTCCATCCACCCCACAACAATTATTTGTTGCCAGGGGATTTAGAGATAAATACATAATCGTTGCCTTCAAAAAGCCCCAGTCAATTATATTCCTCAGGATACTACCAGCATTTCCAAATACTCTTTAGCACAGATTATTTCCTTCAAACTAAAATAAAATGTGTGCGTGACTCTTTTTTTGTTTGTTTTGTTTTGTTTTGTATGAGAGATTGTGACTTCAAGAAAGTTTAAAAGCCTTTGGCTAGATACTACATTGATATTGATCTCTTTCTTCTTATACCTTTGTAATTTTTGAAATACATGAGAAACTGTCGTTTACGCTTTCCTTTCATTTTCCAATCTCCTATTGTATTTGGCACATAGAGTTGAAAGGAAACAATATTAGCATTTAGTAGCAAATTAATTTTTGCAGTAACAAATGACATGTACCAGTAAGTTATATTTGTTCATGAAAATAAATTTAGAGAGTTATATTATGACTTGGTGAATTTTAAGACCGAAAATAAAGAGCCAACTTAGCAAACCTGTGTCTGATCAACGCAGATTAAGACACTTCTAGTTTCTCCCTCTTTCCCTTGTGTGTGTACCTTGCCAATTAACACCCTCAAAGCAATTAAACTATATATAATTATCCCTAATACAGATTTACTTCCTTGGGCATTAGCCAAAATGCACATTTTATGATCACTTATCCTTCGAATACAACTACTGGTAATTATCTAAGATGTTTAGATGCAGAGGTTTGACAATTAGCAATCAAAGTTCATGTTTGCTAGGAAAATGTACAGCAAGTCCTCAAATAACATCCTTTTGCTCAATGTCATTTCCTTATAAGTTTGAGGGGAAAAAATCCATTCCTAGCTGTAGCCATTGTCTGTATGGAGTTCACACATTCTCCCCATGTCTTAGGTTGTCTCTGGGTACTCCAGTTTCCTCCCACATCCCAAATATGTGTATGTTTGGTAAATTGGTGTGTCTACATTGTTCCAGTGTGAGTGAGTATGGGTGGGTGTGTGTGCCCTGTGTGAAATGTCCTCCTGTCCAGGGTTGGTTCCTGCTGGTGCCCTGAGCTACTGGGATAGGCTCCAGCCACCTGTGACCCTGAACTGGAGGAACTGGGTAAATCATTTGTTTTGATTAATCTTTCTTAAATGTAAGTATAGCTTACATTCATTTCAATGTTTAATATTAAATCTTGTTTATATAAATTAGCCTATGATAAAATTGGTTTTTATATGTCATTTCACTTAAAGTCAGTTTCCAAGGACCTATCAACAACATGAAAAGAGGACTTACTGTGAACACATCTGAACTTTCAAAGCTTGTGTAGTAGCATTCAACGGAAATGCATAGACTTCTCTATGCATTAGTACATTAACATTCCCTTTAATTGAAATGAATGCTTACAAGTGAGAAAAGCAACTAATGTAATGTTATTTAAATTGAATGTAGGCTCCATTTTTAATAATAGATAGTCTAGAATCATAGATAAAAAGGAATGATAAATAATACAATAGAGTCCAAATCATTCATGTTTGCATCACTCTACAGAAACATGCTGATTTCCATCATATATTTTTTCTGGCATCAAGCCTCTGTTTTTGCAAATTATTTTTTTTCTGTGAGTTTTTAATGTTGAAATATTTTCCACATTAGCATGTATTGACTCAGTTTACTTTTTGGTGCACTATTGAAATCGCTCAATTGAACGGGAACTTATGCCAATCCTGAGAGGATAAGAAACTTGTTGAAAATTATTTTTGCCCTCTCAACAAAAGACACTAGATTTTTAAGTATCCTAGAATTGTCATGTTATGTCTAATAGCAGTCATCATAGTGATTAAGGCTTCCCAGGCCTCACCAAGATTTGGGTAACAAATGAAGCGATGTAGTAGCTTCGTTCACCCATTTGCCTTATTTGAATGAAACTGGAGAAAGGCTGGGCTAAAGGAAAGAAGCCCTCACTCCCACACTCACCCTCTTTTTTCTCATTCCCTTATGCTATATTTGTCTTCTTTGCCAGATTAAACCAGAAGCCTCAGCCAAAATGAAGAGAAACACAGAAGGTATTTCTTAGTTTCCAAAGTATAATGTTGTGAGGAATTAAGAGAGTTTGAAGAGTAACTTCCTATGTTCAATTTGGGGAGAATTATGTAGTAATTTTATAACCTCCCCACTCCAAAATAATGCTAGTCATACCAGTATCTGTCACTCATAGAAATGCCTTTTCTGCATGTTAAGTTTAAAAAATGTTTCTGTAGGGTGTGATTTTGTGCTTAGAATAAGCCACATATTTAGCTATGTGAAAAGATGATAGAATTTAGTCTTTTTCTTCTTCCCTTCCTTTCTTTCTACTTTCCTCCCTTCCAACATTCTCTGTTTTATTCAATTTCTCTAAAGAATGCTGGGGAGAGCCCAGCCTATCTTGCCTAATTGACCTTTACTCTAAAAAGGATGTATGTATGTCTTGTATAAAACATACAGTCTATTCTGCCATTTTATATTTTTCTACAACCACTAATAACCAAATTGTAAATAGGGGAATGTGAAAGTCATATCAAGTCATATATTATCCTATACAGAGGTTTCTGAAATAGCAGGATTAGAATTATTATCTCTACCAGGAAAGGAAAAAAAAAAAACTCTCAAGTAACAGCCATATAGACAAGAGAATTTTCAAGTCTGCTTACAAAAAGGAAAAAAGAAAACAAGCAAACGTGAACATCTGCACCAGGGGCTTTTCCCCTTGAAAGGCACACTCTCATCTGAGCATGGCTTTCTGCCAGTGTAGGCTGCACTTTCTCCTGGGCCTACCTTAGCAGCAGCCCTACTGACTCAAAGCCTCCTGCTTTCTGCAAGAAACTGTCACACCCACTCTCATGGTTTTGTGTACTTTGAAGTACCACCTAGTTAGTCTCCAACTATGCTCAGCTGCCTACCTAGGTTATCCAAGATAATTTCTTAGGGGGTCACTAATAATTGTCTTTGGTAATGTTCTTGTTATGGAGCTGTAAGAGTTTTTAGTGGCCTACCAAAAATTTGTTTTTCCTCATAAACCATATTTTGGGGATATAATTTTACAAAGAGTAAAGTTGTTCAAAAATGCATGTCTCCGGGTATGGTGGAAATGCCTATTTTATCCTCCTTTATGCTAATGCAGAACTCTTTTACAGTTTTATATTTGTGCACTAAGCAACATTTTGCAAACATGGAAAATAGCTTGAACACTGGAATATATGTTGCAATTTAAGTTATTTTGTCTACTTTGTATGTATTATTAAATTTATCTTATAGGAAAAATCTCACCCTGAAATATGGTCATGAATTAAAGGCAATCAACTTTCAAATCACACCCACCCTTTATTTTCTCATTCCCATATGCTATACTTCTCTTCCTTGCTGGATGAAATGAGAAACTTCAGCTGAAATGAAAAGAAACACAGAAATTATTTCTTAGTTTCCAAAGTACTATGTTTAGCGACTAAGATGCTGTTATTCAGGCCTCCAAGTTGACAGAATGACCTAGATCTAGAGATCAAGATACCACCTTCTTTAGTATATACAAATTTCCAAATAAAGAAAGAATGGGGGGAAAATCAGTCTTTCCAGGAGGGTAGAATCTCCTGCATGAAAGCAACAAATATATTTCTTCAGAGCCTAAATCAATCTGGAAAACCAATAGAACAAGACATTTAAAAGTGTATATTGTGCCTAATATATCTCTTTTCTCCTCCATATCACCCAGCACATAGTACGTACTCAGAAATGTCTGTAGGAAACAGCTTATTGTGAACAAATTCACCCCCAAATGTATGAATTTATGATTATCAATAGAAATAAAGATAGTTGTAAGAATTAAAGAACTGAATTACACAAGAGTAATAGATTGAAATTTTTTGTATGAGCACAGTCTCCTTACCAGATGCCTTACTCTCTAATGGGTCAACAATTGACATGAAAAGAAAAAATACACGTGTATATATAGATATATGTGTATGATAAAATGTCAACTGCTATTGAATCTAAATTTTGGGTGTATTGGTGATTATTATACTTAAAAAATATTTTTCTGAATGTGTAAGCACTTTCACAAGAAACTAGGAGGAAAAGTATTGTTGCATAATAAGAGATGTCTAATAAAAGAGATATTACTGTGAAATCTTTTATAGGCCCTCACAGGCTACAAAAATCATTTTCAAACTTGTATTATTTAGTTTCAACTATCCTATCCAACCTGTATTTTCATGTGTAGCTCAAATCTCTTTAATTATAGTTTTCATATTTATGGCCTTTGATATTCAGTATGGTAGAAATGCCCTTAAAGACATATATAGTCTCCTAATTTAAATCCTTCAGTAAAACTAGAAATCGACATTTTCTCGAATCTTCCGTCAGGGAGCAGACTGCCTGCCATGGTTTTATTGCAGTCTGGTGCTTTACACCACTTTCTTCTCTGTGATTATTTGTGAGTCATTTTGTAAGTTTTTACTTTGTTTCATAAATCTATACTGTAAACTTTTTAGGCAATGATTATCTTAAGTCTTTGTTTTTTTTTAGTTATCTGTGAATCAGAAAATGAGGGAATTTAGACTATATCACATTGTTTTGATTTTGATTTATTTTTAAAAAAATCTATGCACCCTTCCGCATTTATTCAATAATAACTCTAAATAATAATAATAACTTGAAATCTCCCTGAAGGCAGGAAATGTTGCCTCCTGGGTTTCTAGCACGGTGGCTTTTATACAATGGCTGCTTAGTAAATACTGTTGGATTTTGATGTAAAAGGTGGCACATGTACCTTGCAGATATTTTGTACTCTTATTATAGCGCCTGTTTTATAGCATTTGTGAGCCCTTCCTTCTCAACGTGTCCCAAATTTCAGAGAGATGGGAGTTTGGGATAGTGGGTCAGATTTTTGGGCTCAGTCCTGCAGGCTTATCATGGATCTGGTGAAGTAATCTAAAGACATTGGAACTGAGATGGCATACCCAGTTGACAACTGGGGCTCTAATTCAGGTCTCCAAGGCCTCATTCTCTCATTGACAGAATGAGAGAGCGGATTCTATTTTTAGGTATATTGTTTTGGAGATCCAAGAGCTGGGAGCAGCCATTTCTTCTCATCTTCCTTTTCCATATTTACAGATACATAGGTGACCATGTTATCTGTAATAGATATTTTTTACTCTTTGTTGAAATAATTGGAAAGAAAATTCTTAGTTGTTTGGCTTATTATCAAATTTTCTTAGTTTTTTATTTAATCTATTTTTATGACACTTTGGATCCTTCTGTTTAAGAGACTGCAATAAATGAAGGAGAGGAATGAAGCAAATAAACTTGGATTAGCTGTCTTTCTTGATATCGTTTAGGAAGAACCGCACGCCAGTACCCTAATTAACAAATGCACGGTGTGATAGTTTATAGTTCAAACAGTATTGTCTAAAGTCGTTTTAATCTATCAGGTTTTTATAGGAAGATACCACAAAGACTTGTTGGTACAGTTACACAGATTTAATTCTATGAGCATAAAAAAATTGATTTTCCTGGGGACATTAAGAACTGTTTTTATTGATTGAATATTTTACTTGCATAAATGGTAGTTCTTAAAAACAGCTGCACATTTTACTGTTAGTATCTTAAAGTTCTTAAATTGTAGGCATAAATGTTTCATTTTAATTGTGCATTTCCATCCTTCAACCCAAGTAACAAGAAGATAATATAGAGTGTGTCATACTTTTTCTGGGTACAAAGATGATAAAGTTGCTGTCCATACTCTCAAAATAACTTCTTTCTTATTCCTTTTGTTTCTACCTGCTCTAAAATAGTTGACTTAATGGGACTACCCTATGCAGAATCTAAACTAGATTATTCTGGACATTGGAAGAGTTTACGTATCAGAAAATGCCATTCCTCCGGACATAAGGTAGTGAGATAACATTTTAGCTTCTTCAGGAAAACTTTCCTGAAACCTCAAAGCTGAAGGATGTCTTGGAAGCATTCACATTTCTGGCCTCCCTCATTTTACAGGGCTGGAGATGCAAACCACACACGGATCTAGTTGGTGTCTTCTCATGAACTAGAAATCTTATTTTTAGAATATTTTTCCAGTGATTTCTGCCACTATAGTTTTATTGTTGGTTTGAGCAGTTAGTATTGAGGATTCATTTTGGAAGGAACTGCTAGCTGCCAACCAATATCCTTTATTTCTTTGTACTTTAATAATAGAACACCAATTTTATTTTGGGCAACCATGTGCCCAGATAAAATACTGTAATTGCTAACACATTCACAACTAATATGGTCATGTGGCTAAATTTTGTCCACTAACCAGAACTATTATGGGGAGACTTCAGAGATGTCTCTGGGGAAATGATTTGGCTGGGAATTGTGCTGTAATCCTCTTGTTCCTTCTTTTTGCTGCTTGAAATGCAGACTTGATGACTGGAGCTTTAGTGGCTATCTTGGACCAAGTGATGATCTTGAAGATGAAAATGCTATTCTAGAATAGTGGCAGAGTGAGATAGAAGAAGCCTAAATCTTTAATTGATGACTATAGAACTGTTATACCGGTCCTGGATTGTTTATTAGGATTTTTTTTTTCCTGTGAGTCAGAAATGAACTTCTCTTTTATTTGAGCTATTATTATTTTCCTCTTACATGTTATTGAACCAATTATTGATGAAAGAGAGTCAAACTCTGTAAAATATTGGAAAGGATTTATGTTTAGCCAAATATAAGTGACCAAGGCCTAAGGCACAGTCTCAAGAGTTCCGGAGAACACATGCCCAAGGTGGTTGGGTTACAGACCGATTTTATACATTTTAGGGGACAGAAGTTACAGGCAGACATCAATCAATACATGTAAGGTATACATTGGTTTTGTCCAGAAAGATGGTAGAACCTGAAGCATGTGGCAGGGGGCTTCCAGGTAATGGGTAGATTTAAAGATTTCCTGATTGGCAGTCGGTTGACAGGGTTAAGCTCTGACTGAAGAGATGAGGTCAGCAGAAGGAAATATTTGTAGTTAAGATAAGGGGCCTTGTTGAAGCCAAGGTTCTTGTTATGTAGATGAAGCTTACAGGTAGCAAGCTGCAGACAGAATAGCTGGTACATGTCTCTTACCAGACCTTAAGAGGTACCAGACTCTTAGTTAAATCTCTCCTGGGTCAGGGAAAGTCCTGGAAGGGGAAGGAGATTCACTACAGAATGTAGCTTTTCCCCACAAGAAACAGCTTTTCGAGGTCATTTCAAAATATGTCAAAGAAATATATTTCAGGGTAAAATACTTTGATTTCTTTCAGAGCCTGCTGTCTGTTGTGTGATGCTATACCAGAGTCTGGTTGTAATAGTCTGTGTGGTCAGTCTTAAGATCTCTGTGTTAATGCTGGCCAGTTGTGCCTGAATTCCAAAGGGAGGAGAGTAAAAAATACTGTATGTATGTACAATATGTTTTCCATTGATAATAGTCCTTGTTCTATATCAGTGTTTCTCAACCCAAAGTTCATGAATTTCTTGAGGTATTATGAAAAACTATACTTGTATATACATTTTTTTTCCTACAAAGAAAGTCCATTAAGTCCTCGAGAGATCTAGATATCAGAGACAGTGCTCAAAATAGGAAGATGATATTTATCTAGAGAAGGGCT
Source organism: Gorilla gorilla gorilla (assembly GCF_029281585.2). NCBI lineage: Eukaryota > Metazoa > Chordata > Mammalia > Primates > Hominidae > Gorilla > Gorilla gorilla. The sequence continues at coordinate 12,286,517 of NC_086017.1, forward strand.
TCATCTATTGCAGAGCAGCTAAAGTAGAAGATTATTTGAAATGCTGCCTTCAACATCATAATCAATATTTAATAGCAATCTCTGAATGTCTAAAATGACAGGCCTTCAAGTTCTTATTTCAAATACCCCTTCTTCTCCAAAATATTTTTCAAATTGCCAAGTAGGAAATAATATTTCCCTTTTCTAATTTCCCATAATACTTTAATAAATACTCTCTTAAAATACTTCCCTGTGTGTTTTGAACTTCTTCAAGTTCCTTGAAAGCCAATATCACATCTAGACCACTATTAAATCCCCAGCCGTTTACAAATATGACTTATTCAATAAATCCTTGTTGGATGAATAAATTCCTGGAACCATTGGCTTATTTTGGTGGACACACTACACTTTTAATATGGCTCTTGTTTGGTCTCTAATCCCCAGGCCATGGACAGGTACCTGTCCGTGGCCTGTTAGGAACCTGGCTGCACAGCAGGAGATGAGCAGCAGGCGAGCGAGCATTACCTCCTGAGCTCTGCCTCCTATCAGGTCAGTGGCAGCATTAGATTCTCATGGGAGTGCGAACCCTATTGTGAACTGCATATGAGGGATCTAGGTTGCACCCTCCTTATGAGAATCTTACTAATGCCTGATGACCTGAGGGGGAACAGTTTCATCCTGAAGCCACACTCCCCTTCCCTGGTCCGTGGAAAAATTGTCTTCCATGAAACCAGTCCCTGGTGCCAAAAAGGTTGGGGACCATTGGTCGAAAACATAGAAAACTTCAGCCTCAAAAGTAATTTAATAGGAAGGCTCCAAATTGGATCCAGGTTTCAGCCACTGGAACATAACACAGAGAAGGCACAGATGGCAGTCCACAGCACCTGGCTGAAACACAGATTGGCCTCTTGTCTTCTGTCCCTAACCATCCAGATGATAGATTTATGCACAAGCTGGCTCAGAAAAGTTAGACTTAAGAAGATATAAACCATTTTCTACCTGGGAGATATCAGTTGTCAGCATTCTATTTTCTGTGTAGTAGTTACAAAACAAAAGAAAGTTAATCAAATGTTTCCTCTGGATACAAATTCTGATTTGTCATGTCATTCCAAAATGTAGTGGCACTGTAAAATTCTACCAGTAGGAAAGCCATTTACTCTTGATGACGTCCGATGTGCTTACAGTCGATATTGATTTAATTCTGCTTGGTTGTTGTTTATTAGCTCATTTCATTTTTACTGGGGCATTGGACATTTTTAGATATGTCAGGAAAATATTGTTTTAGGATTTTAGGGAGCTTAAAAACAATGCCTCTCTTTCTCCACAAAGTTCAGAAGCAATGGGGAAACATATGTAACAGACTGATACAAATAAAAATATAACATTTATTACCGATGAAGTGAAAAATATGAGATAGATTTGTTGACCAGTAGAGTGCTAATAATTCACCCCTGAATTAAGTGGATTTACCTTCCCAGTTACTTTCACGCTTGGACAATTTCAGTCTCCTGGAGATAGGCTCTGTGATGCACGGTTGGAAAGCAGAACAGAAGGCACCATTTTTGAAGGTAAGGGTTTCAGAGAAAAGAATAGAAGAAGGAGCTGAGATGCCTATGTTCAGTTCCCTTTTCCAAAGTCACTAAGGAAGGTCCAGGAATGTTATCCTACCATTGTTTTTCCAAATGGAAATATGTGATATGGGTAATAAGTGTTCCCTTGTGTTAAGGCTCTCCAGAGAAACAGACCCAATATATTAAGAGGTCATTTATTATGGGAATTGGCTCTCACGATTATGGAGACTGAAGGCCTAAGAACTGGGGGCTTCTCATAGAAAGAAGTCCTGGAGTCTGAAGGCTTGAGAATCTGGAGCTCTGATATCTAAAGGCAGACAAAGATGGATGTCCCAGCTCCAGAAGAGAGCAAAATTGCCCTTCTTCAGCCTTTTTGTTCTGTCTGGGCTATCAAGGACCCAGGTGATGCCTGCCCACATTGATGAGGGCAGATTATCTGTACTTGGGAAACAATGTCACAGAGACACCCAAGAATGTTTTACTAGCTATGTAGGAATTCCTTAACCCACTTCAGTTGACATATTAAATTAACTGTCACATCCTTCTTCTTTCATATGTATTTCACTGTGTTCCTCTGATACTGTTTGAAATTTTAAGTGATGTCATCATTTTCTTCTCACTACAACCTTTAATGGACACTCTTCCCCTATTGAATCACATATAAAGTCCTTGGCACCTAAGATTACTATGAACTGGCCCCCAATATCTAAAATCAACACCTGTAGTTCGCATCCCCATAGCATTTTCACCCTTAAATGACTTAGCTCATTATCTAGTTTTTGGAAAATCCAGAATGTGGTACATTTTCACACCTACTGTTAGTAGTTCTCACCTTGACTTGTATAATGAACCATTTAATGTCCTGTGCTCATGAGTGGCAACCTAGGGAGACCTAAGCGATCTTTAGTAAGAAGAGGTTTGAGGATTTAGGGGTGGGAATTAAGTCTCATAAGATCCAGGTGAAGTTATATAAGCATTATGGCATATGAAATTTCATGTATTTTATATTAACATTGCTGATTGGTGATGTGAACTTATTTAATGTCATTTTCCTGTTCTTGCCTACCCAGTTGAATACTAAAGAGCTAAAATTATTTTTCTCTTTTATGACTTTTGAATCCCTTATAGAGCACTTAACGGAATCTATAACCATTGAATTTACTTATCAATTACTTATCTGTTATCTTTCTCCCTCCATGGGATATATACCTCATAATTGTCATGTTTGTCTAGCTCTTCAATATGATCGGCACCACATAGACCATAAATATGAGTTGAGTGAATCCTCTCAGTTATTTACTTGCTCACTTCTACTCTTTTTCTCTACCTTTCCACCCACCCATAATCAACTATTACTAAAATTAGAAACAAATGAAATAATTTCAAATGCCTTATAGAAATATAGTAAGTCAATGGTAGTAAAAAGTTGTTTATATCATGATATAATAATATATGGCCAATTCATTGAATATTACTACTTAATTTCATTTTTATGTATTTTTGCAAATATATATGAATACTTATGGAGTTTGAATATATATGAGGAATATATATGGAGTATGAATATATATGGATTTTGAATGTATATGAATACTTATGGAGTAAATACTGATTGCATTTATGGCAACATATTCATTAATAACTGAAACCTAACATGAGCACTGCTGCTAGGTTGTGTGGTAATTACAGTTCAGTTATTTTAGAAATTGCTGAAATGTTTTCCAGAGTGTCTCTATCATTTTACATTCCTTCTAGCAATGTATGAGTGATCCAGTTTCTCCACATCTTCCCTAGCAAGCAATATTTTCGCTAATTTTTGTTTGTTTGTTTTAGCCATTCTTTTTGTTGTTGTTGTTGTTGTTGGAGACAGGATCTCGTTTTGTCACCCAGGCTGGAGTGCATGCAGTGGCATGATCATGGCTCACTGCAGCCTTGGCCTCCCAGGCTCAAATGACCCTCCCACCTCAGCCTCCAGAGTAGCTGGAACTACAAGCGCATGCCACCATGCCCAGCTAATTTTTGTATTTTTTTGTAGAGACGGGGTCTTACCATGTTTCTCAGGCTGATATTGAACTCTTAAACTCAAGAGATCCACCTGCCTTGGCCTCCCAAAAGGCTGGTATTACATGTGTGAGCCACTGCAATTTTTCCTCTTATTGATGGTGCTTTTTTTTTTGAGATGAAGTCTTGCTCTGTTGCCCAGGTAGGAGTGCAGTGGTGTGATCTCGGCTCACTGCAACCTCCACCTCCCAGGTGCAAGTGATTCTCCTGCCTCAGCTTCCCAAGTAGCTGGGACTACAGGCGTGCACCACCACACCAGGCTAATTTTTGTATTTTTAGTAGAGATAGGGTTTCAACATGTTGGCCAGGCTGGCCTGGAACTCCTGACCTCAAGTGTTTGCCCGCCTCAGCCTCCCAAAGTGCTGGGATTACAGGCGTCAGCCACTACACCTGGCTTGATGGTGCTTTTGGTGTCAAGTCTGAGAACTCGTTGCCTAACCCTAGATCTTGAAGATTTTCTCTTGCATCCTCTAAAATAGAGTTTTATATTTTATATTTAAGTCCATGATCTATTTTGAATTAATGCTTGTAGTGTGAGATTTAGGTTGATATTCATTCGTCTCTGGATATCCAGTTGCTCCAACACCATTTGCTGAAAAGCCTATCCTTCTGCTATTATATTGCTTTTGTACCTTTCTCAAAAATCAGTTTGACTACTAATGGATATGGAGTTTCTTTTGGAGGATATGAAAATATTCCTGATTAAGTAATAATGATGGTTGTACAACTCCATTAACATACTAAACAGAATCTATAATTATTGAATTTACTGAATTGTATATCTAAAGAGGTGAAAATTATGGGGTGTGAATTACCTACCAATAAAACTGTTATTTTTTTAAAAATTGGGTAGATTTGTATTGGGTCTATTTCTGGGTTCCCTACTTGTATTCATAGATCTATGTGTCTGTCTCTCTGCCAGTATCACACTGTCATGATTAAGGTAGCTATATGTTTAAGCCTTATTACTGGGTAAAGTGATTTCTCTCATATTCTTCTTTTTTATCTAGATTGCTTTATTCTAGGGTGCTTATCTTTCTGTATAAATTTTAAAGTAAGTTTTAAAATGTCTACTAAAACCTTACAGGGAGTTTGATAAGAATTTTATTAAGCCCATAGATTTATTTGGGGAAAATTGACATCTTTTTTACATTGACCCTTCCAGTTCATGAACCTGGTATATCTCTCCGTTTACTTAGTTCTTCTTTTATTTCTTTCATTGTCATTTAGTTATTTTCAATATGCAGATCCCATGCAAGTTTTGTGAATTTTGTACTGAAGTATTTCATTTCCTTTGGAATGATTTTTAATGGTATTATGTTTTTAATTTTGCCTTTTAATATCCATTTTTAGTGTATACAAATACAATAGATTATTGTGTGTTTATCTTATGTCAACATCCTACAGTATCTTGCAATATTGCTGAACTCAACCTTTAAATTTTTAAGGTTTATGAATATTGGACTTTAAAAGTTTTATATTAATTAGTATTTTTATCTTCCCCTGAATAATACCAGGAGTTTAAAATGCTAACTTGAATCACCTTCTTTCTGAGGCCCATTAATTGCAGTCTAGTATTTTAGGTTTGCCTTCTTTTCACCCTTAAAAATCCTTATTATAAGTGTTCTTTTTGTTGCTTTTTTAGTCAGTAATTATGTAGATTTCTCAAAGTGTTACCTTAGCTTCTAAGATCATTATTCTTTAATTAAAGTTTACCCAGATAAAAGTATAAAATTATATTTTGACACTTATTTTTTCTTAAGTGTTTGAAAATAGTATTATTCCATTGTGTTCTTGCCCCTCCTTTCTAATGAGAATTCTGCATACAATCTAATTATTATTTCTTTGTAAATACTTGCTTTTTGTTTCTGGTTGCTTCTTTCAGATTTTTCTCTCCATCTTGGGTATCCACTGGTACACTAATATGATTGGTTACTTTAGGCTTTGTTTTTATTAAACCTTTTCAATGTTCAGTATGTTTCTTTTTTTCTGAAGACAACTTTTGATATAATTCATTCTTAAACAGAATCTATTTGATATTTAATTGTCCTTTGAGTTTTTTTCTTAATTTTTTCTATTGAAGTATAACTTCCACATACTGAAATACATAGTCATTAAGTGTGCAGGCTAATGAGTCTTTGCAAATGAACATTTACCTGTGCAAGCATCGTATTTGTCAAGATAAGGAACATTTTCATCCCTGCAGAAAGTTCTTCACGTCGCACTTTTTCAAGTCCTCTTTTTTCCCCCACGCACAATGTATACATTGTTAAAATTGTACTCTCTGCTCTTTGATTTTTATAATGAATTTAAATATGTATTTTATATCTTTCAGGTTGTTCCATTATTTTTAGGTTTTTGCATGCCAGTTAATACTTGAAACTTCTGTTTGCTCTTGATGATGGTTGTCATTGCATGGTGTATTTTTAGCAGATTTTCTTGTTAACTGTGGGAGACCCATATGCTCAGGAGGATAGACGTGTCCCTATATAGAAAGTCCATTCATTTTTGTGAGGTTTCAAATGGATTTGTAGGAGTTTGTCTAGTTTTTGTGTTAACATTTCAATTCCGGATTACTAGACCACCACTAGGAAGTGTAAATTTGGGCTTTATATCTGTTCAGATTGAAGTTACATTTGTTAACAGATTTTACCCTCTGTATCCATTTTCTATTGCTGTTGTAACAAATTATTAATATTACAAATTTCATGGCTTAAAACAATACAAATTTGTTCTCTGACTATTCTGCAGGCCAGAAGTCTAAAGTGAGCCTATAGGGCTGAGTTCCTTCAGGAGGTTCTAGGGGAAAATTGTTTTCTTACCTTTATCAACTTCTAGAGGCCACCTGCATTCCACAGCTTGTGGCCTGTTCATATAAAAAGCTAGCAGTGTACCATCTTCCAATGTCACTCCCCACCCTCACTTCCGTTGTCATATTACCATCTGTACCTGTGTATTTGATCCTCTCATATCCCTCTCATAAGGACCCCTGTGATTATATTGGGCCCACCCATATAATCTAGGATAACATCCCAAGTTAAGATCTTTCAGTTAAATCAATCTTTAAAGTCCCTTTCACTGTGTAAAGTACAGGTGGAGCATTCCTAATCTGTAAATCCCAAATCCTCCCAAATCTGAAACTTTTTGAGCCTCGACATAACACCTAGATTCCACCATTTAAGCAACCACACGTAGTCCACATGGGTGCATGAGATCCTGCCACCTTTGCTTTCTGACGGTTCAGTGTACACAAACTTCATTTCATGCAGAAAATTATTTAAAATATTGTATGGAATTACCTTCAGACTTTGTGTATAAAGTACATATAAAACATAAATTAATTTCCTGTTTATACGTGGATCCAGTCTCTAAGATATCCCATTATGTATGTGCAAATATTCCAAAATCCAAAAATTTTTGAAATTTGAAACACCTCTGGCCCCAAGCATTTTGGATAACAGATACTCAATGTATAATATATTCATAGATTCTGGGGATTAGGACTTGAACATTTAGTGGGGAGCATTATTTAGCCTCCAGGGCCTCCTTTCTCCAAATTTTAGAGATAATCCACTTCTTTAACTCTTGCATATGCTAAGGGTGGAGTTTTACTATCCACGTGTCTCATGGTGCATTCCTCTAGTATCCCAGTTTTAAACCAGGGTTTTAAAGTTTTTGCTTCATGTCTCATCTGTCTCTGCAGTATATTCAAATTCACTTGCAGCCCCCAGAGGTACTTTCTTGCACAATTCCAGGAAGTACATTTACATTAGATAGTATATGAATGGCACCTCCTACAGTTGTGTAGCCTGACACTAGAGCCAGCAATCAGGGCCCCTGTCTCTGTGCCTTCCATCCACCATCAGTGGATGGAACCTTACTACTCTGGCTTAGCACTTTTGTTTTTCAAGCTCAGCTGTAAACATGTGAACAGGTGTTCACAAATAATTTTGTTATTTTTCTTCCCTTTTGTTTAACCAGCATTTTCGTGGCTGTAAAGAGAGAAGGATTAGTCCACCATGTTGTTGGAACTTTACCTTCATTTTACAGAGGAAGAAAGGGCTTTCCATATGAGTGAACTGTCTTATCTGAGGACACGACTAATAAATTACTAAATCACAGCTAGAACTTTGGTGTCCTGACTCTGACACAAAAGTTCTTTTATAAATCTTAGTAACAGTGCTTTTATTATGATTATTCCTGTTATCACTGATACTCATTACTAAGTTCCCAAATTACACAAGAACCTGAGGAAAACTATATTGTTGTATGTCCTTGTGAACCGCAACACATATACAATAAAAATTCATTTATTATTGAAACATTTTTGGAGATATATCATTAAGCTAGGTGATAGGTATACAAAACTGAATGAGACATGATATCTGCCATCAGGGTGTCATAGTCTAATAGAAGAAATAGGTGCATAAACAGATAATTACAATGCATTGTGCCCAAGTATCATTTGAACTCAAGATATAGTTAAGCTGTTGGGGAAGGTGGGATTGATTAGATGGGGAGGAGAGAAAATGGGTTCAGGATGTTTAATCTTCAAATAGTTATTACCAGATAGATAGCTGGATAGGATTGAGGGATGCATAGATGGATAGTTATATGACAAAGCAGACATAGTAAGATATTAGTTGTAGAATCTAGAAAGGGGATACACAGTTGCTCACTGTATCAGTCTTTCAACGTTTGTCTGTGTTCGAAAATTTTATAATAAATGGTTGGGGAAGTATCGTCTTCATCTTTATTATAGCTATCATTCATTGAGTGCTTAGTGTGCCAGGCATCTTTAAGAGCTTTACATGATTTAACTCATTTAATTCCCATATCATCTGCAAGATAAGTACTATCACTATCCCCATTTGACAGAAAGTTGGGCATAGAGAAGTTAAGTAACTTGTTCAGGCTCACACAGTTAGTAAGTGGACAACCCATGATACCAGGCTGTCTGACTCTAGAATTTTCACTCTTAACTTTGACAGAGCTATCTCTAAAATATTGAGAGGATTTTTTTTTTTAATAAAGTGGGTAGGGATGAGGAAGCATTACAGGCAAAGGAGAGAATATATTTACATAGATAGGAAAAATAGCATGGATTTTTCAAGGCAAACATAATCCTGGGTGGTGAATGGAATATAAAGCATAAATCATTGAGCAAGGGAGGTTACTGGGGGATTGGGAGGACTCTGTAAGAACTGGCCATATCTGGCTTTACCAGGTAGCTGAGAGGGATCCACTGAAGGATTTTTTAATACGAGGATTGTGTGTTTAGGTCTCTATTTTGAAATGGGAGCTCTGATGTCAGTGTGGAGAATGGATTTCAACTAAAGCTTTTCTTTTTTTTTTTATTTCCAGGTGAAAAATGCTACAACAAATAGAACAGTTTAGAGATCAATAAATGGTACAAGTAAAGTGTCTGGAAGGAACTCTCTGCTTCCTTAATAGAGAGTGCATTCTGCAGAAGTTGAAAGTGACCCTAATCTGAGAAGTGTAGTATTTTTAGCACTAGTAGATATGAAGAGGGATGTCTCGTTTTCAGTTTAAGACATTATTAAGAAGAAGACTGATTTCCAGGTTTATCCTGACAATTTCCCTCTTCCTTTCAAGAAGAAGTGAAGTTCACATTTTTCTACCGTCTTCGTGTTTTCTGGATCATATAGCTTTTGTGAATAGCTTCATGTGTTGATATTGGCTTCTGTTTCTGAGAAAACTTCAGAAGCCTAGTATTTCCTCAATGGCATCTGTTGCCACCACTTCTCATTTTGTGTGAGAGGGTTGAGTGAGTGGGTGGGACCCTTTAAGAAAATAAATTGAGAGATGAGTTAATTATACAGATTGTCAATATACGGGTATTTTCTAACCATTCTTATAAAAAATGACTCAATCAGCGTTCCTCAATGTATGCTAAAACTACTGAGTGAAATGCTATTGGAGAAAACTATATGTAATCTCAAAGTTGCTTCCAAATATTATTGACAAGTTACAACAGTAAAATGATACCTTTACATTTAAATAACAGAGGAATATTGTGATCAAACAATACCATCAACAACAGGACAAATTGACCATACCTTCCTCCTCTATGTAGTATTCTTCAAAACATTTGAATTAATCACAAAAAAGCAACCAGAAAAATTCAAATTGAATTACATTCTGTAAAATAATGGGGATAGGCTCTTTAAAAATGTCAATGTAATAAGAGACAATAAAAGGTTGGGGGACTGTTCTCTATAAAAGCAAGGTATGACCACAAAAAGCACTGTGTGATCCTTGGTTAGATCTTGGGTCACAGAAACAGGAAACAAACAAAAAGAAGAACCCACCCAGCTATAAAGGATGTTATTGGATCGATTTGGAAAATTTGAGTATAGACCATGTGGTAAATAGTAGTTTTGTGGCATTGCTGAATTTCTTGAATTGGTTCATTGTATTGTGGTTTTTGAGATGAATGTTGTGGTCTTTCTGGAGAAGCTTTATTTGGTGCATTCTTAGGAGAATTATTTACTGACAAAGTGTCATGATGTCTGCTATTTTCACTCAAATGACTTTCTAAAAATGAATATGACAGAGAGAGAAGGAAGGAGGGAAGATCGGAGGCAGAGAGTAAAAACAGAAAGCAGACATCAGAATGTTTATATTGGTTCTAGGTCAAAGGCATATGTGTATTCATTGTGCCATCTTTTCAACTTTTCTGTAAGTTTGAAATTTTTAAAAAAATATTGAGGGGAAATGGGAATTCAGATGATCAAGTTCAAATGGAATGTTCTATAGTCTTATCCAAACTTAATTACATTTTATGTTATTTTAGACCAATCCTGCCCAACAGTTTCAAAGTTTATACATTTGCTTTATTTTATACCAGCCTGTTGTGAATTTGCAAACTGTTTAAAAATTGCAAAGACCTAGATAAATATATCCCTTAGCATAAGGGTGGCCATGTACTTTAAAATTACATGTGATTATGTGGCTGTGTCACCAAGATTACATTAATTTCATATTCTCAGAATTAAAGGTTGATTTCCCTATATTTGACATTTGCTTGCAATGTTACTACATCATATAGATAAAAGAAGGTAGAAGGGTGTGAATTTAGGCAGGTTTCTCTGAAAAGAGCTTTTTAAAATATCTACTTAAAGAGAAACTTGATCTCTGCTTTACGCTCTGATTTACGTGTGTTCTAAAATTAAGCCTTTCCTCTGTATCTGGAAATCAGTTGGGGAGAAAACAACCCATTTTCTGAAAGCATGTAGGAAGAAAAGCAGGCATCTTATTCCTCTTTTCACTCCGTAAAATATATGTAAGGACAGGTTTTGCCCATTTTAAACAGACACTCGCTTTTTTTTTTCTAATATAACACTATGGTAATCTTAACAAATATAGAACATTTTAGATTTAGCTTTGTTTCTGCCAGTTTTCCTCATTTGGACACCTTCCTTCTCATTTTGTTCCATCTGCACCGGATCTAAGGAGAGACACTTTCCCTTTAAGAAACAAAGGTTAGCTGTGACTCCTGTCATGTAAAAGCCTAAAGAAGGCTTTTCATAGTTGATGGAAGTGATGCCAAAGAATAAAATGAAAAGCCTCTGCTATCTACCTAGCGCCTACACGCGCTGGAACCGACAAAAGAGCTCAGTACCAGAGCCGAAGAGTCCGTGGAGCACCACATTAGTGAAAAAGCCGATCATAAATAATAATGACCTTAGTGGATGCTGAGAACTGCACTAAAGTTTTTCTGAGCCAGACAGAATGATGTAGGGGATACAATATAAATGCATAGAAGTCTATAAGGGAAGAAGATGCTGAGAGATTCAATTTCTTCCTCCAATAATTTAAATTGATGGTGAGTTAGTAGGTGCTCAATAAATATTTGTTGAATGAGTAAACAAAAGCAGTCTAACAACGAATTTCCTAATGAAAGTTCATGAATTGAAGCATGTTTGCATTGCATCCCAACTCTGTATTAAAACTGTATCTATTTCAGGAGTAAGATCAGAATCCTGATAGAGGAACATGCAAAATGTTGCCCATCTATTTAGGGACAATCATAGAGATAGAAAGAAAAAAGATATTTGGAAGTACATGGAGCTCACTTTGCCTATGAGTTGTGTGCATTTCGAGGTGGGAGACAGGAGAGGGAGTGCAAGAGAGGCTGGAATGAGATTTTTTTTTGTAGTGATATTGGTTTTCTGAGGCATAGTCTAGTGAGGAGAGAGGGCCTTGACGTTTTTATTTAGCGATCATGCCTCCAGTCATTTGTTCTGAGGCTCATGTTCGGTTTTGCATTGATAGACTTGGAATTATAGGACATTCTTGGCTTTTGAACTAGCTCATTGTGCTGAATGTGGTAATTTTTGTGAAAGCATACTGAAACGTCTAAAATAACTTCCAAGGCAAAACAGTTTAGAACAGCTACTGCGGCTATATGTAGAGCACCAACATTTATACTTAGTCGGGTTTTAATCTCAGCACTCAGTTCTTTGGTATTCCAACTACAAGAACCCCATCATGCTTCCCTTGGGTCAGGGTGTCTTAAACATATTGAGGTTAACATATTGAGCCAGATAATTCTTTGCTGTGGGAGGCTGTCCTGTGCTTCGTAGGATGATAACAGCCAGTAGCACCCCTACCCCAAGTGGTAACAACCAAAAATCAGGGTTTTTTTTTAAACTGTCTTTGTTGGAAGGAAAATCAGAATCTTCTGAGGAAAAGGATTTTTGTTCTCTTCTTGGATGTTAAGAAAATTGGCTTGTGTTGGCTGGATGCGGTGGCTCATGACTGTAATCCCAGCACTCTGGGAGGCCAAGGTGGGCAGATCACAAGGTCAGGAGTTCAAGACCAACCTGGCCAACATAGTGAAACCCCGTCTCTACTAAAAATACAAAAAATTAGCCAGGCATAGTGGCGGGCGCCTGTAATCCCAGCTACTCGGGAGGCTGAGGCAGGAGAATCACTTGAACCCAGGAGGCGGAGGTTGCAGTGAGCTGAGATTGCACCTCTGCACTCCAGTCTGGGCAACAGTGAGAGACTTTGTCTCAAAAAAAAAAAAAAAAAAAAAAAGAAAGAAAGAAAGAAAAAAGAAAATTGGCTTATTTTTTTTAGCCATTAAAATAAGGATAAGTCAGTTCTCCCCCAAAAAGTAAATGAGAAGTAACACTCATAAAACAATTTGTTCTCTCTCTCTTTCCTTCTCCCTCTCCACACACACACCCCCTCAAATTCTTTGCTAATAGTGACTACAAATTTCTGAGCAGTTAGTGGTAGATGAATATCAAGGCATATTGCACCCTTTTATCTAGCTCATAGGTCAATTTGATGTCACATTGACATAATTATTTAAATGGGCTATTTTCTCCACAGACTGTTTTAATTTCATGACCCTGGTCTCTGGGTCATTGTTATTAGAATCTGATTATCTCCTGGAAAATTAATATGGCCACATATTTTCTTATGTGCGTCCATACTTTTGGCTTACTTCTTGAATATTTTATTACTGGCTCCATTGCTTTTGGTTGGAAAAGAAAGTTCAGTCATTGCTGCATAGATTATCATTCCAGTAGGTGCCCTGGGCAGCAATTTCTGAACCATCCCTTTTGAAATTTTGTTCCCAGCTGGAGAAATGTCACAGTTGTCTCAGCTTTTGACTCTGACTTTTAGTGAGAGACGCAAGGAATAGGAAAACACTTTCAAGAAGAAGCAATGAGCAGTTGTATGCACATCTGGTGACTTATTGCTGAAGATTCTAAAGCATTTAAAAATATTGATTAAGCCTCAAACTGTTGGGAAATTGTTCCCATAACTTTCATTCTGCCCCTAGATTTGCTGAGGTTCAGAGCTGTGTTTAACTTGGTGAATCTTGTGTAATGGCCAGAAAGAGACCTCTGGAGCCCCATCCCCCAGGTTCTTATTAGCCTTGACAAGAGTGTTGTTAAAATTGCAGACTCTTCACAGTTCCAAAGAGATGCCGTTTCTTGCTGTTTCAATACCAAGTCTAAAACAATCTCTGTATATATTTTGGCTTCTAAAATATATTCTGAGGTAAAATAGCAGGTTCTACTGTCTTTGACAAGACCATTTCTTTTGTTTGTGGTAACTAGTCATGTTGGTCTCTTTTTTCCTTCTCTTTGTTATATTTATTTGGACTTTAATGTTGGCTATGCCCTTTAATGAAAAAAAATCAGGCATTTCCCAGATTTAGGTTTTTATTATAAACACTTCATATTTTAAATGGTATATCTCTGGGGAGAAATGTATGAAGAATTGATGGAAGTTGGAATTTTTTTAGTTAGTAATTAACACCTACCATTAAAAACAAGTGCAAATCACATGATGGCAAAGTGAATCTATTACGTATCATAATCAAAGATTAATCAAAGTAATTACCAGGCAAACAGGGATTGAATAGAACTTAAAACCAATTAAACTATTTCGGCTGTACCACTGAATAAACACTTTAGTATTTGAATTTCTCCTCTTTTCATTTGCTTCAGCAATATGTTTGCTAATATGACTGAGATGCACAATTGCTATTTAATTAACCTATTTTTGTCAAAACCTCACACGAGCTGCGTGGAGTAGATCTGCTAAAGTCTCAATAATAATGAGCCTGATAAAAATAACCAACATGAAATTCGTGCCAGTCATTTTACAAGTTATGCCAAATGTAATAATATCTGAAGAAAAAAAGAAACTGGTTACCTTACAGAAATTGGATTGAAAGTACTTAAAAAACATGTTGAACCAACAGAAAATTACTCAAAAGTTTAGTAAAATTTCAAAAATGTATAATTGCCTTGTTTCTTTGTACCCCACTTTGCATATCATTACCATTAACTATTGGTAATAAATCTATTCGAGGGCATGTATCTGTTTTGGGGATACTTGAGTTGATAATGGGCACAGAAGGGTTTGGTAGTGGACATCTTTTACCCAATCATGTATCCTTTGGGAGAGAATACTTTTCTAGCTATTGAGTAAGGCATCACGAAAGTGTTGATCCATTTTGCTTTTATTCCCTAAGACAATCAAAACGCTAACACAGTTTGGGTGGTCTTGGCCTCAATGATACACATTTTTTCACAAAAGATAACATAACTAACCATGTGAAGCAAGCCTCACCTTTCTCTATCTTTGGATAGCAGGGATGAAAGAAAGTAAGATGGAGAAATCCGCATTAAATATAAAGACTCTTTCCCCACAAAATCCCAGAGCTCTTCTGATTGGCACCATGAAGACAAAACGTTCTGATTGGATTTTTGGTTCTTCACCCAGGTGTTTTACTACCGGGTAGACACAGTTTATGTACAACGAGATAAGACCATTTCCTGCCCAAGCTGTCTTTTTTTCCCACACATTTAAAATTTACTCACACTTACTGAGCGTGATGTTTCAAGTTTTCTGAAACAGCTGATTAGTAGCCAGTTGATCACCAGCCCCCAAAGGTAACAAAGACCCTCCATCCCCAAATTTTTGCCAGTCAAAAAAGCATGACTTTATTTCATTCCCGTTACCCCAGTGCTATTATGAGGTGTAAGCATCTTTCTAATGAAGGTCTATTTTCTAGATCTTAGGACAAGAATAGAATGTCACATTGTAAGGGTTCTCAGAGGTCTGCAGCAAAGCCCTTATTGTACAGAAAAGAAAACTAAGACTTATAAAGGTGTAGACCACCTGTTTGTTTGGGTTTTTGTTTGTTTATTTGTTTGTTTTTGCAGCAAGATGAGGATTAGAACTCAGATTTCTGACTCCCTCAATGTTCTCCCTTCTTTATCATACAAGCTCCTTAACTACTGGCTGCTTTGCATGTGGTGGACTTTAAATGATCACACGGGTGCCTTCATCACAGCCTTTTCATGAGTGACACAGGAGCTGAGTCTCCCTTTTTCTAAAATGGAATGTTTTATATCCATAACCCAGACTTGCTTAACTAAGGTCAAATTTACATAAACAAATGTCTTCCGGGGCCAGCAGGTAGCATACATATCTGGGCAAAAGTGTGTGTGGCAAGATTTTGATAAAGTACAGAACACATGTTCTGTTTAAAAATGTTCACATTCAGATTCTCAAATCTCTCTCTTGCCAGACCAAGCATGTCCACAGGCTACTGGTTTATAACCCGACTGCATCACGATGCAGACAGAGTAAGGAGGAGTGTTCTTACAGTTATGCAAATGGAATCCATATCACCAGTTCCTTTTAGAATACTAGATGTCCCAAGTGTGCCATGCCAAACCCTTTTGCTTTGAATGCCCTGGACTTCTAGTATTCAGTGAAGAGGCACGACTTGGGGAACATAAAACACCCCCATAAACACCAGCTTTAGTTCAGCCAGTGTCCCTAAAGACTGACTCTGAAAAGAGCATACACGTGCATGTCGCATAAAATCCGTAGAAGAGATGATGCTGCTACCCATAACCTTCTTGGGAGCTGCTGAGAATCCCTAACAGACAAACCGAATCATAGGGCAAACCCACCCTATGTACCAAACAACCAGTGTAATTATATTCTGTAGTTGAGGAATTACATAAATTGCCCATTGGGAAAGAAGCCTTAATCTCCACCCCTCCCCCGAAATCTATAAACAGCTGTGTGAGCCTCTGTGTATTTCTGAAAGGTTGAACACATCTGATCGGAGAACAAACTTGATTTCCTAATCAGGTTCCATGTGAGGAGAGCCAGTTAGAGATGTGTGTGATTCTCCCAGTGTGCGTCTTTGATTCATGTGCTAATTATGTCGATCCTTTGGGGAACACAGCCAGAAAGCTGGGTCCTCCTTGATGAATGCTGGCGGAGAGCCATGCAGCACGCAGCGGAGAGCAGTTCAGCATCTCTAGTCCCAGCTGAGAATATGGTCCCATTATCTCCCAGCTGCCTAAGCAATCCATAAGGGCCTGTTCTGCGTGGATGATCAGTGTAGTTGGAAGCAGGGACTTGCTGAGAGCTGAAATCTCTGTTTGATTTGCTGTAACATGTAAAGCGAAACTGGGACATTTTACTTTACAGTCTGTAAGTACCAGGTTTTTCCCCCCTCTTTCTCCCTACAGCTCCATGTGAATGTGACTTTGCAAGCTGCATTTGATTTTCTGTTCCATTGCTCTTTGTTGAATCAAGCTGGTGAGATAGAGTGTGATCTGTTTAGAGCTTGCTGTTTCTGTTAAATCTCTTATATAATTGATTCATACAAGGAAATAGGAGCCTTTCAGAATGCTTTTATAGAAGTTAGAAATTATTGGCTTTGTTTTTAATTTGGGAGTGTGGTTGCATTATCTTTGGTGCCAGGATGATTAGGGCATATATTTATCTTCTTCTGTACCTCTGGCCATTGCAAGAAAAATGTAAGTAAAACTAATATATATATAAAGAGATAATCTATATATACATGCCTGTATAAAAGAAGTGCCTGTATTTCCAGAATTTAAATTCAACATAGTTTATTTTGCTGTTCTCTGCTGCTACTAAGAAAGGCAGAAACAGAAAAGTTTCTCTTGTTTTTCAGTTGCATGCTGTGTAGAAACTTTGCCATGGAGGTGGGCAGGATAACTATTCGGAATATTTGCAAATATAAACTGTATATCTCCCTTTTTATGAGACGGTCCATAAAATAAGAGTCTGTGTTTAGCCCCTTGTTGCTTTTGAATGCACCACTTTTTAAGAAGTAATGTGAATTGAAAAAACAAAAAAAATCACTTTAAATTTGGTTCATTTATCTTTTTATGTATCCCCAAAGGCCATCTATCAAATTAATATTTATTATTCATGCAAGATTCATTGTAAAAATGCTATTTAGTATTGCTAATAACGTTTGCATGATGTCTTTCACATGATCAATGCCGTAGTGAAATTAAAGATTGTTGTCACTGTGGAAAGGGATTTGTGGATTTTTCTGTTTCCCTAACCTAAACATAAATCACACCTTTCTTTTTTTATTAAAAGTAGAATAATTGAGCTGTTGTAAAAATTGAATTTGAATAAAAGTGGCTTGAACAGCATGAACCAATGGCCAGGGCTAATGTGAACCAAAGTGAACTTAAAACCGTGAAGACCTGAAAAGGGGAATTGAAGTTTCCACACTGAGCTTGAGACCATGGAGCCTGATGGACCCATAATTTCCAGGGTGGGAAATACAGTTTCCCTGAGTAGGCAGTAAGTCTCAAGGCAGAGAAAAACCACAGACTGTGAAGTGCAGAAGCATCTTACTGGTGAGGACAGAGTATGTTCTCATTAGATTTGGTTGAGAGGAACTGTGCAAGAGAGAGAAGACTCAAAATAGATGGTTGTCTACATGAGCACAGGCATTTTCAGAGCTTGAGATTTGGAGGGAAAATGATCACAAAACAGTACAGAATGCTTAACATCTGGTAAGATGAAGCAAAAGACGGACTCTGGTACCTCTGAGTAGCAAACAGTCCCAGGGCTGTCCTTGCCAAGGAATCCGTTCTCTGGAAAAAAGTAAGTGTGCAAAAAGGTCTGCTAATGAAATCTGAAATAACGGCAAGTGGTTTTGATGGCTATATGATCCCTAAACAAAAGGCTGGCCTCATGCCTTCTTACAAAACTGAACTGACTTTTGTGAGTGATGATTCCCGGTGAACCCTTAGCTATATTTTTAAATAACTGTTAGTGTTTTTCTGACTACTGCAAGTATATGATCTTGTGCAAGATGTGATCTTGTTTTAAGAGGGATTTGTGGATTCTTCTGTTCAGAAATAGGATTAGTTAAGGTCCAGTGATTTTTTTTTAAACAAATGCTTAATTTGTATCTACTTGGTTGAGTAAATACTGTGTTATTTTGAGTTTCGATTTCTTCTTTTTTTTTTCAGGGTCCCGAACCCCTTTATTTGTATTTAGCAGAAATGATTGCCTTCTGTAGAGGAGTATCTTCCCAATGTAGTTAAATTTGATTTTTATTTTCCATTCAAATATTTAGAAATTTCAACTCATACCTTACAATATTAAACATTTTGGTAGCCAGTCACCACAAATCTCAGAGAGGTATTTGTAAGATTTGTAGTTTGCTTCTATTACTTTCGGAATGTTTAGATAATTTTATAAAATTGGGACACTGTCTCCCTAGTTGTTTGCTTAATCTGCAGGAAAGTGGACTGAACGTTCCAGGAGTTAGTTTAGGGTATATGGTCTCTTGACAGATCGGGAAGCCAGATATACCTTGTAAGAGGTACTTCTAAAGCCATAACAATTTGGTCTTCAAAATAAATTTAAAGTGCTATGAAAGAGAATAAAGGAAAAGTCTTGAATTGTATATGTAAAGATAGTGCATCTCTGTACGTGTTTGCATGCATACAAATCTACCCAACAACATTGTGGACAATTTCTGTGCTACCCAAGTACACTAGCTCTTTAGTTCCTAGAAAGTCCTGGGGTTGAGCAAAGTGCAAAGAATTTTGTAAATTGGGATACATCAGCAGAGAGTTAAATCCCCTTGCATTCTTTGTTTTGGATCCTTGGCAGACTGTTTTGTTCGACCCCAGAGCTGCTGGCTTAAGCACAAAGAGGACTTTATAACATCCTCAGCAGCATTTGGAAGCAGGACCTCTGCACACAAATCATACCCTAACCCTCCTTAACAGCTTAGGGCAGCCACTGTGAAGCAAGGAATGCAGTTCTGTGAACTATCTCCATGATGACAAGTTAAAGAGTGAATATGAGCTGGGTGTGGTGGCACCGGCCTGTAGTCCCAGCTACCAGGGAGGCTGAGGTGGGAGGATAGGTCGAGCCTAGGAGTTTGAGGCCAGCCTGGGTAACATAGTGAAACTCTGTCTTTAAAAAAAAAATGAATATGACTGAATGAAAAATAATTAATTGAATAACTGTAATACTTTTGGATGATTTTAAATGTTATCAAGCCTTAACTATGCATTGTCAAAGTATACACTCCATTGGTTATCCTAGTAACAGTGAAAGATTGAGCTAACCTCCTTTAAGATGCTGTGCAACTCTAACAAGCTGCTTTACCTCTCTGTGCCTCAATAGCCCCCAGTCAAATGAAGTATGATTTCTGTGATCCTTCCTAGGTTAAGAAAGTTACGAACTCATGACATCTTATTCTAACTGGGCATTCATGCCTGGAACGGCCTTCAAATTGCCTAGGGACAGGGTGACATGTGACTTAGCTGTCATTTTAAACAATATTTCACTAGGATGTTTTCATTTTTTCTTCTTTCATTTCTCTTTCTTTCTTCCTCCTTTTTTCTTCCTTCCCTTCCCTCCATCTTCTGCTACCCCCTCCCTCTTTCTCTTTCCACCCTTCTCCTTCTCCCTGTCTGTCGTGTTCCCTATTCTCCTCTCCCTCTGCCTCCCTCTCTCCCTTTTTCGTCAGTTAATTGTCCTCAAGTCAAGTGTGACTTTAGAAAGGAGGTTGGGATTGTCTGCTCATTTGCATAACCTGTTTGCTGCTTTCTCTTATGATAGTTCATTGAAGTATCAATGACTTACTGATATACTGCTCTGTTATATGTTAGAATTACTTAGCTTTAGGCATGTATGTGCAGCAGGGACCCAGAAAGTTATGCTGCATATGTAAGTGTGTATAGATTGCCCATGTTAATTTTTAAAATAAGAATGTTATTAATCTTATACTCTAAATTGAAGATGATTAAGGTGAAGGATTTATCTTAATGTATTAAGCTAACAATATTTACTTTAAAAATAAAACAAGTTCACAAACAATAGCCCATTTCAAGGTAGCAGGATATTAAAGAGCTTGATTTTTAAAAAGAGAAAATACGTTCACCGTATGATTTGATATTTCCATAAGAAATTGTCTTGTCAAGCAGTATGGAAAAATAAAAGGCGTACATCATTTTATTAACAAATAGATACCCGTCTACATAATCAAGTAAGCAACTTTGTGAAACATGAGATAAGAAAAATATTTGATGGAAAGTTTTTTTAATGATACATTTCTTGTAATGTTAGGATTGCTTATCACTAGATAAGTCCTCTTAGTTGAAAACAACAGATGAAGAAGTTACTAAACCCATCACTAATGAGTGCTTCTTGATATACTCGAACCAACTTGTGAATACACTTCATTTGAGAATCTTTACTGCGGATACTGGAAAAAGCTAAACTAATTTCATAATTTATACTTGTAGGACATGGATTGTAGTGCTTTTTGTTTCTTCCACTGTTAAATGGAATAGATGGAATGGCACAAAAATTTACGGACTAATATTTTACTGTACAGTTGACTATATATATATATATATATACACACTTATAAATATTTTTTAACATCAATTGTACTCCAAGATGGATGATAAGTGGCCATTTGATGACAGTAATAGCTTGGATGGGCTCATCTTATTTCAGATCAGGGTAGTTTTATGACAGCTTTTAAATGTTAGTTGAAATACTCATTTTTCTCTCCATTTTTATTATTGGGAGGTCTCTATATGTGTCTTACTATTCTGGAGTTTGAATATTAATGTTATTCCTTATTGAACTTGTAGACTATATTTGATATATATATATATATTTGATGCAGAGTATAAAATTAATTTTCCAAATCTCATAAAACTGAGTAGATATCCTGGCTTTTTAGGCAGCAGGCCTGCTGTAAGTAGAATCCGTAATGTGAAATAATTTGTTTTATCGTCGTGCATCCATCTATGACCAAAATGATTTTGTACTTAGGAACTATTTCAATGCAAACTAGATAATACTGACAGATAATGTTTGATAATTTGTGGCTTTCAAATCCTTGATTATAAAGTTACCAAGCAGCTTCAGGGACATTGCTTTTGGTTTTAATCTAGTACCTCTGTTGACTTGAGATGTTCAATTCAATATTACTTAGTTAATAGTTCCAATGGCTTATCAGACTGTTTTATTGTATAGTTAAAAAGGTAAAGTAAATTGGACATAGACATGACTCCAGGGCTTGTACATGGCTTCATGTCTTCACCTCTATTCCAAAGTAAGAAGGGAAGTCCTTCTGCATTTTTGCATGAAATTTCTCTATGTTTTAAGGGAGGAATGGGGTGATTTAAAATTGAGAGGAACACATCAGAAGGAGCTGCAAAGGAATAAAGTGTTTCTTATGGTTGGATATAAAATGCAGGGCTATACATTCTGAAGATATGACAGAATTTAGAGAAGCTGACTATGCCAGGCATTTGGCACAGGCGACTAAAGGAGACAGATTTAATGCTTGCCAGAAGGAAACCCTATATCAGTGGATAGAAATTTGAGTGCCCTGCAAGCAAGCAATAACAAAAAAAATGAAAAAAAATGTAAATAAGGAAGTAGAGGAATGACTGTATTGTCGTTGGAAGAGATGTGGTTTCATTCTGCAAAGGAAAATTGTGAGTGAATGAAATATATCAAGTGTAAGGACATTGGGACTAATTCAAAAATATTTGGCTTAGGTATTGCTAAGTTACTGTGAAATAATTAAGACATTTGGATCAGTGAAGAGATACAGAGAAAAAGGAGCGCTGTTGGATTTGACTGTACTGGCTGACACACTTTAAAAATGTAATTATCTTAAATGAAGTGGGTATTGTGGCACCGTAGTCAGTCTGTCTTATTTCAGTGAGTGTTTCTGGAGTAGTTAATGGGGATATTCCATCTAGTTCAGTAGATATTGATAAATATGTATTTATGGAAACTATATAGCAGATTTTACAGGCTGCCAGTAAATTACCTTGATCCTTCTACCAATGTCTGTGTTTCTGATCCCCCACTCCTCCCTCCAATGATCTGTATTACCCCAAATAGTCCTAGGAGATGGTGTGAGAAGACTGAGTTTGAGGAGGTTGATTTTATTAAATCACTTCAGCCTTTCAGAGAGTAAATAAGTTCTTACGGTAGGGCGTAATGCCATGCAATACTGAATGACTTCTTGAAATCCTTTCACTTCACCTTTCCTTTACCAAGCACTTTGTCCAGAGTAATATGTTTAGGTCTTCCAAGCATTTAGATAAATAACCTTGTCTGTTGGACATGGACTCAATGAGTCATACCACTAATTAAACACGGTCATTTGCAAGAACTTTGCCTCCTCGCTGGCCAGAATTCATTGTATATGTGTGTGCCTTTCAGATGGGTAAAGCTGCTCACACACAGGCATAATGCTTGACTCCAGGGGTGAAAACAACCACCATCTCTCAGAAGAGAACAAATCATGTGTTCAAACATGGTCTCTGGCATCTTTATGATGTGTGTGTTAAGTGTGAATCTGGTAATTTAAGGTGTGTGACTCCTACTCCCATCCAGCTGTCTGGCTTTGTGCTTAGAGAGAAGAATAGCAACAGATTTAGACTGACACAATCCTTCCCTAGAGTCCCCCTCCCCTACCTCTCCCTGCAGGAATCCACAAGGGTATTCAGTTGATTGCTGTTGTTAACCTCTCTTGTAGTATTATATTTCTTGTTGAAAGTATCTTTTGTGGCATGTGAGTACATTTAAGAGATGTGAAAGCTTTAAAAATGGCTTTACTTTTAAACTTTCTTACCTAAATTATTAGGAGGAAAACAGTTTCTTAGGTTAATGTGTGTGTGTGTGTGTGTGCACACACACACATGCACACATCTAAGCTAAGATCTTTGCAAACCTTTAATGTTCATCAAGGGCTGTGTCTAAATGATACATTGGTTATAATAGGATTTTTTTCCAAATCATTTTCGTAATACATGAATAATACTCAGAATGTTCATGTAAAGTGATAGACTGAACTATTTCCCTTGAGAAACATTCTTGATGTTGTACATGACAGTCTTCAGTCACAAAATAATCTAGAAAATTAGGAACATGTCTGCAAGTCTGGTTAAGGCTCTGACAGTTCTTCTAATGTATCTGTTTTGGTGAACTTTGAGCATCACAGAGTTTTCTCAAAGTATGAAATAAATACCTCTGGTAGAATGTTTGATAATCTCAGAGTACTCAGAAATTTTTAATAGATATGTTAAAGATAAAAAATATATACCTAGTAAATAAAACATATAGTTTTACAGATAGAATTGTTTAGCCCATGGCTAAATGGATAAACCTAAAAGTTTTGATAAGCAATTTTGGAAGCGATTCTTGAATGTAGCAGAACTTGTGATGATGATGTGGAAGTACAGGGAAGGTAAAACTTTGCCTGTGGGCCTGAGACTTAAATCTACACGAAACAGACTAATAGAAGAAAATCATACAGATTTTTCACATTTACATGGGAGCCCCCACAGGAAAATGAAGACCCAAAGAAGTGGCAAAACCTAAGTGCTTCTATATTAGGTTGAACAAAGAGAGGCAATTGTAGGAAAATAACTAAAATATATGGGGCAACTAAAGAAAAATACGAGTTATTTTAACAGGATCTGTTTGTACAGAATTCCCTTGGTTTTGACTCCCTGTCTCTAGTGATAAGAATGTTTCTTTTCTCCTGGTTTAGGGAAGACATCTTTCACATAGGAGTTTCATCTCCTGATGTGACAATGAAAAGGGAAGATCGGCTTGCCCTCCTTGTACCAACTGTGTTTCAAGTGTCTTTAGCTCAAAATAATCCTTTTGCCAAAGTGGCATATTCTGATAAGGACTCTTCTGCCATCCCTCACAAGTGACCTTGCCATAAGTTATTTCTTGTGTGTCTAAGGATGACACCCTAGCCAACAAGGAAAATGGTGACATTCAATTATGGAATTTTAGGCCTGGACATGATCTACAGATTGTCTTGTCTGTTCCTCTACCAGTAGGTCCAGAGGCTTACCCAAGACAGAATGGTCTTCTTGTAGTCTGTCTAGGGATAGAATCTAGAATTTCCAGAGCCCCATATGGGTGCCCTTCCTTGGCAAGAAAGTCATTCTTGCATTTCTCTTCAGATTCTGTACCATGAAGCTAGAACTCTGTTGGGAGCCAAATAACCCAGAACCAAAGACCTGCAGAAACCAGGCTGAACACACGAAGTGTGAGGTGGACCAGCTGTCAGGCAATAGGGAGTCCACAGGGTCTGTAAAGAACGGTGCGCCAGTGTTCCTCCTAAGTGTTGTGGCCATGTTGGATTGTGGGGCCAGTGTTGCCGTATCTCAAAAATTTTAAATATTGCTGTTTATTTTTAAAATCTGTGAAAGCTAAACACATCTATCGAATTCATAACATCCAGTTTTCAACTTCTATGGTAAGTTATTTGAGGCATCTCTCATTGGTTGCGGGAAAACTATGCGGGTTCACAACAGGAAGAGGCATATACTCTACCAAAGAGAGTGAACCTGTGTTAATGATCCATCTTGTGTACTTTTAGGGAGGAACCTAAGAGAATGAGGTAAAGCATGTAAGGGTTCCTACAAGGCTTTTTTTAAACCCTAATAGGTTTCATTCATTGTCAGTTTATAAGGATCAGATTTAAGAAATCATATTACAGGTATGAGTCTGAAGTTAATGACACAGAATTCAATAAAGATATTTTGCTATGCCTAAGTAATTCAGGTCAATAGACTATATTGTAGTTACTGATTTTACTAACATATTTAATATTTTTATTTCTACTGGGGTGCTAAAGTTGCCAGTCATGATTTACATTACCATAGAAAAAGATAGGTTGGTGATTGCTCCTTTTTTTTTTTTTTTTTTTTTTTTTTTTTTTGAGATTGAGTTTCACTCTGTAGCCCAGGCTGGAGTGCAGTGGCACGATCTTGGTTCACTGCAACCTTCACCACCTGGGCTCAAGTGATTCTTGTGCCTCAGCCTCCTGAGTAGCTGGGATTATAAGCACCTGCTACCACACACTGCTAATTGTTGTATTTTCAGTAAAGACAGGGTTTCACAATGTTGGCCAGGCTGGTCTCGAACTCCTGACCTCTGGTGATCCACCTACCTCTGCCTCCCAAAATGCTAAGATTACAGGCATGAGTCACCACATCCAGCCCTTTTTTCCTTTTTTAAAAAAACTTTTGATACTCACTGATTAATTGGGCAAATAGAGGAAATCTGCAAATGAGAGGGATAGAAAAATGGTCTAATTTACACTTTTTTTAAACCACAAGATAGAGCCTAAATTCTATTTAATTTTCCACTAGACGTTTTAGACATTCTATCTGATAAAGGAACAGAGAACACAGTGCTGGGCTGTTTAAGCACAGTCATTTTTCTTGCATACCTGTGCAGATGACACAATCACCAGGTGGTCCCATCTTCAGGACCACTGGCCTATATTTATTAATTCATTTAAATTATTATTAAATTCCTGCCATTTACCTCATACTGTTTGTTCTAGAGTTCAGAGATAGAAAATGAACAGTATGAACAAACAAACAAAATCACTACCCTTACGAAAGTATGTGCATTCTAGTAGGGTATATATCTGTGACAAAAAGGAAAGGCAGTGTTCTCCAAGCCACCCTTTGGATCTGAGGTGCCTTGTCCCTATTTTCACTACTTCTTCTTGCTCTGTTGGCTGTTTTCCCCAGCTGAACGTACTTCTGTGGTATTTAAGTTGATCTCATATAGGCCATATGAAGTGGATGAACAAAAGTTTTTCAGATATTTTTGTGAACTCAAAATTATGTGGGCCTAGAATAGCTGAGTAATTGAGGCAAACTCTCATTTGTTTGAAGATAGGATTTTGTAATCAGGCCATCCAGCTACTGAAGCAGGCCTCTACTTCATTTTGTTTCTGTGAACAAGGGTGGACCTCTACCCATCCCCCCACCTCCCCCCCCCCCCCCCACAATAAGTCACTCATTTCTCAGGTGTTTTTGTTTCTGCCTGCCTTAAATGGTGGAGTTGACCAAATTGACTATTTTGAAACCTATTTATAACTTCTAGATAAGGGTAC
Organism: Gorilla gorilla gorilla; assembly: GCF_029281585.2. Taxonomy (NCBI): domain Eukaryota; kingdom Metazoa; phylum Chordata; class Mammalia; order Primates; family Hominidae; genus Gorilla; species Gorilla gorilla. The sequence goes on from NC_086017.1 coordinate 12,312,911, forward strand.
AGCCATCCCTCCCTAGGACATGGTTTTAAGTAGAGTTGAATGAATATGTGAGGAAGCATTTTGAGCTTTTTTGAACAAGTTTTACAACTGCAAAGTGCTATTACTATTAAAGATAATAATTTAGAAGTAAATATTATAGCAACTAAGTGCAAAGGAGCTCTTAGTGCACTATTTTCATTTCAACGTGTAAAAAGAAAATTGGTAGTAAAATATATAGTGTCTATCTACTTTGTAATTTCTTTCCCCCAAGTCTATTGACTTTTCTCTCCCTTCGGACTTCCCTTCGGTAACTCAGAAGCTTACCTAAGTTTTGAAGTAGCCAGCTAGAGGGATTTACAGAGTAGATGACAGCTTTGTCTTTTTTTCTGCTATCAGAGGGCTGAACACTGTGGAGTGATTTGTGGGGGCATCTGACATCATCAGAGGTGCAAAAGTAATCGTGCTTATCACTAAAGAGAGTTGGCTCTAAGCTTTGGTAAAGTGGTCCTGATCCCGTGTGATCCTAAAAAAAGAAGAGAGGAATGATCATTACTGTTTGGAGCCTACAGGCTCAATAACCTTCTAACTCTGCTTTTTAATTAAACACGGAGCACTCAGGGGTTTATTTATCCATTATCAGGCAGGCAAATCCTCTGCTGACATCATTGGATTTTATGGCATGTGGCCTGCCTAAGCAGTGTGTGTGTGTGTGTGTGTGAATAATTAATATGAAAGATATTACATTACTACCAGTACAATATGCTTTACTTCCATAGTCTAGAAACATGCCTTTTTATGCAAAGTTGCAACATGATTCAAATTGATGTAGTATTTTAAAGTTAAAGCTCTATACTCAGTATTAACAAGGTGGTTGCATTTTCCACAGAGACTCTAACAAACGAGGTAGTCTTAAATATCAATTGATTTACAATATCTCTTAGCCTGACATCAATATTAAGGCCTTAGCATAGCTCTCACATGAGAAATCTGATATTTTGAACTTTGGATTATAATTAATTTCACAATACAGTATTGTTATCTTGTATTACATATTTTTCTCATGTTAATTTGACTTACTGGCTATTAATAATAAGAAATGCACTATTTCAGTGACCGAAGAGTGCAAACATTAGGTAGTGATACTAGTAGAAAAACAGTTTGGACAGTGCTTCTTAAACATTAGTGTGTGGAAATGCAGATTCTGATTCCGTTGGACTGACTGGGACTCAAGGCTCTGAATTTTTAATTAGCTCCCATATGATGTCAGTCTTGGTGGTCCACAGATAACACTTGAGTAATAAGGATAAAGACCATCTGGAATTCCCTGTTCAGCCCACATGAGATTTCCCAACTGAGGAATTCTTTCTTGAGTGTCTTTTTCTTTCATCTTTGTCTCACTGTATTGTTATTTGAAATCAGAAAATAAAAAGTACTACATTGATAGCTCTGTCCACCTGTCAAGTGAAAAGTTTGCATCTCATTTTGTATTACACTATTTTATACCCTAAATCTTTGCGTTCTGTCCTAAATTGATCTGGTACATCTTTGCCTGACATCTGAGTCTTGTGGATAGTTATTTAAAGATATGTGAAATAAAAGATTGTGAATGTCATGGCTAGGATAGATGCTATCTCCAGAGTCTAGGAATTGAGGTATGTACTGGAGACAAAACAGACCTGCTCTATATGGAATGTTCTGGAGTATTATGAAAGATACTCTTGTTTGTTTCTTTGTTTTTCACCCTGTGGCTTATGAAAGTGAAATGTGGGCTTTTCTAATATATGCATTCTCTAGTTTCCTATACACTCTTGATTTCCCCTTAGTAACATTGCATATTATGTTGCTCCTAGTGGTGACAAATCTCAGGAAAGCAAGAGACCTTTAAAAAAAAAAAACAAAACTTTTCTCTATTTGTGACATGATGACAGCTGTCATGGGAATGGGGAAAGATAGAACAGTTTTTCAGAATCCATCAAGTGAAGGTACATTCAATGCTGTAACTTAATGAAAGTTGCTTTATTATGACATGTGTCAGAGTCTTTGGTGATGCAAGTGTGGAAGGATCTTTTCTGAAAGATTTATGCCTCAAGTCTGAATTTGAGCTGAAGGGACATGACCTTGGCTTTGAACTTGAAAAAGGTTACCCTCTGTAATAAAGTCCAGAGTTAGTATGAAGAGGTTTTCAGATCAGGAAGGCAACAGAGAGTAAACAACACTGCAGAGTCTCTCTGAAATGTGCAAATATCATGACAAGGAGAGGTCTCCTTAGCTTTATTTGCCCAGAATCCTCACGTAAGAGGTAGTCATCTGGGTGCTTAGAAATCAAAATGAATGACTCACTTTTTCGATTTTCATCAAAATAACCCTTGTTTTGTAAATACACGCAAAAAAACTACCCATCATTTGAAATTTCTATTGTAAACCCCATTGTGAATGTATTATTGAAAAGATTGGAAAACCTTAAGGGAAATTCTCAACCAAATCTTTTTCTAAACAGCTTTTTTAAGTGGAATAATTATGGTATAATTCTTATGCCATACAACTAACACATTTAAATTGTACAATTCAGTGTTTTTAGTGTATTCACAGAATTGTATAACCATCAGCATTATCAATTTTAGAATATATTTGTCATCCCGAAATGAAACCCCACCTGTTCACAGTCACTTCCCATTTCTCCTCAATCCCTCCCTAGACCAACAATAATCTACTTTCTTTCTCTGTGCCTCATCTGGATGTTTTATATAAATGGAATCATACAATACGTGGTCTCTTGTGACTGGCTTATCTTGCTTGGCATCCTATTTTCAAAGTTTAGCCATATTGTCGTGTGCATCAGTACTTCATTCCTTTTTATGGCCAAATAATATTTCATCATGTTAGATATACTACATTTTATTTATCCATTCTTTAGTTGATGGACATTTAGGTTGTCTGAATATTTTGACTGTTGTGAACAGTGACCCTATGCATAATCTGGAATCGTTTTTGTGTGGACACATACCTAGGAGTGGAATTGATGAGTCGGAACCGAAGATTTTAACCAATATGTTTAAATTTTAGCAACACTGAAATACAGTAGATGTATTTAAAGAGAATATGGAAATGGCTATAAAAGAAAATGCTTCTCAATGAAGAGTTTTACTCATTTGAACAAAGGAACTATCCCTTCTATTTTTTTAGACTCTATAAAATAAATGTTCCCAGCACTTTTTGTCCATCTCCTCTGTCTTCAATAGTGGCACACTGTCCATGAATTAGGGATATGAATACTAGGCACGAAGTTAAATTCTGTTCTGCAAAAAAAGAATATGTCATTTCTGCTTATTAAGACCATGATAAATGCAACTTGAATAAGAAGAATAATTGTTTAGTTAACACAATAGGAAAAAGAAGTTTAATCGAATACCAGCTCAGCCTTTTGGAGGCTTAGCATCTTTGAATGGCAATGTAGAACACTGTAGGGAAACTCTCAACCAGTCTCTAAAATCCGAAGTTTGAAGATGCAGTAAGGTTTTGAGCTTGTATTTTCTCATCCCTGAAAGTGCCAATTAAGATAATAAAATTTAGAGCATATCCAAGTTGGAATTAGATCTTAACTGTGTGTGTCACTGAATATGACGACCTGGATGAGAACACCTATTAGAGGGGAGGCTCATTTAATGCACTGGAGATAGCTATGATGTTCATGCAGCATGCACTGTGGAAGGCTGTTTGGATTGCATTTGATTACCACTGCTGTGTGTTTGATGTTTTGCAAGTATTCTGTGGGGACTGCCTTTTCTTTTTCCAATTGAAAATAGGCTAGAAAAGGGATATAAACATGTTAGTGCTCTGAGAAAAAATAAAGATATTAATATATTTCTGCAAAAATTGTCTTTCTTGACCTGAATCATAAAAGGTAGTGTGAACATAACAACTGACTGGATATTGTTTATATTGTTGGTAAATTTCAGTCAGTTGAAAGTATTTTAAAGTCCATATATATCTGTGAAAGGCATAGATGTAAGCTGCATTTAATGTGCTCCAAAATCAAACAAGCAAGTATTTTACTTAAAATGTAGGTTATTGGCATACCTTTGTGTGTATGTTACTTCAATGTTGAACACAAGGTGTAAAAATACAGTAGTTTACATTTCTGCAGAATCTTGTCACTACGGTTTTCTTTCATTTGAACTTAACAGATGCCAAGATTTTCCATTTAGTAAGTATTATTACTAGCAAATATATTATCTGGAACACAATCAGTATCAAATTCTGGCTTTCTAAGAATATTGAAAATGTATATGTAGAGGTGAATATTGCAGATAAACTGAGTACTGAAGGAAATGGTTGGTTAAATACTATTCAGTTCGCTTTTTAGTATGATGAAACATTTTATATATACACATGTGCTAGCACACACATGCACAAACACGTGCTTACATTGTCACAGGGAAACAAATTCACATTATACCTCCACCCCCATTGCTACTACAAATAAAAGTCTTAACAAGGTAGGTTTCTTATCACACATCTTACAGTACATCAGTTAAGACTGAATCAGGGACAGCACAAGACAAAACAGAATCAAAAAGGTAGTGTGACTCTGCAGTATATACTGTACATTTAGTGAGTTTCTATTTATAATCCCGCCCACCCTCCTAACACATTTTACCCATCCCTGGCACTATGGTTCTCCCTATGACTCAGCTCCCAGGCCCTTCATGCGCCTCACAATCTTGTTTCTCTCCACCTTCTCATTTCTCTGTCTAGATTTATTCTTAGTAAAAACTGAGAATACTCTGTTTCAGAAGTTGTTAGAATTATTAAAGTTAAAAGAAGGAAAAGAAGCTGGTATTTCTGCAGTGTATCAGGTAGTTTCACCTACATTTTATGGCAAATTTAAAGGACAAATTCTTCCCTATGACTAAAATTCTCCTGCTTGGAAAACAAATACCAAAATCATAGCCATTCCTAGTATCTGTAATCGTTAAAAATCAAAGTTGTCAAAGTTGAAGTTTATGAATGAAGGAAATATAGTTGTATAAAAGCAAAAAAAAAATGTGAAAACTTACATAGTAACTAGAATAAAATAATCCAAGAATAAATTTATTCCAGTCTAAAAAAAAACTTGATTTACCAAAATACATATGGGATTTAGGGTAACTATTACATGTAAACCAATCATGTACTTTTTTGAAATGGTGACTATTGCACACTTTACATTCTTTCTCTTATATTCATGAAATATACCACTAATATTTTGATATAAAAATATCTTCCCTGAGGTTTTTTTACTTAATATTTGCATAAATAGACATACATCCATGCTTGGGAGGCAGTGTGGGAAAGAAGATTATATTTTACTGAAAAAAATTGTGGGAATCATAGTCTTACAAGTTTACTGGAGCTGCTAACAGAGCAGCATATGTGCCATGAGAACCATCCTTGATAATTGGTTTGCTTAGTCACTGCCCAAATCTCCAGATCTGAATCTTGTTTTCATTGCTGACTTTCTTTATGAACTCAGACACATAACATTAACCTCTCTGGACTTTGGATACTTTCTCAGAAAACATAGAAGACAGATTGATTCTTCTTAAGCCTTGTTCCTGTCCTGGCATTCCTTAAGAATGAGGTTGCATCCAGCTGCAGTGTGGGTGCACTTGGGCTTGGTGCTTTTTCTGAGACACTGTGTTGAGCAGAGATCTTAGCCATGCACTGTTGATGTGAACTCTGGATTCCTTCTGGTCATTACATGTCCTCTGGCACTGTTTTCCAGCTGAGGGCTGTGACTTCAGAGCCTTGGCCCTGTTTCATCTTTTATGTGGATGTCCTCTGAAGTTTTAATTGCTTACACTGTCTTCCTTTTTGCTCCCTGTTCTGTCACCTTAGAAGTGGTCGTTAAAAGCTGCCATTTTACTCTTGAGGACTGGCACACCAAATGAGGAAAAAATGTGTGCTGCTGCTGCTGCTGTGGTTGTTGTGTGAGTTTAGGTGGCTGTGGAGAAACGTCTTTCAAGATTGAGCATCTGAAATGAGAAATGTGTTGAGGAGATGGGATTTTCATATCGCCTGTTCTATCTTTGCATGCAGTGTAAAAGGTCAAAGCCTTGCTTCATCCGTAAAGCACCTTCTTTACATAATAGCGAGAATTGACTCTGGGCATAGCTTATGTCCCATCCCCTCTTTTCCTGAGGATTACTTTAAATAGAAATACTTGTCTATTATTTAAATATAATTTTGTCCTCTTTGTGCCTTCTGAGAGCTAGTTCCCCCTAGATGTCTTTCAGCCTTGCTCTTCAACAAAAATAGAACAAGTTTATTGGTAGCCCTTATGACACATCCCCCACAGTTGGATACTTGATCCTCCCTCTTTTAAATCTGCCCTCAATTCTTTCTAAAGCTATCTCTTTCTAAAGCAAGAGTTCTGCTCTCCTTTTGTTTTCAGATATATGTCCCTTCCTGATGTCTCCCTTCGTTTCTAGGTTTCAGTTTTCAATGTTCTTTCATTTGGTCATAGACTTTTTTCTGTGTTCTTTCTAAAACAATCAGTGTACTTTCAAGTTTTCACTTTTCATTCTCAGCTATGGGGTGAGGTAAGTAGGTGTTCAGATTTTTATTGACGTCAAGGCCTCCTCTTGTCGCTGAATTGGTTGCATCTTGTTCACAGTACTGAGTAATTATTAATATATCAAATCCAAGCTCATATGGTGATTGGACTGCCTCCTTTCCCCATGGATGTTGTAGTCTTGATTCTTTGTTGTATTTCAGAAAGGAAACCTCTAAAATTTTATTATTTTACATTTGAAATTGTTATTTCTATTTTATTGGAATTGGATTTTGATTGTGTATTATCTAATATGTGGAGAAAACAGGAATATCAACCATGTTATGCCACACTGATGATCAGTCAATGCATTGGCCCATAAAATGAACACAGTTATACACCAGAGATCAAATCGTTCCCATTAAAACAACTAGATGCTAAAATAGCATTGATATTCGGAAAACCATGCTATGACATTAAAATAATTCAATCCAAGGTGAAACCAAAACTGATTGGTCTGAGATTGTACTACTTTACTGACCCATTTTATTAAACGTGATTTTTTGAAAGCACTTTTAGGAGGTAGATAGTATAGTGCATTATTGAGATTATAGGTGGTGGCTAAAGCCCTGTAAGTATATTACTGAAACAAATTTTTTCAATTCTCTGGTAGAATATGAACCAAGGTTTTTTTCAATATTAGCCTTTAAAAAACTCTTAATACTCCATCATTAGCCTACAATATAATAATTTGTTTCCACCTTTAGTATGATAAGCTATTTTTTGATTTTTTTCACTGAGACATAATTATATATATTTATGAAGTACATAGTATTGTCTCAATGCATCCAGTATATAGTGATTAAGTTAGGTTAATGAGCATATCCTGTCACCTCAACATTCATCATTTCTTTGTGTTGAGAACATTCAAAATCCTCTCTTCTAACTTTCTGAAAATATATAATAAATTATTGTTAGCTATGGTACTTGTACAGTGCTATAGAACAGTACAACTGATTTCTCCTATCTACCTAGAATTTTGTATCCTTTAATGAATTTCTCCCTATCTTTGCTCTCTCCACTCTTCCCAGCCTCTAAAAGCCACTACTCTACTCTCTACTTCTAGGAGATCAACTTTTTTTAGCTTCTACATAGGAGTGAGAATATGCAATATTTATCATTCTGTGCCTGGCTTATTTGACTTAACATAAAGTCCTCTGGAGTCATCCATGTTGCCCCACATGAGAGGATATTACTATTTTTTATGGCTGAATAGTATTCCCTTATGTATATATACATATTTTCTTCATCCATTCATCTGTTGATGGATACTTACATTGATTCCATACCTTGGCTATTGTGAATAGTGCTGCAACAAATATGGTAGTGCAGACATCTCTTTATAATACTGATTTACTTTCCTTCAGATATATACCCAGTCATGGTATTGCTAGATAATATTTATTGACTTTCATATTTGTATGGAGTAGAAAATGTATAATATATATTATGATTTGTAATACATGTATTACTTACTATATAGAAACAACAGAGCCAATAAAATGACATAGCCTGTCTGTCAAGAAATCAACATGAGAGGAGACATTGTTGGTTTTAAGGGATATGCCTTTTTGCACAGGTAGGTTGATCTTTGCATAGGCTAAATTATTCACACTCTGTTTATCTGCCTTGATCGTCTTTACTCTTGTTTGAGTAACTTGGTAATGGTGACCACCATATGATGAGGAGGAGGAGGGGGAGAAGGAAGAGGAGGATTATGTTATTGACCAAGATGATGACATCACTGACAATAGATAATACCCGAATATCTTGAAATCCTAATCCTTTAACAGCTGCTGGTTTGATTCCAGTTAGGCTTCTATTTTCTTGGCTCTAGTACAGTAGATGAGCTCCTTACAGTTGATATATTTTCATCAATGAAAATAAAAAAGTGAAAATGCTGTGCTTTTTAGATTTCCCTCATGTGATGCTTGGGCTATATCATCACACTTCCTCCCTGGCAGTGGAATCATTACCTTCTGCTGTTACTAGTATAGATTTTCAGGAATCTTATAATAAATCCACTGATTTGAGAGCAGTAGGAGCTTTTCTTTCTAGGTTGCCTCTCCAACATTTTCATCTTGATATGCATTACTTAGAATTCAGCCAAAATAAATAAAATCCAGCTCTGTCACTGCTTGACAAATATAATACATTGTCAGTGTACCTGTTTATTTCACTAACAAACTCTATTTTCTTCTTCTTTCTCCTCTTCTTTTTTTTTTTTTTTTTTTTGTGACTGAGTCTCACTCTTACCAGGCTGGAGTGCAGTGGCACGATCTTGGCTCACTGCAACCTCCATCTCCTGGGTTCAAGCGATTCTCGTGCCTCAGGCTCCCGAATAGCTGGGATTACAGATGTGCGCCACCATGCCCAGCTAATTTTTGTATTTTTGGTAGAGACAGGGGTTTCACCATGTTGGCCGGGATGGTCCCCATCTCCTGACCTCGTGATCTGCCTGCCTCAGCCTCCCAAAGTGCTGGGATTACAAGCGTAAGCCACCGCGCCCAGCCTCTGTTTTCTTCTTAAAACCACTTTGATTGGGACTATGGCCTCTAATTTTCTCATAATTTAGCTGTTGTATGTTAGCATTGTCTTTTAGGTGCTATTTGCATTTTCCTTTTATTATTTAGAGAACATTTATGTAGCCAGATTTTTTTACCTTGAGAAAATATTCTTAAAAGTGTAACGCCCGTGATCTAAGAAATGTCATTCAGCCAAGAAGTTACTCTAAGCTTTATTGTCTGAAATAATTTGGAAATAATTCTCTTTAAATTTCAGGAAAAAGAGGACATAAACCACTGTTATAGTTTCAGTTGTTTTTAACTATGTGTTGAAGCTTTCCCAGTCTCTTACCTTGTTTATTCAGTTGTGTTAATTTGGCAATTAAAAGAATTGTGCCATCTTCATAGATGACTCATGTGGAAGTATACTATCTCTACTAACAGAAGTGACTACAGACATCCAAAAATGAATGCTAAGCCTGGGGAAAGAACCTCCTAAAAAAGAGTAGATATGTTTGATGACATTAAACTGCACACTATCATTTGTAAGTATTTTCACTTGTCAACTGGAAAACAGCAGCAAGTCTTGAGATCTACCTCATCCTCCTCTGTTAACCAGGAAAGGAGACAAGGTGTTGCCTTCAGGGTGTTTTCCCTTCATCATGGGCCACTTGGAGCCAAAAAAATCAAGGGAAAGGAAGGAGCTTGGGCGGGTAGGCCTGGGTACGGGGAAATACATTTTTGCTTAGTTTTCCTCAGGGATAGTCAGGACTCTATAATTAGCAGTCTAGTCAAAGAGAAGTTTGGAGTAACAAATGAGGGACCTTCTCCATCTCCATTGTCTCTCTATGCCTTCAACCTGGGAGGCAGTGAGTCTTTAGGGATCCAAGCTGTTACCCCTAGCTTGTTAACATTTAATAGCTACATGACCTAAATAATGTTGTTCTCTTTTCACAATTCTCAGTTGCAAATGGGAGAGTAGTATAATGACTGCCACTGGATGTCCATTTACTCTTTCAGCCATTGACCGCCCTTATTCCATTAAACAGAAAGTAGTGACTCTTTCCTGACTCTCTTAATGAGATTTCTGACCTTTTCCCCTGCTTTATATTGTCTTTAGAAGTAAAGATTCCATTTGATGAGTGGAATTCTCTCCCCCATGTTAATGGTGATGAATGCCCTTGAGAGGCTAATGCATGCAATTTAACAAATTCAAACTCGAGTCAAAATCTGTCTTAATATTCATAATAAGAACTTATGTGATGTCCCTGACATCCAGCAGAAATAACCTGTGGCAGTGTTCGCTCTAATACTTGATCTTGTAAGAGAAAATTTCAACCTTATACACATTTTAGAATTACAACTGAGCCAGCATTACAGTGCTAAAGAATGAGAAACTGTTGTGTTGCCTGTTTTTGAAATGTAACAAAAGCCATCTTTTGAGAGTAATTGACTTCTTAACTCACAATGGACTTTTCATGTCTTGAGTTCCCTCAACCTGTATTCTTGTGGCTGATTTTGCTAAATATATATACTTATAAATCTCCTGCTTATTGGAAGATTATACATTTCAAGTTCAAAGAAGTAAAATAGACTAGTATTTCTCTATTTTGTGAGATAGTTTTTCCTAGGTCTTATGGCAGGATTTGGGGTTTTGTTTTTTGTTTTTTTGAGAGACAGCATCTCACCCTGTCACCGTGGGCTGGACTGCAGTGGTGCAATCATGGCTAACTACAGCCTTGATCTCCCTGGGCTCAGGTGGTCCTCCTCCCTCAGCCTCCTAAGTAGCTGGGACCACAGGCATGCACCACCACATCCATCTAACTTATGACAGGTTAAAGGGAGAATTCTTTCTTTTGACCAAAATGTTTGTACTAGGAACAAAAAATAAAAATAGTAGCCATCCCTAGACTCTGTATTTTTGAAAATCAAAATTGTAAGTAGAAGTTGACTAACGCAGGAAATATAGTTCTATGAAAGCAACCACTTTTTAAACTTCCTGCTTTGCACATAGTTAATTGGAAGAAAAGGAAACCAAAAACAAATATATTCTACTCTCAAAAAAGCTTAATTTACCAATTATTAGTGAAAACTATTGTAAATATTCATTTAAAAACAAGAGTTGTTTACATTCTTAAAAAAGTAACTATAGCAGTCTTCATACTCTTTCGTGTCATACAGTAATAAGATTATATTTTGATAGAAAAAAGTCATATCTTCCCTGAAGTTTTTTTATTTAATATTTACATAAATAGACATATATCCATGCTTGGGAGGCAGGGTGGGAAAGGAGATTATATTTTACTGAAAAACACTGTAGAACTCATAGCCTTACGAGTTTACTGGAGCTGCTAACAGAGCAGCATAAGAAATGAGTACCATCCTTGATCATTGGTTTGCTTAATCACTGCCCAAATCTCTAGATTTGAATCTTGTTTTCATTATTGACTTTCTTTATGAATTCAGACATGTGACATTAACCTCTCTGGACTTTGGCTACTTTCTCAGAAAATGTAGAAGACAGATTGATTCTTCTTTTTTTTTTTTTTTAATTATACTTTAAGTTCTAGGGTACATGTGCACAACAGGCAGGTTTGTTTCATATGTATACATGTGCCATGTTGGTGTGCTGCACCCATTAACTCATCATTTAGCATTAGGTATATCTCCTAATGCTTTCCCTCCCCCTCCCTCCACCCCACAACAGGCCCTGGTGTGTGATGTTCCTTTTCCCATGTCCAAGTGTTCTCATTGCTCAATTCCTACCTATGAGTGAGAACATGCAGTGTTTGATTTTTTGTCCTTGTGATAGTTTGCTGAGAATGATGGTTTCCAGCTTCATCCATGTCCCTACAAAGGACATGAACTCATCCTTTTTTATGGCGGCATAGTATTCCATGGGGTGTATGTGCCACATTTTCTTAATCCAGTCTATCATTGATGGACATTTGGGTTGGTTCCAAGTCTTTGCTATTGTGAATAGTGCCACAATAAACATATGTGTGCATGTATCTTTATAGCAGCATGATTTATAATCCTTTGGGTATATACCCAGTAATGGGATGGCTGGGTCAAATGGTATTTCTAGTTCTAGATCCTTGAGGAATCACCACAATGTCTTCCACAATGGTTGAACTAGTTTACAGTCCCACCAACAGTGTAAAAGTGTTCCTATTTCTCCACATCCTCTCCAGCACCTGTTGTTTCCTGACTTTTTAATGATTGCCATTCTAACTGGTGTGAGATGGTATCTCATTGTGGTTTTGATTTGCATTTCTTTGATGACCTGTGATGATGAGCATTTTTTCATGTGTCTGTTGGCTGCATAAATGTCTTCTTTTGAGAAGTGTCTGTTCATATCCTTTGCCCACTTTTTGATGGGTTTTTTTTTCTTGTAAATTTGTTTGAGTTCTTTGTAGATTCTGGATATTAGCCCTTTGTCAGATGAGTAGATTGCAAAAATTTTCTCCCATTCTGTAGGTTGCCTGTTCACTCTGATGGTAGTTTCTTTTGTTGTGCAGAAGCTCTTTAGTTTAATTAGATCCCATTTGCCAATTTTGGCTTTTGTTGCAATTGCTTTTGGTGTTTTAGACATGAAGTCCTTGCCCATGCCTATGTCCTGAATGGTATTGCCTAGGTTTTCTTCTAGGGTTTTTATGGTTTTAGGTCTAACATGTAAGTCTTCAATCCATCTTGAATTAATTTTTGTATAAGTTGTAAGGAAGGGATCCAGTTTCAGCTTTCTACATATGGCTAGCCAATTTTCCCAGCACCATTTATAAATAGGGAATCCTTTCCCCATTTCTTTTTTTTGTCAGGTTTGTCAAAGATGTGTGGTATTATTTCTGAGGGCTCTGTTCTGTTTCATTAGTCTATATCTTTCTTAAGCCTTGTTCCTGTCCTGGCATTCCTTAAGAATGAGGTTGCATCCAGCTGCAGTGTGGGTGCACTTGGGCTTGGTGCTTTTTCTGAGACACTGTGTTGAGCAGAGATCTTAGCCATGCACTGTTGATGTGAACTCTGGATTCCTTCTGGTCATTACATGTCCTCTGGCACTGTTTTCCAGCTGAGGGCTGTGACTTCAGAGCCTTGGCCCTGTTTCATCTTTTATGTGGATGTCCTCTGAAGTTTTAATTGCTTACACTGTCTTCCTTTTTGCTCCCTGTTCTGTCACCTTAGAAGTGGTCGTTAAAAGCTGCCATTTTACTCTTGAGGACTGGCACACCAAATGAGGGAAAAATGTATGCTGCTGCTGCTGCTGCTGCTGCTGTTGCTGCTGTTGTTGTTGTTGTTGCTGTGGTTGTTGTTGTTTTGTGAGTTTAGGTGGCTGTGGAGAAACGTCTTTCAAGATTTAGCATCTAAAATGAGAAGTGTGTTGAGGAGATGGGATTTTCATACCACCTGTTCTATCTTTGCATGCAGTTTAAACAGTCAAAGCCTTGCTTCAGCTGTAAAGGACCTTCTTTACATAATAGCAAGAATTGACTCTGGGTATAGCTTATGTCCCATCCCCTCTTTTCTTGAGGATTACTTTAAATAGGAATACCTGTCTATTATTTAAAGGTAATTTTGTCCTCTTTGTGTCTTCTGAGAGCTAGTTGCCCGTAAGATGCCTTTCAACCTTGTACTTCAACAAAAATAGAGCAAGTTTATTGGTAGTCCTTATGACACATCCCCCACGGTTGGATACTTGATCCTCCCCCTTTTAAATCTGCCCTCAATTCTTTCTAAAGCTATGACTTTCTGATGCAAGAGTTCTGCTTTCCCTTTGTTTCCAAATATGTATCTCTTACTGATATCTGTCTTCACTTCTAAGTTTCAGTTTTCAATTCTCTTTCATTTGATCATAGGCTTCTTCTGTGTTCTTTCTAATACAATCAGTGTACTTTCAGATTTTCACTTTTCTCCTTCAACAATCATGTGAGGTAGGTAGCTGTTGAAATTTTCATTGACGTCAAGGCCCTCCACTTGCCTCTTTAGAGACTTGCTTGCTTTTTATTCTCAGTACTTGGTAATTATATCACATCCCAGTTCATATGCTGCTTGGACTACCCCTTTCATGATAGAGACTCCTATGTTCTAATCTATTCCTAAGTGCTAAGAGGACGCCTGTTTCTTTATGTTAAACCTTAAAAAGCATCTCTGTTGGATTTGATAGTTGTATATTTTGATGTTATTTCTACTATTATGTTTTTGAACATTTTAACAAGAAGAGAAAACCTTTTTTTGTCCATGCATGTTTAAGAGACCCCCTCAAAATAGACTGAGTCAAAAATATCCCTTTCAGTAGTACACTTTCAAAATGTTTGAGACGTCTCTGTGAAAGGGCTAATCTGGAAGTCTTTGACAGTTTGGAAGCCTGAAGAAATCCCCCATTTTCCCAAAGCTGTGTTTTTGAAGACTGTTCTTCAAAGAGCAAGCCCACCGTTTTGCTTTTAGTGCCAAGAAAGAACAATGAGTAGATTTTTTGTGTCACAAAGAAAAGTAGTAGACGGAAGATCTGATTGCCACCATGTTGCATTTAAAACCTCATTTTCTTTAGAGAACTGTCCACAGGAGTCTCCAATAGGCAGGGATTTAAGGGTGAAACAGTTCAGAACCACATCTCCCACCATATAACTCAAAGATGACGTTTATATATCTGGGAACCTTTTAAAAACCATCTAGATCTACGGGTAAATTTCAAATCCACAAAGTTCAACTGGATGGAAAGTTTACTCAAATGCATTCTTTCATCCCAGTTTTTAAGCCTGATCCTACTGCTTTTAGGCTGACTCATATTTATAGAACTGAAATCATCATTGTATCTCCCCAGTGACTGGTGGTGATATTTGACTTCATATACTGAGACCAATTTTTATTTAATTCACATTTTTGAAAGAGCTTAACCTGAAAGTCATTGCCCTATGCTGAAAAGATTGAATTGGTTTTCTCAAGTATATATCGTAAAAACAGTTGATCCTATCGAGGTGAGGTCATATCATAGCAGTACACTGAAATTGAGCCCTGAAGAAAATATTTTTTAAATAATTTTTTTTTTTTTTGGTAGAGACTGGATCTTACTTTATTTCCTAGGCTGGTCTTGAACTCCTGGCTTCAAGTCATCCTCCTGCTTTGGCCTCCCAAAATGGTGGGATTACAGGCATGAGCCACATGGCACCCCTAAAAAATGAATATATTTTTCAGATACCAAGGCCTAGCAATTTTCCTAGGTCAGCAAATATAGTCTCTTCTTTCTGTACTTCACGATGCAACATTTGATATTGAGTAGATGTTGTAGAACATTACGTTGAAGAGCCCAGGTTCTAGAATACCGCCATATAGTTTAGATCTTGGCTTTGGTGCTCGATCATTGTGACTTTGAGAATATTGCTTAACATTTTCTTTCCTCAGTTTGTCTCGTTTATAAAATAATATAAAAGCCACTCTCTACCATGTAGTGTTTTTGTGCCTAATATATGAGTAGTATGGAATTGAATCTTTACCCACTAGCATCTGTAGTGTGTGCTACAGCAGTATATGAAAAGATGCAGTAGATTTCTAAATTTGGGGGGGAATATTGTGTTTTATGCACATGCATTCTATAAGGGAAATTTAGGAAACCATGTAGTGCATGTTTTCATACACTATATTCGTACTGGTATGAAGTCACACAGACAGTTGGAATACTGTCCCAAAGATAAATAATTGTTTGAGTCACAGAGGTTCCTACGACTCCATTAAGACAGAAGGTATAGCCTAGAGTTGGTGGGTCTGAGACAGTGCCTTGAAAGTCTGAAGGATAATACCTGAATATAGACTCCAAAATTGAAGGCTTCAGCATCCTCAGAGTCCTTGCATTTGTGAGAGCTATGTCTGTGATGTTGCCATTTGTCACCAGGATGCTTTATGTTGTCTTTTAAGTGTGAGGTGTCCAGATCTGCTTGATCACCTGCATCTTGCCTCATATGTCTCTCTGAATGTAAAGATTTTGCATACGTCTGATGAAAAGTGTCCACTGTTCACATTATTTGTCATATGTATCTGCTTGGAGCAGAGTAAGACACTTCTAAGGGAACTTGACATTTCATGACCCAGGATATCAGATTCATCCTTACCACTAGCTACTCTCTGAAATTTGGGAATTTCATTGGTCTTATGGACCACGATCATGAGACTTTAGAAACATGAACTAAAAAATGGCTATTCATCCATCCATTTATTCATTCATCCACATATCCACCCATCATAAATATTTACTTCAGTTGCTTATCCTTCTGCAGAAGTGAGCAAGCTGAAAACAAAGTAATTGGGGGTACATCTCCAATAACCCTCCTTCTGGAAGTGGAATGAAACTCCCTCCTTCCCGTCAAGTCTCTTTCCATAAGTAAATTGTATAGAATGAATTGTGCTCCTCCCCCCACCCCAAAAATTCATCTGTTTTGAAGGCATAACCCCCAGTACACCTGATTGTGACCTTATTTGTAAATAAGGATATTGCAGATGTAATTACTTAAGGTGATATCATATAGAAGTATGGTGGATCCCTAATGTCATATGACTGGTGTCCTTATAAAAGGGGGAAATTTGGACAGAAATAGACACACAGGGAAAACACCATGTGAAGACTGGAGTTATTCTGCACAAGCCAGGAAACTACCAGAAGCTAAATAGAAAGAGACCTTTTCCTACTGCCTTCAGAGGGAACATGGCCCCACTGACACTTTGATCTCAAACTTCTAGTCTTCAGAACTTTGACGCAATACATTTCTCTTGTTTAACTCAGTTTATGTTACTGTGTTACAGCAGCCCTAACAAAGTCATGGAGTAAACTCTGGGATTAATCCCTTTCCCCAACATTTCATAAACTATTCTTTATCTACTTAGCAATGCATTTTGGATATTCTTCTGTGTCAGTAAATATGTTTCTATGTTATTTCTAATAGTTTTAATATATTAGTTATTTCCCAAATTAAAAAAAGTTGATCTGTTCACTTTGATATACATTAATATACTAACTTGTCTCTAATTTGTATTAATAGTTAAAAATTCTGCAGAGTGGTGGTGTAATCTGGTTTACATTTGAAGCTATTGATTGTACATGTTAACTTTCATAACTGCTATTTTATATACTTATATTTTATGTTATTATAAAGTTCTTAAATTGGCTAATTTTTAAAAACAGGAATGAATAACAAAGAAATAAAATATAGTCATTCCTAATGGCAGTTATTTTTCTTATGTATTCATGCCTAGTTTTCGCCAATGTGCATGTATTTTACCTATTTCTAACATACACATATATGCACACACAGACACACATCCACAATGTTCTTTAATTTGATTTATTACTTAATATATTATAAATATATTTGCTTTTATAGTACCTTTATGGAATATTTGGAATCCCCATACAACTTCCCATCAAATATATATGCTCAAAATATTATTGATGTAACTACTCCCCATTATTGAACATTTAGTTTCTTGTTAGCTTTAAGCTATTGGAATTTGTGCTGTAGAACCTATAACTATCCTAACCATAAGAAGGATAGCTCAAAGGTTATGAAACTTTGTTGATCTTCTGTAATTATTTTCATAAGGATTATCCATAAGCAAGATGATAGTGAAATTGACTAATTTAGGTTGACCATTTATTCTTGAAATTAGCATAAACCAGCAGTATACAAAACAGTAATGTAGGGATAAGATTCAATTTAATGCTACATTTTAGTAATCAGAATTCTGATTTTCTGAATATATTGTGTCCTTTATCAGGTGAATGCTTTCGCTGTTGATATGAACCTCATCTTTCCCCATTCCTGCAACCTAATGCTTTGTCTTTAAATTCTGTCGATTGGCACTAATTTCTTTTGACACGTGTTTTGGAAACAAATAAGATTTTTCTTAGTTTACCAACTTAATTATTTTTTCCTTAATCTCCACTTATGATAATAATCTTGAGAACAAAAGTATTTAGAAATGCCCTAGGTATAAATCCTGAAGAGATTCCATATAATAAGCCGTCCATGGTATTTACACTTGGAAAGCAAACTTTGACTCTTTGCCCTTTACCACATAGGCCTGATGCAAAAATCAATGAGATGTTCTAGTTTTATGAATTTGATTTCTTTTTATCTTTTTCACAATGAAGGAAAACAAATCAAATTAACGTTACAAGTAAACAGATTTCCGAGCTTTGCTACCTAATGCTGAACATCTACGTACTTCAAAGACGATATAGAATCTTTGAGATAAAATGGTATTTTTTTCCCTTATGATAACTCATATTCAGGATTGGAAACAGTTTGCCTCAAGAAAATGCTGCTTTGCATACTATAAAATGCCGGCAATTACTCAACTCTTGCAGTGTTAGAGCTAGGAGGGAACTCAAGAGTTATTCCATTTTTTTTCCATGCAGACTCAATAATGATGTTGAGAGAATAACTTTTAATAATACAGGTATCTATTATTAAAATGAAAATGGCAGAGGACAAGATAATATGCCATAATGTGCTTCATCAGTGTTGTGTGTGTGTGTGTGTGTATCAGCAAATATTTTTTCAGCTAACTAATAGGTGATATAAAAAATTGGGGTTGTAAGACCCATCCATAGAAACGATCATAAATTACTAGCCATAGAATTTATTTGCCTCCCTTTGGAAGTTTATTTCCTTTTGTGATTAATAACAAACTTCAGGGTAGGTGTATGTGGTTGAATGGTAACATGCACCCAAGGTTTGGTTACATGGGGTTGCATCATGTTGCTTGGCACCACCCAGCTGAGTCTCCAAACAGCTAGTTTGGAGGCATGTGTCTCGTGGGCATGGAGTGTTAATTTCTCTTGCAGCAAAACAGAAAGCGGCCGACTGAGAGAGTGGAGGCGTGGCTGTGGTTGAAGAGCACACAGGAGAAAAGACGGTGGGGGAATATAATTTTTTTTGTTCTGCTTCTACTCCAGTACTGGATGCCATAAGATATTGCCTACTGCTATGGACAGTTTATTTTAAAAAGTAGTAGGTGTTTCAGTATGATGTATTCATTGTCTATAGAAATCCTAATGTGGATCATGTTCATACACAATATACAGAAGTATAGATATTAAATAGTCAATTTCATAAACATAATCTTTAAGTAATTGTGAGTCAAAAATATTCAGGGTCCAATTACAAGGAAAAGTACAATTTTTTAACAATGCTTTATGTATTTTATTTGTCTTGATCCAAGGTTTATAAAGTAGTTTAAATCCTGTGCTTACTTAACTTTTCTGTTTATTTGCCAATTAATAGAGAGGAGATAAATGAAAAGGATCAGATAGGAAGAAGGGAAGCAGCCAATATTGTCAAACTAACAATGGAACCAATTGTACCTGTGATGTTATATTGGCGAGTACAGAAATATTGAAAAACATTAGGATTTCAAAGCATCTGTTTTGCATATGAGTAAACGGAGGGTTATGAGATTTCTTCACTCATTACATAGCTGGAACTTATACCCAAGTCCTTATCTCCTAGTCTAATCTCCTATCTTTCTTCAGCTATCTTCTGGGTCTTGGGGCCAGATTTAGGGTGTTTGAAGAATTATTTGTTTGCACCCTTAAACTCATTTGAATTTTGTAAAATCTTAAGTATAGTACCTTCACATTAGGTGTTGCACTTGCACAGGGCAACTTTGGCTAATGGTTATTGGAAATGTGGAGTATGGGCCTTCTAGGGCACTTTCCTTAGTTTTTTCTTTTTCTGGAGTGAGGTGAGGCTATAAAAAATAGACAATATTAAAGCAATACATAAAGTCGTTTATGTATTCAATACTTTTCTATGCCAACAGATCCTCTCAGTGTACTATTATGCACCTTATTTTGCAAATAAGTCAAGAGAAAAACAGTTTTTTCCATATTACGGAATCATGTAGGACAGGCAGGGTTTATATAAAATTCTGATAGCACTCAGTAAAGCTTCGTTCTCCCTAAAGTAGGTACAATAGAAGGTAAGCTTTGGAATTTTAAGACTATTCGCTGTTCATGACACTGTTTCTCCTACATTTGTCACATATCATTTTCTCAGGATATCTGACATAACCTCTCCAAGATATTTGGTTTAAAATTAATTGGCAGTCAATGGCAAAGGGTAGAGTCACTTAAATTTGCTGAAGCAAGCACAGTAGCATCTACCAGAGTATATGTCAGATTGTTCTCAGACAGCCAAGGGCAAAAATATGTGCTGAGGGAGGCTGTACTGGTGCCACTGTGTTGGAGGCCTTCTTCAACTCTTAATTAGCTTGCAATGAGTGGAGATGCCATCTTGACTGGCTCTCTGGGAACCATTAGGCAGGGCCACTGACCTTGGCAACTCTAATATTTATCTCTATGGAACTGAGTTGTGAAACTAAAAGGCACTGTGCAGGTGTTTCCAAATATTTTAAACCAGCAATGGAGAGACTATTAATTTAGGCCATTAAAACTAACTACCAATGTATAGAGTGACCTGGTACAGGACACTCTGCAGGTATCAATCTACCTTTGGGTCAGTAGCACAGTGCCCCTTGCCTTCTGCCGCCACATTAGAGGCATCATTTTTATTTTTAGCCTGGACATAACAGCTGGTTAAATTATGTGAGGAGTAGCTCTTCTTGATAAGATCAGCAAAGATGCTGGAAGTAGGACTGACTGTGAAATAGCTGCAGCCAACTGGCCTCTCAGCCATCATTCTTATCTCCTGGATAAATAAGAAGCCTGCAATTACATTTTGAAAATCTCTAATAGTCAGATAGGCAAAACAGGACTTCCATGGACTCAGGTTAAAAGGTTTGATTGTGAGTTGTGATTTAAGGCCAAAGGAAGAGAAATAGCCAAGAGAGAATAGTATAGATAGGAGACAGAATCTCAGTAATGAACTAGCACCAGAAAATCTTCTGCAAAGAATATACACAAGAAATAATCTCCAAGACACAGGATTTAAGCTTCTGCATTTTCTTTCTATTCCTAACAGTGTGCCTAGCAACTGCTGATATAGTACAAATTTTGCTGAATGTCAGATCGAGAGCTCTGGAAGGTTTATATCTGCAGGAGATTAAGGTACAGATATTTCCAGATTCGTTTCACGGTGGCAAGATCAACTCACAGCATGAGGCTTCTGTCATCATAGAGATGCTTTGTGGTACTTTCTCTTCTTTCGTAAATGAACTGGCAAAATTGCCACTTGAGTCAAATGGAAGAAGGCAAAATGTTGTGTTAGCTGTTCTGGGGAGTGAGTGGCATGTTTCCTGGGCCAGATAGTGGATCCATATTCAGTAAGGGGACTGACTCAGTGCTCTTTGTGGAACTAGAAGATCAGAAAACAACTGATCATGCCTACGTTGTATTCATGATGGCCTTGAAAAGAAACATTTCCACCCGTTATATTACCACTATATCGAACACGCACTAATAGAATAGAAATGGAAATCATCGGCATTAACACAGATTAATTTTATGAAAGGTCACAGCCAGATTGTATACATGGACATGCCATAGGATGGACCAAGATAAATCTTTACCATTTATTTAGTTCTTCATTGCTCTGGGAAACCTATATTTTGTCAGTTACAGGAAATATATAGCTCAATGGCTACCATTAGTTTGAAAAATAACAGAGGATATATTTTGGCCTGAAAGGAACAGAGCTCTAATGTTATTGCAGCAGTAATAAAGAACTAAGCACCTGACCTTATGCTTGAAAGAGTCACCAGGTGAAGACAGAGCTGTTCACTTAAAGCACTCAGATTCAGAAGCAATCCTTAAAAACAAAACCCAGAGGAAAACCATTTAATAAACAAATAATAAGGCATGCTGGAGAGGCAGTTGTGGGAGTCTAAGTGTAGTCAAGTGTTTCTGTCTTAGTGCTTGTTCCACTTAGCCAGAGCTCTGGGTCACCTGGGATTTGGGCCTTGGGAGGGGATAACAGTGAGTACGGGTCTAGCACTGGACTCTGCTGTGCATTCATCTTTGGAGATATCATAGGCCAACTGGAGCTCACCAGCTTCACAGCTTCATCGATTTTTAGCTTCAGTGAGGATAATAGGGAGCCAAAACAAGACAATCTCATTGCTCCATCTCTGTTACCTCATTTCTTTTTCCTCAGTATACATTTAGATGTTGCAGAGAGTTCATGGGACAGACAAAGAAAACCCTTTGCTGTGTTCACAAATGGTCCAAGACTGAATTAAGAATCACAATGATATTTTCTCTATTAGTTAATACATTATTTAACTTTATATTATACATTGAGTATTTAAGTTGTTTTACGTGCTGTTTTACTTGCATATATTAAGACAAATATTACCTGGTTGATTTCCACACAGTGGACTTTTAAAAAATCATTCAATCAAGAGCTATCTTGGTATGAAGGTAAGGAAGCGACAAGCCTCTGTGGTAGACATTGAACTTTTCATATTTTGGATATATCTGTCCTCTTTTTTCCTTTGAGAACACGCGAGAGAATCCTTATTATTAATTTGTTAATTCAGAAACCTTTCTTGAGTAAGCTACATATTTTTATAAATTCACACTTACAAATCAAGAACCTGATACTACCTGATACTAATCCTAACAAATAAAATTAAATCTTTCTCAGACCCCAAGTGCCAATATTCATGATTGTCCCATGACAGCAAGTGGTGTCTTTATCTTTTACAATTATTCATGCATCAAGCTTAAGTATTTTGGTAAATGATGGAGACACGCTCCTCAGTGCCTTAGTCCTCCTTGGAGAACATGGGAAGAAAGATTGTTCTTCTGCAATCATAAGCAGACTGTGGTCATCCAAGAATCCAAGTATATTTTTAAACAAGCTTGGTCTCACCAAAAATAGTTGAATAGAATATTGCCCAGTCATCAAGAAATCAGCAAACATTTTAAGCACCTTTAAAGTATACTGTGCTAGGCATTCTGATGGGATACAAAAAATATGAGGATGCATTTTGATTAAATAAAAACAATATGAGTTTCTGTCCTCAAGAAACTTGTAATTGGGAAAAGAAAACAAAGTACAGTATTCAATTTCTTCCTGGTTCAGTTGTGGGAGATTGTGTGTCCGGGGTTTTATCTATTTCTTCTAGATTTTCTAGTTTGTGTGCATTGAAGTGTTCATGGTAGTCCCTGAGGGTTTTTTGTATTTCTGTGGGGTCAGTGGTAATGTCCCCTTTGTCATTTCTAAATGTGTTTACTTGGATCTCTGCTCTTTTTTTTTAAATTAGTCTAGCCACTAGTCTATTTATCTTCTTAATATTTTCAAAGAACCAATTCCTGGATTCATTGATCTTTTGTGTGGTTTTTCACATCTCAATTTCCTTTAGTTCAGCTCTGATTTTGGTTATTTCTTGTCTTCTGCTAGCTGTGTGGTTAGTTTGTTCTTTGTTCTCTATTTCCACTGGTTGTGATGTTAGGTTGTTAATTTGAGATCTTTCTGAATTTTTGGTGTGGGTGTTTAGTGCTATAAACTTTTCTCTTAACACTCTCTTAGCTGTGTGCCAGAGATTGTGTTATGTTGTATCTTTGTTCTTATCAGTTTCAAAGAATTTCTTGATTTCTGCCTTAATTTCATTATCTACCCAAAAGTCTTTTAAGAGCATGTTGTTTAATTTCCAGGTAATTGTATGGGTTTGAGAGATTTTCTTAGGATTGATTTCTATTTTTGTTGTGCTATAGCTGTTGCTATGATTTTGAGTTTTTTGCGTTTGCCTGAGGATTGTTTTATGTCCAATTGTGTGGTCAAATTTAGAGTATGTGTCATGTGGAGATGGGAATATGTACTCTGTTGTTTTGGGTTGGAGAGTTCTGTAGATGTCTTTTGGGTCCATTTGGTCAAGTGTTGGGATCAGGTCCTGAATATTTTTGTTAATTTTCTACCTCAATTATCTGTCTAATGCTGTCAGTCGGGTGTTGAAGTCTCCCACTATTATTGTGTATAAATATAAGTCTCTTCATAGGTCTCTGAGAACTTGCTTTATGAATCTAGCTGCCCTTGTCTTGGTTGCATATATATTTAGGGTAGTTAGCTCCACTTATTGAATTGAACCCTTTACTGTTATGTAATGCCTTTTTTTTTTTTGTCCTTTTCATCTTTGCTGGTATAAAGTCTGTTTTGTCTGAAATCAGGATAGCAACTTCTCCTTTTTTTTCTGTTTTCCATTTGCTTGGTAGATTTTCTTCCATTCCTTTATCTTGAGCCTATGAGTGTTATCGCATGTGAGGTAGGCCTCTCTTGAAGACAGCATATCATTGGGTCTTGCTTTGTTATCCCACTTGCCACTCTGTGCCTTTTAATTCCAAGGACATGAACAGACACTTTTCAAAAGAAGACATACAGTAGGCAGCTAACAACCATATGAAAAAATGCTCAACATCACTAATCATTAGATTAATGCAAATCAAAACCACAATGAGATACCATCTCACACCAGTCAAAATAGCTATTATGAAAAAGTCAAAAAATAACAGATGCTAGCAAGGTTGCAGGAAAAAAGGGAATGCTTATACACTGCTGGTGGGAATGTAAATTAGTTCAGCCATTATGGAGAGCAATGTGGTGATTTGTCAAAGAACTTAAAACAGAATTAGCATTTGACTCAGCAGTCCCATTACAGGTTATATACCCAAACGAATATAAATCATTCTGCCCTAAATATACATTCACTGCAGCACTATTCACAATAGCAAAGATGTAGAATCAACCTAAATGCCTATCAACAGTAGAGTGGATAAAGAAAGTGTGGTACATATATACAATAGAATACTATGCAGCCAAAAAAAAAAAGAACAAGATAATGTCCTTTGCAGCAACATGGATGGAGCTGGAGGCCATCATCCTAATCAAACTAATTGCAGGAACAGAAAACTGAGTACTGCATATTGTTACTTATAAGTGAACACATGGACACAAAGAGGGGAAGAATAGGCACTGGGGCCTCCTTGAGGGTGGCGAGTGTGACTAGGTGGAAAATTAGAAAAAATATTTGGTACTTTCTTATTATATGCATGATGAAATAATCTGTACACCAAACCTCCATGACACACAGTTTACCTATATAACATGTTTGTTAACTTGCACATGTACTCCTGAACCAAAAATGAAAATTTAAAAAAAACAAAATATGAACAAAGTCCCAATGTAAGAGACAAATATCAGTTCAATTAAGTACAGATATTGATTAAATTGGTAGCAGGAATAATAAACACTTCATCAGAGTAGAAGAAGAAGAAATGGCCATGGGCTATCCTGGCCTTTAAGATAAATGGAAGGAAATTAATATGAGCAGGATCCTGAAGGATTGGTAAGATTTACACCAATTTCATCCCGAGCGGATGTTCTAGCATGCACAAAAGTAAAAGCAGGAAGATGTAAAATCATTAGGTATGATGATGATAGTAGTTAACTTTTATTGAGTACTTGAGAGATTCCATGTAATATTGATTAATCTGCACCAGAACATCTAAGACAAATTTAAGACATGCCAGTGGAAAAGTTTAGCCACAGATTCGATGTAGGTGATAAAAATAAAGGGAATGAGAAAGCTAAACATTGGGAGAAATTAGCAAAAACTCCAGGTCTTCAAGACTTGGTAGCTGGAAGAACATGGTATAGATTTACTAATACGAGTATCTTTTGACAGACCTGGTTTACAGAGAAGAGAACAGGGTTTTGTATGATATTTATTTATTTATTTATTTATTTATTTATTTATTTATTTATTTAGAGATGGGGTCTCATTCTCTCTCAGGCTGGAGTGCAATGGCACGATCTCTGCACACTGCAACCTCTGTCCCCTGCATTCAAGTGATTCTTTGGCCACAGCCTCCCTCTAGTAGCTGGGATTACAAGTGCTCACCACCATGCCCAGCTAATTTTTGTATTTTTAGTAAAGATGGGGTTTTGCCATGTTGGCCAGGCTGGTCTCAAACTCCTGACCTCAGGTGATCTGCCTACCTCAGCCTGCCAAAGTACTGGAATTACAGGCATGAGCCATCATGCCTGGCCATGAGATAATTTTTAATGAGTTTAATGGAATGATTCAAGAAGAAATATTCAGTAAGCATTTAGAAAGTTGGGACCTGGGATTCCAGAGAGGCTCAACTGGAAAAACACTTAACAGTCAAATGCCTAGGGAAGGTAGCTTCACTCACCAGAATGAAACCAAAAATTGCGAACCTCCTTTAGAAATTTTACATCTAGAGGACCATGAAACAAAGTGGATTTTCATTTATCTTTAAGTCCAAAGAGAACTTAATAACCCTCTTGTTTCTCATGATACTGTCCAAAATCCACAAATCCCCAGGAAATTATTTCTTCTTTTCACAGGGACATGCGTATTAAAGCTAACTGAAGAAGGCAAAAAGGAAAACAAAATGACTGTGAATAGACTAGGTGTATCTGTTCTGTTCATACCCTTTGCCCACTTTTTGATGAGGTTGTTTGTTTTATTCTTGTAAATTTGTTTAAGTTCCTCGTAGATTCTGGATATTATCCCTTTCTCAGATAGATTATTAAACCTTTGTCAGATGGATAGATTGCAAAAAATTTTCTCCCATTCTGTAGGTTGTCTGTTCACCTTGATGATAGTTTCATTGCTATGCAGAAGCTCTTTACTGTAATTAGATCCCATTTGTCAATTTTGGCTTTTGTTGCCATTGCTTTTGGTGTTTTAGTCATGAAGTCTTTGCCCATGCCTATCCCCTCAATGGTATTGCCTAGGTTTTCTTCTAGGGTTTTTATGGTTTTAGGTCTTACATTTAAGTCTTTAATTTATCTCAAGTTAATTTTTGTATAAGGTGTAAGCAAAGGGTCCAGTTTCAGTTTTCCGCATATGGCTAGCCTGTTTTCCCAACACCATTTATTAAATAGGGAATCCTTCCCCATTGGTTGTTTTTGTCAGGTTCATCAAAGATCACATGGTTGTAGATGTGTGGTATTATTTCTGAGGCCTCTGTTCCATTCCATTGGTCTATATATCCTTTTTGTTACCAGTACCATGCTGTTTTGTTTACTGTAGACTTGTAGCATACTTTGAAGTCAGGTAGCATGATACCTCCAGCTTTGTTCATTTTGCTTAGGATTGCCTTGGTTATATGGGCTCTTTTTTTGGTTCCATATGAAATTTGAAGTAGTTTTTTCTAATTTTGTGAAGAAAGTCAATGGTAGCTTGATGGGGATAGCATTGAGTCTATAAATTACTTTGGGCAGTATGGCCATTTTCATGATATTGATTCTTCCTATCCATGAGCATGGAATGTTTTTCCTTTTGTTTGTGTCGTCTCTTATTTCTTTGAGCAGCGGTTTGTAGTTCTCCTTGAAGAGGTCCTTTGCATCCCTTGTAAGTTGTATTCCTAGGTATTTTATTCTCTTCGTAGCCATTGTGAATGGGAGTTAACTCATGATTTGGCTCTCTGTTTGTCTATTTTTGGTGTTTAGGAATGCTTGTGATTTTGCACATTGATTTTGTATCCTGTGACTTTGCTGAAGTTGCTTATCAGCTTAAGGAGATTTGGAGCTGAGACGTTGGGATTTCTAAATATACAATCATGTTGGGGTTTCTAAATATACAATCAATCATGTCATCTGCAAACAGAGACAATTTGATTTCCTGTCTTCCTATTTGAATACTCTTTATTTCTTTCTCTTGCCTGATTGCCCTGGCCAGAACTTCTAATACCATGTTGAATAGGAGTGGTAGGAGAGGCATCCTTGTCTTGTGCTGGTTTTCAAAGGGAATGCTTCCAGCTTTTGCCCATTCAGTATGGTGTTGCCTATGGGTTTGTCATAAATAGCTCTTATTATTTTGAGATATGTTCCATCAATACCTACTTTATTGAGAGTTTTTAGCATGAAGAGGTGTTGAATTTTATCGAAGACCTTTTCTGCATCTATTGAGATAATCAGGTGGTTTTTGTCTTTGCTTCTGTTTATGTGGTGGATTACATTGATTGATTAGCATATGTTGAACCAGCCTTGCATCCCAAGGATGAAGCCGACTTGATCGTGGTGGATAAGCTTTTTGATGTACTGCTGAATTCCTTTTGCCAGTATTTTATTGAGGATTTTCACATCGGTGTTCATCAGGGATATTGGCCTGAAATTTTCTTTTTTGTGTGTGTCTCTGCCAGGTTTTGGTATCAGGATGATGCGGGCCTCATAAAATGAGTTAGGGAGGAGTCCTTCTTTTTCTGTTGTTTGGAATAGTTTCAGAAGGAATGGTACTAGCTCCTCTTTGTACCTCTGGTAGAATTCAGCTGTGAATCCATCTGGTCCTGGGCTTCTTTTGGTTGGTAGGCTGTTAATTACTGCTTCAATTTCAGAACTTGTTATTGGTCTACTCAGGGATTCAACTTCTTCCTGGTTTAGTCTTGGGAGGGTGTATGTATCCTGCAATTTATCCATTTCTTCTAGATTTTCCAGTTTATTTGCGTAGAGGTGTTTATACTATTCTCTAATGGTAGTTTATATTTCTGTGGTGTCAGTGTTTACATCCCCTTGGTCATTTTTTATTGTGCCTATTTGATTCTTCTCTCTTTTCTTCTTTATTAGTCTGGCTAGTAGTCTATCTATTTTGTCAATCTTTTCAAAAAACCAGTTCCTGGAGTCATTGATTTTTTGAAGGGTTTTTCATGTATCTATCTTTTTCAGTTCTGCTCTGATCTTAGGTATACCTTGTCTTCTGCTAGCTTTTGAATTTGTTTGCTCTTGCTTCTCTAGTTCTTTTAATTTTGATATTAGGTGAACAGACACTTCTCAAAAGGAGACATTTATGTGGCCAACAAACATATGAAAAAAAAGCTCATCATCACTGGTCATTAGAGAAATGCAAATCAAAACCACAGTGAGATACCATCTCACACCAGTTAGAATGGCGATCATTAAAAAGTCAGGAAACAGCAGATGCTGGAGAGGATGCGGAGAAATAGGAATGCTTTTACACTGTTGGTGGGAGTGCAAACTAGTTCAACCATTGTGGAAGACAGTGTGGCGATTCCTCAAGGATCTAGAACTAGAAATACCATTTGACCCAGCAACCCCATTACTGGGTATATACCCAAAGGATTATAAACCATTCTACTATGAAGACACGTCCACATGTATGCTTAGTGCAGCACTATTCACAATAGCAAAGACTTGGAACCAACCCAAATGTCTATCAATGATAGACTGGATAAAGAAAATGTGGCACATATATACCATGGAATACTATGTAGCCATAAAAAAGGATGAGCGTATGTCCTTTGCAGGGACATGGATGAAGCTGGAAACCATCATTCTCAGCCAACTAACACAAGAACAGAAAACCAAACACCACATGTTATCTCTCATAAGTGGGAGTTGAACAATGAGAACCCATGGACACTGGGAGGGGAACATCATACACTGGGGCCTGTCGGGGGGGTGGGGAAGCTAGTGGAGGGATAGCATTAGGAGAAATACCTAATGTAGACGACAGGTTGATGATGCAGCAAACCATCATGGCATGTGTATACCTATGTAACAAACCTGCACGTTCTGCACATGTATCCCAGAACTTAAAGTATAATGAAAAAAAAAATGCTAGGTGTAAAGCAAGCAGAATCTGTTAGCTCCCTTTCATTTTAGAGGTCTGTGGAGCATGTTGTACAGGTTTGCATTAATTCCTTCAGAACCAGAGAAAGGTATCACTTAATGGAAAACATTACTGATTGAGAAATGGTATGGTTTTTTTGAAGTCTAATGCAATATTTTGAATAGAGAAGAATGTCAGCTCAAAATCTAAAATGTTATATGAATGTCAGGAGAAGAAAAGTGGCTGTATATGTTTGTATATCATGTGTGTACTTGAGTGTATGTAGGCCTACACATGCACACACAAATACAAGATTTTCTTATGTTTATCCACATGATAATGGATCAAGACCGTTTGTGATGGCCAAAGATGCACAAATTTATATGAACACCTAAATTATATTAGGATGGGAGTGAATGGAATGATTTTCATCACCTTAATACTTTGTAATGATCATGAAAGGATTTTTGAAAAAAAGAAAAAGCCCTAATGATTTTTGAAAATAATAATAGCAGAGGGAATCCCATGCAAAATCAGTTTGTTAGGCATGTGAAGATTTTAAGTAATACAGAAAAGTAAAAAAATACCTTCCCTAATGGTGATGTACAGAAACATGTTTATCATCAATGCTTTTATAGCTTTTCTCTCATGTCAGTTTCTGTTAGAGAATTATGCATAATGTATTGTGTATTTAACAGGAATTCCTCGATTGCAATGGCTTTTTAAAGGTTTTTCTTTTAGTTATTAATAGAATCTTTCATTTACAGCCTAAATATTGCTGTCATCTTAGAGAAACAGTGAAGTATCAGCGAGGAAATAAAATGGGATAAAATGGATATTCAGAATGTCTTGCTACCTGACCGTTACTTAAAACAAGATACCTTTTCTTTCTTTTCATGAAAACAAAACTATTTGTCTTCGCTATCCACTCTGTTAAGGCAAATAATTTTCTCAGTATATAAAGTGAGGCATAGAGCATACTTAAGGTAAATAAATCTTAAGATAAGTGAGGCCAGAGTAAAGGAGCACCAAGCCTCACTTAAATGGGTTCATAGATCTAGGCTGCAGTCTGTTACTGTTAAAACACATGATACTTTTACAAACATAACAAAACAAAAAACAAGAACATTCAGGTGTTTCAGTAGAAACCGACAGAAAAGCGTTTTAGGAATGCTGTAGATTAGGGAAAATTCCAGAGAGCTCACAGAACAACAACTTCACTTCTTTTGACTTTTAAAGAAAAGGTTAAAGAATAAATTCTGGAAAATACAGATACCACCAGAAACATTTGTCTGCCCTTGTAAATTAGGGAACATGGGTTTGGTACCTACAGAGTACAAGAGAAATGCTCATCATGTGGGGGAAGCAAAATTTAAAAACATGTGGACTCTACCTAACCTCAAAGAGCTTACATGCTAATTAAGGAATTAATATGCAATTATAAATTGGGATTTGACAAGTAGCACTGGAAAGGCACAGAAAAGGTGATTTATTATTCAGAGAAGTGGTAACTTTGATCTGTGGACATCTAGAAAAGTTATCTCTTTGGAAGGTGAGCTGGGTATCAGAGAGAGGAGACTTTATTTTAAAAGGCAGGTATGGGGTGGAGGAAACTGTCAAAACAAAGCTATGCAGGCAGTATAATATGCAGCAAGCTGCTGAATGGAAAAACCAATTTGATGGAACATGGTTGGATGTCAGGGAAATTGGGAGATGTGTTCAGAAGAGTCAGTGAAATTTGACTGCAGATGGTCTATGGGGAAGGTGACGTGCTACAGCATGGTGAAGTGTTGAGTAGGCATCCGGAGACTAGAGTTTCAGTTAGTCTCTGTCACTCACTCACTGTGTGTACTTGAGGACCATTTGACCTCCTTGGCAAGTACACGTCTTACCTGGAAAATGACAGTCTCTAGTTGGAGACCAGTGTATCAACTCACGGTGATTCCATACAGCAAATTTTTCTTCCAGGTTTGGGGTAGATCACCAGGTTATTGATTAAACACCACACAAAGTAATTGGCTTGAGTTTAGGAACCATGTTTTGAAAAAACTGTTATATCTTTAAAGAGAAGAATCATACTCAGCCTGGGGAGATACTCACATTATTTGAGAGACACAAGAACTGAAACCTCCCATGAGAATGGTGGACTGGGTTTGTATGTTCCAACTAGCACTCATTCCGGGGCATGTGCTATCTACAGCGTTCTGTCTCTATAGGTATGTTTTGATGTGCTTGTTTTTATCCTTTTTCACAGCACATATAGTGGAATTCATTTAAATTAATATGTAAGATGCATTTGGGCCTTTCATCTCAAGAACAAGAATATGGAAACCAAAGTTATTTAAAACTCTAGTCAAAGGACTGCCTTGAAATAAGTATCAAAACTCCAATATCAACTTTGGCTTCAAAAAGGAACCTAAAGGCATTTAACAGCGTGTCCTAAGGGATCAAATGTCAAATATGATGGTTACTAACACACAGGGAGAAAAGGACCAGGGCCAGAAACCAGCAATAATATCTTCCAGTATTTTTTGGGGAGATGGAAGCTGAAAAGGATGAGGAAGAGAAAAGCATATGAAAACTGGGTTTCAAACTAATTTTTCTGAATTATGGAAAGAGAGGAAATATTTATTTCTGCTGATATATCATGAAAAGTTACTATTAACTGAATTATTTCTTTTCATTTCACTCTTTTCTATTAAACTGATGATCAAACAGGTTGGTTCTAGCCACTTAGAAAATGATGTTGAATATGTCTTGAACCAAACCAGTAGATGAGTTAGTTTAACTGTATGAATTAACAACTGAAGAAACACAAAAGGCTCATTTTTACCAGGAGTTAAATCTATGTGTTTTCTATAACTACCAAACTGGAATAAAAAAGTTATCTCAATAATCGGTGTACTGTATATGAATTGATATCTCATTTAAATTAATCTGTATCACAAACCTTGTTCAGCTTTATTCCTGTCTGGCCAAAATTAATCTTTATAATGAAGTACCTTAGGTATTTTAGGATACCAGTATGTATTCAAGTGATTGAATAAAAATTCAGTTGTCTTCGCTAAAATTTCTGGCATGTTTAGTGTTTTAATAAGTTATCTATCCAAACAGGTATTTTAAGGTATTAGTTTCATACTTCCTTTTGGTAAATGTGTTTACATTTGTAAGTTTTAACTTGCTAGTTTTATAACATATATTCATTTCTAAACAGGATTTAGAGCAAAAAAAACCCAAACATACTTTGCTTAGTCCACATTTCACTTTACAAAGTGCCGCTGGTCAGCTCAGTGATACTTTCTCCAGTTTGTGGGCCATTTCATCCTGCATTTGTGCGATGATTTTGAGTAACACATCAGTAGTGAGGCCAGCTGATTTTGTTATACCCAGAGAAGACTTTTAAATTAAAGCTTGAGAACGGAAAAAAACAATACTGAAAATTGAGGATCAGCAAACTTTTCTTGTAAGTGGGTAGGTAGTAAATATATATATTTTTATTTTATGGGCGATATGATTTTTGTCACACTACTTGCCTCTGCTGTAGTATCACAAAAGCAGCCATAGGCAACGCCAAAATGAGCAAGCATTGATGTGTTCCAATATTACTTACAAAAATAGATGTTAGACTTTTGGCCTTTGGGTCTGGGATTTGGCATTTAGGCCATAATTTGTAAGGGATTTGGCCAAAGCTCATAGTTTCCCAGTCGTTGCTAAACATGACAGGGGCCCCAAATGAGGTCCCAAAATGAGTTCTGAAGAACGTGTGTCCCATGGGATTTTCATGGATGAAAAAGTAAATCTAGGAAATGCTGCACAGAATGCCTTTCTTCTTACACACTGAAATTCAATGTCATCTTATTAAAGGCTATAAGACATCTTACAATAAAGTGATCTGTCTCTGTTGGCTAACTCAGTTCCCCAAAACACATGTGACCTTGAAATTCTTTTTGTCATAGATAATTTGAGTATCTGTGATTTAGAAACAAGTTTCCAAACTGATAATTTGGATATCTATATAGATTGTCATATGCATATCTTTATTGAAATATCTTTTTAAATCCGAGTCGACTTCGTGAGTCACTTATCCACAAAGGTAACCAGGAAAAATACTAACCTTCTTAAATGGTTCTGGATAATTTCCTGATTAGTCCTTTCTTAGGTTCTAGCACATTAACTCCTGCTGACAATTTGAGCTGTTGGCCTTATTCTGCTTTTTCCTCGGTAATTAAATCCATTATAGTTTAAATCAGTTCAACATATATTTACCATGTACGATATTTTCCGAGCACACCGATTAATGAATGAGAGAGACCGTGTCTCTCCCTTTAAGGCATTGATAGTAACAAAGGCATAAAGACAAAGGTTAGAATATTATGTGATAACTTCTCTAATAAGAGAAATTCTGAATGCTGTCAGAGCACATATGAGAAGTACTAAACTGTTATTATGAAATCAGAGAAAGCTTTTAGCCTGGAGTTCATCTAAGCTACAAATTTGAAGCTAATCACAGAAGGGAAGAGAGAGTGGAACAGCAGGTACAAAGGTAAGGAGACAAGATTCTCTGATGTATCAAGCCAGTGCATAGCACAACTCTAATATAGATTTATGCTGCAGAGATCGGTGACAGTTGGATTAAGCAGGTTTTTACTGACTTTGTAAAAGTATGTAAGGTAGGTGGAATGTTGGAGGCTTGATCAGAGTTGTACTATGGTAATATAGCTATGGCTGGAATGTGGAGAATGGCCTGGAGGGGCATGCTGCTCAGAAGTGAGAATTTCTTAAGCTGTTATGAAGCTTTCCCAGGGAATCTGCCATGGGTAACCTATTACCCCAGGTTCATCCCTTGGACAGATAAGGTGCTGTCAAGACTCCTACCTTATGACAAGAAACCAAGAGCTAGGTAATGTTTTTTTCCCTGAAACCATCTGTTTGCTAGTGTAAACATTAAACTGTCTTTCCATTTGGGGGTTATTGGAAATATCATAAAAAGGGAATAATTTTAGACTTTTTTAAAAAACTTGAAAGGAGGCTTCATTATGTATTTATAGCAAAACAAAAATTGGCACCAAGAGGCTAGCCTGAGTTTTATACCTGAAGGAAATGTGGAGGCAAACCTGGGCATTTTCCTTGACAACAGCAATTAACCAAGAAGAGCCTCACCTTAACGTCTGTTTTAAGACAGCAGAACTGGTCGGCATATGAATATACAAACGTTTAATTACACACCCTGCCTGTCCTTGTGAACCTGTATGGTTTACTTACAAATGCATAAGTTATTTCACGAAGTTATCCTCAGTCAGGATGCAGCATAGTGTTGTGTTTACTATATATGAAACATGCACACCTTATCCAGTCTGGCACACTGAAGCACTTAAAAGGATGTGAAGTAGGTTTTTTTTATAAACAAGTAGGGTTTTTACAAACCTCTTTCTTCCACACAACAAATTATACTGTTAACAGCTTGGCCCTGGTAAATTTTATATATGTGTGCATATATAAATTTTATATATGTGTACCTACAAACACATATACACACACAAACATACATATATAAAATCACATTTTATATATGTGTATGTATATGTATATAATACATATATTATTTGGAAGTGTGATTTCTGTATTTTTCCTGTATTCTAACCATATGAGGAATGTCTACTCAACATTGCTTAGAAACACAACTTCTAAGGTCCAAACTTAAGGGTGTGTGTAGTTTAGTTAGTGGCTGCTGTGGTTGTTGGTGGAGAGTCAGATGTTGAAAAGAAATGGAGCAAAGTTTTTTCTAAACTTGAAAATGCTGTCTTGAAATTTGCAGCTAAGATGTAGTAAAAGAGGGGCTGGTAGGCAAGAAAAGAAAAACCGTATGTAGGCATGGATCTTAAACAAATCATGAAATTGAATTTTCCTAAAGCAACTTAAACTATTTATGATTTTTCTTTGTCCTTTGCCAGATCTCTGAAATAGCCTCCGTCTCAAAATTCATGTTATCACTAATTAGGATTCTATCCTCAGATTTTTTTTGCGGATGATTCAACTATTTCTTAGTTTCCACAGATAACTAAAATTACTACAGTTTCTCCTACCAACAATAGGCCTAGACTGCTAATTCAAGGAGGAAATTTGATGTCAGAAAAAGACACAAACAAAGCAAAAATGCAGTGTTAACAGTTATTCCCACTTTTAGCTTTCTTTACATAGATCTCACATTGCATTGCAAGGAGCTTACGCTAGTAGTAAATAAGAAATTTAGGGGAAACCTGCATGCTGCATTTTTAGCATACAAGAAGTACAAAATTCTGGCTTTATTTTTTTCTTCATTAATATGCATGGTAGGCCAGGCATGGTGGCTCACGCCTGTAATCCCAGCACTTTGGGAGGCTGAGGCGGGCAGATCACGAGGTCAGGAGATTGAGGCCATCCTGGCTAACACGGTGAAACCCCATCTCTACTGAAAATACAAAACAAATTAGCTGGGCATGGTGGCGGGCACCTGTAGTTCCGGCCACTCAGGAAACTGAGGCAGGAGAATGGCGTGAACCTGGGAGGCGGAGCTTGCAGTGAGCTGAGATCACACCACTGCACTCCAGCCTGGGCAACAGAGCAAGATTCTGTCTCAAAAAAAAAAAAAAATGCACGGTAATCTTGGTTCTTTTCATACCTATGTTTGACCATTCAGCAGTCTAATTTTAATTAAATCATAACAAAGTAACAACATCGACTATATTGATTGCATCTTGGGAATTCAGAATTTATTTTTTCACATAATTTTTCCTATGACTAGCTGGTCTTCTGTAGGCAAACTTTTAT
Organism: Gorilla gorilla gorilla; assembly: GCF_029281585.2. Taxonomy (NCBI): domain Eukaryota; kingdom Metazoa; phylum Chordata; class Mammalia; order Primates; family Hominidae; genus Gorilla; species Gorilla gorilla. Next base: position 12,349,331 of record NC_086017.1, read on the forward strand.
GATCCTTGAACTTTTTCTGGAAATGATGCAGCAAACTATAAATATAAAATCTGCAATGGCATACTGTATGTACATATCTTTCAAGGAGGATAGCTCCACTGATGTAAAAACAAAAAGATATTAAAAACTCTGATTTTCAAGCTAGAAAATTATTTATGCACCATTGGCTTTATTTTAAAATACATACTTGCAGAAAAGTTGCAAAAATGTCAGTGTTTCCATATGCCCATCACTCTGATTCTACTAATGTTAATATTGTGCATAAGTATAGTATGATCACCAAAACCAGAAAACTGACATTGGTATAACACTGTTAACTAAACAACAGACCTTATTAGGGGTTTACCAGTTTTTCCATAATGTCCAGGCTGCAATCCACAATCTTGCATTGTTTATAGCATTCATTTCTTCTTACTCTTCTTGAGTCTGTGCCAGTTCCTGAGCCTTCGCCTGCCTTTTGTGATCCTGGCACTTTTGAAAACTACTAGTCAATTTTGTTGTAGAATATTACTCAATTGTCTGATGTTTCCTCCTTTTTTTTATTGAGGTCATGCATTGTTGGCAAAATACCATAGAAGAGTATTATGTCCCTCTCAGTGCACCCTATCAAAGGGCACACGAGGCCAGTATGTCTTATCACTAGTGATACTAATTTTGACTATTTGGTTAATAGGGAGTCTACTGAGTTTTCCCAGCATGATATTAGTGTTTTCCCACATTAGCTTTAGACAAAGACACATAAATTCTTAATTTCCTAAATATGATGTACTCACTATACTCTTTTATGCCTCAGTTTCGCTGCCTAAAAATTATTATACTGCAACCCTAACCCTCATCTCAACCAGTGTAGTAAGAATTAATGTGCTGTCCTTTGGAGATTCTTGGATAAAACTCACTGTATAACTGGAAATGATCACTCTATCTCATTTTAAAGAAGAACATAAATAGAATGGTTAAAAGTAGATTGGCAGCATGTACTCATTTCACACCCAGAACTACAGAGACATCTGTTATATATGTGACAGGCCAGGCCTGAAATCTGGTTCTCTCAGAACCAGTTAGTGTTTGCCCGATCTGGCCTAAGTCAGCCTGATTAAACAAAGAACATATTTATCACTTGCTACCTAACAGGCTATTACACTAAGAGATGGATAACCGCCCGTTGATAAGGACAATAAATACCTTTTTAAAAACTGTCACATTCAGAGTTTCTGTTGTTGATATAAGAGGGAAAAAGTCCCTTGACATACTAAGGATTCTGGATCCATGTGCTGTAATTCTGTCATATTAGTTTGTATCTGATAATGAAGTACCCCACCATTGCAGAGAATGGCAAACTTCGCAAAGTGATGTACTGGCTTTCTACTCTATTTTTATTTTTGAATGTCAGTGCTATCAGCCCTGACACAATACACTGGGAGGAAATTGGCCACTTACAGGTCCAGAGGGAAGTAGGTAGGGAAAGGTATACTAAAGAAATAAGGGACTCACAGAATCCTCCAAGCCCCGCTTTCCTCTTTGACAAGTGGAAATAATCATATACCTGCCTCATCAAGTTATTGTAAGCATTTGGTAATCTGTCCAAACCCTTTGTATTGTAACTGACCCAAAGTAAGTACTCAAGAAAAAAAAAAAGGTTGTCATTTTTATCACTTCATCATCTTTCATACCTGAGACCCAGATTTGGGTGCAAAAGACAAGAAAATGGAGGTAAGGCTCTCATAAATACTTTGGTTTAATTTGCAGAAGGCTTCTGGAAAATGATTTTATACCAAATAAGAATTCAATAGTATTTGTCCAATGGGGTGGAAATATCCCACCATCTGCATGTAGTCATGAACTAAAGCATGATGATACTGAGGTGTACTTCTGCTCTTTGAGAGTGTGTGTTCATAGGCAAATAAACCTAGAAAATGAAGAAGAATGCAAGCTCCATGATAGCAGGACTCAACTTTACCGTGATACCCAGTGCTTGCTGGTACAGTGTCTGACATATTGCATGTGTTCAACGAATATTTTCAGATGAATGTTCTAATCTAATATTTAGCTATAAATCCATAATGGCACAGGATCTTGAATACACAGTTTATTTACCATTACATGAGATGGGAGATCCCATATTACAGTTTAGCTAAAAAGGAGGGGGATTTCGTGTCCCAACCTCCACTTATATTGTTATTATTATTATTCTTTCTTTTTCTTTTTTTTTTTTTAAGACAGGGTTTCACTCCCATCACCCAGGCTACAGTGCAGTGGTGAAATCATGGCTCACTGCAGCCTCGATTTCCCAGGCTCAGGTGATTCTCCCGCCTCAGCCTCCTGAGTAGCTGGGACTACAGGAGTGCACCATCACACCCAGCTAACTTTTTGTATTTTTAGTAGAGATGGGGTTTCACCATGTTGCTCAGGCTGGTCTCGAATTTCTGGGCTCAAGTAATCTGCCTGCCTTGGCTTCCCAAAATTTGGGGATTACAAATGTGAGCCACCATGCCTGGCCAACTCCACTTATTTTAAGAGAATAACTTCTGACTTCCTTCTAAGTAAAACAACACTTATATTAAGATTATGTTCCTTTTGCATTATGGTGGTAACCATTTTACTTGCATTATCTCATATACTTCTCTACAAACTTCTGAAGTAGGCTCAGTGTCTCCGTTTTATGGATATAAAACTGGAGGATCAGAAATAACTTGCCTAAAACAATACAAGTCCAAGACTTGAACTTAAGTCTGTCTACAAAGACCATTTATGTTCTTGACTGATACTGTTGCATTTGTCCACTCTTGCAGCCCTCTTAGAGTATTATATTATTTTCCCCCAGTAGAGTAAAATAATCTCCATGAGGGAAGACCCTGTCTTATTCATTGCTGTATCATACTGCATGTCAGTTACTAGATGTTCAGTCACCAATTTGTAAGTAAAGGATAGAGTGCCGTAGTAGATTTTATTTAACCCCCTACTTTGGTATAGCCTATTACAACTTCAGTTTTTATGTTTGAAATCGTATTTCTGCTTCTGATTAAGCAGATTTAGGCTACCAGTTATCTGATTTTCTGATGTGGCTGTCCGAGCAATCAGCAAGCTGTGCATAATGATGAATATACTAGTAAGCTTACTTCCCCACTAAGTGTATCCAAGTAAAAGCCCTGAAAGTCACACGGTTCTTGCCACTTTTAATCTGACACCTAATGTATTAGGTATTAGAGTGTTTTGTGCTTACCTTTAGCTCTTCTTTAGTTTAGGTGATTAAAAAATGCCTGTTGCTGTCTGTATGTGCAGCATGCTTCATTAACGGTGATTTATTTGGGAAGTTAGCAGAATTGGCACTCTGCAGCACACCAGCGAGCAGAAGGAAAACAAACGTGAGATGATTGCTAAGAAATCCTTCTTTCCTGCTCTGGTGATAGAAGCTTTAAGAGTTTGCAAAGTTTACTTCCCAGTACCCAGAAAGCATGGGAAAGAGTGGGGTTTCTGGGGATTGCCATTTCCCCCAAGTCCCTTGCATCTGCTCTCCTCCAATGCTCAGTGGGAAATCCAAGGGGTCATGGATTTCCCCCTTTGGCACGGTGTGCTCCCTGTGTTTGTGGTCTCCCAGAACCAGATCCTTCCACTGCTTGCCCCTCTTGTTTTTTCCGGCAAGTTTGCCGACTCAAACTTTCTCTAGCAGAATCCAAGTATATGGATTTTCTCGCATATTCCTTTCAACACCCCTGTATTTTCACTGTCAGTTTATGAAAGAGGAAAGTGAGGCTCACAGAGGTTTAATGACTTGCCCAAGAACAACAGCTAAATGGTAGAGCTGGGATTTAAAGCTGGCTTGTGTGATTCTAAAGCCAATGATCTCATTGCCATAGGAAAGCAAAGGAATTTTTATTTTACTTGCAACCTGTATTGATTTTGTCATGTGTACTTGAAATGCCATGTTGAGAGGATTCTGGGGCTGCCCTTGGGCTAAGCAGCAAAGAGTGCCATAATCAATTAGCATTGCTTTCCATAGGAGTGGGACAGAGGAGTGGAGGTGCCATGTATTTTCCTGTCTTGAACTATGATCTACTTTTGTTCTTGGTTTTATTGTAATAAGACTGTAATAACATGGGAATGACATTCTAAAGGAATGATGAAGTATCTGAGGGGCAATCTAAATGCAAGATGAAAATACCACATATTTTATATATAAACTACAGTTGCCTGCTTTTCTAATAATAAGGCTACATATACCTATTTGGGAGAAATTCAACAGAGTGTTTAAATATCCACAATCTTAAGTCAAACTTCATAATCTCAACTTTTATTTTAAATTCAGGGGGTACTTGTGTGGGTTTGTTACATAGGTATATTGTGTGATGCTGAAATTAGGAGTACAAATGACCCTATCACCCAAGCAGTGAGCATAGTACCCAATAAGCAGTTTTCAGCCCTTCCTCCCCTCCTTCTCTCCTTGTTCTACTAGTCCCCAGGGTCTGTTGTTCCCATCTTTATGTCCCTGGATATGCAATATTTAGCTCCCACTTGTAAGTGAGATCACGCAGTATTTGTTTCCTGTTCCTGCATTAATTTGTTTAGTATAATGGCCTCCAGCTGCATCCATCTTGCTGCAAAGAACATCATTTCATTCATTTTCATTGTTGCATAGTATTCCATGGTGTGTATGCACCAAATTTTCTTTAATCCACCATTGATGGGCACGTAGGTTGATTCTATGACCATGAATAGTGCTGTGACAAACATACAAGTGCATGTGTCTTTTTTGGTAAAATTATTTCTTTTCTTTCTTTTCCTTTTCTTGTTTTTGAGACAGGGTCTTGTACTGTCACCCATGCTGGAGTGCAGTGGCACGATCTTGGCTCTCGGCAGGCTCCAAATACTGAGCTCAAACAATCCTCCCACCTCAGCCTCGCAAGTAACTGGGAATAAAGGCAGGAGCCACCATAGCTGGCTAACTTTTAAAATTTTTTTTGTAGAGATGGTATACCCCTGTGTTGCCCTGGCTGCTCTCGAAGTCCTGGACTGAAACAGTCCTCCTGCCTCAGCTTCCCAAAGTGCTGGGATTATAGGCGTGAGCCACTGTGCCCAGCCCGATTTATTTTTCTCTGGGTGTATACCCAGTAATGGAATTTCTGGGTCAAATGGTAGTTCTGTTTTAAATTCTTTAAGAAATCTCCAAACTGCTTTCCACAGTGGCTGAACTAATTTACATTCCCACCAAAAGTTTATGAGCATTCTAAGGGTTCATTTTGGGAGTGACAGAAATATTCTGCATCGTGATGGTGATGGTGGTTGTATGACTGTATAAGTTTTTGAAATCTCACCAAACTATACGTAAAAAGAATGCATGTCAGTGCATAAAATATACAATAAACAGGGAAAATCAGAGAAAGTTCTATTACTTATTAATTTCAACTTAGTTAACCCATAAAATTAAAATAATATTGTTGTTTACCTTCAAGGTTGTTTTAAAGATTATATGAGTTAACAAATAATACAGAAACTACTATGTAGTAAATGCTGTTTAAATGGTGTCTATTATTTATCATTTCACCAGTTGTTTTGTACTATATTCTACCATTACGTTATCTCCAACATTGTTTACCAGTTTAATCACATACGCTTTTATGTTGCTGATTTACTACATTGTACTGTATACTCTCACAAATACATAAGCTTCATATGTATGGATAATTGTGAGAAAAATCATAGCTTTGAATACGTGGCTCTTCTGTGTTTAACTAAACAATGTTAGAAGACTAGAACCATTCATGTCTGTTTTTCAACTGAATTGTTGAAGTGTTAAGTATCTATATGTCCAAATAAATAATACTTATTAAAAATGATGGACTGTAAGGTGTGTTTAAAAATATTGAAAGCATTAGCTATGATAGAATGTTTAGGATGAATTTGTGGTATATACTTAGAAACCTGTTATTAAAGAGGAAATCACAGTAACTCACAAAAAACAAGTACTATAAAAAAAAAGAAAAGCAGTATACTCTCAAGCTCAGCTAACAAATTACCAAATTATGTGCTATAACTAAGTTTAGACAACAGTGAAGCAAGGTATGTTTGTATTTGTGTATGCCTGTCTGTCATTGGGAATGATTAAGAGAGTTGAATATCATCGTTCATAAAAGAACTTAATACATACGACAAAAAAATCAAGAAATAGTAGTATAAGCGTGTTATTTTTTCAAATTATCATTGTTGAACTACTTAACAGAAAAGTAGTTTGTTGCCCCTGGGCAATATTTCCCTATGGGGACTAACAGCTAGTATTTAAGCTATGTTCAAGCGTTCCCTTAATAAAAGTAAAAGTTAAATAAAACTTTGAAAAATTACAATAAGTGATTACTTAGTGAAGGCTGTGGATGGTGAATGTGGACTTGTGGCTTGGAGTTAAATTTTCAGTAATAGTTTAATACGTAGAATTTAAAAGCGATATATCTAAAACAATTTTAATGGATGGGAAGATGATGTAATCCAAAAAATTGTTACAAGCCTCAAATGGCTCTTGGGATGACAAAGACATAGTCTTTACTTCATTTAACTAATTAAATATTTTTGGCATATATAACCTTCTTCTTATAGAACAATGTAATTGAAAGTTTCAAGAATCCTTAAAAACAATCTGGCCCAGTCCCGTCTTCTATTCCTGAGGAAACTTGTCCAGCCAGCAAATAACAGCACTGAGCCTGGAACCCAGTTATTCTGAATCTTATCCCAGGGATCTTTTGAAATATCACTGTGATTATTGAGGTTACTTCCGTTTTTTGAAGAGGGTCTTCTCAGTAGCAAAATACAAAGGTCCAACATCAAAGGTAGAATAAGGTTTTCTATAAGGGGAAAGTATATTTTGAGAAATCCGTAGTGGGTATATACTTTAAGAAATTTCAATGAAAGACTTTTCCAAATTAATCCGTATAACTGTGGACTCTCGGGCTATGGAAGACATCCTTCAGTAAGTGAAATGATGATACATTAGCTACCTGGCTTTTATTTCAGAGGATTTCTGCCTAATGTAATCATTATGTTTATGGTTAGAATCTTCACAAGTGGAAAGTCTTTTAAAATGGGGAGCAACTGTGTACCTTAGCTGACCCTCTGTCATTCCTCAAGGTCCTCTTTAATGTGGTATTATGATATTATGACGGAAACGGTGTCTAAATCAACCATTGGGTAGGTGAGTATGGTCTAAATAAGGGATTCCATCCTATACATGTCTGCCTCTTGTTTAATAGTTGTAGCTTCCCAAATATATCATCCAGGTCCCTTATATCTTCCCCTCTTTTGCACTGTTCTATTCATATTTTCAGATGCTTGGGACAAATAATCTAATGATAAAAACCAATTAACACATATTTTCTCATCATTCCTAGCAGACTACTTACTGCAATCTCAAGTCAAGTTTGAAAGACATCAGCTATAGGAATGAAAATCTGTTTTTACTGGTAGATAGAGCATAAATCTGGTAAAAGGAGAAAATCCAGCAAGTTAATTTGATTGAATGATGTGATAGGAATTTTCATTATCCAAGAAGAACCTATAGGCTAGCTACCATAATCACAGGACATACAGATGACCTGTCCTACTCATTTGACATATAAACTATCTTGTATGGTCAATAATGTTTTCTATCCAATTGAGCTGTAGTGTCCTTGTGGGCGGAGACCTTGACCCAAAACTCTTTGTATTTTGCATTTTACCAATTGAATCATGGACACTCAACAAATATCTATTGACTGATTGAACATTAAGTTTTACTGTATGCCATTTTCCTTTAAAATTATTGGCATATTGCTTTCTGAGGAAGCCTATTTAATCTCTTGCTTTCATTTCTGTTTCCCGCTTCCTCGCCATTGTGATTGACTGCACCCCTCATTAGCTAATTGTAGAGTTAGGAAACTCTCAACTCTACAGATGGGAACTGTGGATGATCCTTTTTAAAAATCTCTGCCTTCAGAATGGTAGCACTCTAAATAATAATTAGCAAGAAAGCAAATGTTTATGTTGTTCTTACACTTAGGAGGAAAGAAACTTATTCACAGTTATGCTATCACAAAAGACTTCTGAATTAACACTAGTGAAACGTAGCCTTCCGACAAAGTCTCAGCTCTGAAACCTGTGCTATCCTTTACATTATGAGTATTACAGATTCTACACCTTGGCTTACTGGCACCTGGCTTCACTTCTGCAGAAGGACAACATGAAAATCCAAGTTAGAGAGAAAGGAGTCACCATCAGGATGTTATGTCACACTTTAAAAGACACAATACTTTTAGAAGAGTTCATTACCTTTAGAAACGAGTTCAGTATTTGAAGTATGAAGACATAGATTTAAATATTGGCTCTATTGATTTCTAGATATTTAACCTTGGACAAGTTTGATAGCCTCTCATATTCTAATTTCCAAGGCTCTAATTTTATAGAGGATGATGATGCCTGACTCCCAGCCATGTTATAAGGATTAAATGAGAAGTGAATGTAAGATCACACGGCAGGTCCACAAGAGATGTTAGCTACCTTTATTCTTTCATTTACATATCAGCTGTTGATTGGCTGCCTGCTCTGGTGGTTCACTATTCTATGTGCCTCTAAAATGTCAATCAAGAATACAAAGATTCCTACCTTCATAAAGTTAAAAATCTATTTGGTGGGGGCCAGGAGGTAGAATTTGAATCCAAGTTTAAACGACGATGATAGTTAATGCTCACATACAAAACAAGCCAGTTGACCTTCACAGCACACTTGTGAGAAAGATAGGGCTTCTGGCATGATCCCTAACCTACAAACAAGCAAGCACGTTTACAGAGATTAAGTGTCTTTCCCAAAGTTAGGTAATTTGTAGTAAATCCAGGAAGAACTCAGTGTGCATGAATCCGTGTTTTCCCACTCTGTCTTGCTGCTATGAGGCCTTGAAAAACATATTCTGTTGGAAGTATTCTTAGTAATTAGAGATGTAGTCAACTTGCTAACCAGAGGAGAAAAGCAAAAAGGTAAAATAGATATTATGTCCTTCGGGGGATTACATTTTAAGCAGATCTTCATACAGGAAAATAAAATCTTTTTAGGTCTTTCCCTTCTTGAAAGTCATTCTCACCCTCCTCGTAGACTTCAGAATCAAGTCCAGAATCTTTTTTTTTTTTTTTTTTCAGAAGGAGTCTTGCTCATTGTCCAGGCTGGAGTGCAGTGATGCACGATCTCGGCTCACTGCAACCTCCGCCTCCTGGGTTCAAGCCATTCTCCTGCATCAGCCTCCCTAGTAGCTGGGACTATAGGCGTGTGCCACCACACCCAACTAATTTTTTCTATTTCTAGTAGAGATGGGGTTTTGCTGTGTTAGCCAGGATGGTCTTGATCTCATGACTTCGTGATCCACCCACCTCGGCCTCCCAAAGTGCTGGGATTACAGGCATGAGCCACCGTGCCTGGCCTCAAGTCCAGAATCTTTAATATACGTTCAAAGATGATTGGAGACCAGGCCCTTGATTTACCTTCCAGCCTCTTTGCCCCTCAGCCGATAACTCCCAAACTCAGGCTGCGCCGTGCTGTCTTTAACAAAGATAGCTATGACGTTTCAACTTTGTGCCAGTACCTAAGCTCAGTGCTTTCCATGCATTCTCACTAATCCTTACCATAAGTTTGGCAGATATATATCCTGCTGCTCTTTTATAGATGGACCACACAGCTGGAGAGTGGGAAGTCTAGGAATAGAGCACAAGTTAGATTCTGCAGACTACGCTTTTCATTTTCTTGCACTGCTGTAACTTAAAGGTTCTCACAGCTTCTTGCCAGTTTGTTTTCCTTGTCACTTGGCTCAGAATGGCCTTCCTCCCTCTTATTTATCCTTTAAGAATCAGTTCAAAATGGTAGCCCCTTTGAGGAGCTTTCTTGAAACTCCTGCCCTACCCTACCTCCCAGCTCAGTTCAATGATAATCTTTTGCTTCCTTAACATCTTGTTCTTAATAAACTTACTACACACATTGCACCGAATTATAATTACTGGTTTCTTAGCACCTCTTGCTAAGTAAACTGTGAGCTCCTTGAGGACAAGACCCACACCTCCCTAACCTCTGCAAACCCAACGCCCGGCACTGTGCCTGCCACATGGTAAACACGATTACTTTTTTTGTTGAGCTGAATTAGTACTGTTTGGATACCAGCAACATTTTAATTCAGGAGAGTGTTCAAAACAAATAAATACATGACCAGGCCCTGCATGTAGATTCTTGGAAACCAGGACTCTTAAGGGAAAACTGATTCATGCTTTTGTTTTCAGCACTTTGTTCTGAGGTCTTCAGTGTGACTGTTAGTATGAGAATTGTTTGAAGGGTTGAGGGAAGTTTTGTTCTGTGCAAGAATGTGAAAAAAAAACAAACAAACACCGCGTACAATTCTTAGTTATTCATCTCCTCCTGGCTCAATGAGAGAAAGCAACCGAGGCCTGTTTTATTGTGTAGCTTCCTTCTTAGGATTTACGAGTCTCATTCTTGGGCAGGATCTCAAAATGAGTGCTGAGTACACTAACTTTGCTAAAGCCACTGTTGGATAAGCCAGAGAGAGCTCACAGCTGCAGGGGAGATCTATTGCCACCATAACTCTTGGCTCATCCTGCAGCTTTCTTTCTGACTCTGACAGAAAAATTGAAATTATGAAACTTTGTATCCTGCACCAGAGTCCCACATGAGACTCATGAATCTTCAGCTCCCTTCAGAAAACCTGATGCTTTGGTTACCACTGCACACTGACAAATTACTGTCCACGACCCCATTATTTCTGATTAGCGAAGGTGAACCTTACCTACCTGAATGTAAATAAATGCCGATAGGATTCTTGAAATTCTTCATCCTTAAAAATCTACAGCTTAATGGAACATGCACTGTAAATACTATCATATCATGAACTAAATCTTTATCATGTAATTGGATACATTTCCTAAGCTAATTTTAATTGCTTCAAGAAACTGCTTAACATTGTAGATCAATCCCGAGGTCCGAGATGACATTTCTCTCACAAAATTAATTATTAATACCCTGATCATTTGCTTAAGACATTAATAGTTTTCATTGATCAGCACATCCTGTTTATCTAAAACGGCCTAATCACCATGCATGTCAGAAGAGTATCTGAACATATCCAGTTAGAGATACGGCCGGCTTTCTGCCACATCAGCAGATCCGAAGTTAAGAGTCCCTTTTGTCTTCACAATATATTAAGTCCAGCTCTATCAGAAACTAAGCTATTTAAGGGCACAAAAGAAAGGCAAGTTCTCTAATGATGGTTGTTCATTTTCTATTAGCTCCCTGGTAAACATACAGGCTTTGTAGTGATCACATGGTTTAAATTAACGCTAAGAGCCCATTATTACGTAGCTTGTGTTGGCCCATGTTTTCATGTAAGCCTGTGTTTGCTCACAGTGTTTTTCTTATAAGTGGGAGTAAGATGAGAAACTTCAGGTTGTTTTCAGCTTAAAAATATTGGGGCTCCCACAGTGTGTACATATATCAAAATATCACATTGTATACCATAAATATATACAATTATTATTTGTCAATTTAAAAATAATATAAATGTAATATATTTTTTACATGAAAGCTAAAATAACAAGTTGAGACCACAGTAATATCTGGCAATGTAGGGTGCTGTAGAGTTTTCAAAGAAGTTTCATTTACTTAACCAGGAGGTTTCCCTTGAAACAAGATTCAGAGAGAGGCTAGGCGGAGCGGTCTACCTAGGACCACATAACAAGTTCCTGCCAGAGTTGTAAATAGAATGAGATCTGCCGGTTCTGTAGATTTCTGGTTTATTTGATTAACTGATGAATAGGTAGCACTCTGCTCATCTTTCAGACCCCAAGGGAAGCTAACCTCCTTTATGAAGATTGCCAAACAAAAAGTTTCCTCCTTCCTTGATAACGGGATATCATATTGCAATTATATGAAATTCTCAGTAACAGCCCCTACTGGATAAAGAGACTCTAGAGGATAGAGATTGTGCCTTGTTCCTCTTGATGGGCCCAGTGCTTCACCTTGTGTCTGGCAAGCAGAAGATGCTTCATATATACATTCACACATGGTGGGCTGGCAGGATGGGTGGGAGAAGGGATGACTGGATGAGAGGAACCACAGTTGAGAGTTCTGTTTTACTAACTTCATGTTGCAATCCTTCAGCACCAGAGGGAAATTTGGCTTTACTTGAGTCATACAGTGTTTAATTTTTTTTTTTTTTCTCTGAGACAGAGTCTCCCTCTGTTGCCCAGGCTGGAATGCAGTGGAGTGATTATGGCTCACTGCAGCCTCAAACTCCTGGGTTGAAGCAATCCTCCTGTCTTAGCCTCGTGAGTAGCAGGGACTATAGGCGTGCACCACCATGCCAAGCTGATTTTTAAAAATTTTCTGTAAAGGTGGGGGTCTAGCTATGTTGCCCAGGCTGGTCTTGAACTCCTGGCCTCAAGAGATCCTCCCATCTTGGCCTTCCAAAGTTCTGGGATTACAGGTGTGAACTACTGCACCTGGCCTTAAAAAGTATTTTGAACTAATTTTTGATACTTAAAACTTAGGAGATTTTCAAAATACAGTTATATTTTCAACTTTTCTTTGAAAAGTTGTAGATGCCCCTGCAACCCTGGGTCTGTGTTCCACATTACCCATCTGCTTGAGCTGAGGGGCACCTGTTCCCTTAAGCAAGGACATGCCTCCATTCCCCAGAATAACAGTGTCTGCCCACAGCTTCACTCAGTTACTCACTTTGTAGCTTTTGGTAAAGGTAATGAGTAGCCTCTCTTCACTGCAGAATTCTCCTTATTCAGTATTCTTGGCTAACAGAAGTATCAGTGTTCATAATCATGTTCTGGATATATCCAAATGAACCTAGTAGGCAGCTACTGATAGCTGTTTGGATTTCTCTCATTAGACACTGGAGCTGCATATTTCTGTGGCATGTTAAAAGTGAAACATGGGGCAAAGGGGAAAAAATGTTTGAATTAATGGGGTAGTCACAATTTTCCCACATGATATAACTCCATTGGAAAAATTGGGAATTTCTACCTGAGGTCCGCCAGTGTTAAGCCTATCTTGTTCTGTGGCAGTTCTGTATTTGCTTTTTTTAATTTTAACTAATTGGAAAATAAATAAGAACAGGATCTGGACAAAGAGAGACCTTGCAAAGCATAGTGCATTCCCCTGCCTTCAGATTGGTTCATGCCTAATCAGAAACTGTTCTTGTCTTCACTCAGAAGCCACAGGGACACTTCAGCTCCAATCCCTGTCCAATTATTATTTGCAAGAAAAAAATAGGATTCTTATTAGCTTTATATTCATAATTTAACATGTCCCTTTCTTCCCCTCCAATGGTACTTTCCCACAAGTGAGTTTTATTGATATTTGAGTAAAGATAAACTTGCAGAGACCCCAAGGAGAAATATTCCCAAATCTCATTGTAATGTCTCTTCTTTCCCACAGATTAAAGGTTATACAAAACTTAAAAGAAGCAGCAATTCTATTCGCTTGTTATTGGACTTGAAACTCCCTTTGACCTCGGAAACTGAAGATGAGGTTGCCATGGGAACTGCTGGTACTGCAATCATTCATGTTGTGCCTTGCAGGTAGAGTGTCATTTTAAAACTTTTTGATTTAGAAATGCCACTGTATTTCACACTAATTCAAAAGTGGGCCTTCACTTTAGACGGCAATGATAAAATCGCAAGAGTATATGCTACTATGACTAGCATTTGCTGACACTGTTGAATATACCTTCCTGATGGTCTTTTAGTGACTCTTTTCATGGTGTTGTATCCAGAGATAGACATCAATGTTTCACCTGTCTATCTGGTCCTTTTAGAGTCGTTTGAGCCATTATTTAGTTTGAAAGTTGTTATTTTTGCTCATCCCAGTGCCCAATTGCACAGAGATATTGGGCAATAAAACTGATAATATAGTCTGGAGTGTTGCCTACTTTCATTTCAGTGGATGGACATTTATCTGGATAGCTCTTTCAGTGTCTTTGTTGATATCACTCCATCTTCTGATACTGACTCTGTTTTTCATTTCAATGTACTACAGTTTAGTAGGAACTAGAAAGCAAAACACAGGAGGTTTTTACCATATACTCATGGCCAACTACTAGAAAAGGGATTTGAAAAGTTCAAACATGGCTGGGCGCGGTGGCTCACGCCATTAATCCCAGCACTTTGGGAGGCTGAGGTGGGTGGATCACCCGAGGTCAGAAGTTCAGACCAGCCTGAGTAACATGGCGAAACCTCATCTCTACTAAAAATACAAAATTAACCAGGTGCAGTGGTGCATGCCTGTAATCCCAGCTACTCGGGGAGCTGAGGCAGGAGAATTGCTTGAACCCAGAAGGCGAAGGTTGCAGTGAGCCGAGATCGCGCCATTGCACTCCAGCCTGGGCAACAGAGTGAGGCTCGGTCTCAAAAAAATAAAAAAAGAAAAGAAAAGAAAACTTCACACATACTCTCTATTGCTTTCTCCATTTTCTGGAAGATAAGAGTCTAGCAGTTGACATACATAGTTCAAGTGCTGATGCATCAGAAGTCCAGCATGCACCGGGAATTGGTTTGCAGCTTGGGCTGCTGTGTATCATTCCACGCCCCTTTGAAATTAGTCTAGTTGACTTGTTTTGTTATTCAGAGTGTCAAGTCCAAGAGGGACACCTGAATATATTTGCATTTTTACAACATGAAGCAAAAATGACTTTTGGATCACGATTACTTTGATGTATGCATTCACTCAAATAATGTTACTGAGTACCGTGTAACAAGCCAGCCCCGTACTGGGATCTGGGAATATAATCCTGATCAAAACAGACATGCTACTGCTCTCTTAGAGCTCTATTAACTGAGTCCTGTAATTTCTGACAACTTGTTGTAGTAGATTATTTGCAATTGCTATTAAATCAAAAATAATAATGGTAGTACTAACATGTATGGATCACTCATTCTATGCTAGGCACTATGCTAAGCACTCGGTATCCTTTATCCAATTTCTTTCTTCCACGACCCTTAAGAAGTAAGCATTTATTATTTATTTCACTGTATTAACTATGAATATTACTATTATTATTGAAGCACCAGGAAGTTAAACTCACCCAAATTCACAAAGCGAGTAAGTGGTCGAGCTAAGATTTAAACTGAAGCCGACTATAGTCTTGCCTGTACATAGCGTATGGTCTTTTAGTTGTCTTGAGGATTTGGTAAGTTTATGGTTGCAAATTTAGTTTTGAGATTTTTGTTTTCGTTCTTCCTATGTTTTTCTAAATGTAAATGCTCATTTACTTATACATCTTTTAATAGTCTACCTTCCTGTTTCAAACTTCTTGCCTTAGTTGAGTTCACAACATCTTCCCTGCTGCATGATTGTGAACATCTTGGCATCCCTCTTAGGGATATTATTTATTTCCCCCATCTGGTCAGAGCCTTCATCTTCCTCCCAGCAGTATGCCCAGGCTCTAATACCTCAGTTGTTTTTCTCTGGGACCTTGACCCTCCTAAGGGATTCGACTGACGCTTTAGAGTTTTAACTTCTCATAATGACTCTGGTATAAACGTACTCTTTAAGCCATAAAGCAGTGAATTGATTTCTCATATTTGGCTACAGCAAAATGTTTATTTAACCCAATGTGCTAAGTAAATATCAAGATATGAAAGGGTTGAAAATCAAGAAAGCCACTACTCTCTTCAGTAGTGTTTTGAAAAACTTGGGGGAATTCTCACCTAAGGTGTGTGTGTAACTGTATCTATTTTATTCGCTTAGCTTTTTATAGAGAATCAGCGTATTAATTGTTTTTGTGAGGCTTTTTTGTGACCTGTTTTACATGGCATTAATATTCCCTTACCATATGCCTTCTTCAGTGTAGGTAAAGTCAAGCTTTAATTAATGTTTTTGTTTTCTTGCTATTTGTCTTGATTTCATTAATTTACATAGCACTCCACTCGCGGAATTTTGATTTTTTAAACTGCTTTATGCCAGGCATGGTGTCTCATGCCTGTAACCCCAACAGTTTGGGAGGCCGAGGTGGGTGGATAACCTGAGGTCAGGAGTTAGAGACCAGCCTGACCAACATGAAGAAACCCCGTCTCTACTAAAAATATAAAATTAGCAAGGCATGGTGGTGTATGCCTGTAATCCCAGCTACTTGGGAGGCTAAGGCAGGAGAATCGCCTGAACCTGGGAGGCGGAGGTTGCAGTGAGCTGAGATCACGCCACTGCACTCCAGCCTGGGCAACAAGAGTGAAACTCCATCTCACCAAAAACGAAAAACAAAAACAAAACAAAAAACTGGTCATTCTTTTCCTTTTGTGTATCATCCATAACTTTTCTATACATCTTTAGTCTGAGGTTTCTTGGTGAGTTTTTGGCAAGGGATATATTTACACCTGTTATGTTTACCATAATTAGTGAATCTCACATATGCCTTTTCCTGATCTTTTTTTTCCCCAAGTAAGACAGGATCCAAATATACAAGCAGGCTCATCCTGCAAGGGATGCAACTGATAAGATCTGTTAATTATTTGAGGGCATTTATTAGTACTTTATGGTACAATGGGAATGTTCTTTTTTGCCAGATGACTCAGTGTCTGGCAATAATTTTCAAATAAACCAAAACTATTGATGCCAGTAATCTAAAAATTCAGTCACAATGAAAATTGGCTTCATTATTCTTCTTCACCAATTTAAACTCAAGATCATAAAACCCTGCTACCTAAAAAAGCAAGGAAGCTAACAAATGAGTAAAACGTTCTTACAGAAGTGTAAAAGTGTACAGTGCAACAGGGAATGTTGGTGACTATGGAATACTAGAAAACAACATGCCCCACTAAAATATTAATCTGTGTCCGGCTCTACTCCTTTGTGACAAGTCTCCCAGTTTTTTTTTTCAATCTACAATCTCCTAATTCTCTAGGATTTCCATAATGTTAATGAATAAAATTTAAATTGGTTTTAAAAGTAAAAATAAAGGGCCTGTATAAAGCAAACCAAAATGGTCTGCAGGCCAGATGCAGTTCCTAGGCCACCACTTTGTGACACTTTATTTCAAATGTTTGCTTTACAATAAACTATTGTATATTTTAAAATAGGTAGAAGAGAAGAATTCTAATATTTCTACCATAAAGATAAACAAATATTTAAGGTGTTGGATATCCCAATTATACAGATTTGATCTTTTCAAATTATATGAATATGTTACATTATCATATGTGTCCCCAAAATATGTACATCTATTATATAAAAATAAAAAGTAATTTAAAAAAATAAGGCCAGGCACAGTGGCTCATGCTTGTAATCCCAGCACTTTGGGAGGCCAAAGCGGGCGGACCACTTAAGGCCAGGAGTTCAAGAGCAGTGTGGCCAACATGGCGAAACCCAGTCTCTACTAAAATACAAAAAGTAGCTGGGCATGGTGGTGCACATCTATAATCTCAGCTACTCGGGAGGCCGAGGCATGAGAATCACTTGAACCCGGAAGGCAGAGGTTGCAGTGAGCCGAGATCGTGCCACTGCACTCCAGCCTGGGTGACAGAGCCAGACTCAGGAAGGAAGGAAGGAAGGAAGGAAGGCAAGGAAGGCAAGGAAGGCAGGGAAGAAAGAAATGATACTGCATACACTTAGACCTTAGGGCTTTTATACTAACTTTCTTTTGTCAAGAATGCTCTTGCCTTAAATGTCCCCAGGACCCACCCTCTAACCTTCTTTAAATCTGTGCTCAAATGTCACCTAATTGGTGAGGCTTTTCCTGAACACAGTAAATACATTAAAATGGCAATATTTATTTTGACCAATATCTTCTATGCTTTTTATTGCTTGATTTCTCCTCAGAGCTCTCATCAATATCTGAATAATGATATATTTTGCTTTCTTCTTCTTCTTCTTCTTTTTTTTTTTTTTTTTTTTTGTGAGAGAGAGTCTGGCTCTGCTGCCTAGACTGGAGTGCAGGGGTGTGATCTCGGCTCACTGCAAGCTCCACCTACCGGGTCCACACCATTCTCCTGCATCGGCCTCCCGAGTAACTCTTCCAAGTAGCTGGGACTACAGGCACATGCCACCATGCCTGGCTAATTTTTTTGTATTTTTAGTAGAGACAGGGTTTCACCATGTTAGCCAGGATGGTCTCGATCTCCTGACCTTGTGATCCGCCCACCTCGGCCTCCCAGAGTGCTGGGATTACAGGCGTGAGCCACCACGCCCAGCCGCTTTCTTCTTTTTATACAAAATATCTTTCCCTACTAGACTGTAAGGTTTATTTGGGTAGATATTTCTGTCCTTTTAGTTCACTGCTGAATTCCCAGCATCTGGAAAATGTCTGGCACATAGTGCAATTCAATAAATATTTTTCAAATGAATGAATGCTGCAGCCTGGCCAGTCATGAGAGAAAGAGACTAGATCTCCAATTTCAAGCTGTGCTATAGACCCCGGGTGCTTTGTAGTCACCTCGATGCCAACTCTATGGACTAGCCTTCCTATGATGCTAATCTGTACACGTTTTTAAAAAGCAGATGTAAATATCTAAAGTATTAAAATTGGTCTGTGTGCCTTGAAGTCTATATCTTGGTGCAACACTGCCTCTCCCATTTCTTATTTTATTTTATTTTTATTACTTTTTTTTTTTTTTTTTTTTTGAGATGGAGTCTTGCTCTGTCTTCCAGGCTGAAGTGCAGTGGCACGATCTTGGCTCACTGCAACCTCCACCTCCCAGGTTCAAGCGATTCTACTGCCTCAGTCTCCTGAGGATCTGGGATTACAGGTGCCCACCACCACGCCCAGCTAGTTTTTGTATTTCTAGTAGAGACGGGGTTTTGCCATGTGGGCCAGGCTGGTCTCAAACTCTTAACCTCAAATGATCCACGTGCCTTGCCTTCCCGAAGTGCTGGGATTATAGGCATGAGCCACCACACCAGGTCACGCCTCGCCCATTTCTGACTTTAACTATAGCTGGAGTAGAACTGTTCCCCTGTTGTATTTTTCTGCCTCAAGTCTTTATCTGAGTCACAAGCAAGGAGAACTATGGGAAGTTAACCCCGTCCTTAGGGGCAGCCTTCAGCTAAGGGGGCATGAGAATCAGTAGATAAATGCCTCTGTCTCCTGTCCTTTGGGAAGTCAATTCTCAGGCATATTTAACATACTTTCTTAGGGGTTCAAGGCTGGATTGAGTCTCAGTTTCCCACAATAACGCCTTCTACTTTTTTCTTCTTTACTTCTGCTTCTTGGTATCACCTCCTAAATAAACTAAACTGCTTGGAAGTCCTGCTCTTAGCCTCTACTTTTAGGGGAGTCCAAACCAGCTAATAGCAGAGAGGCAGCTTAGTTTTGGTCATGTCAGTAATTAGAAAGAAAGCAGGTGGGAAAAAACAGCTTTAACAGAGATGATTGGAGAGTTGACTGTGTATGTATTAATAGATCTATATATGTATGTGTATGCACGTGTTTGCATAATACATGCTCACAAACCACTGTGTAGTTATATCTATAAATATTATCTGGGTCCTGCAATTAGGGAGTTTTACTCTTTTTAGTATTTGCTTGTTTTATTATTAACCAGATGTTGAGCAAGTCATTTTACCTAAGATTCAGCTTATACTTCTGTACAATGAAGGAGTTGAACAGATGGTTTTAGAGTCCTGTTCAATTCCAATAATTTACAATTATATCCGTACACATGGTTAGAGAGGAAGATATGTATGCCGATAGGTTTAGAGCTCAGCCTGGAATTCTATTCAACTAATATGAAATTTCACATGGGTCATATGCTTTACCATGTGCTATTGATTCTGTTCACATTGGCAGCATTTGAAAGAAAGAAAATGGCTGCTCCATATGTTTACGTGCAGCAAGAGGCGTGAAGACATTTAAAAACTCTCTGTGAATGAGCGCAGAAATTTATGCTTGATACATTCTCAGTTGATCTTGGTTTCAAGGAGGCTAAATTTATTCCCATCTCTGTAGTGCAGTTTACCAACTTCAGCAATTATCTCTTTTTAAGAAAGTGCATCCTCTCCAAATGCAAGCATTTGTTGATTTGCTCACAAAATCTATGTCGTTATTATATCTGCATCTGGGGGCATGTAGTGGAGAAAGATCCTGTATAATTCACAGGAGACATATTCTGAAATGGGTGAGTGTTCACAAAAAGTGGAGCAAGGAAGACCCCTGGATTGAATCATCAATCACAGGATGTAGCTTGAATCTATGATAGAAAAAATATATACAAACCTGCAATGAGAACACATACAAAGAATGCTCATTCGTCTTCAGAAGGCTTTTGAGGCTCAGGAAGTCTCATCACTAAGACTGAAGTAGGCTGTCTAAAGTTTGGGCTTATTCTAGTTCTGAGAGCAAAAATACACAAAAGAGGAATTCCCAGTATTTGTTAATGTTGATGAAAGGACTCCATGAGCACCATTTTTCTACCTACTCAGAATATTTCATTAAAGCTCGTGACCAGCCTTGAAGGATCCTCCCTTTTATCCCCACCAGGATGGAGAGCACACAGAAGTTCATTTCAAGGCTTGACCTCACTGCGCAGCAAGGTATAATATTTCAATTCCCAAGATTCTCACATTTTCCCCCAGAATAAACAGAGACACAGGCAACAGTCAAATAATTCACAATTCTGCCAATGTATTAAACCTAGTACTACTGTGTTCTTGCGCAAGTAACAAATATTCAATTAAGACCAAAAGAGAGCTGAGTGTTAGTTTTCATTTAGTTACTGCAAAGCATAGTCCTGTATTTTATTGTTTCTCTTTGTAAGAAAATGACTTGCCAGTGTACTTACAATTATGCTGACCGAAGCCAAAGCCTGGATTTCCTGTTTGCTCTATGCTCTCTCATAACTATGGCCATAAAATGAAGCCCATGTGGTAGAAAGACTTAGTCAAGAAGACAGCTAATAACTAGATTAAAAAGCAGTGACTCCATTGATGAAAGTTAAGGAAAAAAATAGGGGAAGTATACCTAGAAAATAATAAATAGCAAATGCAAAACTTCTTTTCAACATAAATTTAAGTATTTAAGTCCATAGTGGGAAAATGTTAATCAGTAATGAAGATGTTGAGGTAAATAGAGGAACTGGCAGCGATTTTATATCCCCATAGGCATGGACATATAGTAGCAAGCACACAACCCAAAAGTTATTAGAAATGTTCAATTTAAGACCTCTCCTGAAGTAAAATTGTTATTGGGTCCATTAGATATGCTCAGCCATGCTGGATGTCTTAACTATAAATAAAACTCCCTTACTGATAGAGTCTAGGGCGTATTGTATCTAGAAAAAAAAATGGAAGAACTCTTTTGAATGAAACAATTTAGGAAGACAGGAAAAAACCAGACAAGTGAAAATCCAATTATGTGTACCTAATGTCAACCTGTGTGATCATTCTCTGTTTAAATGTGGGATCAGTGATGCTGCCTCAAAGCTTGAGGATGATGGGAGCGGGAACAGTCTGGCAGTTGGTATCATGCCAAAACCACCAGCTGGAGACACTGCAGAGCTGGCGGTTGAGAATATGGACTCCGAAATTACATAGATAGGTCTGCCACTTATGAGTTGTGTGTTAAAGTTACATCATCTCCCTAGGTCATGGGTTTCTTTTTTTTTTTTTATCTGTAAAACATGCAAAATAACTGTATTTACTTCTTTAGGCGATCTGTGAGGACTGAGAACATGCATAGATTCTTTGCACTTAATGCAGCATCTGATACTTTGCAAACCCACTGATTAATGAGCTATTATTCATTGAGTAATTTAACATATGTTGGAGGTTCCATATGTGGGAACTATGTTTAACTTAGAACTGAGCTATTTAATATATATGTTAAATGTTAAATATATGTTAATGTATATGTTAAATGTTAAATAGCTTAGTTTGAAGGTAAACATAGTTCCTGTTATGGCAATGATAATGATTATGGTGACAATGATGTTGATGATGATGTTGCCATATTAGTTTCTTAGAACATTAGTTTCTGGCCATTCTTCAGTGGTTGAAGGTTGTAGAACAGGGTTTACAGCACTTCTGGACCTTATCTATACAATGGTGTTACAATAATAAATATCTATGAAGAACAAATACCTAAATTGGTTAAGCTTGTATGTGTGTGTGTGTGTATATGTACATACATGTGTATGTACATGTAATTGTGGGTAGAGCACTCAGGAAGGTCTGTCTTAGTACAGGACTAAGTAACAGTTGTTATTAATATCAGTTAATATCAGGACTAAGTATCAGTTGCTATTAATATCATCATTAGCAGCAGCAACAGCAGCAAACCAGTGGTGTTGGTGACAGCCGGAACATTTAGGGTCTGCCTCCTGGCAGCAAGGCAGCTAGGACAAGTGCCAATTAGAGACATCCATCTGGGGGCCTGGCAGTGGCAGAGAGCTGAGGAGCTGTCTATAATGGTACTTCCAAAAATTTATCAAGTTGTAAGAGGATAGGGTTCCAAACAGAGTAGGATCCAGTGGTTCAAAATGATAACTTTGTAAATGCATTTTGCAACAACAACTAACATAAAGAAAATAGCACGTAAAAGCCCTTAATGTTACTGTACTGGAATATGCTGCAGCACAGACTCCATTTTCTACCATAATCTTCCATTCCTCTCCACACGCGAACTCCCCTTGCTGATTTTAATCAGATATTTCACCTGAATGCAGAAACTTTGTTGGATGATGTAGCCCCACTTAATAATGACCTTAATTCATTTAGTCCTTGTGAGTCTATAAAGTATTTGTTTAACAGTGTATTTAAGAAGGCTGTTAGGAATTAGAGACAACTGCAATAATAATAGTAAGAGTAAAAAGTTATTGGGCATTTATATGCCAGATACAGCACCTCAGTTTTGTATGCACTATCACCCTTAAACTCAAAACAACCCTCTGGGAGAGGTATTATCCTAAGTTCATAGTTAAGGGGTTACATGACCTACCAATAAAACCAGACCTTGTAGAAGTCCAAGGCAGCATTTAAATTTAGGTCTGCCCAGGTCCAAAGCCTGGGCTTTTAATTGTCATGCTATGATGATAAATATTGAAATTGAGTACCTGTCTTCATAAAGCTTACCATCTTGTAAAATACTCTGAACCAATGGTTACCAAAATTTAGTTCATGAACCAGCAGCATCATTGTCATCTGGCAACTTATTAGAAATGGGGATTTTTGGGCTCAGGCCCAGACTTACAGAATTGGAATCTCTGCAAGTGGGGTTGTCCTTGTTTTAACAAGCCCTCCAAGGGTTGTGTTTCTCAATCTTACCAGCCTGGGTTTCTACTCCAAGAAGACAAGGAAAGAGGGGAATTATTTCTCAGCTAAAGCTATACATTAAGTACTCTGAGGTCAGACCAGAATCCATTTAGAATCCACTGGTCTGACCTCAGAGACTTTAATATATAAGGGGATTCTGATGCTTAAGAAAGGTTGAGAACCACATTAAGCACTCTTGAAAGACAAGTAAGGCAGAAATTATCAGTATCACAATTTTACATGTGAGAATCTGAGAGCACACTAACATGCTCAAGGTTATATGGCTGACATAAACAAAGCTGGACTCTAGATGTATTAGTCATGGTTGACTCAAAGAATAAGGTAAATACTGTTTTAACATATCCCCTTTAAGACACCTTCATAGAGGAGAGAATGTCAGAGTCTTGTATTTAGAAAAAACAGTGAAGACCAGACTTTTTTTCTCTTGTAAAGTTTTTCCAGAGAACCTGCAAATTGCATTGACCAAAACAGAAGTAATTTGCACACAAATGTTCATAACAGTATTATTCATAATAGCCAAAAAGTGGGAACAATCCAAATGTCTATCAATTGATAAATAAGTAAAAAATGTGGTAGTCCCATACAGTGGAATATTATTCAGCCATAAAAAGGAAGGAAGTACTGATACTACAACATGGACAAACTTTGAAGATACCGTGCTAAGTGAATGAAGCCAGAGACAAAGGCCACATATTGTATGATTCCATTTATGGACTGTCCGGAATAGACAAAGCCATAGGGACAGAAAGTAGAATAGTATTTTCCCAGAGCAAGGAGTGAGGGAGGATAAGGAACGACTGCTGTTGGATATGTGATTTCTTTTTAGGCTGATGAAAATATTCTGGCATTAGAAAGTGGTGATGGTCACTCAACCTTGTGAGTTAAAAGGCTGAATTGTATGATGTGTGAATTATATCTCCATAAAAACAATTAAATATTCTGAGGAGAAAAAAAGTACTACTGTCTCCTGAGAGACACTGTCTGCTGTCAGGAAGTTAGAGTTGCTCAGAGCCAAATTCCCTGATACATGATAAACAGAATTACATAATTATAGTCCTATCCCAGTTCTCTTACTTTACAGACAAGTACAGTGATTTGTCCAAAGTCCCACAGATAATGAGAGGCATAATCAGATTCCAAGTTTCCCAAACTGTAATCCCAATCTGTCTTCTACTCCTGTTATGGAGCTTCCCAGTTGTGTGTTTTATAGTCATGGAAGGTGGCTGGGATGGGGGGCGGGAGGGAGGGGCAGTCACTGGTCTCTTACCACCACCCTGCCCTGCAACAATGTGCAACTTCTTTAATTAGAGAAAAGGAATAAAGCACAAACCTTCCTCAGAGAGTGAACTCTCTCATGTTAATTCACCTGAGGTGTGATATTGGATTCCACCCCGAGAGCAGGGAGACTTAAGATTTCTAGAGGGAAAAGGAGGGCAGCCTCTGTGGTGTGAGAGTGATCTTGAAGATGCAGGATAGGCAGTCACTTCACCTATTTTGTCCTAGATTGGCATCCCTAGGAAGCAGGATATCTTTTCATTTCCTGCCAAACCTCCTGGTGGCCAAAATTAAAAATCCATATTAAGTCAGTAATTAAACTTCCCCCTACCTGAGGGTTATTATGTCCCAGACCAATGCTTTAAAAAGAGTTCTGATACAAAAAAAAAAAAAACAGTTTAATGGAGAAAGACTATCTGAAGAAAGAATGATGTCAAATAGATTTAAAACGTATGAATGCAGCAATATATATGTTGCTGGGGCTGCATAAGTAAAAAGAGACAAAAATCAATCTAAACTCCCCAGTTTCAACTATATTGTTTCCACATGCATGACATCTACACCAGAAAAAAATTAACACAACTAGAAATGCATTCCTCTTGGAGTGGAAACAAATGTCAAAACAAACAACTCGGGATAAACTTGCGCTAGAGAAGAAAGCTTTGCTCTACTCTTTTCTAAGGAGCTTTGAAGATCTGGCCATGGTTGACATAACAACTCCTTGCAGCAAATATGTTACTTCAACAGGGAGCATTTCACAGATTGTCAAAGTTGTCTTCTCATCCCATCCATCCTATCTTGGGGGAGGGTGAGAAAACCGAAGAGCAAAAAGATTAATTCATTTGCCCAAGTTCACATGGCTAACTGCTTTCAGATACTGGGAATGTTTGATTTACTTGAATCAAAATAGTAAGAATGTCTTCCTGAATTATACTTGATAATGGTTTTCTAGTTATAACATGTCTAAGCTCTATATAAATGAAAATTAATTTTATTAAGAGTGTTTTAGTATTTGATTGGCTTTGTCAAAAGATTTCAGATAGTGGTTTTGGGGAACTTGGTGAATGCCCATGCAGTTTTTGATACAGTGGCAAATAATATTTGTAGAAGATATGACTTTTTAAACTCTAGAACTTATAATTCCTCAGAAAATATTTACACATTCTTTATTTATTAATTTATGAATGAAATAACTGTTCATTCATTTAATAACAATTTGTTAAACACCTACGATATTATTGGGTACTGATAGATGTTGGGTGTACCGAGACATCTGTGATTTAGTCCATGAATTTAAGGAGTTTATAATCTTGTGGACTGACACAATTTGTTTCAAACTCTGTTCTGCCAGATTTAAGTGAGAAATCCAGGCAAAATACAATGTTTCTGTCAATGAACCATATTGTTACAGTATCAGAAGCTACTGCCTTGGTGCAGCCCACAGTGGATAAGATCATGGTCCTGGGGCTGAGAAAAATCTGGGTTCAAAACCTACCTGTAATTATAGTTGCTCAGTGTATGAGCTTGAGGAAATTGCTTAATTCTCTAAGAAAACATTTAAAATAGCCCAGTAACTGCCCTATAGTCAGCACTTAATAATAATGTCTATTGTAGTCATTTATTAATAACAAAAGGGCATGGCCTCCTCTCTTTATCGCTGAGCTCCAGTGCAAGTAAAACACTTCCATCTACTTTACCTTCAATGGGTCCTAACTTGCATAGTAGGAATAAAGAAAAAAGGAAAATTGTGGGAGTAGGAGGGAAAGAGAGAATGCCATAAACCACATGCCTTCTGGCCTTTCTCTCATTTTCCAGGTATCTATTCTTCCAAGTAGGAGGGTCAAAAGTGATTGTGTTTAGTTTTGTTGTAAAGTTGACCAAGAACGGAATAGGTCTGCCGGGCGCAGTGGCTCATGCCTGTAATTCCAGCACTTTGTGAGGCTGAGGCGGGCGGATCACCTGAGATCAGGAGATCGAGAACAGCCTGACCAGCATGGCGAAACCCCATCTCTACTAAAAATACAAAAATTAGCAAGGCATGATGGCAGGTGCTTGTAGTCCCAGCTCCTCAGGAGGCTGAGAATCACTTGAATTCAGGAGGTGGAGGTTGCAGTGAGCTGAGATCGTGCCACTGCACTCCAGCCTGGATGGCAAAAGCAAAACTCCGTCTCAAAAAAAAAAAAAAAAAAAAAGAATTAAAAAAAGGGAACAGGTCACAGTTTCCCTCACTATCAAATAATTGTTTGCATTTAAGGGGAAGGAGGAAGAAAACAAGCTTGATGCCTATTTTGTTTAATTATATTATTCTCAGGGTAAAGCTGTATCTTGTTCTCTACAATGGTAGGTAGGTAGGTAGATACGAAGTAGGAAGGTAGGTAGATAGGTAGGTAGGTAGATAGACAGACAGACAGACAGACAGACAGACAGACAGACAGACAGACTGATAGATAGATAGAGAAAAATGTATATAAGCACTTTTTTCTGTATTTTTACCAAGTCTGTTGGGCAATCTGTTGATATTTGAACTAGATAATTTTAAAAACAGGAAAATACTACATCACTCACCTAATATTTTGTCATTAACTACAAATAATTATTATTTTAACTGATGCTTTTACATCAAAACATGACTTAAAAGTCCTAAGCAAATTTTTCACTACTGATGATGGTAATGATTAAAAAGTCAGGAAACAACAGGTGCTGGAGAGGATGTGGAGAAGTAGGAACACTTTTACACTGTTGATGGGAGTGTAAACTAGTTCTACCATTGTAGAAGTCAGAGTGGCGATTCCTCAGGGATCTAGAACTAGAAATACCATTTGACCCAGCCATCCCATTACTGGGTATATACCCAAGGGATTATAAATCATGCTGCTATAAAGACACATGCACACGTATGTTTATTGCGGCACTATTTACAATAGCGAAGACTTGGAACCAACCCAAATGTCCATCAGTGATAGACTGGATTAAGAAAACGTGGCACATATACACCATGGAATACTATGCAGCCATAAAAAATGATGAGTTCATGTCCTTTGTAGGGACGTAGATGAAGCTGGAAACCATCATTCTGAGCAAACTATCGCAAGGACAAAAAACCAAACACTGCATGTTCTCACTCATAGGTGGGAATTGAACAATGAGAACACATGGACACAGGAAGGGGAACATCACACACCAGGGCCTGTTGTGGGGTGGGGAGAGGGGGGAGGGATAGCATTAGGAGATACACCTAATGTTAAATGACACGTTAATGGGTGCAGCACACCAACATGGCACACGTGTACATATGTAACAAACCTGCACATTGTGCACATGTACCCTAAAACTTAAAGTATAATAAAAAAAAAAAAGTAACCCAATACAGAGGGGGAGAAAAAAATAAAAAGCTAATCAGGCTAGCTAGGCTCAGTGTTTCTAGGAATGATGTAACTGCAACTATGTGACTTTTATCATATATTTCATCAATAAAGATAATAAATGCTTAAAAAAAATAATTACCATCCTCCTTCCTCTCTGTTAAATGCTTCAAATACATTATATAATTTATACTGGGCTCAGAGTAGCCCTAATATGGCTAATATTGGTACCTCTGTACCTCTGTATTATAGATGGGGCAACTAAATTGGGTTAAGTAAGTGGCTGAAGGTCACACAAGCATGGCCTCCCCAGAACCAGATACTTCCCACCTAGTTTGTCCTAGTCAGCCTTAGCTTCCAACCTTACTATGTTCCTTCCAGTGCAACGTTCTCCATTTTTGTTGTTGTTGTTGTTGTTTTGTTTGTTCATTTGTTTGTTTTTGAGACGGAGTCTTGCTCTTATTGCCCAGGCTGGAGTAAAATGGCACAGTATCGGCTCACTGCAACTTCTGCCTCCCACGTTCAAGCGATTCTCCTGCCTCAGCCTCCAGAGGAGCTGGGATTACAGGCGCCCACCACCACACCTGGCTAGTTTTTGTATTTTTAGTAGAGATGGGATTTCACCATGTTGGCCAGGCTTGTCTCGAACCCCTGATCTCGTGATCTGCCCGCCTCAGCCTCCCAGAGTGCTGGGATTACAGGCGTGAGCCACCGCCTGCACCCCTCCACCAACACTCTTCTTTTTATAGTCCCTGTGCAGAAACTCAAACCATTTGTCCCCTGTCCCAGTGCCTCTTCAGTCTAG
Organism: Gorilla gorilla gorilla; assembly: GCF_029281585.2. Classification (NCBI taxonomy): domain Eukaryota; kingdom Metazoa; phylum Chordata; class Mammalia; order Primates; family Hominidae; genus Gorilla; species Gorilla gorilla. Next base: position 12,378,044 of record NC_086017.1, read on the forward strand.
TCCTTCAATAGCTTCCTCCTCAGTTACTGATTTGCTACATGACTATGGAGACAACCAGATTAAACTGTGTAGATGTCATTTCCCATTGCTTTATTTCTGTAACTGCAACCAAAGTGTAGTGATTTCTGCTTTCCCTCAAGAAGACAACTGTCCTCCAACACCCAACATTTTATCTCTGAATTGTTACCTTATTTACTCTGCAGCCCCTACAGTAGCAGTCATTATGTCTCCTCCTGACCTACTCTGGTATGTTCTTTCTCCCTTCCTCCTTCCCTCCTTTGATTTTTCAGTCTAATTATATCTTAGCTTAGAATATAAACTTATAGCTAATGAAATTTTCTTCAAACATGCCTTCAAACCCCAGCTGTTCATTTCCTTTTGAGTTAAAATGAGTAAAGTTTTGCTTATGTTTGTTTAAAATTCACTAGGCTAATATATCCATATATTGAATGTATTCCATATACATTATCTTCTGTACTTCTTTAAAGGCAAATGTGAAATTCTCTAACAAAGTCTTTCCTATAAAAAAATATGACACACCACTCTCAGGGGAATTATGATAATTCAAAGAACAAACCAAACCAAATTAAACTCACATCTTTTCTGAGCAAAAGAGTAAATAATAAAAATGCAGAAGTATTGTTTGTTAGGGTCAACAGCTTTTGCTAGAACCTGATGTGATATTCTGTATAGAATTTTGTTGGGAAGCTATGAAGTACTGATAAGACAGGCAAATATTATTTGCACACAAATGATCCTTGCAAAATAAAAATTTTGAAGTGGAGATAAATTCTTCCTTATCCTCTTTAGTTGTTCAGCAGGGTTCTTGGATACCGTCTTTGGGAATGCTCTTCTCTCCAATGTTGTGATATTTACACGAAAACTTTGGTTTTAATGTAATATTTATCTAACTAGATATAACCAGACTTGAAGGTGATTCTCTAGATTTCTTGTACCTCCCTTATGATTTCAGCTATGCGCTCGATTCAGTTGAATTTAAGAAGATTATCAATTGCATTTCATAATTGTTTATGGATTTCATATTATTTAAACTTGCTCTCCAGTTCAGTAAATAAATTTTAGAGGAAATCAATATTATGAATTTTTTTCAGTTATTAGAAATTGCTTTTGAGTTTTAGTCTTTTTCTTTCTTTCTTTTTTTCTTGGTGTAATTGTAATAGAAACCCAAGGAGTCTAGAACCATACTTGCTACCTTCTGGTTTTGTGACTTTGATCAAATCACTCTGCCTCTCAGGATTTCAGACTCTGCACAAGTAAATAATGAGATGGAGCACAAGTGAGCTTTCTAGGTCAGCGTTTCCCAAAATTTTATCATCTATTTTTGTCCAATCTCTACACTCCCTGTATTATTATTCTCTTTAATTTTTTATTAATTATGGGTTTTTTTTACTTGAAGGAACTTTATCACAGCAGTATCACTTGTTATAAGTAAAAAGTAGCCGTAAAAATAAAGACAACAGAAACAAATGTATTAAAGCCTGGCATGTCCTCAGAAGACCCTGCTCCTGAGCCTTGATAGTTCACCACAAATGTAAGACTGTCAGGTGTCAGAGAGATTTTAAAGACATGCTGGCACCAAGTGAGACTTTATTTTTAGTTTAATCAGAAGAACTCAAAGAGAATTAAGTGAAAGAGAAGTGACTTATTCTTAAGTGAGTTAGGTTTTGTTTGTTTGTTTTTTGAGACAGAGCCTCGCACTATTGTCTGGGCTGGAGTGCAGTGGTGTGATCTCGGCTCACTGCAACCTCTGCCTCCCAGGTTCAAGCTATTCTCCTGCCTCAGCCTCCAAGTAGCTGGGATTATAGGCTCTCACCACCATGCCCAACTAATTTTTTGTACTTTCAGTAGAGACAGGGTTTTACTATGTTGGCCAGTCTGGTCTTGAATGCTTGACCTCGTGATCCACTCGCCTCGGCCTCACAAAGTGCTAGGATTACAGGTGTGAGCCACCACGCCTGGCCATGAGTTAGTATTTTTAAATGCCTGATCTCTGTACAATCCAAAAATTATCTCCCATTCCAGTGTTGTGCATCTTGCATTTTTGGAAATGCCAATGTAAAGAGGAAGCATCTTCCATCTCTTAAAAAAAAAAAAAAAAAAAGTGGATGCTGTAATGCCCCAATGTAATAATATATTCTGGCAACAGTGATCCAGATGAATCATATTTTTGTGTGTGATCAGTTTTTCTTTCTACATTTTTCATATATGTAAATATTTGTTGTGTATTTTAACTCATGTACTAGGTAAAAGTTGATGTAAATCAATTTAGGGGTAAGATGTAATAATACTGTTGCCTTTATGGTTTAATTTAATGATGTTGAAAAGCTTTCTAAGTAGTAAAACTATAGCTCATTTTATTCCTTACCTCTCCCCATCCATAATAGCATGCAATGAGTGACATAAAGGGGCCAGATTAACCCCTGAACTGCAGCCCTAGACCAGCGATGGCCTGGCATAGAAAGTTATTGTGGCTGGAGATCCTTTAATCACCATAGTATTTTGACAGAGTGCTGAGTAGTTGCGGCATTAGTAGTAGGGGATTTGACACAGAAACCATTCTTAAAGTCTTGGGGAGCCCAGTTGGCTCTTAAAAACACAACTTGGAATTCCTTTAGTTTCAGTGCCTTATTTTTACCTTTCTTTGAAGTGCCTTTTTGTTCACTGATCTGTTAAAAGTGCAATCTTGTTTCTGTTTTTAGCCATCCATTGCTATTACCATAATAAGCCCAGTGTTTCAAACATGTGTGTCTTAGAGTATAATTCTTCCTTACTCAACACTACTCAAGCCATTCCTTCCCTCCCACAAAGATGATATCTGAATTGTGCAGGCATTGGAAGAATGCAAGTGTCATTCTCAACTTTTTTTTCACCTCCATAAAATAAAAAACAAACATTTATGACCTCATGCAAACTTTTTGGGTCAGGAATTCGGGAGCAGCTTAGCTGGATGGTTCTGATTCAGGAAATTATACTCCAGTATCAGCTGGGGCTGCAGTTGCTGAAGGTTTGACTGCGGCTAGAGCACCCCCTTTCCAGTTGGCTCAGTCACATACGTGACTGGCAGGCTCATGCCAGGTGTTGACGGTAGGCCTCTCTTCTGTACCACATGGAGCTCCCTATGGCTGTTTGAGTGTCCTCGTGACATGGCCTGTGGCTTCCCTCAGCAGATGATCCAGAGAGAAAGCAAGAGGAAGCCAAGTGGCTTGTTGCAGAAGTCACAGTCGTCAGTTCCATAATATTCAATTTATTATAAGCGAGTCATTATTTTCTGCCCCACACTCAAAGGAAGGGAAATAAGTTCTATATTTTAGAAGGGGGAGTGTCAAAGAGTTTTTGGACATAATTTCAAACCACCACAATGTGTTCCTCTCCTTTGCTTTCATACTGGGACGAACTGTCGTCAGTTCTTACCTACACAACATAATACGATTCTGGTTGGTCTTCCCTCATCTTCACTGCTCTTCCACTCTTGTGCATTTCTAATCCATTCTCCATGGAGAATCCCAAGTGATCATTTGAAAACACAAATCTATCATATCACCTTTCTTCTTTTTTTGTTGTTTTGTTTTGAGACAGGGTCTCGCTCTGTCACCCAGGCTGGAGGGCAGTGGCACGATCTTGGCTCACTGTAACCTACGCCTCCCGGGTTCAAGCAATTCTCATGCCTCAGCCTCCCCAGTAGCTGGGATTACAGACACGTGCCATCACGTCCAGCTAATTTTTGTATTTTGTGTAGAGACGGGGTTTCACCATGTTGGCCAGGCTGGTCTCAAACTCCTAACCTCAGGTGATCTGCCTGCCTCACACTTTTCTGCTTGGGTGGCTTACTGTTACACATAGGATAAAATTTAGAGATCTTTTCAAGGCATATAATGTCTTACATGAGTTGGTTCCTGCTGCCTTCTCTAACCTCATCTCATACAACTCCCTCTGAGCTCACTAGAAATTCTAATCTTCTTTTCCATTACTAAATCATGTCAACCGCTTCCTAACTCAGGGCCTCCATACCTGCGATTTACTCTCTCTTTTGAATGGTCTTTCCCCTTCCTGCTTGCCTGTCTATGCCTAGCTTTATACTGTAGATTTTTGCTTAAATACCTCTCCAGCAGAAAAACTTTTCCTGATAAAACTTAGATAGCACTGTATCATTTGTTTTCTCTTTTCTTAAAAAAAAAAAAAAAAGCTGTATTGAAGTATAATTGACATGCAATAAACTGTAAAAATTAAGGTATACACTTTGATACATTTTGTCATAGGTGTATAACTGTGAAATCATAATCAATATTCGAAATAATGCATCACTCCAGGAGGTCCCTTTATGGAGGATCCTTGTTATTTTCCAAGTTGGAAACAGTGCCTAGACCATCACAATATTTCTTATAATTTATAAGTGCTAATTACTTTCATCTCAGTTTGTAGTAACTCACTTGTGCATCTCACCATCTAGACTGATCTCCATGATCACATTGTCCAGATGTTCCATAAATTTTTGAATATATGAATAATTGTTTGTATTATAAGCTGATAAAGTCCCTTAAAGAAATACAAGTCAAGTGCTTAGATACTTTTGATGTAGTCTGCCCTTTGAAGAACTAGTAGATCTGTGATTTTTTAAAATTGTAGCCTTCTGAAACTAAGCGAAAAAAAATATGAGGTGAATTTTTGAAAGGCCTAAACGAAGAAAAATGAGATCCCAACTTGACTCTCATGTAAGGGAGGTAAAGAAAAGTAAGTGTTGAATGCCAAGTGTAGTAGTCTGCTCTTTATTTGAGTCGAGACTAAGGAGCAATCATTGAAAGGTTTTTATTTTTTTATTTATTTTTTTATTTTTTGAGACAGGGTCTCGTTCTGTGAGACCAGGCTGGAGTACAGTAGTGCAATCATAGCTCACTGAAACCTCAAACTCCTGGGCTCAAGGCATCCCCATCCCTCAGCCTCCCTAGTATGCTGGGACTACAGGTGCATGCCAACACATCTGGCTAGTTTTTTAAAATTTTTTATACAGATGAAGTTTCACTTTGTTTCCCAGGCTCATCTCAAAATCCTGGCCTCCAGCAGTCCTCCCTCCCCAGCCTCGGAAAGTGTTGGACTTAGAGGCCTGAGCCACTGCGCCCGGCCTTCATTAAATGTTTTCAGCTTGGCGCTGACTTTTTATGGTCTTGGCTTTGCCTCAGGACAATTAATATGGCACTGATACATAAGAAAACATATGAATATCTTAGAGACCTGTGCTTTACCTATCTGCATGATTTATATCATTGCAAATAAGGAAGAAAAGTTAGGAAAAGACAAATATAATTCAAAGTGTTTAAGTTTTCTAAAACTAGAGGGTTGGTGATATGGTTTGGTTCTGTGTCCCCACCCAAATCTCATCTTGTAGCTCGCATAATTCCCACATGTTGTGGGACGTACCGGGTAAGAGATGATTGAATCATGGGGATGGGTCTTCCCCATTGCTGTTCTCATGATAGTAAATCGGTCTCATGAGATCTGATGGTTTTAAAAATGGGAGTTTCTCTGCACAAACTCTCTCTTTTTGCCTGCCGACATCCATGTAAGACAGGACTTTGTGCCTCCTTTCCTTCCGCCATGATTGTGAGGCCTCCCCAGACACGTAGAACTGTAAGTCCATTAAACCTCACTCTTTTGTAAATTGCCCCATCTTGGGCATGTCTTCATCAGCAGTGTGAAAACTGACAAATACAGTTAGTTTAACCACTCTCTGGAGTGTTCTATTCATGGGTTGGTAACAAATAAATCATTTATAATTTAAAGTTTTCACAGCCTTAGAAATGCTCACATAGATGTTAGGAAATACTTTTGGTATACAACAAAACAAAACCTTTGTGCACATTTATTTTTGTATTTTATTGTACTGAGGGTTTCTAATCAGGTGAAGAGAAAAGCAGTGTCAGAATGGGAAGTCTGAATTTGAATTGGATATGTTTAAGCAAATTGTCTCTTTACCAGCCCTACCTAATTTGAGAATACATAATACCCATTCAGCTTTCCCTGAACTCACATGTTGGATTTTCCCAACTAATTTTAATACACACAGATAAAAAGACCATATATTTGGTCTATACATTTTCTGAATATATGGAAACATCTATTTATGTAACAAGCATAATATTATAGCTGAAATTGAAATCATTTTTGTATTTTGGTGGTTGTTGACTGGCTAATAGCTAATAAGTCAATGTCAGGATAGCGAAATCCCACATGTATTCAAATATTTAACTCCAATAAATAACATTTGTTCATTCAGTACCTACTAAATGAATCTACCTCTGTTAATCTTCACAATTATCGGATAGGTAGATACATTGAGATTATCCCTGCTTAGTAGATGAGAAAACTGGTGGTTAGGTATAATTTTCCCATGGTAATGCCACTTACCAGTAGCAGAGTTGCAATTGAAACTTGGATTTGTGGCCTCTGAAATGATCAGGTAATAGTTATTGATTTTTAAGTTCATGTAATGACAAATATTTGTTTGATCTTGGAATCAGGACTGAGTATTTTTGATAGAAAGGAATAAGTCATATTTTGGATGGGCAGATGAAGATCTTATAAGAATGTTACTGCCACAGCTTATACCTAAACATGTTGAAAATATTTTAGGGAAGAGAATGTATATGTTGATGGATTTGTATTAGCTGCTTTTGGATTCAATGATTAAAGCCAGTTTTGCCTTATAGCTAAAAGTATCTGATAAAAAACGAATCACTTGTCATAAAGAAGTGGAGGCTATGTTATCATTACCGTCACCATCTGAAGTCATCAAATATATTGCATTTCCTGTGATGTCCCAGTTAGTTCCAAGCAGTTATATTTATATAAAATCATATATTTCAGTAAATATTGCAGCCTTGTAAGAATAACATTATTTTAACATAAATAGGTGTTTTCAGACAGTCTCATTATTTGTGTATTCCAAGTATATAGTACCTTGAAGACCTTGACTTATTTGAGAACACCGTGAAAATTTGCCTGCCTGAAAATCTATTGGCATATATTCAAGGTACATTTTACAAGCAGGAGATTATTTTGGGAGCATAATTCATCACTTTGCTTACATAGTTGTTGGCTCTTTGTCTGGCATTTGATTGGAGAGCTACATTTTCTTGGAGTAATGTTGAACACAGTTTTGGAGAAACTGGTCTTTTTTGACAATTTGAAATGTTACTGATTAAGATCCCTTGAGGCCAATTCTATACACAAAGTACATATTTATCCATTGATTCCATGAAAACATAAAAATTCTTTCCATTTAGTAAATAGATAATTTGGTACAGGATTATTTGCCCTGGAGCAACTGGTTAACCAGGATATAATAAAATGGATCTTTTTTTTTTTTTTTTGAGACAGAGTGTTGCTCTGTCAGCCAGGCTGTAGTGCAGTGGCACGATCTCAGCTCACTGCAACCTCCCTCTCCCAGGCTCAAGCAATTCTCCTGCCTCAGCCTCCCGAGTAGCTGGGTTTACAGGCATGTGCCACCACACCCAGCTAATTTTTGTGTTTTTTTTGGTAGAGACCAGGTTTCACCATGTTGGCCAGGCTGGTCTTGAACTCCTGACCTCAGGTAATCGGCCAGCCTCGGCCTCCCAAAGTGCTGGGATTACAGGCATGAGCCACCGCGCCTGGCCAACAAAATGGATCTTGAAGAGTTCCTTCACATTAGATCAGAAGAAATGTGTATGTGTGTTCGTGTGTGTGTGTCTGTACCTCCTGTAATTGTCATGTGTATATGTTTGCATTTAGAGTAGTTTTTTTTATTCATTTTCAAAAATAAATAATCAATTTTGCATTATTTCTTGCCTCTGATACCAATCTATTAGTGGAAAGAAGTGAGATTCAACCATAATTGGAAAAGTCATCACCTTTTAAAAGAAGTAACATTGATCACATTAGTCACAATTCCATCTCACATTGGGTATGTGACCAGCCTTGAACCAGGTGAAATATAGAAATACAGAGCTTCAGATGTGATCCAAGCTATACATTAGTGGGAACAGTACATCCCTTGATAGTGACACTATTCTATTTGAATGTCTTAAGGTTCCATTAACATGCTTTTATTAGCTCCTTCAAAATGTTGGCTAATATTACACAATTGACTGAGTATTTCTGATGCATCCTTTCTGTTAATACCAAATGCCAATAAATTTCGTGGTAAAATAATTTGATATTGGCATTTTAAAGATATTATCCTTAGTTTTCATGCCAGTTAGATCCCATCTGAGTCTGCATGTATTGATAGACTTCAGGAAAAATTGCACAATGTCACATATCATTCATGGCCTAGAGAAAAGGCTTTATTGGGAAATTTACATATGTCAAGATTTAACAATGAGAAGAGAAGCCAGGGGTCCTATAATCTTCCACATCCCACCTAAAGGTGTGGCAGAACCTGGCTGCCTTGATCCTGCAGTGTGGCTCTGTGTTCCTGGCAAGGGTCCGTTCTCTCCAGTAGCCTACGTTGTCAATGAAGGATAAGTGGACCCCTTGGCTAAAGGCCCCCAGAGACCCTCAGGCGCTGTGGGATACTAAAGTATCCCTTGTGTGGAGGTGGAAGCCCCTGGTTGTATGATAAGCTGAGCTTGGGTATAGCCCCTCCTACTGGGAGAAGGTAGGATATCCCTGGCTGTAGTTGTCATATTGTCCAGAGTTCACAGAGTGAGTATCCAGCGTTATTTTGAGTCAGTCCTGCTCATTTAAACTTACAACAGTAGATCTGCATGATCCCCAAACAGGCAGGTATAAAAATTTTCTCAAAGTTGACCACCTGTTAGACAATCTCATCATTTAGTGGAAACCTCACTGTAATCGCCATGAGGATTATTTATCATCATCTGTCGTATGTGGGTGGCATTGCACTGGTACTGGATAAAACAAATGAGGCTATCATGGTTTTTCTCTTCTAAGAGTTTATTAGATGACATCATTCTCAAAGTCTAAATTTTGTGAATAAAAAATAACACTATAGCATGTGCCTTTACATGAAGGTTTAATTAAAAGCAATGAATGAATACATATGCTTCAACATTAATCTCACTGAATATATTTTTAAGAATCCTACAGTTTGACTGTAGATAGGATGAAATGTTAAAAATAGACCCTAAACCCATCTTGATTTATGTATTTACTTGGAGAGAAACAGGTGAAGGAAGCATATTGAATCATAACCTAATTCCTACAAACATTGATTTGTACACAAATTAATTTATTAAATGAATTATAGTTTATAAATTTATACATTAAGCATATTTATTTAATTTTAACATACTAGTAAAATGGACATCGGTTGTCCTCCAAATTCTTTGTGTTTTCATTTAGATAAAGATGATAATGTTGACAGTAATCTGAAGCTTAATAACAGAAATAGCAATCGTGTTGAATATTTATTCTGGTGGTAGTAAGGAATCAATCCATATATATTTACACATCTATAACCATACACATATGCATACATATATAATAGATAATATATATTTATGCACATTTTGTATTTTTTTTCATTTAATCTGCACACCATCCCTTAGGAGTAACTTATTTTTATGAACGCTTCTCAGATAAATGGAGAATTAGGGAAGTGCAGTCATTTGTCCCTGTGCACTCTACTAGTGGAAGCAGGATTTGAATCTAGGCGATTTGACTCTAAAGGTCCATGCTCTTTATCACTATTCAATACTGCAGATGTAAATTATAAGGCCATTCTATCCATGTAATTTTAATACAATAAATGCTATGTGCTGAGTGTTTTTTAAAGATTAAAATATGAATCTGCAGTAAACTGGCTACTCATCTTATTGTCAACCACATCGTTTTCGGTACCGTGTCCAGGACACAGTTAGATATTAAGTAAAAACATCCCTGGTCATTTTTTTTAAAATTTGAGTGTCTCTGGCTTCTGCACATAGCCCATATAAACTCAGAAACTGGTTATTTGGAGATTTCACTGAATGAAATATCATAAGCTTTGTAGTGGGAAGGTGTTATAAGACCAGGTCACCCAAACTTAGTTTGCAAATGCTGCAGCAGCTACTCTTAGCAGCCACTGTCCTTCCCATAGCATTTCCAAGGCACCTACATTCTTTTGCAGCTACTGCTACCCACCACACCTCTTCCTTAGCAGTGCCATAGCCAAGATTTCAGAGACTGTTATGAAAATCACACTGAGGCCAGTACTTCGTTAGAAATTTAATAAGGACTACAACGTTGGGTTGCAAAGGAAGGGGTAATGCCTCTTCTACTACAATTTGTAGTTTGTCCTCTAGGTTCAGCATTAACAATTTTTATGAAGTATTAGGAGCTTTCAAGGGCCTTTGGCAGGGAGCACCTTATGCCTCAATGAAGGAGCCTTAAGAAAAGTTAATAAAAATGCTAAAGTATTGAGTCTTGACATAAGGCTCCTGAGTCGTAATTTTGATAATCTTCAGCATAGAGCTCTAGCAACATGATGCATCTGGTGTCTGTTACCCAGCTGTTCCCCAGGAAAGGTGCAAAATTGACAATCATCAGCCTGAAGGCATGCATAAAAGACAGCACCTGAGGAGTGGTGCTGTGCGCCTATGGAAGAGCCCAGTCAGAGGAGTACAGACTTCAACGGAACCATCCGCCAGTATAGAGATGCACACACATCAAGGGAGCATAAATGAGAAAACTGGACTTTCTCAAGCCTGAGGTGTTGGATAATAATCTGACAGCGTTCTCACTAGTCCCATAAAACAGCCTATGTTTGTTCCCATCTAATCATATGACTAGAATGTAGGAGAGTACTTCTAAAAGTAAACACATTTGAACAATCTGTATGTAGGAGGAAGAAAGTACTGTATTAAAATTGTCAGTTTTTCTTCTTATTTTTCCTTACCTAGTGAACTTTTTTGCATCTATCAGTTTCTAACCAGGCAGCTGCTGAAATTTTTATTCATGCCTTGGTTTCCTCAAGAATTGATTTTTGTAATTCTCTTTTGCAGCCTTCCCTTACCGGGCTGTTTTGAGGTTGCAGCACACTCTGAATTCAGCAGGTGCTTCAAGCCTGGCAGCATCTTATTGCCTTTCTTCCGACTTCCTTTAGTGACCCCCAGTATCAAACATGATTGCTCCTCCAGTTTTAATTTTTACTTGCTGTGGTACCGAACAACCTTGTTAGTCCTATCACTGAGCCCAGTTGGCAATGTTGGGAGGTCTGAGTAGTTCCACACTCCGTAAATTGCAGTGGTATTAGCAAGTACAATTGCATACTCTTAATCATCGTGCCCTTATTATATGAGAAGTTTCTGGTGTATTTTAAGGGAGAAAATGCTTTAGAGAGTAAAGAGGGAAAAAATCAAAGCAAACTCTCCCTCTCAATATTCTAATCCCCAAGGATTGGAATTTTCAAGAACCAATTTCAATCTGATGCTTCAATATAGAATTGAATTTAGGGTGTATGTGAGTGAGTGTGTATTTTTGCACACATTCACATATATATATTTTTAATATGGTACTTGAACTGCAATAAAGCCAGTACACTTTCCTTGATTTTATGTAGACCACTTTTACATCATAATTCAAAAATATAAGGAAACTTATGTAGTCGTAATAGAAATTCAGTAGAATTAGAAAGTAAAAGCAACAAAATATAAAGGGCTGCCAGCAGCTAAGGCTTCGCAAATCAGTTCAATTAGTTGACGTGTTTATTTGTGCATGTAGAGCCATTGTATTTGTACAAATGTCCCTCCAACATATATACATGAAAGGGGTATTAAAGATCCACTCTCTTGGTTTTGTGGCTGAACAAATTGCCTCAAGCTGTTACTAATGGTAATAACTTTTCCTATTTAAAGGGCATTTTCAAATGGGAGAAGATTGTTATTTTTTACTTTTTTAAAAATAATTTCTGATCTAAGGAAAATAAGCTAACATCTATACAGCAGAATACATTATTGGTAATAACTGACATATGTTGAGTATTATGTGCTCAACATATATAGCTTGGTGTATACCTTATAGATCATTAAAAATAGCAACACTGTAGCTAAGACTGGGAAAATGTATGCTGTTTATTTCAGAGATTAGGGGGTAGTTTATTTCAGAGATTAGCGTGTATCCACATGTAGGGACCATGGAGTGTAGAGTTGGAGGTTCGGCCAAAGCCCTCCTGAGCCACTCCTTGGCAATGTTACTAGTTGTAGGTTCCATTCTATGACAGTTTTAAGATGATGAAACTGAGGCTTATAGAACTTAAGTGATTTCTCAACATCATAGAGCTGGTAAATGGTGAAGAAAGAATTTAAAACTAGTATGTCTGAATCCAGAATCTGAGCTGTTGACTAACATGTAGCATTGCCATCTCCAATCCTTGGGGATTTATTCTTCACAGGTCCTAAATGTGTGGACCTTGTATTCTGATGCCTTTTTCTTCATTCTTTTTGTTTGCTTAAACTAAACCTTCTTTTGAACTATAAAGGTGATGGTGAGTAACAAGTCCCATGTGTGATTTTATTGTACACAGTCAGAAGACAGAAGACACTCAGACAGCCCATCTGCTCAGAGTGTGGCTTACATCAGTTTCTGTATTACGGCTATCTTTTGTAGAATGATTTGTAGCCTTTATCAAACTTCTCTTGGTTAAAAGTTTGTAATGCCAGAGAATCCCTAGCTAACAGTCAGAGAAAGTAATTCCTTAGAGGAAATTACATCAGCATTATTCATTATTGCATTAGAGAGTGTATTTTTGTCAATTCTCTAGCAGAGATCAAGTTCCTGAGGGAATTAGATGGAGAAAGAAGCATTGGGTATGAATTGGATGAGGTTTTATGTTGCCTGAAGCTTGAGTTACTTATTAGCAAGAGTCCAAAATATCTTCTTTATTGAAGTTTGGAGCTATCTGTTCCTCAAGTGACAAAAATGTTCAACCTTCATACGGGGATTCTACCCCAACTGTATTTTGGTTTATGGAATTCTTTTTTTTTTTTTTTTTTGCCAGAACATTCTTTATTTGGTCAATAAAGGGCAGAAGTTTTGGATTCTTAAACATTCAGTATTTTTTTTAAATTTAGTCCAGTGTTTATTCAAATACCATTTTGCCCCAAACTACTCTCTCCTCTCTTTCTGGGACTCTAATTAAATGATTGTTAGACCTTGGAGGGCAGCTTAGATTTTTTTTTTTTATACTTTAAATTCTAGGGTACATGTGCACAACGTGCAGGTTTGTTACATTTGTATACACGCGCCATGTTGTGTGCTGCACCCATTAACTCGTCATTTACATTAGGTATATCTCCTAATACTGTTCCTTCCCCTCCCCCACCCCACAACAGGCCCCAGTGTGTGATGTTCCCCTTCCTGTGTCCAAGTGTTCTCATTGTTCAATTCCCACCTATGAGTGAGAACATGCGGTGTTTTGTTTTCTGTCCTTGTGATAGTTTGCTCAGAATGATGGTTTCCAGCTTCATCCATGTCCCTACAAAGGACATGAACTCATCCTTTTTTATGGCTGCATAGTATTCCATGGTGTATATGTGCCACATTTTCTTAATCCAGTCTATCATTGATGGACATTTGGGTTGGTTCCAAGTCTTTGTTATTGTGAATAGTGCCACAATAAACATACGTGTGCATGTGTCTTTATAGCAGCATGATTTATAAACCTTTGGGTATATACCCAGTAATGCGATGGCTGGGTCAAATGGTATTTCTAATTCTAGATCCTTGAGGTATCTCCACACTGTCTTCCACAATGGTTGAACTAGTTTACAGTCCCACCAACAGTGTAAAAGTGTTCCTATTTCTCCACATCCTCTCTAGCACCTGTTGTTTCCTGACTTTTTAATGATTGGCATTCTAACAGGTGTGAGATGTTATCTCATTGTGGTTTTGATTTGCATATCTCTGATGACCAGTGGTGATGAGCATTTTTTCATGTGTCTGTTGGCTGCATAAATGTCTTCTTTTGAGAAGTGTCTGTTCATATCCATTGCCCACTTTTTGATGGGGTTGTTGTATTTTTTCTTGTAAATTTGTTTAAGTTCTTTGTAGATTCTGGATATTAGCCCTTTGTCAGATGGGTGAATTGTGAAAATTTTCTCCCATTCTGTAGGTTGTCTGTTCACTCTGATGGTAGTTTCTTTTGTTGTGCAGAAGCTCTTTAGTTTAATTAGATCCCATTTGTCAATGTTGGCTTTTGTTGCCATTGCTTTTGGTGTTTTAGTCATAAAGTCCTTGCCCATGCCTATGTTCTGAATGGTATTGCCTAGGTTTTCTTCTAGCATTTTTATGGTTTTAGGCCTAACATTTAAGTCGTTAATCCATCTTGAATTAATTTTTGTATAAAGTGTAAGGAAGGGATACAGTTTCAGCTTTCTACACATGGCTAGCCAGTTTTCCCCGCACCTTTATTAAATAGGGAATCCTTTCCCCATTCCTTGTTTTTGTCAGGTTTGTCAAAGATCAGATGGTTATAGATGTGTGGTATTATTTCTGAGGGCTCTGTTCTATTCCATTGGTCTATATCTCTGTTTTGGTACCAGTACCATGCTGTTTTGGTTACTGTAGCCTTGTAGTATAGTTTGAAGTCAGGTAGCGTGATGCCTCCAGCTTTGTTCTTTTGGCTTAGGATTGCCTTGGCAATGCGGGCTCTATTTTGGTTCCATATGAACTTTAAAGTAGTTTTTTCCAATTCTGTGAAGAAAGTCAGCATCATCCTGATACCAAAGCCTGGCAGAGACACAACAAGAAAAGAGAATTTTAGACCAAAATCCCTGATGAACATTGATGCAAAAATCCTCAATAAAATACTGGCAAACTGAATCCAGCAGCACATCAAAAAGCTTATCCACCAAGATCAAGTTGGCTTCATCCCTGGATGCAAGGCTGATTCAACATACGCAAATCAATAAACGTAATCCATCATATAAACAGAACCAATGACAAAAACCACATGATTATCTCAGTAGATGCAGAAAAGGCCTTCAACAAAATTCAACAGCTCTTCATGCTGAAAACTCTCAATAAACTAGGTATTGATGGAACGTATCTCAAAATAGTAAGAGCTATTTATGACAAACCCACAGCCAATATCATACTCAATGGGCAAAAACTGGAAGCATTCCCTTTGAAAACTGGCAAAAGACAGGGATGCCCTCTCTCACCACTCCTATTCAAGATAGTGTTGAAAGTTCTGGCCAGGGCAATCAGGCAGGAGAAAGAAATAAAGGGTATTCAATTAGGAAAAGATGAAGTCAAATTGTCCCTGTTTGCAGATGACATGATTGTATATTTAGAAAACCCCATCATCTCAGCCCCAAATCTCTTTAAGCTGATAAAGAACTTCAGCAAAGTCTCAGGATACAACATGAATGTGCAAAAATCACAAGCATTCTTATACACCAATAACAGACAAACAGAGAGCCAAATCATGAGTGAACTCCCATTCACAATTGCTTCAAAGAGAATAAAATACCTAGGAATCCAACTTACAAGGGATGTGAAGGACCTCTACAAGGAGAACTACAAAACACTGCTCAACGAAATAAAAGAGGACACAAACAACTGGAAGAACATTCCATGCTCATGGATAGGAAGAATCAATATCATGAAAATGGCCATACTGTCCAAGGTAATTTATAGATTCAATGTCATCCCCATCAAGCTACCAATGGTTTATGGAATTCTTATGTATAGATAGCTTCAGTTCACCCAAGGATTACAAGCATTATGTGGTAATAATACATGAAGAAGCAGAGAAAACTAAAGTACAAGTTATCTTCCTTAGCAAGTACAACCTTTGCCCACTGAATGTGCTTTCTTAAGTCTCAGCTTTGAGAAAAAGCAAGGCTTAAGTAAGTGGGGTTCCAGTGAGCAGATATTAGAGTATTTCCTATTGTATTAAGGCAACTGAATGAACTGTTTGGAAGTTTAACTCTCAGGGTGGCTTAGGTGGCTTAGTAAATACAATTATGAGAAGAAATGTTTTCTTCACTTACTTGACTGTTATTTGTTGTTAAGATATATTTTGAAATTGTTGAGTATTTTCTCATTTTTCTGTGCCTCTCAATTTTCTGCTAAAAAAAGTAATTGTCCGAGAATTTTGGATTTTTCAGTTAGGATGGAACAAAATTGCTGTTACTCTATGTGATTAGGGAATGATGTTTTAGGTGAATTAAATAATAAATGATTTTTCCCATATGCCAAACATGGAAGACTAATGAGATTTGAAATGCAGCGTATTTCTTGATATTGAAAATATACAACATGAAATATTTTCTTTGATTCAGAAGGTACTTTAGGATTTCCTAGTGTGGGAAAATCATTAGAAATTGTCAGTCTCTTGTAACATTATGGAAGTCCTGGTTTATCGATATTTTTCTGTGGTGAGAGAAGCAGGTAATCAAATCTTTACAGAAACAAAATCCTACAGAAAATAATGCTGGCAGTCTGCTGATTAAAGTGTCTGAATAAAATGGATTAGGTAAATAAAAAGAATGAGCATATAAGTAGAAGAAATTGTAGTTTCTAAATATTAAATTCAGAAAGTTTTGATTAATGACTTACGTTTCATGTCATATGGCTTAAAGATTTTTTGCCTTATTCCTTATCCTTGAAAACAAAGTGAAGTGCATATGAGAGCTCCAGTGGAATAAAAACAGCCCATTATGGGCTGGTCTATTACTTCTTCAACAAAGCTCTATCTACTGTCATGGGGCAGCTTAGTATGACAGAAAGAAGACAGATGTGTGTTTCAGCTCTTCTGCTTAATAGCTTTGTGAATCAGCCAGGATATACAACATGGTTTAGTTGTGCTACAGTAGAAACCCTTTCTGAAATTTCTCTGGCACAGTACTGCACGTGTGTATGTTTGACTCACAGCGCATTATCCAAGGTGAATTGGCAGAGGGCCTCTGCCCACGGGTCATTCAGAGACCTGGGCTGATGGAGGCTTTCCGTCAATGCCTGCTTCAAACACCGTGGAGAGTGGAAAGGGAAATGTGGCAAATCATACAGGCTCTTAACATTTCTACTTGGAAGTGAGATGTAATTTCTGTCACATTTCATCTGCCAGAGTAAGACACATAGTCAAAGAAAAAGAAAGTAGGATTCTACCATATATCCAGAGAGATATCACTAATGACAAGCACACCATGTGTTTTTGTATAAATCTCTTAGTGTGTCTGAGCTTCATTATTCTAATCTGTTATTTTTTTAAAAAAGTGGAGGATTTCCCTGACTTGATGCCTCTTCCTGTGACCCTCCTCTGAGCTTTTGTGTATCCTAGTCACCAGAGGAAAGATGTTTTTTCATTTATTCAGCAAATAATTTTCAGCTCCTTCTATGTAAGGTACCAGCTAGGCTTTGGAGACGTTGCAGAAAACAAAAATAGGTAAGGCTGATCTCCCAGGTCTTATGTTCAGTTGGATTGACAATCAGCAAAATAGATACATATCTATGTAATATTTCAGTTGGTAAAAAGTGATAAGAGGAAGAATAAAGTAGGGCAGATTTGTTCCAAGGAAAACTTAAGAAAAGGGGGGGAATAATATATGAATATCAGTAGGTGACACTTTCTAGATGATAGAAGAGGAAATGCAGAGCCCTAAGCAGGATTCTGCTAGGCATTTTTTAAACTACTTTATTGAGGTATAATTTACATATAAAAAGCTGTACATATTTAAAAGATACAACTTGATGTGTCTAGAGATAAGAATACACCCATGAAACCATCATCACAATCAATGCCATAAACTTATTCATCACCTCCATAAGTTTTCTCCTGCACCCTTGTTGTTGTTTTTATGTTGTTTTGATTTCCTCTTATAGTAAGAGCCAATAAAGGAAATATAAGATCTACCCTCTTAGTACCTTTTTAAGTAAATAGTATAGTATTGTTCATCATATGCTGTATATCATAGGGGAGATCTCCAGAACTTATTAATATTTTGCATAACTGTTCTGCTAGGCTTTTTAAACATTTATTTAGAGACAGAATCTTACTCTGTCACCCAGGCTAGAATTCAGTAGTGTCATCATAGTTCACGGCAGCCTCGAACTGCTGAGCTCAAGTGATCCTTCCACCTCAGCTCCCAAGTGCTAGGACTCCAGGCATGCACACCATGCCTGTCTAATATTTTATTTTCTTAGGGACAAGTTCTTGCTATGTTGACAAGGCTGGTTTTGAACTCCTGGTCTGAAGTGTTCCCAAGTTGGGATTACAGGCATGAGCCACCATGCCCAGCTCTCTGCTAAACATTTTGAGAAGCAGAGAGACCAGGATATCTGGAGTGCAGTGAGTGAAGACAGTGTTCGGAGGTGGGAGAAGGGATCAGAGAGAAGGCAACATGTCAGATCATGCAGGGAGAGCCCTGTAGGCAAGATAAAGACTTTGGATTTTTTTTCTGGATGAGCTGGGAAGCATTGTAGGGTTTTAGACAAAGGGGTGTCATGGTATGATTTAAATTTTCTCTGGCTTCTCTGTGGAGAATAATCTATAGGGCGGCAGTGATGGAAGCAGGAGCACAGCTGGGCAGCTATTGCAGCAGTCGATGTAAGATAAGGATGGCTTAGACTCAAGTGGTGGAGGTAGAGATTGGGAGACATGCCAGATTCTGGATGCGTTTTGAAGATGGAGCTATCGGATTTGTGAATGGATTGAATGAGAGATGTGAGTTTACCACAGTAATTATTACTATATAGATGCCATTCATTTATACCACAAAACCAACTGATGTCCTGTCAGGTGCTAGTGCTGTTCCACAGTTAGGGTTACAGCAGTTGGGTTTTCATGATGTTGAATTCTAGTTAAAGAAGACAAATGATAAATAATTCGAATAATAATTTTAATATGATAATAATCAGTAGTTAGTGCTAGAAAGAAAATTTAATCAAGGGGATGTGAATGATGTAAGTGGCTACGTTGGACAGGCAAGGCCTTGGGGAGCTAAGGCCTGAGCCAAGAGGACTGAGATGTGAAGTGATGGGGGAAGCAGGGGAATTTGGTGGGGCAGCACTCGAGGCAGACACACATGTAGTGCAAGGATCCTAAGGCTTGGGTAATAGGGGAAGATATGTCATTGCAGTTTAAACATCGAATGGGGGCACAAAGTGGTTCTGTATTGATAGGGGGGTCAGTATGGACCAGATCACACTGGGCTTGGCAGGACAGGGAAGAATTTCAGACTATTGTGATTCCTTGGCAATAAGAAGTTATTGTAAGGTTTCCAACGGAGAACAATAAAACCTAATTTGTCTTTGACACAGCGGGGAGAACAACATACACTGGGGCCTGTGGTAGGGCAGGGGTCGAGGGGGAGGGAGAGCATCAGGAAAAATAGCTAACGCATGTTCAGCTTAATACTTAGGTGATAGGTTGATAGGTGCAGCAAACCATTATGGCACACGTTTCCCTATGTAGCAAACCTGCACATCCTGCACATGTATCCCGGAACTTAAAATAAAATAAAATAACTCACAGTGACTGAAGGGCGGATAATGGGTTTTAAGAGGACTTTGACAATGAAACCATTTAGGAAGCTATTGTGTTATGACTAATTCCACATGCTTTTCTTATCTGAACACAATAAGTTGACAGTAGTTTTGTTTTTAAAGTGAAATAAATATTTGCCCCTCCATGCTCCTACCCCTGCTTGTTCGTCAGCATTCTTAGGGAATGAAATGATCCACAGAAGACTTCCCAAATAGCTGTGGTTTCCCTCTTTAAGGTCTGTATCTTTAAAAGCACATGGCCCATGTCAGTGAAAGTTTTTCTGAATATTTAATACATACTTACCATTTAAATGGAAGACAGTAAGTAAAACCTAAACTTTTCCTTTGCCTCATGGCAGTATTGGTGTTGGTTAAAAATGATAACTTCAGAGACTTCAGATCTCCAGACCCATGAGCTTTACAGATGCTAGCTCTATTCTTTTTCCCTTGGCTCCTGACTGTGATGTCCTTGTGCTTCGCTTCCACAGTCTCCTATCCCCAGGTTTTTAGGACACATTTAATCTTCTTTCTTAATACATTGCTACTTGAGTATTTGATGGACTTGGTGACTGTTACATTCTTCCAAGGCCACCTTTTTTTGGCATCTGGTTCAAACTATGTCTGTTTTTGCTAGAAACTGTCACGTGAATAAAGGAAAGAGTAGAAATTATTATAGTCATATTGCAGAGCAATTTGAACATTCCACTGAAGTTGAATATATGCTACCTACAATCTAGCCATGATAATTCTAGATATATGCCCTAGAAAAGCAGGTGCATATACACAAGAAGACACATTACTGGGATGTTCACCAAGGCATCATTTGTAATAGCAAAATGGTAGAAGCAACCTAACTGTCCATACAAAAAGGGAATGAATAAATAATCTGTTTATTCATATAATGGAATATTGCATAATAAAGTAACTGAATTAAAGCTATATGTATCAATAAGAATAACTGCAAAAATGTGAAGTGAAAATAAAAAATTTCAAAAGGATATAAAAATGTAATGTAATGCTCTTTATATATATTTTAGAAATACCAAAATAATACGTGTGTATATACATATGCATCCACACACACACACACACACACATAACTAATGGCTAATACAGTATAAAAACATGGTAATGATACATAAACCTTTCAGAAGACATCAGTGAATAAAAGCAGGTAGAAGAGAGAAAGGAGGACCTAGTTGAATCTGCCCTTTTTAAATGCTATGTTAAAAAATAGATACATATGTTTTTAACCAATCTGTACAATGTTCTTACCTATTATGTCTGGCTTTTGATTATGTAGGGTATCAATTTATGATTTTTTCCATATGATAGAAATATTTAATAATTTAAAATATCATATAATAAAAACATGTCTTTTATAGTTCTTCCTACAAGCTGTATTTGATCACTTCTGTGGTTTTATGGGTGGCTCATAACATCTAGTCACATCATAAAATTCTTTTTTCCTTGTGATTGGCTGAATCATCTTTAGGCGTGATGCTTAATTTTGACGTTTAGGTTAACTCTTCAATAAAATCACAGAAATTTATTGTAAGATCTAACCAAGGGACTGAAATAAATTGAATGTAGTGAAATTTGAGGCATTGTTTCAGCCACCTTAAAGACCACATGATCTACTGATACAGTTGTTAAATCAACTCAGATAAACATGTGTGCTCCAAGTTGGAGAAATCTGAGGCAGAGAAAAAGAATTGTCCCAGGTGCCCAAGTCCACTTATATGAACAACTTGAATTGAGCACTGTTAATATTAGGCTCTTTTGCCAGGAGTGGTGGCATGCATCTGCAGCCCCAGCTACTCAGGAGGCTGAGGTGGGGGGATCACTAGAGCCCAGGAATTTGAAGCTGCAGTGAACTATGATTATTCCACTGCACTACAGCCTGGGCAACATAGTGAGACGCTGTCTGTTTAAAAAAAAAAAAGAAAGAAAGAAAGAAAAGAAACCCTAGGCTCTTCTTCCCCTCTCCCCAGACAAAGTCTGCTGCAGTGATCTCGGCTTACTGCAACCTCTGCCTCATGGGTTCTCATGGGTTCAAGCAATTTTCCTGCCTCAGCTTCCTGAGTAGCTGGTATTACAGGCACGTGCCACCATGCCTGGCTAATTTTTTCTCTTTTTAGTAGACATGGGGTTTCACCGTGTTGGCCAGGCTGATCTCGAACTCCTGACCTCGTGATCCACCAGCCTCGGCGTGGCCTCCCAGAGTCCTGGAATTACAGGCATGAGCAACTGCACCTCGCCCCTTGGCTCTTTTTAAAAAATGCATTTGTTTGGGAGTAATGAATGGAAAAGGAAGTTGTGGCATGAACTATCTGATTCTTCTATTCTTCCACTACTGGGAGATTTCATGGGCCAAATATTCTCTCTAGACAGGGGCATGCCTGATGATGCTTACAGTCTATAAAGAGTCTGGTCTTGTTCTCCTTTCATCTTCTCTGGAGAAAGGATAATCAACAACAGAAATTTTTTAAAAACCCTCATACTTTAGACAAGTCACATTCAGCCACTCTGTGGAGACACTGATTTTTCTACGAGGCTTTCTTAGAGAATAAATATTAACACATGTGCTTCATGGGCTGTAGATATTGCTGTGGTTTCAATGTGTCCCCTACAGAATTTGTGTTGAAATGTAATCTGCATTGTGGAGATATTAAGTGGTGTGGCCTTTTGGAAAGTTATTATGTCATGAAGGATGTGCCCTCGTGAATGGATTAGCACCTTAGAAAGGGGCTGGAGGAAACTAGCTTAGGACCCTTTGCCCTTCTGCCTTCACCATGTGAGGACACGGTATTCAAGGTGCCACCTTGGAAGCAGTGAGTGGGCCCTCACCAGACCCCAGATTTGCCGGCACCTTTATCCTGGACTTCCCAGCCTCCATAACTGTGAGAAATAAATTCATGTTGTTCATAAATTACCCAGCTTCAGGTATTTTGTTATAGCAGCAGGAATGGACTAAGAGAGATTTAATATGGAATCCCAAACAATGAAATAACTATTTGCACTTCTAAAATATAGGTAGTTCTCAAAAGCATTATGTTCAGTAGGATAGCTCTCTAACTTATCTCTAAAGTTAATTAAACATTATGGCTTAAAAATGAGTTTTAGTTTCCTCTCTTTGAACTTCTATAAAGAAAATATACCTTTGAGACTTGAAAAATTCAGTGCTATGAAACGTCTTTCTAGGGTAGCTTGGGTAGCACCAAAGTCACCTATAATTAAAATTACATATTTTCCATTTAAAAAATTCCATTTTATGATTTTCAAATAAATTTTTTACTATCAATAAAGAGGTATTTTTTGATTTGTACAACTTTATATGTAGTACTTGGTTTCATTAAACAAATGTCATTGATTTCATTTGCATAAAACTTTATTTTCTTCACCTTAATTTTGAATACAATTACCAAATAAAAGTAGCTTTTATCTTTGTCCCTTTGAGGTTAGAGATGATATCTTATTGATTTCTCTGTCTCTCCCGAGCACAGTGCCCGCACCTGGTAGGTAATTAACTGTCTGTTGACTGGTTAAATTATCTGTATTACAAGTAAATACAAAATGCCAGGTTTTACAAAACACTCATTCCGTATTGTCTATCACTCCCACTCTATTTTATTTTTCACCATAGTATAAGTTAAGATATTATTAAAATATTATTAAGATCATCTGGGGAAGTTTGCTCACTTCCATTCTTGAAATTATTGTAATCTCCTCTTAAGAAAAAACTCAAAATGTTTAAGAGCATCTCTCATAGCTTGGTTCTTGTTTGTATAATGGGATAATTTTATTTCTTCAGTTGCCATCCTGCAAACACTTTTTCTAAGTCTTTAGAAACCTCTGTTTTTAAATTGCTTTTGCTTCATATGATAAACTTTAAGCCCGTGGCCTTCTAAAATGATTCAGTCAGTCAGTTCTGACATCTCTTCATCTCTTCTTGGTAGCACCCTCACCATTTCTGCAACGATTTCCACTGAGTCACGTTTCAGCCTGTGTAGAAACTCACGATGATGTGTTGTTTTATAATACTTTACAGTTTGTGCATTTTGCCATTATGGGGGTGGGTTAATGTGTTATAAATGTACAAATTCTGGTTATCACAGTAAATTCTAGGTAGAGAACAGACCATGGAAATGTTTTTTTAATTTGTATTAGTTTGAGAAAATTAATAGGTATCTCATATGACTTATAACAGAAAATTTAAAAACTATAAACATGCAGCCAAGCAAGAGGGCAGTCATTATGAGTATTTTCAGAGTGTATTGTCTGAGAATACGGTGGCGTTTTCCATTGCCAAAAAGAAATGCACAGTTTTCCACTAGTAACTTGGGAGAAATACTTTTTCAGGTATACAATGCAGGGAGTTACTTGACCTAAAATGGGTACTTAAATTTCATTGATTGTTTAAAGATAAGTAAATAATTTTCCCTTTTTTGCCAGGGTTGTTTTCATGTAATAATACGATACATCTTATAACAATACTTCCATTATAACATGCTTTATATGTATTATCTCACTTGATTCAGGTGATGACTATTTTCAATAGATATTGTTGCTGTCTCCATTTTACAGATGTTATAGGCAAAGTTAAAGGTGTGTAGGCAAGTTACATTGATTCAAAGTGATGGACTTCAAACTCTTTGCCTCTATTTTGTTGGAACATTCATTAAATCATATAGCACCTGCTACAAGTGGAGACTTTCAACTCATAAAGACCAGAACATTTAGGGGACAAAAGTACTCACAGCACCTGGAACCAAAAAAAAAAAAAAAGAAAGAAACAAAAACAAAACACCTGTTAAAAATTTCTTCATCACAGACAAGACTCTTTCAAGGGTACTGATAGCCATGGGACAGAGGGAAGGACAGGTAAAGTTGATGGGCCAAGGAGAGTAACATCACCTTCCTCAGCCTAAGCTGCAGGATTATAGGAAAAGCTAAGTAGCCTCTGGGTGATAGTACCTGCTTGGGAGAGCTGTTGCGTGAATTCACTTTGTAAGGTCCAAAAATAAATGTGACTTAGATACGTTCACACCATTCCTCTCTTTCCCTTTTTTCCTGGGTTACCTGGTGTCCACCTGGCTTTGACTATTGCCAGTACCCAATGCATGGATGGAATACAGTGAGAAGGAACCTGCAAGAGTCAATAGAGGCAGAGGCAGAGAGCAAGGATGAGAACAACAAATTTTAAAGAAGCTGTCTTGAACATTTGGGGAATAGAGGTTGGTGAGGAGACTAGCTAAGATGTTTTGTCTCTCTGTTGTATAACGGATTGCCCTGTGGCATCTCTTATACAGGTGGCTATAAATTTTTAATCACTTTTTTAAAATGTTGGGTGAGTATTTCTTTTGATTGCAATAAACTTATGGTGAGACACACTACTAGGTGGCCCAGTTTTATTCAAGATATGTAGGAGATGGAGCTTTATAAAGCTGCATTCATGAAGATTCTTACAAAATATTCTCAGATGGTAACATTTTAATGGCTAAAAATAACACATGCTTTCAAAGAAAAATCTATTATTCAACTTAATATAACCAGTTTTATATATACATATAATACACACACACACACACACACACACACACAACAGAGAGACACAGATACTTTTTGACTTACAATAGGGTTACATCCCAATAAACCCATCATAAGTTAAAAATATAGTAAGTCAAAAATTACATTTAATACAGCTAACCGAACCAAATGTCGTAGCTTAGCCCAGCCTAACTTAAACATAATGAGATCACTTACGTGAGCCTACATTGGTCAAAATCATCTAACATAAAGCCTATTTTATAAGGAAGTGCTGAATACCTCATGTAGTTTATTGAATACTGTACAGAAACTTAAAAACAGAATGGTTGTATGGGTGTTTGAAGTACAGTTTTTACTGAATGTGTATTGTTTTTGGGGACCGTGTGTATATGTGTGTGTGCATGTGAATTGGAACACACACAGTTGCTTTTGCAGCAGTTTTGAAGTCAAAATACAACATATGCTAATATTGGTTTCACAAGGTAAAGGCCATTATTATCCCTATGAGAATTCAGTGAGGAAGATACTGCTTTTAGCTGGGTAGAATGATGTAGATAAAATATATTTTGATTATTTGAATTAGGAGTTTCATGTGATGAGCTACATTGCTACATATCTTATTTCTTACTGTTTAAAGAAACAAACAAGCTTTTCATGTCTTTATTACAGAATAAAATAGAGTAATATGCCAACATATAGGCATTTAATTTTGTCAAATCCAACTATGCAAACTTAAAATGAAAGGAAATAGGAGGATATAACAACTTAAATGGCATCAGCAATTTCTCACACTATTTTACCCCAAGAGTGTTAGCCTTAGTGACCTTGAGATAGAAGAAGTGAATCACTTCGTAGATCTCTTTTTATTCTATGCATGACTAGAGGAAGCATCTTAGGGTGCTGCATGTGAGCATTACGTTTAAGAACACAATGTTGTAGAAGTATTTCTTGTATATTGTGCCAGGGGCTTTGTCTGCTTATCAGTGGTGCAATACATCATCGGTGAACTAAGACTTTCATTTTATCATTAATTTGTTATCCTGAGAGTGGCAACTTAGTTTTACTTAAGATAGCTTCTGTAGTTCTAAGCACTCATGGAGACTCCCTGTTCAGAAGAAAAAGTTCTATTTATTTCCATGTCTTTTATTAATGATGACACCTTTTCCTAAAGTCTCCCCCAAACTGTTTCTTCTCGCTTCTCATTAGCAAAAATGACATCACATACCCAAACCAATTCCTGGCAAGGAAAAGGATATCATGATCATTTACTTAGATCAACCATGATTCAACCATAGACTTGTGGATGGGCCCATCTTCTATGATGCACATGGCCAGTCAAAGGAAAATTTTGGATTCCAGTAGAAAAAAAAGAAAAGAGATTAAATGTTGATTAGGTAGGTGCTGCAACATATTTGTTCATTAATGTACTGTAAAGCACTATCTGTATTTCACATTTATACATTCATATTACTTTATAAGATGGTATACATAAGATCATGTATATTGTACTTTTTGGGCAATATAAGGACTTTTTGTAGGGCTAATCTTGACTCCAATTTTTGCTATATGATCAGAGTTACACTATAATTCATGAAAAAGACAAGACTCAACTCTAATATCAATATTAGCCTTAGTTTACCAGTTATCACTATCGGATGTGTCATAAGCATTTGTTTTTAAGGTTGAATAGAGAACCTGATTGGGTGCTATAAAAGTTTGATCAACAACTTCAATGTTTGTTTGTTTGTCTTTCTTAAGGAAAATGAGCATTGAGTTTCTTTCTGTTCCACATTGAATAAACCTCACCAAATCTATCCCTACATTCAGATACTCAGTCCACAAATACTGAGTACCTTCTATGTGCTGACCACTGTTCTAACCCTTGTGGATACAGTAATGAATGAGATACACAAAGTACTTTTTCTCGAAGAGCTAACATTCTATTGTGAGAAAAAAATAGAATAATCAGAGAAGTCAACCGAAACAAAAACTGTGAGATACTGAAGAGCATGTGAGAGCAGGCCAGTGGGTAACTACTTTAGGGGTCAAGGAAGTCCTCTCTGAGGAAGCAGAGTTTAAGCTGAAATCTAAATGACAACAAGGAGCCACCATGGAAACACCAGAGAAGTATATTCTAAGCACTGGAAATAGCTGGTGCAAAGATCCTCAGGTGGGAATAAGCTTGAAATGTAGCCAGCAAGTGGGAAAGAGGGAGATGAGGTCAGAGAGGTATGCGAAGACTAGATCATGTGTGATTTTGTAATCCAGGTGAAAAGGATTGATTTTGATTCCGGATATAATGGCAAGTCATTGGAAAGATCCACTTGATCAAAAAGTGACAAGGTAACATACTGCATAAGGTATGGGAACAGTATCATAGGGAAACAATTGGAAGTACAATTAGGCTGTTGTCCAGGTGAGAGGTGACGGTGGGAAAGACCAAACTGGTGTAGTGAAATGTACAAAAATTGAACAGATTCAGGATGTTTGGGAGATAGGATGGAGGGAGTGAGGAAATGAGAGAACAGGGTGAACTTTCAAACTTTTGGCTTGAGCTACGGCAGAGACGATGAATTTTCCTCAGAGATGTGTAGGAAGCAGGTTCACTGAGGAGAGATAGCAGAATTGAGAGTTCTGTTTTGGTCCTATTGAAATAGAGATGCCTGTCAGACATCCTTGTAGAGATGCCAGATAAACAGTTGGATACATCAGCCTGGAGTTCCAGGAAGAGACTAGGCCTGGAGATAGAGATTTGGTAGTCATCTGCATATAAAAAAGCAAAGAAGTACCCACACAGTTATTTTAATTAATTCCACAGAGCCTTCTAAAGTATAATTTGGAGAACTGAAAATTGATGGGTACTTATTTATTGAAACATTTGTCTTGAAAATTTGTTGACAACACAATTGCTGAGAAATTAATTGATAGTTCATGACAAGCAGTGACGGCTCATTTCATCAAACTTTCCCTAAAAGACAAAGAAAGTTTTATTTTATTAGCTTTGGCTTGCTTTGAAATTTGTTTTTGCACATCACTGTTTTGGGTTAGCAATAAAATTCTCTGCATTTGCTTCATAAATCAAACAAGGACACAATTGTTAAATAGTCTGTATCATATTAATTAGGCTCTGAAACAAAGCAAGCATTACAGCCATTTATAACAGGGTATTGCATAAGTTGCTAATCAATGAGAAAAGCAACTAATTAACAAGCAACCAGTCAGCATTTTGAGCAGAAGTTGGTGACTTTCAGCTTAATTAAACCTTGCAGGTGTCAGTGATGATATGAAAGAATCTTTAATCTGTTTGTGTTGAAATTCCCCCAGATCATTTTCACATCTGTACATGTTTAAAGCCCCTATCTACTTTCATGTAGGTAAAGGGAATTCAGTGTCTTAAAACAGTTCACATTTTTAAAAGCCCTATTCTTAATTAAATCATTAAGATTTCTCCTGGATTAAGACAGTGGAATGAAGTTGATCATCTATTTCACTCTAAAAAAAACTTAGAGGGCTAAGCAGCTTTATTGAAGTATAATTTATATACCCTAAAATATACTTGTTTCAAGGGTAAAATTTAATGATTTTAAGTAAATGTATAGAGTTGTGCAATTATTTCCACAGTATAATTAGAATAAAGGAAATTTTAAAGTTTGGACAAATTTATCCATGAGGTATCAAAATTAGCTTGTGAGGGAGGCTAGATATACCTAGCCTTTAGGAATGACCTATAAAAGCACTGATACATCTTTCCTTCTAGCCTTTAAGTGTTTCCAACCATCTGCTAAAGCTACCATCAAAAACAGGATTCTAAATGGGATGAATCAAGGATTAAGAGTAATCTATTCCTTAAATAACTTTTAAAATACCATAAATTCCTCTTTAATTACAGTAGATTATTTGGCAAAATTAAGAATACTAGTTCCTCAGGCTGCCTTTTTTTTTTTTTTTTTAACATTAAGTTCCGGGATACATGTGCAGAATGTGCAGTTTGTTACATAGGTATATGTGTGCCATGGTGCCTTGCTGCACCTATTGACCTGTCATCTAGCTTCCCTCCCCTAACCCCCCATTCCCACAACAGGCCCCGGTGTGTGTTGTTCCCCTCCCTGTCTCCATGTGTTCTCATTGTTCAACTCCCACTTATGAGTGAGAACATGCGGTATTTGGTTTTCTGTTCTTGTGTCAGTTTGCTGAGGATGATGCTTTCCAGCTTCATCCATGATCTCATTCCTTTTTGTGGCTGCATAGTATTCCATGGTGTATATGTACCACATTTTCTTTTTCCAGTCTATCATTGTTGGTCATTCAGGTTAGTTTCATGTCTTTGCTGTTGTAAATAGTGCTGAAATAAACATACATGTGCATATGTCTTTATAGTAGAATGATTTATATTCCTTTGGGTATATACCCAGTAATGGGATTGCTGGGTCAAATGGCATTTCTAGTTCTAGATCCTTGAGGAATCGCCACACTGTCTTCCACAATGTTTGAACTCATTTACATTTCCACCAACAGTATAAAAGCATTCCTATTTCTCCATAGTGTCACCAGCGTCTATTGTTTCTTGACTTTTTAATAATCGCCATTCTGACTGTCATGAGATGGTCTAGGAAAAAAGAACAAAGCTGGAGGCATCGTGCTCCCTGACCTCGAACTATACTACAAGGCTACAGTAACGAAAACAGCATGGTACTGGTAGCAAAACAGACATATAGACCAATGGAACAGAACAGAGACCTCAGAAATAACACCCAACATCTACAACCATTTGATCTTCAACAAACCTGACAAAAACAAGCAATGGGGAAAGGATTTCCTATTCAATAAATGGTGCTGGGAAAACTGGCTAGCCATATGCAGAAAACTGAAACTGAACCCCCTCCTTACACCTTATACAAAAATTAACTCAAGAGGGATTAAAGGCTTAAATGTAAAACCCAAAACCATCAAAGCCCTAGAAGAAAACATGGGCAATATCATTCAGGACATAGGCATGGGCAAAGACTTCATGACGTCAATGCCAAAAGCAATGGCAACAAAAGCCAAAATTGACAAATGGGATCTAATTAAACTAAAGAGCTTCTGCACAGCAAAATAAACTATCATCAGAGTGAATAGGCAACCTACAGAATGGGAGAAAATTTTTGCAATCTACCCATGTCACAAAGGCCTAATATTCAGCATCTACAAGGAACTTAAACAAATTTTCAAGAAAAAAACAACCCATCAAAAAGTGAGCAAAGGATATGAACAGACACTTCTCAAAAGAAGACATTTATGTAGCCAACAAACATATGAAAAACAGCTCAACATCACTGATCTTTAGAGAAATGCCTTTTTTGTTTGTTTGTTTTTTGAGACAGAGTCTCTCACTGTTGCCCAGGCTGGAGTGCAGTGACATGATCTTGGCTCACTGCAACCTCCGCCTCCGGGGTTCAAGTGATTCTCCTGCCTCAGCCTCCCAAGTAGCTGGGAATACAGGCACACGCCACCATGAACAGCTAATTTTTTTGTACTTTTAGTACAGACAGAGTTTCACAATGTTGGCCACGATGGTCTTGATCTCTTGACCTAGTGATCCGCCTGTCTCGGCCTCCCAAAGTGCTGGGATTACAGGTGTGAGCCACTGGTGGCCGACCCGAGAAATGCCCTTTTTTTTAAGGGATAGTTCTCTCATGGCTAATTCAAGGAATACAAGGATTCTTTCATAATGATAATGTCTCTATTTCTTCTCAGTTATAATCTCTGTGCAAGATGATGTCATTTTCAAAAAGTTGGAAATGGGCAAACACTTGTATTTGAGATTTAAATAAGTATGCATATAAAAAATATTTGTCATATTGAACACATTACAACAATTATTTGAAATTTCCAAGAGATGGATGATGATTTGTTGAATGGAAGTAGAAAATATTAAGTAAAATAGCAGCCATCACTTTCTATGTGCCAGAAACTGTTCTGAGCACTATCCACACACTTAGGACAGTGCCTTAAACACTGTATATGTAGTAGTTAGAACAGATACATGTTTACATGTAATATGGGATAGGTATGGGGGAATGTATAATGTGTAGAACCATCCTGGCACATGGAAAGTGGTGGAAAACAGTTCTTAGAACAATTCCTGGGACATAGAAAGTGTTGTAAAAATTAAATGTGGATATATATATATATATATATATATATGGAATATGCATGTATACGTGTATAAATAATATATGTATATGTGTGTATGTATGTATAATATGTGTATATGTGTAAATATGTGTGTATGTACATATATCATTATACTTTTGTATATACACATGTTTATGTATACACATATTAATACAAATGTTTGCTCTATATAAATAAGCTATATGTGAGACATCCAATATAAATATCTATTCTATAAGATTGTTGTAAAAAGTAAATGAGCATCCATATGTACATGTATATACACACTCACTTCATTTTTACAACAACCTATGAAATAGGTATATTGATCCTATTCCAGAAACTAAGAAACTGAGGCTCATAAATTAAACAGTTTGCTCAAGGTGCCCCAAATAGTAGCACGGCGGGCATAATTAACACAGAGAGTCAGGCTCTGGAGTCATTGCTCTTATTTAATCAGTGTCTCCTACTGGAAATTTTGATTATCAATATTGTTCATATCGTATGGCTTCAATTGTTTATCATTAGTGAAACCTACAATGTTTCATTCAGTGTTCCAATCTAATAAAACAATTTGTGTCTGCTCTGACATACTTCTCTTAAAAATGTCAGGTATTTTCAGACACGTTGGCAACCTGGTATTGTGGAAGGAGTGGTAAGTTTGGAATCTGGAGACTTAGGCTAGAAGTGATAGATCTTCCAACAGATCATTGCAGAGACTGGGAAATTATTTAGGCTCGCCAAACCAGTTATCTGTAAAATACAGGATATGTTCCTTGACCTTATGCCTCTCTGTTGTGCCTGCATAATAATGAGACAGTAGCACTTATATTGCCTGAGAGTTTCTGTTTACTTGAGTATGTCTTCATAAAGTATAAGTTCTTTAAGGGCAGGGACCCTGTCTTTTTTACTTTGTGTCTTCAGCATCCTTTAGGCTACTCCCTGTCATCTCACAAGCACATACTAAATAAGTGCAGAAGCAAAGTACAAAAGAAAAGAAAATATCATGATTCCCAAAACAGTTTTCATCAGGATCAAATGTAAATGAAATTCCGTTCATGGGCCCTTGCTGCCAGCTGGCCTATGACTAAAACACCAGGCTGGTGCTGCTTCTAGTAGCAATAGACATTGATTGAAAGGCACGGAAGCAACCTAGAAATTGCACTGATTGTAAATATTTTCAAATGAATATCTTGAAGAATGGATTCAAAACATTCCATTATCCATCTATGGGGAAAATATTTGCAGCCTCTGTATATAGCTTTATTTTGTGTTTCTATTATCTCTTAAGAGTCTTTCAAAATTGTTGATCCGAGACAAAGGGTGGCTGTTGGATCATAATTGTAAAATGATGGACATCAGAAGAACTATTTAGTTAAGTAATGAGAGAAGGAGCAAGTCCTGTAGAACTTAGTTCTACGATATCACACAGCACATTTCAGGACTCTTCTTTAAATCCTTAAGGAGAGGTCTTTTCATTTGCCTGATGAAGAACATGAGGGAACAAGCACTCTTTCCTTGAAATGTTTTTTGTACTGATCAGATCTGCTAATAACGCAACATAGACAGACTACAAGGAATGCAACTGCTTATATCCTCTCTGTTCACAAAACATTGCAGTGCATTTGTTGTGCCTTCATTTTCCTCATCAGAACTCAGAGCTCATGACTTTAACCCTTTTCAGTTTTGGAATCAGCTGTTTCTAAGATAGGGGCTATGCTTTGTTTCTGTACCTGGTACTTTTTTCCCCTGGCATAAATGAAAGTATCTCTTCAAATATGTACCCAAGTAGTAATATGCTCTGTCCCAGTCCCTGGAGAGCTGTACAAACTGGAGGTAAGCCAGTCATTCACTTGATTATATTAAGATTCAATGTTTAAAAGCAGGACAATGCCATACCATATGAAATCATATTTTACTTCTCACTTACTTTAGCTCAGTTACTTTGGTGATGCAGAAAGTGGTTTTGAATTTAAGATAGGCATTCAGGCTGGAGGCAGGGGCTCACACCTGTAATCTCAGCACTTGAGGAAGCTGAGGTAGGTGGATTGCCTGAGCGCAGGAGTTCAAGACCAGCCTGGGCAACACAGCAAAACCCTGTATCTATGAAAATACAAAAAATAAGCCAGGCATGGTGGCATGTGCCTGTAGTCCCAGCTACATGGGAGGCTAAGGTAGGAGGATCACCTGAGCCCAGCAGGTTGAGGCTGCAGTCAGCCATGATCGTGCCACTGTGCTCCATCCTGGGGAACACAGAGAGACCCTGTATCCAAAAAAAAAAAAATATATATATATATATTTATTAAGGGTCCATAGAAATCTAGGTTATAGAATAGGTTATATCATAAAATATTAGCCTCATACCTTTATTCTACTCATAAAAGACTTAGCTGTATAAATATTGCCACAGCCTGAGTTTAATCCTTTATAATTGCTCGGCTTTCAGTGAAGAATCTCTTTATGCAAGAATGTCCTCGTGTGCGGAATAAATCGGACTTTAGAAAATCTGAAAACCTCATTTACACAGAAATGCGCACATCCCTGGACTCTATACAGCCCCCCTCCTGTGTAATTATTCTTCCTTTGACACAAAGCACTCTAATTCCAGAATGCCTGTGTTAAAAATTAAAGTTGGTTAGGTGTGATTTTTCCTTTCGGATCCTCTTCTGGATGTTGAACAACAGGAGACTATACATGTAAAAGACACAAACCTAAACATGAAATAAGTAGGACTTGAAATTTGGCTCTAGAAAGTACGTATTTGAGGCTGAATAGGTTATTTTAACTCACCAAATCTTAATTTCATCCTTTGTAAAATGAAATAATGAAAATAATACTTGCCTTATAAGCTTGTCTGGAAAGTTGACTTAGACAGGTCCTGCAAAAATCTTGGCATGTTGCTGGACACATAGAAAGTTCTCCATTAATGTAAGCACCCCCCTGTTCTTGCCTCTTCCTCCTCACCTCCTCATCGCTAATGTATATGAAAATGTAACATGCAGCAAGGGAACTAGACTGAGTCTGCCTCAACACATTCTGGAAGGAAGTATTCTGTTCTGCCTATGCTCCTTTCCATAAGTTTTGTTCTAATCGTCAGATGTGTTCTACTTCATCTGAGTAATTGTTTGTGATAACACCTGGAGAGGTCTTAACTTTTGTATCTTATAAAAACACCAAACACCACATGTTCTCACTCATAAGTGGGAGTTGAACGATGAGAACACATGGTCACAGGTCACAGTAAGGGGAACGTCACACACCGGGGCCTGTCGGGGGGTGGGGGGCTAGTGGAGGGATAGCATTAGGAGAAATACCTAATGTAGATGACCGGTTGATGGGTGCAGCAAACCACCATGGCACGTGTATACCTATGTAACAAACCTGCACGTTCTGCATAGGTACCCCAGAACTTAAAGTATAATAAAAAAAATTAAAAATAAAACACCAAAATATTAAGTGGGGAGTGACTTAATGAACCCCATGGAATGAGAATGAAATACAATGTGTATGCATTTAACTTGTACAGTTGTAAGCAACATTTTTCAGTGGGCTGTGATATTAATTCCATTTCACAAAAGAATTTGTGAGACTCTCAAGCCGGTATGGCCAAGAGAATGATCCTCATTCTGATTTAGCTTCTCAGAAGATTGATGTTCTCTCTGGCATCTTTTGTGTGTCCAGCATGATACTTGCAGCAGACCGTTATGTGCTGTCATGCTGCTTCTTGATATCCAGACTCGGTGTGCTCTGCAGAACTGCAGCCTCACTACATGTTTCAGTGCAGGAAATTCACATTAAGGGATCCTTTTCCAGAGAGATTGCTCAGGCAATTTCAGTTCCATCTCTGTTCTAAATGTTGGAAAACATCCCCTTTCTCTCAGTCTACCCTTGCTCTGCATGCCTATCTTTTGCTTTGCTGTTTCTGGATTCTGCTTTTGGTTATGTATCCTGTACTCACTATGGCAGTAGGAGGAGATTTAATATTTATTACCTTTTCGTGGGAAGAATAACTTCCAGATGAAAGTCCAGCTGAAAACATAGTCTCCTTTGGACAAGAATATGAAGACTTCAGTCTGCCAGAGCAGCATTACTAGACATCTGGCTGCAGGAAATGTGATGTTACTTTTTTGACATCTCTGCTCACTGCAACTTCTGCCACCCGGGTTCCAGTGATTCTCGTGCCTCCACTCCCCAAGTAGTTGGGATTACAAGTGTGTGCCACCACGCCCGGCTAATTTTTTGTATTTTTAGTAGAGATGGGTTGGACAGGCTGGTCTCGAACTCCTGACCTCAGCCCACCTCGGCCTCCCAAAGCTTGCTGGGATTACAGGTGTGAGCCACCACGCTCGGCTGGACAAGCAAGTTTTGAAGCAGAGGAGTTGTCTGAAAAATCTGGAATATGGGGGCAATTATGGAGAAATAATAATTAGCACTGTTCATTGAATGTTTTAATGTTTGCCAGACCTTTTGAGTTCTTCATATACATTATCTTAGCCTACCTAAAGCAACCATATAAGGATGTGTGTTAATATATCCATTTACAGATGAAGTAATGGAAACTCAGATAAGTAGATATTTCATGCAAGATCACGCAGCTGGTGTGGAAAAGCTGAGATCTGAGACTGGTGCACTCTGACTCAAAAGCCAGCACTCTTAGGGATTAGATTTCCTTGTGTGAAAAATAGGTCATATGAGAATGATGGAAGCATATAGCTACTTTTCTTTTTTACCAAATACTAATTCTGCATATACACACAATAAAGTAGTTTTTCTGTAGCTATCAAGGAGTTACCTGAAAAGGAAAGGGTGACATCAGAAATCCATGCTGTGTTGTGGGGGCATATTTACTCTCACCTTAATAAATGCTGCAAAGCATTATAGAAAACTACTTCTCTGCTCATGAAAATATGACAAAATCCTTTCATCTTCACGTTTTTCAAAACTGATATTCTGGTGGGCCTGCAATAGTAAATATTAGCTTCTTGAAAGATCCTTTATTGAGACTAATTTTTTTTTCATTTTTATTCTGATGGTTTTTTTTCCCTGATTTTCTACCCCCTTGTTTTGCCCATTCATGGTCCATATATTTTTGTCATTTTAACTCCTCATCCTGAAGCACAGCAATCATTTCTGAGTTGTATGGATCACTGCACAGATATTCTGGTGGTAGGCTATTAATCCTTATCCAACCACACAGCAGTTTTACCTAGGCTTTGGGATGATATTTAGCTGTTACTGTGGAGCTTCCTACTGGAATCTAGAGAGAAGAGGGGCAGGGGAGGTCAGAGGATAGGTAAACATAAATCAGGTTTGTGCAAACAAGCATGATGAATGCTAGTTCCCAAAGTGCTCTGCCTTTTGTCAAACTTATATATTAGGAGAGAGGGTTGTGTGGCGTGAATGATGAATCATAAAACTGCTCTCTCTGGTGAAAGGGCAAGCATAGAAACCACTGCAGTAACACGGTAGCTTGGATGCATCATAGGGCTTGGGAATACGGAGTGGAAAACAGTAATATGTGTATCAGCTTGAATGAAACAGTAAGGAGAACAGAGCAGAGTGTCCCCTGACTAGGAAGTCCAGATCAGTCAAAAGGAAGTGAGTTTGGAGAAGCAAAACAAGATACATTACGTCAGGGTTTCTTAACCAGGCCTCACACATAGAAAAAAACAAAACAAAAAACAAAAAAACCCTGTCTGTTCATTAACCATTTACTGAAATTTAGCTGTTTCTTCAATTATTAATGAGATAATCATGGAATTTTGATCAGTTACAGTGGCTTTACCACTACCAGAAGTCACTGATTGATTTCTTCATATATAATAGTTATTACATGTATCTCAAAATATTGTTTATGCCATTCACTACTTTGAAATTTCAGTAGCTATTACATTCACCACTAGAAACATATATTTTATTACAAAATTTAAAAATACTTTTATAATTGTTCTTCAGTATAAATTGTTGTCTTTGTAATTCTGTGTATGTTATTTTATGCACTAGAAAATACTATCCTGAAAAAGCATTCATAGGTTTCACCAGGACACTAAAAGGGTCCAGGAAACAAACAAAAAGTGTGAACTCTTATGGTCAATGCTGTTTTTAATGTTAGGTGAGATTCAGCTTTTTAAGAATTTAATTTTTAGAAAGCTTGAGAGAGAAAAATTTCTACTTTGATATATTCAGTACAATATATTTTGCCACAAGTCAGCATCTACCATGAATAAAAATTAATTTGGGGACTAATGCCTTACCTTCTACTTGTCAACCTTGCAACCTGCCTGTCAACGTGAGACCATGGCAAGCTTTTCAGATTAATCAGTGCTAATTCAGCTCCCATTTCCTTTACTTGTATTATACAGATAAAGTTTGCAATGAGATTAAGAGTCTTGGCTGTTAATTGGAATTTCTGATTCTCTCTTTTTTTTTTTTTTTTTTTTTTCGAGGCTGAGTCTCACCCTGTCTCCCAGGCTGGAG
Organism: Gorilla gorilla gorilla; assembly: GCF_029281585.2. Lineage (NCBI taxonomy): Eukaryota > Metazoa > Chordata > Mammalia > Primates > Hominidae > Gorilla > Gorilla gorilla. The sequence goes on from NC_086017.1 coordinate 12,415,712, forward strand.
TGCAGAGAAGTGATCTCGGCACACTGCGACCTCTGCCTCCCGGGTTCAAGCAATTCCCTTGCCTCTGCTTCCCCAGTAGCTGGGACTACAGGCGCATACCACCACTCCCAGCTAATTTTTGTATTTTTTTAGTAGAGACAGGATTTCACCCCATTGGCCAGGCTGGTCTCGAACTCCTGGCCTCAATGATCCACCCACCTCGGCCTCCTAGAGTGCTGGGATTACAGGCGTGAGCCACTGGGCCTGGCCTCTGATTCTTAATTTTAGCTGTACTACTTAATTAGATATGTGAAACTAGATATATTATTTTATCTCCCTAAGCCTCAGTTTACTCATAATGTGAGTAATAATAGTAGCTACCTTATAGGGATGTGGTGAAGGCTAAATGAAATAAAGAGAACTTAAAACAGTAAAAATACATAGTAAGAGCTTAATCCATAATTGCCAGTATTGTTTTCAGTACATACTGTAATCGTGCTTAGTAAGAATTGTAACCCACTGCCATCTTCATCCTCCAAAAAGGTAGTAGGTCTCTAAAAATCCATGCACACCTCCCACAAGGCCGCAAGAGCAGACTTCTGGGACCCTGGACATCCTGGGACCTCTTCATAGGATGGCTTGTCTATTCTATTCTAAAACTATTTTCATTAAATATTGGGTCAATATACAAGAATACTTACAAAGTATACCTAAGGTATAAAGAATAACAATGTAACAGATACTTAATGACAGTTTAAGCCAATTATCATTTACCATTAGTTTTGAAACTTCCAGAATGCTCCTATGTGATACCAGTCTCTTCCCTCCCAAGTGTAACCATGATCCTGAAATTTGTGTTTATTATTCCACTACTTTTATGGTTTTGCCACATGTATCTCCCAATATAAACTTTGAGTGAATGGAGTTACGTTGAAACTTGTGACTTGCTTCTTTCACTCAGCTTAAGTTCCTGAGATTCATCCATGCTGCTATAACTAGATCTGTTTATCTTATTTCCACTTTTCTATCATTATTTGTGAATTGGTATTCTATAATTTGCTATCCACTTACTATTGATATCCCCTTTTTTTGCTATTTTCATTAATTTCTGCTATGAATATTGTTAAATATGTCTCCTGCTGCACCTGATTCTAACAAGTAGAGTTGACTCATGAGGTATTTATATCCTCAGCTTCACGAGATAACACTAAATTGTTTTTCAAACAATTTTTGTTGTTACATTTCTTCTACCAGTATCGAATTGTTGCTGTTCTTTCACATTCTGGACAACACTTGACAGTGTCAGACTTTTGCCTGTTTGACAATTCGTTGAGTTTGAAATGATATCTCAATATTTTAGTTTGCAATTAAACGTCTCCTTATTTGGAGAAGTTCTGTGTATTCTGGGCACTATCTTTTGCCAGTTCTCTTGAGTTGCACACGTATTCTCCCAGTTGCTTGCTGGCCTTTTCACTCTTATTTGGAGTCCTTTGATAGAGCAGAAGCTCTTAATATTAACATAGTTGAGCTCGTCAAGTTTTTTCTTTATGATTGTACTTTGTGTCTTGTATCTTAAAAATCCACAATCTAAGGCCGAGGTGGGCGGATCATGAGGTCAGGAGATGGAGACCATCCTGGCTAACATGGCGAAACCCGGTCTCTACTAAAAATACAAAAAAAAAAAAAAAATTAGCCAGGCGTGGTGGTGGACCCCTGTAGTCCCAGCTACTCGGGAGGCTGAGGCAGGAGAATGGCGTGAACCCAGGAGGTGGAGCTTGCAGTGAGCCGAGATTGCGCCACTGCACTCCAGGCTGGGTGACAGAGCAAGACTCTATCTCAAAAAAAACAAACAAAATCCACAATCTTTTTTTCATATGGGTAAAAAGGACTAAATAAAATCCCCTTATATCATTTAAGAGGGAAAATAATTACCCAAGAGGCGAGGAAAGAATTGGATTGGCTTGGAAGTGGTTATTTTTACATTTTTTCATCTATAGCTACACTGTGGGTAGAAAAATAGAAAAATTACTTGTGATAACCCAGATTACTTAGCATCTTTAGATAATAAAAGTTTACTGTTACTGTGGCATTCACCTCTAATTTAACTTAATGAGTCTGTTTTCTTAGTCAACTGTACTAGATGCTAGAGATACAAAAATCGTTACGAGGAGGAAGCAAGCGTCTAGGCTTCCACATCTGGATAGCCATTCTCACATTTAACACATCACAGGGATGCCATTCAAGGGCAGTACACAGAAGTTTATCTGTGTTTCATTTTATAATCTTAGTATTTTGTGTGTCCATACTCAGTCTGCCCTTGGTTCCCACTCCCCACTTGGGGCTCTTCTTCGTATATAATTTGATTTGTGTCTCATCTTCTTACTAGTCTGAACATGTTGTTGAGGTAGGATATCCAACCATCCTGGTTTGGCTGAAGTTGGGAGACCTCCTGGGATGCAGGACTTTTAGTGCTGAAACCAAGCCCCAGGTACCTGGGACAAATTGGTCACCCTACTTTGAGGGCAAGGACTATGTGTGTTGCATCTTTGCACCCATGTACAACTCGTTTTACAATGTTTACACATAGACAGTAGTTTTTAAATGGATTTTGCATTAAGTTGGAAGGCACTCAGTTCTGACATGGATACTTCCAGTCATTCTTGCAAGTTATGTTTATTTTCTAGCATCTGATTTCATGAAGCTGCCATTTTTCTTAGACAAGTTGACTCTTTTTTCTTGAATCCACTGACCCTAGGGTAGCAATAAACTTTGTTTACCAGCAGGGCTCTGTCACCTACATGAGGGATGTTGCCATTAACTGTCTTTTATTTATTTTTTTTTTTTTGAGATGGAGTCTCGCTCTGTCGCCCAGGCTGGAGTGTAGTAGCGCGATCTTGGCTCACTGCAAGCTCCGCCTCCTGGGTTCAGGCCGTTCTCCTGCTTCAGCCTCCCGAGTAGTTGGGAATACAGGTGCCCGCCACCACGCCTGGCTAATTTTTTGTGTTTCTAGTAGAGACGGGGTTTCACCGTGTTAGCCAGGATGGTCTCGATCTCCTGACCTTGTGATCCACCCGCCTCAACCTCCCAAAGTGCTGGGATTACAGGCGTGAGCCACCGTGCCTGGCCAACTGTCATTTTTCCCTACAAATGCATCAAAGCTTGTTTATTAAAACAAATTTATTATGAATCAGGATCAATTAACAGATTAACATTTAACATACTTTAATTGAAGATATCCATTTAGATTTTGTTCTGTCGTCAAGTAATCACAAAAGTTGTAGTTACCAAGTTTTCTGCCATTGTTGAATTATCCTGGAGGTCACATTTTTGTGTACAAATTGATGAGGGACTTGCTTCATAGTATAATTAGAGAGGTGGCTGAACTGGCTTCTATAGCTAGACATATTTCCCCTTTTGGGCTAGTGAGTGCCTCCATTAGTTGTCACCCCTTCCATTGTAAGCCATTTTTCCTCCCGCATTACCTTATAAACCACAAATGCCTGGAGGAGCCTCAGCATATTAAGACAGTTTTGATCGGTACCCCTTTTAGCAGAAGTTATTTTTTCAGCTGCTTTCCAAAGTAACAGATGAGAGGGAATTTGACCTCGCGAAAGCAATTGTGAGGCAGCCAGGTAGGAGGTGCCGCAGGAACACTGAGCCACAGGGGCAGGAGGCTGTAGCTGTGTGTGTGGGAGCTGGAGTAGGACACCTTAAGAGAAATGGCTTTAGGGATCAACTTTGCTATTCCACAGTGCTGTGATCTTGGGCAAGAAAAAAGTCTTTAACAGGTTTGATTTATGAGAATATTTTCCACTCTCGATAGAATGCAATGGATATCTGATGCAGTTTTGTGCCATCTAAGTGACTACTGAGAGAAGATTTCCAAATTTCTCTGATTGCCATCAGTAGGGAGTGATGAAGTGGGATTTTCTTTTCTAGTTGCCTTTATCCGTGTTGGTGAAATGAGAACAAAGCTCTCTATTCTCTCAAATTAGAAAGAAATCAGACCTGAATCTCCAAAATCAGTTGAACACCCTTCAACCAGCAGTTCCATGACTGATGTGTAGACAGTGGTAACTGCCATATTGAAAGAAATGTAATCTTGTGATAATTCAGAACTGGACATAACCAAAAAAAGTGGTTTTTAATCACAAAATTATTTTCTGGATTGTAACAATTTGGAACTGGATATAACCCAAAAGGGTTTTTTTGTTTGTTTTTTACTCATGATATAATTTCTCTGAGAAAAGCTTCCCGAGTTTGTGTGGCAAATAGATTAGGAGGCCTATTTGAGTAAAAATCCAACTGCTGTTACAGTGGACCTTCAGAATAATTTAATTTGGTCAATTGTCCATAGCTGTAGTGAAATTTTGTCTTAAGAAATGGTATCTGAAAGGAACTTACATTACAGACCAAATGTCCCCCCTCAAATTGAAGCCTTAACCTCCAAATGTGACTATGAGGTCATAAGGGTGTGGCACCAATCCAAGAGGATTGCTGTCTTTATAATCAGGGGAAGGGACACCAGGGATACATACACAGAAAAGGCCCTGTGAGGACACAAAGAGAAGGTGGTCATCTGCAAGCCAAGAAGAGAGCCCTCACCAGAAACCAATCCTGTTGGCACGTCAGTCTTGGACTTACAGCCTCCAGAGCTGTGAGAAAATAAATTTCTGTTGTTTGAGCAACCCACTAGGTGGAATTCTGTCACGGCAGCCTGAGCAGACTAATGCAGCATCTAATTTAAAAAAATACTGTTCACATATTCAGTTTTCCCAAGTCCGGTGATCACCACTTGGTTTCTGAATTTGATTTTCTATTTTCTAGGGAAGAATTTTACCCTGTTCCTTCCCGTTCTAGGTTCACAGACTGACTTCTGGTCCTTGCTGGGGGTGCTGCCAGCCTTGGAGGCTGGTGACTTGACTTTATAAGAAAATAGAAAGCCTAAGTTATAGCACCAGCTTTCTTAGTTTTCCACAGTTCATGGTTCTCCTGTAGGCCACTAATATTCCTGATACATCTCTCTAGCTTTTGTCGTAATCAAAATCAGTTGACTGTATAATACGTGGTGCCTGCTTGCACTGATGCTGTGTTATTCTGTTTGTTTGTTTTCTAAAGGGGAATCTTGTAGATTACTAGAGAGTTCATGATACTCTGGTATCAGTTATGCCACAAACTGGTATTAATCCATGGACATTTCCCGCCAGCCCAACCTGCCCCAGAAACTCAATTTGAGGGTTTTCTCTATGTTTCTCGTTAATATAACTTTCATCCTCTGCTAAGTTATCATTTCTCTTTACCTGGAGCCAGAAAAGTAGGACCTTGAGCCGAATCTGCCTCTCTACCTGCTTTTGTAAGTGAAGTTTCATTGGAACACACAACCATATTCATTGGTTTATGTGTTATCTATGACTGTTATCACACAAGAATAGCAGCATTGAGAAGTTGTAAAGGAGCAAAAAAAGCCACAAAACCATCTGAAGTCTTTGTGCAGTGGCTCATGCCTGTAATCTCAGCACTTTGGGAGGCCAAGGCTGGTGGATCACTTGAGGTCAGGAGTTCAAGACCAGCCTGGCCAACATGGTGAAACCCCATCTGTGCCAAAAAATACAACAAAAATTAGCCGGGCATGGGGGTACACAACTGTAGTCCCAACTACTCGGAAGGCTGAGGTGGGAAAATTGCTTGAACCTGGGAGGCAGAGGTTGCAGTGAGCCAAGACCCTGCCACTGCACTCCAGCCTGGGCGACAGATTAAGACCCTGTCTCAAAACAAAGAATCTGAGCCTAAAATATTTACAATCTATATATCTATCTTACTAAAACATATACTTAAGGAAAAAGTTTGCTGACTATTGCTTTATGTTACTTATTGGCTTGACAAGCCCAATACATTCCCATTTCTTATTAGTACACGAATTATAAATAATACTGAGAAACTGTAACTTAATATTGTTAAATCTTCTTCTCTGTAATTACAGTAAAATTTGAGAGGAATTAGTATGGTATATCCCTATCTGTTTATTAAGGGAGTATGTGTGTGTGTGTGTGTGTGTACTATATGTTTAATAAAATCTTAAGAATACTAGGATTTGTTGAGTAGCGTTCTTGTTTAAAAAATGTGTAAAATTTAAAATTATGTAAATATTCATAATACAGAAGTCTTATTAGCTTTAAAGATTTACCTGGGTGAAGACAGGCATTGTCTGTACTTGATCAAGTAAATTTTCAGTTCATTCAAAATGTGTATTTTACTTGCATCTTACCAAACCTCAACTTATAATCAGTTGACCAAGTTATAAAAGTTTTCTTTCATTTCCATCAGATCTCAATCTATATTGGTGGAGGTGGGAGTAGTAATATTATAAGGCAAAATCTCTCATCTGTTCTCCAGAAATTAAGTCTTAATAATGTTTTCTAAGAGCAATAACCCTGATGCAGTGGTTAATGCTTTATTTCCATATTTGTTATTTCTGACTGCTAGAAAGCAAAGGTCACTAGGTCAGGAAATTAGCTTGAGGGGGAAAAAGGAAAGTAGTTACTCTAAGGTTAAAATCCATATAGTATGATGGGTTATTGTGATGAATATTTAGTTTTGAAAGACTTCATTTATTATGTAATAGCCATATGCAGTTAACAGAATGCTTCTGTTAGTGAACCTCACAAATGATTTAGTAACCCCCAGAGATTAGCTGGATGTTCATATGTACTAGAAGAAGAAAGCAAATTTGACATTAAAAACAACACATAATGCAACGAAAACAAAATACCCCTTAAGAGTTACCATGTACTATACAAGACCCACCAGTCATCCCCAGTACCATTCAGAGCATGAGATTGGTTCAGTCGTGTCCACCATCTGGTTCTATACTGGTTTTCAAGTCCCAATGATCATAGTTTTGATAATGTACCAGGTACCATATTAAGGGCTTCATATGTAAATAATTTTAAAGTTTTTTTTTTTTAATTTGAAGAAACAGAAGTCAGGTTAACAAATATGCCTTAGGTAAAGTAAAATTCAAACCAAGTAAGTAAGAGTTCAAAGTTTATGCAGTATTAAAAATAATTTCTGGCCAGGCATGATGGCTCACACCTGTAATCCCAGAGCTTCAGAAGGCCAAGATGGGAAAATCACTTAAACCCAAGAGTTCAAGACCAGCTTGGGCAACATAGGGAGAGCCTATCTCTACAAAAAAAAAAAAAAAAAAAAAAAAAAAAAAAAAACTAAAAAATTAGCTGGACATGGTGGCATGCACCTGTAATCCTATCTACTTAGCAGGCTGAGGTGAGAGGATCGCTTGAGCAAAGGAGTTCAGGGCTGTTGTGAGCCATGATTGCACCACTGCACTTCACCCTGGGGGACAGAGCAAGACCCTGTCTCAAAATACACATATGCACACACACACACACACACACGTGTGTGTGTGTATGTATGTGTGTGTGTGTGTATATATATATATATATACACATCTTCTGCAGCCACACTTTGTTTATCTCTCTCCTGATCTGTAATCTCTTAAAAGACAGAGACTGTATTTTGCTAATTGTTTAATTCCCCTAGTGCTCATCTGGTACATTTTCTACCTAGTGCAGTCGTATCTTATTTAGAGTCTCATTTCTAAAAACTGTGCATAGACAAAATTGGTTTTCAAAACCTTTTAGGTAAAGCCCATGTTGGAGACTGACATATTACATTTCAGTAAACCCAACACTTCTGATTTTCTTCATAACACTGGAAAAATATGGCTGTTTTTCAGTTAAGCATTAGATAAAGGACTTTTCCTATCCTCAGGGGTCATGTTGTACATAAAATATATTCTTTCGTACACCACAATTACACTCAACATGGCATTGAGAGGCATGAAGAGATCAAGACTTACTCAAAGAGTTGCACATTTATGTCTCTCTTCTCATGCTCACTGTGGGGCATAGTACTGACATTGAGAGAACCCTGAACAGCATTATCCTTGAGCCTCTTAGGGTGTGATTTAACTCACATAAGTTAAATTCACCAATGGTGCCAAAATATTGTACCAAGTAGAGATAAAGACCTCACATTCCTTTAGCACTTACTATATGCCAGCCACATTGCATGAACTCTGCACTTAATAATTCTCATGACACTGCACAAGGTATATGTCATCACTGTCTTTGTGTTATGAGTGATGAAGCTCAGGTGTGCCTCAGAAAAGCTGAGTAGATTCCCCAGGGTCGCCCTTCCAGTGAATGCCAAAATCAGGATTTAAAGACCTCAAATGCTTTTAACTATCTAGCTTTGCATTTTCCTTAAGAAAAGTTGATTGAAAAATTACAAGTAATAGTATATATAATTTATATTTTGTATGTATAATTTATATATACATTTATATAATATCTATTTATAACATATATAAATTACATATACAATCTAAGGTTGTACACTATCTGCCTTTTGCTTCAAGTTGATTTTTATAAATAGTCTTTTCCATGTTGTTTCTATATTCCAAAGAATTATTTAAGGTAGTAAAATCATCAGCCATTTGTAAATAGGAGTCCAGTCATGCAAACCTTAGCTATAGCCCCACGAAGGCTACAACAGCTGGGAGCACTGTTCACATAAAACACAACATAAATGATGCCGCCACCCAGGGTGCAGAACAATCACTGCCCTTGCCTGCTAGCTAGGCACTGGATTCATCAAGAACATTTTAGGAACAGATAAACTCCTAAAACTCTTTATCACACTTCATTAGTTACATTCAGTACTATGCATCCGAATTCTGCTCCTGTACATGTTTAATAAATAGAGATGTCTACACAATGTCTGACTGTAAATTGTGAGGATTTCAGCATGGTGGACCTTGGGTCCATAAACACATAGGCTTCTCATGTTTATACAGAAAGTCAAGCTTGATTTGGGGCTTAAATCCATTGCGAAAATGCAGTAGATCTTTTAATTAGGTGAGGATATTTCTAAAGACATCTTTAATGTCTATTTTATTAGTGATGATAATGTAATCACAAAAACAGCTAGATCCAAAATATCCTCTCCACACTCATAGTAGTCCGCCGCCTGTAAAGGTCTTTAAGAAAGCAGAAGCACAGTGTTCATAACCTTGCTGGCATGAGGTTAATTCAGAAAGTCACTTGCTCTTTGCTCTTGACCTCAAAATCTACCTCCTGTTAAGAAGGAGAAAAAGGAAGAAAAGCATTTGCTCGTCACTTGTCAGGAAATAAAAGGAAGAAATGGGATACTGAGAGTAAAGTAGTATATTGGAAGCACGCATTTTCTATTTTCTACTTTAAGTTCCATTACCTTTCAACATTGTTGATATTGTAGATGAAGAAATGCTTGCCTGCTCTCTACAAATGATATCCTATCCCTTACAAGAACAGATAAACATAGTGGTTGGGAAACAATTTAAATTGTTTCTGAGTTCTTTGGAGGATTTCATGTAAATTCATTAGTAACTCTGGAACTATCTACTATGCATTTAAGGAATTAAAAATGTATTCGTTTCACAAATACACAATACACAAATGTATTTGTGTATTGTGTAACAAATTGTGTAACTTTTGTTACACAAAAGTAAAGTCAAAGTAAACACAAATGTATTAGCTTCCACTCTGTAGTTAAATGAAAAATATATTAGCTTATATGTATAAATATCTTAACATTCAGTCTGTGGTATTTTCTCTTAGATATTACTCCATTTGAACTAGTCTATAATGCAAACACTGCTTAAAGTCTCAATGCTGGAGAATTACACTGTTTAAAAAATTTTCTTAAGTAGCAGAAAATGTTTGTGTATGCGGCAATATTTGTTTAATATAGCAAATAAGTATTCCTTCCTAAAAATGCTCTTTCAGAACTTATTCAATGCTATAATAGTTTTGGAAACTAAAGAAGGATATTAGTTTTTGAAAAACTTGAAAAAATGCTTTCACAACTTACTCAATGCTATAATAGTTTTGGAAACTAAAGAAGGATATTAGTTTTTGAAAAATTCTAGGGCCGGGCACAGTGGCTCAGGCCTGTAATCCCACCACTTGGGGAGGCCAAGGCGGTTGGGTCATGAGGTCAGGAGATCGAGACCATCCTGGCTAACACAGTGAAACCCCATCTCTACTAAAAATACAGTAAAAAAAAAAATATATATATATATATTAGCTGGGCGTGGTGGCATGCACCTGTAGTCCCAGCTACTCCGGAGGCTGAGGCAGGAGAATCGCTTGAACCTGGGAGGCAGAGGTTGCACTGAGCCGAGATCACACCACTGTACTCCAGCCTGGGTGACAGAGTGAGACTCCATCTCAAAAAATAACAATAAAATAAAAAATTCTATAAATGATTACATACATTAACCACTTGAAATCTAAAAAAAAAGAAAATCCAGTATTGGGGTGAAGATTTTATTCTTAGTAGAAAGACCTGGTATGTGCCACTCAGTTATTGAAGGGATTCGTTTCATGTAGTAACTAAATATAGATCAGCAAGACAGATATCTCGGAACCATCTAGGGGAATTTGTAAGTTTTCATCGAATTTTTTTTTCTAGTGAGCAATGTTGCTGTATTACACTTAAACTGAAACCTATTCACTCTCTACGCACCTGTTCAATGCCACCACTCTGGATAACTGTTAAAATTCCTTTCCCTCCATATCTCCTTGAAAAATAGCCTGTTACATCTGATGGGTCAATCTGACAATCTCCAAAGAAAGATAAAAGTAAAGTCAAAAAAGGACAGTGTGAGATACTGAGATACCAAACTGTAATTGGAAATGAAAATATTTTCTCTTCATTTTTCTGGTTCTCCCACACTTTTTCCTCTATTAACAATTTTGGCCATGCCTTATCTCCCATTTAACTGTAATTTGAAAGTGAAAAATCTGTGAGTAAAAAAGGTGCTGTTTGTGTATATCTACATAAACATTCATGCATCTCTATCCCCCATGTCCAGTGGCTCCTTCACCATGGAATAACTAGATCCCAATTTTCTGTTCCTTTGTCTTTCAGTTATTTTTGGAAGCTTTCACAAGGGCGCCTTGAATGTGCCCACAGCAGAACTTGTTAGTTGGAGGCACCACCCAGCATCTGCCCTGCTCATTGCCTATTGTGGCTTTTTCTGGCCATGTTCAGAGCTTGCTCTTGGATCTTGATGAAAGTGAAACTGGCCAGATTGTCCCATAGCACTGATGTTTATGGTTTCTTTAGAATAAACATAGAAACTGACCCTCCCAGTCTTAAAACTTGAGAAAGTTACATTTGTTGAGTTCCTTTCTCAGGAAACCAACCATCAGGTCTCCCAGATAGTTTCAAGGAACTGAAACTTACCAGATCACCACCTCTGGACAATGAGACACCAGACCCCTCATGCATCATTATTGCCTAACCCAGCATCTGCTTCCTGTGGACCAACTTCTCTTCCTTACCCCTCCCTAATTCCTGTTTTCCCACATATGGTTACTTTTTTTCCCTGCTATATAAACCTCTAATTTTAGTTGGTGAGACAGATGAATTTGAGACTGATCTCCCATCTCCTTAGCTGCAGAACCTGATTAAAGCCTTCTTCCCTGACAATACTTGTTGTCCCAGTGATTGGCTTTCTCTGCAGTGAAAAGCAGAACCTAGACGAAACCCCAAACCCTTGGCATTTTGGTATTGGTAACAAAAGCTTCCACCACCTATTAGGAGGGAGAGGACAATAGAGCTAATTCCACATACTCTAAAAACTTTACATCATCAGGCATCAGAATGTACTTCATCCCCTCTCTTCTTTGGCCCCTCTGTTACTATTGAGGAACACTAATTATGCTTATTTAAATTAGACATAGAAGATAGAATATTTATTGCCTATAGGGGCTGTGTAATCATTTTATAGAAGTCAGACACCTACAACCTGCTCACCTGGGGAAAAAAACCCATGAATTATTTATCTCTACCCTTTAAATTATCTGAGTTAATAAACACATCTAGAATTGAAGTGTTTTAGAAAATAAATAAAAGTGCTCCTTAATGCATTTTTTATTGGATAATCTCCAAACTTCCCAACCCAAACTCATATCTGTTTATTACTTTATAACTGTATCCCCACTCCTAATATGAACAGTGAAGTCCAAATAAGCTTCTAAAACCCAAATAAAATTACAAACACCAATTACCAATAGAGGTAGATAAATTTTTATAAGCATCAAATTTTATGAAGAGTGTTTTCTAGTCATTTAAATGTATTTGCTGCCGAAGGACCAAACAGTATTAACTATCTCAAAGGCAGTGGCTTTAGAATTGACAATACCCTTTCATATACATCATCTCTATATCAGTTTTTAATTATTTGTAATTATAGTGCATAGTTTCCATTTTCTTTTCCTCTTTGTTTGTTTGTTTGTTTGTTTTGAGATAGCATCTCACTCTGTCACCTAGTCTGGAGTGCAGTGAGTGGCATGATCTCAGCTCACTGCAACCTTGACTTTGAGGGCTTAGGTAATCCTCCCAACTCAGCCTCCCTAGTAGCTGGATCTACAAGTGTGCACCACCACGCCTGGCTAATTTTTATATTTTTAGTAGAGACAGTGTTTCACCATGTTAGCCAGGCTGTTCTTGAGCTCCTGGGCTCAAGTGATCTGCCTGCTTTGGCTTTTCAAAGTGCTAGGATTACAGTCCTGAGCCACCGTACCTGGCCTCCATTTTCTTTACATGCACAAGGTGTTTAAAACATTTTTTTAAATAAGCTAATTGTAGAGGTACAATTTGTAAGTGAATGGATTAACAATTTGCCCATAGTTACAAGTTTAAAAGCAAAATGGATTCTGATTCCAGGTATGGCTTCCAAATTCTGGCTTTTTTAAAACTGCAAACCATGATCAAAGTTAGATTAGGCATTCGATGAAGAGTCCTCCTTTTGAAAGGAGCCCCCCTTTGCCTTATCTCTGAAACCAGCAGAGTACACACACTTCAATTGCTGTTCTTCAGGTTGTGCAATACAGGGGCCCAAGTATGTCACCCCATGATTGGTCCCTGCCTCAACAAGAAACATCACTGAGCTTCGAAGGTACCGTTGCTGTCTGTGTCTCTTGGGATTTGAATTCATCCTCTTGATTATTACTGCCCTGCTTATTCAACTCCTATAAATCCTTGATTCTTGTCCATTAGCCTGTATGTTTTACTATAGTTGTCACCACGCATGTGACATTGGGTTATCTGCCTAACCTCTGATGTCCCTCTAGACCTGTCATCTAATACTCATGCCTACCCTTGCCTAAATGTATTTTCTACATTTCTAACTTCCGATTACAGACGCTTCCCTTGATTGACTCTTCATCAAATGCCTAATCTAACTTTGATCATGGTTTGCAGTTTTAAAAAAGCCAGAATTTGGAACCCATACCTGGAATCAGAATGTATTTTGCTTTTAAACTTGTAACTATGAGCAAATTGCTAATTCCTTCATTTATAAATTGTACCTCTACAATAGAGGTGGATAAATGATAGGTCTTTAATGAGTTACATGTATAAACTGCCAACCACAGTGGTGGAATTTATGGGAATTTAACAAGTGATAATTATTGTTCTCCTCTTGCTTGACTTTAACTTCCACCTTATTGGAAAAATTTTTCCATTAACTTCTACCTTAATGCCCATTCTCACATGGCTTCAGATTCATGACCCTGTGCAGATTCTTTAAACCTGTTAGTGCTCTTTTGGATCCTTGATAATAGCCTGTCTCTGTTTCCAGCCTCACCTTCAAACTCCTGGTTTCATGTGATTCAGTGTTGTGCCCCTGTCCCCAACAGAGCTGTAGCAATAAAAGGTTTCCCTTTCAGTAAGATGTGAATATGCCCTAAACCTCTTTAAGCCCTTAAAATGTAAATCGAATTTTATTTGTATTATAAAGAAAGTTGCGGTTTACAAATTGAAGATTTCTGTAATGAAGAAACATTTATCTTTTTTTTTTTACTTTCTGACACACATTCAGACATGTCATTAGCTTTTTTAAAACTGCAATAATCAATAAACTTTGATACTTACCTATTTTAATTCTATTCACAACTCAAAAACTGTATCAGAGTGAATTTCTTTATATGAAAACTAATATCGTTGATGAAGCCATTTAGCTAGACATATACAGTGTGATGACTAGCAGGCATCTCAAAGTCAGCTTGTTGACCTGACCTTCTCTTTTTCTCCCCCAAACCTGTTTCACCTGCACATGTCCCCATTTCAGATAATGACAACTTCATCTTTTTCATTGCTCAGACCAAAACCTTAAATTCTTTTAAAATTGTTTTCTCTCATGTCCCTCAGCCAATATGTGGCTTTACCTTTAACATATATTCAGAACCCAACTATTAGTTCTCACCACCTTCCATGCTACCATTCTGGTCTGAGACACCAGCAAGCATCCTTCTTCTGGAATATTAAAATACCCTCCTCGTTGGTCTGCCTTTTACTCCCTACAATCTATTTTACAATTTGGTCTCACTGCTTTTCCCCTTTCCTCCTACACTGTATTTTCAACACAGCTATCAGAGTGATTCTTTTAAAAAGTAAACCAGGACACAACATTCTTTTTTTTCTTCAAAAACTTGCATTGACTCTCCATTTTACTCAGAGCAAAGCCAAAGTCCTTCTGTTACTCTGTCATGTATAACCTGCACTGCATCCCTCCTCAACTATCTAACTCCTCTCCTCCTAATTCTATTCTACGATATTTTCTTCTATTCCTATTTAATTCTGTCCTAGTTCTACCGGTGCCCTGCCCCACCTGTTAACATGCCAGGCTTGTACCTGCCATCAGGCTGTGGTCTACTACTCCCTCCCTCAGATCAGTGCTTGCCCAACTCCATCTGTTCCTCAAAAATTTGCTCAGACCTCACCTTCTTAATGAAGCTATTCTAAATACCTGTTTCCTACTGCATCTTACGCACGTCCCTCCACATTCATGGAGCTCCCTTACCCTGTTCCACTTTTTCTTTTTTTGGTAACATTTATAAACTTCTAACACACTATATATTTTGCTTATTATATGTTTAATAAATTCTTCAAGGGCATGCATCTCTGTTTTATTCCCTGAGAATAGTGCCTGGCACACAGCAGGTACTCGATGCATATTTATTAAATGAATGAATTTTTCTTTGTCTGAAATAAATTTATTTGGAAAATATTTAACACATTTGTGTTTTGTTTAGTTGGGGTTTTGTTACTACTGCTATTTCTATAAAAGGTTGAAATACAGACGGGAAAAGAAAATCTCACCAGCTATCTGGCTTTGTACAGATAAAGCCAAATGATTGAATGCTTGACTGAATTGACTGGTTGTTTGGACACATTTTTTGTAATAGCTTAAGGAAAAACTAAGCTATCTGACTTCCACCCCCTTTCCCCTTGCTAGGGCTAGAACTGTCAAAAAGGCACATAATACACACTTGGGTTTAAAGAATTTAGTTAATTGAATTCAATGAACCAAAAATACAGTGAAAATCATCAACCTTTATATGTAAAACAAAATCTGTTTTTGTCTGGCTTAAAGGGGATGTAGCTGGGGGCTAAAGGATTAGAAGTGAGTAAGAGAATAATCTGACATTGCTTTGCTTTTCATGCAAGCTTTCTAAGCTCTCAAATGGCAATGCTGGAGAATTCATTACATTGTGGTAAAGTATGACAAGTTGAAGAGTTTAAATTGAGTAACAAAAGCAAACACCAACATATTACACATGAAAACTGCTGTTGAAACAACAGATCAAAAACTGTACTCTAACGCTGTAGTGCCTTTTATATTTTTCTTTATTCAGAGACTTTGTAAGGCTATTTATGGGTTAGTATGGAAGGAATAAGGCTTTCTACCAAAAGCAGACACACAGTTTTTGTACAGAAATATGTCTACCAGGGATTATATACTGAGGAAATGGTGAATTGATGGAAAGAATAAGATAAACAAGGGGGGAAATGTAGTAAAGAATCAGTGGTTACCTGATGCAGTTCTTTAAGAAAAGGATGATTGGGTAGTGGGAACACTTACAAAGCTAAACGATGACTGTGAGATAAATAACTGGACACAAGAACAGCTCTCTAATATCTAGTGAGTGTGTGTTTGTGTATATGTGTGTGTGTATATATGCACACATATATCTTTCACACACTGTGCACATACACACACACTTTGTATGAGGAAGGCCTATGATCAGAAATACTAACATCACTATTCAGGGCTTGATGACAAATTTTCCACTCCTGTGATAATTTGATTGACTTTGGAACCAGAGAGTCCCTTCTAACAATGCAGCTATTCCTAGGATTATAGGTTCTCATCAAGACCTCTTTTTAAATGTGTCACATTTGTTAGGTCACTTTTCTGTCTGAAGGAGGCAGCATCAGAGTGCTGGACAGAGGATAAGAGGGGAAGAGAATAAGGATGATTAACAGGAAGAGAAAAAAATTGGAGGGAGGTCATAAAGATTTTCCTTGATTTCTCAATTGTGCCTTGGCATGGAACTAAGACGAATTCTGCCAGATCACCCATTAAAAGTCAGTGTACTTAATATCCTCAAAATTAATGCTATATACGATTTCAACTGTATGTTTTTTAAAAAAAGAAATGCACCAAACGCATTAAATTTTAATGATGGATAGAATTAAATGCTGTCATATGCTTGGCCTTTGCAATTTGCTCCATTAATTATTATAGGTGCTTCCAGTGTGACATGTGAGTATTAAAAAAAACTGTATTGAATTTTTCTGTAAATAGATTTGAAATGATTGGTGTGCATTCTGTTGAAACTTCCCAGGGAGTACATATTATTCACATTTTTTGTAGACGTGAAAGCAGGAAACACTTAAATTGTCCAGAAATCAGCCTTTGCATTAAAACATCTGCATTATTTTATTCCTCATAACTGTAGGAAATATCTCATTTAAGCAATCTTATAAGTCAACTAAATGCAAATAAATTCTCCAGTGGAGAATGACAAGTTCATCAACTTGATTCCCTCCCACTCCCAACATTTTCTGTCTTATTGTCAACTGCTTCACATTGTCTGTTCAGTGGATGTGTTTGTGCACCATCTTCACAATGACCCTAGTCTACATTCCTGGTTATATATCATTACTCTAAATATCCCCCCCAAACTGTGGCAAAGCTTTGCAGCACAATGAATTACAATACAATTTGGTATCATGGAGGTGAATTTTTTAAATTTTGTTCTTTGCTGTTTTGCCAGAGCTGATTGATGCCAGAAACGAAGATTGCTTAGAAACTAGGATTCTATGATAGCCTGTATTGACAGATGCAACTTTTAAAACCAGTCAGATTGCAAGCCATTTTTATATCATATTGAATCATATACTTAATTATGTCTGTACTTCTTTCACACCTTAACTTTGGTGAATCTCAAAGTATTTCATGAAAACTTGGGGAAGGAAGACATCCTCCATATTAGTCAGGGTTCTCTAGAGGGACAGAACTAATAGGATAGATGTGTGTATAAATGAGAGTTTATTAAGGAGCACTAACTCACATGATCACAAGATAAGGTCCCACAATAGGCTGTCTGCAAGCTGCGGAGCAAGGAAGCCAGTCCAAATCCCAAAACCTCAAAAGTAGGGAAGCCGACAGTGCAGCCTTCAGTCTGTGGTTGAAGGTCCAAGAGTAGAACTTGCAGTACAATGTTTGAAGGCAGGAAGCATGCAGCATGGAAGAAAGATGTAGGGCGGGAGATTAAGCCCGTTCAGTCTTGCTACGCTCTGCCTGCTTTTATTCTGGCTGCACTGGCAGCTGATTAGATGGTGCCCACCCAGATTGAGGGTAGGTCTGCCTTTCCCAGTCCACTGACTCAAATGTTAATCTCCTTTGGCAACACCCTCATAGACATACCCAGGAACAATACTTTGCATCATTCAGTCCAGTCAAGTTGACACCCAATATTAACCATTAAACTCTCCTTCCTCTATTAAACCACATAAATTATATAGAGTATCTCACATCTTTAGTGCCATTGCCTGCTAGCCTGACCATATTTTTTATATGTGTGTACACATATACAGGTATGTGTATACAGAAACAGGTGTATGTATACATTCTTGTGTATATTGGTATTATAGCCAAATCTAATATGTGTAGCTTCCCTGTGTTTGATGAATCCCCTCCTTAATGTCTCTCCCTCTGCTCACTGATCACACACATATTTATTTCTGCACTTAAAAGATAGATACTTACATTTTTCTGTCCTTCTGTCTT
This sequence comes from Gorilla gorilla gorilla, assembly GCF_029281585.2. NCBI lineage: Eukaryota > Metazoa > Chordata > Mammalia > Primates > Hominidae > Gorilla > Gorilla gorilla. The sequence continues at coordinate 12,433,902 of NC_086017.1, forward strand.
TGTTCCTGCTATTCCTTCCTCACTCATCTCCACTTGTTGAAACTTTGTCTGCCCCTCAAGACCCAGGGGGCATATTTTGTTCTGATTGTTTGGGTCTCAATTCAAAATCTACCAACAGATAGGCTGTGTGATTTGATGCGAGTGACCTAACCATTCTAAACCCCAGTGTCCTTTACAGGGCAGTGGTGATGGTAATAAAATATACCTAATAGGGCAGATGTAAGGCTGTATTGAAATAATCTTTTTAAAACATTATACACAACTCTTGCCACAAAGGAAGGGCTTAAACAATGCACGCTAAACTCTATCATCTCTATGGAGCCCCTTTTATCTCTACGTATTAATCTCTTCTCAAGTGATCTCATAGTGATTTGCTCTTAGAAAGCTTTTTGTTTGTTTATTTGTTTGTTTGAGATGGAGTCTCTCTCTTTCTCCCAAACTAGAGTGCAGTGGTGCTATCTCAGCTCACTGCAACCTCTGCCTCCCATGTTCAAGCAATTTTCATGCCTCAGCCTCCAGACTGGCTGCAACTACAGATGCCCACCACCATACCTGGCTAATTTTTGTGTTTTTAGTAGAGGTGGAGTTTCATCATGTTGGCCAGGCTGGTCTTGAACTCCTGGCCTCAATGATCCACCCGCCTCAGCCTCCCAAAGTTCTGGGTTACAGGCCTGAGCCACAGTGCCCAGCCGGAAAGCTCTTACTGAACGACGTTCACTAGTCTAGTGACTTGTGTGCATGTCCATCTTCTGCATTACTGAGCATGTATAGATCTACAATAACAAAACTGTGTGAGATGCTGAGGACATAGCAGTAAAAATACAGGTAAGGAATCCCTGATAACCTTTCAGCTGGAGAAGACACATAAACAAGCCAACATCAGTGGCATATTTTCAGATAGTGATAGGAGCTATAAAGGAGATAAAAGTGGTGATGCGATAGTCTCCATTCTGCTTTGTATGTTAGGAGCTACATTACAAAGAGTAGACTGAGACCACACTATTGCTTTAGTTTCTCTTTCAAAGGCTCTCTGACTCCCTATATGTGAGGTCACAGGCACCCTATATAAAGCTGCCAGAGCTATGCTTCATAGCTTCTCTGGCAGCTGCTTCCTCCCTTTCATTCAAATTTATTTGCTCTCATCAGATTTAAACGCATTTTCTCCTTGTATCTGATCACCCCACTGTGTCTTCCATTTTACTCAGATTAAGGCCACAGTCTGACTGGTGTTGATTTCAGTTTCATGCCAAGACACTGTAAGTAACTCTCATTCCTCCTTATGATTCCATTTACTACCGCCTAAGAGCACAAGCACAGAGCCAGGGCATCTGTCCCCATGTCCTGCTCCCCAGTGTGTGTTCTTCCTTAAATAACCAGGTAGGGAAGGGCAGATAAGGAAGCCCCTACAGGCAAGTCCTAATGGTCTTCCAAAGGGAAAGGAACTTGGTCATAGATGCTCTCAATAATAGTACCAACTCCCATCGCCGAGTTTTATTTTAGCGACTCAGAATGGGTCTAGTGACACTTGCTCTCATAATAAAGTAGAAGAAACATTTCTTCTGGATAAATTGCCCATAGGCTTCATTATCAGAAGCTCCATACATCTAGGTTTCTAACACTTTTACCATCTTTCACCATGAGCTCCTTTCAGAAACTCTCTTGAGTCTCAGAGCCAAGAATGAATGCTGAGGGAAAAGGGAGATGAAATCTATCTTGCCATGCTTTACCCTGTATCTCTCTGCCTGTCTATCCATCACTCAATTCAGATGTATACTTTATCCTTCCTTTTTTCTGCAAAATACCTCTATCTAAGCCTGAGAGCACAAGACTATAGTAGAACTGGATTTCCTAAGTGAATCCATGGATTTGACTCACCATGCCCTATAGGGTCTGTCTATAGGAGAGTCACAGAAACTAGGACATTTGGGCTCTCTGACCAAGAATCACTGAAAATGGGCCCAGGCTTTTTGTGGCTAACCCTGAGCATACTAGATTAATATATCTGTTTGAAGTGTATGTTAGGGTTGCATCTAGAGATAAACGCAGTGACTCTAACTGATGTCAGGAAAAGCAACTAACCCCTTGTCTTGTATTCTGCAAACATCTAGTATTATTCTGCTTGTTCCCAAGACACAGGCTTCATGAATTAATGCCTCCTTTCCCAGTTAAATATTCAAAACTCATTTGCCTAAACTAAGTGGCAAAGAAAAAAAATTTAAAGATGGGTGGTGGAGGAGCATTGCTTGATTGTACCAAAAGCATTTGATTAAATCGATTTGAGAGCTACAGCCAAATTAACGAAGACTGGCACACTTTACCTATCTCTTTCTCTTATTTTTCAGACATGAAAATTGCTCAGACTTCAAGTCTAGTCTGTGTGAAAGCATTAAGTGTTTCAGAAATCAACATGTCTTATCAATCTATTGTGCTCTGGGGAAAAAAAAACCAGTTAGTGACATTATTTCCTTATGTTCTAGAAACGTGATAATACCTTATTGTACATCAGGAGTATAAGCAAATTTCATTGTAAAGAGGTTCTTCTGACAAGATCTGTGAAGAACATGATGTTATTAACTTAGACGTCTGCACTTACAATATAGCTTTTCCAAGACAATTTTTGCTGGGCTACAGGTGGTTATTTAAGACAATCAATTTACATAGAACAATTTATTCTTTTTTCATGCTGTTAAAGCAAATTGGTATGTAATTAGATTTATATACTGAATAATCTCATTTGCATATCCAATTAATTCTTCCTGTTTTAATTTGCTAGGGTTGAATTCACATTAGTAGTAAAAATAACACTTAAATTATCAAGGCCTCAAAATTTCCTTTGCTGTAATTTGTTCAAGATGTTGCATTTAAAAATTGGTCCCCAGCATTCTTTACAAAATCTACTGGGAATATGTGAAAGATTTTACTTAAAAGTGCCCTTAGCCAAATATCACACTTGAGGTTCGCTCTTTGTTCATGATGAAGAGGTTAATGGATGGTAGGAAGCTAGTCCTTGCCTCAGTACCCAATAATATTCAAAACAAGGAAAACTCAGGTTCTGTTTTCACCCTCTGACCTTTCATGCTTTGAGTATGTTTAAACACTGAGACATACATGCACAGAAATGAAATCTGTTCCCAAATAATTTATATTTATTCTTCAACTGTATCACTTCAACTATTGTTGTTTACCACAATAGGAATATATATACTGTAGAAAAGTATTATTCTTTTTGGATTCAGATACACCAGAGCTTAGTATTTGTTCATTTCTTTTGCCACTTCTCATATTGGGAAACCAATTTTGTCTATCTAAGAGTCAGTGTCCTCATCCTTAAAACCAAAAGAGAAAAATATGTGCCTTTCTAGAATGACTAATTTCACATGGCATAACATATGAAAGTATCTACTAGTGTGGATCCAACAATAGACAATGTTCAGTCAGCCATGGTATCTGGTCTGTAATAAACATATATAAACACTATCAATCAAAATGAATATTCAATTTCTAGGACTTCATAATATTTTTATTAAGTTCAGTGAATGTTTGTTAGTGGCTATTTTCATTACCAGACTTTAGATTCAAATATTGGCTAAGCATTTTGTGCAAATTATTTAGTCACTCTATGTCTTAGTTTCTTCGTGTGTAATTCAGGAATAATAAAGAGTATTTTTACCTCGTATAATCGTGGTCAGAATTGAAGGGGTTAATACATACCCTTAGCCTATTCCCTGGTGCATAGTAAGCACTCAATGAGTGTTAACCATGGCTAGCATTGTTACCATGTTGAAAGAATAGTCACCCATATCAGAGTTTCTTTATTGTTATCTATTAGTAAGTGTAAGAGTGTTTTAGGACTACCTTAAGAAAGTACCACTGACTGTGTAGCTTAAACAACAGGAATTAATTTTTTCGTAGTTCTAAAAGCTAGAAATCCAAGATCAAGGTGTCAGAAGTTTAGATTGTTCCTGAGGACTCTCTCCCTGGTTTTCAGACGATCACCTTCTCCCTGTATCCTCACATGGCCTTTCCTCTGAGTGTGTCCAAATTTCCTCGTCTTATAAGGACAGCAGTCAGATTGGGTTAAAGACCACCCTAAGGTGTCATTTAACTTAATCACCTCTTAAAAGGCCCTGTGTCCACATACAGTCACATTCTAAGGTACCAGGGGTTAGGGCTTCAGCATGAAATTTGGGGAAACATAATTTAGCTCATAATGCCAAGGCTGAATTTCCCTTATACCTGGTAGAGACCCTGAAGCTCTGCTTTCAGAACTGATATTAAATGTAAGCATATCTGTGTACTTAAGGTATTTAAAAAGCAAGGCCAGGCACGGTGGCTCACACCTGTAACCCCAGCACTTTGGGAAGCCAGGGTGGGCGGATCACCCGAGGTCAGGAGTTCGAGACCAGCCTGGCCAACATGGTGAAACCCCGTCTCTACTAAAAATACAAAAATTAGCCAGGCGTGGTTGTGGGTGCCTGTAATCCCAGCTACTCAGGAGGCTGAGGCAAGAGAATCGCTTGAACCTGGGAGGCAGAGGTTGCAGTGAGCCGAGATTGCACCATTGCACTCCAGCCTGGGCGATGAGAGCGAAACTCGTCTCATAAATAAATAAATAGCATAAGTAACCTATGCCTTATCTCAAGGTCTTGGCCCATTTTCTGCAGCTACAGCCATGCTTTCAAAGCTATACTTTTATTTTCTCCCCTCAGATTTTTATAGCCTGTGCATCAGATTCATGCAATAGAAATGTCATAACATTTACATTAGGTCTCTATTCCAGAGACCTAGGCTTACACCTCATATTTGTTGTTTGTTGTACAAATATACACATACAAATTACCTAAACTCAGGCAAGTGATTTTACCTCCATGAGACCTCCTTTTACTTATCTGTAAAAGGGGACATATTTCCTCACAAACAGATGCAAACTAAGACAGGATAGGGAAAAGAATTTGGTAAATTCTAAATTGCTGTAGAGATACCAGCTGTCTCTGCTTACTGAAAAGGCAATCTTAATTCCATTTTCTATTTTATGATCATTGTTAGTTTACAGTTATTAATATTAAATGGCTTTAGTGGTCACTTTAGGAGAGACATTTACTTTGTTGTTAAACCAATATGTTTACAATTAGATATAAGTTTCTTTCTGGATTTGAAGATAACTGTAATTTGCAGTTGACACTTATGCAAATTGCTATGTTCTGCTGCATACCCATTTTAAAATACAAATCCTTCCCAGTCATCACTGAGTGTATGTAACAACTGCAAAGAAAACGCTCTGAAGATTTTTTTTTTCCTGTCAAAATGCCACTTTGCCTTCAGAACCACCATCTAAACATTATCTTAATGACACTTACTTTATTTGGAATGCCAGTATCCTTTGTGTAATTTTCAAATAGCCTGCAGATATTTGAAAAACTTTACCAGCTTCTTCATCATTTCAATCTGGGAAATGAGCATCCTATTACTGGCATGTCTTGTGTTATTGTGCTTTGCTTTATTGCACTTCACAGATTCTGAGTTTTTTGCAAACTGAAGGTTTGTGCCAACACTGCATCGAGCAAGTCTACTGCCACCATTTTCCCAACAGCATGTGCTTACTTTGTATCTCGGTGTCACATTTTTGTAATTGTCGCAATAGTTCAAAGTTTATTCTTACTATTATATCTGTTATAGTGATCTGTGATCATTGATGTGACTATTGTAACTGTTTTGGGATACCGTGAACCGCACCCATGTAAGAGGAAGAACTTAATCGATCAATGTTGTACTCTGGCTGCCCCACTGGCTGGCCTTTCCCCCATCTCTCTCCCTTCTCCTGGGGCCTCCCTTTTCCCTAAGAAACAACAATAGCGAAATTAGGCCAATTAGTAACCCCACCGTGGCCCCTAAGTGTTCAAACGAGAGGAGGAAGCGTATATCTTTCACTTTGAATAAAAAACTAGAAGGAATTGACCTTAATGAGGAAGGCATGGTGAAAGCCAAGAGAGGCTGAAAGCTACGCCTCTTGTGCCAAAGAGTTGGCTAAATTATGAATGCAAAGGGAAAATGCTTGAAGGAAATTAAAAGTGCAACTTCAGGCAACACATGAATAAGAAATTAATACAGTCTTATTGCTGATATGGCAAAGTTTGAGTAGTCTGGATAGAAGATCACACCAGCCGCAACATTCAACATTCTCTTAAGCAAAAGCCTAATCCAAAGCAAGACCCTAATTCTCTTCAATTCTGTGAAGGCTGAAAGAGGCCTGGAAGCTGCAGAAAAGAAGGTGGAAGCTAGCAGAGGTTGCTTCACGAGATTTAAGGCAAGAGATGCCACCTCCTTAACATAAAAGTCCAAGGTGTAGAAACAAATGCTGATACAGAAACTGCAGCAAGTTTTCCAGATCTAGCTAAGACAATTAATAAAGGTGGCTACCCTAAAAAACAGATTTTAAATGTAGATAAACAGCCTTATGTTGGAAGAAGATGCCATCCAGGACTTTGATAAGTAGAGAGGGCAAGTCAATGCCTGGCTTCAAAACTTCAAAGGACGGGCTTACTTTCTTGTTAGGGGTTAATACAGCTGGTGACTTTAAGTTGAAGACAGTGTTCATTGACCATCCTGAAAGTCTTAGGACCCTTATGAATCATGCCAGATGTACTCTGCCTGTGTTCTTTTATGGAACAACAAAGCCTGGATAACAGTACATCTGTTTACACCATGGTTTGCTGAATATTTTCTGCCCACTGTTGAGACCTACTGCTCAGAAAAAAAGATTCCTTTCAAAATATTACTTGTGTTTGACAATGCACCTCGTCACCTAAGAGCTCTGATGGAGATATATTAGGAGATGTATATTGTTACCCTGCCAGCTAACACAACATCCAATCTTCAGCCAATGGATCAGGAGTCATTTTGACTTTCAAGTCTTATTTAAGAAATGCATTTTATAAGGTTATAGCTGCCATACATAGTGACTTCTCTGATGGATCTCGGCAAAGCAAATTGAAAATCTTCTAGAAAGGATTCAGCATCCCAGATGCCATTAAGAAAATTTGTGGCTGGGCACGGTGGCTCTTACCTGTAATACTAGCACTTTGAGAGGCTGAGGCAGGCGGATCACTTGAGGCAAGGAATTTGAGACCAGCCTGACCAACATGGTGAAACCCTGTCTACTAAAAATACAAATATATCTATCTATAGATAGATATTTTACATATAAATATATATATTTATAAATATATATAATATAAATTCATATTATATGTATAAAATATGTATTTTATTTATATATATATATATAAAAGGGAAGGGAAGGGAAAAGGAAGGAAGGAAATTTATAATTCATGAAAAGAGGTCAAAATATCAACCTTACCAGGATTTTGGAAATTGATTCCAACCCTCACGGATGACTTTGAGGGGCTTAAAGCTTTCAATGGAGGAAGCAACTGCAGATGTGGTGGAAATAGCAAGAGAACAAGAGTTAGAAGTGGAGCCCAGAAAGAGAAGTGATTGAGTCGCTGCCATCATGATAAAACTTGAATGGATGAGGAGTTGCTTCTTATAGATAAGCAAATAACATGGTTTCTTGAGATGGAATCTATTCTTGGTAAAGATTGTGCAAATTGTTGAAATGACAACAAAAGAGAATATTATGTAAACTTAGTGGATAAAGCAGTGGTGGAGTTTGAGAGGATTGGCTTCAATTTGAAAAGAATTCCTACTGTGGATAAAATCCCAGCATTACCTGCTGAGGAAGTCTGTCATGAACGGAAGACTCAATCAATGCAGCAAACTTCAGTGTTGTCTTATTTTAAGAAATGGCCACAGCCACCCCAGCCTTCAGCAACATCCACCCTGATCAGTCAGCAGCCATCTTAATTGAGGGAAGACTCTCCCCCTTCAAAAAGATAACAACTTGCTGAAGGCTCAGATAATCATTAGCATTTTTAACAATAAATTATTTTAAGTTATGTACATTGTGTTTTTTAGACATAAAATGCTATTGTACACTTATTAAACTACAGTATAGTGTAAAAATGACTCTTGTATGCAATGGAAAACCAAAAAATTTGTGTGGCTCATTTTATTGCAGTATTTGTTTTATTGCAGTGGTCTGGAACTGAGCTTAAGATATATCTGTATAGATAAGACTATAAATGTATGAAATTTCATAGGCTGGAGGTATCTTAAGGAACATCTAATTCGTTTACAATCCTGTTATAAAGGTTATAGACTCTTTACTATGGAACGCAAGGATATTAACATCTTTTACTAGCAGACATTGAGTGAACAAGTTTATATGTCAAAAAGACTGTTACGGTCTTTTCCTTTCTGATGCCTTCTAAGACATGATGGACCTACCAGGATAAAGATTCAAGAGTGGCCACTGCGGTCTATTTAACAGCTCCATTCTTTCACCACTTCCTTTGATCTCATCTTTTTTGAGCCTCTTTCCTTGCAGTGAAGGGACAAGCAGGGTAGAAAGAAATACTCGCTTAGGATCCTCTTGCTTCCTTTGTGCTCCCGATGATCCCTTTGTATTTTCAATCCGTGGGTCTCTTTAATGCCTTTATTCTCCCCTTCTCCCTAAAATAGTGTCAGTTCACCAAGGACACCACATAGGTAGTCAGTCATTTGGTTCGATCAGATTCTCATGGAACCTACAAGACAAGCACCCTTTTCACTTTTCTAGGAATGGCCTCCTCTTAGCATATAATCTGGGTGTTACACTGAAAAAAAGTCTAGCTCTTCCTTTGATTGAGTAGCATTATCAACACTACCAAGGGCCAGGCATGGTGGCTCATACCTGTACTCCCAGCACTTTGGGAGACTGAGCCAGGAAGATCGCTTGAGCCCAGGAGTTTGAAACCAGCCTAGGCAATGTAGGGAGACCTCCATCTCTACAAATTTTTTTTTTTTTTTTTTTTTTGAGACGGAGTCTCACTCTGTTGCCCAGGCTAGAGGGCAGTGGTGCTATATTGGCTCACTGCAACCTCCACCTCCCTGGTTCAAGCAATTTTCCCTGCCTCTTACTCCTGAGTAGCTGGGATTACAGGCACCTGCCACCACTCCTGGCTAACTTTTGTATTTTTTTTAGTAAAGGTGGGGTTTCACCATGTTGGCCAGGCTGGTCTCGAACTCCTGACCTCAGGTGATCCACCCGCCTTGGCCTTCCAAAGTGCTGGGATTATAGGTGTGACCCACAGCACCTGGCCAAAAAAAAAGGTGTTTTTTGTTTTTTTTTTTTTCTAATAGCCAGGTATGGCAGTTCATGCATCTAGTTCTAGCAACTTGGTAGGAGGATTGATTGAGCTCCTACCAACATTTTTCGATTGCTGAGGCAGGAGGACTGCTTGAGCTCACAAGGTCAAGGTTGTAGTGAACTATGATTGCACCACTGCGCTGCAGCCTGGGCAACAGAGCAAGACCCTGTCTCTGAAACAGACAAACACAATAATACACCAAGAAATTTGGGAACAGAAGGGAAATAAAAACCTCATCCCAATTACACATTCACTTACAAAACAGATACTTAGAAAGTGCCTAAATAAGTACTAGTAATTTATGTAGTACCAGTGGAAAGTGGTCTAATAGTCCTATTATTTCAACTACTATCCTTATAGATCTGCTAATCTAAACAGACACCTCTCTCCCAAAATACAGTAAGTGTTCGGCAGATAATGAAAGGGGACTGCTGTGCAGCTGCTGTGGGGCATGGCATTGAAACTGAATCCAAAGCCCACTGGGTCTGTGAGGTAGATGGAATGTGACAGGGAGAGAAGAGAGAAAAGACTTCCTAGAGAAGATGCCAATGTTTCTAGGCACACAGGAATTAACAAAGAAAACTCAGCAGGGGCCCAGAGCACAGGGACTTGTCCAGTGAGATGAGAGAAGCAAGGAAGTAGTAGTACAGGTCTCAGTGGAATCCTTGCCTTAGTATGGTATGTGATTTTTTATAGTGCAGAGTGGATCTCGTGTGTGAATGTATTCTCCATCATAGACGTGTGGTCGCTTATCAGTGTGGTCACTTACTATTCACATTTAAGCTGTTGTTTAAAATACTTATGGATCTTTTCTTTTGGAATTTTCTTTACGGCTCCTGTTTTATTCCTCTGAATATTATAAGTGCTTCTAAATCCTTGTCCTTTGAAGTTAGATTTCATTTTTGGCAACAGCTAAGCTTTCCATATTTAGAAACTTGTTCAGAGCCATTTCACGGTAAATGTTGGTGTTCATGCTGGGTAATACTGTTTTTTGGTCAAAAATGAATTGTGACTATAAATTAATGAAGCTAATTTTTTATGTGGCTTATAAATCAGTTCTCTATAGTTTTTAAAGGGGGAGTTTTAAAACATACGCGTTAATACATGTGAAAGCTTTTTTAAAAATTGTAAATCTCCACAATTTTTAAAAATTGTAAAAAAAGCAAGGACTTTTTTTATTTTTATTAATCATTAAGTTATATTACATTTCAACATACTGCTTTAAAACTCAATAAATAAGTTTTAAATTCTCTTTTAAACTACTAGTTTCTTAAGTAATTGTTCATTTGATGTTGTCTACCAGCTGAGCAACTGGTACATTAACCAGAGCTGTAGATTGAGCTCTTTTCCAAATATTTAGATTTTGGGTTCATAGAGAAATACCTTAAGGGAATTGTCAAATGAGGAAACTGACATTCAGAAAGGAGAAATAAGTAAGGTATCTAAGATCACAAGGGTAGTAATTTACTTACCAAATAATATAGTTTCAAATCCCTGACACTAAGTCAACTAAAAGTTGGTCTTTTCATTCATGTAGATCTAGTAATTTTAGTCAGAAATACTCTTCTTTCTCCTATTTTCTCTCTAAAACCTCTGCCTTCAACCTCTGTTAGTCTCCCCATCTCTTTTTGTATTGCTTCTATCTGTGTGAGGGTTTGGATAACAAGAAGATAGTCTTCTTGCCTTTATATTTCCTTTATTTTTCTTCAGTGACTACTCAAAAATCTTGCCCAGAATGGACACTAAATGAATGAATTTCTAATTGTTTTGCAGCTTTCTCTTCTGTTAGGATCAAGTGACCAGTTCGTCTCTACCAAACCCAGGATGTGTTTTTGATTTATGTGATTTGTGGTTTTGATTTATAAGTGGTTCCATAAGGCCAACTAGCAGCTAGAAAACAGTAAGTTTGGGACTGTAAACAGTTACAGGGAAGTGGAAGTTTTTGGTTGGTTTATTGTTGTTAATTCTTTGTTTTGTTGCCCTTGGTAGACAAAACTTAAGTGCTGATAGAGCTTACAGTTGCTAATTTACCCAATTCCATGCTTTGCTTTTTGAAAGCAATTGCTATGTTTCTCTTCAGGGGATGAGCTTTATTTACTCCTTCTACTCCAAAGCTGAGCTATAGGAATTCAAGTGGGGTCTGGAAATACCATTGAAAAAAAGAGTTTTTTTGACCACCTTGGCAATGGCCAGTTGTTTCTTTCCATGGCCAGCCTCTTTGTTGTTTGTTGAGAATACTGTCTAAGAAAATCCCCTCAAAATGAGAAGCCTCTAAAACTATACAGATCTGAAGGGCCTAAAAGGGAATGTCATCATTTTAATTATTGTGCTACTTTCAAAATTATACTGTTTGTAATCGTGGGTATTGAAAAAGCCCAGACATTTGAGTTTAATTGTGTGCTTTATAATCCTAAGATGCAATCCTTTTTTCTCATGCTTTTATATACCATGTTTATCTCTTTTCTACAACACTTAATAAGGCCAACCCAAGGGTATTAATTTTGGGAATGAGTAAAAATGGTGTTATTCTTTCTCAAAGCCTAGTCAGGTCAGTCCACAAGCATTCAGCCCTGCTCACAGTATGTAATTGAAGAATGTATCTTTGTTTAGAAAAGAAAAGGAAGGTTTGGGAAGAGTGTGGATTAATATTATATGCTGCTTCCCTTTGGGCCTGTTTTTTTCCCCCCAGTCCTTTCTTACCCTAGCAAATACAGTTAGGAGTCCTGGATTGCACATTGTAAGAACAAATAGGAATCTGCAGGCCTTCCTGGAAGGTCTGGGTCATAGCAGCTTCTTTGCTTCTTCTTCTTATCTTCTGCGTGGCACTAGCTAGTATGCCCCAGATAACACAGGGAAGGAATTTGACTCCTTGACATCTTACATGCAGCCAAACACTTCAGAATGTATAGAACTTTCTGAATCCAGGTAGCATCTCACTCTGAATGTCAGATGGATTTTTAAAAAATTTATTCCCCAAATAATTGTTTATGAGGAAATTTTTTGTCTCTCTAAGGTGCAGCCACGTAGAGTCACTTATTCTCTGAAGAGTCACACCCTATAAGTGATATAAATCCTGATATTTCAAGGAATTTAGAAAATATGTTTGTTTTATTCCTCCTCCCTCCAGTGTGATACAGAATCTTAATAAGGAGCCTATGTTGCCTTTTGAATCATTAACTCTGAAGAAAGTTCAGGAATGTTAGACTTGGGAGATTAATAACTGTAACTGCAAAGAGAAGTCTTGTCTGTTAAAGAATTTGTGTGCACTATTGCATCACTCAGTATGTATGTGAGGCTTTCTATTTTTAACATTTTTAATGACAAGCTGTCTCCTTGGTTCTGTATGCCCTTCACCTTTGTCAGAATGAGATTGATAGTGAAAGTTTCTCTGCTGTTCTCATAAAAGCTGAATTAAGGGTCTTGATTTCGATTTAACGTACTGCAGCATTATCTCGCATTCATCCAGTGGTCTCTTCTCTGTTTCTGTTTCCTGCTCTGCCTGTATTCTAGCATTCAGGGCAGTTGGCAGGGACTGGCCGTGCAAAATAATAGCTGTTTCCAGAATAAGTCATTGAGTCATCTGAAAGTACAACATTATAGTGACATACCTGACTTCTCTATAATGCAGAAAAGGGAGTCATAATAACTTAAAGCATTGCACACTGCCAGAGCTATTTGAAATGACGGAACATGAATATTTTGACATCTAGTAGTAGCCTAGTGCCTCTTTGCCAGAAGATGCTAATGAAACAAACATGGAAATCACTGCGGTATTACCAAGACTGTTTTGACTTCTTTCAGGATAATCCCACTGGGTTTTTAACTTGCAGATATCTGAATGCCCATCACATGGAGGAGGAAGCTGATTTGTTTGCAATAGAACTTGAAAAAATGGTGAAAACGAAAGATACTTTCTACCTTGGATTTAGGAGTTGCTTTCTGATAATTACAGATATCTCAAAAATAAAATGGACTTTCTGGAATGGAAAAGATAAGAATGTTTTATTGTCCTCCAGGCGTTAGAATTGTAACCGTGTGTGGCGAGAATGTTGAAGAGTAGCACCATGCATCCTAGGGAATTTTTAAAACAATTAAAAGAGAATAATTATAAGTCAAAGTTATCAGGAAGGAAGGACAGATGTAATCTCATTTCGCTGCATGATGGTAAATGAAGGTACATCTAATATTTCCAAGAGAGAAAAATTTACTCAAAGTCCAAGAAATTCAGAGTAAATTCAAATGGATAAGAAGGTAAAAATGTAGTCTAAGGATTATAACTACTTCTGCCCATGCAAAAAGCAGTTATGTTTATAATCCCAGATTAAATAGCCCAGAAGTATCATCAGATCCCCTATCTGGTTCTCTTTAGAGCATGTTTCACCAATTGTAATCAAAGATTTGTTTTTATGACTGATTGATGTCTGTTTTCTCCCAGTACATTGTAAATTCCATGAAGACAGCAACTATGTCAGTTCTCTGTTTGAATCCCAAGCTCTAGTACAGTCCCTGGAGCATGATGCGGACTAACTTAACATTTGGTGAATGAATTAATGAGTGGATACATTGTGACAATTATAATGTGACAATAAATTATTGACAGGTCAAGTCTCAAAAGGGAGGTCTAAGCTAATTAATTTTCTGAATGTGTATGCAGTACTAGCTTATGTACAAAAATCTTTCTTCAGATGTGTACGAGTCAGCAGCAACTGGAACTTGGAGGTGGTCTATAGACCCCAATGTCGATATCTGTTCAAGTATTCTATTCGTACCTTATCAGCTGTCTTCCTTTTCCTGTGGTGGAAGGACTGCCAGTTTCGTCTAAGTGGTTTGCCTCAGAGTTCAGGAGAATAGCTCATTGGGAGTTCTGGTCAGATATTTTCAAACTCAAATGAGTAAGCTCTCTGAAAAACCTATACATAATGAAAAATAGTTTAAGATTACAGTGGTGATTTGATGTGATCTGGAACAGTTTACCTACTCCTACTTGGCAATAAAAATAAATTATGTAATTTATTCCAACTGTTACAGCTTGGAAAACTGTTAAAAACTCAAAATAAATATATAGGTTAATGTCATGAAGTACTTGACCGGACAAGCATATTTTTCCAATTCTAAGGGTAGAAAGTGTCTTTGTAAACATTCCTACATGTCAGAAAACTAAATAAAAATGACCTCTAGCTTCGAGGTACTTATTGGAAACCTATTTTAAATTGAATACACAAGCCAAAATAATACAGACTGTTTGATAAGAAACATTAGAGAAATCTATAACATGAGGCTTTTTATTATAGGCTTATTACATCAATCTCTCCAGTGGGTAATGGAACTCGTAAATATACTCTTACGTAGGAGTCTCCTTGTGGGCTTTTTATTCATGCTGAAGTAAGCACAGCAAACTTATTTGCTGTCAGGGTACATTGAATTTAAGATTAGTATTTATTTTGGTTCTAAGGAGGTTTTGCTTTTGTGAATTGAAAGTTGGATCAGCTGCATGAAAACAAGATGGGACTACAGGGAGCACAGGAAGTAAATTAGTTTTTTCTAAATATGCATTCTGTAAACCTACGTATTTAGCTAGCATGGGGTGCGTATGTGCAGTTTCTCAGATGGGTGAGTCATGCATCGGATGTGTATGTTTATGGCTCTGTGGCTTGGGTAGAGATAGATATTCAAAATGGCGTATTGCAGTTACTGTTTTCTAATGCAAATCGTTCTAGAGAAAAAATATATATTTTTATAAGAAAGATTTCTTAACCTCTTTTTGACCAGTGACTTTCTTAATTTCAGTGCGGGCATATGAAATAAAACCCTCAAAATCATCAGCCACACTATACATTCCATATCATTGACAGATAACACTGACAAATTATTCCGGCTTGTTCTGACACCTGAATAGAATGTATCAGGTGGTAACTGAAGCCATGAGGATGACTTGCCCATACAAAGGAAAGGATTATAATAGTAAATAGCTTTGTTTTATGAATGACATACTAGATACTGTGCGAAGTGATCTAGATGTGTTATTTCATTTAATGCTATGCTTATGAGACAGCCAGGTCGGAGGGGGTACCTGGCAAAACTCCAGCCAGCCTGTGCCCTGGGGTGGACCCACAGGAAGTTCGCACCATTTGCAGCGGGGAGGAGCCCGGCTCCTCTTCCTGTGTGGAACCTGGGATTCGGCAGGGTGGGAAGTGCTCTGTCAGGGACTCTGGCCCAGCAAGAGTCCCTGTTTTCCTTTTTTCTTCCTTTCACCCAATAAAACTCTGTCTTACTCACACTTCAAACCATCTGTGAGCCTAAATTTTCATGGCCATGGGACAGACAAGGACCCCATCCTTAGCTGAACTAAGGAAAAGTCCTGCAATACTTACATCACATGACTATGAAGGCAGGTACCATTGATACTCTCATTTGTCAAAGACGGAAAAGTAAAGCTCACAGAGGTAATACGATCTACTGAAATTCACACAAATAAATTTAAAGTCTGTTCCATCTATCTATGTTGTGTTGTTACCTTAGGATCTCACTTCATATTTGTGAAGAATCATCCTTCCCATTTCCTTAAATACCCAAACCATGAACATTTGTACCATCCTTTATTCCTTTTGGACATTTGCAGCAGAATGTCTATTTTGTTTAATATTAGCTCATAATCTGGGAAGTGAGTAGTAGTATTCACATTTTATCTGAAGTAAGTGAGACTTAGAGAGGTGGAGTGACTTGCCCAGGCTTGATTTACTGGGTCTTAGTTTCAAGCCTTTTTTTATAATGAAGCTCACGCTATCTCCAATAGAGCATGTTCAAGGTTCTAGGTCCAGAAAGGGATAAGCTGCAAATCGTGAATCCATAAGAATAAATACCTACTTGCATTTTTTTTATGTGGACATGCAAATAACACACCCACACACACAGACACACGCACACACACACACACACACAGAGCTAAACTAATATTTCAGGTCTCATGAATTGTATTTGGTTTTAAAATATAGTGAGATCAGAAAGAATGCTCTGTTCAAAAAAATCACATAGTTTGTCTCATTAGAGACAGAATTGATACTCTTTATTGAAGAGTAAAATTCAGTAAGAACCTTCTTAAAAATGGGAGCAGGCCAGGTGGTGGCTCAGACCTGTAATCCCAGCAATCTAGGAGGCCAAGGCGAGCAGATCACTTGAGGTCAGAGTTGGAGACCAGCCTGGCCAACATGGTAAAACCCCGTCTCTACTAAAAATACAAAAATTAGCCGGGTGTAATGGTGCATGTCTGTATTCCCAGCTACTCGGGGGGCTGAGGCAGGAGAATCACTTGAACCCAGGAGGTGGAGGTTGCAGTGAGCTGAGATCACATCACTGCACTTCACCCTGGGTGACAGAGGAGACTCCATCTCAAAAAAAAAAAAAAAAAAAAAGAAAAAGAAGGAAGAGAGGGCAAATGTGTATCATCTTATAGGTATTACCCTAGTCTGCAGTGAGGTTTTTGTTCTCTTATGTCCTATAAAGATCAGTGAATTCTAACGACTTTTACACTAATGTTCAAGTTGGTCCTTCATTTTATTATTTCCCTTTTCACTTACTTGACTTGGCTTTCTACATACCAGATGGTCACCTGAGCCCAGAGCCACATCTTTTCATTTTTTATGCTTTACAATTTGTCATAATATCTGGTATATTTGATATGCACAAATATTTGTTTGATTGTTTTCTTTTGATATGGTGATGTTTGAACTCATCCTAAATGTACACAATAGTTTTGAGAGACATTTAAAACCCAATAACATGTAAATTTCTTAAAACATTGCTCCTGTTCAGATACATCGAACTGGAAACCTGGTCAGGGATTGTGTGAACAGCTTCATTTTCTCACTACACCTTGTACATGAAATCCTATTTCTGTTTGTCTTTTATTGGCTTTTAAAATAGCATGACGATCTGATGCAGAGTCACTGGGCTTTGGCAAATCTCTATTTCCTCCCAGCCACAGAAATTTACATTTCTTCCCAAGCTACTCTGACTGTGAATAATCTATGTGAGGAGTGACCTCAGATCATTTGAAAGCATCCAACATCCTGAAAACTGTAAAGCCACAGCACTCACTGATTTTTCAAGGTCTAAGAGATGGTTTATAAATGATTTAAAAAAAAACTATAGTAGTATACTCAAAACATTTTTAAAAAAAAGAAATAGAATTATGAGTCTACAAGGACTTATTTAAGAAAGACGTCCTAATATTGGGGGTGGTGGATTCACTGGCACTGTTATATCAAACAAGTATTTCATGTGTGAGGAGATAAAGCAGCAAACTATACGAAATAAACAGCGTGTGTTCACCTTAGATATCTAGGACGCTTTACTTTGAATAAATTTTCTCTGCTTTTATGAATCCAGACCAATATTGTCTGTTAGGCAAGTTCTGAGTTTGTTCTGCTTCAGGCCTGTCTTAACCCTGCCATTAATTGGCATATGTCCAGGCAATTAAAACTGCGGTATGGAGCAAATTAAAAAAGAGAATTTAAAGCACCAGAGTCATTTGAAATTCCAAGGTCAAATGGAAATAACATTGAATTATCTTCTTTTGGGGATTACACCTGCCTCTATTTGTCTTCACCAGAGGTGATCATCTAGACTTTGGTTACCTACTCTTTGCATCCTCAAAACGGGGACACACAGGAATGCATTTTTCCAAAGGCCGGAATGACAGATATAAGATTGAAGTTAAACACAACTGATGCCCAGCACGTCAAAGCAGGACAAAGAATCAGAGGCAATTTAATCCCACCTTTATGCTTTTGAAAGACAAAAGGAACTCAAGCCCAGAATGGCAAAATGATTTACTAATGGTCATCACAACCAGGCGCCCCTCTAATTCTGGTAATAATTAAAATCAACAATATTTATTGAACACTGACCTTTGCCAAGCACTGTTTCAAGCTCTTCCCATGTTTTTTTGGTATTATAATTAAGGAGCTGAGGTAAAGGGACAGTGAAATAAGTATCCTCTATATCCTACTACTACCAAACAGTTTTTCTTCAGCTGAGCCAATAGCTACCATCTTCCAACTAATTCTTAGCCAGACTAAGATGACAAAGGAAATACACTAAGCATGATTTAGCTTTTTCTTATGTCTCCAGTTGCTGTTCTGAAAGTGTATTCATGGCAGGGAAATATCCCAAAGCCAGACAGTCCCAAGGAGGAGTGCCTCTAGCATGAGTATTCCAGAAAATCATCAACCTCTGAATACTTAAGTTGACCCTGTGATTTATGTATCTAGGACTGAAATAAAACATTTCTGACTTTCTATACAAGATTTTGCAATGTTTATATTAGTCAAGATCAGCTTTTTCCAAAACATGCTCCATGGATCACTCCCTTCTCAGGATGCTGTATAAGAAAGAAACAAAAAACCTGTGATCAAATAATTTTTGTTTAAAAAAAAAAAAAAATCCTGGCCAGGCATGGTGGCTCGTGCCTGTAATCCCAGCACTTTGGAAGGCCGAGGCGGGCGGATCACCTCAGATCGGGAATTCAAGACCAGCCTGACCAACATGGAGAAACCCCGTCTCTACTAAAAATACAAAATTAGCCAGGCGTAGTGGCGGGCGCTTGTAATCCCAGCTACTCAGGAGGCTGAGGCAGGAGAATCGCTTCAACCCAGGAGGCAGAGGTTGCGGTGAACCGAGACGCCATTGCACTCCAGCCTGGGCAACAAGAGCGAAATTCCATCTCAAAAAAAAAAAAAATCCTGCATCATCCTGATGATGTTCATTATCATATAGAAATTTTAAGAATACCCGTAATAAATGTTTTTTAAGTCAGCATTTCCCAAATTCAGACAAACACAGAACCCAACCCCCTGCCACCTTTTGTTAAAAAATTCATGTTAACCTTCCTGCAGAGCAGATATCAAGAAAGATGTGTGAGAGGAAATTTCATTCAAAAAACACTTATCAAGTGCTGATATTATAGCTGATGCTGGGTTATAGAGATCAAAGACCCAGTTCCAGAATTCATAGAGCTCACAAGCTACAGAAAGAGATAAGCTTGTAAATCACAGGTATAATACAGTTTAGTAATTAGTGTCATGCACAAAAATAGGGGATGTGGAGATAGAAATTAAGATATTTCTCATCACCTTGCTGTTGAAGAGTAGTACTGACTGCTATATTATATTATCCCTAAATTCAGAGGCTTAATATACTAGAAATTTAGATCTCACTCATATAAGATTCAATGGAGGAGAGTGGCAGCAACAACTATGGTCCATACAGTCATTCAGGGATGCAGATTAATCTTAAATGTGTGACTTACCAGATGTCTTTGGACATCAACATCCAGCTGCTAAACAGGAAAAGAGAAAAGTTAAAAGGAACATTGTGCAAGATGCTTTTATGATCTAGGCCTGAGAGGATACGTTTCTTTCACCTGTGGTGCAATGGCTGGAGTTCATTCATATAACTACAACTAACTGCAAGAGAGGCTAGGAAATGTGGGCTAGTTCTGGGTCCAGTAAGGATGGGGAAAGGGTTTGGTAAGCAGCTAACTAGTCTCAACCTCAATGGGCAATATGAACTTAGGCAACAGAAGGTATAGGGACATTCCAGGCAGAAGTAATCAACTATCTGTTGACATAAAGGAAGGGCAATCATGGCACTATTGACAGCCTACGAAAAGTATGATATGGCAAGAGTAGAGACCACCTGTGGAAGAGTGTAGGAGACAGGATGGCTGGGAACAGTGGCTCATGCCTGTAATCCCAGCACTTTGGGAGGCTGAGGTGGGTGGATCACTTGAGATCAGGAGTTCGAGACCAGCCTGGCCAACATGGTGAAGCCCCATCTTCACATTTGTATTTTAGTATACAAAAATTAGCTGGGTGTGATGGTGTGTGCCTGTAATCCCAGCTGCTCAGGAGGCTGAGGCAGGAGAATCGCTTGAACCCAAGAGGCGGAAGTTGCAGTGAGCCGAGATCACGCCACTGCACTCCATCCTGGGCAACAGAGTGAGACTCTGTCTCAGAAGAAAAAAAAAAAAAGAAAAGGGAAATAAAGACACAAGATCATGTGAGCTTTTTGTACTATGTTAAGCAGCTTGTATTTTACTTTTTCAATGATGGCGATTTATTAAAGAATCTAAAAATCATTGAACTAGAATAAAAAAAGTGAGTTAAGAGATTAATGGTATATAATAGGAATAGATAATGAGCTAACAAGTAATTGATGGCATAGAATAGGGATGGATTCAAGAAATACTATAGGTAAAATATACATGACTTGGGGCCCCACTGAATGTAAAAAGTGAGGAAGAGAGAAGGTACAGTCAAGAATATTTCCTGGGCATGTCTGGCTAGTTAGATATTGTTCTGATTTATTAAAAACAAGAGAATATTGGGAAAGGAATTTGGTAAGTGGGAGGAACTCATACAGGGTCTGAAGTATAGGAAGGAGGTTGAAACTTGAGGGTGGTCAGCATGTACGTTTCCTTGAAGCATGTGGAATGAATGCAGTCTAAAGGAGAAAGAAAATCGAGGCATGCAGAGAGCTTACAACGAAACCACACACCAGAATTTAAAGGGCTCAAAGAAGAATTTTTCCATGAAGAATCTAAAATGATAAAGAGAACCAAGCGAAGAAAGAATTTTTTAAAACAAGGTAGGAAACAACCCAAATGTCCATCAGCTGGTGAATGCATGCATACAATGTGGTATGTCTGTAAAACAATACTATTCAGCAATAATAGGGAATAAAGTACTGATACATACATATTACAACAAAGATGAACCTTGGAAACATACTAAGTAAAAGAGTCCTGTCCGAAAAGACCACATATTGTCTGATTCTATTTGTATGAAATGTTCAGAAAATGCAAATCTATTGAGATAGAAAGACTAGTTGTTTTCTGGGGCATTGAGAGGTAGGTGGGGGTGGTTGGGTAGTGGGAGAAAAGGGAATAAATGCTAATGAGCACAGGTTTTTTGCAGGAATTATGAAAATATTGTAAATTTGATTGTGATGATGGCTATACAACTTTGTGAATGTACTAAAAACTAATGAATTATAGACTTTTTAAATAGGTAAATTGCATGGTGTATGAACTATATCTCAATAAAGCTATCAGTTAAGAAAACAAAAAAAGGAAAGTAGAACCAGTGAAGTTTGGGGTAGTAGAAATACATCCGTCTTCTAAGCCAGCTTCTGGAGGCAAAATTCAATGGCTTCTAAACCAATCCTGTGATTTTCTTTTTTGGTCCAGAATTGTATTTGCATTTTTCTGTAGGAAACACTTCTATTTTATTTGCAGTTGGTCACATTCTTAAGGCATTTAGATCATCACCTATATTTTTTTTCCTTAAGTAAGTCTAGATTTTCTGTAAATTAGCATTGAATTTTATGATAAGTAAGTTGGGGAAGTTGTATATAGTAAAATTCTTTTAATATCAAAATTATCTTGAAGATAATACAGTTAGCTATAGACATGTAACCTCCCATTATCCAGGGTTATATAGTCAATATCTGGACTTTCAGCCATGCCTGGGACCCAAAGTGAACCCAGCCAAATCTTATCGGAGGAAAGCATTTGTCATTTTACATTTAAATTCACATCCAAGGTATTCTCCAGATTTTCTTGGAACTGCAGAAATATCACAGTTATACATTATTTAGTAACCAGCTTGCTTTGCAAAGGTCAGGTTCGTGTTATTCAAAACGTGATGCTTAGTATGCGGTAACACAAACAGATGTCTTGCTTTAAAGTAATAGAATGTGATGAGTGAAACCAACTTTCTTTGGAAGAAAGATGTCTCCTTTCCACGGCATTTGATTTGTAAGTGGGTTTGGCTTCATTAATATTTAATTGTCTTTTTAATCTGTATGTCAGTTCTTATTGCAGACTGCTTCTGGGGAGGTTTTCCTTTTAAATACCAATAACAACCATTCTTCACTCTAACATCAAAACAAGGGCTCTCTCCGGGACACCTAGTTGTATTTCATCTCTAGGGATATAATTATTTTGTCGTTATCCACAGTTCCTCAAGGGACTGATGATGTAGGACACCCTCCTTAAAGACCTTTATATTTCAAAAGAAGAATCTTATTTGTTAATGTTGCAAATACTAATTCAGATGGTCTTGCATCATTCTTGTGAGTTGCCTTTTCTTAACCAGGCTATACAGAATTTGTACTTTTTTATTAGCATGTTAGTGGAGTTTGAAGCTGTTAGTTGATCGTTTCAGGATATTTTCATGAGCTTTACTAGTTTAGGAAACAGTGCTTTTTCTGTGGGATGCATTTTGAACATTTAAATTCATTTTCAAACACAAATCAGAATAGGGAATGAAATGATAAACAATGCTTTATAAATTTTCAACTTGATCACCTATAGCAATAAACCTACAAAAAGAACTCAGAATTAGTATCTCTGGAGATTGACATAGAGAAATTGAGATTGACATCTCTGCAGCAAGTTGAGCCTCTTTCATGTGAACTGGTCATTTTTATTTCCTGGTCACTTGGGAGAAACCTGGGTGAAAAAATTGGACATGTGTTTTTGTTTGTGACAGCAAATTCCTTATGGGATGAGCCTCACCCTAATTAGGGGACCACTCTTGGCCCTCTCAGGAGAGAATATAGGGGTAGATAAGGAGACTTAGGTTACCCCCTCAATCAATCACAGTGGGGCAAAATGGAGTAATTTCACACATTTTCCTTTAGCTGGATACTTGATATATGAGAAAAAATATAGGGTATCCACATCCTAAAATTTTAACACTTCTCTGTGCTTACCAACGTGGCGTGTGGTAACAGTGGAACGGATGCTTTCATCTGCCTTTTTTCGAAGGTTAGTTGTGGCATTGCCTTGATTAGTCAAAGATTTTATCTCTTGGTAAAGGATATTATCAATTTAGATAGATACATTTTGAAGTTAGAATACAGCTTGTAATTATGAATGGGCGAAGATATCTGACCCTTAAAAAATTCAGACTCCGTAAGTTGTCTACGCGGCATGCAGGTTCACCTGCACTGGTATCACACCCAAGCTAGCAATAGAACAAATTCATTTGACTTTATTTTATGACTTTTCCTAGAAGAGACATAACAATGAATCATCTTGTTATCCAAGCCAATGAATATGCTTTCTTTTAGATTTCTTAATTCAGTTTGCCAGCTATTTTGGGTATTAGAATAACGGGTTTCATGTCCTTGGGGGGTTTAATTTGCTTCCAGAGTCTTGTTTTTGTAGAATAGCTTAAGTCTTCATAGTCATTGTTTATG
Source organism: Gorilla gorilla gorilla (assembly GCF_029281585.2). NCBI lineage: Eukaryota > Metazoa > Chordata > Mammalia > Primates > Hominidae > Gorilla > Gorilla gorilla. The sequence goes on from NC_086017.1 coordinate 12,457,415, forward strand.
ATTCTTCAAATAGGTCATTATAAGTAAGATCTGATTTTGAACTGGTATTAAGAAAATAGACATTGAAAAAAACGTTTCAGGGAAAAAACATTTTCCTTTCTAGATCATAGTGCAATAAGTGGCTCTTTTATGATCACTATTGATTTTTCCAAAGTAAGACATTACTGATTTATTTTATCTATGTTAGCTTTTTCTTCCAAAAAATTCCTTGATGTAATTTTATCATAAGGAATAAAATGTTCTTTTTTTATTTTTTTCTTTTTAGTTTTTATTATACTTTAAGTTTTAGGGTACATGTGCACAACGTGCAGGTTTGTTACATATGTATACATGTGCCATGTTGGTGCGCTGCACCCATTAACTCCTCCTTTACATTAGATATATCTCCCAATGCTATCCCTCCCCCCTCCCCCCACCCCACAACAGGCCCCGGTGTGTGATGTTCCCCTTCCTGTGTCCATGTGTTATTGTTCAATTCCCACCTATGAGTGAGAACATGCGGTGTTTGGTTTTTTGTCTTTGTGATAGTGTGCTGAGAATGATGGTTTCCAGCTTCATCCATGTCCCTACAAAGGACATGAACTCATCCTTTTTTATGACTGCCTAGTATTCCATGGTGTGTATGTGCCACATTTTCTTAATCCAGTCTATCATTGATGGACATTTGGGTTGGTTCCAAGTCTTTGCTATTGTGAATCGTGTCTCAATAAACCTATGTGTGCATGTGTCTTTATAGCAGCATGATTTATAATCCTTTGGGTATATACCCAGTAATGGGACGGCTGGGTCAAATGGTATTTCTAGTTCTAGATCCCTGAGGAATCGCCACACTGACTTCCACAATGGTTGAACTAGTTTACATTCCCACTAAAAGTGTAAAAGTGTTCCTGTTTCTCCACATCCTCTCCAGCACCTGCTGTTTCCTGACTTTTTAATGATCGCCATTCTAACTGGTGTGAGATGGTATCTCATTGTGGTTTTGATTTGCATTTCTCTGATGGCCAGTGATAATGAGCATTTTTTCATGTGTCTTTTGGCTGCATAAATGTCTTCTTTTGAGAAGTGTCTGTTCATATCCTTTGCCCACTTGTTGATGGGGTTGTTTGACTTTTTCTTGCAAATTTGTTTGAGTTCCTTCTAGATTCTGGATATTAGCCCTTTGTCAGATGAGTAGATTACAAAAATTTTCTCCCATTCTGTAGGTTCCCTATTCACTGTGATGGTAGTTTCTTTTGCTGTGCAGAAGCTCTTTAGTTTAATTAGATCCCATTTGTCAATTTTGCCTTTTGTTGCCATTGCTTTTGGTGTTTTGGACATGAAGTCCTTGCCCATGCCTATGTCCTGAATGGTGTTGCCTAGGTTTTCTTCTAGGGTTTTTATGCTTTTAGGTCTAACATGTAAGTCTTTAATCCATCTTGAATTAATTTTTGTATAAGATGTAAGGAAGGGATCCAGTTTCAGCTTTCTACATATGGCTGGCCATTTTTCCCAGCACCATTTATTAAACAGGGAATCCTTTCCCCATTTCTTGTTTTTATCAGGTTTGTCAAAGATCAGATAGTTATAGATATGTGGCATTATTTCTGAGGGCTCTGTTCTGTTCCATTGGTCTATATCTCTGTTTTGGTACCAGTACCATGCTGTTTTGGTTACTGTAGCCTTGTAGTATAGTTTGAAGTCAGGTAGTGTGATGCCTCCAGCTTTGTTCTTTTGACTCAGGATTGACTTGGCGATGCGGGCTCTTTTTTGGTTCCATATGAACTTTAAAGTAGTTTTTTCCAATTCCGTGAAGAAAGTCATTGGTAGCTTGATGGGGATGGCATGGAATCTATAAATTACCTTGGGCAGTATGACCTTTTTCACAATATTGATTCTTCCTACCCTGGAGCATGAAATGTTCTTCCATTTGTTTGTGTCCTCTTTTATTTCATTGAGCAGTGGTTTGTAGTTCTCCTTGAAGAGGTCCTTCACATCCCTTGTAAGTTGGATTCCTAGGTATTTTATTCTCTTTGAAGCAATTGTGAATGGGAGTTCACTCATGATTTGGCTCTCTGTTTGTCTGTTATTGGTATATAAGAATGCTTGTGATTTTTGCACATTGATTTTGTATCCTGAGACTTTGCTGAATTTGCTTATCAACTTAAGGAGATTTTGGGCTGAGACAATGGGGTTTTCTAGATATACAATCAGGTCATCTGCAAACAGGGACAATTTGACTTCCTCTTTTCTTAATTGAATGCCCTTTATTTCCTTCTCCTGCCTAATTGCCTTGGCCAGAACTTCCAACACTATGTTGAATAGGAGTGGTGAGAGAGGGCATCCCTGTCTTGTGCCAGTTTTCAAAGGGAATGCTTCCAGTTTTTGCCCATTCAGTATGATATTGGCTGTGGGTTTGTCATAGATAGTTATTATTTTGAGATACATCCCATCAATACCTAATTTATTGAGAGTTTTTAGCATGAAGGGCTGATGAATTTTGTCACAGGCCTTTTCTGCATCTATTGAGATAAACATGTGGTTTTTGTCTTTGCTTCTGTTTATATGCTGGATTACATTTATTGATTTGCATATGTTGAACCAGCCTTGCATCCTAGGGATGAAGCCCACTTGATCATGGTGGATAAGCTTTTTGATGTGCTGCTGGATTCGGTTTGCCAGTATTTTATTGAGGATTTTTGCATCGATGTTCATCAGGTATATTGGTCTAAAATTCTCTTTTTTTGTTGTATCTCGGCCAGGCTTTGGTATCAGGATGATGCTGGCCTCATAAAATGAGTTAGGGAGGATTCCCTCTTTTTCTATTGATTGGAATAGTTTCAGAAGGAATGGTACCAGCTCCTCCTTGTGCCTTTGGTAGAATTCGGCTGTGAATCCATCTGGTCCTGGACTATTTTTGGTTGGTAGGCTCTTAATTATTGCCTCAATTTCAGAGCCTGTTATTGGTCTATTCAGAGATTCAACTTCTTCCTGGTTTAGTCTTAGGAGGGTGTATGTGTTGAGGAATTTATCCATTTCTTCTAGATTTTCTAGTTTATTTGCATAGAGGTGTTTATAGTATTCTCTGATGGTAGTTTGTTTTTCTGTGGGATCGGTGGTGATATCCCCTTAGTCATTTTTTATTGCATCTATTTGATTCTTCTCTCTTTTCTTCTTTATTAGTCTTGCTAGCAGTCTATCAATTTTATTGATCTTTTCAAAAAACCAGCTCCTGGATTCATTGATTTTTTGAATGGTTTTTTGTGTCCCTATCTCCTTCAGTTCTGCTCTGATCTTAGTTATTTCTTGCCTTCTGCTAGGTTTTGAATGTCTTTGCTCTTGCTTCTCCAGTTCTTTTAATTGTGATGTTACGGTGTCAATTTTAGATCTTTCCTGCTTTCTGTTGTGGGCACTTAGTGCTATAAATTTCCCTCTACACACTACTTTGAATGTGTCCCAGAGATTCTGGTATGTTGTGTCTTTGTTCTCCTTGGTTTCCAAGAACGTCTTTATTTCTGCCTTCATTTCGTTATGTACCCAGTAGTCATTCAGGAGCAGGTTGTTCAGTTTCCATGTAGTTGAGCAGTTTTGAGTGAGTTTCTTAATCCTGAGTTCTAGTTTAATTGCACTGTGGTCTGAGAGACAGTTTGTTTTAATTTCTGTACTTTCACATTTGCTGAGGAGGGCTTTACTTCCACCTATGTGGTGGATTTTGGAATAAGTGTGATGTGGTGCTGAGAAGAATGTATATTCTGTTGATTTGGGGGGAGAGTTCTGTAGATGTCTATTAGGTCTGCTTGGTGCAGAGCTGAGTTCAATTCCTGGATATCCTTGTTAACTTTCTGTCTCATTGATCTGTCTAATGTTGACAGTGGGGTGTTGAAATCTCCCATTATTATTGTGTGGGAGTCTAAGTCCCTTTGTAGGTCTCTAAGGACTTGCTTTATGAATCTGGGTGCTCCTGTATTGGGTACATATATATTTAGGATAGTTAGCTCTTCTTGTTGAATTGATCCCTTTACCATTATGTAATGGCCTTTTTGTCTCTTTTGATCTTTGTTGGTTTAAAGTCTGTTTTTTCAGAGACTAGGATTGTAACCCCTGCCTTTTTTTTTGTTTTCCATTTGCTTGACAGATCTTCCTCCATCCCTTTACTTTGAGCCTATGTGTGTCTCTGCACATGGGATGGGTTTCCTGAATATAGCACACTGATGGGTCTTGACTCTTTATCCAATTTGCCAGTCCGTGTCTTTTAATTGGAGCATTTAGCCCATTTACATTTAAGGTTAATATTGTTATGTGTGAATTTGATCCTGTCATTATGATGTTAGCTGGTTATTTTGCTCGGTAGTTGATGCAGTTTCTTCCTAGCCTCGATGGTCTTTACAATTTGGCATGTTTTTGCAGCGGCTGGTACCGGTTGTTCCTTTCCATGTTTAGTGCTTCCTTCAGGAGCTCTTTTAGGACAGGCCTGGTGGTGACAAAATCTCTCAGCATTTGCTTGTCTGTAAAGTATTTTATTTCTCCTTCACTTATGAAGCTTAGTTTATCTGGATATGAAATTCTGGGTTGAAAATTCTTTTCTTTAAGAATGTTGAATATTGGCACCCCACTCTCTTCTGGCTTGTAGAGTTTCTGCGGAGAGATCAGCTGTTAGTCTGATGGGCTTCCCTTTGTGGGTAACCCGACCTTTCTCTCTGGCTGCCCTTAACATTTTTTCCTTCATTTCAACTTTGGTGAATCTGACAATTATGTGTCTTGGAGTTGTTCTTCTCGAGGAGCATCTTTGTGGCGTTCTCTGTATTTCCTGAATTTGGATGTTGGCCTGCCTTGCTAGATTGGGGAAGTTCTGGATAATATCCTGCATAGTGTTTTCCAACTTGGTTCCATTCTCCCTGTCACTTTCAGGTACACCAAACAGACGTAGATTTGGTCTTTTCACATAGTCCCATTTTTCTTGGAGGCTTTGTTCATGTCATTTTATTCTTTTTTCTCTAAACTTCTCTTCTCACTTCATTTCATTCATTTGATCTTCCATCGCTGATACCCTTTCTTCCAGTTGATCGAATCGGCTACTGAAGCTTGTGCATTCGTCACGTAGTTCTCGTGCCATGGTTTTCAGCTCCATCAGGTCATTTAAGGACTTCTCTTCATTGGTTATTCTAGTTAGCCATTCATGTAATCTTTTTTCCAGGTTTTTAACTTCTTTGCCATGGCTTCAAACTTCCTCCTTTAGCTCAGAGAAGTTTGATCATCTGAAGCCTTCTTCTCTCAACTCGTCAAAGTCATTTTCCATCCAGCTTTGTTCTGTTGCTGGTGAGGAGCTGCGTTCCTTTGGAGGAGGAGAGGTGCGCTGATTTTTAGAATTTTCAGTTTTTCTGCTCTGTTTTTTCCCCATCTTTGTGGGGAAAGGTCTACCTTTGGTCTTTGATGATGGTGACATATGACATACAGATGGGGTTTTGGTGTGGATGTCCTTTCTGTTTGTTAGTTTTCCTCCTGACAGTCAGGACCCTCAGCTGCAGGTCTGTTGGAGTTTGCCAGAGGTCCACTCCAGACCCTGTTTGCCTGGGTATCAGCAGCAGGGGCTGCAGAACAGCGAATATTGCTGAACAGCAAATGTTGCTGCCTGATCCTTCCTTTGGAAGTTTTGTCTCAGAGGAGTACCGGCCATGTGAGGTGTCAGTCTGCCCCTACTGGGGGGTGCCTCCCAGTTAGGCTACTCAGGGGTCAGGGACCCACTTGAGGAGGCAGTCTGTCCGTTCTCAGATCTCAAGCTGCATGCTGGGAGAACCACTACTGTCTTCCAAGCTGTCAGATGGGGACATTTAAGTCTGAAGAGGTTTCTGCTGACTTTTGTTTGGCTATGCCCTGCCCCCAGTGGTAGAGTCTACAGAGGCAGGTAGGCCTCCTTGAGCTGTTGTGGGCTCCACCCAGTTCGAGCTTCCAGGCTGCTTTGTTTACCTACTCAAGCCTCAGCAATGGTGGGCACCCCTCCCCCAGCCTCGCTGCTGCCTTGCAGTTTGATCTCAGACTGCTGTGCTAGCAATAAGGGAGGCTCCATGCATGTAGGATCCTCCGAGCCAGGCGCGGGATATAATCTCCTGGTTTGCTGTTTTCTAAGACCGTCAGAAAAGCGCAGTATTAGGGTGGGAGTGACCCGATTTTCCAGGTGCTGTCTGTCACCCCTTTCCTTGGCTAGGAAAGGGAATGCCCTGACCCCTTGCACTTCCCGGGTGAGGCGATGCGTCACCCTGCTTCAGCTCACACTTGGTGCGCTGCACCTACTGTCTGACAATCCCCAGTGAGATGAACCTGGTACCTCAGTTGGAAATGCGGAAATCATTCGTCTTCTCTGTTGCTCACGCTGGGAGCTGTAGACTGGAGCTGTTCCTATTCGGCCATCTATAAAATGTTTTAAATATGCAACTTTCCGTTGCTCAAGGCAGACAGTACCCTTAAGTGGTTTTTTAACATTGAAATTCATTAACTATTTTAGTAATAGTTATAAGAAATTTTCTATGAACCAGCCAGCCACTGGTTTAAGGCCCTGGGGATTAAGAATCTGTCCTTGCCCAATAGGAGCTTACATTCGAGTGGGTTAGAGAATCACGTAAATAGATACTTGCATTGCAGTTTGATAACTACAATACTAGATATTCAAAGTACAATGACAGTACTACTTACCAGTTTCCAAAATATTTTTGTACTTCTCTAATGGCAAGTATGTTATTTTGCAAAGATTTGTTTTTCTCTCCGGTCAATACAATATACAGGGCAGTGGTATGATTCTTAGATGGAAAATACGCAATCTATGGTCAAACTATTCGGGTTTAAATGCCTGGCCTTAATAACTGGAAAACAGTGAGAAATCATTTCATCTCCCCAAGCTTTATCCCAGAAGCAGTAAAATAGGTATAAAAGGGAGTGCTTTTGGGTGGCTATGTACAGTCGATTTATGCTATCACCTTACATCTGAGTCTAAGCCAGCTTCTCCTGGCCCAACTAGATCACTCTTGCAGAGACTGATTGCAAAATATAACCCTGAATTCCTCCTATACGGAAATGCACACTCCTTTGCAATGTGGCTTTCCTGCTCTTCCCATCAATAGGTGGACTATTACTTCCCTATCCCCTTAGTCTGGGCCGGGCTTGTGACCTGCTTTGATCAGTAGAATGTGGCAGAAGTGATACTTCTGAGGCTCAGTTTTTGTTTTTTTTTTCGAGGTGGTGTCTTGTTCTGTCACCCAGGCTGGAGTGCAGAGGCGTGATCTCGGCTCACTGCAAGCTCCACCTCACAGGTTCACACCAGTCTCCTGCCTCAGCCTCCCAAGTAGCTGGGACTACAGGCGCCCACCACCACGCCCAGCTAATTTTTTTTGCGTTTTTATTAGAGACAGGGTTTCACCATGTTAGCCAGGATGGTCTTGATTTCCCGACCTCGTGATCCGCCTGCCTCAGCCTCCCAAAGTGCTGGGATTACAGGCACGAGTCGCTGCGCCTGGCCGGAGGGTCAGTTTTAAGAGGCCTTGCAGCTTCCGCTTTTGTCGTCTTGGAATGTTGCTTTGAGACCTCCATGGCAGGAGGCCAGTCTTGCCTACCAGAGGATGAGAGCCCATGTGGAAGAGGACAGAGGCAACCCAGCAGACAGCCAGCACCAACTGCCAGACATTTCAGTGAGGCCATCTCAGACCTTCCAGCCCAGCTGATGCTCCAGCTGAATGTAGCCACATAAGTGAGCCCAGATGAAAGAACCATGAGAAATAATAAATCATTATTGTTTTAACTGCTCAGTTTTAGAGTAGTTTGTGAAAGCAATAGATAATTGAAGTACTTACCACATATAATCCATATGCCTCATAATAAAAGTAGCCTTTTTAAGGTAGCCTTTTTAAACACAAACTGATTTCATAAATCTGAATTACTCATCACGTTTTTTTTATATTTTTTAATTGACACATAATTGCATATATTTATGGGGTTCAATGTGATATTTCTATTGATATATATAATGTACAATGATCAAATCAGGGTAATTAGCATCTCCATCAGCTCAAACATTTACTGTTTCTTTGTGTTGGGAAAATTTTAAGTTCTCTCTTGTAGCCATTTGAAAATATGCAAGAAATTGTTAACTGTGTCCAGGCATGCTGGCTCATGCCTATAATCCCAGCACTTTGGGAGGCTGAGGCAGGTGGATCACTTGAGGTCAGGAGTTTGAGACCAGCCTAGCCAACATGGTGAAATCTCGTCTCTATTAAATAATACAAGAATTAGCTGGGTGTGGTGGTGCATGCCTGTATTCCCAGCTACTGGGGAGGTGAAGGCAGGACAGTCACCTGAACCCAGGAGGCGGAGGTTGCTTTGAGCTGAGATCAGGCCACAGCACTCCAGCCTGGGTGACAGGATGAGACTTCGTCTCAAAAAACAAACAAACAAAAAAAAACCGTTAACTGTGCTATAGAGCACTAGAGCTTATTCGTCTTACGTAGCTGTGAATTTGGATCTGCTAACCAACCTCTCCCTATCCCCACCTGCCCCTATAGTTCCCAACCTCTAGTAGCCTCTATTCTACTCTCTACTGTCATATGATTAATTGCTTTAGTTTCCACATATAAGTGGGAACACGTGGTATTTATCTTTCAAATATTTTATGGATAAGACCTCAAAAGCACAGGCAACAAAAGCAAAAACAGACAAATGGAATTATATAAAGTAAAAGGCTTCTGTACAGCAAAGAAAACAATCAGCAGTGGAGGGACAACCTTACCGCATATATATGTATTTTTTTTTCAGTTAGCTTCCTCAGGCTGAAAAACACCCATATTTTTTAAAAGTTGTCTTCCCTACATGATCTGGCCCCGCCTGCCTCTCCTCACCTTATCTCCTTCCATCTCCTCTCTTATCTCTATTCTAGCCACACTCCCAGAGCATGCCAAGCCTTTTCAGGCTCCAGGAGTTTTGTTCTCTCTCTTTTCTCTTTCTGGAATTATTTTCCCCAGACTTTAACATGCCTGACTCTGTCTCACATGTAAGTTCTCACCTAAATGCCACATTCTCAGCAAGGTCTTTGACTTTCTAAAATAGTTCCACCCTCTCAGCCAGCCAAAACTTATCCAATTTCCCTATTTTGATAGCGCTTATCACTATCTACAATTATCTTGTTTATTTATGTTTCCATTTATTGTCTGTTTTTTCCGCCTTCCCAAGAATGAAAGCTCCACGAAGACCAGGAAAAGACTGATGGGCCACTGTGTGTCCAGCTCTTAGAAAAAGGTCTGGCACATAGTACATGCTTAGTAAGTACACATTGAATGGGAGGAAATAGCTGTTCTGAATAATGACTCAAAGTAACAGAGGTGACAGCATGTAAGGGAGGACCCAGGTCTTGAGAGCAGCACCAGCAACTAAAATACGAATACACGCTGCTCTTCCTACTGTTAACATGTCTGAAATGCTTTCTTTGTGCTGTACACTCTGCTAAGCCTAATATGTCTGTTATCTCATTTGTTTCTCATATCAACCTCAAATTCTAGGTTCTAGATTTATTATCCTCCTTCTACCAACAAGAAAACTGAGTCTTAGAAAAGTTAAACAACTCAGATAAAATACCCATGATTTAAATTCATGAAATTTAACTCTGAAGTTCCATTTTAAAATAATATAATGATACTCTGATTTCTTTTCAGATTGTATAAATCTTTCACCTTTTAAAATAATACACTGGACTATTACTGCCTGAACAAATTACTGTTTATATTATTATTCCACTTTTATCCCTCCCTCCTACATGATGATAATATTTTACTTATGTTTAGATCCTGAACACCAAACATCCAGTGAATACAGCTGAAGATGTAACCCACTGAGTTTTTTTTTTTTTTTTTTGGTGGGGGGCACAGAGTCTTGCTCTTTCACCCAGGTTAGAGTGCAGTGGCATGCTTTTGGCTCACTGTGACCTCCGCCTCCTGGGTTCAAGCAATTATCCTGCCTCAGCCTCCCGAGTAGCTGGAATTACAGGTGTGCACCACCAGGCCTGACTAATTTTTGTATTTTTAATAGAGACAGGGTTTCTCTATGTTGGCCAGACTGGCCTCAAACTCCTGACCTCAAGTGATCCGGCTGCCTCAGCCTCCCAGATTGCTGGGATTACAGGCGTGAGCCACTGTGCCTGGCCAAGACTGATTATTAATGAACTAATTCTACCTATACAATTTGGAGGTATGGGAGACAGCATCATGGAGAAACCTCATTTGAAGTGCACCTTGATGAATGGATGAGTAAGAGTTGGCCAGGTAGAAAATAGCAATTCTAGGGGAAAGAAACGACATGGGAATTTTTTCAGTGTTGTTTTTGAAATTTACAGAATTTGGAAGAAAATGTTTTAGTAAGGAAAACTTCCTGATGGTCTTTATACTGTTTTCAAGTTCTTTGGAAACTTCAGAAACATATAAAAAGACACCGTTTTTTAAAAAGTGGAGGGGAAATTATTAGAGAGCATGTATCATCCAGCAATGACTAACTGGATGACATTCTTAAGTAGTACCTGGTGTTTGTCCTTAATTGAAAGATGTTTGTGTGGACTAGGAACATCTAAATGGACTTTTCAATCTGTAAATGAAATCTTCAGAGCCTGCAGGGTTCTGGTTTTTTAACTAAGTGTCTGTCTGAGGAATACTCTGCACATCAAATAACTTAAATCCAGTAACATGTGATAACTGTTCAGGGATTAGCACACTGGATTCTATTCTCTCTCTCTATAGATAGATAGATAGATCACTCCTTTATAGATAGATAGATAGATAGATAGATAGATAGATAGATAGATAGATAGATGTGTATATATATAGATATCTCTCTATATATGTGTATATATATCTATATAGAGAGATCTATATACCTATATATCTATACATCAATGTATATAGATATAGATCCTGAACACCAAACATCCAGTGAATACAGCTGAAGATGTAACCCATTGAGATTTTTTTTTTGTGGTTGGGGGCACAGAGTCTTGCTCTGTCACGCAGGTTAGAGTGCAGTGAGATCTATATATCTATACATAGATATAGAGAGAGATCTATGTATCTATACATAGATATAGAGAGAGATCTATGTATCTATACATCTATCTATCTATCTATCTATCTATCTATCTATCTATCTATCTATCTATCTATCTATAGAGAGAGAGAGAGCACACGCTTATGACTGGTTTATCTTAGCAGGAGCTTTAGGATGTCTGGAAAGTAATACAGTCTTCGTAAAGAGAGGTTGAACATTATCAAACAGCATGGTTCATTGTGAGTTTTTGTTTTAAGCATTTTAAACAGTTGACTTCAAATTCCCAGCAGATGGTGGTGGCAGCAGGCAGGCACTCTAGTCAATGAGAAGTCAAAGTGAACTTTTAAAATAGTTGATTCTTAATCTTGGAAGAAAAAGGAGTGAATGTTATAAAAAAAAAATAACAGGTTTCCTGCAATGCATCTTATTATGCACAAGTCAAAAAATGAGAAACTGTACAATTTGCAATAAACACAAGAATGTGTATTTTACACTACGGAAATGTAAAGCATTTAATCAGTCTGTTAGCAGAAAACTTTTATATTGGTTGTCACCAGATCTATTTAGTGTATAATAACCTCAGAATTGCAGACCAATGTGTTTTTCTCCCAACAAAGCTTACCAGAGGTGTTTTCTTAAAGACTGGCATTCCTATTAATGATTTAAGGTAGGAAAAAAACGGGGTACATTTTCTTCTTAGTAGTCCAATCCACAATATAATGATGATGATGATCTTACTATACTTAATACCACTCTTATTGTAGTGATTTTTCTTTTAATGCTATTTTTGGAAAAGAAGTAATTATTTTTAATTGTTAAACTACTTTCTATAGATTTTTTGAGCACTTCAAAGTCTAGAATTCCAGGATTCTGTGAAGAAATTCTTTTTCAGCCCTGTTGTAAAAAAATTTTTTTGATCCTTGGTCATGTTTATATTTATCCTGTCCTTAATAATATTGATTATAACTTCTCTTTTCAGTGAATATATTATACATGTTCGACTTTATCTTACTAGGTAGCTGCTTAATAAAAGCCAAACTCATTATTTATGTCACTTATCTTCCCCTTTTAGTTATCTTTGTGTTTAGGCTGCTACTCTATGGTGGTGAAAGCGATGGTTGTGGGAGGGGAGGGGAAGTTGCTTGATGTAAGTGACCGGAACCACAAGAAATATTCCCAGTATAAAGTGACCCTGTTTGCAGATTACCTTTCTGCTTTATTTCCTATGCTGTATCTTCCATTTTCTAGGATTCCTCAGGCCATCTTTGCACGGTTGGTTTATCAGAATGAAGTAAAATAGCTCTAGATAGAATTTGGCCCCTCCAAATGCCAGGCCCATGAGATAGCAAGGAAACTTCATCAAATTCCAATAATAGGAAAAGAGCTGTATGTCTTATGAAGCAGGCCCACATTAAGTCTGTAGGACTGCATGGCTTTTCTCTTGCCTTAGAAAGTCAACAGATGTGGTAACTCCCCACCCAACTGGTTCCTTTTCTTTACTTGGATGATCAAGGGGGTAAAAGTACAGCTGTCATTTTAGCTACAAAGGTACATTTTTACATTAAACTGAAAAAGTGCACATGTGTTTTATTGAAATGCCCCCTATATATCTGTTTTGAATTTCAGTTCACTGAATGCCCTGAAAATTAAATAAACACAAAACAGGACATGCTAATATCTTCAATGAGGTGCTTAATTCCCCATCTTAATCAGCCGTTTTCCATCCTGTTTCTTTTTCCTGCCTATCTGTCAAATGTTTCTTAATTAAGAATTATTCTTAATTACAAAGTTTATGTGTCATTTTATTTTAGAGGTAGTTAATTAAATTTAACACTAATCATTGGGGATATTGCCTTTTCTGCACACACATTGATGCTTAATTATTGGAATACCTTGAATCTCTTGACTGAGGGGGAGTAGGACATATTGATTTGTGTCTGGTATGTGGCAGCTCCTACTGAATAGGGCAGAGACTCAGCCCATCAACCAGACAAAGAAGTAGGAAGCTCATTTTTTCTTAGTTGATAAAGGACAGTGAACAAATGCACTCTGGTCATTCAGCGCATTATGTGATGTCTCTGAGGTGCATGGAAGTGTGATGATTATGGATGACATTCGATCCTAAAAAGAATAGCCAGAATAAAGCTATTCTTTAAGAGTCCTTGGATAGTTGTTAGAATGGATTTGCCAATTTTTCTATGTATGGGATTATACTGGGGTCACCCTGAGCAGGTCATCTGGTTGGATGAGAAGCGAGATCCAGTGGCCAGATTAGGAAAAGGATGCATTAGCTCTTGGTTCCTTCTACCCAATCTTTCCCCTCCAACATTCTCAGACCTTATCTCCTGGGTCACTTCTTCAGAGAAGTCTTCCATAACTATATAGTGCATACCTTTCCTTGACATCATTCATTCTCACTATAATTGCAATTTTTGTGGTTGGATTTTTATTGTCTACCTCACCCAATAAATGAAGTATCCTTGAGGGTAGATGTCATTTCTAATTTTGCTTATCATTTATTTGTCATTTGCTTAACTAGTATTTGACACTAAATATATTTTGGAATGGATTAATGAATGAATTATTAAATATTTTTAGAAGCTATAAGTTATTTGACTTTTTAAAAAAGTATTAAATGTTCATTACGTTTGCCAGCACTGTATTATTAGGTTCTGGGAGCAAGGGATGGTTGGGTGGAAGCGAATCCCTGCCTTCAGCAATTTATAATACAATACAAAAGAAACTCATCCAACTAAATATAATATAAGCTAGACTATAATATGTGGTGTAATAGATATATGAACCCATCTCTGTGAAAACACATAGCAAATCAGCCAAGCGAGGCAAGGCTTCAAAAAGAGGGAGATTATTTGAAATCTGCCTTGAAGGTAGTTTTGGACAAATAAGAACTGGGGAAAGGGCATGCTGGGAAGAGGTAACAAGATGAGCAAGAGTCAGATGTATAAATGAATATGATGTTAGCAAATTGTCAAAGACTGGAAAACATGATGGTGCTCAGTCCTGGCTCGGATACAGTGAGGCAGGCTTTCTGTACACTGTTGGCAGGACTGCAAATGGGTAGACACTTTTGGCAAAACACGTTAGAAGACTCACTATTTCCTCTTCTAGAAATATATTTCATAATCAGAGATGTGTGCAATTCTTTATATTCAAAATTGTTTCTCACAGCATATTTGACAAACTTCATTAACGGTCTACACAAATAATTGTAGCCCAATGATTACATGAATTATGTAGTAACTATAGGATGAAACACTATGCATCCATTAAAAATTATGTTTTTGAAGAATAATGACGTGGATAGGTGCTTGGATTGCAATGTATATAAACATAATGAAAATCTCAATATAAAGTTGGATACCAGTTTTATACATGTAAAAATACAGAGGAATAAAGGAAACAACAGTAACAGTAATTTACTAATACAAATTATCTTTGGTGGTAGATTTACAAGTACGTTCCATTTTCTTCTGTATGTTTTCTGTTTTCTAGACGTTCTACAGTTGTAAATATTGGTTTCATAATAAGAAAAACAGATTTAAACTTGGATATGTTATGAAGAAAATGCAATATCATGTCTATGGCTAAAATACAAAATGTATAGGGAATGCTTTCAGAAAATGAGTCTTGAGTTTTAAAAATTATTTAGACTCTAATGGGGGTTGTGCCTTGTATTAAGTATTCTGGGTACCAGGAAAACCTGCAAGATATGGCCCACCACCCAAGGATTTTAAAACCTGGCTGAGAAGGCAATACATAAATATCTAATTTAATAACAATCTCAGATAATAGTTCTAGTAATACCATGGGGCAGGATGCTACAAATTACCAAAAACATGGCACATAAGCTATGGCCTAGAAGTTTAGAGTAGAGATTAACCTATTGAGTAGTTATACAGAATTTCTAAATGTTTTTTGTCATCTCCCTGCCACACCCCTGGAGCAGCGTGTGATCTCACCAGCTGTGCAAGGGCACATGGGCTCTCAAATACATGCCATAGCAACAGGATCAGGAGATGACTTAGAGTAGGTGGAGAGGAGGGTAAAGAGACCCCAGAACTTACATGGCTAGAGGTCCAAAAACAAGTAGATGCCATTCACTGGCCTTCCTGAATTATGTATCTTTCCAATGGACCCCAACCTAAATACCTAAATATGTAGGTTGTACCTTTTCTGTATATGATGAACTTGATATATGTGCACCCCTACGTATGTATACACATGTATGTATATTCTGTATATATTTGTGTGTGTGTTTGTGTGCATACCCCATATATATTCATGTATAAATATATATATATTACATATAGAAATATTTTCTAATAATCACTCAGTTTCTATGGCAGGTGATTATATAAACTCTCTTAAATGGATTTGCCATTTTCATTATTTGTTGCCGTAAATTTGCTTCATCCTAAAATACTGTTTAATTACTAGATTGGTCAACAACATGTATCTTGCTATAATTGAAAAATGACTGACATTTTGGAAAAGAATAAGATGAATATTTTTCCAGATACCTTGGGAACAAATAAATTCCTCCATTTTGAGTGTTACTGTAAATATAAATACTAGAATGGGATATTTTTTGGATATTCACTTAATGTTTTTGTGTTTGATCTTCCAATATGAATCGTTATCCATTCACAGATATTTATAAATCCTCTACTAGGTGCAAAGCCATTGATAAGTGTTGCAAGAAAATAAAGTACAAGTTAAAGAACATGAGTCCCTATTGTCTACAGATACTGAGAATTCTAGAATATATAAATAACACTCCTTGACCATGAAGCATTTATGATCTCTTGGAGGAATCTTGTGAGGAAAGGTGTTGATTTTGCCCTCAAGGCGGTTCTGTCAACCTTTTCTACCTGTGGGCTGAAGAGATCTAGGACCTCTTCATGGAAAAGGTGGCTTGTTCACTAGGCTCTAGGTTACAATTGTTCTTAACTTTTTTTTACTGAGGATGTCAGAGACCCCTTTAGTCATGTGATGAAAATAATTGTTTCTTACCTGCAAAATTTACAAGCCCAGCATGTTGTATTTAATTTCAGTGATTTATGGATTCTTTCTAAGGTAATCCACGTGCATTTAGTTTACAGACCCCCACTTCAATGAGTAGTTAGAATTTGGACATGCGCTAGGCTAAAAACAAAGGCAATTTTAGGTAACAATACAGAAGCAAAGTGTATAAAGTATATATAGAAAATGGAGAGTAGCTCCATTTGAATACCTGCAATGGGTTAATTAAAGATCTAGACTGAAAGGTAGGAATTGGTTAAATAAAGATCTAGACAAAAAGGATCAAATTCCTAATTACTGAAAATTGCACCCTGTATCGTATCATATCATGAGTCCATTTCCAGTGGCCTGCCTTTTAGCTATTATTAGTCCTCACTTAATCCAACAAAAGTGCCCAATCTTCCCAGTTTCATTTCAGGATAAGCCTTTAGCAACAACAAATTTTGCCCTTATCCTTCACGGAGTAGATTTCCTCTGCTGCCAGCATCCAAATGTGCATTTGACACTCTGAAACTGAAGGAGAGACTGGGACAGACCATACCAATCACTGACCCCATCATTCAGAGTGATTGAGGTCTGTCTTGTCACTTTCCTGTGTGGAGACATTTTCTCTCCTTAGATTCTCTATAAGACAAAACAGTCCACCACCATTATTTTTGTAGCATGCCCATCTCCCAGAGTGTCACAAAGTCTTTACAACAAGAAATGGAATAGAAAGACGATGCTTTGCAGACTTGGGTATAGTTATTTTCAGACAGAAAGGGAAAATGACAAGAAGAGATTGAGTGGAGGAAAAGTAAAGATAAGGCTGCTGACTTGAAAAAACAGTCATGACAAGATTGATAGACCCTGCCCAAATCCACGTCTCTCACCTGCACACATGTACACACACACACACACACGCACACGCAGATGGATAGTCTCAGCAGCTTTTATCGCAAGTTTTATTGATGATGTGGTCTTCCTGATACTAGTTTTCAATGACAGAAATAGAATTACATGCTTATTCTTGAATATAAGTCAGTTGGTCTCTCTGAACACATGTCCACATGTTGAAGATGAAATGAGTTAATGTATGTAAACATTTAGACCAGTGCGTTACACAAATGAACACACTTCGAATGTTTTTCCATTATTATTGATGTTGATAATGGTGATGAAGATGATGATGATTAACAGTAGTATAGTATTAACTTGTTTATCAGAAAAAAAAAATTGTGGAACAGAACAAGAACCCAGTAAGGTAATAAGTCTTTTTAATTATTTTGACATTTGAGCAAAGGTAAACATATATAAGTAATCTAAGACTTGCATTCTGTTCCTTCCCTAGGAGTGTTCCAATATCCTTTCAGGTAGTGGTTATTTCTTAAAATGTCCTTTTAGCACCACCTGCCATAGAATCACTTGTGTTACTTCTTAAAAACATGGATTCCTGGGCTCTACCTTAAACCTACCAAAAAAGAGTCTCTGGGGACAGGTCCCAAAGCCAGCCTTTTAAAGAAATTCCCCATGATGAGTCTTAAGCCTACAAATTTGAGAAAGGTGTTTACATATCGTTTAAAGAATCAACCTTACAGGCAGGGTTTAATCTGATTAGGAATAGTGGAGGGGAACACTGGCTCTGAAACATCTTTCACCACTTTCCCTGCAATTCACACTATTAAATATTTATTCCTTTGGTTTCCAGTGTATATATAGGAGTCTTCCATTTAAAATTTAAATACAAGGGGAAGCCATTAACATCCATTAGCACACCATGTGAGTTAGGGGTTTGAAAGCCAATCATTTAGCAAGGCTTCAAGGGGAGAGTAAGATGAATGAATCCCATTGAGGAAAAAAGAGCTAAGAAGGCAGGGAGCAGAATAGGCCAGCCTAACTGAAGCACTGCAGCTGAGAATCCTGGACAGCTAGGGGAGTAAGGAAACAATGAATTCTGCAGACCAGCTGCTGGAAACAAAAAAAAGGAGAAATTATACAAAGTGGTATAAAATGGTTTTCAAATATGTTTGTGGTAGAAGTGGACCCCAATGACTAGCTTTGTCTGTTTCTCTTTAAGTGTGGCCTACAGTAGAGTCTAATGCTGGACCCATGCATGTGAAGGTCTAATACTGAGTTAAAGATCTCAGCATAAATCCTGGGGCTAATAAGCATGGACCCTGAGCAAGTCAGACAAAATTGCACCTAGATTTAGCCAAAGAGTATCAGCTAACTTTGTTTTAAGAATAAACTTTTTTCCTCTTCACTTATAAATACTAGTTCTCCTAAATTATTTTTAAAAGTACTTATATAAGCTTCAACATTTTTTCCTTGTCTATGGTCATATTTAAAACAGTTTAACAAAAATTTGTTGCCCATGTTGTTTTGTTGTAATCTGTATGAACATCTCATTGTATAGATTAAAATGATAAAAGGAATCGGGAGTGCTCAAGCAAGAAGATTTTAGGGGGAGACAAAGAAGAGAATATACTTAAAAGTGTAATTAGCCAGGCCAGGGCCTTGTTCAGGGATCAGTGTGATAATTTATACTTATCTGAACTTGTGAAACGTAAAGATTACTTTCTTGTGAAATGAAAACTACATTTACTTAGCGATTAGCTTTTTTTTTACATGGCAATTAGCTTTGGTCATGTGTATACATATACATTAACATCAGTAGTATTTATCTGTCATCTTTTCCTTGTATCTACATTAGCTACCATCTGGTCTTTAACCTAAAAATGTCCACATCAGGAATCATCTTTATCAGGGTCAAGTAATGGGAATAAAAAGGCAAGGTAACTGTTATTGCAGAACTGAAGAGGAGATTTGAAGAGAAGTAACTTTGGCATCAAGAATTGAGAAGTAATGGGGAGTGAATACTTGAGGTGTCTTAATCCACTTTCTATTACCTTCAATTGGTGATAAAAATGTTAATGATGATCTTCAAGAATACACGTAAATCCCCAAGGAAACCAAAGGGAACAGTGTAATTCTTTCCCTGACTTTCTTGCATCTAGTTTTATTTCAGTTTAGGAGCTAGCACTGTCCCACACAATACAAGAGCATTTGGTCTTGTACTAAGAAAAGACTTAGAAAAATTGAAGGGTCCTTCCAAACAAATGTGGCTGTTTTGACAATTATGCAAATAGTGTGAAGATTAAAAACCCAAGTAATCTTCATAGGTCATGGTATTGATTTAAATGAGAAAACCTAACTGCTTTTTGTTTTTTGAGTTGTGTTGGGATTTTTCTTTTTCTTAGTGTTTTTTTGTTGTTGTTGTTGTTCTTGTTGAAGCATGAAACTTATCTGTTTTTCCTTGCTAGATTAAAGCCTTGCTTTCCCTTTGTTATTTAAATCACATCATAAAGGAATTAAAGAGCCTTAGAGCAGGTGGCTGTGGTTTGGGTTTACATTAGTGGACTTTTTACCATTATGTTTCTATTCCAATTTCCAGTTTCAGTTAGCAACATTCTACTCTGTGATTTTGGGCAGGAGAAAACCCAAACCACAGATTAAACTGATTTTTGTTTGGAGAAAATGCACAACCAATTCCCAATTACCCAAGTTGTATTTTAATCCCAGAGTGCATGGAATGAAAATAATTGCAAGTGTGAATACACACAAAAAGAAATACATCCTGTACAGAAAACTAGCTCCCTCACTGTTGGTAGGAGAACAAGGATATTTGCTCTGGAGTGGTCAGGGAGTCCTGTTACTGAATAAGGCCCTTAACTTGAGAGTACCTTTATTAAGAAAGCAGATGAGTGCTGTAGGGGAAGCTAGCAACATGCATGATGCATGCAGCCTGATAATGAGATGCCCTTCTAGCAATATTTAACCCTTACATTAATCCAAATCTACCTTCTTATAACTTCTGCTTTTTGGATTAAAAAGCAAAGTAAGCCCAGTGTTTCTAACAGTATGAGAGATCACAACAAATGTTTAAAGGCAGTGACCATGTCACCCACTCCACCCAACCCTACCCCCGACACACACCCCATCTCCTCCAGGATATAGTTTCCTGGTTACTCCAATCATTCCTCAGCTCCAAATCTCTATGCCCTTTTTGCTTTTTCTCTTTTCCTTCTTCTTTTTATAAACAATTTTATTGAGATATAATTAACATATAAAATTGTTTGATGTTTGATATTGTGCATACATCATACAATGATCACCACAATCAAGCTAATGAACATATTCATCACATCTACATGGTTACCATTTGTGTGTGTGTCTATGTGTCTATGTGTGTTACACCCTTTTCTCTTGATGGTCTCTGCTTTCACATTTCACTAAAGCTGTAGTACCCCAACTTCTAAGTCCTGTGCTCTGAGCACATGCAAAGTTTGACCATGCTATCCTCTGCTGTGGGCTTTCTTATCACTTCTGTAAGCCAGTTTTAGTTTACACTGGCATCTGCCCACTCTGGGTTGAATTCCTACATGCTGTGGGAGAAAACAAACACTGTACAAATCATTGCCACCAAAAAGTGATGGTGTCCAAGTGGAGATGCTTTGGAGGTCGTTAACAATATGACCTGAGGTTTAGGAATGAGAGCCAAGCTAAAGATTTAGGTTTGAGATTCCTTAGCTCAGAGGTGTTAATGAAGCCACAGGTAGCCATGACTTGGTCTGTGAAAAGGGCAGACTTTAAATAGGGAACAGTGATTTTTCTTTAGCCTACTAATGTTTGTCCACACAGAGTTTCAAACATTTAAATATCAGGAGATCTAACAGAAATGTCTGTGTTTCTGATTTCCCTTGGTGATATAAAAAGAGTGGAGTTACTTGTCTGCAGTGCAGCAATAGCCTAAAGCTGAGCAGACATTGCCTTCTATAGGCAGGGCACATGCTCTTTGGTTCCCTGAAGTTCCCACCACTTGCTGCTCAGCAACTTCACCCGTTTACATGCCAGCCTGTCTTCTGTAGACATTTTAATCTGCAATATCTGATAGACAAGGCCAAGCACTGTGGCTCGTGCCTGCAATCTCAGCACTCTGGGAGACCGAGGCAGGTGGATCACTTGAGCCTGGGAGTTTGAGACCAGCCTGGGCAACATGGTAAGACTCTATGTCTTCAAAAAAAATACAAAAATTATGTGGGCATGGTGGCATGCGCCTGTAGTCCCAGCTACTTGGGAAGATTGCTTGTCCTCAAGAGGTAGAGGTTGCAATGAGCCAAGATTGCACTACTGCACTCCACTCCGAACAAGATCCTGTCTCAAAAAATAATATCTAATAGACAATAGTAAACATATATCTGTGCCTTTGATTTCATTCTCTCCTGCTGATCATTCAGTCAATTTTTTGTAACATAATGGGAATTTAAAGTGTGCCTTTTTGATAGGGTTTTCATCAAGTTATTAGGGAGATGAAAGCCATCTAATGTTAGTGTAGGAAGAAATCTTACCAATTATTTATTCATTTTACAAATGGAGAGAATGAAACTCAAAGAGGCCAGGGCAGTGAAACTCAGAGAGGCCTTGTTCAGAGTTGACAATAAGTTAATATCACAGGGAGGATAGAACTCAGGTCACACTGTTCTTCCTAAGTCTTAGAATCTTTAGCTATTAACATAGGTACTGACTGGTATGTTTGCTCTCAATTGAATAGAAAAGTTGAGTACTTGTATCTGGAAGGGAATCAAAACAACAACAACAAAAAATAAAAATAAAAAAATAAAAATCTGTAAGCACTTTGATAACTTATTAAAATATGAAAATACAGTATACAGTTTTTGAAGGAATTATAAACTTCTTTATTGCAGTTGTGTTTGAACAGTGCCTTTTAAAAAATAATCTGCTTATTTCTACCTATTGAGAGAAATAGCTATTTTTTCAGTATTTTCCTTTGGACCACATTGAGTTTTTTTCCCAAACACAGTTTGTCATTCAACCAAATGAAAAGGTCCTCAGGCACCACCCTCCACCCAAGAACCAAAGGAATCATTTGATGTGAAAGGTACGAGTCATGCCAGGCTCGGCACCAGCCAATTACCGATTACACAAGCTGTATTTTATCACTCCAAATACATGGAATTAAAATAATTGCAAATATGTGTATACACACAAACAGAAGTGTATCGTATGCACACAGCTCCTTGATGGTGGTAGAAGGACAGGGATATTTACTCTGGAATGAGATGTGATTCCTGTTATCAGACAAGGCCGGTAACTTGAGCCCACACTTATTAACACAGCATATCAGTGCAGACAGCTTGATAATGAGGAAACATCCAGCAAGGTTAACTCTTCAGCAAGGTTAGAGGCGTGAATAGTCTCATCCAGTTACCAGCTGAAAATTTTTCAGAGAATGCACATTTCCCTAGTTAAGTGTTTCTCAAACTTAGCTCCCTACGTGGGTCTTTGTAACCACACTGGGAATGCATGGAGCCATTTCCTGAACCCAGGCCAGTGAGCTAAACATTTCTGTGGCCCAGTCACTAGTGATGGTTGAGCATTAAGAACATTGCAAAAGGTGACAATCTAGGAACCATTAAGCTACAGAACAGGTCCAAGATGAGGAGATACGTCCTCACAGAGGTCTAATGTAGCACCAGTCATCCACAGTTGAGACTGGAATCTAGTCTAACACGACAGAGAGTTCGAAAGGTTACAGACATAAGAAAGTAACAGCAGTGTGTGAAACATCACTTCCTGATTTCCTTGAAAGCAACTTAGTTCTGACTGCCAACCTCCATCCAGTTCTTGCCAGGTTGCTACGGAAGTTGCATTTCTATTCTTATGGGAGCCAACCCAACCCCTAGCATTGTACACAGAAAATGGGGAAGGAGATCTAAATTCCAGTCAAAGTTGCCACTGACATTCCCATTGTCAGATCTCAAGTGGTTCCTTGAAATATGGCTGCTCTCAGCTATCTGCCACTAGAAAAACAATCCTCACTGAAGTTATAACATCAGTAGCTTGGATAGCACCTCCCTAGGCACATCATGGAGCAAGCCTATGGTAGAGGGAGCATTTTGGCTCCATGCAAATGCCTGACTCCCACAGAACCACATTTTCCTCCCAGTCCAGAGGAAACTTGCCATTCTTTTTTGTGACTTGCCTCAACCCATTTGTCTGCATCTTGCCAGAGACCACCTGCTTTTCAATGACCTTTTACCATTCCTTACAGGAGAAAGAAACAGAGGCAGAGAGGGAAGGAGGGAATGGATACCAGAGAGCAATTAATCTGTAGGAGAGTAGTGGTTCAGAAGGTCAGAATGGAGCAAACTCTCTGAAATCCACTCTAGAATTAGCAGTAGAGTAACTGATATAAGAGATCTACATTTTTCATGTAGTGCTCTGACCCCAGTTTCCCCTACCTCCTCTCTCCTATACACCACAATACGAATCCAGGGTTTCTATAAGGTCACAGAGCAATCCTTGCCTATCTCCAGCACATACATAAAAATTCTTACCGGTTCACTGTTTCACATATATTCTTTATGAAAACCCAGTCATATCCTGTGAGGTAGGGGCGTGTGTGTTTGTGTCTGTGTGTATTTTTTCATTATGCCCAAAAACTAAGATCATATGTCTTCTCATTACTTTCTATTTTTGTTGCTCAGGGGAAAACTGAACACATAAACTTAGAAAAGCAGTCATACCAGCCTATGAGGTCCAGATGAGCTAATAAATGTCCTCTTGTCTTTATAATCTCCAATTCCTGTGATAAGATATTAGGGCAGTAGGTTTTCCAAAGTAAATTTATATTCTATTAGCAGGTAGCGTGTATTCTACAGCTTCTGGATATTTTGCTACAAGTAACATTTCAGTTAAATTATATTCTCTGGGACAGGTAATTAGAGGTAAAATTGCTCCCCTTTTGGGTACATGCATCCTTCCCCACGAATATTCTCTTCAAGAGGCAAAGGTGGCTGGAGTAAAAAGTCCCAAGTGTGTTCGTTTCTAAGAGAAGCCATTTAGCATATCAGAATGAGCATGATCTTTGAAATTGTCCAGATACGTAGCCCCACACTAGCTATGGGATCTTAGGTAGGTTATTTAACTCTCTAACCCTTATTTTATCATCAATAAGTGGGGTAATAATGGCAACATCACAATTTAGGCAAATAATCAGTATCCCATCCATGAAAGAGGTTGCTGTTGCTGCCTTTACCATCCTTAACAATATCCTCTTTATTTATGAGGAAGGGTCATTATCCATCATCAAGTGACAAAGCTTGACTGCCTTACCTCCTAGAGCAGGTTCAGCAGACTATAGCCTACGGGGCAAATCCTGACAGTTGTCTGTTTTTGTACAGCACATGGACTAAGAAAGACTTCAGTTGTAAAAAATCAAAAGGAGAATATTAACATTTCATAACACATGAAAATTCTATGAAATTCAAATTTCAGTGTCCACCAATAAAGTTTTATTGCAACACAGCCACACTCATTCCTTTGCATATTGCCTAAGGCAACTTTCATGCTATAGGTGCAGAGAGTTGAATAGCTGTAACAAAAACCCTTGCCCCACAAAACTTAAAATATTTACTATTGTGCCCTTTACAGAAAGAGCCCATCAATGCCCTAGCCCTAGAGAATACAGTATAGGGAAGACCACATGAGAAACTGCTTCATCACAAATAATCAGCTTTGCCCTTGTGATCTTTGGTGTAGGTCTTGCATTTGGAATCAGTGTTTAGTTTTTATATGTGCTATGTTTTAATATGTATGGCTTGTCTCTGCATTGGCAGTTACCCCGGCATATCTCAGTTTCAGTTCTGAGTGAACGTGTTGATGTCTTTGAGGCATTCCTCAAGAACGTCTCAAAATTATTAGTTATATTCCTTTATTCCTCATTGATCATATTATAAACCACCTTACCTATAATATGCCCTCATCGTTTGTTGAAAATTTACCCAGCATTTCTACAGTGGTGTAATAACAAAGAGTCTGAAACATAATTTTATGTATAATATATGATGGTTGTGGTGGTGGTTCTGAAGAAGAAAGAGGAAGAGGAGGGTAGAGGGAAAGAAGAGGAAAAAGATTCAGTTTTACTCCCAATGTGGAATAATAGCAGGAAGTCTGTTGTGTGGCTTCAGGACATTATCTCAGTTCCAGGCTGAGTGAAATCAAGGTGGGAGTTTTCTCCACTAGGATACTGAGAATGAGGAACTCACAGGAAAGTAATAGAAGCTATTAATTGCAGGATCTAGTCCTTGCACAATAATATTTCATCACGCTATTTACCTGGAGCCATTGCCTCAGGGGAATATAGTAATTAGCATAGCTATCAACAACAATAGCATGTATGCATAAGTTAAAACTATGTATTTTGACTAGCAAATTGTCTCACTAACAAAAGAGGGTTAGATGTAGTTTCTTGGTGCTGCAAAAATGTGCAAGCAAAATAAACAATTATTAGAGCTTTTTTTTTCCTGCTGTTTATAATTGAACTGAGCTACAACCCATGCTTTTTCCCATTACAAGTATATTTATGACCTTTGTTCGTTAGCGCAGGAATATATGTCAACATATGAGACGACTGGATACCTACCTGCTAGGGACGGTGACATTTGTTCTTACTGCTTTGCAGAGTATGCAGGTGTGATGAGTGTCAACACCCTGCGTCCTTGTTATTGTTAGGCAGCAGTATGCAATCCACTTGATTTTCATTTAGTGTGTTGGATAAATTAAATCTCAGATTCTTAAATTAAACTTAAGTGGCACACTTGGACCCATGAGAAGTATTAAGTTTCTTGCTATGCAACTGGCAATTCTATCTGCTTATTCACAAATATTTGAAAATGCAATCCCTTGACTAAGTATTTTTGCAAATAGCAGGAGGAAAAGTTGGCAAGAAGCAGCTTTGCTTAAGAGAGTTTGATGTTCTCCTTTCGGAAAAGCGATGAAAACCTGCAGTGCCCGGTGCTTTACCTCCGCTACCTATGCCCTCCCTGCAGGCAGTTCCAATAATTTTCCTTTTCCTGCCGGCCTACTTTCTGCTTGATGTAGTTCAGTGAATATTTAAGCCTTGAGGATTGGGGCTGGAGAGAGGGAGCATTGATTTCATCAGTTGTTTTGGAACACGTGGGATCTTTTCTATTTTTCCTTTTGCATCTTTTTTAGTATGATAAAAATTAGGATTAAATTTATCTTTCTGAGGCCTGTTGCTGTTTATTTCTTTGACTGAAATATCCTGCAACAGTATATCATGAACAGCTCTCTTTCTTAAAATTATTTCGTAAATATTTTTTGTCACACACACAGTGGCGCATGCAAACACTATTTCGTTGAATCTTGTGGTGACTCTGCCAGGAAAGGGAAATAGCTTTATAGAAAAATTCTGAATTAAAGTGTGTAAAATTAAGATCTCTGTGTTTCATTGTATAAAAATTTTAGCTCAAATGAACAAAAGACCTCTCATTTTTATTTTTAATTTAGCATTTCTTTACCATAAGATTAGAGTAACTTTTTAAAAATATGGTAGCCTAAAAAAACTAATGACTAAACATTAAAGACTAATTTAAAATTTTTATCAAATTTTTTTCTATTATTTTCTTAGGAAAATTCTCAAACCTATTAAATTCAAAAGAATGTTATGGTGAACACCTGTATGCATGTCAACGAGATGCTACCTTCATGATTTTATTATAACCAGCTATCCATTCTCCATCCACCCATCAATTCACCTTTATTTTTGATATATTGCAAAGTAAACCGCAAATATCCATATGTCTTCCTAAATACCTAGTCTGCCTATCATTAATTAGTATTTGATATTTTGTTTACAGCTTTTTGTTTCTTTGAGCTAAAATTTATATAACTTGAAACACATAGATCTTAAGTGGCCATTTCTTGAGATTTGACCAGTGCATATTTCTGTGTCAACGAAATCCCCAGATATATCAAGATACAGAACAGAGTTATCACAGAAATCTCCTCCGGTCCCTGTTAAGTCTTAGTGGCTTTAAATCAAATATCAATTCAGGTTGATTTTATAAGGTTTTCTTTAAAACTGTTTAGATGCAGGCAGAATACAAAAGATGAAAAAGACATGATCCCTACCCTCTAAAAGCATATAGATGGTGACAAAAACCACCAAAATAGAAAATTTCAATTTTCAATATGTTTTAAATAATAACATGTGGTAGATGCTATGGAAGCACCTAGCAGTGTCTGTTCATCCATCTGGACTCTCAGGAAAGGGTTTTGGAGGAGAAGTCAGCTTTAGTCTGGAGAGAAAAAATGAATAAATGTTAGCCAGGAGAAAAGAATGATAAAAGAAATTGCTCCAAGAAATACAGTACGTATTTTAAATCAGTTTCTGCTGTTCTAGTGTTTGGGAGAATTTATGAATCAGAGCACACAGAGGAACTTGCATCGTCCTCTCAAGAATACTAGGAAACACATCACAAGAATTCATTGATAAACTGAGTCTCTGTACCCCAAGGGTATTTCCACTGCCTTCCACCTTCCGAGTTGCTGGGCCCCAACTTCTAAGAAGGACACTTCTCAAACCTTCAGTGGCTCCTTTTTGCTGCTGTTATTGACACGTTCTTCTTATCCTAGCATTTCTAGGTGCCTTTCATCTTCCCAGTATAGTCCTAATCTGACTTTGCCCCACTTCCCCGTTTACTTACATCTTATACTCAAATTATATTAAACTCTCCAGTCCTCATACTTTCCTGCTAGTATGCCTTTGCCCAAGTCTTTGCCTGTTTCTGGAATCCTCTCTCTTTAATGTCTACCTTTCATAACCCCATTCATCTGCCAAGTCTTTCCCCCTGCCCATCAGAAGCCATCTTGTCTAAAAACTGCCATAGTTCCTTGCTCCTACCATTCCCACTTTTAAAGCCAAACACAGCTGTTTTGTTCTGCTGTAGCTGACAATGTCTAGCACAGTGCTCAGCACAAAGTAGGAAATTAGTAAGTATTTGTTGAATAGCAGTGAGTTCTATCTTATGTCAGTGTGTACTTATAGATCTAGAGTTTCTCTAAAACAGAGTCTGTGTTCTATACTTCTTTACATTCCCATAAATCATAAAGGACAGTCAAGAATTGAACAACATTGGCCAGGTGCAGTGGCTCACACCTGTAATTTCAGGACTTTAGGTGGATCACTTTAGGTCAGGAGTTCGAGATCAGCCTGGCAAACATAGCAAAGCCCCGTCTCTACTAAAAGTACAAAAATTAGCTGGGCATGGTGGCAGATGCCTGTAATCCCAGCTACTTAGGAGGCGAGGCAAGAGAATTGCTTGAACTCAGGAGGCAGAGGTTGCAGTGAGCTAAGATCGTGCCACTGCACTCCAGCCTGGGCAACACAGTGAGACCCTGTCTCAAAAAAAGAAAGAAAGAAATTGAACAACATTAAATAAACCTACAATGCTATTCTAATATCTGAGCTGTAGCATTACAGTTCTATTTATATTTAATACAAATTTAAAGAACATGTTGTTTGAGGAGTAGACCTCACAACGTTTGTTCTTGTATTAGTATACTTCAACCTCTCTCTTACTACCCATGAAGGCTTATAAATGAACCGTTTGGTTTTAAATTTTAAAAAGGAATCTTATAAATTAAGTGCAGAAAGAAAATGGGAAAGTCCTTGATATGGTAAATGTTTAGTTTTGGAGAGAATATCAATGTTATTTATGTAGTCAGTGCATCTGTTGACTGACTACCTATTACATGCCAGGTGCCGGGCAAAAAGCACCTGTCCTGGTGTAGCACTGTTTCCAGTATAGGAATATCTTACAGCAGACCCCAGAGAAAGAGTTGGACTTTGTATATTTGGACCCTTTGATTTGTGTATGAGAAACGTATTACTGAGTGAATGGAAACCTTCTGATTGCAGATGACCCCAATTATTGGAAAGTTCTTCTTTATAGTGGGCTTTGTACTGCCTCTCTCTAACATCTTCCAGCCAGCCCTATTTCTGTCACTGGAGCCTCCAGAACCAAGTAAACCCCTCTTATGCACAGCACCTTTTCAGAATTGAAGATTTACATTACACACCCCCCGCCTAAGCCTTACCTTTTTCAGACCAAGTATATAGAACTCAAAATACTTTTTCAAAGGAATTGGTTTCCAAATTGCTGTTTGTTTTCCCTTAAACATTTTATATCAGTTCCAACATCTGATGTCAGTTTGATGTCCTCCTCAGTTTATTCTGTAACAGGTTTTGTGATAGACACCAGCAGAGGGATATTGGGGGTTGTGGGGAAGGGATGTTATAGAGAAGACGAACAGAGCATAATCTCTGTTGTCCTAAAGTATGTACATGGCAGTGGAAAACAATCACTTTGTCAGATGATTTCAATATGATGCTGCCAGTCATGTCGGAGATAAGCAATGGGCACTGTGGGAGCACTCAGAAGGGTAATCTAGTCCAATCTGGGTTTTAGGGACAGAATTTTAGAAGAAGTGTCACCAGAGTTGAGTCTGAAATTATGAGCAAATGTTTTCCAAGAGAAGAATGATAGGAAGGGAGACAATAGAAGTTAAGGCACTGAGGTGTGAAATCAGTATAGGGTGGTAGGGGTGGGGGTAATGACACTGTAGTTACTTATGTGAAGTATTAGCTAGACAATGGCAGAAAATAGGGCTTGTGAGGTATGTATGTATATACACATGTATGCATTATGTGTATATGTGTGTCATCTCTGTATGTGTGTATGTAAATACATTCTGATTTTCTAATTCTTAGATTTTGCCCCAATTCTCTTGTTAGAAATTAGAATTTTGGCTCTATGGCCAAGGACTTTATTCAGCATATTAGCTTTTCAAGAGATCATAAATAATCATCATTGATAACTATAATGACCTGAAGTATTATAACAAATAATTTCTGTGAAGTGGAGTTTTAGGTAATACATATCATTAAAGGTATTGCTATGAGTTGAATGTGTGTTCCCTCCAAAGTTCAGGTTGAAACTTAATCTCCATCTTGGTTGTATGAAGAGATGAAGTCTTTTGGGAAGTGTTTAAATCATGAGGGCATCACACTTATGAATGAATTAATGCACTTATAAAAGAGGCTTCAAAGAAAGTTTGCTGCTTTTTGCTCTTTGGCTCTTCTGCCATGTGAGGACATAGCATTCCTCCCCTTCAGACGACACAGCCTCAAGGCACCATCTTGGAAGCAGAGCAAGGCCTCACCAGAACTATACCTCACCAGACACCAAACTTGCTGGCTCCTTGATCTTGGATTTTCCAGCCTCCAGAACTGTGAAAATAAATTTTTCTTTGGAGAACTATACCTGTCCTATTTTTAGCAGTCCATTTGTTTTTTTCTGAGCATCCGTCTCTGTCTCCCAGACTTAAAGAGATCCAGGTTTGACTACTCAAAATCCACCCTCAAACTTGTGCTGAATCTATGTGGAAAGGAGATGTGCCTACTCATTACCACGTTTGTGGTGGCAGAATGTCAGGTTGGGGTTGCCAGTGACCATGTTTGTCCCCACAAAGAAGAGCCTACCTGAAAATACAGACAGCAAAAGACAATGGATCTTAAGTCTTTGCAATTATATCAGACAATATATATTTTTTCTTAGGCTAGTTAAAGTTCTCCAACACTTGAATTAGTCATGGTTTATTCAGAGAAGCAACCGATAGGATGCATAGAGAGAGAGAGAAAAAAAAAAGATACTTATTTTAAGGAATTGGCCCATGCAGTTGTGAGGGCTGTCAAGTCTGAATTGCACAGGGCAGGCTGGCAGTCTGGAGATTCAGGGAAGAGTTGATGTTACAGTCTTGGAGTCCAAAGGCAGTCTGGAGGGAGAATTCCTTCTTCAGGGATCTCAGTCTTTTAAGACTTTAAACTGATTGGATGAGGCCCACCGACAGGTTCCAGGGCAATTTGCTTTAAACTACTGATTTAAATGTTACTGACACCCAAAAAACACCTTGTAACATTCATCCGGACTGGTGTTTGACTAAATGACTGGGTGCGATAGCCAAGCTAAGTTAACACATGAAATTAATCATCAAACTCCTAAATGAAAACGCTGTGGCCAATCTATGCGGTAACTACTATGGTTGCTCAGATGTTGCAGAAATTATCATAGGACTGATGTAGTCAGGAGAGGTTGTCAAGAGAACATACTATTTCATGGTAAGTTATAAAATCCATACTTTTACTATTTTGTAAATAAGGAATATCTTTTATGGCTATGAGAAAATTGAATAAGCTGATACACATGGGAGGCACCTAAATATTTAATTTTCTCTCCCTTTTCCCTTCCATTTATATATTTGAGTTTCTGATTAAGCCTGTGTTGTACCTGAGTCTGGAACTTTGCAAGGCACTTTATGTTGAGGATTTATGTTTTAGAGATTAAATGACTTCATGCGGACCACACCGTAATCTAAGGGTCTAGAGCTCAGAGTGACCACAGCGAAGGCACTGAGCCCTCTACTTATTTTACAGATAGGAAGCTGTTCTCTGTGGTGGTTAATTTTTTAAAAATTAAGTTTCAGTGCTAGTGTTCTTTGCCAGTCAGATGTCTACATACGTTTCCAAGTCTGTACAGCTAGAAAGTGTGTGTCAAATAAAAGAGTTGAAGTTACTTAGCTCCTGGCCTCATATCTATTTCATCATGCTATTTAGGCATTCTTTTAAGATATAAAAAGCAAAACTATGTAAAAATAGCCATTTCTACATGGCAGAGTCTGTTTTAAGAGCCTGGCCAACACTTTGGGAGGCCAAGGCGGGCAGATCACCTGAGGTCAGGGGTTCGAGATCAGCCTGGCCAACTTGGTGAAACTCTGTCTCTACTAAAAATACAAAACAAAAATTAGCCAGGTGTGGTGGCAGGCTCCTGTACTCCCAGCTACTTGGGAGGCTGAGGCAGGAGAATTGCTTGAACCTGGGAGGTGGAGGTTGCAGTAAGCCGAGATAGTGCCATTGCACTCCAGTCTGGGCGACAAGAGCGAGACTCTGTCTTAAAAAAAAAAAAAGAACCTGGGATTGTTGGATTGTTAGTATACCTGTCCCAGGTATTTTATTTCTAATTGGGAGACTAGCTTAATGCTTGGAAGAATTTGATGATGATCTTTTAAAATGTCACCAAATCTAATCACTCAGCCCCAAAATACACCCTCAGGGTATAACTTCAGATTAATGAGGACTAAGACTTGTTGCGGGGGCTTTGGAGTGGAAATTTCCACCATTGTTAATTTGCAGGAGGACATGTCTGATGTGTTTTTGTGATGGTTTCACATCTGACAGTCTGTCTCCTAGGCACCTGGCTGTTCTCCACTCGGTTCCTTCCTGAATGTTGCGCTAGACTGTCAGATGCCACTTCAGACTAGATCTGTGCCCCCGAAAGTCATGTGCAACTTCATAAAGAAAATCTACCTGACATTTTCAAATACAACTCACTTGAACTTGTAAAAGTCAGGTGTAAATTGAGAATAGATTTGCACCTAAGTCTTCTTTGGTTGATTTCAGTATTTGCTTGGAACTGACATTTGGAGAATAACTCAGTTGCCCTCAGAATTGGTCCCCTGCTCACTCCAAAGTGTTGTCAGGGAGCGCTTAGTGTCCGAATGGCTAGTACAGTATGCTTCAGGTGAATTTCAGGCACTTTTATTTACTGGGTTTGGACCAGTTTGGAATGGAAATTAACAATATGTGAATTCAGTAGTTTCACCAGTGTAGCCTCTTGAGCAAGCCTTGGACACTGAATCATATTTGTTGCCTAAAGATATTAATGATTATCTGGCTTAGCCTCATGGGCCTGATTCTTCTTCAACAGTAATGTGTTGATTATTGGCATTTTAGACTTGGTTGGCATTATACAGATGAATCTCTGCACAAATTCAGAGCAGCTATGCAGGCTTCTGCCACTGGGTGAGTTGATGAAGGAGATGATGTCTCCTCTCATAATGCTGCACCAAACAGATGGAATGGCAAGCTGTCTATGACTCTGAGTATCTCTGAACATGAACCTGTCCTTCTGCCTACCCTAATCATTCCACTTTCACGAAGTGCATGCGCTACTGAGCCACAGAGAAATTACACAACAAGCAGTAGACATGGTGCCTGAAGGCAATGCAACTCTTGAACTGGAAATTTAGCACCCATATGAAATCCTTCGCAGATACAAAGCCTTTCTTAGACTATTATTTTCAAAGGTAAAATTAGAGATGTAATAACCGTATGAGATCATCATGTCCAGTTCTCTCATTCTAGAGATAGTAAAACTGTGATCCAGAAGTTAAGTCCCTTACTTCAGGTTATATATTTAGAGGAAGAGATGGGGCAAGAATTCCAGGTCCTTGCACATCACAGTATTATCCTTCTAATAGAGGGTGACCAATGAATGCATGATTTGGTTTGTAAGCAAATGTGAAATCCAGAGATTTTCATCATTTCCAACAATGCAAAAATGTTGAATCTTAGACTAGAGGCTCTTTGACCTCTTCCTGGATTTATTCTGTTTCTCTTTTTACATTCCTGCAAGGAAGGACTCTTGATATGTTTTTGCCTTGTAGAAATATTCATTTCTAAGTGGGTTTGAAATTAGCCTGTCATCTGATTCACTGAGATAGAGTTAAAATAAATTCCCCTGGCAAAAAAAAAAAGAGAGGATTTTATCATCTATATGGATCAATTCCAAGAGTTCGCTTCAGTTTACTGATTCGTTTTCCCTACAGTATAGGATATTCAATTAAACCTTCCCTCAAATTGGCCATAAATTTTGATGAAAATGAAAGAAGTTTCATTTAGCAAACAGTTTCTATCAGGGACTATAATAATAGAATACAATAAGAATTATTTTCACCTATGCACCTGAACGAACATGTTTGGTCTGGTTTTTGGTTTGATTTCTATCTGTATCTTTATTTTTCTCTTTTTGTTTTTCACCCAGATTTTGTGTAGCTTGTCCAAAGTGGTTGAGATGTGGGATCAGGTGAAATTGCTCATAGATACAATAATACTTTATATCAGTGTTTTCACCACTGATTTAGTGGTGTCTTTGATAAACTCTTACAATATTCCATACTTACCTCTTTCTGTTTTAAATAGAACTGCTGGGATGTGAGTTATGTCTGGTACTCCCTTATTTTTATTAAAGCATATGTAGAAATTTTTCATACCCTTTGCTTCAGGCCTTCCTTGCCCCACTTAGCATCTGTAGAGTGGACATAGGCAGGAATAGCCCACTCTGCAAAATGCATCCAGTATATTTTGAGTAGAGACTGATTATGGTTACTGATCTTGGTCCTGGAAATAAGAAATGAATTAGATACAGATGGTACCTCTGTGGAACTTTAGAGCAGGAGATGAAGCAAAGCGAGGGAGAAGACATAAGTGAGGATAACAGCGCACAAAGTGGTGAGCATTGCCAGTGAAAATGCAGTGGTTTTCCCCCCAGCGTGGGGTATCATAGACGAAAGGGCATTTGAGGGGCAATTCAGAAGGTTCTGAAGATCCACTTATACAATTTGTGTTTTGCTTTCTCTGTGAATGGTTTGAGCCAGAGCTATACAGGGAGGTGGGCAGTGGGGACAGCGCATGCATAGCATTTTCACAAATGCTTCGCAGGGCTAGACAGCAGTGATAACATCCTTAGCCGCACCCCATGTTTTACAGATGAGATAACTGGGGCTCAACAAGGTTAATGACTTGGTAAGTCATAAACACTCTGAGATTTAAGCAATCATCTTGTGATTCCTCTTTCATGGCTGTTTTCAGGAATCCTTAATTATTAGATTGCTGCAAAAGTAATTGCAGTTTTTGCCATTTAAAAGTAATGGCAAAATCCACAGTTACTTTTGCACCAATGTAAACAGGATTTTTATGATACAAGTAACTGAAACTGACTCTAGATAATTTAAGTGAAGAAGGGATTGATTGAAAAGTTAGCATGGGTTCTCCAAAATTATGGAGATCTTAGCCAGATTCAGAGGAAAGAAGCCAGGGTAGAGTGAAAGGTATTAGGCAACAATAAGATCAACAGCATTCTCAGGAAAACCTGGCCAATAGAATGAATGGGCTCTAAGCTTTGTTGTTTTCTATCTCTGTATTATTGCTCAGGATCCAAAATCAGAGAGAACAATGTCTGATTGACTTACTTTGAAGATGTGCCAGTGGCCACCCATTTGTTAGGGGAGAGCTAGGCATCTTGATTTATACCCTACTGTGACAGCACCCATAAGTGAAGAGGTAATGCCACCAAAGGAAACCAGAGTGGATGACCAGCAAAGAGCATATGTCCACTGTGGGAATACAGGCACATGTAGGTAAAAGAACAAACCAACACTGCAAGTATCCGTATGGATAAAGCAACAAATGATTTTGTAGGCCTGAATTAAGAAATGTGACATAGTATATTTTCATTATAATATTAAGTCTATGACAAATGTATTCTGTGCTCAGCCAAAGTTGGTGAGGCATAACTGCACTTCTTCCATAAGCTATGGCTCCTTGTTCCTCCTTGTGCCCTCTGGCATGCAGATAATTAGGCAAAATTTAAAACAGCTTGAATGTAGTAGATGCTCTCTATCAAGGTGTGAGGGTTAGGATAGCATTTACCCCCAGGCTTAAAGTGTTCTAGGACATCTTTTGGGTGAGCTCCCTCCAGAAAGAAAAAGTGTTCTTGAGAAAGGGCAGTATGATTAATCTTACCTAGAGGCTGAAGCACATGGTACGTATGTGTGTGCATATTCACGCACTCGTTCATGTGAACGTGAACTGGATGGAAGGATATAGCTAAGGACGAAAAGGAGTCTTCCAGCACAAATTGACCACATTAGGCTATTATGAAACCATTAGGGATTTCTTTTGTAGTTTGTTCCGTATACAGCAATCTCTTGCCTGACTTTTCAAAGGAAATGTGGTACCAAAGTAGATTCTAAGTGTAAGACCCAGTTATCTTGGTTAGAGTGTCCTTTCTTAATATTCTCAGGAATGTGTTCTTCTGGTAATTTCTGTAAGTTTTCAAATGAATGGAAGTTACCATTCCAAGGGTTTTACAGGTAGTATCTAATTCAATTATCACAGCACTACGCAATAGTTATTCTTATTATCCTAATTCTACAGATGAGGAAACGGAGGCACAGAGAAGGTTTAGTAAATTGCTTAAGATCATCGGTCGTGCACTTCACAAGAGCAGAGCAGGAGTGGTCTCCCCTTCATATTTACGTCATGTATGCCTAATATAGTACCTGGGGCAGAGCTAAGATTGAATGAATGAGTACATAAATTACACATGTTATGGTACAGTATGAGTATATATTGCAATGTTTGTGCATCACTGGATATAATAGCTTACATGAAATGGAAAAAAACTACCTAGCCTTTTAAAATGTGTTTATAGTTTTCATATCCATTAGCTCATGTGATTTTTATAAGACATGTATTTAGTTGGAGGGTATAATTATTATTCTTTTTTAACTTAAAATCAAATCTCAGAGAAGATGGAACTTGCCCATGTGAAACAATCATAACAGTTCCTCATTATAAATTATATAGAGTACTATGAGACAAAGAAATCTTCAGTAACTTTCAGTATCTAGGAATCTAGAAATTCCACATGTAACATATTAGCATGGGAGCCCCAAACTAGAAACTATAGATAAAAAATAAAACCATAAAGAAGTTATTAACTTAAATAAACATTAAATGAAAGAAGAAAACAAAATTGCACTCATAGTTACCTGTAAACCAGTGATAACTGCACAATACATCAAAATTGGCAGAAAATGCAAAAGCCATTCTTAGGGGGAAAAAACATAGCCCTATATGTGTTTATTTGGCCAAAACAATTGAAAATAAAAGAGGTAAGTATTACACTACAAAATGTGTTTAAAAGATGGTAGTGTAAATATAAAGAAAGCAGGAAAAAGGAAATTTGAGTCTAGAAAATCTCCATATAATTATTAGGGAAGAGGAGAAGAGATGAGAAAAAAGAACTAGGCTTCTTTCCAAGATTAAGTTGATCTGGGCTAGGCATGGTGGATCACGCCTGTAATCCCAGAACTTTGGGAGGCTGAGGCGGGCGGGCGGATCATTTGAGGTCAGGAGTTCAAGATCAGCCTGGGCAGCATGGTGAAACCCAGTCTCTACTAAAAATACAAAAATTTGCCAGGTGTGGTGGCACACACCTGTAGTCCCCAATACTCGGGAGGCTGAGGCAGGAGAATTGCTGGAACCTAGGAGGCGGAGGTTGCAGGGAGCCTAGATTGTGCCACCGCTCTCCAGCCTGGGTGACAGAGCGAGACTTCATTTCAAAAAAAAAAAAAAAAAGTTGATCTGGAACACACGCCCTCTTATACATGATACCATTTCAAGACCCCTTTAAAGTAAATGACAATAAAATAGATACTAGAAATTGAAAGTAGGATATGACTCTAAAAGTAAAATCAATTTTAAAAATACGACAAAAATGATTTCCAATGGCACAAGAAAGAAGAGAAAATAAGAGAAAGAGGACAAAACAAAGGATAAGATGGGTTATCTAATGCAGTGACAAAACTGGCATCCTATTCTGGAAGAGCTTCATAGGGTACAGGCTGGAAGAGTGGTTCTCTTGAACAGGCATCAGAATCACCTGCAGGACTTGTTCAAAAACAGATTACTATTCCCACTCCCATAAAATATGGATTTAGATATAGACCATAAGATTGACTTTTAAAATACATTAATAGGTTCACATTTTTATAAGACAGGAACATTTACAGAAAATGAAATGAGAGATGTTCAGTACAATACTTTAAGATGTAATGTATCTTATTAAAAGTGGCCATAGATGACAGTTGAAGTTTAAGTCTTAAGAAAACTATGTTTCTTACAGAACATTAATATACATTTTCTTTAACCGTCTCAAGTTGCAGTCTAAAGACTGTGTGAGTGATGATAGGATCAAAGATAACTTGAGCATTGTATTAGACATATATTTAATCTGAGTCCTCAAGAAAGTGTTGAAATTTAAATATATATAGACAGACATACATATGTGTGTGTATATATATATTAATTAATTATGAATTTGTTATTTATTAATTCCAAAGGCATGGTACAGAGAGCTGCATAAGAATTCTCAGCTGGCTTTGGGAGGCTGAGGCAGGCGGATCACGAGGTCAGGAGATCGAGACCATCCTGGCTAACATGGTGAAACGCCGTCTCTACTAAAAATACAAAAAATTAGCCGGGCGTAGTGGCAGGCGCCTGTAGTCCCAGCTACTCGGGAAGCTGAGGCAGGAGAATGGCGTGAACCTAGGAGGCGGAGCTTGCAGTGAGCCGAGATTGTGCCACTGCACTCCAGCCTGGGAGACAGAGCCAGACTCCGTCTCAAAAAAAAAAAAAGAATTCTCAGCTGGTTAATAGCAGAGCCAGGTGTACATTTGATTTTCTATATATATATATATATATATATATAGAATATATATATAGAATATATATATAGAATATATATATAATTTTATATATTTATATATCATATATAAATATGTATATTATATATTTATATATATCATATATAAATATGTATATTATATATTTATATATCATATATAAATATGTATATTATATATTTACATATTATATATAAATATGTATTATATATATTTATATATTATATATAAATATGTATTATATATATTTATATATGATATATAAATATGTATATTATATATTTATTATATGTAAATATGTATATTATATATTTATATATTATATGTAAATATGTATATTATATATTTATATACGATATGTAAATATGTATATTATATATTTATATACGATATGTAAATATGTATATTATATATTTATATACGATATGTAAATATGTATATTATATATTTATATACGATATGTAAATATGTATATTATATATTTATATACGATATGTAAATATGTATATTATATATTTATATACGATATGTAAATATGTATATTATATATTTATATACGATATGTAAATATGTATATTATATATTTATATACGATATGTAAATATGTATATTATATATTTATATACATTATATATAAATATGTATGTTATATATTTATGTATATTATATATAAATATGTATATTATATATTTATGTATATTATATATAAATATGTATATTATATATTTATGTATATTATATATAAATATGTATATTATATATTTATGTATATTATATATAAATATGTATATTATACATTTATATATTATATATTTTATATTATATATAAAAAGTATATTATATATTTATATATTATATAGTATATAAGTAAATATATAAAATATATAATATATAGATATATAAAATTATATAAAATATATATTATATAAAATATAAAATGAATATATAAAAATAAATATATATAAATATACATATTTATATAGATATACACACAAACATATATATATAGGCTTTTAAAACAGTAAGTGTAAAGTTCTCATCTTCTTTGATAGAGATTAGACATCTATTAATCTAGCAGAATAGCCAAATGACGATAGAAAATCATTTTTAAAATGCGCCTTATAGAATGGGGGAAAACCCAGTGACATAATGCATGATGCCTGGACATCACAATAGAATGTATTTTGTGTTAATACATTCTGTGGTTTATGCCCAACACTATGATCAGTGAAATCTGCCTGGTTTCCATCCACTCAGAGAACACTCCATTGTCATTTCTGAGAAAATAGTAGCATGATTACATAAGGAAAAATGATGCATGAGGATGTCTTGTTAACTGTAAGGAAGCTGCTTTAAAATATGAATCAGCATATAGAGGTGGTTGTATTGATTTTTAGTATTATAATTTGACTCTGAAGTCACATTTGCAATTTGCAATTTACAAAAGAGAGTGATATCTTGCATCATCACATCAGACCACATAGTTTGCACACTTTATGTAATATTGGGGAGGTAGAGTGGGGTGAATATTTCATCGCAAATGAAAAATGCAACAGTTTGTTTCTCGGGTGATCTACCTATGGTTATTTAATGTCACCTGCCATAGCAAAATACTGCTGTAATCTATATGACTGGGTAGATGGGTGCTAAAGTACAATTCTCTTTTACCTTTGCTGCATGTTTAAAAATTTTGATAACAAATTGCTAGGGTAAGAACTAAAAGATCACGTAGATTCCAGAGCCAACCTACCAAATTTAAATTTCATCTTTCCTGGTATGACCTTGGACAAGTCTCTTAAGGTCTCTGTGCCTTAGTTTCCTCACCTGTAAAATAAACACTCATTAAATTGTAATGAAATTTGAGTCAACATTTTCAAAGTGCCCAGAAGTGTAACTGGCATGGGAAAGCACTAGATTATGTGTATGTGTGAGTGTGTGTATGTAATTATAAAATAAAACTTCAAGTCCCACAGAGTGGCTCATGCTTGTAGTCCCAGCACTTTGGGAGGCCGAGGCAGGTGGATCGCTTGAGACCAGGAGTTCAGGAACACTCTGGGTGACATGGTGAAACTCCATCTCTATAGAAAAAAAATACAAAAAAATTAGACGGGCATGGTGATGCATGCCTGTAGTCCCAGCTACTCAGGAGCCTGAGGTGGGAGGGTCACTGGAACCCAGGAGGTTGAGGCTGCAGTGAGCCGAGATCATGCCACTGCACTCCAGCCTGGATGACAGAGCAAGACGCTGTCTCAAAAAAAAAACAACCCAAAAAAACAGAAAACTTCACCTACAATTTGGTAAATATCCTTGTGTTTTGTTTTTACTTGAAATTATAGGAATTTAAATTCAAAAATCTTTTAGGACTATTTAATTCAACTCTCTTAATTCCAAAGGGGTAGTACAGATAGCTGCATAAGAATTCTCAGCTGGTTGATAGCAGAGCCAGGTGTACATCTGCTTTTCAAATTGAAAGTCCCCTAATATTGCTAACACTAGAATTTATCTTTTGGCGGTGGCAGGGAGGAGAAGTTAGCAGTTTTTGTTATTTTAACTTAATTAAATATTGTTTGATGCTCCTTTTTCTTTTGTTTTATTTGTTTTTTGTTTTGAGGCAGGTTCATGCTCTGTTACCCAGGCTGGATGGCAGTGGCTTCATCATAGCTCACTGTAACCTCGAACTATTGGGCTCAAGTGATCCTCCCCCTTCAGCCTCCCTAAGTGCTGCACATACCACCACACCTGGCTCTGTCTGATACATTTAAATAAGTTAAAATATGTTTGAATTTTCA
The DNA here is from genome assembly GCF_029281585.2 of Gorilla gorilla gorilla. Taxonomy (NCBI): domain Eukaryota; kingdom Metazoa; phylum Chordata; class Mammalia; order Primates; family Hominidae; genus Gorilla; species Gorilla gorilla. The sequence goes on from NC_086017.1 coordinate 12,498,580, forward strand.
CAACTCTGCCTAGATGTCATGTGCTGAAGCACTTGCGAGTAAGGTAGCAAATATTTAGCTGTCATTTAAGCTAATGAAATGAGTCTGAAAAGAATCCAATAAATTATAATATGTTACTATGACTTCCCATGAGTCATTTTGATATATGGTAGAATTTTTAAAATGATTACTTGTTTTATATAATACCAATTCATTCTATTAGTGGTTCTTTTGGATGCTGAGAAAACAAAATATGAATTTAACCAATTGCCTTCAGGGTGGGAAGCTGATCAAATACATTATCTTTAAGATTGGCCTGTATTATATTTCAAAGTTTCAATGGGTTAATCTCATAGTTATTTACTTCAAAATGAAGGCTAGTGACATGAAGTTAAAATATATAATTCTGAGCTTTACTATTTACCTTGAAAAACTAATGATGACAAGATATCTTCATTTGCTGATGATACAATGGCATTTTAAAAAGAAATGGGGTTTCCTACAAAAAGTAATCATTTACATCCAAATACGATATAAAAGGTAACCCATATGGACCACAAGAAATGATTATAATTATCTGGAAAGACAGGAATAAAGGATTACCGTAAGAGACTCTGTCCATTCTTGGAGGGGATACATTCTCTAGATTTTAGAGAATTAGGTTATCTCTAGCTGCTGTGCGGAAGCTCTGGGAGATAAGCAATCACTTCAGTGACAAAACTGTGAAGTTTTAATAAAGGAGCCCATTGGTATGGGCCTGAGGCTCTAAACCTGTGGCCTGATGTCCCACATCATGAATATTCAAAACCTTAAATCTGGAGACCTTCATGTACTTCCTAGAGAGGCAATCCATTCCCTCCTACCCAGAGAGCACGTCCATGCGCGCAGGCACGCGCACGCATGCATACACACACACACACACACACACACACTGCCCAGAAGAAAATGATAGGATTTTTTCCTAGCATGAAAACATTATTATTCTATAATAAGTACACAAATGCAGCTTTTATGTTGAAGATAAATCTTTTTTAAAAAGGAAACTCTCCATTCCTTTGTAAAATATTGTAATAAGAGAACTTTTAAGTGTATACCCAATCATGTATGGATGATCTCCTGTCTCGATACCGCATTGCGGAAATCCATGTACGTATTTTAATGGGCGTTACTGCTTGGATCTTCAGAATGCATGATATATCTCTTCTCACATATCTCATAGAGCATCCCCCTCCACTGCCACTGAATTTCATTAAGACCACGGTGGCTGAGTTTTTAAGCTAGATCATTACAAATGAAGCCTTACCATTTGATGAAAATCCAGCAGAAATGCATATTGCATTTACAACAGACAAAACCAAATTTTATTGGTAAAAATAACTATTTCTTTTAGAATAAAGAACGTATTTATAGTTTTGTTTTGTTTTTAAATCTTGAAAGAGACCTGAATTTATAATTAGTACAGTGTGATTCTCAACCTTGGCTGCACATTAGAATCATCTGGGGGTCCTTAAAAAATACTGACGCATAGGTCTCACGCCTGGTTGGGATTTGATTGGTAAGGGTACAACCTATGCACCAGGGATTTTCAAAGTTCCCTCAGGTTATCATCGTGTGCAATGGGGGATGGGAACTACTGAAACCTAATGCCCGCAATTACAGGGTTTTATATCATTTGCCTCAGGCCAAAGATTTATGCCAGACTTCTAGACCAGTCTCCTTTCCAATTCTATAAAATGAACAATTTCACATATTGAAAAATGTTTTTAATAATTAATCATTTAAATTCCACAATGTGGCTGGGTGTGGTGGCTCTCACCTGTAACCCCAGCACTTTGGGAGGCTGAGGCAGGTGGATCACTTGAGGTCAGAAGTACAAAATCGGCCTGGCCAACATGCTGAAACCCTCTCTTCACTAAAAATACAAAAATTAGCCAGGCATGGTGGTGCACACCTGTAGTCCCAGCTACTTGGGAGGCTGAGCCAGGAGAGCCCGGGAGTCCAGCAGTGAGCTGAGACTGCACCACTGCACTCCAGCCTGTGTGACAGGGCAAGACCCTGTCTCAAACATATAAATACAAAAAAAAAAATAAGAATAAACTCCAAATAGCATGTTTCCCCACTTAATGCTTATTGCTGAAACCCTCCTTTGTTAACATTTTAAATTGTCACTCTATAGATATCATTAGTTTTCCTCTTGAAAAGGCACTGATTAAAAAATAAATTATTAGCACTAGGTATAATATTAGTTCGAACCACAGTTAGTAAATACAGAACATGCTATCTAATGAAAATGTCTTATGAGCGTTTCAGGGCATCACTTTACATGTGAGCAATTTTGGTTTTTAGTTGTGCAGTCTGTGAGAGTGATTTTGTTAGTTTTGCGGGCCTCAGAAGACTCCAGATAATTTAATGGCAACCATCCTGTATAGGATATGTGTAAAGCACTTTACAGGTTGCCTATCTTGGCCAAATGTAAGAAGTAATTGGAGAGGAAAAGGAAAAACCAGTCAGGAATAATTTTAACTGTGCATTATTGTGGCAACTTTATTCTAGCTTTTGTTGTATTTTAACAGTGACAGCTGCACCCAGAATTTCTTGTTTCCATAACTAGTGCAATTTCCTTTTCCTGAAAGCTCTGTGTAGTTATAACGTGGTCTTTTGTTTTCCTGCATTGACTAAGGAAACTAATTTTTTTTGTTACTAGACAGATAAAAGACAAGTGTTAAAAGGTGTCAATTGCAATTTTTTAATATGGAGAAAGTGTCCAATCTTGTGGTCTGTCTTCAACTAATTTTAGATATGATTTTATTTTTCTGGCCACCCGTGGACTTGTCACAAATTAATTAAATGCTTCACTTCTTTTATCTAATTGAGGCCATTTCTACCTCTGATGAATAATTTCATAAAGTTTGTTACAAAGGAAAGTGCTTTCTGAGTGATAGTTTATGCAAAGTAAACACACAGAGCAGCTCTATTTGAACCTTTGCTTGTGGCAAAGGCTTTCCATACACTCCACAGGAAGTTGTTCCCTCTCAAAGAAGGCCAGTGTCTTCCTTTTTTAACGTACAGCATGAAAATATACTTGACCCCAAGCTTCAAAGCAGAGAAGTCAGCTTTATCTAGCAGGGACAATGCACATTAAATCAATAAAATGGCAGGGGTATGAAACCAGTGGAATTGGGAATTGGATTCCAGTCAGGGTCAATCAGCCCAAAGTAGAGATCCAATATTTTCTGAATGAACTGTTTGAAGCACTGGCCTTCAGAATCATTGTCAGTTTTTGATGATTTCCTCAGGCAACATAGTGTCACACAGAGCAAGAGGGTCACAAACCCAGATGCCTACAGGGGCCGGATACGGAAAAGAAATAAGTGACGCTGGCTAGGTAGGAGATCATAGACAGTGATGGAGACTCTGGTCAGGACTTTGGTCAGTGCCTGGGTAATCTCACACAGTCAGCACATGGTGAGTTCCAGCCAGTTTCTGCCTCCTGGGAATGCTGGAGTGTTACAAAGCCTCCTGATTTTTTAAGAGCCGCTATGAATCTTTTTTCTTTTAAATGTTAGAAACTAATTTAAAATATATGAAAGCAGACACCAGCCACAAATAGGTATTTTTGGAGTCAGAGTTTGCATAAGACTTTAGATATGATATATTCCAAATTCCCTACTTTTCTGAAGGAAGAAGGAGGGAAGAAGAACATCAAGAATTGGAGGACATTTAGGATGATGGCAAGGCCTCTGAACATGCAAAAAGGGGTTTTCCATCAGCACCACTCTTCAAACCAGAAATGCTAAACGCAGAGAGGATTAACATGGCAGAAGGAGAATTACTCATTTAGTATCACCTCTTTATAAGCAAGGAGACTTGTCTAGTCACCCAACTGCTGAGCATCAGAACTGGGACCAGGCAATACTCATAGTAAAATTATAAAACTTGTGAAAACCTCAGGGAGAATATAAATTCTGGTTCATTCTATAATAAAGTCTCAAAGACCACCAACGGTAACATGTACAAGTCCTATCATTAGTTAGGGACAGAGCCTATCTACCAGTTGTATATGGTACAAATATTTTTGAGCATATGAATATGCAACCATTTTTTTAAAAACTCTTCCTTCATTATATTAAGACTTTTTAAAAAATGTTATTTATGGGATAGTTTATTTATCAGAGGGCTGCTGGGTTCATCTACTCTGGCTGCTAATGACAGATGAATCACCATTCAGCATTTACTGAATATACATTCATTAAAAATGCAGTCTATGGAGGCTCTGTAGAAATACGGAAAGTTGTTATCAATGCAAAACTTGAAATAAAATTGTATGCACATTGTTATAACTATTTTTATAGTTGAATTGCAAAAACTTGGAAGGGAATACACCAAAAGTATCTGTTAAAGAGGTAAAATTAGAAGTGATTTTTAAAAAAGTCTTCTGCATTGTTATATGGTGATATTAATTTCAATTTAAAAATATATAGCCACAAAAATAAATTATTACTTGAACAACTATTGAAAGTCCAGCAATGTGCTAGTTGCCATAGGGAGATAAAATTCTATTAGCTAGTATAGAGGAGAAAAGGTAACATCTTTTTCTCACCCATTGCAGGGTTCATGATTAAGATCCCTGTAACAGAAAACCAGATTAACAACAGAAAAGCATACAGATTTATTTAATATAAGTTTTATGGAATACTGAAGCCTACAGAAATGAAGACCTAAACAAACAGGGTGTAATGTTGTAAAATATATATTCGGTCTTCATGCCATGTCCTGGCATATGATTTCTAAAATCTTTGGAATCTCCAAAGTGCTGTTTTTCTGTATGCTAATGTTGACTGACCACTTCAAGATGGGTCTGGTCACCGGAAAGACAAAGTCATGCTTAGAGGATTGGTACTTTCAACCCCAACCTTTGGGGAAAGAAGAGGGACTGAAGGTCAAGCTGATCACCAGTGGTCACTGTCTGAACCAATCATGCCTATGTAAAGAAGCCTTCATAAAAACCCAACAGGACAGGGTGCAAAGAGCTTCCAGAAAGCTGAACCCATGGAGGGTCCTGGAGGGTGGCTCACCCAAGCAGGGCATGGAAGCTCCACGCCCCTTCCCCAATACCTCGCCCTATGCATGCCTTCATCTGTATCCTTTGTGATATCCTTTATGATAACCAGCAAACATTGTGTTCCCCTGTGTTATTTGAGCCACTCTAGCAAATTAATTGAACCCACAGTGGGTCATGGGAACCCCAACTTGAAGCCAGTCAGGCAGAAGTTCCAGAGGCCCAAATTTGCAACTGATATCTGAAGTGGGGGAGCAGTTTAGGGGACTGAGTCTTCAGCCTGTGAGATCTGACCAGGTATATTCAAAATGATACAGAAGGACCCCCAAGTGGTATCTGCTGCAGAATTCATTGCTCACTTGGTGGTGGGAAGAAACCCCCTCCCACGCACACACATTTGGTCACAGAAGTCTTCTGTGTTGATGATTGCTGTGGTGTGAAAGCAGAGGGAAAATTGTTTCAGTTTTTTCTAAACACAAGGAAAACTATTTTTATGTTTACATTTGATGAAGAGTGGAAAGTCGTATAGAGATATGATTGAACAAAAAGGGCATGATCTAAAGGAAATAAACAGGGGGGAACTTAGCACGGCCTGTTTGTTCAGCTTCTCCTTAGAGTCTGTACCTTCATTCCTTTCCTCTGGATATAGGGAGGACCCCTCTGGAATCCAGGTCTTATGACCTACTTTAGATGAAGGTCAGAAAATCTTTTATGTCCTGCTTCAGGGGAGAACCACAGGAGGAGATTAGAAAGACCTTCCTGCTTCTGCTGTTTGCTGAAGTGACAAGATGCCATATTTTGCGGTAGCGTGTCCTGAACCTAATCAATAGTTTCACTTGTAAAATGAGAATGTTGAGAGATAATGAAATAATTATAGAAAGAAATAAATCTGAAATGAATGTACAAACAATAGGCTTTAGATTCTCACAGACCTGGATTTTTGTTCTCAGCTCTGTCATTTAGGCATATTGCCTTGGGAAAGGAACTTAAGTGTTCACAAAGTCTCAGATTTGTGATCCGTAAAATCCAGATGATGATAATACCTTCATCATGGTTGAAATGAGGCAATGCATGTAAAGCACTTAGTGAGAAGCCTGTCATGGAGACATGGCCGTTAAATGTGAGCTATTTTCACTACCATTGTGGATTTTATCCTTCTACAGAACTAGTAATAATAATCATAATAGCACTAGCAATCTAGTAATTATAGTAGTGATCACTCATTATTGAAATGGGCTCCCCCTGTTGGCCAGGCAGTGTTGGGACTTTTATCTGATTGTTCTCTGAATTTCACAACAATTTTTTTTAAAAAATCAGTATTATTAATAACTATTATTTAGTACTATTTATAAAGCAGGTGAGACTCAGAGTGTAAGTAATGGTTCTAACATCTCATAGCTAGACATAGAGGAGCTGGGATTTAAATTCAGACATTTATGATTCCAAACAGTTCTTCATACTGTTCTGTAGATAAATCTATGTGTAGCCCTAGGAAATGATGTGACTTTATATAAGCAAGAGCCAAGTGGGGAAGTGTTGGGGTTGGAGATGCTTCCCTGGTTGGGTTGCCTGGGATTGGATGCTATGCCAAAAAACAACCTAAGAGTGAAAGAGGAAGATAGCACCTGTGGAGTAGGCCAGGCTGCCAATGCCAAGGAACCCATGGTCCAAAGACCAAACCAAACAGGTACTCAGCCCCAAAGACAAGGCAATTACAGGCAAGCAGTACTCAATGAGAAAACCAACCGGAACAGAACCAGAGACAGCCAGTGGGAGCTTACTCAGCCTGTGTTCATTCCCGTTGGGGTTGGGAGTGGTATAGGAAAATGTCATTTATTTATGTATTTTTATGTTATTTTGGAGACAGGGTCTCATTCTGTCACCCAGGCTGGAGTGCACTGGCACTATTATAGCTCACTGTAAACTTGAACTCTTGGGCTCAAACGATCCTCCTTCCTTGGCCCCCAAAGTTCTGGGGTTACAGGCATGAGCCACCACGCTGGGCCCAGTTCGAGAGTATTCATAACATTGGTTGGGCAACTTGCTTTAGAGGGCTGTACTATCTTGCTTTATCTGAGATATTCAAGTGCTTTTAAGATCTTTATCAACTCCAATTAGACTTCAACAGCATTTGGCAGCTTTCTACATATATCGTGTTTCAAGGTTGTTGATATCTCTTGTTTTTATCTATGATAGAGCTTTCGCTTCCCTTTTACATTCTACTTGTTGCTTTAGGGTGATCTCCACCAGGAAAGGAATCAATAATTCGCTTTATGTACCCAGTAGAAAACTGTATGTTTCTAAAAACCTTCTAAAGGAAGCAGCTACTGAAAAACAACATAATAAAAGGAAAATGAATTGTGAAAATACATATGTAATGGGATGAATTGTATATGTAAAGGAAAGTAAAAGCCAGGAGCCTATTTTACATTATACAGCCTTATAATTTGGAAATTTCTTCATAGCATCATTATAATGTGAGGCAGTATGGAGTATGATTAAGGGCATGGATTTTTAAATCAGCAACCTCTGTTTAAGTCCTACCTGTTACTTTAGCAAATTAGTTGTCTTAACCCTTTATGTAAAAAAGGGAATATCAGGGGGATTTATCTTACAAAATTGTTTTAAGGATTAAGTGAGCTACTCTATGCAAAGCACATTTCAAGTCCCTGTCTTAGTCAGTTAGAGCTGTCATAACAAAATATCATAAACTGGGTAGTTCGAACTAGAGAAATTTGTTTACTTAGAGTTTTGGAAGCTGAGGAATACAAGATCATGGTGCCACCTGACTCCCTTTCTGGTGAGGGCTCTCATGCTGACTTGCAGATAGATGCCTTTTTGCCATGTCCTCACATGGCTGAGACAGTGCGAGCTCTTTGGTATCTCCTTTTATGAAGACAGTATCATGTCAGATAAAGGCTCTACCCCATGGCCTCATTTAACCTTAATTACTTCCTTGCTTTAAATATAGGCATACTGGGGGTCAGGATAGCAACATCTGAATTTTAGGTGAACACAATTAAGTTCACAGCAGTTCACAGCCATCCCCATTACATGTTTTAATTTTATTTGTTTATTTCTTTTTCGAGAAAGGGTCTCACTCTGTCACCCAGGCTTATAGTGCAGTGGCATGATCATAACTCACTGCAGCCTCAACCTCCTGGGCTCAAACGATCCTCCTGCCTCAGCCTGCTGAGTAGCTGAGACCACAGGTGTGCGCTACCATGCCTGGCTACTTTTTTTTACTTTTTATAGAGATAGGGTCTCGCCATGTTGCCCCAGCTGAACATTTTTTAATATACCAATTAAATTCACCAAACATACACTTGTTTAAATTTAACTCAAAGATATAACTTCTATTAACATTTCTTAATATATTGTAATTGAGATAAAGCACAGCATTATCATATATCATTATTATATATTATTATATGATGATATATCTAATATTATTATATTATTATTATGGGATTTATCTTACAAGATTGTTTTAAGGATTAAGTGAGATGCTCTATGTAAAGCACATTGCATAGTCCCTGTCTTAGTCAGCTGGAGCTGTCATAACAAAATACTGTAAACTGGGTAGTTCATAGATATATGATTATGTATGTATCATGTATCATGAAAATGATTTACATTTTCTCCCATTCTCTGTGGCCCATGGCATTTTAAGGACTTCATAAAAATTGGCTATAATTATTATTTTTATTGGAGAAGAGATACACTCCATATGTCTCTTCTATTAAATTTTACCATTTTAGTAGTTTTAAAATGTATAAATCAGTTCTTTTTAGCATATACACAATTTTGTGAAACTATCACCACTATCCACTTCCAGAATATTTCCATTACCCCCAAAAAGAAACCCCTTACCACCTAGTAGCCCTTTCCAACACCTTCTTTCCCTCATATACTGGCCACTACTAGTCTGCTTTGTGTGTCTATGTATTTGCCTATTCTGGACATTTCATATGAATGGAATTATGCAATATGTGACCTTCTGTATCTGCTTCTTTCACTTCTCATAATATTTTCAAGATTCATCTCTATTGTCACATGTATCCTTTTCATGGATGAATAATATTCCACTGTATTGATCTATGACATTTGTTTATCCATTCATCAGTCAATGGACATTTGAGCTATTTCTACCTTTTGGCTATTATTAATAATACTGCTATGAACACTTGTGTAAAAGTGTTTATGAAGACCTGTGTTTTCAATTCTCTTGGGTATTGTGCAAAAAAGAGTTAACAGGCCTGACTGCTGCGCTTTGAAAAGCCTGCTTTAAAAGGTTGGCCCTTTATTGGCATGTGGAAACTTGGATTTCAGTAGGGTGCCCACTACCCTAACTGGTAAGAGTGGCTCACTGTTCCTAAATTGTGCAAATAATATGGTTTTTTATGAACACCTTATTTCCTTCTGGGAACCTGGAATTTTGGTATATGTCAAGCAGAGGCTGCCTACATGACCAGCCCCCAGTGAAAACCCCGGGTGGTAGTCTTTAATAAGTGCCCTTGGCTGGCATTTTCACATGTGTTTTCATAATTCATTGCCGTTTTATGTGCATTTCCTGGGAGAAGACTTGGGAATCTTGCCTCTGATTTCCTCCAGTCTTTACTCCATGTGTTTCTTCCCTTTGCTGATTTTTCTCTGTATCCTTTTACATTATGATCTAATAAGTCATAACTGTGAGTATGAATATATGCCAAGTCCTGTGAATCCTCCTAGTAAAACATCAAACCTGGGGATGGTTTCGGGGACTCCTAACACAAGTATATACCTAGGGGTGGAATTGCTGGATCAACTTTTTGAGCAACTGCAAACTGTTGGCCATAGTATCTGCACTATTTTACATTACCACCAGCAACATTTGAGCCTTCTGACTTCATGTAATCACTCCAATAATTCTTGCCATCATTTATTTTCTGGGTTTTTTTGTTTTGGTATTTGGTATGTATTTCTTTAATAGCCAGTCTGCTGGGTATGAAGTGCTATCTCATTTGATTTGCATGTCTCTAATATCTAATAATGTGGAGCATCTTTTCATGTGTTTATTGACCATTTATACATCTCTGTTTGGAGAAGTGTTTATTCAAGTCCTTTACCTGTTTTTTAAATTGAGTTGTTTTATCATTATTGAGCTGTAAGATTCTTTTCATGTGTTGAATACTAGATTATTATTAGATACATGATTTACAAATATTTTCTCCCATTCTGTGCATTTTAAGCACTTCAAAAAATTTGGCTGTAATTATTATTTTTAATCAATGATCCTTCAAATCACTAAGCTTTTCTCATTGACCAAAATAGCCTCATATATATTATCACCATATGCATACATTTTCTTGGGTTTTTTTTTTAACCCTTTAACTTTTGCTATATTGATAGCATACTGATTTCTCTCTGTTGGGAAAGTATATTTCACACATTTTGGTAATTATCTATGGAATATTTATAAATATCTCTATTATGTGCTGGATATTTTGCCCAGAGTAGAAGCATATTAACTGACAAGGGCCAACTCCTGAATTCCTTTTTGGAAAATGTTAACAACTGCTCAGATCCTACTTCAGGATGCTTTTTGTGTCAAGATCCCAAAGGTTTGGTAAAGAATAGGTTGGTTTTCATTTGAGATAGTCATTACCCAGACAAGGTTGGTTATATTTCACTTAATCTTTTTATGGCTTCTAACACAGCCAGTGGTTTTCTATTTATTTCCTAGGAGTAGGGAAGGATAGTTGTGTTGCTTGAAGTGTGTTTTTTATTATTTTTGCTATTAAATGAGAACAACAAAAATTCACTGTAATTATTAACTTTCTTTCATTTTCACCTTAAAATTTTCACACTTATTTCTGTAATTTCTCAAGTCCCTGAAATACCCTGAAGAGACTTATCTAGTTAAATAGTTAATATTTTGTTGTGAAAGTTTTACTATAAGCCAAACATTTTACTTTTTGTTTTTAAAGTAAATGTAGACATATGCACATTGACATGCAAAATGATAGGCCCAAATTGGATCAGGGATTTTTAACCTGAAATCCATAGATTATCTTCAGGGAGGTGTCTGAAGCCCCTGAAATTGCATGTACATATTAACTCCCGCCATCTACTTATCAATGTGTTCTCTAATTTAAAAAATGATTAAGAACTACTGGACTAGATGATGTCTTAGATCTGTCCAGATTAGGTTATTTTTTAAAAATTCAGTTACTAACCATCAGCTTGTCAGTGAAGATATGTTCAATGAAGGAAGGGAGGGACCTTGTCAATCTTTTTTCACTATTGTATCCTCTACATGTGAAACAGGGTACGTACTCAGAAAACATTTGTTGAGTGAGTCAATGAGTGAATGATTAAGGAACAATTTCTCCATAGAGTGACCTAACATTAGAACGTTAGAAACAAGGTTCATAAGGACAAGGCTTCACTTTTTTTTTTTTTTTTAGACAGAGTCTCACTCTGTCGCCCAGGCTGGAATGCAGTGTCACGATCTCGGCTCACTGCAACCTTGCCTCCTGGGTTCAAGTGATTCTTCTGCCTCAGCCTCCCAAGTAGCTGGGACTACAGGAATGCACCACCACGCCCAGCTGATTTTTTAGTAGAGACAGGATTTCACCATGTTGGTCAGGCTGATCTCGAATTTCTGACCTCAGGTGATCCACCTGCCTCGGCCTCCCACAGTGCTGGAATTACAGGCATTGAGCAACCACGCCCAGCTAATTTTTATATTTTTAGTAGAGACGGGGTTTCACCATGTTGGCCAGGCTGGTCTCGAATTTCTGACCTCAGGTGATCCACCTGCTTGGGCCTCCCAAAGTGCTAGGATTACAGGCGTGAGCCACCACGCTGGGCCAAGACTTCACTTTTGAAATAGAATGAAAAGTTAATTTACATAGAAAATTCAAAAATTGACTTTCTTGGTGGGCTAAGCCTCAGCTAGTTCTCTCAAAGACCTTCCAGAAGAACCAGGTTCTATTATAAACAATAGTTGACAAGTAATCAGGATATGTAGTGTTCAGCCCTAGTTCTGCTATATACCAGCTTATTCTACATTCCAAGTTGTTTTGTTTGTTCATTAACTCATTCATTAAGGATGGATCAGATATCCACAGTGTGGCAGAAAGAATGATAAAAGCTGGGGAACAATGACCATATTAACTCAAGTGTCTATCTTCTAAGAGCTTACAAGCAATAGACAAGTAAGTAAAGTATTATAAGTGTGACTAGGGTAAGTATCATGGTGTACAGAATGCTTTGAAAGCAGAAGGAAAGGCCATTTCATTATAGGGAATTTTTTGTTGCCTGACAAAAATACAGATATTTCCTATTTTTTGCTACATTACACTTTGCTTCTTTTTGATGTCAATGAGATAGAGATGCCATGACATCAAAAGCCAGAAACCAACCAAAGGGATTTATACTGCTTTTATACCCTATTAAATGCAGTTAGACATTACCTACCCTCTTTCCAGCCCTGTCTGAAGGTGGCTTTCTTTTATAGTCTAAACTATTCTGATCCTGAACATTGAGCATAACTGGTTCAGAGACCTGGGGAAGATTAAAGGTAGGTTGTCTGGGACTTACACCTGAATTTTTATGTACCCAACTGAGCCATCAGTTTTGGGAAAGAGAGGGCAAAGGTGGAAAGATGTGCTTGCTCACTTTATTACTCTCCTAGAGGCAAAAAATTTGTGTCCATGGTGATTTATGTTCAAAAAGATCTTATTCCATCTAGACCACAGAAAGTCACATGTGTCTTCCTATCTATTAGATAAACACTAAACAGAAACAAGGGTGCATTCTCCTTCCTATCCCAAACACTTCCCCTCCCCCAGCATTATAGACTTTAAAGAATTTAAAGGCATTTTGTGTTTACATACTTGTGTAAGAATTATTAGGTGCCAGGAACTAATCTCAGCACTTTAAATATATTAAGGGATTTAACACTCACATCCTATAAACTGGGCTCCATTTCACAAGGAAGTTGAGGCACAAAGTCTAAGTAACTCACTCAATGTTGCATAGTGGTAGAGCTGAGATTTTGAACCCAGGCACTGTGGTTTTGACCCCTATAGCTTATAGACATTAGCATATTCTTTTTTTTTTTTTTTTTTTTGAGACAGAGTCTTGCTCTGTTGACCAGGCTGGAGTGCAGTGGCATGATCTCGGCTCACTGCAACCTCCACCTCCCAGGTTCAAGCAATTCTCGTGTCTCAGCCTCCCGAGCAGCTGGGATTACAGGCGAGTGCCACCACACCTGGCTAATTTTTATATTTTTAGTAGAGATGAGGGTTCACCATGTTGGCCAGACTGGTCTCCAACTCCTGACCTCAGGTGATCCACCCACCTCAGCCTCCCCAAATGCTGGGATTACAGACGTGAGCCACCACGCCCAGCCAAGAAAATTGGTTTAGAATCAGTTTTCTAATTCTATCTGCATCCCTTGAGAGAGAAAAAGAAAAACAAATCATGGTAGTGGCAGAGTAACCAAGGCTTTTGGGGCCTCACTGTATTTGTCGTTAAGTTAGGATGCAGAAATAATACCTGCCTTAGCTTATACAGTGTGGGTTGGGGAACTCTGCCATGAACATGGCAGTATTAAGCACTGACACATGATATACTGACGCCACTGCCGCTGTTTCACGTCCGGCATTGCTCTTCCTGTATATGGTACTGAAGGCACACCTACTGCTGTGTGCATGTGTGAGTGTGAGTGTATGTGTGTGTGAGAGAGAGAGAGAATTTGTTTGTTGCAAACACACTAAGCACCCTCTTACTGCTACAGGGCTCTGTCAGTTACTGCTGTTTTTGCCTGTAGTGCTTATCAGTGATAGTCTCAGGGTTTGCCTACTCACCTCCTTCAAGTCTTGGATCAGATATCCTTTTCTCAGAAAGGACTTCACTGTCAACTCTATTTGCTATGGTCTGAAAGTTTTGTCCCCATTAAGTTCATATGTTGAAATCCTAACCCTGAAGGTTGGGTCTTTGGGAAGGGATTAAGTCATGAGGGCAGAGCCCCCATGAATGAGATTAGCGCCCATGAAAGAGAAGCCCCAGAGAGCTGCCTTTCCCCTTTACTATGTGAGGACACAGCAAATGGGTGCCCTCTGAACCAGAAAGTGGGCTTCACCGGACACCAAATCTGCCAGCACCTCATGCTTGGACATCTCAGCTTCCAGAACTGTAAGCAATAAATTTCTATTGTTATGAAGTTACCCAGTTTATGTTATTTTGTTAAAGCAACCTGAACAGACTAAGACACTATTTAAAATTGCAGTGTTCTTCCTAGATTCTCTATTCCCTTTCTTGATATACTTAACTTCACAATACGAATGACCTTTCAACAAGCTATGTAAATTACTTAATCTGCTTCCCACAGCCTAGAATGTGAGCTCCTTGGACAGTGTGTTTACTTCTCTCTGTCTATCCTCAGTGTGAATAGTCTGGTACATAGTGGGTGTACTCAGTCAACACTTGTTGAATGAATGAAAGATGTTAATCCATTATCCCCTGTCAGTTACTTCTTACTTAGTTGGCATGTTTCTCAAGCAAGCAGATGCTTTTGCAATAAAGGTAGAGAAGGTCACAGTCATCCACCTTCTCTGTGGCTAGAGGTGTATGGGAACGGATTTGAGGATCATTTGATAGCGAAATGAAGAGGACAGGTGCATGACTTATTCAAAAGACCCAACAACTCAATGGACGTGCTTTTTACCTCATCTTAAGAAAGCTTAGAAAACGTTTTTTTCCTCTCTTTTGATAAGCCTGTGAATTCAAGTCAATGACATTTTTTCTGCTGCCATTTATCCTTTCACAGAAAGGGTTTTTGCTTTGTGTTTGCCCAAATCAGTGTGCATGCCACTTTACCTTATGACAAAATGACATAGAAAAGGCAGAATGCCCAATAATTGGTGCAAATTTTATGCTTGTCATTTTGAAAGGTTATAAATCCCCTCTTTTATAATGTTTTCTATAGAGGATACTTTAGGACAGAATATCCCTTCTGTACATCAATATGCTGCTAATTCCAAAAAAGAACAACTTTGTAATTTGAAAGAATTGGTAACAAGTGTGCCATGTGATGAATGAATCGCATTTATCCATTCTGCTGTCTATTGAAGGGAAATGGACTTTCACTTGTTTCCTTCTAAACCAAAGTTTCAAGACATAAATATTGACAAAATAGATTATCTCTCTTCCTAAGGGATGATTCCATCATTCTTTCCCACTATATTTCTAGGTAAAAGTGGACCAGTTTTACTGTTATCCAAACAATAAATGGGAGGAAACTTCAGGTACTATCAAAAACATTTCATTTTTAATTGGAAAATCAAGATTCTGGTGAGAGCTCCATCACTGCGTATCTGTGTGACTTTGGATACACCACCTAATCTTTGCAAACCTTTGTTTCCTCACCTCAAAAAGTGGGGTTTGATAAAAATCTGAACTCACTCACATTTAATATGCCATTTTACTTACAGTCTTAGTCCATTTGTGCTGCTATCACAAAATACCTGAGACTATATTATGCATAAAGAACAGAAATTTATTTCTCACTATTCTGGAGACTGGAGAGTCTAAAATCAAAGTACCGGCAGGTTTGGTGTCTGGTGAGGGCTGCTCTGTGCTTCCAAGGTGGCACTCTGTTATTGTGTCCTCCAGAGGGGATGAAGGCTGTGTCTTCACACGGTGGAAGGGACAAAAAGGCAAGAGGGTTGAATGCTGTTTGAAGCCTCTTTTATGAAGGCCTTAATCCCATTCATGAGGGAGGAGTCCTCATGATCTTATCACTCTCCTAAGGGCCTTACCTCTAAATACTATTGCGTTGAGGATTAAGTTTCAACATAAATTTTGAAGGGGGCACACACATTCAAACCGTAGTGCTCAGCGTACCAGAACCTCATGTGTCACTTGGTGCTGGTAATGCGTATAGAGCAGTTGCCATAGTGTATCATAATGCCACTACGTACTTGGCTCTGATCTTAGAAGAAACCAAGTTCAGTCCCTGTTCTGCAACCTCTTATAACGGTGGCCTGTCTCCAGGCCTCTCTTTTCCATCATTAAATGAGGAAGAGCATAGCTCTTGTCTGTGGGTTATATGACCCAGCCCCCAATAACCATTTTCACTTAGTAGAGAGCCTAACCTTATTATGTACTCAGTAAATGATGGTTATTATTGTCATTATTTTACATGGCTCTAAAGAGGATACATAGGGGTTATCTTCTGAGGAAGGGAGAGTCAGAGTTGATTTGTGGTTTTGTAAACACTCTTTTTTCAAAGCTGAGCAAATCTCTGCCTAAGTTGAATGATTATGGCTTTGTTTATCCTTCTCTGACAGGACTTTCTAGTTTCAATCAGTGGGTAATGTAGAACATATGTCTGGTTTGGATTTCCCAACAAACTTTCAATTAAAATACCAATGTCCCACCGGGAAGAACCATATCTGGAGCCCCTTACCTGCCATAAACTTTATCTACATTGTGTTCTCATTCCCAACTTCATTGTAGACATCATGATAGCCCTATCTCCTAAGAAACAATGTGGAAAATAATTAAAATAGTTTCACACCAGAAAGAAAAGCATACCAAACTCAAATTTAGTGGACCTGTTAGAAATATGTTCTCAAAGTTTTGCTTGAGTAGCTTTCAGATTACTCCCTTTCATGCTTCCTAGTATGTATATTGACACATTCACTATGTGCCAAACTACAAACCTGAAACATTTAGAGAAAGACAGAAGTAGGGTACTTTAGCTGCCAAAGAGACAGGTGCAAAGGTTCATGAATATTAGTTGAGGAGCTGCGGTGCATATAACATGAAAGTACTGCCTGCAGGCATTCTGTGATTGGGCAATTTAATGTCAGGGAAGGCAGTGGGGAACGGAGGGTGTCACTGGGGAGTTAAAAACAACAGCAGTTCACCCCAGAAGGGCTTAAAACAGATAGTCTCCAGGAAACTGTGAAGTTATGACTGAACGTAGAAAGGGCAACCTCTCCACTTTGGTCGTACTTTTGTTTAGATGAGAAGGAGGATGGTTTGGCTCTTGGGAGCATTGGAGAGATAGCTGGGGAAAGAAACGGTTGTTTCTCCCAGTCCCACAAAAGGTTGGACAACTCTGGATTATAGTACTCTTAATACATGACAACCAAAGCGTCAGAAGCCAAAGCAGATCTTCTAGATCATTTATACCTCCTATTAAACAGAAAAATATATCCCTATGAGCATGGATAATGGGAGACACTGTTCATTCAGAGCATAAAAGAGAGGCATTTCCAGCATTTGATTTCAGAGCCATGCAAGTGCTCTTTTTTCCTTGGTTGTCAGCTCTGGCAGCCACCTGGTGCTTAAAACAGCCTGATGTGGTTGCTGAAATTACCCTTCTCTGCCCTCCTTAAATAGTGGCTCATGATTGTAGATCACCTGCATCTGTAACCCAGGGTGCAACATTCTAATGCATATACCTGCACCCCATCCCCAAATCTATGTAATCAGAAAGTTTGGGAAAGGCCACGGAATCCTATAGTCCTCATTTTTAACTGGCTCTCTGGGAGATTCTTTATGCGTACAAAGAATACACAAATGCATATTGAAGGCATTTAGCACTGCTTTTGGTTAACGATCTTTTCAAAAGGCCACCATTAAAGTGTATGAATTCCAGCTTGAATCTAACAGTCTCCAGAATGGCTTAGATTGTAGTTATATATATTTTTTTACAAAAAGAAACTGTCCTGTGGTGGGGAAGGGCCTGGACAAGACACATGATGGAGTTTTCCTTATGCATCCAGAAATACCAGAAGGGGTACAGTTCAAGGAAGCAGATTTTTAGGGAGTAGTTGATCCCGGTGGTGTTCAGATTGAAGTACAGGCACAAAAATGAACGGTAAGTCCACAGTGAGAAGGCTTTTGCCTGCCACATTGCTGAAGACCAGTCTTACTTGTATGTATTCACACACACACAAGTACATTTGGAGAAATGTCAAAAAGAAATAAGAAGAATAGAACGAAGACCAATGACATGAAGAAATAACTCACTGAATAAATTGATGTGTACCTTTCTATGAATACAGTGTTGATCAGGAGTTTCTTAGCTACAGCTGATAACAACTGCAACTCAAATTTGCTTAAATGAAGGCAATCGTTAGCTCTCATATCTGAGACTCTTAGGGATAAAGCTTGCTTGGGACGGAACTTGTTCCAGAGCTGAAATGATGCCATCAGAACTCAGTCTGTCCCTATCCTTTAATTTTGCTCTTTTCTGTTTTGGCTTCATTCTCTTTTTAGGTTCTCTCTCTCTATGTGGGAGTCTTTGGAAGCTCCAGGCTTCCTTCTGTAAGCAATTCTAGACTTCAAAAGGGTTTTTTCCTTGTAGTTTTATGAAAAGTCCTGCAATGGAGTCTCATTAGCCAGGCTTTGGTCATCCATGCATGGGAACTAATTTAACCAAGAAAATGGAATATTAATTGGTCAGGCCAATTGATAATGTATAAATAAGTATTAATAACTTATCAACGCTAAGCAGTGTCATCTGCTACTCCTGACCTGTGCAGAGGATTTTCGTCTATCCGAACCACGTGAGTTGAAAGAGTAGGAGGGTTGGTTCACCAGAGAAAGAGTAGAATGCTCTTACCTAATGAGGAGCAGTGGATGCTGAGGCAGAAATCACAGACGTCCACTACATAGTTATGCCAGTAGGGAAGCACCATTGAGTGAACCAGTGACCCTGCTATCTCATTTACATTTCTCTAGCTAAAGCCAATCAATTTTATACATGCATGTTTCTATGCTTTTATTCTCATGAGTAAACAGTAATGCACCTAAATATAAATCAGAAAGTTTGCTGCAGTGGAGCGTTGGGTTGTAAGGGTAGTACACTACTCTGTGTGATATTGTAATGGTGGATCCATGTCCTAATACATTTGCCAGGACCACAGCATGTGCAATACATGATGAACCCTAATGTGAACTGTGGGCTTTAGTTAATATGAATGCATTCATATTGGCTCATCGATTGTAACAAATACAGCACAGGAATGCAAGATGTTAACAATACGGGAAACTATGTGGAGAAGGAGTGTAGGCAAACTCTGTGCTCTGCTCAATTTTTCTGTAAACCTCAAACTGCTCTGAAAAAATAAAGTTCTATTAATTAAAAAGATAAAGTTAGCTATAACTATTATTAGTCCTCTCTAGAGTAAACATTCCATGAGGGCAGGACAATGTCTGCTTTGCACACGGTTATGTCGCCTCCATGTAATATTGGAACTGGAATCCAATCTAGGCCCAGAAACTCTGATCAGAAGCCATTTGGGTCAGAAATGTTTGAGAATTTAAAATGTTTGTAATTTTAGAAGAGAAATATAGCCCACAAAACATGCCCAGTGTTACATAATAGCATCCCCAGCTGAGTCTGGGTCAGCACTGCATAATCAAACGCATTTCTAATTCTGCAGCAAAGCATATGAATATTCACATTGAGTCTATAAATAGTGTCCCATCAGTTCCCATCAGTTCAGGTCAGTTTTTGCCTCCAAATGAGTTACAAAGTATTTGCATTTGTTGGAAATGCTTCTTTCTTGTCATAACTAGGGCTTGACGTCAGTATCACCCAATTACTTATTTTTAAAAGAGTCATTAATCCATTGTTCCTGGAATGTGTCAAGGTTTAAGATCAGGGTCAGAGTAGGATACGTTGATACAGCCCCACTGCTGTTCTTTTCCACTCCTACAAATCCTCGAGCAATGCACAATTTTTCTCCAAGGAGAGACCCTTTTTATCTCCCAGCACTTCCCCGTCCTACCACTGTTTCTAAGATCTGGCATTACAAACGATTAGGGCTTCATTATGTGTGACACAAATGCATGATGGCGGCAGCATTATTTTGTTAACAAGAGAACAAAGAAATAGTCTGAGAAGAGTTCACTTCTCATTTGGATTTTTTTCACTTTGTGCCTTCAGACATACACCAGCTGTCGGTAGACTTCTCTGTTTCTTGCTGTTTAAAATGCTCATTTGAGGGGTTAAAAGAAGGAAGGCAGAAGCAATGACAAATGAAAGAAATGTTTATCCTTTAAGCAGGCATGTCTGTCTCCTCTAATATTTGCTTTGCCTCTGCTCTATTCAGCTGAACAACCGAATAGAATACTTATTCAATAGAAATGCTGTGTGTTGGCTAGTTTTTCAGGTAGGCACTTGGGTAAGGCCTTTGAATATGCCTTGCTGTCTGTCTTATAAATACTAACAACACTAAATTGTATTAGTAATGATAGTGTGACAGCTGTCCAATCATCATTTCTACAATCAGTGATTGAATTTTAAAGGAATTCTTGCACTCAGGAAAATCACTCTTACAGTATTTCATTTGTTTGTGAATTTCCTTAGGTTATTGCCCATACGTTTTATGAGTAATTTAGATCCACAGAGATGCTGCTGATCTTACAGTTTTTTAGCCAAAATGCATTTCCATAGTCATTAGGAAGCCTGGAGGAGAAGGTTCACAGCCAGCAGGACACAGTGTGCCCTACGTGTGCCCTTCTTGGAACATGCTGGTGGTGGAATGAGTAATGGTTCTTCCCATTGGGTTCCCCCTTGGTGTGAGTGGTAAGGGAGAAAGTGAAATATGAGCAGGACACTGAGAGCACACCCAACAACCCAGCTTAGCAGAACTTCCCCTTCCTTTTCCCTGGTGACTTTGTTCTGCAATCTGATAAAGCAACACGTTCCCACTGATTACACACACGGAGCATTTACCCTCTTGATTGGTCAAGGGCTCTGCAGGATATAGGCAAAGCCACTCTGGTTTGCACCAGGATACTTCTGTGCATGCATAACGCAAAAATCTACCTACCCTCCAGATGCGACCCAGGTACAACTCATATCTAAACCCATGCAGTCTTCCCTGGCTGGTATTCTGAGCTTCTATTCAAGCCCTTGTGTTCCCCATTAGGTGTCCTAGAGTTTACTTCCCAAATGAAAATTGTTGCTCTTGAAGTGTTTCTACCCAAGACCAGGTGTTTAATCAAATAGCCCATTTGATGTTGTAGGAAGATTGACTGTATATCACAGTGCTGGGTTCTTGGCTGTTATGGCAGCACTTCATACCTGCCGTTAGGATTAAGGGCTTAAACAACTTTCAGGTGCAACACCTGGGAACACCACAGCAATGACAAGTAGACTTGAACCTGGAATTTGTAGTTTTCTAAGATGAAATCATAATATTGCATTTTTGTTCTTTCCCAACAGAGTCAGTTGAATTTGCAACAGATGGAAATATTTCCAGCAAAAGAAAAGGGTGCTGTTCTAAGGGTCATGCTGGCGAAATGTGGCCTTCGTCCCATGGAGTAGCCACAGAGTGATCTAGCACATAGAACAGAACTCTGCAGGGTAGTTTTTCTTCACTGGGGTCATAACCTGTTTAGAAATGAAAGTGGCCGGGTGCAGTGGCTCACGCCTGTAATCCTAGCACTTTGGGAGGCCAAGGCGGGCGGATCACGAGGTCAGGAGATTGAGACCATCCTGGCTAACACAAAATCAACAAAAAATTAGCCGGGCATGGTGGCAAGCGCCTGTATTTCCAGCTACTCGGGAGGCTAAGCAGGAGAATCGCTCAAACCTGGGAGGTGGAGGTTGCAGTGAGCCGAGGTCGTGCCACTGCTCTCCAGCCTGGGCAAGAGTGAGACTCCATCTCAAAAAAAAAAAAAAAAAAAAAAAAAAAAAAGAAAAGAAAAATCAAAGTTGTCTGTGCTCAATTCATAACTAGTTTTAAAACTTTAGAATGCATAGGCCAGGAGCAGTGGCTCGCGCCTGTAATCCCGGCACTTTGGGAAGCGAAGGCAGGCGGATCACAAGGTCAGGAGTTCGAGACCGGCCTGACCAACATGCTGAAACCCCGTCTCTACTAAAAACAAAAAAAATTAGCCAGGCGTGGTGGCATGTGCCTGTAATACCAGCTACTAAGAAGGCTGACGCGGGAGAATCGCTTGAACCTGGGAGGCGGAGGTTGCAGTGAGCAGAGATCAAGCCACTGTACTCCAGCCTGAGTGACAGAGGGAGACCCCATCTCAAAAAATAAAATAAAATGAAATAAACTTTAGAATGCATAAAGATCAAGAGATGCTTGCTCAAATGTTGTTTTCTGAGTCCTGATAATTAGAATCCAGTAGGTCTGGGAGGGACTCAAGAATCTACCTGTTAACAAGCACTCTTAGCTAAGGTGACAGAGGTTCAGTATCCCTTATCTAAAATGCTTGAGACTGGCGGTGTTTCAGACTTTGGTTTTTTGGGGTGGGGGGGTGGCGGTGGATTTTGGAATATTTGCATATATATAATGAGATATCCTCAGGATGACACCCAAGTCTAAACATGAAAATCATTAATGTTTCATATATACCTTATACCTATAGCCTGAAGGTGATTTATACAATGTTTTAAATAATTTTGTGCATGAAACAAAGTTTATACTTTGAACCATCTAGCACAGGTGTCACTATCTCATGTTGGCACTCAAAAAGTTTTGGATTTTGGAACATTTCAGATTTTGGATTTTTGGATTAGGGATGCTCACCTGTTTCAGCCAGGAGGTTTCTTGACACACTTTGAGAAATAATTATTTTAGGTATAGTTTGACTTACCTTTTTTACTAAGTTGCTTTCTATGAAATGTTTATTTTGAGATTAGATCTACTGCCTGACTTGGTCCAGCTGCTAGGATTGTTCACAGATGCCCTGTAAAAATAAAAATAAAAACCAAAAAACTACATTTAGCATCAGTGGAATTTTCCTAGCTCCACTCACCCTCTAGCTTCCTGCTTTATGCATGTTATCTTTTTTTGACCTTTCTCTTGGAATCCAGATTTTGTTCTGTACTTGCTCCTGTGAGCTTGATATTTGGGCATCTGCCTCACTTCCTTGAGTTAACCATCACCTGAGATTCAGGCTTATTTTTCTCTGCTCAGCCCCAGAAAACCTCAGCCCAGCCCCATCCATTCAGATTCTCTTGCCCAGCCTGGCTTCCAGCAGCCTGAGTAGTATCCTGCTTGCCTGGGAGGGAAGTTCAGGAAAATGTGGAAGTGGGCCAAATTAATTAAAAGAAAAAAAAATAGAGATCATTGATGTTCCAATACAGCAAATAAATTAAGTGACACCTGGCTGCGGAGAGGTGCTTTATTACTCTTTTTCTTAGAGGGTTTTTTTTTTTAAGTCAAAAAATATTTTGTTTCCATTACAGATGTGGTCATTTTTATTCTGTAACCTAGGAAAATAATATTAAATAATATTTTCTAATAGAAAATTCTACGATTCTGTGCATCTCTTTCAGTAATCCAAAAATTTCAGATTAGCCCAGAGACACTACGTTTTACTTCTGGGAGCCTTGTTTCTGGTCATGAAATCTGTGCTTTTTTCTGATAATCCAAAGATTTCCCACTCCTTGTTGAAGCATGAAAGCAGATTTTTTCAGCCTAGTCTTCTCCCTTCCCTTTATGAAGATGAGTTTATGCATCCTAATTCAAGATAATTACTGTGGTATGGAACTTTACAGAACACTGGTAGTCTGATAGAAGTTAGCCTAGTGACTGATTGGCAGGTACCTAGTTACCAAGGAGAAACAAACTCAGGAAATCAGGAAATCATGATGTAACAGTATTGGTGCCTGCGCTAGATCCTCCAAGCTGTGCGTCAGATCAATGGTCTGGAATCCACAAGACTGTAGGTGAGCTGTTGGCAATCTTACTGCTCACTCCCTCATTCCTCATTCCTCCTCTTAACATGATTTTTAGGAATTCCTAGAAGGGTGGAAAATCATTGCCTTCCCCTCCTCTAATAATGTGAGCCCATGCCCCTAATTTCTCCAAGGCAGATGATGCCCTGGGGCAACTCTCACCCTTTTGGGGACCCAAGTATAAAAACATTAATCCCAACATCCTGTCACTTAAATAAGAAGACATTCATTTCTTATAAATAAATGGTAGTGGTTACAGTATAAATGCTATGTATAGAAATGAAGACAAACTATAACTATAGGTCAGTGGACTATTGTGATCTCTAAGGATGCCTGCTCTTTGTCAATTCAGTGCAGTGCTTGTTGGGGAGGGTGGTGTCTCACAATTAGCTTCTGGAGTTCAACTACAAGTGTTCTAAGAAAGGGTTAGTTTATATGTCAGTCCTAGGCCTTGACACATTCATGTGAGTCAGTTTTATAACTTTCTGTTCCTGGATGCTTCCCTCTCAACTATTAGTCCAGGCAGGCATGTGCTAAAATTACCTTTCTAAATGTTATCAAGCAAAGATTTGTTGGTTAGACTTTGCCCCCAAAAAAATGTGTCTAGGAGTGGATCTAAAACCGGTGTTGGCTGATGTTCTGTTCTTAGGAAATGGAGAGCCAGGAATAGAAGGATCTGTGTTAGTAGTTCTCAAACTTCAGTGTGCAAAAGAATCACCCAGAGAGCTAGGTTAAAGGGCAGATTAATGGACCCCAGATTCTTCTGGTGTAGTCAGTCTGGACTGAGGTTTGATAAAACAAGCATGGCATGATAATAATGCAGGTGGTCTACAGTCTAACTCGGAGACACATTGTATTATTAAATCTTGTCCTCTGTCATTTGCTGCGATGCTCTTTACCTCTTTAGGCTGAAAATCACAGCCACTCTTCTGGTTACATAGAACAACTTACTGTGATAAAAAAAAAAAAAGATGAACTTTATCTTCTAGGCTTTGAAAACGGTAAATGCAGTCTTTTGTGTGTGCCTTCCAGACACTTGAAAGTCACTTTGTGGCTACCACACAGAGATAGAACAAACTTAGGGATGCCTCTCCCCCTGTTTCATCTCAGAACGCCTCTCTCAGGACTCTTTGTCTCTCCCAGGCACCTCAAGGTTTTGGTGAAATAAAGCAACTCTTTTTTCTCAAAAACATTGTTAACCCTGGTCCAAAGGTTTAAAAGCTAGGATATCTGGGTTTTTTTTAATACCTTGATAGCTAAACTTTCTAAAATTTCTCCCTTCATCTTTGTGAGCCCAAATAGCTCATGCACAAAAGCCTGTGGATTTCCTTCGATGAGAACTGAAATACTATTCCCTTTATGCTAATGTTAATTTTCAGGAAGTGAGCTTGGTTAACTATGAGAAAATAAAAACTTTAGATGGAATGCATTATTTATAGTGAATGCAAAGCATCATTATTATCGATTCTTGTTACAAAATACACAGAAAAAATATCTTTTTGTTATTTAAATATGGCATGGCTACATTGAGAAATAGTACAGATATTAATCCAGTCTCTCAGCTACATCCTGAGTAATCATTATTACATTTTATTCTTATTTGGAATAACTAGTAATAGACTCTATATTTCTGTATGAAATTCAAATCAGGGAACACCAATGAATTGAGATGATTGATATTATATATACACACACATAATTTTGGAATTGGGGACAACAATGGAAATATTTCTGTCTTAGAGAAAATCCACCAAACTTGCTGCTTTATTAGTGATCTTGACGAATAACATGTTTCATTTACCTAGATGTGCCAAAAATCACTTAATTCTTTACCATTGAAGTGAGCTCACATTTGACCAGTACCTAAATTTGTTTTGAAAATATCTGTGTAATTGTTAAAAATCTGAAATTGAAATGTAAATATCTGGATTTTGAAATATCCAACTTTAAACACAAATTTTTTTTTTTAAAGTGCATGTTTGTGGGTTTTTTTTTTTTTTTTTTTTTTTTTTTTGAGACAGAGTCTCGCAGCATCGCCTGGGCTGGAGTGCAGTGGTGTGATCTCGGTTCACTGGAATCTCCGCCTCCCAGGTTCAAGAGATTCTCCTGCCTCAGCCTCCCGAGTGGCTGGGATTACAGGCCCACGCCACCATGCCCGGCTAATTTTTTTGAATTTTTAGTAGTGATGGGGTTTCACTATGTTGGCCAGGCTGGTCTCAAATGCCTGACCTCATGATCCACCTGCCTCGGCCTCCCAAAGTGCTGGGATTACAGGTGTGAGCCACCGTGCCTGGCCATGTCTGTGTACTTTTATTCCATGATTTTATTTTGTGTGCTTTCATAAATCTTCTCTTTTTTGGTTGTTTTAACTTCTTATTGATGTGGTATTTTAAAAATGGAGTAAGGAGAGACAGTGGTAGTGGTGATATGATTCATGACATCTTTGAATGCAAATTAAATGTGTAGGTACATGTGTGTTTATGGGAAAATATTCCTGGCTGTTTTCCCTGTCTTTGTTTTTTGTTGTTTTGTTTTGTTTTGAGATAGCGTATTGGTTTGTTATCCAAGCTGGAGTGTGCTGGCAATGATCATGGCTCACTGCAGCCTTGATCCCCCGAGATCAAGCCATCCTCCCACCTCAGCTTCCTGAGTAGCTGGGACTAGAGGCGCATGCCACCAAGCCCAGCTAATTTTTTTAATTTTTGGTAGAGATAGGGTCTCCCTGTGTTGCTCAGGTTTGTCTTGAACCCCTGGGCTCAAGCAATCCTCCACGCCTCAGCCTCCCAGAGTGCTGGGATTCCAGGCTTGAGCCACGATGCCCAGCCTGTTTTCCCATTTTTAACTGATAAGGAATCTCTGGACTAGTCTAATCTTATTGATTTATAGATGAAACACTTGAGGCATGTAGAGACTAGGTGATTTTCCTGAGGTCCTGGAGTTAGTATTTGGCCCAAGGCATTGAAACTCAGTCCATGGTCTTTCTGAATCCTCACCCGTCTCTCTCACAACAAGATCGTGGGCCGTCCTCAGTCCCCAGTAATAAGATAGAATTCCGTTTGGTCATTTCGTCTTCGTAACTTTTCTTCTATTTCAACCTTAGCATGAAGTGTTTTTTGTTTTGTTTTGTTTTGTTTCGTTTTTTGTCTGAGTTAAATGTTAAATGCCTTAGAAATTACCTTACCAGGCTTCACCTAGATCCCCAAACCAACTTTATTCTTTTTTCTCAATACTGATGCACCTGAATGAATTCAGTGTCATCCTATCACCTATCAACAAAAGGCTGGTTATGAAGTTTTTCCAGGATAGCAGTTGCAATTCTTGCCCTTCAAAATAATCACATATAAGGGGACTGCCAGCTGCAGGGTGATATTTAATATAACTTTACATCATAGCCTCTGGTGATTCTATCTTAAAACTCATCAGGCAGTGCCTAAGTAAGCTAATTGAATACATTAAAAATTGAAAAAAAATACTTCAAAGTAAAACAGATTCTTATTGATCACCGTGTATTATATATACCACTGTACTTGGTACTACAAGAGATATAAAAATAGGTAAGATACAGTCATGCTTTCAAAGAGCTTATAATCCAAACAAGGGAAAATAAAGTGTACTCTATGTTAGATGCACTTAGTAGAAAAAGATAAGTGTCTTGGGAAATATAGTTTTAAAATTATATTAAAGAAAAAGGTTGAGGGTCTAGCAGAGTCTTCCAGGAAAAAGAATTTGAACTTGATTTTGAAAAATGAAAATCACTTTCATGGGCATAAGTGGTGAGATGCATTTTGAACAATATTTATTGTGTGCATAGTCTAGAAGCATGTGTACTCGACACTGCCACTTAAGGTATGGTTTGTGGATCATTCCAGTCTTTGAACTTTGTTACTGCTCCGTGACAAAATAAGTCTCATGCATCCAGTTTCTCTTATTGAGAGAAAGCACTTAGAAATGCATGGCTGTTTAACATGGCTTCACCGTCCAAGCACATAATCAGTGGACTCAAATCATTGCACCTGTTATAGACCAGTTTGAGTGTTACTGAGTCATGTGTGGTACAAGCTATGTGACATTTATGCAAGGTAGACCATATATGGCTTCATAAGACGTTGGGAAAACAAAGAACCTGTCCTTCACTGCAGATAATGTGAGAATAAAGACTGTAGGTTGTTCTTTATTTGCATACATAGTCATTTTGAGGAAGTGTTGTGTATATTAGCAATACGGAGCTGTTACTCATTATTGACTTATTTACAGTATCGTCCTTGCTTCTTTCTAATTTTATCATCTCATTACAGCACAGAAAAAAATGTTAGCTTTATGACACTAGACAGCCATCCACAATGACAGTAGCACAAAAGGGATACGGGAAGCACAAAGTAAAGGGGTAGGCTAAAGACAAGCAGAACAATACATAGAGGAGAAAAAGGGAGACGTCAAGCAGCCTGCGCCTGGAAGTTGTTAGTAAAATTAGTGACCAGTGTGAAATAAGAGAGCTTATATTTTCACTTCATCATAATCCACAGAAGATTAAACTTCAATGAGAAATTTTCTTCCAGAAGCTGAAACACAGCCTGTTGTGCCTTACTATTTTTTGTTAATTTCTTTCTATTATTTTCCTTATGTTGTTGTTTCCTGTTGTTGTTCCTATTTGGAAGGGATTCTTCATTTTGGACATTTTCTCTTCTCATTTCAGATGATTCCACACTGCATGGCCCGATTTTTATTCAAGAACCAAGTCCTGTAATGTTCCCTTTGGATTCTGAGGAGAAAAAAGTGAAGCTCAATTGTGAAGTTAAAGGAAATCCAAAACCTCATATCAGGTTTGTTGATTTAAAAGCATGTGTTTCCGTGCATATAGTTTCTGTTATTAAAATCAACAAATACTTATACAATGCTGGTTACATAAAGAGCTTTTATTTATTTATTTTATTTTATTTTATATATTTATTTTTTTGAGACCGAGTTTTGCTCTTGTTGCCCAGGCTGGAGTGTAATGGTGCGATCTCAGCTCACCACAGCCTCCGCCTCCCAGGTTCAAGCGATTCTCCTGCCTCAGCCTCCTGAGTAGCTGGAATTACAGGCATGCACCACCACGCCTGGCTAATTCTGTATTTTTAGTAAAGACAGGGTTTCTCTATGTTGGTCAGGCTGGTCTTGAACTCCCAACCTCAGGCGATCCACCTGCTTCAGCCTCCCAAAGTGCTGGGATTACAGGCATGAGCCACCACACCTGGCCCAAGAGCTTTTATTTATTTATTTATTTATTTATTTATTTATTTATTTATTTATTTAGAGACGGAGTCTCACTCTGTCCGGAGTGCAGTGTGCGACCACTGCTCACTGCAATCTCTGCCTCCCAGGTTCAAGTGATTCTCCTGCCTCAGCCTCCTGAGTAGCTAGGATTACAGATGTGCGCCACCATGCCCAGCTAATTTTTGTATTTTTAGCAGAGACAGGATTTCATCATGTTGACCAGGCTGGTCTCGAATTCCTGACCTCAAGAGATCTGCTAGCCTGAGCCTCCCAAAGTGCTGGGATTATAAGCATGAGCCACTGCGCCGAGCCATATTTTTATTTTTCGAGACAGGGTCTCCCTCTGTCACCCAGGCTGAAGTGGGTTGGCTCGGTCTCGGTTCACTACAGCCTCCACCTCCCGGGTTAAAGGGACTCTGGCGCCTCAGCCTCCTGAGTAGCTGGGATTATAGGTTTACACCACCACGCCCAGCTAATTTTTGTATTTTCAGTAGAGATGGGGTTTCACCATGTTGGCCAAACTGGTCTCGTATTCCTGATCCCAAGTGATCTGCCCGCCTCGGCCTCCCAAAGTGCTGGGATTACAGGCATGAGCCACCACGCCCAGCCCGTAAAGAGCTTTTAGACAGGCATCATAGATATCCTGAAAGTCTAAGGAGATGATTGTTTCCTGAAAAGCTAAGTACCCAACCTCTGGTTTTCGTAGTGCTGGGAATTAAATATCCTGATTGACTTTCTCTTTGAAAACATTAACAATTCCTAACCACATATATTTAACTTAAAAAACATATTTTAAACTATATCAGTAAACTGGCAGGAAAGTAAGAAATGTCAGAAGTCTACAAGTAAGTGGGTTTGGAACCAAAAGAAGTAAGCTGAACAATAAAGACAGTTTTCGTGTTAATAAACTACAAGTATGAATTGAGCTTTGGTTCTCATGGCTTCAGAGAACAGAGGTCACAAGACAAAGCCTAGACAACCCACAGGAGAATCCAACATGAGAACATCTCCCAGAATAAACCTGGGATACAAGGGCTACATCTTTACAGTAAATGTGAACAAGAAATAAGCTTGACTTCCAAAGAGACTCAAAAGCACAGGTAATTGTGTATTTCAAACATTAAACCTTAGTGGTTCTAGTAGCAGATGAATTACAACTGAAAAGAATTTGTAAACTCTAAGATAGGTCTGAAGAAATCCTCCGGAGGCAGCAGAAAGAGACAAAGGGAAGTAAAATACTTTAAAAAGAAAGAGAGAAAAAATGTCTAATCAGGATTCCAGAAGAAACAACAAGAAAGACTGAGGCAGAAGCAATATTTAAAGAGAAGGCTAAGAATTTTCCAAACTAATTAAAACTTTCAAGCCGTAGCTATAGGAAGCCCAATGCACTTCAAGCAGTACAAATAAAAATGAAGCCACATCTAAAATAGTGAAATGGTAGAACACCGAGTCAAACAGATTATCATAAAAGTAACCAAACTTGTAATACAGATAACATTCAAAGAGATCACAAACTGGCAGCTGACTTCTCAATAGCAACAAAAAATCAGGAGACAGAAGATAAAATCTTCAGTACAGTGAGAGCAACTGTCAATGTATGGATAGCCTAAATACTTTTTTTAAAGCAAGACAAAATAACTTCATTTTTAGGCAGACAGCAACCAAAATCTGACTCCAGCAGACCCTCACTAAAGGAAATTCTAAAAGACATACTTGAGGCGGAAGAGAAATGATTCCAGATAGAAGAGCTGAGTAATAAGTAAAGCAAGTAATAAGTAAATAAGTAAATAAAGTAATAAGTAAAGCAAATGGTAAATGTTAGTAATTCCACAAAAAAATTTATTGCACAGAACAATAAAAATAATAAAAAGAATACTGTCTTGTGAAGATAAAAAGAAGAAAAGTTGAAATTCATTACAACATTAGAAACAAATTTTTAAAAGATGTACTAGACAATGGATTGTCTATATGGTTAAAGAAATAAAATTGGAACCCTACTGCACAGCATACACAAAAAATCAATTCCAAGTGTATAGAAGACCTAAGTGGGAAATTTGCAATACTTTTAAAAGCAAATAGGTATACATATTTATGACTTCAGGGAAGGAAGAGATTTTCTAAATATGACAGAAAAAATACAACTTATAAAAGAACATATTTAACTGTATTAATATTGAAAACTTATGTTCAATAGAATATACTGAAATAAACAAAATTACAAGCTGTAAACTTGAAGAAGATTTTTAAGTATATTTGTTATGGGTAAGGGATTCATATCCAGACTATTTAAAGAATTTCCACAAACAGAATGTAAAAAACAACCTAGTGGAAACATTAGCTAAACACTTTAACAAGTATTTCTAAGAAAATGAAAACCAAAAATTCAGTAAACATAAAAAGATTGTCAATATCATTAGTGAACAGAAATATATAATTAAAACTACAACGACATACTCTTTCAAAACTACCAGATTGACAAATTTAGAAAACTGACAATCTGTTGGTGAAGATGAAGAGCAAACAGAACCCTTGATTGAACACTGCTGGTAGCAATTTAAATTGGTAAAAGCCATTAAAAAAAAAAACTCCCTAGTAAAGCTAAAGGTGCACGTACTCTATGATTATGATATGATTATGTTCATAGTATATTCACAAATACACATAACCTGGTATGTTCGTACAAGGTAACCTCATACAGTAGTAAAAATGAATGAATGACAGCTGCAACAAATGGGTAGATCTCAAGAACATAATTTTGAGTAAACCAGTTCACAGCCAAATATATAGTATGTAATTTCATATTCATAAAATTTGAAAGTGGTTGAGATGGAGTGGTTGTTCAAGGTATAGAGGAAGTAACAGAGGAAGCAAAACTTTACCCCTCCTCTCTTAGGATTTTTCAGCTAAGCCTGAGAATTAAATTAACATAAAGCAGATCGAAAGGAGAAAAACATATTTATTTAATACAAGTTTTACATGGCAAGGAAGCCTTCATAAGAAAATGAAAACCCAGAGACGCAGTTATCGTTGCACATTTATTTACTGAATTGGACAAAGAGTAGTAAATTGTGAAAAAGTAACTAAGTTATGTGGGGAGCTAGAAGAAGATATTTTAACAAGGTCTGGACAGAGTTTTCTCTGTCTCAACTTCCTGTCCTTGATGGAAAGAACATTACTTTCCTTCTATTATAGAAAGGACATCTTTGGCATGGGGATTTCATCCCTTGCTTTTTAGAAAAAGAATGAAGGTGAAAGTACTCGTCTTGTACCTGCTGTTTTCCAAGTACCTTTTTTTTTCCCCCCCAAGTACCTTTAACTCAAAATAGTCAATATAGGCAGGGCACAGCGGCTCACGCCTGTAATCCCAACACTTTGGGAGGCTGAGGCAGGAGGATGGCTTGAGGCCAGGAGTTTGAGACCAACCTGGGCAACATAGCAAGACCCCCATCTCTACAAAAATAATTTAAAAATTAGTTGGCCATGGGGGTACACACCTGTAATCCCAGCTACTCAGGAGGCTGAGGTGGGAAGATTGCTTGAGTCTAGGAGTTCCAGGCTGCAGTGAGCTATGATTGCACCACTACATTCCATCATGGGTGACAGAGCAGGAACCAGTCTCTAAATAAATAAATAAATAAAAGTCAATATGCCAGAGCAGCATATTTTTGGGTGGCATGCTCTGAACTCCTTCAAAGGATAACTTACATGATAAAATTATAAAGAATATCACGGGAATGAAAAAGCCAAAATTAAAGATTATAATTAACCATTAAGAAGGAGTGGTATAATCAAAGTAGATACAGCAGACTTCTAAAGTAATAATATCACTTTTAAACACAGATCTTCATTGGCTTATGATTTTTATAACTTACATACATCTTATAAATATTATGCCTCTATTCAAATTTGATAATGAAAAACTTTAGTCTAACAACTAATATCTAATGTTATGTAAAAAACAAATATATATGTCATAGTTTAGGAGAGATTGGAGTCATCAGGTAGGGTTCTCAGAAGAAATGGGATATGAACTGAGAAGTAATTTTCAAATAGGCAGAGGGTAAAGGACATTGTACTTAAGTTAAAGGACGGCAGTATTAGTATAGTGGATATTATTTTAGAATTTACTTTACATGCTCATTTATCCATTTGTTCATTTATCAAACATATTCATTATTCATCCTTCAAACCTCACCAGTGTTTTTCAAACTGAATTCCAGGGCACATGGAATTGGCTTAAAGATCACCAGAGAAAGAAAATAACAGAATTTTCATCCAAGATTCAGCCTTTGCAGCTCTACTTTGAACTAGCCCATATATTAGGATTCTGAAAAATACGTCATATAGACAAAGTATTTAAACCACTCTATTACGCAGCTGCAATGTACCAGGCAGCATGCTAGGTCTGAGTATTCAAAGATTAATCAACTCTACAACATGTTTACTAGTACTGTTAATTTGAGGACTGCCTAGATGTGGACGTAGTTGGAGTAGAATGATGTAACTACAAGTAAAGGATGACCAAGTTCTAGGTATTCTGGAGGAAAGAAAGTCTAATTCAGGATGGCGAAGGTAGATGTCACTGAAGGCTTCACAGAAAAGGAGATATTTTAATATATTTGGAGAGTGAATGGTTCTTTCATCACATGGATAAGGAAAAGAAGTGCATTCCAGAAAGTAAGAAGACAACAACTCTCTAATGGACCATATAATTAGGGTGAACATGTAATTTATCATCTAAGGTCACTTTTTAAAGCAGAAGGCCGCTGTTCATAATTATTCTAGGACAGCAGGTGTAAACCAAGCACTTGTCTTGGGCAAGCCAGAATGAATAGTTATTCTCCCTAGAATATATTAAACCCAAGGCTAAATCAGAGATTTTTAAATACTTTATGTAGAAAAGAATGCAGGAAGCAACGGCTCTTAGATACATACATGATGAGTTAACTGGTCCTTGTTTGCCTTAGGTAGCCAAGTATAAGTTCAGATGTTAGCCATAAATGAAAACAAATTTTGCAGCAGAATTTGGCAAGTTGCTGCTTTGTTTTTCCCCAAACTGTGACCTTTAATTAACATTGCTTTTGTAACATTGTGTTTCTAGATATAGGAGTTTGCCTTGTTATTTAAAACAAGCAGTGAAACAGAAACCTATTATGTTTTTAGATTTCCAGGAAACACTGAGAACAAAACTTTTTAATCAAATGCCCTAGCAATTTATTGCAGTATACTTCTTGCCTTTATACCTTTGGCAGTTTCTCTGTAACATAATAGCAGACTGGTACCTGGGAGCTAAAAAATTCCTCTTGTTGAAAGAAAGAGCAAGACAAAGAATGGAGAGATCAGGTATTTTCAGACACCTTTCTGCCTGAACTTTTTCAGTCTTCAGGCTGAATTTGAGGGGGAAGAACAAGTAGAAGAAATTCCAAAGTGAGTCTCCATGGGGATCTTCAGCACTAGGTTCTCCCCTCAGACACCGCAGCTGACCTCTCTTCTTTGTGTTTATTCCCTCAACTGAGCCTTCTCTTTTCATTGTTTCCTGCCCCTCAATTTTGAAAGGATTGACCCAGACCCAGAAAAATTTAAGAAGTTTTAACTTGTGCCAACTTCCCTTGTATTAAACTTCCCTAAGGACATATGACATTACTTAATGCACTCAGCATCCCTTTCCAGATAGAAGAAATGTTCACTCACTTGGTCGGAGTACTTTTGCTGAGGTTTCTATTCAACTGAGTTTGCAGAAAACAAATTCCAAGTCATAAATGGCCTGACCTTCCCTTAGTGCCAAGTTGAAACCATCAACAAAGAAAGAGGATTTTGCTACAGTGAATCCTATAGATACCCTCCCAGCAAAGCCACAGCATTTTACCCTCCAGAGTGTCACAGCATCGGTGTTTGGTTGTGCACAACCCCACTCTCTGGAGAGAGTGGAGTCGTGGTTCCTCAAATGATTCAGAAATCAGCTTATGAGACTCACAAATTTCTCTTGTCCCTTGGGAAAATCTCTATTGGCTCCAAATGAGCATTGCCTCTATATTACCAACACTTAAAAGATTCCTCAAACATTGAAAGTAAATTGTGAAATTTTCAAGCGTGTTTCAGTATACAGTGAGATAAGAAATTCAGTGCAATCCACATTCAGTTGGAATGAACAGTGACTGCATTGCAATAAAACTTGGTATAGCGCTTTGTAATAGAGACTCAACTGCATTTCAGAGAAAGCACTTTATTTTCTAAATAATCCCTTTTCCTTTGCTATTTGTATGTAAAAGCAGGCGATAAAGTAGATTAATGGACTTTCTGCGCAGCATTTTAGTTGAGATGACTAGTGTAGAAGAACCTACAGAGGAGCTCTCATTATGCCCACAACCACTTTTCTAAAAAGACTCACATGGTCCCACTCCTAAATTCCACACTCTGCTTGCAGCTCACATTATATTGCAATTTCCTTTTTGAGTTCTTAGATTTGTCACATTAAATTGCTGTACTATCTTTTGAAGTAAGAGTTATGGTCAAGACGTGATCAGCTGACTCAAAAAAAAATGTCTAGGGCAGACAGTCAGTTCTAGAGATTCATGTGCACATAGAGCTGCTAGAATATAACCTGGCTGTTCTGTCTTTATTTTACTTTCTTGTCTGTGTCAGAGCACAGAGAATTACTGTGGAGACTAAAAACATTGTCAGTTTCTAATCCCAATCTTCTTATATACAAACACATAAAGAGGTACCTCATTTTTCTATTTCATGCTCCTGGTCTACCTTTCTTACCTCTCTTGTTTCTAAATTGTTACATTTCAAAGACATGAATAAACTTGTGTTGCTATGTGGTAGTGTGCTGGAATGCTTCATAAATTGTGGATGTTCAAAGCTAAAATATCCAGCAAAGAAGTGAAATATTTAGTTAATTAAATTCAACAAGCATTTATGGAGCACAATGAGAGTGTTAGATTTTAGATGGCTAAAGTGAGAATACAAAAGTGATTTAGGTAAATTATCTACAGTAAAAGCAGCATTCCTACATAAAGGAGCATGGACAGTTCTGTAGGAGATTGGACAAAGCTTTGGTTAATTTTTGTTGTTTTTGTTTTGAGATGAGGTCTCGCTCTGTTGCCCAAGCTGGAGTGCAGTTGCAGTGGTGTGACCTTGGCTCGCTGCAGCCTCAATCTTCCAGGCTCAAGTGGTCCTCCCACCTCAGCCTCCTGAGTAGCTGGGACTACAAGCATGCATGCACCACCACACCTGGCTAAATTTTGTATTTTTTGTGGAGACAGCGTTGTGCCATGTTGCCCAAGCTATTCTCAAATTCCTGGGCTCAACAGACCTGCCTGCTTCAGCCTCCCAAAGTGCTGAGATTACAGGCGTGAGACACCGTGCTTAGTCATCTTTGGTTAATTTTGACTAGAAATACTAAGGAAGACTTCATTGAAAGGGGTGTCACTGAAAAATGGCTTTGAAGTGGGACAGAGGTCTTGACAAAAAGAAGGGATTACGCTTTTTTGCTTTGTTTACGTATATTTGCTTTGTTGATACCAGACATCCAAAATCTTGAAACTAACTCACGTACATTTTTTTCATGTAAATCCTTTTACATTATGTACAGACAACCATAGTACCCAAGAATGTTATAAGATGATACACAGTGAATGTGCATGTGCACACACACAAATATTTAAATGGTGATTTTTACTATTTAAAGGAGATAAGGTTAATGGCTCTCATTCCTTACTCTCGTTATGGATTTGGATCAGTTTTGTTTGTGCTGCTGTATTTCTTAATTTTTAACATTGTGGTGTGAATGCTACTGTGATACTCTTGGTAATTCACAAACTCCTACTATGCTATTTTCGTTAGTTAATATTCTGTGTAAGAGTTGTGGGGGTAAACGAATCAGATAGTGACTGAGTTGTATTAGTGCAAACGTTCTTAAGTGTTTAAATGACTTCTGAAAGGAGATTTGGTTAAGAGACGCTCTCACTCTTTGGAATGGTATTGGTTGTAAAATGAAATAAAAACAAAAACATAGGTCTTATTACCAAAACTTTGCTGTTAAAATGTGTGGGTCCCACTAAACCTGCTTTACTGGGCTGAATACTCTAGGTATAGAGTGATCCGGGTAAATAAACAGAAGGACAAAAAACAAAAAACCTGTCTTTGCCCCGATAACCTAATAGCCTAATCTGCAGTTTGCTGGGATGGTTGATTGATGTTTGTGTGCCGGTGGTGAAGGAGCTCTTCAAAGTGATCCACGGTTAAAGCAGGTTTGGTCCCCACGGCAGCTCAAGATCAATAGTTCCTCTGCTTTGCAGCCAGCCATTGCAGTCGTATTAAGGACCAAATCAAAGCAACTCTGCTGCAATTTCATCAGATACTCGGCAATCTACCTGGAAATAGTATATGCTGTCATCTATTTAAAGAATGATTGCAAACTAGAAGGACTTTTACTGAGGAGCCCCATTTGAAGAAAGCTGCACAGGTGCTATGAGAAATCTGTGGCCCGCCTTCAAAACGGTGAAGTGTTTGTAGCATCATAAGTAGTCAGAAAAACATTTTCATGATATTAAAAAATTTTTAATATCATTGTTTACTTTAAAAGACATGCTCTTTCCATAAGCACTTAAGATGTCACCATTGCTGGGTAGAGCATTTCTAACTTCTTAATCATGCTTTTTACAAAACTCACAAATGATTTTGCATGCAATTTATAGTTTTTATATATTTTAGACAATTCAGAAATATTGATTAATATGGCAAGACTTTATCTACTGGCATTTTTATATTATAGGTGGAAGTTAAATGGAACAGATGTTGACACTGGTATGGATTTCCGCTACAGTGTTGTTGAAGGGAGCTTGTTGATCAATAACCCCAATACAACCCAAGATGCTGGAACGTACCAGTGCACAGCGACAAACTCGTTTGGAACAATTGTTAGCCGAGAAGCAAAGCTTCAGTTTGCTTGTAAGTAGCAATTATACAATGCTGCAAATGTTACTTTGAGTTTGTGTACCATTATACCAATAAGCTTTTATAGCAGTTTCATTTTAGAGACTAGATTTTAATTGGTTACATGATCATCTTTACTCTTTTTCACATTTTGGAAACAATTTTGTTTGTAGGATAAACTGTAAATCTAAGTGAGAAGATGTATTCTTCTACTTTGATAAGGATTGAGATAGTTTGATTGTATGATAATTTGATTATATGATGCTTTCTTTATATACAAATAAATTCACACACTGAGATTGACACATGTATAAATTTATGTAAACAACAAATTTGACACCCACACACACCCACACACACACATTTTAAATAGAATGTGCATAAGCAAGCAATTGAGCTGCCAGTAATTTAGTAGTCAGTAAGAGAAGTGCTTTAACGATAAAGGTCAGAGTTGGAAAAAAACTCAGTAGTCAATTAATCCTACAATTCTCCAATTGTTTCTTATTTCACAGAGTTGAAAAAATTTAAAGCAACTGTAATAATGACAAAAAAAGGAGACAAAGTGTTATCCACCTTTGATATTTCCAGTTTAAAATGTTTAAAAAAACAAATAACCATGTCTTAAGACACCATTTAACAAAAGTCCATGAATATATGAAAGAAAGTGGAATTTAGAAATCACAATTTGAAAATAAAATCCATAGGCAAGAGCAATTAGCATACATTTGGGTATAGCCACCTTTGAGGATTGATGTTCAGCTACATTTTTAAGGGTTTATGTATTTGCATGTGATTATATATTTCCTTGTGTGAAATCCCAACTCATATAGCAGTGAATTTTGGCATTAGCCAAAGGTTTCATAAAGTCTGCTGGCAGTAACACTGTAGAATATTCTCATTAACAAAATCCTCTCCAGGAACTCAACATCAAATATACGTAATATCCAGTTCCTAATCTATTATTGCCATTTGGTGGCATTTTTATAAGTTGAGAAATGAATTTTCTAAGTATTATGTATATGCGAGATTCCAGGATTATTTTGTTAGTGAATGTCTCTTGAGATAGTCTTCTAAATATTCATAGGTGTTTAGAATAATAGGAGAATAATATGTGTGATTGAATGTAACAGAACCAAAGTATTTATTTCTCTTGGTTTAATACAAGTCTTGTATCTATATTTATTTTTCAGTAATGACAAATCTTGCTAAATTAATTTTTGGAAATAACCATAGAATCATGTACTCTCAGAGTACGGGAAAATCTCAGTATTTAGTAAATCTTGTAATTCTTTGAATTTTGGATGTCATAGTGTAGGAAATGTTTAACACAGTATAACACCAAAAAAAAAAAAAAATGGAGATAGAAATACTGTATCTGGGCCAGCGCGGTGGCTCACGCCTGTAATCCCAACACTTTGGGAGGCCGAGGCAGGTGGATCACGAGGTCAGGAGATGGAGACCATCCTGGCTAACACGGTGAAACCCCGTCTCTACTAAAAATACAAAAATTAGCCGGGCGTGGTGGCAGGTGCCTGTAGTCCCAGCTACTCGGGAGGCTGAGGCAGGAGAATGGCGGGAACCCGGGGGGCGGAGCTTGCAGTGAGCCGAGATCGCGCCACTGCACTCCAGCCTGGGCGACAGAGTGAGACTCCATCTCAAAAAAAAAAAAAAAAAAAAAAAAATACTATACCCAAACTTCTTTATTGACAGCTTACATTTAAAAAAACAAATTACCAGCTCTTAAGATTATCCTTTTGTAAAAGACCAGGCATTTTACTACCAAAACATCAGAAAGATAGAATCTCATATTCAAGGGCAGTCATTTACATAGAATAGTTTAACCAAAACTAAAAACAAAACAAAACAAACAAACAAACAAAAAGCTCTACCACTCAGTTTGTGGTGGGTTGACCTGAGGACCTACCAGGAAATGGAATCCACTTTGCTCATTCCACTTCATGTGTGATGTAGGCATTCCTCCCACCCTCAAAATCCTTGGCTGATCATCATTTGGTTTGAAAAATTCTAGTGACAGAAAGTTCACCAATTCATCACGAGGCACCCTGGCCCACAGCAGACTGCTCTACTTGTTCAAAAATACAAAAACAAACTTGACATCTCTTTCTTAAAATTGAGCCAAATATCTCAATTTCTATCACATTCACTCCCAATTCTTACTATAAGATGCTGGTTACTCTTCAAATATGTGAAGATATGATCATGTCCCTTGACCCATAATTCTTTTCTTCCCAATTGATTAATCCACAGCCATCTTCTTCACAACACACTCAATTATGTTAGTTCATCTATTGCAGCCTTATGGAAATGCACAGAATTCCATATATGTGTCTTAACTTTTGCAAAGGACACTGGGAACAGTAGTAGCTCATGATGTGAACTTTTTTCAGTTAATGAAGCTGACAATAATATTTATTTAATCTTCATTTTTAAGTACCAGCCCCAGATTGCAACTTTATTTTAAACATATAATCATGTAAAATCTGAGAAAGTATTTCTTATAAATTTCTATTCATCCAGAGCTACCCAACCACGTTGTTTTATTAACCTAAATTCAGAATATTGTATTTACCCCTAATAAATTCATGTTCTGAGTAGTGACCCTTTGTTCCATCATATCTGAAATTGCTTTAAGTCTTTTTTTCAATCAGACATAATGATTGTTCTCCTAGTTTAGTGTCAGCAGAAAATTTGATAAGCGTGTCTCCATTCAAATAATTGATAAAACATGTTGACCAGGACAGGGCAGCATGTCACTAGAGAATTTCCACTAAAATGAAATTAAACCTTTAATTTAATATTATTTGGACACTCTTGTTCAACCAGCTACAAATTTAGCCAAATATACTATAATCGAACTCCAATTTCACCCACGTGTTTTTAAAGTAGTGAGAATCTTTGCTAAAGCCTTGCTAAAATCAACATGTATTGTTTCTGCAACATCCAGTCCTACCTGCTCCGTCTGCATCGTCTTGAGCCTTTCCTTAACCATTTATCCTAAAACTGCCAGAGTAATCTTTTAAAAAATGTAAATTAGATCATTCCGCTTCCCTGCTTTATGCCTTCTACTGTACTTAGAATAAATCTCAAACTCATTGCCATGGTCTCATTTTAATTTCTCAAAAATGACAAACTATTTTTTGCAACAGGATCTTGATACTTTTGTTCCCTCTGCCTGATCAGCTTTTCTCATGATCTTTCACACAGCTGACTTCTTATGATCCTCACTTCTCAATTTAGGTATGACCTCCTAAGAGAAAGTTTCCGTGTCACTCTGTCTAACATAACAAGCAATTTCCATCGTTTCTCCTCCTCTCTGCTGACCTTCCTCCAGCCCTCTACTTTTACATAACAGTATCTTCTATTTCACTTACCAGAATTTTTTATTTTTTTGTTTTTTGAGACTGAGTCTTGCTCCGTCGCCCTAGCTGGAGTGCAGTGGTGCGACCTCAGCTCACTGCAACCTCCACCTCCTGGGTTCAAGCTATTCTGCCTCAGCCTCCAAAGTAGCTGGGATTACAGGCTCGCACCACCATGCCCAGATAAGTTTTTTGTTTTTTTGTATTTTTAGTAGAGATGGGGTTTCACCATGTTGGCCAGGCTGGTTTCGAACTCCTGATCTCAAGTGATCCACCCGCCTCAGCCTCCCAACAAGGTGAGATTACGCTTTGCCCAGCTCATTTACCAGAATTTAATACAATCTAGAATGATTGTGTATTTACTTTTTTCTCATTTATTATTTCACTCCTATGGCAGAACGTATATTTTAAGAGAACTGAGACTATCTTGTCCATCCTTGTATTTCCTAGCCATTTATATGTTTGAATAAAGGAATTCCTGTGTTACGTGCCTGTTCAGTAACACAACAAAGAAAATATATGTATAAAGTTAATTTGAGGGTGATGTATTTTTATATACCCAAACCCACCCTTTCTATTCTTGTAATTTTCTGGAGTTTATCTTTTTGATCATTGATCCATAGTTTCTAGATGTTTTTCCCTATCTTTTGTAAATTAAAAGAAAATCAAAAGACATTGCCTATATTCAGAATTCACTTTCAGTTGATTAGGATAAAATCCTTTTCTTCAGTGAATTAATAAAAGTGAGGCAAGACAGTGACATCTTTTGAATGTTACTAGTTTCTTTGACTCCACGTATTGTCATACTCATTGAAGGAAAAAAAATGTTGCTTTTTGGCCACACTTACTGCACTATACCATGCAAGTGAGAATATTTCTTCTTCTTTAATCATACGATTTTATGGTTGAAAAAGACATTAAAGGTC
Organism: Gorilla gorilla gorilla; assembly: GCF_029281585.2. Classification (NCBI taxonomy): domain Eukaryota; kingdom Metazoa; phylum Chordata; class Mammalia; order Primates; family Hominidae; genus Gorilla; species Gorilla gorilla. Next base: position 12,540,832 of record NC_086017.1, read on the forward strand.
TCCTGGCCTGTATCTTTTTAAAAATGAAATTGAAGATTAGAGTAACGGAATTACTCATTGTTAATACATAGTTAATAAGCTACAGCCAAGGAAAGGCAGTCTTCAGCTCCCAGTTTCATGCATGCTGGCCCTACTTTGCTTTAGATTTACTCTAATTTATGAGAAAAACAACCTTCACTTTATTTACCATGTTACAATTTTCAAATCTCATTTATATACTTTCTATAATTTTATTCAGAAGATAGTCTTATAAGGTAGACATTATTTCTATTGATTATTAAAAATGTTTTCATGCTGCTTTGGTGCACAGAATTTAGTCATGTCTTGTATTAGCATTTAGCATTTTTAAGTTGAATTAATTCACATAAGCAAAATTTATAGCTAACTAGAGATGAGACCACTAAGAACTTGCTCTTCCTCCCACTTTTTAAAGTCAATATATTTAAAATAGAAATCCTTCTTTGATTAAATAAGGATAGCATAATTTAAGTCCCCCTTGATGAGATATGGATAAGCATACATTATTGTAATGTAATTGGAGCACATTTTGTTTTTCAGTCTCTCTGCAGCATTAAGCCATCAGCAATCACTCCCCTCACTGTCACTTAGCCTACTACCATACGCTTTCTACCTTTTAGCCCTTCTATTTCACCTAGGGCTACAAATATGATTGACTAGATCCTCTGTGCCTGGCACTTAATAAACTTGAAATAATGGTTGCTGAATGAATAGGAATTAGACGTTAAAGTCATCATGCCATGTGTGGGGCATAAGGAATGAGTTGAACCACTGAGTCAAGCACATTCTGATGGTCCTTTGGAGTGAATTGGAGGTGAGAGCAAGCATTCTCACCTTGAGGTTGATACAGAAGACAGTTGACATCTTAATTCCTTATAAGTGTTTCCATTGGTGTGGCAGGCGTTGGCCCACATTAAAAAGATGCTTATGGCCGGGCGCGATGGCTCACGCCTATAATTCCAGCCCTTTGGGAGGCCGAGGCGAGCGGATCACGAGGTCAGGAGATTGAGACCATCCTGGCTAACGTGGTGAAACCCCATCTCTACTAAAAAAATACAAAAAAAAAAATTAGCCAGGCATGGTGGCGGGCACCTGTAGTCCCAGCTACTCGGGAGGCTGAGGCAGGAGGATGGCTTGAACCTGGGAGGCAGAGCTTGCTGTGAGCCGAGATCGCGCCACTGCACTCCAGCCTGGGCGACAGAGCGAGACTCAGCGAGACTCTGTCTCAAAAAAAAAAAAAAAAAAAAGATGCTCATGTATGGAATGAATCAAACAAGCCCTCAAAGTTCGCTTTTACCCTGGAAAGTCAGCCTGAGACTAAGCACAGCTTCATGAAGTGTTTCAAAGGAAAGCTCCTTTGAGCTTAAGCATGCCTCCCCAACCTTCATTCACTCCACACCCCCTTTCGTCCAGGAGCAAAACCAAGTTGAATACTTTAAAAAGTTCTTCCATAGATGAATAAATCAGAAGATAAGGCCTAAAGAGGAGGGGATTTCAGTTCGTTATTTGCACAGCTTAATGAAGGGGATGTTTCCAGAGCTTGTATCTATACAGAATGAAGTGCTATAGGTCCATCACCCTAGCTGCCCACTTTTGCAGCCCAGCATCCCGGTCTACATCTGCTTGAGGATCTTTGTGCACAGTCACTCAACAGAGCAACTTTTCTCTGTCATATAAACATTGATATTTATTTTAAAAAAATAAATTTCAGTACACACCCCTACACTCATAAACAATACAAATCCTCATTTTTTTTAACTTAGGAATGTGGGCTTGAGAAGATGAGATGTTATATTGACTAAGTTTAGATGGAATCAAATGTCGTTAATTGTTCCATTTCATTCTATGTGTCCTGTGTCTCTAGAACTCCAGCTTCTCAACACCACTACACTTCCCTTTTAGCGTTGTTAGGAAGATTACATTGTGAAGCATATGTAAAATCCCAGAATCATTTCCAACATAGGAAAGTTATACAATAACTGCTTCTGTGCTTTTTTGTCTGTTCTCTCTTCCATTCCCCTTTCTGTCCCTCCATGTCCTGTCTTTTTAAGATAACTATCACTTACAAAAACTTAATTGACTCATAGTAACTGCATGTATTTATGGGTTACAGTGTGATACTTCAATAGCTGTATGCAATGTGTAAATGATCAAATCAGAGTAATTAGCATACGCATCACCTCATACAACTAAACTGTCGTTTCTTTGTGTTGGGAACATGCAAAATTCTCTCTTCTGAAAATTAGAGTAAATTGGTTTTTTGTTGTTTTTTGTTTGTGTGTTTGTCGAGGTGGAGTCTCACTCTGTCACCCAGGCTGGAGTGCAGTGGCACGATCTCGGCTCACTGCAACCTCCACCTCCCGGGTTCAAGCGATTTTACTGCCTCAGCCTCCCATGTAGCTGGGAATGAATACAGGCGCCCACCACCACGCCCAACTAATGTTTCTATTTTTAGTAGAGACAGGGTTTCACCGGCCTTGAACTCCTCACCTCAGGTGATCTGCCCATCTCGGCCTCCCAAAGTGCTGGGATTACAGGCATGAGCCACCGTGCCCGGCCGAGTAAATTGTTCTCAACTGTAGTCACCCTGTGGTACTGGAGAGCACAAGAACTTATCCCTCCTATCTAGCTGTAATTTTTTGTCTGTTAACCAGTGTCTCCCTATCCTTCTTCCTCCCTTCCCCACCTCTAGTTACCACTCTTCTACTCTCTACTCTAATTCTGTCTTACTAAATAAGACCAACTTATTTAGCTTCCACATACAATTGAGAATATGTGGCATTCATCTTTCTTTGCTTGGCTTATTTCAGTTAGCATAATGTCCTCCAGATTCATCCACGTTGCCATAAATGACAGGATTTCATTCTTTTTATGGCTGAATAATATTCCATTATGTATGTATACTTCATTTTCTTGATCCATTCATCCATTGATGGGCACTTAGGTTGATTCCATATTTTGGCTATTGTCAATAGTGCTGCAATAAATATGAAAGTGCCAATATATCTTTGATATATTGATTTCCTTTCTTTTGAATATATACCCAGTTGTGGAATTGCTGGATCACATGAATAACTACCATTGTATACCTAAGTATAGTTGATAAGAGCACAAGCCCTGGAGTCAGACTCCTTGGATTCAAATTCAGCTTCTATAATTTTGTGAGCTTGAACAAGGTACTTTTTTCTGCCCCAGGTTGTTTACCTCCTTTGTTGTGAGGATCAAATCCATTAATAATTGTTAAACTCGTAGATCATTGTTTAGCAAATAGTCAGGGCATAATAAATGTTATAATGTGAATACTCTATGTTGGATATTATACTAAGCACTTTGGAAGCATTATTCCATTTAGTTCTCAACACAACCCAATGAAGCACAGATATTACTTTTATTTTATAGGTGAAGAACATGAAAATTAATGATGTGAAATAACTTTCACCAAGGATACAGCAGTGGGAGAAGGGACCAGCATAGGAACCTGGTCACCTGAGTCTTGAGCAGATGCCTGTTATATGGCATTTTACGTGCATGGCTTCCCTTATGCTGTGAAAAACTACACTTTACCAATGAAATTTATGTTCATTCCGTAGATTTGGGTGGTTGGTGAAATGTTTCCTTTGTACACAAACTTGAATTTTTTGTTGCATTAACAATCTTTGATATAGTAAGTACATCCATCCTGTATTTGCTTTTGTTTTTAATTTTTTAGTTGTAGGTATTCTTGATGCCATCATACTGTTGATTTACTGTTAACATCTAAAAGCATAATGTTACATGCAATGATTATACATAAATTTGTGACTCTAATTTTAATATAATTGGTTTCAGGTTTTATAATGAGAATAATTAATAACAATATTTCTGCTCTAAAAGTTAAGATGCAGATTTCCAATTTATTGCAAGTAGGCTGTAAAGCATTTTGAATATTGATATTTTATGGTGAATAACTGGTTGGTAAACTGTTTATCCCCAAGCAGTAAATGAAATATTTGTAGAAGTTTCTTACTCCCATATCATTTCTCCCCTACATGTGAAAAAGATGAACTTTAAATGTAGATTATTATGAAGAGCTTCCCAGAGAATAATCTTAATATCTAATGACTCCAGATTTTAGCCTGTCAAACTGATTACTTTATAAACATTGTTTGGGGCCTTCATCCTGGAATTTTCACTTTCTTGTAGTAGTTCAGATCCGCAAAGCAAAAGACTTAAGCTACTCATCATCTCAGGCTGTAGATGACTGTAAGTCATACATAAGTACTTCCAAATTGCTAATGGTAAAATTAAATCTTTGAACAAACTCTGGCTACCTGCCTGCTGTAGGGAAACTGGCATTGTCATGGTCATGGGCAAGGTGGTATTATTCTGGAGGAAGCCATATCTATGCTTACCTCTATGGATACCTCACTTAAGATGAGGAAAGTAACTAGACTAGTGCATCTCTACCCTCTGAGCACGTGTTAAGGGGAAGGGCATAGAAGATGAAAAGTATTTTTAAAAAATGGAAAAATGGAGATGTTAAGTGAAAGGAGCGCTTAGGTACAAAAGCCACTTCATTTTGGCCTTCCTGTGACTCCAAGCAAGCAATCTATGAATAAAGTAACTCTTCTGCTATTGCGGAATGAAGTGAAAAAAAAAGAAAAGGAAAAATTTTAAAAAGAGAGTAATGTAACACAATAAATCACTCCATTCTGAGGTTAATTTAAGTTAGCCTTATCAGTTAAGTGGCAAACATTTTTTATGGTGAAAATACCAGTTGAATAAACAGCAACTGATTAGGTAGTCTCATTGAAAAAGATCTTTCTTATGACTACTACAGCGAGCCTTAATCTGAGTTCTCTTTAACTGAGGCACAGTCTGACAACTGTAATGATGGTGCTGGTAGTGGTAGTGGTGATGGTGATAGAAACTTTATTAAACTGAGAATGTATTGTATTCTCACTGGGAATTTTGGCAACCTGATTTCTGAGCCCAGATCCTTGCTTCTATTCACTGTAATTTTCAAATGTTCATTGCTTTTAATATCTAATAACTAGCTTATCCTTCATAGCCAATGAGTAAAATGTGCAGTCGATCAGAACAGTAGCTGGGAGTTTGATACACGGCTAAACTCATAACTGGCTTGACTACTTTTTAATTTGGAAAGCTGCTTAAACAGGCAAACTTTTTTTCTGAGCGATAAAATGTGGATGGATGACTATTTAGATGAATAATCTGTGAATATTTAGATCAATTGAAATGTAATCAACTTTAGGAACATTTGGGTATCAAAACTAAAAATATTTTTCAATGGAAGGCTTTGATCTTCAATAAAAGGGTAAATACTTTTATTGGAATAGTTAGAAGAATTCAAACCCAAACTTGCTGAGTTTCTGAAATAATGATAGTTTCTGCCACTGAGTATAGTACTAGACAGAAAGACATTAATGGTGATAATTGGTGTCTATTGAAAATTTCACAAGGTAAATCTTAGGAGCTATTAAAGTACAGATGCTAGTTAATTGTAGCTATTATTAATAGTTTATTATGTATACCTTCTTTTGGTCATCCCACAGTCCAGTTTGGGGACTGATAAAAAGCAGTTTGTGACATAAGACAATCAATGAAGTATAGAGATTGCTTTAAATTCAAGAAGGTTCTGAGAGTATGATATATATATGAAAATTGGCAAATGAAACCTGATGGGGATCCAAGCAAGATTCATCAGACTTTTAAAAAACATGAAGGCTAAAAGAGAACAATTAATATTTTGTATCATAATAAAAAAACCAAGGTACTAAAATATCACTCCTTTTTGTTTCGTTGTTGTGAGTAATTCAGTCAACAAATATTAAAATAATTCTGATCATTTTTAAGTTTAATTTTTAGGCACTGAAGGTCAACATTCATGTGTTGCCATTCGGGGAAAAGGGAGACCACTTTCTGAATGATTGAAAATGTCAAAATTGCTCTAATTATATCAATATCCTTTTCTTCAAGAATTTTCATTTGAGAGGTTATGGTGCTGTAGTACATATATTTTCACTTATGGTTAAGTCAGAATCTACTTGACTAACTATAGTGATTTGAATGGTACCTGCTATAGACTGAATATTTATATCTCCAAAATGCCTATGTTGAAATCCTAACCCCAGTGTGATCATATGAGGAGGTGGGGCCTTTGGTGGTGATTAGGTCATGAGGGATCTGCCCTTGTAAATGGGATCAGTGCCCTTATAGAAGTGATTCCCAAGAGCTCCCTTGCTCCTTCTGCCATGTGAGGATACAGTGAGAAGGTGGCAGTCAGTGAAACAGGAAGAGAGCCCTCACAAGGCAAGAAATCTGCTAGCACCTTGATCTTGGACTTCCCAGCCTCCAGAACTGTGAGAAATACATTTCTGTTAAGTTTCCCAGTCTATTGTGTTACAGCAGCCCTAACAGACTAAAACTGTAACTCTCAAAAAATGTGTCTACCTGGAAACTGTGAAAGTGACCTTATTTGGAAAAACGGTCTTTCCAGATGTAATTAGGTAGATGACATCTTCCAAAATCACCCAGATGGACCATAAATTCAATATCAAGTGTCCTCATAAGAGAGTGAGGAGAAAACACAGGAGAGAAAGAGACTATGTTACCATGGAGGCAGAGATTGGAGTGCTCCAGCAGGGGAAACCAGTGATTGCTGAAAGCCACCAGAAGCTAGAAGAAGCAGGGAAAGATTCTCTCCTAGAGCCTTCGAAGGTGCCCAGCACTGCTGACACCTTGATTTCAGGTGTCTAGCTTCCAGAACTGCGAGAGAATAAATTTTTGTTTTAAGCCATTCAATCTGTGGTAACTTGTTTGCAGTGGTTCCAGGAAACAAACAGGCCAACATATGCACAATTCTTTTTCATTTCTTTCCTGACCACTTTGATCAATTTAAAAAAATAAATCTTTGAATGAGATCAAAATCAGGTGCTTTTGTAACTTAACTGTATTAGGGTGAAAAGTATTAAAGAAATGGCCTCTATCAAATGTAGGATTATCTGTGCAAGTTTTGTCTCACACTATGCATTTTCCCCTGGAGAGCATAACAGAGTTTTGAACTTTATAAAGTATGATTTGACCAGATAATGAAATGGGGACTGCAAAAAATTCAAAGGGTAACCTTTCCCTTTCCCGGGTATGTTTTTACCTCTCACTTGGAACAGACCTCTGCAGGCCTTCTCTGAAATAGGCAGAATTGGCCCTTTCTCCATAGGGCAATGATTTGAAGTGATTCGGAGTAGTTTGTTGGCCCTGAGTCCCGCTCTCTGGACTTCTTCCGTTTTCTAGGTCATTTTCCCTGAATTCGACCTCTTTGTCTGGCACTCTAAAGCCCTAGAAACTGGCTATTATCACGTTTAGAGTGTCTGACCTACCTGTGGCTGTAACCGTTCCACTGTGGTCTCTCAAGCGATGTTATCGTTGATGTTATGACATTTCTAGCCCCAGAAAGTCCCTGTGCTAGTGAGGGCCAGCTTCCATCCTCTTCGCAGTCAGCACTTTTCCCGGAGTAGGCTCTAACATAAGCAAGGCATTTGCCTTCTAGCTGTCATGTATTTTATACACCACGCTAGCTAGTTTTTACTTCATGTCTATAATATATATTCACTTTAGAGAAAAAAGTATGCCTTAGGGTTCAGAGGTTAAATCTGAAATTCAAGGGCATCATGAAAAGATGTGTGTGTTTCCCAAGAACTAAATTATTCTGTTACATATTTCACCAAAGATTAAATTCCAAACTAGCCACTGTACTCTCAGTGGATAGCACTGAAGGTGATTTATCCCTGAAATATGTATTTAGGGTACACACTAATTATGATGAGGGTATTAATTTGCTCCTAAATACTTGCATTGTTATCTGTCATTAGCATTTCAGATTTGTTCATTTTTTCATAGCCTCTACTTTTTTTTCCCCTCAAATTGAATGCAGTCTAGTGTGGTAGGTAATCTGTTAGCTCTACCTCATAAAATTTAGATTAATTATATCTTAAAGGCCCTTCTTTATATAGTCCTATAAGTAATGTATATGTTGAGGTGAGGGAGTCAACAAATGGCTTTTCTTATTTCTAAGCTCAATGACTACTTTCTCCTCAAATGCTGAATAATGCCGAATAAATGCTGTTAAGTGATAATGAATGTTGATAAGTGCTGAATAAATATTTGTGGAATAAATGAAGCTGAATGAATCAATGAAGGAATATAAGAGAAACAGAAATGTCTTGGCCTTTACCAGCCTATGAGGTTATATTTCCTCTTGAATATTCTATTTCCTTAAACAAAGAAATAGAATATTCTACTAGGAAGAGCCCTCCAATAAAGGTGCATAGTCCATATAGTTTTTCTCATTCACCTAGAAAAAAACTCATTATGAAGGTGTTGCCTCTTACTTTCAATACCATACTTTTTTTTTTTTTTTTTTTGAGACGGAGTCTCCCTCTGTCTGCTGGCGTGCAGTGGCGGGATCTCGGCTCACCTCTGCCTCCCAGGATCAAACTATTCGCCTACCTCAGCTTCCTGAGTAGCTGGGATTACAGGCGCACATCACCACACGCAGCTGATTTTTGTATTTTTAGTAGAGACGGGGTTTCACCGTGTTGGCCAGGCTGGTCACAAACTCCAGACCTCAAGTGATCCACCTGCCTCGGCCTCCTAAAGTGCTGGGATTACAGGCGGGAGCCACCTTGCGCCTAGCCAATACCATACTTTTTTTTAGTAACATCTTTGTTAAGATACCATACCATATAATTCATTCATTTAAGGTGTACAATTCAGTGATGTTTAGTTTATTCACAAAGTTGTACAACTGTCACCACTGTCTAATTTCAGAATATTTTCATCCCCCTAAAGATAAAACCTGTAACTGTTAGCAGTCACTTTCTATTCCTTCCAGATCTGGTAACCACTAATCTACTGTCTCTGTGGATTTTCCTATTCTGGACATTTCATGTAAATGAAATCATAATATATGTGGCTTTTTATAACTTGTTTCAGTTATGTTAGCAAGGTTCATCTGTGTCGTAGTGTGTATTAGTACTTCATTTCTTTTTTCTTTTTTTTGAGATGGAGTTTCGCTCTTGTTGCCCAGGCTGGAGTGCAATGGTGCGATCTCAGCTCACTGCAGCCTCTGCCTCCCGGCTTCAAGCTATTCTCCTGCCTTAGCCTCCTGAGTAGCTGGGGTTACAGGTGCCTGCTACCTGTATTTTTAGTAGAGACAGGGTTTCACCATGTTGGTCTTGAACTCCTGACCTCAGGTGATCTGCCCACCTCGGCCTCCCAAAGTGCTGGTATTACAGCGTGAGCCACCATGCCTAGCCAGTACTTCATTGATTTTTAGGTCTAAAGAATATGCAGTTATATGGATGTAACTCCGTTATATTTACCCATTCATCAGTTGATGGACGCTTGGGTTCTTTTTACTTTTTAGCTATTATGAATAATGCTGCTATGAACATTCATATACAGGTTTTTTGGCGGACACATGTATTTTCATTTCTCTCGGGTATATTCCTAGGAGTGGAGTAGCTAGTGGAGTTACTGTATGTTTAACATACAGTAACTGGGCAACAGAGGAGACTGTGTCTCAAAAAAAAAAAAAAAAAGTATGTTTAACATTTTGAGCAACTGTCAAATTATTTTCCAAATTGGCTGTATGATTTTACAGTCCTAGCAACTGTATGTGAGGCTTATAATTTCTCCACATCCTCACTAGCACTTGCTATTGTTGGCTTTTTTAGTTTTAGTCAACCTGCTGAGTGTGATGTGATGTCTCATGTGGTTTAGATTTGCATTTCCCACACGGCTAATGATGTTGAACATACTCCCATATGTTTATTGGCTATTGCTATGTCTTTGGAGACACTTCTATTCAAATCCTTTGCTCATTTTTAATCCTTTGCCCAGTTATCTTTTCATTGTTGAATTATAATATTTCTTTGTATATTCCTGATACAAGCCCCTTGTCAAATAGATGATTTGTAAATATTTTCTCTATTTACTGGGTTATATTTTCATTTTCTTGATGGTGTCCTTTGAAGCACAAAAGTTTTAATTTTGGTAAAATCTAATTTATTTTTTTCTTTTGTTGCATGTGCTCTTGTTGTCACATCAAAAAAACCATTGCCTAATCCAAGGTGAGAAAAACTTACTCCTGTGTTTTCTTCTAAGGCTTTTATGGTCTTAGCTGTTAAATTTAGCTCTATCACCCATTTTGAGTTAATTTTTGTATACGTTGAAGTATTCGTTCAAAAGAATGATTTTTTTTTCAGATTCTTTCTTTTGCACCTTATCGGTTTTAATACCATCTGCTGAAAAGATGGTTCTTTCTCTCATGAATGGTCTGGCCACTTTTGCCAAAAATCAGTTGACCACAAATGTAAGGGTTTATTTCAGGGTCCTCAATTTCATTCCATTGATTTATATGCCTGTCGCTAGGCCAGTACCACGCTGTGTTGACTGCTGTAGCTTTGCAGTAAGTTTTGAAATTGGGAGGCATCTGTTAATAGTACCTTAAGATCAAAGAAATATGATGCTCACATCGCATGAGCTATGGACTCTATCCTACATTCCCTGCAAGCAAAACATACTGCCTTTGGATATGTAATATAAAATTCAATATCAATAAATTCTGGGCTGTCTGATTTAGGTAACCACACATTTGGAGCCCTGACAATCTAATCCACTGTTTCCCCAAATTTGAGGTAGAACTCATTTGTCCTAACTCCTTTTCTCAGGGTCTCAGGTCTATTTTCTGCAAACAACCACTCAAACAAGAATGTTAGTGATTTCCTAACAGCAATCACTATTTTACAGGCCAGGCACAATCTAAATCCATAGAGAAGAAATATTTTTCTCTAGGCATGAAAATCCTAGGAGAACTGTTGAATAAGCAAGAGGACCATTTAACATTGTCCAGCTGGGCTTCATTTCTAACTTTTCCAAGACCAGTGGAGAGGTAATTGCTGTATATTTGCATAACTAAAGACCCACCCTGTACTCGTTTTCTAAGAACAATGGACACTGACCCAAGGTTTATTTTAAATGGGCGGTTTTTCTATCTCTACCGGAGTACTCTGTAATAAATAATTTCTCCTAAATTTTCTTAGGTCTTTCAGTCTTCCCGTTGGCTTTGTACTTGCTATTCCCTTTATCTAGGACCACAGAAAGGCTGTGACCTTCAATAAGTTTCTGTACCCCTCTGAATTTTACTGCCTTCATCTATTGAATGGACATAATGATAGTATTTGAGAATTATTTAAGTTACATAGTATCCTTCAGAGTTGTGAGGATTAAATATGCCTGGTAAGTGTAACCTATGTGTGTGTGTGTGTGTGTGTGTGTGTATATATATATGTATATATTTGAACAGGTTTTCACCTAGTCACACGTAGATGTACATTAACACGTGAATGCTCTGATTTCTTATCTCTTTTGTCTGTGAGTATTCTAGTATTTATTATGCTATATGATAATTACAGGGTATAGTTTTGTCTGGCTCTCTCACTAGTCCACATACACCCTGAGAACTGAATTGGATCCATGTTTTTATATTTTACTTGGTATTAAACATTGATACATAGTAGATGTTCAGAGGTTTCAAACACAGTTGGCAGTTGTTCTGTCTAGGATATTAGCTTCATTTTACTCTAACCAGCCATTTATCCTACATAAAATTCAAGGTCAGTAATCACCTGAGAGTTCTAAGAAGAGATTATTATTAATTAATTACTGATGCTGTCAAGAACTTGTTAATTCTCCTCTATGTTTGAATAATCAAGTACCTTTGGGCAAATGTGCTGTAAAAACTTGAGTTACCCATACTCAGTATGGAGATTTCTTTTGTTTATTTTTCCTTCTTCCCATAAATATTTAATGAATACCAACTGGATAGCAAGCAATGCGTTGGACACAGGGAATGCATCAATGAACTAGACAGATATGAAGTTTACATCCAGTAGGGAAGACAGACATTGAACAAGTAACCTCAAGTGTGGTGAATGTTAGGAAGATTGAAGGTCTTGAAGGAACGAAGGGCAGAATAAGCAGTAGAAAAGAGGGAATGAAGAGCTGACCTAAAAGTAGTGTTTGTATATAAGGTAATTTTTCAACTTTTTAAGTTCAGGAATACACGTGCAGGTTTGTTACATAGGTAAACTTGTGTCATGAGGGTTTGTTGTACAGATTATTTCATAGCCCAGATATTAAGCATAGTACCCATTAGTTATTTTCCTTGATCGTCTCCTTCCTCCTACCCTATGACCTCCGATAGGCCCCAGTATCTGTTGTTCCCTTCTATGTGTCAGTGTGTTCTCATCATTTAGCTTCCACTTATAAGTAAGAACATGCAATATTTGTTTTTCTGTTCCTGCGTGTGTTTGCTAAGGATAATGGCTCCATCCGTGTCTCTGCAAGGGACGTGATCTCATTGTGTATGTACCACATTTTCTTTATCAGTCTATCATTGATGTGCTTTTAGGTTGATTCCATGTCTTTGCTATTGTGAATAGTACTGCAGTGAACATACACATGTGTGTGTCTTTATAATAGAATGATTTATATTCCTTTAGGTATATACACAGTAATGGGAATGCTGGGTCGAATGGCATTTCCATCTTTACATCTTTGAGGGATCGCCACACTGTCTTCCACAATGCTTGAATTAATTTACACTCCCAGCAATAGTATATAAGTCTTCATTTTTCTCTATAACCTTGCCAGCATCTGTTATTTTTTTACTTTTTAATATGGCCATTCTGACTGGTGTGAGGTGATATCTCACTGTGGTTTTGATTTGCATTTTTCTAATGATCAGTGATGTCGAGCTTTTTTTTTTTTTTTTCTTTTTTTTTGAGACGGAGTCTCGCTCTGTCGCCCAGGCTGGAGTGCAGTGGCTCGATCTCGGCTCACCACAAGCTCCGCCTCCCGGGTTCATGCCATTCTCCCGCCTCAGCCTCCCAAGTAGCTAGGACTACAGGCGCGTGCCACCATGCCCAGCTAATTTTGTTTTTGTATTTTTAGTAGAGACGGGGTTTCACCATGTTAGCCAGGATGGTTTCGATCTCCTGACCTCGTGATCCGCCCGCCTCGGCCTCCCAAAGTGCTGGGATTACAGGCGTAAGCCACCACACGCAGCTGATGTTGAGCTTTTTTATATGACTGTTGGCTGCATGTATGTCTTCATTTGAAAAGTGTCTATTCATGTCTTTTGCCCACTTTTTAATGTGGTTGTTTTTTCTTGTAAATTTAAGTTCCTTATAGATGCTAGATATTAGACCTTAATCAGATACATAGTTTGCAAAGACTTTCTCCCATTCTGTATGTTGTCTCTTTACTCTGTTGATAGTTTCTTTTGCTGTGCAGAAGATCTTCAGTTTAATTAAATCCCATCTGTCAATTTTTGCTTTAGTTGCAATTGCTTTTGGTGTCTTTGTAATGAAATCTTTGCCCGTGCCTATGTCCTGAATGGTATTGCCCAGGTGTTGTCTTCCAGAATTTTTATAGTTTTGGGTTTTATGTTTAAGTCTTTTATCCTTCAGTTAATGTTTGTATATGGTATAAGAAAGGGGTCCACTTTCAATATTCTGCTTATGGCTAGCCAGTTATCCCGGCACCATTTATTGAATAAGGAATCCTTTCCCCTTTGTTTGGTTTTGTCAAGTTTGTTGAAGGTGAGATCGTTGCAGGTGTGCAGTCTTATTTCTGGGTTCTCTATTCTGTTCCATTGGTCTGTGTGTCTGTTTTTGTACCAATACCATGCTGTTTTGGTTACTGTGTCCCTATAGTATAGTTTGAAGTTGGGTAGCATGATGCCTCCAGCTTTGTTATTTTGCTTAGGATTGCGTTGGCTATTCGGGCTTTTTTTTGTTCCATGTGAATTTTAAAATAGTATTTTAGATGTTTAAGGAGAGGTATAAAGTGGAGGGATACAAAAAAAAGAGCAAGGCATTTCAAGTGAGGAGAAAACATAGACTGTAGCATTCATCCATTCAGATATTTTTCTGAGTGCCTACTCTGTGCTGGGCAGATAAACAAAGCCAGACCCAGTCCCTCATCTTAAGTAGTTCATGTTCTAGTATGGAAGGAAAATGTTTATCAAGTAATCACACTAGAAATATGTGATCACCAATTGAGACAAATGCTAAGAAAATGGTAGTGGTTCTATAATGTTTGTGACAAAGGAAATTAACATAGAGAGCATTAAGAAAAACTTCACTAAGAAAATGATTGTAACTGAGATCTGAAGGATCAGTAAGGATTAAAAAGGAAATGTTTTCTAGACAGAAAATACAGAATCTACAAAGGTGCCGTGGTGGCATAGAGCATGGTACTTTCAAGGGATTCGAAGAAGACCTGCCTGTGTGGCTGGAGGGCACGGAGCAAGGCTGAATGCAGCAGAGCAGAAAGTGGTGGGAGGGAGGAAGAAAAGGGAAGAGTGTTTGTCCTGCATTTTAGCTCAAGATTTACTGACGCCACTATGCTTAAGCGTGTCACTTTACTGACTTAAGATTAGGAAAATTCTCATATGGTCCCATTAAGCATGCTCAGTGTCTTGAAGTCTACATGGTATGCAAGACAGTAGCTTTCTGTAAGTCTAATCATCAGTTCACACGTCGTCAACCATCCACCTGTAACAATAACAGGAGCTAACACTTCTCACTTGCTTTGCATGTACCAGCCATTAAATTAGGAATTCTCTTTTTTAATACTTACCTCAACACTAGACACTTGTACTCTTGATGTTCCCATTTTACGAAGGAGAGAGCTCAGACGTAAAAAAATTAAATAACTTGCCAAACTTCACACAGCTGGGAAGTTGAAGGGCTAGGGTCTGATTCCAGGTAATTTGACTTCAGTACTTGAATTATTAATCACCACACTATACTGGCTTTCTGTTATTTTTACTGTGGTGAAAATGCATTTCCATCAGAGGGAATAATTTGTTTGAGAAACTCAAAACTGAGTTTGGAATTTGATGCTAATAAAATACCAAGACTCAATTTCTAAATGCCATACTGTCAACTAAACTCCACTTGCATCCATAGGTGAAAAGGTGAAGCCGTGTTTTGTTCTTTTGCCAGTAAGTGGCGGTGCTGAGTGTAGTACAAAGAGATAGAGGATAGGGTTTCAATATCACCACTCGTACTTGTCGTCACTGAGTTTCTGCACGGAGATGAAAGGATGAGATTGAAGATGCTAACGAAGTCAGGAAAAGCCCACTTAACCGACAGTGCTAGAGAATGGAGCTCAAGTAATGCTGATAGTGCTTTTTTCCCGGGTTAAGAAGACATTTCTCCTTCCTAGAGTATGTCTCACATAGTTATTTTAAGAATTAGAAAACGTATGTGAAGTACCTGGTCTGTAGTAAAAAGGGAAACTATTTGTTTTCCTGGGATTAGACAGCTAATCAAATACTGCTCTACTAGCCTGCTGTGTATTTTTAATTTTGCTTAATAATTTTAAATTATTAATCATCAATTAAATACGGGATAGCTATAATTAGATATTTTATATGCCTTAGAGTTTTTAATACCTGTGAATAGCTGCACATATAAGTTCCTCTGTCGTCTTTGTTTCTGGTTATAAAACAGGTGCCCTCAGAGAGCATCCTACAGATTGATAAAGCAAGTGCCACCTGGAGAAACCTAATTCCTTATTCAAGAAATCTTCATATGCCAAGAAATACATAGCATGTAATAACCTAAAACTGATCAAAACAAATATTTAGTGACTGTTTCTTCAATGATGACACTGTACCCACACACATAGAAACTAACATTGTTGGTGCTGGAAAGGACAAATCACCAGCTTTGAAAACGTATCATGAACTTAGGGATTTGGGCAGTGGGAGAGGAAAAGCCTTCCAGAATTTGATCAGCTGTCTATAGCATTTCCAAATGAATCCTACTTTATGATGGCCCTTGAGAAGGCATCCCTCATCACCACTCTTTCCAAATCAGAGTTAAAGCCCAGAGTCACAATAGGGCTTCCTTTGGGGGTTTGGTTCAAAATTTAAATATCACCTGTCTCTGCCACTCTGGTTAATGTGGCCTTCTTCAGTGAGTGCCTCTCTCAATGCCCTGTGGATTTCCTTCACCTTTCTCCTGATCGCATCTATAATTTTATCTATAAGTCTACCTTTTGCTTTGTCAGTCCCACTAGAAACTCCACCAGTGCTTCACAGAGTTAGATACATTTTTTAGATAATCAGGCTAGTCCAAATGACTATCAGTTAGTGAGTGGATAAAGAACTGTGGTATATATATATGATGGAATACCACTCAGCCATAAAAAAGGAATGAGTTAGTGGCATTCGCAGCAACCTGGATGGGATTGGAGACTATTATTCTAAGTGAGGTAACTCAGGAATGGAAAACCAAACATCGTATATTTTCACTCATAAGTGGGAGCTAAGCTATGAGGATGCAAAGGCATAGGAATGATACAATGGACTTCTGGGACGCGGGGGGAAAAGGTGGGAAGAGGATGAGGGATAAAAGGCTACAAATTGGGTTCAGCGTATACTGCTTGGGTCATGGGTGCACCAAAATCTGACAGATCACCAGTAAAGAACTTACTCATGTAACCAAATACCCCCTGTTCCCCCAAATCCTGTGGAAATAAAAAATTAAAAATTCAGGAGATGCAATAGTAGCAGAGCACAACAAAATAACAGAATTAAGGACACATTAGCCATATGTCTCTTTTATATTGAGAACACAGCAATATTAATGACCAGATGATGACCTTCAACCTAAACTGGAAGTTGTGTGACAAAGTCCATGTTGGTTTGGAAACTAAAGGTGGAAAATGAGATTAAATACTATAGGGCATGGAATGGTAGTGACCTGCAACTTGGAGCTGATGTAAGGACTTGGTAAGTCAAAGCTCACTAGGATGCAATACTAGAAAAAATGGTCTGGGTGTATCACATGGATTAAGTGAGATTAAAAGTAGTTTTTTTATTAGATCTCAAAAAAATATATCAGGCTAATAAGTCATTCCATGTAAAAGCGAGGGTGACAAAGAGAAGCTGGTAAGAAAGGCAGCCTTGAAAGCCTTCACACTTTAGAGCTAAACATGCAAAATCTATTCAGAGACAAGATGAATGCGCTTCCCTTTTGGAAGCGATATTGATCTGGGGAGAGGGGGACGGTGATCTTCCAAAGACTTGACTTCTTTTGTTATCAAGTGATTGGTGTGAGTGCACCCTTTTGATCAGAGGTATGTAGACATGCTTGAGTAACAGTTCTCTCTCTCCTCTTATTGAACTGCTTTTTGTGATTGATTTTTAAAATAAATGCATTGTTTGCTTCAGCTAATCAGGGACTAGTTAGTGTATCCTGAAAAAGGAAGTTTGTATAAGTGCTCTTTATTACCTTTACTGAGTGAGTGGGCTTTTTTGTTTCTGTTTTTGTTTTTTAAATTTTCAGTTAGTTGCCCCATTGACAGACAATAGAGATAACAGTGAGTCCATGGAATACCTCATGGTGGAAAATGCACAGCCGATTAGAAAAATGTTCTACTTGAGCGTACCAAACTAATCCCAAACAGTGAATTCTGATCCCCTTTCTGTCTCAGATTTGCTCTATGATCACGTCTTACAATAATAAGAAGCAAAGTCTCTAATGGAAGTTCATCAGTGGCAACAACTGTGGCTAACCTGACAACCCAGCACCTAGTACAGTGCTCACAGGCAGCTGGTGTTCCATAAAAGCTTCTTAAATAGCTTACCTTCTCAGTATTTTTGTGTTTTTTTTCTTTAAGTGGTTAGAAGGCAGAATTTAAAATATTGTCACATAGCAGTGGGCGTGTAAGGTCATCTGCTGTTTGCCAACCAAATGGTGAGGCTAGAAAACATTTGCATATAAATGTTACATTTGGTTGAGGCTTTTAAATTACAGAAATGTAGGTAAAATGGTCAGAGTGGCACTTAGAGATGAACAAATGTTTTACATCTGTGGAGTCTTCATATTTATTGCTTTGAGTGTCATTGCCATTTCCTGCTGGAAATTAAACATCACAAATGTATCCTTCATTTGACCACGTGGCCTCCATGCTTCTGAAATGAGTGGCGAATCCGGTAATATAAATTGTAATCACATCACAAGCATCTTCCTCTTAACCTTGGTAATGATGTGAAATAGTGCATTTTAAGCTTGTTTTGAAGGTTAAGCAGGAAATCTTATCTTGGATAATTAATATTTCAACAAAAATCAGTGTGGCTACAGTTAGCAGGTAGGTAATCTGACTAATTGGCTCAATATTAAATTTGTTAACTACAAATTGTCTTTCAGCTGAAATCGTATTGGTAGAAACATGGAAATTGGTGACGTATTGACTAGATTTGTAGCAGAGTCTTGTTCAGCTTGCTGTAGAGAGCTTGTGATTTAAACACAGTGGACCAACGGGAGCTGATTCTCCAGCCACCTCCACAGCAGTCCTGGTGACTTCCCCTATCTACTTCATAATGGCACTTAGGCTGAGGCAGGAAAATTTCCTCAGGAAATTGTCACCCTGTCCACATAAGTGGGTTGGTCCTCTGTGTCTACTGCTTCACTTTCTCCTTAATAATCCAAGCCAGCACTTTATGCCTTGAAAAAATAACTAATAGTTAAGTTGTCTGTATCGTTTTCCTTTTTAGAAAGTGCTTTCAAATCTGTTTTATCTTTTAGTCTTTACAAAGGCCTGTGAGGTATGATTTACTATCATCACCATCCACATTTTACACGTGTAGAATGTGAAGCTCAGAAATAGGAAGTGGCTTCCTCAAGTTCGTGATCCCATTAAGGGACAGATCCGAGGATCAAAACCCAGACTTTTGACTTCAAGTCTTGAAGTCTTTTCATTGTACCATATCTTCATTTAAAATGGGGTCCACCCTGAAGCCAAAGAAACACATCCTTACTAGTAGGTATCTGACATTTGTCTTATTTTGTGAAAAAGATATTTTGGGAGCACACCTTCAAATGCTGGTTCCCAAAACTTATCTATACTGAAATTTCCACCAGTCTACGCAAATATGCACTACATTATTAAAATAAGGTGGCCAGGCACGGTGGCTCACACGTGTAATCCCAGCACTTTGGGAGGCCGAGGCGGGCAGATCATGAGGTCAGGAGTTCAAGACCAGCCTGGCCAATATGGTGAAACCCCATCTCTACTAAAAATACAAAAAAAATTAGTCGGGCGTGGTGGCGCACACCTGTAGTCCCAGCTATCCTGGTGGCTGAGGCGGAAGAATCACTTGAACCCGGGAGGCAGAGGTTGTCATGAGCCGAGATTGTGCCACTGCACTCCAGCCTGGGCAACAGAGTGAGACTCTGTCTCAAAAAAAAAAAAAAAAAAACAAAAGGCAGTGTTTAGTCAATTAAAGGACAGTTTTTCTGTTGATGCTATCTTTCTGTAATTTTTCACGTTGAAAAGTTCTGTCTTTTATGTATTGATGATGGTAGAAAATTGTGGTGGTACTGGTGGTAACTTTTAGTATCCATAGTTAGAAACACCTATGTTGCTTTCACACACATCTCATATTTCCCCTTAAAATTCTATTGCTCCATTAAATCCAACACTCTGTAAACCAGGGTTTTAAAAAACAACATGCAGATGATAGAATGGGTGGCAAGTAAAAATGCTTCTTGCCTGCAGCACAGGCCCTTAGAAATCATCAGCAGAGCCAAGGGTCTACAACAAGCAGATCAAAAATAGCAGCAAGACAGGCTAACTTTCTTCAGGAATCAATGCCAGTCTCTTATGGCATTCCCTAGAGGCCATCTCTTGGGCCTTGGCACCTGTGCTAGTTTCATGGTTAGATTAGTTATGTCCTGTTGCTGAAGAACAAAGAGTGACTTCTCTTCCATCTCTCTCTCTCTCTTTTTGTTTGTTTGTTTGTTTTTTTTGAGACGAAGTGTCACTCTCTTGCCCAAGCTGGAGTGCAGTGGCGTGATCTCAGCTCACTGCAACCTCCAACTCCCTGGTTCAAGCAATTCTACTGCCTCAGCCTCCCGAGTAGCTAGGACTACAGGCACGCGTCACCATGCCCGGCTAACGTTTGTATTTTTAGTAGAGACGGGGTTTCACTATGTTGGCCAAGCTGGTCTTGAACTCCTGGCCTCGTGATCCGCCTGCCTCAGCCTCCCAAAGTGCTGGGATTACAGGCGTGAGCCACCATTTCCGGCCCTCTTCCATCTCTTTCTATTTAGCTTTGGAGGAAAATGTTAGAGATTTAAAACCATTTACTATAAGGCAGTATTGCCTTTTGCACACACAAACCTTCCCTGGTAGGGGAGGGCCAAGGGCCCTCAGCTTCCTTCATCCCAAGAGAGGAAGTGCATTATTATAAAATCCCTCATCAGTCTGGCTCTGCCAAAGAAAAGGTATCATAAAAGCTTCAGATCTCTGCAAAATAGTGTCTCTTTTTCTACAGATCTTTCTTGCATGTCTTCTACACATGCATCACTGCACTGACCCATAAGGATTAAGGAAAGTAAACAAACAGAAACTATCCAGGGCTAGAGATAATCAGTGGACCAGGCTGAGCAAAGGAATGTAAATCTAAGTGTCATGTGGCTAAGAACTGCTGTTTGAAAAGCTGACGCAGTGGGAATAGCAAGAGTTGACAGGCAATGCTTAGTGTATGATGGGATGCTCCGTGTGAGACCAGTTACCATTTGAGGCATAGCTCAGGGGCTCTGCTACCAAGCATGGCAGATAACTCCCAGAAACACACACAATGCATACCCAGGTGATAGTAACAATGTGTTTTACTGTGTTTTCCTTATTTTTTGGTTTGCTTTTCTATTAAAAATTCAGAGAGGGGTGCATGTGTGCTTGAAAAATACTGTTTCCCCTTCACCGGTAGTGTCTAGCATCCCTGAGTGGTCTGAAATGGAAAGAGCAACATGGAGCCTCATGCATCTTCACAGAGATTTGTTTCCAAAGTCAGCACTTAAAGCAAAATGACTGTCATTAAAGTTACCCTCAGAATTCTCTTAAGTTGTAAGTAATACCCATGGGAGATAGGCATGCCACCTCTCCCCCGAGGATGGAACAGACAAGTAATTGTTTCTTTGGTTGAAAAGCAGGTGAAGAATTAACTTAAGTTTAGAGCCACATTGCGTGAGAAATGGGTATCTTTAAATACTCTACAACATGGTAAGGTACTCTCTCTATGTGAAGCCAGTGAGAATTGAAACTGAAAAATAAAAGAGATTTGGGACCCCCATCTCTAATGCAGTGTTGGAAATTGATCAAGCAAGCCACATGGTGGGCAGAATTACCCACACTATTTACATGGCTACCTCTTCTCTCTCACACATATCACTCCAATATGTGACCTCTGGCAAATCATTCTACCTCTCTGAGTCTCAGTTTCATTCTCTGTATAATGGGGATGATGTGAGTATCAATGGCCATTTTAAGGACCAATTGAGACAAAGTATGTTGACATATTTTCTTCCAATTATATAAATGTCTTATATAAAATAAGGCATGCTTTATTGAAAGAAGATAATAGAAAAAGATCTAAAGAAAAAAATCTGAAAGGAGTAAAAATAAATAAGGAAGATCTTGTACTTTAGTGGAAGAGAAAGACATACAGTATTAATTCCAGGATATTATGTGGTAAATGAAAAGACAGCAGTGTGCACAGTATGTAATGAAAACATGGAGAAGCAATATGTAATCCGTCCCGGGGTACACAGTAGGCTCCCCAAGAGAGACAGTGACTGAGCAGAGTCTTGACAGATGGTTGATAGTTAAAGAGGCCAAGAGAGCTGGCAGGGTGTTTCATGCGACAAGAACAGCAAAGCCTGAATCTTCATGGATATGCACGGGACATGGAAACATTCTGTGTTTCAAGGTTGTCAAATATGAAGTGGAGAGTGGCAGGCTACAAGGGGAGAGAGAGAGAGCTAAGGGGGGAAGATGATGGAGGACCTTGTCTGACATGGTAATGAGCTTTAGCTAATCTTTTGGTGGCTGACGATCTCAAAGGGTTTTAAGCCAGCAGAGTGGTATAAACAGGTTTGCATTTTAGAAATTGATTACTGTGGCTTCATTTTGGAATGGGCATTTAAGCTAGGATACCAGCATCTGGAAAAACAGGAAGCCTTTCCAATATCGCAGGCAGGCAATAATAAGAGTCTATCCTAAGACAAAGGCAGTGAAAGTAGAGGAGGCATCTTTGAAAAATACTTTTGTGGTGAAATCGTCAAGGTTCGTTGGATGGTTTGGGTGAAGGTAGGGACAGAGACTGAGAGTAAAGAGTACAGAAAGAAAGAAACAAAAAGATCATAGAATGACTTTAAAGTCTAATGTCTTGGATGGTGGGGTATCATTGACTAACTTTGGAATCAGGTTAGGGTTGGAGATTAAGAGGTGGCAAATTTACTTTAAGACATACCAAGTTGTGTGATTTATCACACAAACCTGGATTCTTATGAGTGTGAAAAGTGCCACTATCAATCATTTTGCCAGGACAATAAATGTAAACCTCAATTATTTCAGGAAAACTAGAATGTAAAGTCACCTTATCTGTAGGATACTCAGCAGTTGAATATATGAGAAATACTACATCGATAGGGCTGAAGGTTTACAGTAAATAGACATGAACATAAAGATTAGATTTTAAATCATGAGAATATATAAGATCATCCAAAAAAGAGATAAAAGCAAAGGCACCTTGGTGAAAACTAGTGTTTGAAGGGTAGGTGAAGTTTGAAAGAGCCGTCAAAAGAAACTAAGAGGGAGGAAGAGAAGAGATAGGAATCAGGAGAGGATAGAGAGCAAATATTTTCAGGAAGCAGTTGAAAATGTCCAGTACAACAGAGAAATCAGGTAAGATAAGGATTGAAAAATGCCCACTGGATCTGGCAACATGGAATTGACTTTTGCCAGAGCGGTTTCATGGGAGATCTGAGGCCAGTATCCAGATAGTGAGGTTGTAGAGTAATAAGCTTTAGTTAATCTTTTGGTGGGGGGGTTGCAGAGTAAATGGGAAGTCAAGAAGTAGAGAAAGCAAGGGTATACCTGAAGAAGGAAAGAGAAAGAGAAGTGCATAGCTGAAGGGAGTGTAGAGTCAAAGAAGTGTTGCTTTATATATTTTTTCAGGTTGACAAAATTTTTGTATATTTTAATAGGCTGAAAGAGAAAGTTTAAAGACACAAGGTTTATTAGTAAGTTGGTAGTAGTACTGACTTGTTAGATGTAAAGTTTGTACAAGTTTTATTCAATGATATATTAACTTAAGTTTTGTTTTACATTTTGCTCTGATAAGTAGTGGGTAGGGAAGGGAATCCAACATTCTTACGGGGTACTTTCCGTAACACGCTGATTGCAGCATGGAGAACACTTGGCAACTGGAGGAAGACCTCAGAAAAGTAATGCATGTAGGATTCTAGAGGAAGACGAGACTGGGTGTTTGGTTGGGTTCCTGCTCCTGAATTTCTGCAGTAAGGCCGAAATTCCTTACTGTAGACAGATTTCCTTGTCTATGGATGGCAACTGTGTCACCTTTTCTAAACACCCCGTGGGCATTACAGGCTTAGGGGGTTACCAGACTCTGGTACTGAGTAATAATGAAGCCTTCATCTCAATGTAGTAGACTTTTTTTTTTTTTTTTTTTTTTTTTTTTTTAAGACGGAGTCTCCCTCTGTCTCCCAGGCTGGAGAACAGTGGCGTGATCTGGCTCACTGTAAACTCCGCCTCCCAGGTTCAAGCAATTCACCTGCCTCAGTCTCCCAAGTAACTGGAATTATAGGCACCCGCTACCACACCTGGCTAAGTTTTATGTTTTTAGTACAGACAGGATTTCACCCTGTTGGCCAGGCTGGTCTCGAACTTTGGACCTCAAGTGATCCACTTGCCTCAACCTCCCAAAGTGCTGGGATTACAGGCATAAGCCACCATGCCCAGCCTCGATTTAGTAGACTTTTGACCAAGACAAATATTAGTCCAGAAAAGATAGATCAGGCCGGGTGCAGTGGCTCACACCTGTAGTCCCAGTTACCCGGGAGGCTGAGGCAAGAGGATAGCTTGAACCTGGGAGGTGGAGGTTGCAGTGAGCCAAGATTGCACCACTGCACCCCAGCCTGAGTGACAGAGCGAGACTCCACCTCAAAACAAAAACAAAAACAAAAAAAAGAAAAGATATGTCAGCTGCATTACCCCCACCCCAATCTCCATTTCATCTGCCAAGCTTCTTGCCTTCTGATCAACCTACCTTTCCTACCGCCATTGTTCCTTCTCTCTTCCACATCACTTTTATGTTATCGTATCTCACTTATCTCCTCTACTTTCAAAGTAACCAAACACTTTTCTTTCCTTGTGTGCATCAAAATGAAGAAGGGACCCATTTCCTCTACAAATAATTGACTGAAAAATAATGGTTGCTCTTCACTCCATTAGCTCCTGTGAACTTTAGAAAACAATTGATAGCTTATGTATTTTCAGTTTTGGAAAACCTTCAAGAATAGCTGAACTTTGGAACTGCATACTAGACCTAGTAGGGTGGGACAGCAAGTAGAATAACACTCCTTCAGGCTAGTGAGTGTCTCTTTGTTTTCATTTGGAAAGACTGCAGGAGGATGACTGTTACAACAGTTTTGGAACCAATGTGTAACTGTATCCCATGAGACAACATCATTTGGTTTCAAGATGTTTATTTAATACTGTTTTCTTATTTGTATTAACCATCAACAACATGAAGCAGATGCACATTGAGGCTGTTTACAAAATAGCCTGTTGTACTTGGAAGATTTCCAGGATTCTTATGTCAATTCCCTTTCAACCATAGCCTGAACAGTCCTCTTCTTTGGAAGCATGGACAGCGATTTCAGCTTCGCAAAAGGCTAGTTGTGCTTATAACGTTCACCCAGCAGCCTGCTGGTGCTCTTTATTCATCATATGCTCTGTGGGACAGTAATGACTTTCCAGCAGACATAAGTGATGGTTTGCTTTTGCATCTTAAAGGCATTAATCTTGTATGATCTGATCCATATGATTTGTACAGTGACTGTAACAATTAAATGTTCACATGGACTCCTTTAGGGAATTGCATTGGCTTATTTCAGAATTCAAATACTGCTTAGTGTTTTTATTTCCAGCCAGTTCATTCTTATGAATCTGTTTTCAAGCCTCATCTCTTCTGCTCCCGTGTTCTCCCACCATGGCCCTCTTCCCCATACAAAACTCCTCTGTACATAGAGTTCCTATGGAAACATACCATCTCTGACCACCCTCTAGGAAGTTGTTGCCCATCATTTAATCTCTATTTGATTTTATTATTATTATTATTTTTCTTTGAGACAGAGTCTCACTCTGGAATGCAGTGGCACGATCTCGGCCCACTGCAACCTCTGCCTCCCAAGTTCAAGTGATTCTCATGCCTCAGCCTCCAGAATAGCTGGGAGTGCAAGTGCGCACCACCAAAGCCAGCTAATTTTTTGTATTTTTAATAGAGATGGGATTTTACCATGTTGGCCAGGCTGGTCTTGAATTGCTGGCCTCAAGTGATCTGCCTGCCTTAGCCTCCCAAAATGCTGAGATGACACATGTGAGCCACCACACCCAGCCCATTTAATTTCTATAATGTAACGTTTTAAAACTTTGCAACAGAGCAATTATTATCACTCTTTGATTATCTATTTTTTGTCTTTTTTACTAAGCTATTGTCTGTCTTCTTCACTACAATATGAGCTCCATGAGGGCAGGAACCTTTTATAATATATTCAGTGCCGTAATACCAACACCTAGCATTGGACCTGACCCATATATGCAGTTAACATATATTTGTTGATTGAAGTATTGCTCTTCAGCCTGAACTGACCCCTTCTTCCTTTGTGCTTTGCATTTTATACATACTTATGTCATAGCATATTTATTGCGTGTGTCAACCTTAATAACCTGATTCAAGTGAAATGATTATTGAACTTATTTGAACACAAAGTTTGAGGATGGCCACCCAGGAGGACACAGACTCTAAAAGAGTGGAGTCATGGCTCCAAAGTGGGGAGATTTGAGGGCCCCTCTTATATTGGCAAGGTCTGGGGAAGATGAGCAGGATTACATCATTTTCCATACAGGATTGGTGAATAGTTAACAGCAATTTGATTGGTTATTCAAGGGGTCTTCTATCTCAGGGCCATCTCCTCTGAGCCAGGAATAAGGAAATAAGGTAGGAAATTAATCTATAACAGAAAGTCAGTAATTAAGAGGTCAAGCTCTGTGACTTGATCTCCAAAGTCAACATTCCTCAGGGCCTAATAGATAGACTATCCATTTTCTTTTACACGTGAATTTGTGTGACAAGCCCTCTACTCTTGGTAGAATTGGTAGACTGTAAACTTCTTGAGGAAAGGGACTGTGTCTTCCTCCTCTTTGGTTCCCTGGGTCCCAGCACAGAGCTTGTTATTAAGTCAATGATCAATAAATATTTGTTGATTACCTATAGGTTCCTCTTGATTAAATTTAACTGCACTAAATTTTATGTAATAAGTTTTTGCTGAGCCCGTAGAGTACAAAGTCCTCAGTCACAAATATGGGCTAAATGGAAACAGACATACCCCCTTCATTCAAACATCTTATATATCTTAGGTATACGATGCAGAGACTCTGTGTGGGGGTGGGTATGCATGTAAAACATATTGAAAATCCCTAATTTGTATTCCAGGAGAGACACCATGCATCTTTTTGTTTTGTTTTGTTTTGTTTTGTTTTTAAGACAGAGTCTCACTTTGTTGCCCAGGCTGGAGCGCAGTGGCTCGATCTTGGTTCACTGCAACCTCTGCCTCCCAGGTTCAGGCAATTCTCCTGCCTTAGCCTCCCAAGCAGCAGGGATTCTAGGCGCCCACCACCACGCCCAGCTAACATCTTTGAATTTAAGGATCCTTTGTGCTTTCAGGAAAATCACATTTGTGTTTTATGATATTTAAACAGAAATTAGTATAACCCATGATTAATACCCCTAACATGAGGGAAACTATAAGACTACTCAATATTCCATATCTATCTCAGGTTAATTATGCTTCCCCCACTAAATTTAGTAAAGAAGGATGGAAAACAATGAGAGTTACTCTTACCCATCTAAGGCTCTCCAACTAATACTTCTAAGAGTGTGTTTGTAGGCTCTGTCAGGGAATATATTTGCTCTTATGTTTTCGACTGAATAAAGATTTGCTTTAGCTAATGTACCTGGCATGAATTACCCATCCAACATCAGGTCAAGTGACCTTACCCTCTCTGGTAGCAGCAAAGGACAAAAGACCAATCAAGGCACCAGATCCTCCAGTTACTATAAACTGAGTCACCTTAAAAGTAGCCAGGAGAGTAGGCTTTGCTGTTCTGCCACACAGCATGTAACAAGAAAGATGGAGTCATGAATTCTTGGTGTATTTGGGAGGTATCTCACGCAAGATACCCTCAAGTGGCCAGTTCTAATGTATGTCCTTTTACCTAGGACACAAATTCTTTCCAATATGGCCAGCATATTTCTCCAAACATGCATAACCAAATAATTGTATCCTTTTCTCTGTGAAAGTTTTTAAAAGATATATTTCTCTTTCATTGACTTAACCTATTACTATGTCTTTGTATTATAATCCAATAATTTTGTTTCTCAGTAGACAGTACCTTCCTAAATTTTAAGAAATAACTGCTGGGTGCGGTGGCTCCTGCCTGTAATCCCAGCACTTTGGGAGGCCGAGGCGGGCGGATCACGAGGTCAGGAGATCGAGGCCATCCTGGCTAACACGGTGAAACCCGGTCTCTACTAAAAATACAAAAAATTAGCTGGGCATGGTGGCGGGTGCCTGTAGTCCCAGGTACTCGGGAGGCTGAGGCAGGAGAATGGCGTGAACCCGGGAGGCGGAGCTTGCAGTGAGCCGAGATCGCGCCACTGCACTCCAGCCTGGGCGACAGAGCAAGACTCCGTCTCAAATAAATAAATAAATAAATAAATAAATAAATAAATAAATAAATAAATAAAATAAATAACTGTCCCAGAAATATTTTGTGTTATCCATGTATGTATAAGAGAAAACCACGATACAATTGTTTTAAAGATCTTGAGGTAAATTACAGAATAGTATTCCTGTAGGCCAAAAAATTAAATTATGTTCTCAAAATATGAGCCACTCATGATTTTTTAAAAGCAAATTCTCACCAGAAAATCACCTAAGCTCTAAGACCCAAAGCCACTCAAATTTCACTACTGTTTTTCTCTGTTTACAGCATATAGAACTCTTTAAAATTCCTATTGCTCTCACTCATATTCATTATAAAAATTTTAATTTACTCTAACCATGACTACATTCAGTAAGTGCTGTTTCAGACAGGAAATGGAACTATTATAGTGATGAACTCCTTTCTCCTAGTTATTAGAGGAATCTGTTCTTATCATACTGATTCCATCCAACTTATTATAATGCATAAAATAACCAATTCAGTGGGTTCAGTATAATAGAGGAGAGAGGGGAAGAAAACAACACACATAATAATAGCTGACTTTTAATGAGAATTCTTTAGGGCTTTGACCAAGCAGATCCAAAATAATTTATCTTATGATAATATCAAAAGCAAATTACTCACAAGATTATACTGTTAAGGACTGTCACAATATTCCCAGGGCTGCAATGCTGTCTCTTATAGTTTTAGAACCAACTTTATAACTTTTGCTATTAGTTGCTAAGAAACAAATTATAATTGCAGCTCAGACTCTTTACTGTGTTAGCCTCTTAATGCCCCATAGTAGCATTTATTTCCTTCAGATGATGAAATGATCAACAAAGTAATTGTTTTATATATAGCTGACAATGAAAGCACTTTCAGGAAGCAAGCCACGTTTGTATGGTTTTTATCTGGTGGGGGGAGGGTAGTTAGAGCAATGATTTTATTAACATCACCGTGTTGAAATGGCTT
The DNA here is from genome assembly GCF_029281585.2 of Gorilla gorilla gorilla. Lineage (NCBI taxonomy): Eukaryota > Metazoa > Chordata > Mammalia > Primates > Hominidae > Gorilla > Gorilla gorilla. The sequence goes on from NC_086017.1 coordinate 12,569,761, forward strand.
GAATCTTAGACCAACATTTAATGGCTTCTTTTTCAGGTTGTGTTGTTGTTTGTTTGTTTTGTTTGTTTGTTTGTTTTTGTTGGTTCGTTTGTGACAGGGTCACTCTGTCGCCCAGGCTTGAGTGCAATGGTGCAATCTCGGCTCAGGTGCACACCATGACACCTAGCTAATTTTTTTATTTTTGTAGAGGCTGGGTTTCACCATGTTGCCCAGGCTGGTCTTGAATTCCTGGGCTCAAGCAATCTTCCTGCCTTGGCCTCCCAAAGTGCTGGGATTACAGGCATGAGCCACAGTTGGTTATTACTTAGAAATCAATTTTATATTTTTTTAATTATTATGTTGGATGGAAAGAGAGGTTGAAGAGTAGAAACTTTGGAGTGAGACTAATAAGAGTTTGAATGGTAGCTCTATCACTTACTAGATGTGATGAACTTTGTGTAAGTCATTTAATTTCCTCCAAAGCTTAGTGTTCCCTTCTGAATATTAAAATGAAGATATTAATACATACCTTGTGACATCACATGGGCAATAAACAGGATAATATATTTGAAGTATCTAGAAGCCATACAATAGGTGGTGGTGGTGATTTGTGTGATTGTTAAGTCCTAAAATGAGGGGGGAAATTCTTAGGATATCCTTAAAAGCCTTCATAAAGATAATTGGCTAATACAGTAGAGTAGCAATTCATTATTTCAAATAGTACACTATTGACTCTCAAGAATTCATACCAACGTCAGATAGTGACATAAGAAATTTGTTAATTTATTCATTTATTTGAAGAACTAACTGACCATTATCATTTTAAGTACTCACTGATAAAAGGCTAAAAGTAGTGGGGAGGTCTTAATCCCACAGCTGTAATGGGCAACATGTGATCGAAGAGAAAATGTTAGTGTGTATACCTGATGTGTACTCTGACCCAACAGATGTTACATATAAGAATAAGATAAAACTAGTTGTCCTGCAAATCTACATTGTGAGGGCCAAATGTTGAAACAGAATGATATAAAGTATTTCCAATTTAGCTGTAGTAAGCACCACAGTTTTTATTACTAATGCCTTTTCTGGTACGAGACATTTAGTGCTTGACTGCATGGACCTTTACAGTATAGGAGATCATGTGTGCCTGTTGGCCTCTGTGAAATGGATTCGTTGCCCTCTCAGCCCTGTTCCCCTAAAAACATGTTTAAAATCTCTAAAAGGCTCTGGATCTTCCAACTCTCAATATAGAGGCATGTTCTCTTTTATGCATTTTCTCTTTGGCTTCCACATAAGAATAAAAGACTATATTTTTTTTAAGTAGTTTCTCCAGAAAATAATCTGGATTTTAAACTTCTCTTAAAGACATGGAATTTCTGGCAACCATGTCTGCCATTGAGTTCCTCCACATGGATTTGTTCTTCTACTACTTTGATCTTACATGTAATATGCAATCACGCTAGCCTACCTCACTCATCTAACTTTTGTTTCTGACCCTTAGGGGCAAGTGGGTTTGTGGTCCTTGCTATTCCCCAGTACATACTCATGCCCTTAAAATTCCACGCCCGTATGGGTGAAAAAATGCCACTTTAATATCTATAATAATACATTTTCATTTCCTGAGAGGTAAAGATGTGATGCTGTTGGTCATAGAGAATTAAATTATCTTTAGCATCCCTGCATTATACATTTTAGATATTGTGAATTCGTTGCTGATTGTAAATATCTCTCACAATTCCAAACCCAAGTTAAGTAGAATATTTTGTTCTACATTTAAATACCACTTGAGCACATGGAACTGTTCTGGGAACTCTAGGAAAGCAGGAGGCAAATCAACTATGGCCCTGCCAAAGATCTCAAAGCAGTAGAAATGGGAAAAATAAAAAGAAATATACATGGAGTGGTGAGGTTCAAATGAAAAGGAAAGAAACCAACAAACATGCCCTAAGATCAGTTGAAACAGTGTATCCACCTAAACGAGGAATAAAGATGCTTTTCATCTTAATTCCAGAAAGCTCAAACTCACTGAATTCAATAAATACCATTTATAGTCTTTATTCATCTATATTCTTCATTCCTCCTTTTGAAACTACGGAGAAAATAGTTGGCCATCTTGCAGGTTTATCATCATTGACAAATCAAATGTAAAATGCTTTGCAAAGTTTTTAAAAAATGGGAAAAAGAGCAAGCATAATACTATGCTGTGAATGAGATCTAAGCTGTATGCTAAGGATATATGCGTGAGTGAGCAATGTCAACGAAAAGAGTCAAACTCTTTGTTTGAAGAGATATTATTTGAATGTTAATATATTAATTGAAATACTTGAGGAGATATATTCTGAGCCACATATGGGTGACTATGGCCCGTGACACAGCCCTCAGGAGGTCCTGAGAACATGTGCCCAAGTGGTTGGGGTGCAGCTTGCTTTTATACATTTTAGGGAGACACGAGACATCAATCAAATACATTTAAGAAATACATTGTATTCCTCCAGAAAGGCAGGACAGCTCAAAGGTGGGGGGTGCTTCCAGGCTTTGGGTAAATTTTTTTTTTTTTTTTTTTTTTTTTTTTTTTTTTTTTTTTTTTTTTGAGACGGAGTCTCGCTCTGTCGCCCAGGCTGGAGTGCAGTGGCATGATCTCGGCTCACTGCAACCTCCGCCTCCCAGATTCACGCCATTCTCCTCCCGAGTAGCTGGGACTACAGGTGCCCACCACCTCGCCCAGCTATTTTTTTTTTTTTTTTTTTTTGTATTTTTAGTAGAGACGGGGTTTCACCGTGTTAGCCAGGATGGTCTCAATCTCCTGACCTCGTGATCCCCCCACCTCGGCCTCCCAAAGTGCTGAGATTACAGGCGTGAGCCACCGCGCCCGGCCGGCTTTGGGTAAATTTAAACAATATAAAGGAATGTCTGGGTTGCCATAAGAGGTTGTAGAGACCAGTTTTATTATGCAGATGAGGCTTTTAGCTAGCAGGCTTCAGAAAGAACAGGCTGTAAAATGTTTCTTATCAGACTTAAGTCTGTGTTGATGTTAATGGCGGAGAGGTATAAAGAGGCATGTCTGACCCCAGCTTCCCTTCTTGGCCTGAATCAGTCTTTCAGGTTACGTTTTAAGAGCCCTGGTTGAGGAGGAAGTCCATTTAGATGGTAGGTGGGGGGGGCCTTAGAATTTTATTTGTGGTTTATAGCAAGATACCTCTGCATGCTGTATGAACCCTTTCAGTCTGCCTTCCACGATTGCATCTTTTTACTAAAGAGCTTCCTAGTGGCGATGAAGACTTGAAAATGTAATACATACCCGTAACTGATTCCTACCTTCTTAGTGTGTGTGTGTGTGTGTGTGTGTGTGTGTGTGTGTGTGTGTGTGTGTGTTTTAATGGGAAGGAAACGACACTTTCTAAATGGTCCCACCTTCCTTATTAACAAAGAATTAGCATAAGTCCCAGAACATAATGGCTGTTTCTCTAAGAAGTTATGATATACCACCGAGCGAACAGGAGACCAGGTGTCATGATTGAGTTTGGGGATCGAAAACTAGCAACACTTCACTTTGAAAATCTTTTCAGTGCCCATTCCCTGGGGCTTTCAGGCTAAGCTACTGCTTTTATTTCTCTGCTATTTAATGTATAACAAAAGAAAAAGAAGGCATGTATCCTGGAGCCCTGTGGTGAGGAAAAGCAACTTAATGTTTATGAAGTGCTTTCAAGGGGATCATAATCTTAGAACCAATGAGTAACCCGGAATCAGTTTTGTGTTTCTCTTGGGTCTCCTGGCCTGATCCATATATTTACTTAGCTATGTCAGGGATCCTAGAGAATACTGGTCCAGTTCCCTAACTTTAGAGGTGAGGAGTGCCAGTGCGCTGGCTTACGCCTGTAATCACAGCACTTTGGGAGGCAGACGTGGGAGGATCACTTGAGGCCAGGAGTTCAGGACCAGCCTGGGCAACACAGTGAGATTTTCTCTCTACTAATTGTTTTTTTTTTTTTAAATTAGCAGGACATAGTGGTGGTACATGTCTGTAGTCCTAGCTACTCAGGAAGCTGAGGTGGGAGGATCACTTGAGCCCAGCAGATGGAGGCTGCAGTGAGCCATACCATGTCACTGCACTCCAGCCTGGGTGACTAAGCAAGATTCTGTCTCGAAAAAATAAATAAAAATAAAGGTAAGGCAGATTGAGGCCTTAGAGATCATTCGTCTTGAAAAAGGTCACAGCAGTTAGCTGCAGTCTGAATGCTATTATTAGGACTTCCTGTCCCTCTCCACACCATACCTATTGTTTTCATAGGGTGTCTCTCCTTTATCTCCAGAGGCAGTTCATTGGATTATCACTGGGATCAATGGATCAGAAGGAATAAGGGGGTGAAGTAGGAGCCAAAGGGAGTAGTTAGAAACTAATTGTGTTTTTTCTCAGCAGGATTCAGGCTTTTTCTCAGCAGGATCCAGCTTTTAAACTTTTTAACTTCTAAACTTTTCTCTAGAGTAATTGAAACTAACAGTATTTTAGTGGTGAAATGTTTGCAGTGCTTAGAAAAATCTCGAACAAATTTCATGTCTCTCATGTTATAAAACAGCATTTGAACTCAAGACTGTAGAAGACTTGTAACTTAAAGACGGATCCATTTTCGGCATTTTGAAATATCATTTGATCACTGCAGGCTAATTGCTGCTGTTCCTAATCCAGCAGGTTGACACTTAATGAATGTTCATGATGAATCCGTTCTTTAGTTAGTTGAACCCTATAATTTTCTTGCTTCATTTTCAATTTACAATATTTGTAATAAAGGTGCCATGCATAATTCCCTAGGAAAGGTCAATATACTCTTTTATTAACCATAAGCCTTTCTGGTCTTCTGGGTGTATATTTGTCAGGGAATAGACTATTCTTTTATGATTTCAAATGTTAGATTGTACAGATTGGTTATCTTTACTATATTACCTGCTGAAATTTCTATGTATAGACATTTAGAAAATTGGGATAATAACAACCACCCTTTTTTACTATTCTTTCAGGAATGAGAAACTCAAACGTGTGTGGGGACTGGGTATGTAACATGAATGAGTGAACGGGGAATGGATACAAGGCCAAAAGAGACAGGTGGATATTATGGCAGACTGGAGCTCATGTGTTCTCCCTTACCGCCTATACTGTTTTGAAAACAATTTAATCATTATGCTAGGCAAACACAACACATTTTGGGCTGATTTTCTCAACTTTGTTTATTGCGCACTTCCACATCCATTTGATCTTCGAAACACAATATAGGGAGAATATAATTAGACCCTTTTTTCAGATGAGGAAACTGAGTTTTAGAGAAGTTAAGGTCTTTGCCTGAAGTCATACAACTAAGAAGTGGTAGAAATAATATTCAAACTTAAACCATACTCTGATGCCTGTAAAACCAAAACTGCACTCTAAGGAAAGAAAGATCATGTGATGAATGCAGTTCTTTTCAGCACTGAAAGAACATCAAGCTGGAAGTTTGATGTGGGAGCACTACAGTGACCTAGAAAAAGCAGAGTTGTGGTGGCCGACATTGCTGGATTAAAATCCCAGCTGTACTTGTCACCTGACAGCCATCTCACTTTGAGCAAGTATTTAATCTCTGAACTTTATTTCCCCCTCTGATAAAAGAGATAATATGACTCACCTGACCAGATGGTTTTAAGAATTCAATACCATGGCTCATAGAAGGTATTCAATAAGCACTAGTTCCCTTTCTCCTACAGACGTAAGTACTGGTATGAGTATAGGGAAGATTTTAAACTAATGAGTTCTTTCTTTTTGAGTACTTGGATAATTATACTTGAGTAGTTCCTGCTTGGATATACTCTCAAAACTTGGCTTACTTGGCCCTGGACACCCTAACCCCCTGCAGTCTTATTTATTCATTCTTCTAGTCAAAGACATGGGCAAGTACATGTGTTCTATTTGTATATAAGTACACATTTGTACATGCGTACACACACACACACACACATATATATATATATATAGAGAGAGAGAGAGAGATTTAATATGATAAATTGGCTTACATGATTATGGAGTGTGAAGTCCCATGACCTTCTGCCTGCAAGGTAGAAACCTAGGAAAGCTGGTATTATAATTCCAGTCCAAGTCTGAATGCTTGAGAACCAGGGGTGCTGATAGTGTAAATTCCAGGCCAAGGGCAGGAGAAGAGCAATATCTGAGCTCAGTAGGCAGGCAGGAAGCAAAAGGAGTGAATTCCTCTTCCTCTTTCATTCTACTCAGGCCTTCAGTGGGTTGAATGATGCCAACCACATAGTTGGGGGTCAGTCTACCTTGCTGAGTCCACTGATTGCAATGCTGATCTCATCTGGAAACACCATTACAACACATCCAGAAATAATGTTTAAGCTTTGCACTCCTTGGCCCAAATTAACATATAAAATTAATAATCACAAATGTTTGTTAAAGCAAACAAATTACGGTGAAAATACAACTGGTTTTGTGATAGATGGGAACTGGAAGGAAATTCGACAATGAGTGGTCAGGAAAACCCCTCAGATGGCAGGATTACATTGCATAATTTGTGCTACTGCCCCATGTGGTGGCTCTGCTGAAGTGACATGGACAGGAGACAGGGATATACTGGGTAGAAGGGCAGTCCCTAGTGAGGGCCACACCCTCAAGCCTGGACTCATGGCCCAAAGTGAGAACATGCCTTCCTGTTTTCCCACCCACATGTTGCCTTTTCCAGAACCACCCTGTCCCACCCTGCCCCCCTGCCCCCCCATCTGGGGTACCCATAAAAACCCCAGACCCCACTGGCAGAGCAGAGAGGCATGGCAGAGGAGAGAAGAGGTGTCCGAACATTGAGAGGTGAAGAACCAGCTGGGCATCGGAGACTACAGTCGGAGAGGATTTGGGCTGGGGATGGTTAGAAAGGAGTTTGTCAGCCGAACTCCAGGGGAAGACCACCCTTCCCCTCCATCCCCTTTCCAGCCCCCGCTTCCTGCTGGCAGCCACTTTCATTGGCAATAAAAGCCTCCACATTCACCATCCTCCGAACTCCAGGGGAAGACCACCCTTCCCCTCCATCCCCTTTCCAGCCCCCGCTTCCTGCTGGGAGCCACTTTCATTGGCAATAAAAGCCTCCACATTCACCACCCTCCAATTTGTTTGTATGACCTCATTCCTCCTGGATGCTGGACAAGGACCTGGGTGCAGGTGCAAGAGGCTGTTACACTGACCCTCCACTGAGTTGTTTTAACACTTAAAGTGTCCACGGACAGCAAAGCTAAAAGAGCACACTGTAACACATACCTTCCGGGGCTCCGGGGCCACAGGCAACCCCTAGATACTACAGCGGTTCTGCACAGAGTGCTGCTCCTGCCAGTTGCCCAGAAGTGCTTGTCCCAGCCTCTGCACCTGCTTACCTGCGTGCTCCCCCTCCCTCAAGGGGTTAAGATGTGTGGGCTGCGTAAGCAAGCTACCCCTTCACAAGTCCTGTGAAGGGATCAAGGGAACTACCCGATTTCAATTTGAGTTTAGACCTGAAAGACAAGAAAGTGATTGCCACCCCTCACCACCATCTCCTGATTACCTGAAATAATGAACAGTGTTGGTAATTATCAAAACCCATCTCTATCATTGTAAAAGTCATTATCATGTTCTGGAAATTTTTTTAAAAAGGTTCTGCTGGAGCCAAGAGTGGCTCAGCTTTCAAGAAAGAATGTTTTTTGCTCATGATTTTCTGTATTTTAAAATTATTAGATCCATTTCTGTGAAGTGCAGTTGAATGGTATAGTGACCACCATCACAGGTCAGGGAGAGCAGCTTTTCAGGAGAGTGAAATCTGGTGTCGCTTTTGAGGCCAAAAATAAAATATTAACCTTAAATGCTGTAAGTAACCTCAGTAATTTATACAAATGGTTCTATTTTTTATTTGAACTATTGTTTCTTGGCACTCATTCATGCAAAAACTGGGTTAGAAATTGGTATAGTTGATTCATGCTATGAACATACAGTTTGATCTTAATAGTTAAGAGGAATAACAAAAACTTGAAGGTATTTTAAGAAAATCGGCCAGGCGCGGTGGCTCATACCTGTAAACCCAGCACTTTGGGAGGCCGAGGCAGGTGGATCACCTGAGGTCAGGAGTTCAAGACCAGCCTGGCCAATATGGCGAAACCCTGTCTCTATTAAAAATACAAAAACAGCCAGTCGTGGTGGCGGGCGCCTGTAGTCCCAGCTACTTGGGAGGCTGAGGCAGGAGAATCGCTTGAGTCCAGGAGGTGGAGGTTGCAGTGAGCCGAGATCATGCCACTGCACTCCAGCCTGGGCAGCAGAGCGAGACTCCACCTCAAAAAAAATACATAAATAAAATAAAATAAATATAAAAGGCATCTGACCAAAATTAGTTTACCACTTAAGGAATAAACCGAGGAGATATATAGTGATCCTTACATACAGGAATTATTGCTATAAAAGCCATGGTGTTTATTTGGTCAGTGTCCGAACTTTTTACGAGGTAATAATAGAGAAAGAAGAATCCTGTAATGATTGAATTGCATTTTCTGGAATTGGATTCCCTGAATTCAGATTTAGTCTAGGTCGCTTACCAGCTATTTAACCACAGGCACGTTATTTATCTTCTGTGAGTCTTTTTCCTCGTCTGTAAAACAGGGATGCAATAGCACATAGTTGGTTGGTTCATTAGGTTAGCTCATGCACAAAGTGTACTTATCACACAGTCCTGCCATATTGTTTTGTGGGTTTTTGTTTTTTTTGAGGCAGGGTCTTGCTCTGTTGCCCAGGCTAGAGTGCAGTGGTGCGATCTTGGCTCACTGCAACCTCTGCCTCCCAGGTTCAAGCGATTCTCCTGCCTCTGCCTCCTGAACAGCTGTGATGACAGGCATCCGCCACCACGCCTGGCTAAATTTTGTATTTTTAGTAGAGACGGGGCTTCACCATGTTGGCCAGGCTGGTTTCAAACTCCTGACCTCAAATGATCTGCCCACCTCGGCCTCTCGAAGTGCTCGGATTACCGTGCCCGGCCTATAGTATTAATAATAATATATAATGTAATAATAAGAGTAACAACTATATAGCATCACATCATCATCATAACAGAAATAGCTAATGTGTATTGGGTACTTACCATGTACCAGGCATAGTTCTAAGCATGAATTTCAAGTGGGCATTTGGGAAGAGAGAAGTAATTCAGGCACCCAAGGGAAATGGATTTTTGAAATGCGAATTGTCTTCTCTGGCCTGTGGCCTTCCATTTTGCAGACGCCCACTCATTTCACTGTATGATATAACTTGGAATTGTTTAACCCAATGGAATGTAAACTGATGGAATGTGTATTACTTCATGCTATCATGATAAAATAGAATTTGGAGATAGAAATAATTGATCTCTCATATGACACAGCTGCCCATTCACAACATTCTTACTGAATTCAGATGTTCAAAAGCAAACTTTAAAAAATACATACGAAATGATCTATGATATGACAGTCTTTAAATACTATGATTTGCCTGAGTATGCTCCACAGTCTTTGGGAAAATATACTGTCTTGTTAAATTCTTTTCCAATTAAATCGTAATCCCATAAACACTCCTATTGTAAAGGTCAAGTTAAAAAGCATTTATCCTCAGAGGCTCTAAAAACAGTCATTAGAATGCCAGCCCTTAAATGGAAACACCATTAAGCTCAATAGCTGAATAGCTTTTATTAGAATTACCCAATCCCCCTAGCCAGCCCTGCAACCCTGCTAACATCCCAGGGCCTGCAGGAGAGGATAACCTCTGTATTTGTTTAAGAAATGACAAGAAAAATTTTCTTTTTTAAAGATGTAACAGTCAAAGACTTTGGTCTCTACATAGATGAGCGTATCAATCTTCTAAGAGACACAAAAACAGAAAAAAAGTTCTGATTCTATCTGTCTTTTTTTTTCTCCTGATGCTTTTAAGGATTCCCCTTTATTTTATTTTCTCTTTATGCCTTTGAGGATTTCCTCTGGGGCTCTACATCATCAGGTGGATCTTTACCATGTGGATGCTGCATTCATTTAGTCTTAATGAAATGATCTCGGGAGCCCTAGGAATTTGCCTGACCATTCAAAATAAGCATAGCAAATGAGCTACCGGTCTCTAGAACCAGATTGTGGAGGTTGAAATTTTGACTTCTCCTATTACCTGTGTGTCTCTGGGAAGGTCCTTTAGTCTGAATCTGTTTTCTCACCTGTAAAACAGTAATTCCTAATCCAAGGGGCACTTGCAAGAATTGAAGATATGACACATGTAAAGTGTGGAATTGTGTTTAGTTATTATTATGCACCCTCATTATTAGGAAGTTGCCATGCCTGAGAAGGCTTAGCCCTGACCTAGTTGCCGAAGTGGATGCAACTCAGATTCCTTTTTTTCTTTTGAGACAGAGTCTTGCTCTATTGCCCAGGCTGGAGTGCAGTGGCGTGATATCAGCTCACTGCAACCTCCGCCTCCCAGGTTCAAGTGATTCTTCTGCCTCAGCCTCCTGAATAGCTAGGATTACAGGCTTGCGCCACCATGCCCGGTGAATTTTTGTATTTTTATTAGATGGAATTTCACCATGTTGGCCAGGCTGGTCTGAAACTCCTGACTTCAAGTGATCCACCTGCCTTGGCCTCCCAAAGTGCTATGACTGCAGGCGTGAGCCATTGTGCCTGGCCTCGGATTTATTTTGGTAGAAAATAGAGGATAACCCAAAGAACAATGTGGAGAGGTTTTTAAAAAAAAATTAAAAAGCTAAATTAGAGGAGACCTGGAAAAGTATATATCTGATTGCGAGATTAACGGTAAAGTTTTCCATTGTTTGGAACTGGCCCTTAATTCTGGTTACAATAGACTAGAAAAAATGCTGATGGTGTTTAGCCATTTAGTAGAGTATCCAAGGAAGGTAGCTCTTTCTTTGAGAAGGTGCAATTAGTAATAATGATGACTATAATAATAGCAGCAATTGCCATTTGGTGCTTTGCATTTACCACATGCCACGTTACACAATTTACAAGCATAATTTCACTTCTTATTTAGGGGAAAAATTATTATCTCTTTTTAAAATGAGAAAACCAAGATGAAGTCAAATGAAGTAATTTATATGGAGTCACACTGTAAGTGGTGAAGTTAGAATTCAAACCTGAGTTTGTTAGATTTTCATCTTCTGAGTGCTACTGCCTCACCTGGATGAGGTTCCCTCTTCTGTATTTGGGGCCATGTAAAGGGATTAGTTGTGGTGAAGTGAACTGGAGAGAGAAAGGCATCGAGCCATAGTGGATCTCAAGAGATCCACTGGGCCAGCTTGCAGCCTTCCATCAGGTAAATGACCCAGCCATCTAGGACAGATGCTTGCTATTTTTTCTGAAAGATCTTCAGGGATAGTCGTTTCAGAAGCTCCTCAGAAGGGAAAGGAGCAGAATCAGTCAAGCACAGCAAAGTAAGGGCCTAAGTAGGCAGATGTGCTCGATGTGACTGGGGCCCCCAGCTGACAAGCTTGCTGTGCAATGTTCTGCTTGAGAACTTTCTGTTTAACATGCCAGGCAAATCAGCCACCAAGTCCTAAGTCCAGGAAAATCACTTTATTTTCTGTGAGTGTTGCATGAATTTATCCAACTGCTTTGGTTGTAGCAGGGCAAGTTTGATGTCTGCAATAGACCTATCCACCTTCTGTAAAAGCAGTTCAGAGGATGACCAATGAGCTATCTTTTTCTGCCATCCATAACTTGTGCATTTCCTTGACTTGCTTCTGTTACAAGGAAAATGATCTCATTTTTTATGCAAATCTTGCACATAAAATCGATAAGTATTTGATGATAATCAGCATCTGCCATCACCATTTTGCAGACATGACAGATATTATTACTTCTGTTTAGATAAGGTTCAGATGAGCTTGGATTTGGTTGCTTATTTAATACTTGTCTTCTCTGCTAGCCTGTAAACTCTGTGTCACAAGAGTAATTACAGTGTCTTAAACCTACTATACACTGAAGGATGAAGACAACAAAGGCAGACCACGATGTAAGTCGGCAAAATTTCAGTTTCCACAAGGACAAGCCATTTTGACCTCTCTGAGATTATTAAAATGAGTTTTATCATGTAACTCACAAGATTACTGTAAGGAATTATGCAAATAATGGTGGTATTATTGTTATTTTTATTATTTAGTTCAGAAATCACTTTTTAAAGATGAGGAAACTGACTGGGCATGGCAGCTCGCACCTGTAATCCCAGGACAGTAGGAAGCCAAGGCGGGCTGATCACTTGAGCCCAGGAGTTCCAGACTAACCTGTGCAACATGGCGAAACCCTGTCTCTACAAAAAATACAAAAAATTAGCTGAGCATGGTGGCGTGTGCCTCTAGTCCCAGCTACTCAGGAGGCTGAAGGGGAAGGATCACCTGAGCCCAGGAGGTCGAGGCTGCAGAGACCTGTGATTGTGCCACTGCACTCCAGCCTGGGTGATGGAGTGAGAGCCTGTCTCAAAAAAAAAAAAAAAAAAGATTTAGAAACTGAGCTCTATACAAACATAGTAAGAGTTCACCCAAGTTCATGGACAAGAAGAATGCAAACCTGATGCCTGATGTATTAGTTTTCTCAGCTACTGTAATAAATTGGCCTACATTTGGTGACTTGAAACAAAAGAAATGTGTTCTTTTACGGTTCTAGAGACTAGAGATGAGATACCCGAAACTTAGTAGGAATGCACTGCCTCTAGGGGTTTTAGGGAAGAATCTGCGTCTTCTACCTCCTGATGGCTGCCCTAGCATTCCTGAGCTTGTGGCCACATCTTCCCAATTTCTGCCTCTGTCCTCACATTGCCTTCTCCTCTGTGTGCCTGTCCAGTCTCCCTCTGCCTCACTCTTAGAAACCCTTGTCATCGGATTTAGGGCCCACCCAGATAATCCAGGATGATCTCCTTATCTCAAGATCCTTACCTTCCTGTGAGATGGGTTGATAGGTGCAGCAAACCACCGTGGCACACATTTACCTATGCACCTGCAATCCTGCACATGTACCCCTGAACTTAAAGTAAATTAATTAATTTTAAAAACTCTTAACCTTATTTATATCTGCCTAGGTCCCTTTTCCTAATTAAAGTCACACTCATGCATCCCAGCACTTAAGACATGGACATTCTTATGGGGGGCCCTTATTTAACCCATATTTTTACATGATCCCTATGTTTTCCTGACAAGGATTCTAATTTGGATGTTTTTACAATAATAAGTGTTATACTGTCTGAATCAAATAATAGGAATTTCTACTACACAACAGTCTTCGTGATAATGGCTTAATATATAATTTTATTTCACAGATGAATCATTTCAAGATCCATGATCCTCCTAGTTTGACAGAAATAACATAATTTGCTTGAATATTAATGTTGCTCTTAGTTTTGAGTGAGATGTTTTTAAAGTATGTAAAACTGATTGGTACACACATCTTTTCATTTGCAGCTGAATATGTACTAATTCTGGCTGTGAGCTTCCTAAGCAAGAACGCTAGAAGCCAATTGAATTAGCAAATGCACTCAGATTTTTGATAGCATTATTCCACTGAATGTGGAAGTCCTTCAGAAAGAATCAGCTACAGAAACCGTCTTGCTAACAGACACCTGTCAAAACCAATTCCATTCACTTAGCACTCACTTCTAATATTGAAGGGTGTTTTGTTATAACTTCAGTATCTTCCCACCCTTGTGAGAGAGAATAGGGTGGGAGAGAGAAATCCTTAGTTTGGGCTGTTTTAAAATGGGTATAGTAATAATAAATCCCTCAAATTTTATATAAGATGTATTTATACTTTGCATTTTCAAAATACACATTCTCAAATACCAGTATTTATGGAAACATTCCTCTGATGAGTGAAGATTTGCAAAGCAGAGCTTAGCTTTCATAAAAGATAGGGACACACCACCAATGACCTGAGACATGTAACCTCCTTGGGGAAGTATTATTGTTTCCATTATGGTTGCTGAGGAGCAGCAAGTTCAGTTGCTGAATTATTTCCACATGATAGGCAATGAAATGAAGAAAGCTAACCTTGTATAAAACGCTCAAAACAGGAAGACAGAGTTCAAATGAAAACAAATTCACAATTAGCTTCATCCAAAATAGAAACAGGTTTGCTTGCTGGAAAGAAAGTTCACACTTTTGACTCTCGATTCCTATCATGCTTCTGCTTGTTTCTCCAAAGCTATATGAAGGCTGATTAATCATCTTACCTATTCATAAAGTCTATTAATCTTTCTTATTAACTTGTAAGACCTTGTCAGATGAGGTCCAAAAACAAGTTTTAAGACCTTGCCATTACTACTAGTAATGTAGTAATGTTTCTCCATTTCTAGCTTTTACCCACAACCACTTGGTTTATTTTCATCTCTAATGGAACAAAGAACTTTGAGTTTTACTGGATTTTTGTCCCTTAATTATTGATGTTTGCCTTCATGAAATATGACATGGTTTTGGTTTAATGAAAGAGCATCGAAGCTGTCAAGAACCTCAGTGATTTTTCTTTTCAGTTCTTAATCACTACTATTTGAGGGATGTTTTGATAGTATCATTTCTTAATTGCATTTTCGAAAAATGATTTGTTTCAATAGCCACATTTCCAGAACTTTACAATCACCTCACTGCTGCTACCAGTATCGTATTACCTTATTCCATGCTACCTAGGAAAAATAACAGAAAAGGTAACCATTTCTTGCCTTGATTACAGTTACTGACTACACAATAAGGAGAAGAAAACAAAATCTTGTGGAACTTCAGATTCTGAGACATTAAAAGGGCCCACATAGCATTCAGTTAGTAACCCATTCCTATGAATGAATCTTTGAGAATGAATCACTCAAATTCCTATCTGAGAAAAATGACCAACTACTGCCTGCCACTTTACTAGTAGGCTATGATTAGTTGGAAATACCAAATGAAAACATGTACTGCCATGCATATTTTTCTTGGTGGTGACATTTGTAGTATAAAGTTTACAGCATAAGGAAATTTAACATGTTTCAAATTCACCATATGTGTTAGGCATGTTTTCCTGTTCATTCATCTCTTTTAATAGTTTGGAACAAATAATGAAAACCATGTGCCGTGTTTTACAGATTCTGAGCCTCAAAGATAATTAAATCATCAAAGAAATGTTTCTACATCTGCAAAAGATGTCTGGTGCCCGATCCATCAGTAGAAAAAGACTTACAGGCAGGAAGCTCTGCTGCAGCGGTTCTCAGGGTATGCTTAGGAAGGACACTGATTCTCAGAGAGATCAACAATTAACAGTTCACATCTTAGTTTTCTAAAAGACTTCTGGGAGTCTTTGATGCTGTAATGTATGTTGGATAGTCCCAAAAAGGAGATACAATAAATAGTAACTCCCAGTCTCTTGATAATAAATCCCTTTTTTGTTCATAGAAAAGCACTGTTTTTAGAACAAACTTTGCAAAAACTGTTAACATAGCATAAGACAGTGGAGTAGAAGAAGAGTGAAAGTATCGACTTGGGTTCTAACCCTGGCTGTACCTCAAATAGGGCATGTTAAGCATATCACTTGACAGCTCAAGGCTTCAACTTCCTTTAGAGATAGAAATAAGTCATCTCTTGTGTCCTTTGAAAACTTACATCTTCAATTCTGTTTAGGCTGCTGTAAGCTGCCATTGACTGTGGGCTTACAAACAGAGGAAATACATTTCTTACAGTTATGGAGCCTGGGAAGTACTAAATCAAGACACAAGCAGATTCAATTCCTGGTTAGGGCCTACTTCCTGGTTCACAGACTGCTATCTTGTCACTGTGCACTCACGTGGTGGAAGGGGCAAGGGAGCTCTGTCGGGCCTATTAAGGGGACTAATCCCATTCATGAGAGCCCCATGCTCATGATCTAATCACTTACCAATGGCCCTACTTCCAAATACACGTTGGGATTAGGATTTTAACAGAGAATTTGAGGGGTGGGGTGGGGACAAACATTCATTGCATAACACTTTAAAATACCATAATTCTCTGTCCATGGTTAAGAAGGTTCCTGTGTAATATATGTAACTCCATTCTGTAAGTTTTATTATGGTCTGATAGTTTTAGTAAGAGTTATCAAACCCACTGGAATATTTAAATGATTAAGTAACCCAAAAAAGTTACTGTTTTGAAAGTATCCTAGTCATGAGCAAATAATCTAAATTAGGCAGATTAAATACCAAAATTGGACCTGACAGGCTGACACTGATCTTGAAAGGCTCTGACCTTTTCCTGGTGGCATTAGTTCAAACATCCATCCCCTTCTCTCTAGGGTCTGGTGCAAAGTGACATCATCTATGTCCATTGTTTTTCCGTTCTCATTGACATTCTTCTTTCTTCTCTCCAAAAAACATGGAAAGGAACTTGTGTAACTGGGATTTGGTGAGCTCCCAATACCTTTTTCTCACAACTCCAGTGACATTCCCACAGAGGAAGGGACTCTCTATAATCTATTCTGTTAAATGGTGAGAAGCATCATTTTTTAGTCTTAGCAGTCTTATATTAGAGTAACAAATGGGTATCTTTTTTTTTTTTTTTTTCTGAGATGGAGTCTCGCTCTGTTGCCCAGGCTGGAGTGCAGTGACGCAATCTCAGCTCACTGCAAGCTCCGCCTCCCGGGTTCACGCCATTCTCCTGCCTCAGCCTCCCGAGTAGCTGGGACTACAGGCGCCCGCCACCACGCTCGGCTAATTTTTTCTATTTTTAGTAGAGACATGGTTTCACCGTGTTAGCTAGAATGGTCTCGGTCTCCTGACCTGGTGATCCGCCCACCTCTGCCTCCCAAAGTGCTGGGATTACAGACGTGAGCCACCACGCCCGGCCACAAATGGGTATCTTTTGATTCAAATTTGTCTTGTATCCAAAATAGGTACATGTGATCAATGCAAAAAGAAATAAAAATATATAACATTTGATTGTGAGTAATCTTTTCATTACACCTAATGTTTATGTGTTCATGATTGCAGAAGGTGTAAATAACTATTTCTTAGATATCTAGTTTATTAATCACAGAAATATCTGGAGAAAAGAACAGGATTTTTTATTCTCACAGAGAATTGTTGATTGGGACTTTCTTGACCCATAAGATGTAAAGGTTAAGATTGTCTTTGTTGTTTTCTTTTAAATTAAATCCAAGTGCATCTTAATTAGGTTAAATACTTGGTTTTGGACCAAAAATAGGGACTTCAACAAGCTACACTATAACTTATACCAACTGAAGTTGGTAGCTTTTACCTTCCTGCATCATTGCAGTTCTTACTAAAATGGAATTACTGGGAGATGTTTCTTAAAGGATTATATTTGAAGGTTTTCTGGAAACCAAAGTGTGAAAAGTTGAAGCACTCATCAGTATGGCATGACATGAATTTGAAGTTTTTTAAAGGCAAGCAAGCAGAATCTTTTGGCATACCCTAATCTAAAAATATCGCTTGATTAGATTCACTTTTCAATATTCCTTTTAATTCTATAGTATGGTTTTTAATGTGCCCTTATTTCTCTAAGAAAAAAATGAAAAGCTAGAATCTAAAAATAAAACCCGTACTTAATACACAAGCTAAATATACTCCCAAGTTTTCTCACTGCTACATTAATTCAATGAAATCTAATTTAGGCTAGTACCACTGTTATGAATAAAGATGAATACGCATTACCAGTTCACATTGTGTTGTAGCATTTTTCTTTGAGACTTATCAGAAGAAATGTTAATTGCTTAAGTCCTTACATAAGATCCGGTGTTCTTTAAAGTTTTCTTGAAGAGAGATTAAGGGAAAGGTGACAACTAAGTTTGCATTTATTTTTAGCTTCATCCTATTCTATTGCTGTATTCCCAAAGTAGTCATCCTGACTTTATAGCATTCCTTTAGAATTAACTTTCCAAAACCCGGATACTATGATGTTGCTCAATACCCCACCCCTACTTCATACTCAAATTCCTACAATAGCCCTTGTTGCTTATAAGAGTATTCCCAAACTGGTGAATTCTGCTTCTGCCCAATGTTTTGTTATTGTTGTTTTCATAGAGATAGAGTCTTGCTCTGTCACCCAGGCTAGAGGGCAGGGGCATGATCAAAGCTCACTGCAGCCTACAACTCCTGGGCTCAAGTGATCCTCCTGCCTCAGCCTCCTGAGTAGCTAGAACTATAGGTGTGTACCACCATGCCCAACTAATTTTTTAATTTTTTGTAAAGTCGGGGTCTCACTATGTTGTCCAGGCTGGTCTTGAATTCCAAGCTATCCTCCTGCCTCAGCCTCCCAAAGCACTGGGATTACAGGCGTGAACCACCACTCCCAGCCGAGAATGTTAATTTAGAAAGCTACACTGGGAGTGGTGGCTTACGCCTGTAATCCCAACACTTTGGGAGGCCAAGTCAGGTGGATTACCTAGGTCAGGAGTTCGAGACCAACCTGGCCAACATGATGAAACCCTGTCTCTACTAAAAATACAAAGATTAGCCAGGTGTGGTGGTGAGCGCCTGTAATCCCAGCTACTCAGGAGGCTGAGGCAGGAGAATCACTTAAACCTGGGAGGCGGAAGTTGCAGTGAGCTGAGGTCACGCCACTGCACTCCAGCCTGGGCAACAAGAGCGAAACTCCGCCTCAAAAACAAAAACAAAAACAAAAAAGCAAACTCCAAAGAGTTCAGTGCCCAGATATTAGATTAAACAAGTCACTTTACCGCAAAGTTTTTTTCTGCAGAATGAACTGAATCTCCAAGAGTTCAGTATAGTTTTTAACCTTTCACAACTTAATCATAAAATATTTTTAAGGCATTCCTGTTTAGTAAGATTATTCTGTGGAAAACAAAGTAAAATTCTAGGGTGTTAACAATGTCTGTTACACTATGACCCTTACTCACATTTCTTGCTTCATGTCTTTTATTTTTGTGCAGATACCTTACTACTGTTTGATGACCACACTGAGTATTTTTTTTTTTTTTTTGGTATAAATTTAGAAGGTAAAAGTGCAATTTTGTTTCATGGATATATCCTGTAGTGGTGAAGTCTGGGATTGTAGTATAACCATCACCTAAATAATGTGCATTATATCCATTAAGTATTTTTTTTAAATCCCTCCCACCCTCCCACTCTTCCAAGTCTCCAGTGTCTATTATTTCACATTCTATGTTGATATGTACACACGTTTTAGCTCTCACTTGAGAACATGTGGTATTTGACTTTCTGCTTGTGGGTTATTTCTCTTAAGATAATGGCCTTCAGTTCCATCGATGTTGCTACAAAAGACAAGATTTTATTCTTTTTTATGGCTGAGTAGTATTCCATTGTGTGTGTGTGTGTATATATGTATGTTTATATATTTATGTTTATATAGTCTGTATATATACATACTATATCTATACACACATATATCTACCTATTTATCTATCTATCTCCCATTTTCTTTATCCAATCATCTGTTGATAGACATTTAGGTTGATTCCATATCTTTGCTATTGTGAATAGGGCTGCTATAAATATGTGAATGCAGGTATCTTTTTCTTTTCTTTTTGAGACGGGGTCACACTCTGTCACCCAGGATGGAGTGCAGTGGTGTGATCTCAGCTCACTGCAACTTCTGCCTGCTGCACTCAAGAGATCCTCCCACTTCAAACTCCCAAGTAGCTAGGACCATAGGCATGCAACAAAACACTTGGCTGTTTTTTTGTATTTTTAGTAGAGATGCAGCCTTGTCATGTTGCCCAGGCTGGTCTCAAACTCCTAAGCTCAAGTACTGCACCCACCTCAACCTCCCAAAGTGCTGGGATTACAGGTGTTAGCCACTGCACCCAGCTGGTATCTTTTTGATATAATGATTTTTTTTCCTTTGATTATATACCCGGTAGTGGGATTGCCTGATCAATTGGTAGTTCTATTTTCAGTTCTTTGAGAAATCTCTATACTGTTTTCCATAGAATTGTACTAATTTACACTCCTACCGATGGCATATAGATGTTCCCTTTTCTCTGCATCCTCACCAACATATTCTTTTTTGACTTTTTAATAGTAGTCATTCTTACTGGTTGTAAGATGATATCTCAGTATAATTTTAACTTGCGTTTTTCTGATGATTAGTGATGTTGAACATTTTTTCATATATTTATTGTCCATTTGTATGCCTTCTTTTGAAAAATGTCTGTTTGTGTCCTTTGCGTTTTAGTAGGGTTGTATAGGTTTTTGTTGTTGTTGTTGGGTTAAGCTCCTTGAAGATCCTGGATATTAGTTCCTTGTTGGATGCATAGTTTGCAGTATTTCCTTCTGTTCTTCAGATTGTCTATTCACTCTGTTGATTATTTCTTGGCTGTGCAGAAACTTTTAAATTAAGTTTCATGTGTCTGTTTTGGCTTTTGTTGCATTTGCTTTTGAAATCTTACTGATGGATTGTTTGCATAGGCCAATGTCCACAAGAGTTTTTCCTAGGTTTTCTTCTAGTATTTTTACAGTTTCAGGTCCTTTTTTTTCTTTGAGATGGAGTCTCACTCTGTCACCCAGGCTGGAGTGCAGTGGCACAATCTCGGCTCACTGCAACCTCTGCCTCCCGGGTTCAAGTGATTCTCCTGCCTCAGCCTACCAAGCAGCTGGAACTACAGGCGCCTGCCACCATGCCCGGCTAATTTTTGTATTTTTCAGTAGAGACGGAGTTTCGCCACGTTTGCCAGGCTGGCCTCAAACTCCTATAGTTTCAGGTCATAACTTTTTCACATGTATTTTTAGAAAAAAATTTTAATTTTAATTTTTATGGGTACATAGTAGGTAATACTAAGCCTTTCACATAGCTTGAGTTTATTTTTATATATGGTGAGAGATAGGGGTCCAGTTTCATTCTCTTGCATATGACAATCCAGTTTTCCCAGCACCATTTACTGAATAGGGTATCCTTTCCCCAGTGTATATTTTTGTCAATTTTGTCAAACCTCAGTTGGCTGTAGGTATGTGGCTTTAATTCTGGGTTATCTATTCTAGTCTCTTGATCTATGTGTCTGTTTTTATACCAGTTCCATGCTGTTTTGGCTACTGATAGCCTTGTAGTAGAATTTGAAGTTGGGTAATGTGATGCCATCTACTTTTTTTTTTTTTTTTTTTTTTTTTTTTTTGCTTAAGATTGCTTTGGCTATTCAGGTTCCACAGGTTGCTTTATTGGTTCCACATTAATTTTAAGATTTAAAAAAAAATGAGAAATGACATCGGTGTTTTGATAGGAATTGCATTGAATCTGTAGATTGCTTTGGATACCACAGTGCATATTTTTAATGCCTTTTCGTCATTGTGCATGTTGTTCTTTACCCTGACATTCGATTTACTTCTTCTTTCTTCTCTCAAAATCTTAATTTTTTTCGGGTCTAGACTGCATGTTATATGCTTTCTTATTATTTTTTATCCTGCAAGAAAATAATTTGCTTTCTCATTTGTAATCTCACAGCATTTTGTTTACATACCACTGAAGTTCTCATTATCTGTTTTGAATCTGGTAATTGTCCACATCTTCCTACAAGATGAGGAGTTCTTCAGGGGCAGGAGCTTTATCTTAATTCATCTTTGCAACTTTCATTTCTTAGTTCTCTGCCAGACATGTAATAAGCAATCATTCCGGTTGAAGAGAATCGAGTTGAATAACTACAAAACTAGAAGTCAAACCATGTCACTCCTCTGTTCAGAAACCTGCAGTGGCTTCCATATTGACTCAGACTAGGAACTAAAGATCTTATAGAGGTCCCCTCTCTGTCCCAATACCTCCCTGACTCCATGTCTTAACTTTTATCTCCCTTATTCATTCTGTTCCAGCCAAACTGGCTCTGTGATATTCCTCAAACATGTTCAGAATCCTGTCTTTAAGAGCCCCTTCTTCTACCTGAATGTTTTCCCCTAAACATTCATCTGGCTAAACCCCTTGCCACCTTCAGGTCTCTACTCAAACGCACCTACTTCCTGAAACTTACCCAGAGTCCATTTTTAAAAATTATAGCCTTCCTTCCTACTCCCAGCTCTCTCAATCCCTCTGATTCTACTCTGTTTTTCCCATTACCACTGCATGACCTTCTAACACACTATGTCATTTAACTTTTTATCATGGTGTTATTTTCCTGCCTCACCTGATCAGATGTAAGTTCCACAAGGGCAGTTCCACAAGGGCAGGAGTATTTGTCTGTTTTGTTCATTGTTGTGTTCCATGACCTTAAAGCAGGATCTGGACTCTGCTTTATGAACAAATGTTAAGAGAAATGAATGAATGAATCTGGTTTTTATCCCATTTTCTAGTTCAGTGAATTTGTGATGTCTGTTTGTCACAGTATTTCCATATAGAACTTAGTAATATCCCAGTAGCTTTTGTTAGTTTTCATTATTGAAAAATTGTTCTCTGTACTTCACCTCACTCAAGCTGTGAAAGCAGTGAAACATTGCATCAATTAAAATATTCCAATGAACACTAATCAAGAGGAGCAATATTAATAACATAGCTGAACCAGGTTGTTGAATCTTTGTAGCCTCACATATCACTGTAGGCACAGTATATCAATTAAATAAGATAATTTTTCCCTATTATGAATCTTGGTAAAATAATGAAGATGTTCTTTGGAGAAAAATAAAGCATTATTAAAACATAGGTCCCTGTTTTAAAATAGTATGCTTCTGCTCTTCAATCCAGTATAGCATTGCTTGTATCATTGTCGTGATTAAGAATAAAATTTCATGGCATGTCTACTCTGTCAGACACTGAGGTAGGTTTTGGGAGCCTAGGAAATATGAGATGTTGTTTTTGCCCTCAAGGAGATTGTAGTCTCCCCTGAAAGTGTTTTTTATTCTGGTCCTAGATAATGTACTTATTAGAGGTTTAATTCTAAGCAAACCTCTTAACTTTTCTGAGTTTCAAATATCTTCTACAATTAAAGTTTATACTTAATGCTATCCATGTCTGCTTCCTGAGCTGTTTTCATAATCAAATGAGTTATTAGTAAAAATGTTGGAGTTTTCTCTATTTGCTAAAAATAAGTCCTATAAAAATGTAAGGAAACATATCATTATTGGTCTAGTTGCTGCTACTATTATTATTACCACTACTTCTAATTTTGTTCTTGCCATTATTATCATTCTAAATTATTATTGTTACCATCATTATCATCTTTTTCATAATCATTGTTATGCCTGAAGCATGGGCTAAGACACTATATTTAACAGTAACATGTATCCAGTGCCCACCAAGTGCCCATCCCTGAAATTTATTGGTAACCCTCACATCAATACTTTTGGAGCCTTTGTGGTCATTTGTGGACTTGTGAAGAGCAGCAAAATATTTAAGTCACCCAACACTTATTTTCCCAGCTGAGGTTGAACAAAGTGACTCTCTGCCTTCTCGTTTGAGCTCTAGGTGTATAAACAAGTGAGCTTTTTGCTGTCTGTTTAGTGGCACGTTGTTTTGCCTTCTTTGCTTTTTTGTTGGTGATTTCACTGTTTAAAATAGCCCAAGGGAATAGCACTGAGGTGCTGTCTAGTGTTCATAAGCATAAGAAAATCATGCCTTAAAGAAAAAATACGTGTCAGATGAGCTTCTTTCAGACCACGAATTCAATGTCAATGAGTCAGCATTATATATTAAATACCATGTCTTCAAACAGAAACAAGTAAAGCAAGGTTATGTATTGATTGGTTGATGAAAATGGTGTGACCAGAGACTCGCAGAAACCTAACCCTGTATTTCCCCTACGGTTTAGCAGTCACTAATTCAGTGCTTGGGGCAACTTTGCAGAGAACGTAACTACTGCCAGTAATGTAAATTGACTGTAGACACCCGGCAGTATGGTGCTGAGGCTGAAAGCAATTGAGAACACAAATTGTCTTAAATGACTTGACTTAAATGAGAACACAAAACTTTAATACTTTTAGAAAAAAAATGTAGGAGAATATTTTTATGACTTCAGGATAAAGACGAGTTTCTTAAGTAAGAAATTAAGAATGTTAGCCTTAAAGAAAAGACTGATGCATTCATAGGACTGTCGTTTATCAAAGAATACCAGAGAGTGAAAAAGACAGAGATATAGTAGGAAAAGATATTTGTGAAAATGTAACAAATAGAGGTTCCCAAGTGAATAAAGTACTCCAATGAGTCAGTAAGAAAAATAAAAATCCTTTATATAACTGGATAAATGATATGAACTGGCATTTTCAGAATGATTAAATGTGAATGGCCCATAAATATATGAAAAACCAACTTTATTAATCATCAAAGAGATACAAATTAGAAACCATGAATTATCATTTCAGACACCAGATTGACATAAACTAAAATAATAAGTATTGTTGAGGAACAACAGGAATTCTCATTTAGGGAGAAGAGATTGAAAATTGTCCCAGCCATTTTAGAAAACAGATTATGTAAATATCTTGTGAACTTATAAATCTAAACTTGTATTTTCCACTCTTAAATATACAGGCTGTAGACCAAAGAAACTCTTGAAAATATGTGTAAGACACAGGCTTTTTATATCGGTTTAGTTTATAATAGCAAGTAAGTGGGAAAAGAACTATTGATGGACAGTGGAAAGAATATATTAACTATATTAACTGTGGCAAATTCTTTTTTTTTTGTTTGAGACAGAGCCTCGCTCTGTCGCCCAGGCTGGAGTGCAATGGCGCGATCTTGGCTCACTGCAACGTCCGCCTCCTGGGTTCAAGCAATTCTCCTGCCTCAGCCTCTAGAGAAGCTGGGATTACTGGTGCCTGCCACCACGCTTGGCTAATTTTTTGTATTTTTCAGTAGAGACGAGTTTCACCATGTTGGCCAGGTTGGTCTCGAACTCCTGACCTCAGGTGATCCACCTGCCTTGGCCTGCCAAAGTACTGGGATTACAGGTGAGAGCCACCAAGCCTGGCAGTAATTCTTATGAAGAACCATTACCACACAATTAAAATGAATGAACCACAGCTACACCCATTGAGACTGAGTCTCAAAGGAATCATGTTGAGGAAAAATAGCAAGTGTTAGAGGAATACATAGTACAATTCCATTTTTATGAAGTACAAATTACTTTCAAGGCCGAACAATATGTCTGCACACACACACACACACACACACACACACACGCACGTGTATGATAAAAACCATAAAGAAAAAACACATGACAAACAAAATAATCAGCAGTGGGGGTACAGTCAGGGAGGAATACACAGAAGCTTCAACATTACTGGCAGTGCTTCATTTGTTACAATGGGTATTAGGATCACAGGTGTGCACTTTAGTATTCTTGTAACTCTGCATAAACATTATTTGTTTTCTTTGTTTGCCTAATATGTCACACAGTAAAAAATGTAAAATGAGGAAAAACCATCAGGTTATCTGGAGCAAGACAGCCTGGGTTAGTATTCTGGCATTATCGTTTACTACCAATGTGTACTTGAGCAAATTATTTTGCTGTTCAGGAATCAGTTTCCTTATCTATAAAAAGGAATATAAAATTACCCACTTTATGGATTGTTCAGAGGATTCGATTTTATGTATTGTTAATATGTGAAAAACACTTAGGATAATGCCTAGCACATAGGAAGAACTCAATAAATCTTAGCTCTAAATACTACTATTCAACCTACAAGTGGCTGAATTAGCTAACATACAACTAAGCAAGAAAGGTGTGAGCATTGCTCTTCTATCACTTGAGGACCAGGATACCTCATCTGAGATCTGGAATATCTTCACTAGCCCACCCAACCACACCCACATATTTTGAGCACTTTTTTTTTTTTTTTTTTTTTTTTTTTGAGACAAGGTCTCTCTGTGTTACCCAGGCTGGTTGCAAACTCCTGGGCTCAAGCAATCTTCCTGCCTCAGCCTCCAAAGTAGCTGGAATTATAGGCACACAACACCATGCCCGGCTATTTTAGGGACACTTAAAAGTGTCCTTATCGGCCAGGCGTGGTGGCTCACGCCTGTAATCCCAACACTTTGGGAGGCTGAGGCGGGCGGATCACCTGAGGTCAGGAGTTCAAGACCAGCCTGGCCAACAAGGTGAAATCCCATCTCTACTAAAAATACAAAAAAATTTGCCGGGCATGGTGACAGGAGCTTGTAATCCCAGCTACTTGGGAGGCTGAGGCACGAGAATCGCTTGAACCTGGGAGGTGGAGGTTGCAGTGAGCCGAGACCGCACCATTGCACTCCAGCCTGTGCAACAAGAACAAAACTCTGTCTTAAAAAAAAAAAAGTATCAGTTGCTGCACTGTGTAGCATCCTGATCACTGTTGCTTCATGTACAATCTTTTAAGAAGCCTGTGGAAATTCAAGTGCCACATGAGCTTTGCAGCTGTAAAGTTTCTTGTGACAGCAGAGCAATTGGAGTTGTGCTAGAATTAAGTTGCTGAAAACTGCACTAGGAAAGTTGCAAGGCAAAGACAAACCCAAAGAAATCAGAACAGAAAATGATCTCAGGAGCAATGTTGTGAAGATGGAAAGATGACAGGCCAGTGCTCTGACGGGGAAAATGAGAATGTAGCTGGATATTAGCTTGGCTCATATTTTTGAAAACCAGAGCATGAGTAGTCTCAATATCGATAGCCTGGGTCTGAGTAACTCTCTTAAACTCACTTGATGCCAAAGCTCTCATGAGAATCCAGTTGTGCCTTGTGGTGAGGTGAGGCTGTACCTTGGCACTGTCTGTGCACACTGACCTGCATTGAAAACAATGGGGACAGTGAGCAGGGCCGAGGTGGAGATTGAGAGGAACCAGGTCGTGGATGCCAAAGAGGGGAGAAATTGGCCAGGTTTTTATCCCAGAAGCTAAACTGAAAACTCAAGTCCCTTGATCCTCATTGTTCTGGGTCCACAGTCTGTGCAGATGGAATGTTGATTGGGTGATCACCGCCAGCAAAAAGTACAGACTGTTTTTTCTACTCTCATAACACTTTTTTTTTGTTTTGTTTTTGTTTTTGTTTTTGTTTTTTTGAGACAGAGTCTCGCTCTGTCACCCAGGCTGGAGTGCAGTGGTGAGACGTCGGCTCACTGCAAGCTCCGCCTCCCGGGTTCATGCCATTCTCCTGCCTCAGCCTCCCGAGTAGCTGGGACTACAGGTGCCCACCAACAGGCCTGGCTAATTTTTTGTATTTTCAGAGAGACGGGGGTCTCACCTTGTTAGCCAGGACGGTGTCGATCTCCTGACCTCGGGATCCGCCTGCCTCGGCCTCCCAAAGTGCTGGGATTACAGGCGTGAGCCACCACGCCCGGCCTCTCATAGCACTTTCTTATACTCTACAGCATTTACTCTAAACACTTTTACAGCAATGCTCTACATACTTTCTTTACACCTTACAATAGAGCCACTGATGTGCGTATCATATCTGGATTGTAAACGTCTTGAGATCAGGGACCATGTTGGATTCATCTTCACATTCCTCACAACATCTTCCACACATGGCACCACAAGTATTATTGAAGAAGGGAGGGCTGTCAGGCCGCACAAAGGATGGTAAGGTCTTCGTAACTGAAATCCTCTGGCTTCCTAGGATTTCAGAGGCAGAAAACAGTAACTATCCATTGCTGACACAGATGATCACCATGCTAGTTTGTTCACTGTCTTCTCTTAGCAAATCAGTGTGGATTTCATATGTCTCCTCAGTTGTTTCTCCCACTTCTTCAGCAGCTTAGACGTTTTGTTTTGCTGGGGAGCTGTTTTTAACTTTTAGATATAAGGTGAAAATGCTTATTTATTAGTTTCCTCAGGTGTTACATGAACTAAGATGACTTCCACATCAGTTATAAATAAGAAAGTACCAAACTAAATCAGGACTGCTGTGTCACTTGGCACTACTTCACGCCCTTCTTGGCAGCCTCGATGGGGGACAAGAGCTGAATTGGCAAAGGGGGGAGTGATTTATCCTCCCACACTTAGAAGTAGGATGGAAAGCAGAAAGGTTCTGCTTTTATATTACTTCTTCTTTTCAAATTTTCATATTAACATCCCCTATCCGGTTTCCCTAGCTTATTTTTCTGTAGTGCCCATCAATGACACTATGTGTGATTTATTTATTTTGTTTGTCATCTCTTACCCACATTAAGCTCTTTGAGAAGAGAGATTTTTGCTTTGTTTTGTTTTGTCAGTGATGTATCCCCACTGTCTAAAACAGTGGCTGGCATCACGATAGGTGCCGATAGTAGGCATACTGTAGGTACTGAATGAATCTTCATTGGTTCTTGACTACCACAAAGTGCACTTAAGAGCAAGGGGCATGAGCAATGGCATTTCTAAGAACTGACAGGTTTAACACACTGCAGCCTTATCTCTGATTCTTCTTTGTGAAAATGAGAACAGGGAAACAGCACCCATTGCAAAATCTAAATCGATGATGAATGAACACGTAGCTTGCATGTATATTTGATGATGGTTTTATTTTCAAAACTGTAATTAAATGAGATAAAAATATATGGTTGAAGTTGCCGAAGCAACTTAAATTCAACATAAATAACAGCTGCTCCTCATCTGGGAATTTCATTTATATACAGAACTTTTTTTTTTTGCCCTTAAAAATTTTTAACTGGTATACAGCTAATTCAGCATCCAGTATCCCAAGATACACTTTATACTCAAAGAAGATGGAAAAGAGAAGAGAAACAGCCCTCGTTGAGCCAGTGAGGAAACAAACCTGTTATTCCCCGTACCTTTGATTTCCCTAAAATAGCTATGATGCAAAGCATGTCCAGTTTCTTAGGAGCAATGAGTCTAAGCATGACTGGCATTTTTAAATGAGTCATCAATCCCTACTTTAATAGTTCAAAATCCTGAAACTGAGTACATAGTGAAGAGTCTTCTATTAGCTTTGAAAGCAAAATTTTTCTGCAGAGCATGGATGCCCGGAAGTACTGATAACATCTGCCTCTCCTTGTAAAGTAAGGATCAGTGCAGTTTCCTCCCAAGCTTCTTGGAGGAAAAAAATACCTACTCTTTAGATAGAATTAAGAGAAGGTATAATTACTTGAACATCGATCTAGTTTCATTTACGAGTAGGAAGTGAGAAACTGCCCCTCTTTCCTGAGACATTGTATCCACTGCCACTAAGTGCTAGGCAAATTTGGTAGTGAGTTCACTGCCTAGGTTTATATTCCTGAAAGGTTAATAAAAGAAAAGAAATTGAATGAAAAAGTTTGAGATGAAGAGATTTCTTTCACTTTGAAGCAGGGTTTTTCATGACCAATTGTATGGCTCGTAGATTTGTAGTCTCTGGGGTTTGATCATGATCTGTGGTCCTTATGTCTCCATTTAGTAATATGTTTCCAAGGCTTTTCTGTAGATTACTGAATTTATCATGGCCTCTTGATGCATAACTTTTCAGCATTTTCTTCAGAGAATATTCATTCTGGTGTTACTTGAATGTATCTGATTTGCCTTCTAAGGTGCCTATTTATTAACAAGATTGGTACAATGAATTACAACCTGCTAATTTTAATTTTCACTGGGGAGAAGAAAAGGCTATAAAGTAAAATTCAAAATGAAGAATCATATTTCTTTCTGTCAAAGCTATAATGATCATAAGTCTATCAGTTATAAAATTATCACACTAGATGAAGAAAAGATAATTGTATGATATATCGCTGACTGGCTGATAACAGCCCTAATCACAAATAATAGGCCCATGCAATTTGCAAGGAGTTGTTTCATGCTTTCATCATCTCTGGCATTCCCTGGGGCAGGGGTGAGTGGGCGAGTGGGTGGGAGAGGATTTATATTGCTTTGCAATAACTCCATTTCATATGTTGATTACATTCCAATTTTAATTTATCTCTTAGCTTTCCTTTTAAGGATGGGGATGCGGGAAAGTAGGCGGCTCCATGCCCTTGATTGGACACCTTTTCTTGAAGTTATTCTCCAAAGCTTCCCTGGCTATTGAGCATACAAAGGTCCTTTGTAGCCAAGACGCTGGAAAGCAGTGTGTCATGAGGACAAATACAAGAAAGTTCACCCTAGTCCAACAGGTCTCACCAACCACCACAGCCTGTGAAACAGGAAGAAGAGCAGTGCTCAACAAATACTAATTAAGTATCTACTATGTATCAGACACTGTTTTGGGCATTGGCTATATCCTCATAAAAACTGGCAAGATTCCTGCCCCGCAGTGAGCTTTTATTTGGGGAGGGAATGGAGACAGTAAAAAAGAAAGTACACAAATGAGAACCGTAGTTGCAGATGGCGGAGGTGGTGATTGCTGGGAAGGATGTAGTAAAGAGGGGATGTGACAGAGAGTAACTGGAGTCAGGTCACGGTTGACTTTACTTAAGCCCTAAGGTAATGCTGCTCTGAGGAAGGGGCATTTGAGTTGTTCCTAAAGGCTAAACATGATAAGCCAAAGAATGGGGAGAGAGCACTCCAAACAAAGGGAACAGCAAGGACACGGGTCCTGAGGCCGGGTTAGCTGCAAGGTGTTTGAAGAACAGAAAGCAAAATGTGGCCATTACGGTATAACTAAGTAAGGAGAGAAGTGGCAGGGAACAAAGCTGGGGACGTAGGCAGGGGCTGGATCCTGAAGGGCCTTTGCAGAGCACAGTGAAGGGTCCATATTTTATTCTGAAATTGACCAGGCCAAATGCCTTCTGAAACCTTTGTTTCTCTTTGTGTTGTGTAAGTATGAAACCAAAGATAAAGAATGCAGCTGCCTAACCATTAACACTCCTGAGTCAGGATGATATGAGAAAAGAGATGAGCTCCCGTAGAGAAAAATGCTGGTAATAATAGCTTGCATGTTAGGGCACCTGTCTCCGAAGGAGAACAACATTATTAACGATGCCATATCTCACTAATTGCAGTAACCTCATGAGTTAGATAGGTGTACCTTTTTGTGGAACACACAGGGAAACTCAGACATTTTAAATTAAGTTGTTCTTTGGCCTCTTAAATAGCACAAAGGTCTAGATAAAATAGAGTATGTCAAAGAAATGAGGAAAAGGAAAGAACTAAAATGGGAAATAAAAATAGCTATCAGGAACGCTGTAAGCTCCCAGAGAAAAGGGCAGCCAAGCAACGTTTATTTTCTGTAAAGTCAAGAAAATAATAGTTGAGGGCTGAAAAAGTGTGAGAGTCTCAGACAGTCAAACAGACCATCAAAAAGTATGGTTTCATCCCTGTTATTTAATTTGATATAGAATAGAAGTTATATATAGGGACTTCTGGGTTGGGAAAATCCGGATTCTAATCTAAGCTCTTGGATGTTTATTTTTCTTTCTATTAAATGAGAATAGTAATAGAACCCACCTCAAAGAGTTGTGGTGAAGACCGAATGAATAAATACATGGAAATTGAGAAATTGTGTTATTTAGCTAAGCTGGATGGAACTGGCCTTAGCATTCTTCCAAATAGATGATATTTATAAAGTGGTTAAATTGCCAAAGTTAAGAAGCCTTCTTAACATATAATATTGATTATGCTATTTTTAATTCTTGCCTAGGTTTTGTTCCTGGAAACAAAGAGTGATGTGTGATCTAGTAATGTGGTGCAAGAAGAGAAAGAGGAGAATAACCTCCCATTTTGCTAAATAGAGGATTGCTGACCCTAGGCAAATTTGTCTTTGGCAGTCTCCACACACCACTTTCCTCATCCAGTTTTTTAAGTCATTATCCTTCTTGAACTTTCTCAGCGCTATTTTGCCTTCTCCACTATTTCATAGATTAAATTTTCCTTTGATTCTTCTTTGGTTATTCAAAACTCACATTTGAAGACTCCGTACTGCTCTTACTTACTTGTTAAGTGAAAGCAACCTGATTGAATTAATTCACTCTTCACTGAAAGTGATTAATAGCAAGGTCATACTTTTGAAGGTATTTATGGTTTAAAATGATATTTTTGTAATTCCAAAGTAATATCTGAATTGTAAGGTTTTATTTGGTATGACCAAACAGGGTGAGAAAAAACTCAGGCAGTTGGAGAGAGAACACTGTAAGGGCTGGAATCAGCACCTGGGACAGCTCTGAATAAGCTTTCCCTTTTACTCTGAAATAAGTGTATTAAGGATTTCCACAGTGATGTTCATGGCTGCAGAATTAGAGGCTCTGAAAAAAAAAAAGAGAAAAAAAAAGGTCAGAAGTCATTTCTGTGAATGAGTCATTTGTTTCTCAAGGGTACATTGACTTAAGAATATTAGACCTAGCATAAGATTTTGGTCCCGGCCAGGTGCGGTGGCTCACACCTGTAATCCCAGCACTTTGGGAGGCCGAGGCAGGCGGATCACTTGAAGTCAGGAGTTCGAGACCAGCCTGGCCAATGTGGGAAACCTGTCTCTACTAAAAATACAAAAATTAGCTGGGCATGGTGGCAGGTGCCTGTAATCTCAGCTACTCTGGAGGCTGAGGCAGGAGAATCACTTAAACCCAAGAGGGAGAGGTTGCAGTGAGCTGAGATCACGCGATTGCACTCCAGCCTGGGCAATAGAGCAAGACTCAGTGTCAAAAAAAAAAAAAAAAAGTTTTGGTCCCTTACTTTATTTTTATTTTATTATTTATTTATTTATTTATTTATTTGAGGCAGAGTCTCGCTCTGTCGCCCAGGCTGGAGTGCAGTGGCCTGATCTCGGCTCACTGCAAGCTCCGCCTCCCGGGTTCAAGCGATTCTCTTGCCTCTCAGCCTCCAGAGCAGCTGGGACTACAGGCACATGCCACCACACCCAGCTAATTGTTGTATTTTTAGTAGAGACAGGGTTTCCCCGTGTTGGCCAGGCTGGTCTCGAACTCCTGACCTCAAGCAATCTGCCTGCCTCGGCCTCCCAAAGTGCGGCGATTACAGGCATGAGCCACTGTGCCCAGCCAAAAATCACATATATTTACATCCTTTAAAAAAGGTAGTGGGCCGTTATCCTCAGCAAATTGACAGAAAACCAAATACCACATGTCCTCACTTACAAGTGGGAGCTAAGATGAGAACACATGGACACATAAAGGGGAACACCACACACTGGGGCCTATTAGAGAGTGGAGGGCGGGAGGAGGGAGAGGATCAGGAGAAATAGCTAATGGGTACTGGGCTTAATACCTGCGTGATGAAATAATCTGTACAACAAACCCCCATGACACAAGTTCACCTGTAACAAACCTGCACATGTACCCCTAAACTTAAAAGTTTTAAAAAGGTAGACAAATATCAATTCTACTGTTGTATAGAAACAATATTTTTAAGTAACACAAGCGTTCTCAGACCAGAAGATTATAGGAAGAATTTCTCATGAAGAATTATCTGAATTCAGGGTATACGTGCGTATATCTTAAATATAAGTGTTATAAAGAATACAGTTCATGCAATATAAAGGATAAGATATCTGATTCACTTCAGCATCAATCTTGACTTGAAAGCATAATTAGGACTAGCAGAAGAGGATATATTTTAAGTCTTATCAGGTTTATTTTTTTGTTTTGTTTTTTGTTTTTTGTTTTTTTGCCACAGTAGTGTTGACTTGGCCACTCTAATGTTACTTTATCTGGTGGAAGTTTCTCCCAGTGAGTCACTTTCTGTAAACTTTCCTTTGGATGCTTAAAAATCATACTGATAGTGCTAACATTTATAGACTACTGACTTTGGACCAGGCAGCATCTTAAGTGCTTTACATGCATGATCTTAATCTTCAGAAAGTCCTATGAGACAGGAATTATTGTCCTGACATTAGAAGTGAGAATTGAAGTTCAAGGAGATTAACTAACTCACCTACATCATACAGGTAGAAAGTAAGACTGCTAAGTTTGTACTCAGGTCCTTCTGACTCCAAAACCAGGGTGTTAAACCATCAGGCAGTTCTTCCTCTTGCTATATACTCTCTTACAGGGAAGTCCAGTCTTCCTTCTTCCTAAATGGAAAGAATGTCAAAAATACGGCTTTGAAACTCAGGTTTTGTAAATTTCGATTTATTTTCACTACAAGTCTCTTCAATCCAGGAAACCATAAAGTGTGCATCCACACACACCCACAGGGAGCAAATGGCAGAGAGTCAAGACATAACTTTAAATTTGCTGCATGATAGTGAGTTTTTAAAGTTACTCTCCAAAAATACCTCTTTTCTTTTTATAAATGGTGCAGTCATCATTATGGAGATCATATTCATAACAAATGTATCACTTGACCATTTTTCCAAGTTGATTTTGATCTCCTTACTGATTGCTTCTTTCAAAAGGAAGCAATAGCAAAGGGAACTGGTGCTGACAATTTCTTGTTCTAAGGCCACCCTGGGAGAATTAATAGAATCCAGGTCTACCCAAGTCAGGAAAAAAGTGAATTGGTATTTTTTTACTTGCATTAAATAACACATGTATTACATGCATGGTTACTGTATCATTTTTCCTTTTTTTCTTTTCTCCCTTCTCTCTGTGGATTCTTAACAAACTATGATGTGTGATATTATCTCATTAACCTTTCCTGGCCATTTTAAAACTAAACTTTTTATACCTTCCTCTGAGTCATCCCACCCTGTGAATAGCTTCAGCTCTTCCTGTCCATATGTGTAATGGCTAGTCCATTAATTATGACCTAAATAAATTACTCTTTCTTATTTACTGTTATTACTTCTCAAAAAAGATCTTGGACCCTCTTGATTTTATATCCTCTAGACTATAATCAGGTATTTATGGTAAGATACTTCTTCCCCAGCTCTAAATATTTAAAAATTTCCCAGGCAAAAAATATGTGGACATTTTCCCCTTGCTCTCTGATTTACTCCATGGACTGAATTCCAAATGTTTTCCTATATTAAGACTTTTTATTATTGACAGCATATTGCAGCTTTAAGGCCTTTGTACACGTCCACTCCCCCAGGAATGTAACTGCTAAATCACTTCCTCTCTGGTCTCAGTGAGATAACACATTCCAAATACTATAGCATATTTTCTAATCTCATTTTAAAATGAAATTCAGATATTACATTCCATAGGAGAATAAAGGACAGCTGTTTTCACAAATATGATATGAAAACACATCTGCCACACAATTGTACAATCCTTAGCACATGGCTGTTGGAAAAAGTTATGTAAAATGCTGACAAATGAAATCAACACCAAAAAGTAGAGGTATTTATTTTTTAAAAATCTACACATCACATGTCAATGAACCACATATAAAGCTTGAAAGACAGGCTATTTTGAGAAACAATGGTGCACGGATGTTAATTCCTTGTTTTACATATACATTATTTATTCAATCATATCTTTGGTGACCAATTTCTAAACGGAATACAAGCCAAGTATAATTGTTTAGCTACCTTCCTAACAAGGCAGCAATCCTGCTTCTTAATAGAGTTGTTTCTGTTTATTTTCTCCTTGTTCAACTTCACACTTTGCACCTAACATTTACAATCTCCATGTTGAGTGCCCAACCACAAAGAAAAGCAGAGGAATAGAAGATTTGAAACCAAAGTACTTATACCAACCCATCACACTATGTGTTGAAATGTGGATTTCTTTCCATATTCACTGAGTGTAAATGTTATTTAAATGAACGTTTTTGTGTCCTGGCATGGCAAGTAACTGATTTGAAATCTCTTTTTCACTGACTTTACGAAATCAGTGAAGATGCCACAGATTATGGTGCTTCAGAGCAGTAACTTTGGAGAGAGACAAAACATGAGTTTGTATCTTCTGGCCACTTCGTAGGCATGTGAAGAAGGTGCTGCACCTCCGTGAGCTTCAGCTGTGTCACCTATAAATTGGGAGTTTAAAGTATAATGGAATTCAATGAGATCAAATAAGAAAAGTACTTGGCCACATGGTATGACTGCAATATAGTCTGCAAGTCAATTCTATTGTTGCTATTAGTGTGATGGCCACAGTGATAGAGCATTATCCATAATGTATATTCCGTCTCATAATGCCTGCTGCTACTGATCATTACCCAAGTACCAAGGCTTTGGAGATAAAATGACTCTGGATCCTCATCTCTCACCTTATACAAAAAGCAACTGAAAATGGATTAAGGACTTAAACCTAAGACCTGAAACTATAAACATTCTAGTAGATGACATTGGAAAACCCTTCTGGACATTGGCTTAGGCAGGGATTTCATGACCAAGAGAACCCAAAAGCAAATGCAATAAAAGTAAAGATAAATAGCTGGGACCTAATTAAACTAAAGAGCTTTCGCATGGCAAAAGGGACAGTCAGCAGAGTGAACAGACAACCCACAGAGTGGAAGAAAATCTTCGTCATCTATACATTTGACAAAGGACTAATATCCAGACTCTACAACGAGCTCAAACAAATCAATAAGAAAAAAATCAAACAGTCCCATCAAAAAAGTGGACTAAGGACATGAATAGACAGTTCTCAAGAGGATATGCAAATAGCCAAAAAACATATGAAAAATGATCAACATCACTAATGATCAGGGAAATGCATATCAAAACCACAATGTGATACCACCTTACACCTGCAAGAATGGCCATAATCAAAAAATGGTAGATGTTGGTGTAGATGCAGTAAACAGGGAACACTTCTACACTGCTGGTGGGAATGCAAACTAGTACAGCCACTATGGAAAACAGTGTGGATATTCCTTAAAGAACTAAAAGTAGAACTACCATTTGATCCAGCAATCTCACTACTGAGTATCTACCCAGAGGAAAAGAAGTCATTGTTTAAAAAAGATACTTGCACATGCATGTTTATAGTGGCACAATTCACAATAGCAAAATCGTGGAACCAACACAAATGCCCATCAATCAATAAGCGGCTAAAGAAACTATGGCATATATATATATGATGGAATACTATGTAGCCATAAAAAGGATGAATAAACAGCATTTGCAGTGACGTGGATGAGATTGGAGACTATTATTCTAAGTGAAGTAACTCAGGAATGGAAAACCAAATATCGTATGTTCTCACTGATATGTGGGAGCTAAGATATGAGGACACAAAGGCATAAAAATGATACAATGGGGCCGGGCGCGGTGGCTCACACCTGTAATCCCGGCACTTTGGGAGGCCAAGGCGGGCAGATCATGAGGTCAGGAGATCGAGACCATCCTGGCTAACACGGTGAAACCCCGTCTCTACTAAAAATACAAAAAATTAGCCGGGCATGGTGGCGGGCGCCTGTAGTCCCAGCTACTCGGGAGGCTGAGGCAGGAGAATGGCGTGAACCCGGGAGGCGGAGCTTGCAGTGAGCCCAGATCGTGGCACCGCACTCCAGCCTGGACGACAGAGTGAGACTCCATCTCAAAAATAAAAAATAAAATAAATAAAATAAATAAAAAAAGAATGATACGATGACTTTGGGGACCTAGGGGGAAGAGTGGGAAGTGGGGCAAGGGATAAAAGACTACAAACATAGTGCAGTGTATACTGTTTGGGTGATGGGTGCACCAAAATCTCACAAATCACCACTAAAGAACTTACTCATGGCTGGACACGGTGGCTCATGCCTGTAATTCCAGCACTTTGGGAGGCTGAGGCGGGTGGATCATGAAGTCAAGAGATCGAGACTATCCTGGCCAACATGGTGAAACCCCGTCTCTACTAAAAATACAAAAATTAGCTGGGCGTGGTGGTGCATGCCTGTAGTCCCAGCTACTCAGGAGGCTGAGGCAGGAGAATCACTTGAACCTGGGAGGTGGAGCTTGCAGTGAGCCGTGATCACACCACTGCACTCCAGCCTGGCAACAGAGTGAGACTCTGTCTCCAAAAAAAAAGAACTTACTCATGTAACCAAATACCACCTGTATCCCAATAACTGATGGAAAAAAATTTAATAAATAAAAATATATGTGGAAATATTGCTGGTAAAGGCTTAATCATGAGTGTACAAACTTTGACATAATACCCATTTACACACATAGCTCTTGACTTAGAAAAGTATCATGTTGTTAACTGTTAGGATCTGGATAGATGTTCATACCTGAAAAGAACAATTTGAGGTTTGAGGCGTGTAATCTTTCCCTAAACATGTGCATAAATATCACGTCGTTTGATTCAAATCTACAGCTCGCTCTAGTGTGCGTTTGCTGTTAGAAACCTTTCCTTACTTGGAATGTTTGGGATATGCTTTGGCACTGAATCACAGCATTCGCAATGGACAGAAGAAACATACTGACTACATATTTGAAACAAAGAACATTCATTCTCATTACATTTATGAGAAAATTAAGACCTGCCCATGGTATGTAGACCTGCCCATGGTCAACACAGCTAATAAGTGGCAGAGATGGTTTTCAAACTCAGATCTACCCAAATACAGTCTTTCCATTTGCTGTATAGGTAGGGTTGATCATCTGGAATCTATTTCAGTTAATGACTAATAAACGTTTCTGATTATTTTCTCAAATACCAGATTAATGAGATACACTTCAAATGCCTAAAACTTGTAGAAGTGAATGAATTCATAAACTAAGAAGGAAAAAACATGATACAGTTTTTTAAAGCTCAGGAAGGATAGTTAAAAATCATTGCCCATATTTCTCATTTTCTTTCTCATTTCTTAATACTATTTCTCTAATCAGAAACCATGATTGATTTTGCCTAGATGATACGTGATCTCTACTATCTATCAGCTCTTAATTTTTCGTGCAACTCTGGAAATTGAATGGGATATCTGTGCAAAAATGTAGATGACTTACTCTAAGAACCTATATGCAGAAGTGACAATTCAGACTGATTCAGTGTTATTTTTAGGGATAATGGTTTAAAATATTAACTCCATAACACAGTTTTTAAAATCCTGGTTTAATTCCTTTTGAAGGAATCTCAGACCATTTCCATAAAGACAAGAAAAATACCATGTTCTACCCTCACGTGGTGTCCATTGAATAAAAAGAAGTTTATTACATCAGAAATGTAATTCAAATCATAGCACTGATTTGTTTTGTGCTGAGTATGTGTGTGTCCTTCATGTTCACTTTTCACAGCCCAAACCTGGCAGTCTTTGGTTTGCTCTGATGAGGTGTTATGTGTCAGACCTGCCTGCTTGAGCCCCAACAGGACGGAAGCTGTGTTCTCACAATGCTTGCCTTCTGAGTTGGCAAAATCAGATGGTACTTAATGGAGTTTTTATGAATATTTAAGTGATGAAGACAATAATGTACAAACTTAAAATGTCCCTAATTCCAGAAGAATCTGGTAATTAAGACATGTCTATGTGTAACTTTTTAAATATCCTTAGCACTCCTTGAAACTAAGCCTGAGTGTAGAAACATTCCAATTTGTAACTGCAGCCTTCCCAATCGTTGTTAGGAGTACATGAGATAATCATCATAAAATACTTACCAAAATGGTCAGCATGGAGGAAATCATCCACAAATGTTACTCTGCTCTAGTGTGCACAGCCAGATGGTTTGCAGCCCTGCACAACATGCTTGAATTGGAAGTCCCCAAATCCAATAAAATCTTATTAAATCAAATGTAATAGACAACAAAAAACGAAATGGCACTTAACACACTCCTTATTGAGAGGATTTACATTTGGGAGGGTGGAAGAAAAAAATGTTTATTGAACAATAATATGTCTCACTTTATTAGACATATTTCTTATATTAACTCATTTGTATTTGTAACTGCCTATTTACTTATACTGTGATCTTTGGGTTTATAAATGTCTTATCTCTCTAACCAGACTTGACCTTTTTGAGGTAATAAAACATTCTTCTAAAAAGAACCATGAACAGTACCTTCTACATATTTCAAACTACACCACAAGAACTTTAAAACAATTGTGTGTCTGTATATATGTCTATTTATACATTTTATATAGAGGTGTGTTTGTATATAAAGAGAGACAGTCACACTCTGGGTATATATGGAGAGACAAGTATAATTATATATGATAGAATGGTTTGTGAAGTGAACAGAATTGTATCAGAAAACAAGAGTTTGCATTCTGATAATGATATTTAAATACAGAGAAGTCTTGGGCAGGTCACTTAACATCTTTAAACCTCAGTTTCTTCACCTAGACCTGCACTATCCAATGTGATGTCCTGGCATGATGGAAGTCTTCTATGTCTGTGCTGGCCAATGTGATCATCACTAAGTACATGTGGCTATTGAGCTCTTGAAATGTGACTAGTGTCTGAGGAACTGAATTATAAATTGTATTTAATTTTAATTATTTTAAATCTAAATAGGCACATGCGGTAAGTAGATATTTTAGTGGACAATATAACCATAAAATCAAGGAGGATGGGACAATATCATATGAAAAGAAGCTCTCCTGAATTCCCCCGGTATGGGTGCTACCAACGCAGTTTTGGGCAGAATGATTCTCTTTTGAAATAGTGGTACTCTCCCTTGATATCTTAGGACTTTAAAGTTTAAATGCTTTTTCCCATATTTCTCCCAACAGATCTTGACAACTTTAAAACAAGAACAAGAAGCACTGTGTCTGTCCGTCGAGGTCAAGGAATGGTGCTACTGTGTGGCCCGCCACCCCATTCTGGAGGTACATATAAATGAACTGACATATGCATGCTTCACTCCCTGTTATTTTTCTTCCTCAATGTTCTCCCTCCTGACACCAGCTGAGTGCACAGTGTCATTTATAGAGATTCCCAAAGCCCCTCCATGTGGAGGAAAAACCATTGTGAATGCCTCCCATCGTTAGGATAGGAAAATACCAGATTGTGCAAATTTTCCACCCCACTGCAGTCTACCTGGCACAAGAAGAAAGACACCTGAGTCTATCAAAATCAGAATGCTGTTGCTTGGTAAAGCAGTGTAATTAAAACGACTCATACTTCTTACAACTTGATTGGGTTAAAAAAGATGGCCCTGCTTCATTTCATCTCCTGGTTGGTCTGGGAACTGTCTGTGAACTGTTTCTACTCGCAATACTTCTGACACCAAATGTATGGGTTTTTTCCACACTAACAACCAAGTCTCCAATCTTCTGGACACCAACTGGCTGTCCAATGATTCAATTCCATTTTGACAGTAACTACCCCATTAACTACTCTGGGATGGTTAGTGTCAGAACTCATAGGATAAAGGCTCAGTCCCATAAGGCTGCCTCCACGTCAGATGCCACTTTCAAGTCCTTGACCTCCCACACTTCTGACTAACTGGCTATAAAGTGGGACTCCCATAACTCCCTCCTTGGCTTCCATAATTTGCTAGAATGGCTCCCAGAACTCAGGGAAAATAGTTTACTTACCATACCAGTTTATTATAAAAGATATTATAAACGATACGTATGAACAGCCAGATAAACATATAGAGAGAGTGAGGTCTGAAGGGTTGTGAATGCAGGAGTTTCTAGATTTGTGGATCCTCCCCACATGTGGATGCATTCATTAACCCTGAAGCTCTCCAAACGCTGTCATTTAGGGTTTTTATGCAGGTTCCGTTGTGTAGGCATGATTGATCGAATCTATGGCCATTATAATTGATGGCCATTTTCCAGCCCTTCTCCCATCCCCAGGAGTGGGGAATGGGGAGGCTGAAAGTTCCAACCCTTTAATTATTTGATTGGTTCCTCTGACAACCAATCAAGGGGCCTCACCAAGAGTCACCTAATTAGCATAAACTCAAGTATGGTTGAAAAGGGCCTATTTATGAATAACAAAAGACATTCTTCTCAGCAATATCACTCGGGAAATTACAAGGGTTTTGGGATGCAGTCCAAATATATATATTTCTTATTAATCACAGTATCACAGGATCAGACCAAGAACAGAAGTTCCTTGACCATAGAATCTAAGATCACTTTGTGGAGACTCATAGCAACTAGATCAGTTAGGAATGCACTTGACTGCAAATAACTGAAAACCCAGCGCATAATGTTCTTTTATATTCTTTTTCTCACATGCAGCATTTTCTCTTTTTTTTTTTTTTTGAGACAGAGTCTCGGTTTGTCACCCAATCTGGAGTGTGGTGGTGCAATCTCGGCTCACAGCAACCTCTGCCTCCCAGGTTCAATCGATTCTCATGCCTCAGCCTTCCGAGTAGCTGGGATTACAGGCACCCACCACCATGCCAATTTTTATATTTTTAGTAGAGATAGGATTTCACCATGTTGACCAGACTGGTCTCAAACTCCTGACCTCAAGTGATCCACCCACCTTGGCCTCCCAAAGTGCTGGGATTACAGGCATGAGTCACTGCACCTGGCTGGCATGCAAGATTTTCAAAGGTATACAATCTAAAGCTAGCACAGCTTCTAGAGGATGTCTTCCAGGACTCATGCCCTTCTCTGATTCTTCTCTGAAGTGCTTAGCATGTGGTATGGATGAGGCATGAAGTCTGCATTCCAAACCAGATCAAATGGGAAGAAGCAAAGACAAAAGGCAATAATTTGTTTTTGCTTGTTTTTGTCCATTTCAATTTACCTTTATTATCGTAAGTTTTCTTTGCCTGAGGACTTTGCCTCCATTTCATTGATCACCTCAGTGGCAAAGGAGACTGAAAAATCAAATATTTTATGCAGACATATTATGCCCTGGAAAATATCATAATTTTACTAATAAGGGAGAATATGGAGAGATGTGTAGGCAACTTGCAGTGTCGGCTAAAAGGAACTACAATGACTAAAAGGCAAATATAACTGCCCATAAGGGATTCAGTAGTGTGGAGGTTTAATAAATAGTAATATTTATTAGGATTCCACTAAGGTCTGTAATGACAAGATTGATAAACTCTACTCTTGGAAATCCAGGCTGAAGTTCAGTTCAATATCTGCTATTCTTGTTATTGCCTTAATTTTCAGTTTGGCTTTCCACATGTTTAAAAGAACAAACTTTTAGATTTGGAATTTGAAAAACACTGTTTTATTTTTGTCCTCTGTTCAAAAGTTGTAATGTTTTCTTTCTCATCTAATTCTGAGCTAACATTTCCAGCAGAAAATAACAATTAGTAAAGGTGCTAAAAGGCATGTACTTCAAGCATCCTGAATACGAAGGAGAGGTGGGAGAGGTAGGTTCCCCTCTATGTCTGGATCAGGGACAAGGAATTGTTAGCATTTCTGGTTTTTGAAGACTGACAGAAAATCTAGGTTTGATTTCAGAGGTTTGTGTTTGGAAAATGGGATTATTCTTCAGGATTTCATTTTCCTTTCAAGTTAGTATCAGAAGCACTGAATTTGGAGTCTGGGATATGAGTTTTGATCCTTGTTCTGTTTCAAATCATTATCTGATACTGGGAAAATATCTTCAAATTCTTTATGCCTCACTCTGCCTGTCTATAAAATGAAGAGATTAAAAGAAATCTCTCAAATCCCTATTGATTCTATCAACACATAATTATAACTCGATAAGGGCTAAACATCTTGTTTATCAAGTGTGTTTGCATTATTGAAGGCCTGTCCTTTATATGAGAAAACCACTTCACTGTGGACATCTATTTAGATTCAGGTGAAGTTCACTTAGACTAACACTTCTCTTTTTAATATGGAATCTGATCAAAATAAAAATGGAAGATTTTACTAATTTCTTCTGCAGGCTACCTTCATTGCATTAAGTTTTCATCACATGGCAGCAACCCTAAAAATTAATCTTGTAGGTATATTAAGAAAAGTACCACCACTGTCCGATACAATGATCTTTTTAGGAAAGGTAGAACACATGGAGTGATGCTGTGCTGCTACGCAATGAAGTACCTGACTACCTTCCCTTTCCCACAGAGAAATATATTAAAAATTTCCGTAGACATCTACTGAAATGCAGTTGTCTCAGCTGGCAGCAGTCAGCAGCTCTGAAATCCAGTTCCTTGAGCTGTGCTGACATTCCTGACAATCTTGATGGTGAAAGACAAGGAAATAAATATTCTTATTATAAGCTCTATTAGAAATGGCGTGCACATTAACGCTGTGGGCAAAGCAGGCACGGCTAAGAAATTTTTGAGAAAAGAACAAAGAAGATATTCAAGGTTATAAGAGAGCATCTCAGACATCCATCAGTTTTGGACAAGGGAAACAATGATTATCTGATGAAATCCTTCCAATTTCTCAAAAGCCTCCAATGCAACTGAGCGGCAGTGATTCTCTCACTGTTTTTCTGGGCTGTGTGTCACCCTAAAGCTAGAAGAATCACTGTGAGCCGCTGGACATACTGAGCATTTTAGAGCCAGCATATGGTCTCCTGGTTTCCATTGTAACAGATCATGCAGAGGAAAGGAAATGAGTCAGCCTTTTATTATATCAGTGGGGTACTGAGTAATGGCATGAAATCCATTGTAAGGGATGCTGCATGTCCTATTTCGAAAGCTGTGCGGTGTCAGACCTTCTTAGGGTAGCAGAGAAATGAGCAGCAATTAATCTGTTTTGAAAAGCATTTCAGTCAGCAGGTATTTCCAGCACTCTACCAGTCACTATGTGTGGCCTCTTTGTCATCTCTTGGTTTATATGTATGAATTCAGATGTGATGGTTTTGCATAGATTTTTACCATTAAATATAAGAAAACACCAAAAAATAGAAATCACTTTGATGGACTCTGGCTATCCTTGGTGTTCCTTCCTATTAGACACAGAAATTATTGAGGTCCAGAATGTCCACTTTGCTTTCTGCCAACTCCAGGGTCACTGGGCACCAGGAATTCATGA
The DNA here is from genome assembly GCF_029281585.2 of Gorilla gorilla gorilla. Taxonomy (NCBI): domain Eukaryota; kingdom Metazoa; phylum Chordata; class Mammalia; order Primates; family Hominidae; genus Gorilla; species Gorilla gorilla. The sequence continues at coordinate 12,614,209 of NC_086017.1, forward strand.
CCTTTAACCAAGCTCTCGTTAAATAGGAATAGAACAGAGGAACTTTGAGATTCTTCCTTCCAATATATGAAAATTTCTAGTTTATTCCTCAATAAAATCCTCACAAACTGTTCATCAAAAGAGGTTTTTGTTCATGCCTTCATTTTATGTCACCGAGATGCTTGCTACTCACAGGGCGGTCCAAGCACCAGCAGCATTGGCCTCACCTGGAAATTTGATAAAAAGGTAAAATCTCAGACCCCACTACAGCCTACTGAACTGGAACTTGCATTTTCATAAGATCTCCGAGTGATCATGTGCACTTCCAAGTGTGAGATGCCCTGAGTCATAGCTGTGGTTCCCATGCACACCCCACCTCTGGGCAGTGAGGGTTGACAGCTTGAGAATCTGGAGGGAAAATTGTTAAAACCATAGGTGTCCAACCTGTTCACAAGCATATTCCGATTCCATAAATCTGGGGTAGGGTCCACAAGGCTGTTAAAAAAAAAAAAGAAGAAGAAAACAGGCCAGGCGCGGTGACTCACACCTGTAATCCCAGCACGTTGGGAGGAGGCCGAGGCGGGTGGATCACTTGAGGTCAGGAGTTAGAGATCAGCCTGGCCAACATAGAGAAACCCCGTCTCTGCTAAAAATACAAAAATTAGTCTGCTGGTGTGCGCCTATAATCCCAGCAACTTGGGAGGCTGAGACAGGAGAATTGCTTGAACTCAGGAGATGGAGGTTGCAGTGAGCCGAGATCGTGCCACTGCACTCCAGCCTGGGTGACAAAGTGAGACTCTGGCTCAAAAAAAACGAAAACAAAAACAAAACTCTAGCTGACTCGCTCACTCTGAGGCAGCACCAAATTTAAGGTCCATTCACATGGATCATCTACAGAACTAGCCCAGGTCCAGCCCTGCTGAGATGGAGTGCTTCAATTTCCACATCACTCAAGCCGAAGGGCTGAGCATTCCTTATGTGAAATTTTTATTTAAAATAATTCATCTATTTACTTATTTTTTGAAATTGAGTCTCACTCTGTCAACCAGGCTGGAGTGCAGTGGCGCAATCTCGGCTCACTGCAACCTCTGCCTCCCGGGTTCAAGCGATTCTCCTGCCTCAGCCTCCCAAGTAGCTGGGATTACAGGAGTGCACCACCACACCTGGCTAATTTTTGTATTTTTAGTAGAGATGAGGTTTCACCATGTTGGCCAGGCTGATCTCAAACTCCCGACCTCAAGTGATCTGCCTACCTTGGCCTCCCAAAGTGCTGGGATTACAGGCGTGAGCCACTGCACCGGCCAATTTAAAATAATTCAAAATAAAATATAGTTACCTTAGGCTTTACCTTTGACTTTATATGTTTTTGTTCATAAAGGAAATGAAAAACTAAGAAAAGGGTGGCTTTTCCTAGGTACTCATACTCAGAAGTAGCATTCTGGTCAGGTGCAGTGCCTCTTGCCTATAATTCTAGCATTTTGTGAGGCCAAGGTAGGAGGATCACTTGAGCCCAGGAGTTGGAGATCAACCTGGCAACACAGTGAGGCCATCTCTAAAAAATAATTTATTTTATTTTATTTTATTTGGGACAGAGTCTCGCTCTGTCGCCCAGACTAGAGTGCAGTGCCGTGATCTCAGCTCACTGCAACCTCTGCCTCCCAGTTCAAACATTCTCCCACCTCAGCCTACCGAGTATCTGGGACTACAGGCACATGCCACCATGCCCAGCTAATTTTTGTATTTTTAGTAGAGACAGGGTTTTGCCATGTTGACCAGGCTGGTCTCAAACTCCTGACCTCAGGATCCACCCGCTTCAGCCTCCCAAAGTGCTGGGATTACAGGTGTGAGCCATCGCACCCAGCCTAAAAAAAAATTTAAAAAATTAGCCAAGTGTGGTGGTGTGTGCCTCTAGTCCCAGCTATTTGAGAGGATGAGGTGGGAGGATTCCTTGAGCCTAGCAGTTCAAGGCTGCAGTGAGCTATGATCACACCACTGCTCTGCAGACTGGGCAACAGAGTGAGATCCTGTCTTAAAAGCAAACAAACAGACAAAACCCAGAAGTAGCATTTTCTATTCAGCCAGCTTTCCTACATTATTATTGGTGAATGTATGGTTTCCCAGAGTATATTTAAAAAAGAAAACCACCTGATTCTGATTCTGAGATTATTTTCATTATTACGGGTTTTGGAGAAACTAGCTAAAATTTTCATCTTTAGATTTCTTTTACACAGAACACATCCCCACTAGAGTTGGATCCTATCCGCAGGGCATCAGACCCAGGGACCTTCGAACAGAACATCTGTAGAGTCCTTTATGGTGTTTATAATGCTTTAATTTACATTATATTATCTTTGAATCCTCACAATAATCCCATAAGAAGTAAGGACGTGTGTTTCATAGATAAGGAAATAGAAGCAAAGAGATTATGTGAGGGCACACTCTAATCACTGGCAGGAATAAGAGTTACTGTTGCCTAGAATGTGCCCTTTTATTTGTACATAGTAGAAAAACTGGAAACATGTACTGTACCTTCTGTGTCAGTGGTTCTTTGGCCCTCACCCCAGGTCAATTAAATCTGAGTTTCTTGATGGCAGGGGATCCTCTGGCATCATCCAGGTAATTTTAATATGCAGCCAGGGTGGAAAACTTGAGTCCCTGCATTACGAAATCAAGTAGGACTTACCCCAGCAAAACGTCTCTATATGCAAACCTCTCCAGGGTTCCATAAACGTAATTTTACGTGGACATACCCATACAGATTATAATCACAGCCCTTAAAAGAAGCAAGCATGCCTTTCCACAGCATGGTTATTTCAGCTGGACCATGCTGTATTTACTGTAGACAGAGATAAAAGCGTGAAAGTAGGACATCTGTGTTCTAGTCCTAGCTCTCCCATTAACTTGTTATGTGGTCTTGGGCCAATTATGTAACTTCTCTGAGCCCTATTTCTTCATTTGACTTCTGTTTCTGTCTTCCCACACCTACTCAGCTTTCGGTATTAAGATATCACCTTCAGAGTTAGACTCACCCAGTTTCTTACTTAGTCCAAACTATGCTGACAGGTCACTGAGCCAGGACGAATCTTAGTGTGCTAAAATTGAGCATCCTCTATGCCCAGAATAATCTTCAAGATGTCCACATTCAAGTCAAGTTGCCAACTCTGCCTAACTCCACATTCAATGCCTTATTCTCATCTTCTTCCCCAAACTGGTTCCTGGGTTCACCAGTTTTATATAATTTTAGATTTTCAGGTGCCTCCTTAGTCCAGACACTTAGCTTAGCTATTGTCCTCATTTCTTACCCAAAGGTGCATGAAATCCCATTTTAACCCCACTCTAAACCTCCAACCGTAACATGGTATTCTTTGCATTCTAAGTATTGCTTAAGTCTAGGAAGTCTAGTTACTGGGCCCCACGCATCATATCAGACCTCCTTGGCTATTGACATTTGCCTGGGTGGGTCCTAGGTTTGTCAACTGTGCTTTGGACAACTGGTCACTTTCCTCAGGAAGCAGTCCCTGTACTTCCAGCTTACTCCCTCTACTTTCTCTCATTACCTTTTTCAGGCTCCCTCTCCTTACCCATATCTGGGTTCCTAGCATCACTTTCAAATCCTCACACGCTACTATAATGCCAACCAAATGGAATTCATCTTTGTCCTGTCAACTTTTCAAATCTGTTATGAGGATGAAAAGACATAACAAATGTGGCAGCAATTTGCACAGTTAAAACTTCCAGACAGTCCTGATTTTATTAATTAGGCTGGGTTTGATTGTTTTCATTTGCTTAAGCTTGAAGTCAAAGTTAAATCAGAGAATTTCTCATCTTTGGAGATATGTGATTCTTGATTTACATTCATGTAACAACTTTTATGTAGGCAGATACTTTTCGGATATATCTCCCAAGAGATTTATATGGAATTTACATCTATTATTAACATAAATTGGTTATGCTCTGGCATTGTGGCTTTATTAGCCATTCTTCTAACATTTGAAAATTGCTATTAAAGACTTTACAGTTAAGGTAGACTCTACCAATAGTCTTCTCATAAGCCAAACCCTGTGTGATTCTTTATATTTGCATTTTCTATTTAGCATGTACAGTATGTGCCCGGACTTCATTTCCTTAGAAAAACAAGGCACTGGGTAGACTTAGGAGGATGCAGGACTTTAAAAATACTGCTGAAATAATGCTGAGAATATTTTTAATAGGCTGAAGAATGTTGTCTTAAACATATTTTTATATGGCAGCTTAAAAAAAGCAAAATGTGAGATTTTTAAATGGTTACAAAATTAACAATCACTTAATTGTCATAAAAAGCTATAAGAATAGTGCTGTTAAGTATTGATCACCTTTTCTGGTCATATTGGGAACATGATTGAAGGTACATATGGGAACAAGGAAAGGCCCAGCATTTCACTTGAGTCATCTCATTCTCTCTCTCTCTCTCTGTGTTTGTGTGTGTATGTGTGTGTGTGTGCTTGTGTGTATAATGAGAGAAGTGCCCAAATATAGTCCTAGTTTTAAAAACACACATAACAAATGATAGCTAATGGTCTTAGGTCCTGAGTCTTTGTTTCTTGGCCACCACCGAGATAGCTGCATTTTGATACCGATTTCATGTCACCTGGGAAGCGACTTCCCTGAGAGATGCCTTATCACCTGCAAGTAAATTAAAAACCACAGTTGTCCAGTAGGTTAACACTGACCGTGTTGGAAATCAGTGATTCAGAAAAGGTCCTGTAATAAGGCAAAATGTAGGATCTCGTCATCTGGTCTTGGAACCTACAAAATGATGTTTAAAATGTTGGTTGGGAGTGGCATTGAAATACTGCTACTATGCCATTTTTCAAGAATGTTGAGGTCAGCCAAACTTGGTTTAAACAACCTTTTATAATATAATTTCTATGAAACATGCATTCTGATTTCCATTTCCTAACAGAGGAACTTGGTATATATTCACTTAAGTAGATATCTATCTCAATTCAGAGGGGAAAGCTTAACATTTAGTTAGTGATAGGTTAATCAACATCATAGACTACTAGATATCTTTTTTTTTTAAATAAGGAATTAAATATTCTTCTGTTTGTTTTTCTTGTGACAGGGTCTAACTCTATCACCTAGTCTGGAGTGCAGTGGCACGATCATGGGTCATTGCAGCCTGAAACCGGGCTCAAGCAATCCTCCCACCTCAGCCTCTTGAATAGCTAGTACTGCAGGCATGAGCCACCACACCAGGCTAATTATTTTATTTTTTGTTAGAGATGGGGTCTTGTTTTGTTACCCAAGTTGGTCTCAAACTCCTGGCCTCAAGCGATCTTCCTACCTCAGCCTCCCAAAGTGCTGGGAGTACAGGCATGAGCCACCGCGCCCATCCAGGAATTAAATATTCTTAAGGCGATCTTGTCTGTTGCCTCTTGACTGTGTTCCTTTGAAAGATATGAACTTGGACTCCTTTATTTGAAATGTAATCAGCCAGTTTCTCCCTTTTTTCTCTTCCCCCTTTGCCAATCAGAGGGGGTTACAGCTCATTAGTTGATTTAATCAGCATAGAATAATGTAAAACAGTTTATAAGGTGATGCCTTTCTGCGTTCATTAAGCCTCCTGTTTCACCCATTGAACAAAAAAAGAGAGCCACATTGATCAGGGACTACTTGTGATAAACTCTCTGACCCACATGGCCTGGGTGGAGTGTTTCGTGTTTAGGAGGATAGGCCACTGGGAGGGAGTGCTTGCCCTCACTACACCAAAGGCAGGCTCCACTTCTCTCATCCGTGAGATCATTGAGCTCAAAGAAAGAATCAGCAAAAGAAGAAAAAGGGAGGAATTGGGGCCTGGCATGTCTACAGGAGTGACTTGCTTCTCCTCTACCAGATATGACAAGAAGAAGTGAGGTGGATATTTCTGATGTCAGTTATCTCTGAAATTGGTGAAGTATATTCTGTGATGCTACTGACATACTTTTTGCCTTTGAATTTTCCTGTCAACTCTTTTTAAAACAACTTGAATGTTTCATGACTATACTTTTGAATGCCTAGATGTCAACAACTATACACTTATGAGTAGAAAAAAATAAGTTTATATAAGTAACAAACATTTCCTGGTCATAGAAAAGTTATAGTCTTTATATAGCTGAGCCTCCAGTTTCTTAAAGTAACCTTGTAGAGGATTGGTGGTCTGGTTTTTTAAGAAGAGTTCCCTAGGAGTAGTAGCTACATACTTTCTACTTTAATTCTTTTTTTAGTTCTAGTAAGAGAGATGCTTAAGCTGTTTTTACAGCTATAGCAAGTTCCTGGCCATAGCACTTAGAAATAGACTCAGCTACTTAATAAATACCAGTTAATTAACTATCTTATTGTTCAGAAAAAAAATAATAATTTGGCTAAAAAATAGCAGAAATAAATTTCAGGAAATTCTTTTTCTGTCTCCTTTTTTCCTCATTTGCTTTTGTGCAAATGTTTCCATGTGCTTTATTGGGCAGAAACCAACAACTGAATGATGGCCCTAATTACCCAGCTTCTCTCCTGACAGTTAGTTTGTGTGTACTTTAATGATAGGCACTATGTAACTGTATTTGTGGATACACAGATTTCAATTCAAGTTGAGTACATCTCTATTTTCTTTTTAAACATCCAAAAAAAATAAAAAAGATTATCTCCAGGTTTGATCCTTAGAACTGGAGGCCACTGATGTCAGAGTAAGGGCCAAACACATTAGTACCAAAAGGAAATAACATTTGGAAAATGAGAATGGATCCATAAGGCTAAATGATCTACAAACTGTGATCATTTGACAAAGCTGGACCACATGCAGAGCTTTTTCTTTTGGAGTTGTCCTGTCCCAGAAAGCAGTGAAGGATGACATTGTGTTTGTTAGAACATAGGTTGGGACATGAAGAATCTGGAGATGTGAAAAACACATTACACATCCAGGAGAGTGCTACCAGGGATGTACTAGCCAGAAGAGAACAAATGATCAACACTGAGCTTTCAACAACATGAATCTGGCTGAGCGTTTCATAAATAATCCAGTGGACAATCACTACAGGATAGACGGGCACCATTCTTGTTTTAATGCCTGCTGGAAATATACCCTGTGAATCTCATTTTTTCAGCTGAAAAAGGAATGAGTGGTGCTTTGGCTACATTTTTAGCAATGAATAGGTATTCTCTCAGGTCAGTGCATTAAGCAGGATGTTACGTGGAATTAAGCAGGATAATGATGCAGTACATAGAATAAGGAAATGCTGACTGAGTCCTGGAAATTTGGAAATAGACTCTGGTTAGGAGCTCAGAAATCGAAGGCTCAGAAATGGATATTTACCACTGTCGGGGATTTTGAACCTATGAGTCTTAGGCACAAATAAGAAGTTGTTAATTTTTCTGATATATTTTTTAACATGTTCAGTTTGGTTTTCAGACATTAGGAACAAAATAACTGGAAAAAGCCAAATTGAAGACCAGAGAAAACTATACATTTAGGCAAGCGAAGTTCACTTTCACACACAAAGGAATAAATCATGGCATTTTGTCTGAGGGTAGGGTTAAAGCTTTTGATTCTATGTAATATCAAAATACTGATTTAAGAGGAAATGATTTACTGGAGTATCTGTATATTAATCAATGACAAACAATATGGATAAAAAACTTTTCAAATCAATCAAACTGATTGCAGTTCTCCATATCCACTAATGATTTTGACATTTGCAGATATATAGAATAAATGCAAAGTTCCAAATGAAGCATAATAGTTTTACAGAGAGACCAACTCTGTCTGCATTATGAACTCAAAGAAATGTTTAATGTTTAATTCAGAGACTGAGAGAATGTTCGTGATATCCGAAGTAGGTGGTGCTGCTAACAAAACAATGGACAGCCACTTTGTTCCGAGCCAAGAGAGCTCTTCCCATCTCCAGCCGAAACACACCCTCTTTTTCTCCCATCATCTGGTGCAGGTTAACACATTATCACAATCTTCACTGTCACAATTAACCCCTGGAAAGGAGTTATGTCATAAAAACACTCCATAGGACTTCACAAATCCATATGGCAGGCACAGCTGGGAAGACAGTTGCAGTTGATAACGTAGCATTTCAGAAATATCCAAAGAATCTCTACTTTGTGAAGTAGTGTGGAATTTACACATCCTCTCATTCCCTCAAATCAGCACATACACTAGGGAACACCTGGGAAATGCCAAGATGCTTCAGTTTTAGGTGTTTGAAGCCCAGTTCTTATCATTTCACGCAAACCAGAGTATGCTTTTTGAAAAGATGAAAGGACTTTTAAAAACAAAAGGTGGCTGATTTAAGGATTATGTTTCTTCCTTCTCCGCTTACTGCAAAATGAGGCAGCTATGACAGCTCTCTAACATTAGTACCCAAATATGAGAAAGACATTCATGTACCTTCTTCTCTTGCTACCCTGAGAATTTGTTCACTGTCTCTGCAAGCCAGCACTCCTTCTAAATGTACAACTCCAGTTTACTTCAATGGACACAGTTGTGATGAATGAAATTTATGATTGGGTTCTAATGGATTATGTAAATTAGGATTTCAAGGTTAAAGGAATAGATTTCTTTTAAAAAGTAAAAATAGGAGATTTTGGCAGAACCTTTCAGATACCAGGCCTTGTCATAGACAGGGCAGATATAGGAGTGAGCCAAAACAAAATGTTTTCTCCTGCCATGTAGCCTACAGGTCTGCTGGGGAGGAGCAGGGTAATGAAATCATCATACTGAGATGTGTGCTCTTCGTTGTGAGGTGGGGATGAGGGAAAGGAAAACAGGGTTCAGTGACCATGTAAAGTAGAAGGACATCATGTGGATTGGGGAGTCAGAGAAGGCTTCCTTGAAGAAGTAGTTCTGTGGCTTAGATCTGAAGGACAAGAGAGTAGAAGGAAAGGAGGAGTATTACAGACAGAACAGCCGTATGTAAGTCTAGAGTGGGGAGGTTGTCAAAAAGAAGCCAACATGGCACATGAGTATGGACATGGGGAAGGGTGTTTCAGTTTACTGTGAAAGTGGTGACTGAAGCAATAGAAAGCTCCATTTTTATTCCTCAAAATCTTATGAAATCAATGATAGCCAGACACCAGTAAGTTGGAAACAGAAAATGTTATCAAATTGCCTCAAATTTAAGTTTTAAAAATTGACATTCTGGGAGCCCCGTGCAGTCAATTTATAGAAATAGTGGGGTGCACCCATTCTTAGCTGGTGAAACCAAGGCTTGGATAGAATTACAACCAATGTGTTAATGTCCTAGAGTTAAATAAAAAATAAAATATCTACACTATGTAAATGAATAATAAAATAAAAAATCTACACTATCATGATGACTTGAGAAAATACTTAGTGATAAAAAAAATTACTTGGTGATCGAGAAGGAGGGGAAATGTCAGACATTGCCTAAGGATGCAAAGCAAAACAAAATAGAATGAAAATGCTTTGGAAGGAATGCCTTAAGAAAATATAAGAAAATGAATGGATGCATCTCCACTGTGCTTTCGGTCAAGTACAAGAAAACATGGATTCTATGAAACAAAGATGCCAATGTTAAAAGAGAGCTGCCGCCAATGCAGATTGAGGTTTGAAGGGAGCTGGCAATGATGAGAAACGGAAATATTAAAATCTGCAATGCAGACTCAGTAAAAAGCCAAATGAACATTGTAGCAAATTGAATTAGTGATAAGCATGGCTAACTAGGTAAGTTTTTATAAAGAACATAAAATGAAAGCATAATAATCAGAAAGCTTCATAAATATAAAAATTAGGTAGTAAAGCTCCAACCCATATGTAATCAATGTAATTGGTAAAGACAGATCATCCGTGTGTATGTACTGTTTTATTGTTTAATATCATCACATACTTACCATTCCATGTGAGTTCATCATCGTTTTAATAGTAAAAACATATTGTACTTTCTCATGTTTAAGCGGGAGTAAAAAATATTGTGGTATTTTTTATTTTAATAATTAAAGAAGAAAGGATGTTTACTGGGAGCTGCCACAAAAACACTTGGTGTTTTATACATGGTGTTACACACAGTTCCAGAGATATATTCACAGGATTTGGAAAATTTTTTAAAAATAATTCCAATGACATAACTTTACTTGGGTTCAGCATATGACCTATACTCCTAGTAGCTCATATATTCTGTTATGTTTGTGTATGACGCATAAATTTGTTAAATATAAACAACTGGGTTGGGCGAGGTGGCTCACACCTATAATCCCAAGACTTTGGGAGGCCAAGGCGGGCGGATCACTTGAGGTCAGGAAATGGAGACCATCCTGGCTAACACGGTGAAACCCCGTCTTACTAAAAAGAAAAATACAAAAATTTAGCTGGGCATGGTGGCGGGCACCTGTAGTCCCAGCTACTCGGGAGGCTGAGGCAGGAGAATCACTTGATCACGGGAGGCAGAGGTTGCAGTGAGCCGAGATCGCCACTGCACTCCAACCTGGGCAACAGAGCGAGACTTCGTCTTAAAAAAAGATAAATAAAAAATAATAATTAAAAACGTATCACAATTTTTGTTAAAAAAAATAAAGCATAGATGTAAGAAATAAAAATGGGATATGTACCATCTAAGTTGCTAGAGATAATATATCAAAGAAGTTGTGGCCAGGCATAGTGGCTGACGCCTGTAATCCCAGCACTTTGGGAGGCCGAGGTGGGCAGATCACTTGAGGTCAGGAGTTTCAGACCAGCCTGGCCAACATGGTGAAACCCCGTCTCTACTAAAGATTTAAAAAGTTAGCTGGGTGTGGTGGTGCATGCCTGTAATCCGAGCTACTTGGGAGGCTTGAGGCAGGAGAATTGCTTGAACCCAGGAGGCGAAGTTTGCAGTGAGCCAAGATCATGCCACTGTACTCCAGCCTGGGCAACACTGCGAGACTCCATCTCAAAAAACAAACAAACAAACTACAACAACAAAGAAGCTGTCGTCTGTTTAACCAGAGACTCAAAATAAAGATGAGCAAAAAAGCATATATGAAGTATAGAAATATGACAGATATGAGTGTATGTAGCTTATGAAATATAAAGAAATGCAACTTCTTTTAAATATAAGAGCCTCAGATTGAGTTAAAAATATGATCTAAACAAAATGCAATGATACAAAATGCCTAGACTACCAACAAAACAGATTTTAAAAAGAAAAATAAATGAGGGCCGAATTATTAGTTTTAGACCAAGCATTATTCAAATACAAAAGCATTAAATTAGATAAAGGCAACCTTTTTTTTTTTTTTGAGACAGAGTCTCGCTCTGTCGCCCAGGATGGAGTGCAGTGGCGCGATCTCCGCTCACTGCAAGCTCCGCCTCCCGGGTTCACGCCGTTCTCCTGCCTCAGCCTCCCGAGTAGCTGGGACTACACGTGCCCACCACCACGCCCAGCTACTTTTTTTGTATTTTTAGTAGAGGCGGGGTTTCACCGTGTTAGCCAGGATGGTCTCGATCTCCTGATCTCGCGATCCGCCCGCCTCGGCCTCCCAAAGTGCTGGGATTACAGGCATGAGCCACCTCGCCCGGCAGATAAAGGCAATTTTTATTATTAAAATACACAAACCACAATGAAGACATTCCATTTACATTATTTTAAACACCATGAAACATAGAGTCATACTATATAAAGCTAAAAGTTTGGGAATACAAGGAGAAATTACTAATGCATATTTGTTACTTAACTTGATAGGTCAAGTAAATAAAAATAAGCATATAAAGAATTTGAATAATGTAATAATGATTGGCCTTTCTTAATGTAAACATACATACTTATGTATTTTCTCTTTAAGCACTTCCATAATTCCTATTTCAATTGTTTACATGTTCAGCCAAAAAAAATTAAAACAAAATTGAAATTATATAGGCCAGGCCTTGTTTTCCGCCATAATGCAATTAAATAAGAAATTAGTTATAGGTCAATTTTATACAACACCACAAATTTTTTAAAAACCGTCCCATGCAAATTTCAAATCACATTTCTGATATCTACTGGGTCAAAGAAAAGATAAAACCCATATTAATATGTTTTTCAAAAGTGAAAAAAATGAGAACAAACGTATCTACACTTGTACAATTTATGAAAAGTATACCCTGAAACAAATTAATAACCTTAAATTTGTTGTATAAGGAGTCCTGGAAATCAAAATCAGTACCTTAAGTATTCACCTCATGCAATTGAAAGGAACATGGCACAAACCTAGGGGAAATGGAAAGAAAGAAGATAAAACTCAAAATTAGTGAATTAGAAAACAGTATATAGAGAGACATCCAAGAGGAGCTTTGAGATATGAGATATTCTCACCAAATCTAATCAAGAACAAACTAGAGAAATACAAATAGGCAAAATGATAAGTTAAAAAGAGCATATAATTTTGTATAAAATATTTAAAATCATTTTAAAAACTACAGACAACTCTATGATCATTTAAACATCCGGATGAAATGAATTATCTATTAAGAATATATAAATAACAAAATTGAACCAAGAAAATGTAGAAGATATGAACATACCAATTATTATGGAAGGAATTGAAAGTTGTCAAGATTTACTTTCTCCAAGTTCTCTGGTCTATACATTTTATAAAGAAAATATTTTAAAGGTTTAATGTAATTCTCTTGCCAAATAATTTGTGGCACAGCAAAGACAAGATGAAAAGCTACCAGTTTATTTTATGGAATGAGAATAATCCTGGCACTAGAACTTGACAAAGACAGCAAAAAGGGAATGCCTCTCTCTTATTTATGAATGTTGGTAACGCTTACATAGTGGGTAATACATGTAGGCATTATTTTAAAAGTTTTACATATATTAACTCATTTAACCCCTACAAAAACCTGATTTAGGTGTTATGTATTCCCATTTTATGGCTGAGAAAAATACCTGAGACATTAAGTAAATATGGCATTACTCAACAATTCATGAAAAAACACTTTAGGACATGTATATAAAATGAGATAGAAGTTTTAAAAGTACAGGTAACTCAAAATAAGCCAAAATAAGTATTTGCTCAAAATATACCATATTACAGATTAAAAATACAAAAACAAAATTAAAAAATAAAAACATAATGAGGAGTAAAAAGATACTTCTGGGGTGGGGGGCTGGGGGAGGGATAGCATTAGGAGAAATACCTAATGTAGGTGATGGGTTGATGGGTGCAGCAAACCATCATGGCACATGTATATCTATGTAACAAACCTGCATGTTCTGCACATGTATTTCAAAACTTAAAGTATAATAATAAAAAAGATACTTCTATAATCTGCTTAATGACAGCCAATATTATATTTAAGAGGATGTAAAGACAAACAAGAATGAAACAAGGTTTATAATTATTGGGTGATGATACATGAAGGTTCATTATACCATGATTTCTACTTTTGTTATTTGTAATATGTTAGAAAATATGTGTAACAAAAATGTTAAAAGAATGGTTTCTGTGGTTGAATTTAGTGATTTCTAAGGTGGCTTCCAGCTCAGATCTTACATGGTTCTCTGTTGTTAATTACCTCTTTTTCCAAAAAAAAGCATTTTTTGTACTAGCCTTTCGGGGAGGAAGATGTTTGCATTATGTGGAGGAGTTTCCACCATACATGGACACATTGGTCTCCTGCAAACCACGTAGTTCTTTTATTGCTTCTTTTTTCATTTGAAAATCATTCCAGATACTGAAGTTAAAATAGCTGTCCTTGCTTTCCTGCCTGGAGAGATGGGTATCATTAAAAATGCCTGGATTGGCAGTAATCCGCTTTGCTCCTGCCTGGAGCTGTTCTGAATCTCCAGTGGCAGGCCCTCACGGTGTTACTGGGGCAAGTGTGCAGTGACGTGCATTTCATCTGCACACAGCAATGCTCAGACTACTTGGCTTTCTGCAGGGAATGAAAAAATACACATATAAACACCCCCGTTCCCAAATGGCACTGTAGCCTAGTTAAGAAAATTGCTTGAGGGGGAGTGCATTATGCTAAGAGGGCTAGTTCATTTTCAGGTTACAAAACTTTAAATTCAAGTTGACACAGCTTCTATTTTCATTTCCATACTTATCTCAACTGGGGAAATGTGGTGTTTGTCACTAAAAACCAGCCAGTAAAATGTAGAGGTAAGATGGAGAGTCAGTGGTCCGCAGCCTGCAAGTGGCTGTGATCTGAAATATGTCATGTTTTAGTTGGTAGCAGATACCATACCAAATTTGCTTCCCACTGGTAGACTTTCTCCTTTTATTTTCAACAAAGTCCCATGTACCCAGCAGCAATCTTTAACAGCAAAAATGCAATTAATATAAGTCATCTCATCATGTACTAGCATTCCAGATAGCTCATAAACAATTAAGAATCGAGTCTGAATTAAATGCAGAGGTTCAGGGCTCAGTGTGTTACAGGAAGACAGAGAATGCTGTTCTGTCAGTTTTGTGACCATGAGAAGTTTCATTCAAGAAACCACATGGAAGGTGTTCCACTGTTAAATACCACATGTGACCTCTCTGGTTTGAATATCTAAGTAGATCCATAAAGCTTAAAGTACATAAGCTTTCGTGCGGCTATACTGAAATGTAAAGAATGAGAATGAAGGCACCCATTAAAAGATAAAACTGGGTAAGACTAAAATTAATCCTCCATAATCCTAGCTTTAGAAACTCTCATCTTTACTGTATACAGGTATCTTTAATGTGAGTTATTGAGTAAGTCCAAGGGCTCTTCTGGTCACCCTTTCACATATAGTCTACCACATTCCTATTCCAATAGAAGCTGGGAAGCATTCCAGGATAAATTAATTGTAGAATCAGTTTGCTTTTATAGAGCATGGATGAGAGAAATATTGAAGTTTTAAGAGTTTCTGTTGCCAGACTTCTAGAATATATTTGCCATTCAGACCCTATGGCTTGTAAAAAAAAAAAAAAATTAAGCGTTTTGGGTGTTGACCCTGGGATGTGTAATTTATGCATGGCTGTTGTAAGCTGTTACCTCTTAATCACCCAGGAGCCCCAGCTCTTGAAGCAGACTGATGATTCCCTGCTGACTATCTGCTCTGCTTGCAGTTCTGCCTTCAACACATCTGTCAGCACCACTTCCCAAGGGGACTGTATGAAAGTTGCAAAATCTGACATCCGTACATTAACTACTCTATGACTTTCTCCATTAATAATGGACTGTCCCGCCGTAAGCTATGAGTTTCCTCCCCAACACCGACCGCTTTTGCTTTTATGTGCCACTAGGCCTGTCATCAGAGAGACAGCCAGAGAAAAGACATCTGGCATCTGTAACTCATAGTGGGTTCATGAAAACTAAAGCAGGTAGATTATTATCTCAAATGAAGTTCCTGGAAATACTGAATGATGAATGTCGTGCTAATGGCCTCCTTCCTCTAGCTTGGTGACAGCCTGTAACCAGTTAAAAAAAAAATCTTGACATACACCTTGAATTTTTATTTAAGAGATATAGTCCTAATTGTTATGTCAAAACCTTGGAAATAGAGCCAAATTATTTTGAAAACGTTATTTTTTCCAAATCTACAAAGGAATTGCCATATGATATAATAGCTAAAGGTGTTTTCAAGATCCATTTTCCAATTAATTGCTTTAAAAAAGAATTCTCTGAAGTAAATCACAAGTGCCTTTAAGATTCTGGCTGGATTGTTTGTTAATATACCTTAGATGCAGATAAAAACCGGGGGCAGGAAAGAGAAAATTGGAAGCCCACTGGGTCAGAATAGCAAGCTTTTTGCTTTTATCAAAAAAAAAAAAAAAAAAAAAAAGACGGAATCACAACAGAAAAAGGTCGGATGCTGTTGGTGATTTTTGTACCTCTGAAGCTTATAAATATGGAGGGGTTTATTGCTTCTCTTGATAGGTTCCTTGTCAAGTTACTGTAGAAATAACTTACTTACCCTACCTGGAATTTAGAACAGGGCTTTTAAATTTTCAAGGACTACACTGCAGTTGAATTGAAGTGAACCAGATGTAAGATAATAGGGGTTAGGAAGACCCTGAGGAAGTAAAGAGTACACATCTCATCAATAAGGGGCAGAGCATTGTTGGTTACAATGCACCCAAGGGAGTGCTCTTAGGCTCAATTAGACAATCAAACTGAGTTGATTTCCATGGGTTACACTTGACATCTGATTCACTTACAGACCGAGCACAGTGTATGCCAGCAGAGCAGTACCAGGCCTTGGTCTTCAATGGGAATCCCTGGAACAGTCCAAATAGCAATCTAGGGACTTTTTAAAAAAAATTTTTCTCTATTCCCAAGTGTTATTTCAAGAGCAAAGAAGTTAAACTTGTGTAGCTAAGTGCAGAGTCTCCTGATTTAGAAGGTCTATGTCTTAAATAGGAGCCAAGATCTCTGGTGACGTTCCTATAGGCACAGCTTCCAAAATCCCCAGGAGGGTCAAGCCTCCTCATTATGAGTCACCACACTCAGGGAAGCCCAACCCAATAACTTCTCAACAGATGTGTTCATTTGCAGTCCTTCCAGCCAGATTCAGCTTACCAATCCGGGGTCATTCTTATCATAACAACATAGCCTGCTTATGTGGCTGACATTTCACCTTACCAGGTTTCCAGGGTAACAAAGCCAGAAAGTTAACCCAAGATAAAGTTCTCCATGGAGAGAGAGAATTTTAACCCGTTACCCACTGTTGTCATATGGGAGTATAAACTCAGATCTTTTCTTTTCCTTTGTTCCTGCTTGCCCTTCTCCTCCTCTTTCTCCTCCTCCTTCACCTTCTTCCTTCTTTTAGAAAAGCTGGGGCCAGCACGGTGGCTCACGCCTGTAATCCCAGCGCTTTGGAAGGCCGAGGCGGGCGGATCACGAGGTCAGGAGATCAAGACCATCCTGGCTAACACGGTGAAACCCCGTCTCTACTAAAAATACAAAAATTAGCCGGGTGTGGTGGCAGGTGCCTGTAGTCCCAGCTACTCGGGAGGCTGAGGCAGGAGAATGGCGTGAACCCGGGAGGCAGAGCTTGCAGTGAGCCAAGATTGCGCCACCACACTCCAGCCTGGGCGACAGAGCGACACTCCATCTCCAAAAAATAAAAAATAAAAATAAAAAAATAAAAGCTGGAAGACTAGATTTTTAAAAAATGTTTAGTCTCCCAATTTTTAAGTGAGACTACTGGAGTAAGAATACTGGACCAGAGAACAGAAGACCTGGGTTCTATTAATAGTAGTCCAGCAATTTGCTGTGTGACCTCCCTGTGTTAAGTGAAAGGCTTGCATAAGGTCACCTGAGAAGCTATTTCTGTGATACTGTTACTCTTTTCTAATTGCTAAAGAGGTGATGCTTCCTGTTCCTCTGCTCAGTGCCAGGGTACTTGCTTCTCTTCCATCAGCTTTTCTCCTTCTCTGTTCTGCATTATCATATGAAATCAAAGAGTGAGGAAAACCGTCAAGGATCTTCAAAATCATACATGACTGATACCAATCTCATCATTGGACTAGATTTCTCAGTGAAGATAATATGAGGGTTAATGCTAACTCTCATAGAATTTAAGTCAAAATATCTGTCTTTGCATTGCCCAAAGAAGTTGGATCAAAAGAGTTACAGCTGGGTGGATTTTAACTTTTAACCCAGTTTTTCAGATGTGTTAATATATAGTGCAAAGTTTCCAATGTAGTTAGAGTTACTACAACCCTAACTGAAATTGCCTCATACTGTGACATTATTATATCCTACAATCACTCATATATCTTTATTTTTCCAACCCTACCATCACAACCGAGAAAAGGTAATGTGGTACATTTACAAATAAAAGAGGATTAGGATTATTTTCATTTTAATATTCCCACTATAATTATCTACAGAGTTATGAAGACCGAGTCAAGGGTTCCATTTGTAGCCATCAATAAAGAGATTAATTTATTATTCCCAATCGGGCTCCAACCCTCAAACTATATTTGGCCATTGGCTTCGGGATTTGGTTATTTCCTCAACCCTTTGTGAAGAAATCTTTTAATTTTTTGTGGGTCAGAGGCTCTTTGTTATATGGTAGAAGTATAGTCCGTAAGGAATAGAAAGGACGAGGTTCAAAGTAGCTGTGCCTTGAAGTTATTAAAAATATGTTTCACTCATGATAACATGATCATTTTCAGGAATTTTATTCTTCCTCCCTTGACCACAAATATTAAACATTTCACCAGGGAAATGGCCGGTAAGTGATTTAGTCCTAGGAGTAGGATCTAATCTTTTATATCACAGTAAGAAGCTGATCAAAGGTGTTGAAAGCTGACTGTTAAAGGATTAATTAGGTCACATTGAAATATGTGATTTTAAAACAGATTGAAACCAGAAATAAATAAATAAAGAAGCTAGCTGCCCCCATTTTTTTCGAGAACATGTTATTGAAGAGAAAATATTGAGCCTTCATCACCATTTAAAATCTTCTTAATGAGCATCATTGAAGCCATTTTAGGGAGTGTGTTCTTCAACATAAGGGCAACGGAAAGCGATGAGGTCTTCCTCTAGGAATTGAGCTTATATATCACTCTTTCTTTAAAGAGTGCAGGTAATGGGTTGCAGCAGAACAGGGCTGTGTGAAGAGAACCTTGAAACAGATGCTGCAATAATCCAGGTAAGAGATGTTGGTGTCTTTATCTTGGGCAGTAGCTGTGGTGGTGGATTCTTTGTGTTTCCCACTCAACCCAAACACAAAATCTTCCAGGGCTCCAATCTAAGATCAACCCCATCCTCTTGGTCACTGGATTGCATTCCCTCTCACCCACTCAAGAACTTCACTCTAGCTATCGTTTTACTCCTCTCTCCTGCATTAGATACATTTTCTTTCCCTGCTACATCACTCCTACCTGCATCGGAACAATGTGGCAACATCTCCTGCTTTAAACTAGTAAGAAACTCCCACTGCTCAATTTCTATGCTCCTCTTACGGCAAAACTGCACCAAAGAGTCATCTCTACATCTTCTCTTTCACGGACTCTTACCCTCAGTCCATTGGGACTTTTCCCCAGAATTGCACAAAAGTAGCTCTCTTCAGTGATGTCCACAATACTAAAGCTGATGATAAATTCTTAGTTCTCACAGTATTTGACCTATCAGGAGCATTCAATACAGCTGCTCTCTCTAAACTTCTCAAATACTTGCTTCTTGTGGCTTTTGGGCTATAACTCTCTTGGTACCCCCTTTAAATCCCTGGATTTCCATTTTCTTTTTTTTCCATTTTTTTCTTTTCTGGCTTCTCATTTCCCTGTCATCTGCTCATATTCTTAAAGTAAAGTATAAGTGTCCTCAGGCTCAAGACCCAGGCCTTTGTCTCTCTGTATACTTGCTCTCTAGTGATTTCATCCAGTCCAATGGCTTCAAATGCCATCTTTATACTGATATTTTATAAATATCTACCGTCAGCCCCTCTCCCTCCTAAATACTTGACTTACATATCCATTTCCTGCTCATCTTCTCACGTGGTTGTCTAGTAGGCATCTCAAAGGTAATATGACTAAACCTGAGCATTTGATCTTCTTCCTAAATCTTATTCTCCTATAGTTTTCCCAGTCACAGGAAAGGGCACTTCCATTCATCCAGTGGCTCAAGACTGAAATTTGGGTGATAGTCTTTATTTATTTGTTTATTTCTGTGCCACCATTCAATCTGTTTGCAAATCCTGACCACTGTGCCTTCAAAATATACCCTGTATCAAACCAACTCTCCCTACCTTCAACCATTGCAACCCCAGTCCAAACTCCCATCGTAAGTGGCTTGATCACAAGAGCTTCCTAACTGGTGTCCCTCCTTCTATTCCTGTTTCTCCAGCCTTTTGTTACATAAAAGCCAGGGTGATAGATAGAGTTTGAATTATTTGTCCCTGCCCAAATCTCATGTTTAATTGTAACCTCCCAATGTTGGAGGTGGGGCCTGGTGGGAGGTGATTGGATCATGGGAGTGGATCCTTCACGGCTCAGTGCCGTCCTCACAACAGTGAGTTCTCGTGAAATCTGATTGTTTAAAAGTATGTGGCACCTACCCCCCATCTCTTGCTCCTGCTTTTCACCATGTGAAGTGCCCGCTCCTGCTTCACCTTCCACCTTAGTAAAAGCTTCCTGAGGCCTCCCCAGAAGCGGATACCAGCACTGTGTTTCCTGTACAGTTTGCAGAACCATGAGCCAACTAAGCTAATTTTCTTATAAATTACTCAGTCTCAGGTATTTCTTTATAGCAATACAGGAAAGGCCTAATACAATGACTGTTTTAAGTGTAAGTCGTTCACATTTCTCCCTGGCCAAAAGCCCTCCAAAGGCTTTACTTCTCACTCAGAAAAAAATCCAAACCTCTCACCTTGGCCAGAAGCCCCCATAAACTGGCCCCTGGCCGTCTGTCCGTCATTATGTCCCCACAACCCCCATCCTTCTGTTCCATATACTGTTTTTCAAAGACATGAAACACATCCCTACTAGCGATGGGGCCTTTGTGACTGTTGCTCCCATGCCTTGAATGTGAGTCCTCCAGATACCTCGTGGCTTGCAACCTTCTTTCATTTCAAATCTCTGCTCATTTCCACCCCTTCCCGATATTTTTCAAATAGTACTCACCATCCTTCTCCATCGCTTTCACTGCTTTGTTCTTAATCGCATGTAGTACTATGTGACATAATACTCCTTTTTGAGAATTGTATTTATTGCAGATTTGCAGAATTTCACGGTTGTACTTTAAAGCATTTTATGTTAAGGTCACCATAGATATATTATGCAGTAGAATTCAGAAGTAGAATGAATATGTAATATAGACTCAAGGCTTGCAGTAGGCTGCTTTGGGGTTTGCCTTCTGACCCTTCAGAAGTGTGTGTTCACTCAGCTGTTCCGGTAAGGACGCCTCGATGGAGAAGTTTAAAATGTACTGTTTCATATGGACTGGGCAATTACCCATATTATGTAATTGAGGGACACCTACAGAAACGATCTCTTTCCCCTTATCTATCTGTATTGATCTGCCATCATACCTGCAAAATTCCACCATTACTCTCTCTTAATGGAATCAACTACAATTAGAAGTCAACCAACAATGCCTGTATAGGAAGCATATGCAGAGACTTTTAGTTAAAATTATATGGTCTAATCAGCAAGAGTCTATTTAAGGGACAATAAAGCAGAATATGGCTTATTTTAAACATTATAGAGGCTCTCTCAACCCACCACCCTTTAACTGACTTTCTGGATAAACAGTCTCTTCATTCCTTCCGTAATGCATAATGACTGTTGCCTGTGGCAAGCTGAAGGTTCATGGCTGGTAGGCTACTCTCAGGTAAATTTGGAGCACTCTGTTGCTAGCTGTTGAGTTGGACGCTGCCAAGGATGAGTTTTTTTTATTCCCAAACCAGTTTATGCCAGTTTTACTTACAGTTATAAACTTTAAATATTATATAAACTAATGAAATAAAAATTCAAAAGGCAAGAGTTGTCATTTCCACAAAAACTAGGTGCAATCCTTTGGAAAAGACTCAAGAAAAACAAGCCAATAAAAAAATTAAAGGTTCTACGGACAATTATACAAGTTTATTTTTAAATAAAAGACAATTATAATTCATACTTTTGTATAATTCTGTACTCAGATCTTGTCACAACTCTTTTGTAAGGAAACCAAAACTGTAAATGAGAGTTGTCAATGCATGATGAACGTAGCTTATGTGAAAATAACAACCCTAGTCCACTGTCAAGTTTAAAAATAAATAAAAGGTAAGAGTTACATTGTTCTTACATGAAAATATTGACAAATAATAAATTTAATTGCCTAAAAATAAATCACTGTATTAGTAAAGATAAGTTATATATAAATATATAAACTATATGTTATGATAAATTTCATAAAATGTTTATGACATACATATGGCATTACTTTATGGTTTCCCACTTCTAGCAACTTTTAAAATTACCAACTAATTCTAGGTCCCAAAAGTGTAGGACAAGCGGGTTTTTCACCCGCTTGGTTTGAAAACAGTTTTCAAAAGTAGGGATTGCAGTTTCATTACAGACATGTTGAGAACAGCAAAGGAGGCAAAATACTCAGATCAATCCTGGAAGTAAAGTAAAATCAGCATGCCCATTCTACATATGAGGCTAACAGAGAGTCAATGACGTGGAGTTGAGCTGTTTTCAGAGAACTAAGATTTGCCTTCCTCAAGGTTCATGCTGTTAGCTTTGATGCTACAATACCTTTTCAAACCTCTTCTCCTATACATCTCATTTAGATCTTTCATAACTTGGCTTTTTCAAAATAGATGTCAACTAAAGGCAGCTGAGCTAATCAGGTATTTTAATTAACGGCATCTGAATTATTATGACAGTGTGATCATAGAGATGCCATTTTTGTCTTCGGTAATCAACCCTTCTTCCTTAAGAAGGTGTGGGAGCAGGTCCTTGAGTAAATAGATCTGGGAAATGCTGAATATTGGATTCTCCTCTTGGAGATTTTACAATGCTAATAAGATTTGGAGAAATCCTGTAGTAAAGAAATCTGCCCAGCATTTTCAACCCAGTTGATATGATTTGGCTGTATTCCCAGCCAAATCTCATCTTGAATTGTAGTTCCCATAATCCCCACATGTTGTGGGAGAAACCTGGTAGGAGGTAATTAAATCATAGGGGCAGTTACTCTCATGCTGTTCTCATGATAGTGAGTGAATTCTCATGAGATCTGATGGTTTTATAAGGGGCTTTCCCCTTCCTTCGCTTTCATTGTCCTTCCTGCCACCATGTGAAGAAGGACGTGTTTACTTCCCCTACCACCATGATTGTAAGTTTCCTGAGGCATCCCCAGCCATGCAGGATGGTGAGTCAATTAAACCTCTTTCCTTTATAAATTACCCAGTCTCAGGTATGTCTTTATTAGCAGCGTGAGAACAGATTAAAACACTGGTTATTTCCCAAACATATTTGTACACATGATTTTATCATGTATGCCTCTTTATGTTGGACTAAACCAGTATTCAGTGGCACACATTTAAAAATATTGCTATTCTCAAGTAAATTTGGACTCCTCTGTTCATAGCTGTTGAGTTGTACACTGCCAAGCATAACTGATTTTTATTCCCAAACCAGTTTATGCCATTTTTACTTAGAGATTATTACTAGGGAGGCCGAGGCAGGCCAATCACCTGAGGTTGGGAGTTCGAGACCACCCTGACCAACATGGGGAAACCCCATCTCTACTAAAAATACAAAATTAGCTGGGTGTGGTGGTGCATGCCTGTAATCCCAGCTACTCAGGAAGGCTGAGGCAGGAGAATCGCTTGAACCCAAGAGGCAGAGGTTGCAGCCGAGATCACACCACTGTACTCCAGCCTGGGGAACAAGAGTGAAACTCGGTCTCAAATAAATAAATAAATAAATAAGTGTTATATAAATGAATACCTTTCATATGTCCATTCCTGTTCTTATATATTCTCAGCTTGTTGACCACAGTTCCCTGGGCTGAATTTTGTGAGTGCACCCCTACTTTGTTCAGCTTTTTGTCATTATGAGGAAAGAAAAGGCAAATGTTGCAAAAAAAAAAAAAAAAAAGATAGACTTGGCAGTTTTTTCTAATAGCTAAACTGTGACCTTGGCACCCATCCCCTTAGAGGTCAGTAAGAGGCACTTGTAATCATCCACAAGCAGAGAGTCAGCTAAAGACTGAGATCACCCCTTGCTCATCAGATCCTGGTTAAGAAGCTTATGAAGAGCAAAAAAAAGTTCAAACTCCTTCCACAAGCTAAATAAGTGCCTCTAGGGTCAGGCATCATCAAAGAGGGTCAACTAATCAATGTTCACCAAGCAATTTGTGATCTGAAGTGTTGGAAGAATGCTAAAATTATATGTATCTTGTCCTTTACAACTGAAGATGACACATCAGGAGGTGATAGCTCTGTGTTTTTGATGCTGGCTGGCTATAACTTTGTGCAGACCTTAGCCCTGGCCCTGCTGCAGGCACATATCCTTCTTTACAGGATAACCAGGCAATTCGTGGTTTACTGTCTGCTGTGTGTGTCCTGTGCAAACTCACAGTGTGCTGACACATGACTGCCTAGTAAATATCAGGTGAATATTGAATGCTCGTGCTCAGAGCTTTTATTGGGAAACACTTTCCCTCATCCCACCCTTTGCTCCTCTCCTGAATTTCCACCACCATGCATCAGAACAGATCATTTATAGAGATACTCTTAGGGAATGCCAGTCTGTGCCAGTCTGCCTGTCTTCCCTGCCCACATGCTCTTACCGGGGTCGACTTGACACCCAAAACAACTCAGAGAGTTGAAGTGATTTGCCCAAGACCACACAGCTAACAACTGGCAAATGTGGTATTGTATCTAAAATACTAGCACAGGGTTGGGCACAGTGGCTGACACCTGTAATCCCAACACTTCGGGAGGCTGAGGCAGGAGGACTGCCTGAACCCAGGAGCCTGGTCAACATAGCAAGACCTCGTCTCTACTAAGAATAAAAAAAATATTAGCTGGGCATAGTGGCATACACCTGTAGTCCCAGCTACTCAGGAGGGTCACTTGAGCCCAGGAATTTGAGGTTTCAATGAGCTATGATCATGCTACTGCAGTCCAGCCTGGGCAACAGAGTGAGACCCTGTCTTAAAAAAAATAAAATAAAATGTTAGCATAGGCTTTTAAATCATGTGTTTTTCACTTACAGTGAGGCTGAGTAGAAATCTGGGGAAGAATTAAAGCAGAGATTCCAGGGATATGTTAGGGCAGAGCAGGACTCATGGAAGGACAAGGGGGTTGATTTTGTTTTCAATAGAATTGAGAAGGTGGAGTTTGAAAACACATTTTCAGAAGTCCCCGTGTTGTTTCCCACTGGATGCTTGTTAAGATTATGTGATACTCTTCAGTGCTATGTCTGTTGTTTAAGTGTTCTGTTAATTGGGATTCTTTTGGTTGCAAGTGCCAAAATCCAATTCAAATGAGCTTAAATAAACACGGGAATTTATTGGCATAAAAGTCCTATTAACTACAACTAGATTTTAGTTCCCAAATGATAGTGTTAGGATCTCTCTATCATCTCTTGAATTTGCTTTTCACAAGCTGCCTCTCACTGCAAGGTAACTCAGCGGAAAGGAGAAAATGCTTCATTTCCAGTAATTTTAGCAAAAGCTTCAAAATTGGCCTTTATATGCTAACTTGAGTCATATGCCCACTCTTAAACCAGTTATGGTGAGTGGAGGATATGAGGGTGGTGCTGGATAGAAAATGCTGATTGGGCAGCCATACGACATAGGTCTATTCCTGGAGCCAGAATGGAGATTAGCCTCACTCATATAGCATCTACTAAGAGTCGGGGAGAAATGATTCCTGATTTTAAAAAAGATTAGAAGGAGGTTACCCAGTCAGGAGAAGCTAGGCACCCAAAACAAATGATGTCTACTTGTCATCTTATTGTAAAGTAGGGTTGCACCCCAGGATCCCATCCCGAAGAGTTATTTCTAGATGTAAGAGGTGTTTACCATGCACAACAAGATCCACTGTCCTGGAAACATGAGCAGGATTCAAGAAACTTGATTCTCCTAAAACTGTATCTCTGCTGAATATATCCCACTATGTCCCTAGTGCCAAGAAGAATGCCTGAACCTAATAGGCCCACATGAAGCATTTGTTAAATGAGTAATTTAAAACCAGGCGGAAGGGATACAGAGTTTCAGTTTGGGATTATGAAAAAGTTCTAGACATGAATAATGGTGATAGTTGCAAAACATTGGGAATGGATGTAGTGGCACTGAACTGTGCACTTACAAATGATTAAAATGGTAAACTTTTATATGTATTTTGCCACACTAATTTTTTTTAAAGAAGAAGGGGAAAACCTTAGGCATTAAGGAAAACAAGATTTTGGTGACTTCTGGATTTTTGCTTTCCATTTAAGCTTGCCTTAGTGAGTCATTGGACCTCAACGGCTAGGCAGTCACTGATGGGAGCAGAAAGAAGTGCTTACCCAGCACTTCTCCACTGAAGTTGAGCCCAAACATTGGCTGTTCCCTACTTTACAGAAAAAGATCAAGGGATACAATAAGGTTGGGATTGATGGACGTCAGCAGGATTTGCTTTAGGAATGCACGTGATATATGAAAACGGTTCAGCCAGAATTCACAAACTCTGTTGTCTCCTATGGCCAGCCAGGCAGGTAAGAATGTAAATGAATCAGATAATGTGAGTCAGGTGGAGATCCACATCCTTCCTTTAAACAGGCCAGTCACTGCTCATCGCAGACCAGTTATTGCCTTGAAGAAATACAGGTTCAGTAGTGCCTGGTCTCATGGTTTTTCATAAGAAGCCATATGTGTGGAATCTTATGTGAAATGTTTCCATTTTGGAAAATGTTAGCAATCACTTTTTTTTTTTTTTTTCTGAGATGGAGTCTTGCTCTGTGGCCCAGACTGGAGTGCAGTGGTGCAATCTCAGCTCACTGCAAGCTCCACCTCCCGAGTTCAAGTGATTCTCCTGCCTCAGCCTCCCGAATAGCTGGGATTACAGGCACGCCCCACCACACCCAGCTAATCTTTGTATTTTTAGTAGAGACCAGGTTTCACCATGTTGGCCAGGCTGGTCTCAAACTCCTGACCTGATGATCCACCCACCTGAGCCTCCCAAAGTGCAGGGATTACAGGCGTGAGCCTCCGCGCTTGGCCAGCAATCACTTTTTAAATGTTCTACAGTAGCATGGTAAACAGAACACAGCTATTTTCCAGATCTTTCCACTTATTTCCAGTTTCTTTCCAAGGATAGACTCTTCACTTTTTAACAAATGACAGTAATGATCTCATGTATTTATTTATTTATTTATTTTTTACGTTTTTCAGTTTAAGGTGACACAAACGGTTAGGACAGATACCATCACCCCAATTTTACTCTTGAAGCCACTGAGACTTTACATGGAGGGACTTCAGCTTGCACCCAGATCATGCGAAACCATGTTCTGTGCCATGTGAGACTTTAAGAGGTTGCTTTCAAAACTCCCCCGCAGGTTTCCTTATTTATCATTTATCTAGATGAATTCTTCCTCCCTTCCATTGGAGAAAACAGAGTTTCTCAATTTCCCATGACTCTCTTTGTTAGTCAGATGGGAGAGAAAAGTCATTACCTATGCGAACCTGTAGAAATAGATTTGTGTATTTATCAGTAATAAATAAAATAACCAGGGAATTTAAATCGTATAATATTTTCCATCTTGCCAGAGATGGATTTTTTTTCCCCTAGGGAAACTTTTAACTTAAGAATGTGTTTCAATCTCCTTGATGTGTTGGAATAATCATTAATGTTTACAGTTGCTGTAGCAACTAGAAATGCTGGCAATTGAGTAGGAAGGGAGCCTGAGAGAGGAAGATAAGCTGTGTCAGTTATTGAACATCTGTCAAAGAGTTAGCCAATTTAAAGTGACAGACAAAAAGCTAGAAATCGAAGGTGGGTACCATGTATTTGTTAAGTTAACAACATCAGTTTTGTATTGTTTTGCCACTATTACAGAGGGATAATTAACATTTATTTACATCCACATAAAGGGAGCATTTTCTATGGCGAATATACGGTTGCAAGTGTAAATTCTTATGCCATAATCATCTTAATCCATCTCTCGTGGATGTTAGTTTGCAGTTTCAATATCCATTTGACAGACTTTTGCATTTTGTAAGAGCACAGAAGTGAAACACTATGCCTCTGATCATATGCCTCTCCAGGCACTCTCCTCTCCTTATCCTAAAACCGCTACTCACTTATGCAGAGGCAGTGGCCTAAATATTGGCCACACGTGTCTCCAGTACTCTGTCTTACTCTCGTGGCAGTTATCATAGATCAATTAAAACTCCTTTTTCCTCTGAGTCTCTGGCATTCTCAAAACCCTAACACAGCACCTGGATAGCAAATACCAGGTAGGTAGGACTCTGCAGTGGAGCCTATTTGCAATCCCTGTCTGTTAATGATTTCTCACCTTTGCTTGGCGTTTTATTGTTTACAAAGTGTTCTTACTTGCATAGTCTCATTTGGTCATCAAGCCTCTAAGGT
Organism: Gorilla gorilla gorilla; assembly: GCF_029281585.2. Lineage (NCBI taxonomy): Eukaryota > Metazoa > Chordata > Mammalia > Primates > Hominidae > Gorilla > Gorilla gorilla. Next base: position 12,642,180 of record NC_086017.1, read on the forward strand.
GGGGGTTGTTATCCCTTCTTTACATGTGAGAAAACTGAGGCTTAGAAAGATTAAGTGATTTGGCCAAGATCACGGAGTTAGACAGAAGATACCTACTTACCTACTGCCTTTTCCACTGCACTGTGAAAGAAAAGATCAGCAGGTAAAAATCTAGGGTGATGGGTTTCAGTACTGCCCTAATCACTTACTAACTAAAAAGAAGAAGAAAAAATAATAAAACAAGAAAGTATTTAATCCTTCTTTAGATAGTTCTCTCTGCTTCTGATAAAGGAGAACTGAACAGATTTTTTCCTAGGATGCTTTCAGCTATAATCTGTAATACACGAACTCTAAGTAAAATCTAGTTGCTAAGTTTCTCAATTACAGCATTTGTTTATTACCAGGCCACACCCTACCTCATGGCTGCACTCCCAGTTTCTTCCCAGATCTCAGTTTTTTGAAAGTGAGAGAGCATATTAATTTTATAATTTTTGCTACTTCTATTTGTTAGCATAATAAGCATACTAACACTGTATAAATGATCACAAGATTTAATTTTCTGGCCTGGCTTTGTTTAATGTTAAGTTTTAATGAGTCACCTTTTCTCTCTTCCTCATTTTCTTTTCTGGAAAGCAGGATTATTACCTCCAAGAGATGAGTCAAATGAAGTAACATAAATGGAAATAATTTTAGGAAAATAAAATACTGTCTATGATAAGATATTAGGGTAGCTTTATTCCTTATAAATTCTGACCTGATCTGATAATATTAAGTAGATGATGATTTAGAATAGGTCTTCAGAATAAATTTAAAGGAACATGTAAGTCATCAAATGATTCTATTCACTATCTTTGCCTTATCAACAATAATAATAATAAACATTAACATTTATTGAGTGCTAGCATGTGCTGGACACTGTGCTGATTATAAGTAGCAATTTGGCTACAGTATTGCACGTGATCCCCCAACCATCCTATGGTGTGTTATTATTATCTCCATTTTTCAGATGAGAAAATTGAGTCTTAGATATGTTAAGTAACTTTCCATGCTCACAAAGTAGTGGTAAACCAAGGTTTCAAGACCATGTATGTCTAACCCCAAGTTCTAGAGTAGATACTTGACCGGTTATAAATAATACTTCACACACCCAAGGTAAAGATATTTATTTTAAAATAGAACAAAGCATGGTCATGCCTAGATGTCCCATAAAGAGCTGTAATCATCAGATGCCCACTTTTTTCCTTTAATGTTTCTTGAAGCTGACTTTTTTCTTGCAAGTCTTTGTGTTATTGTCTTCAAAGAATTACAAGAGTCATTGGGAAGAATCCACCATTTCTAAGAACCAGTTTTTACACAGAACTATTTTAAGTGGTAGCAGATGGATAGGAAATTAGTATACAAGTATTTTTCAAGGGGGGCTTAGGAACAATGGTAAGAAGGGGCCATTAGTAAATGGAGGAAGGTAAAATAAGTCTCTAAGGAGAAAAAGAAATGACAAGGGTTTATATTATATTAAGAAATTTTTCAGATACTTTTTATCACAGGGGACGGGAAAAAAAAAAAACAGTGTCCACTAGGGAGTTTTTTATAAAATGAATTTATTGTTTTTGTTTTGTTTTGTTTTGTTTTTGCGACGGAGTCTCACTCTGTCGCCCAGGCTGGAGTGCAGTGGTGCAATCTCGGCTCACTGCAACCTCCGCCTCCCAGGTTCAAGCGATTCTCCTGCCTCAGCCTCCCAAGTAGCTGAGGCTACAGGTGCCCACGACCACGCCCAGCTCATTTTTGAATTTTTAGTAGAGATGGAGTTTCACCACATTGGCCAGGCTGGTCTTGAACTCCTGACCTTGTGATCTGCCCACCTCAGCCTCCCAAAGTGCTAGGATTACAGCCATGAGCTACTGTGTCTGGCCTAATTTATTGATTTTTTTTAAAGCATATTACCTGAATAGAATATTTCTTCTGAGTAGATTTTCTGGAGGAATTCAACCACCACATGTACTCACTTCTCTGCCTGTCAGTTCTGAGTCCTAGTTTCTTCTCCGAGACCAGCTTGTCAAAAATACATTAGACATGAGCATGGGCACTTTGCACTCTCTGTTTTGGAGTCTTGAAACCAGAGGAAAAAAGACCTGTTTGTTCAGTTTGAATTTTAAAAATCTCTGATTGGCTGATTTAAGTCATGTGATCCTTACTGAACCAATCACTGTGTCCTGAGGTATGATTGGTCTCCTGTGACTCACTCCCATCTCTATGCCGGCCTTGGAGGAATGATGACTGCCATTCCCCAAAAACCAATTGATGAAGCATTGCTAAGAAGATGAAAAATGCCTTTCTGGCAAACCTAGTAATAAAGCCAAACTCATAGATGATTAATCTTTCATCTAGTCCTCTTCACTGTACCTCAAGGCAGAACCGGACTGTTGCAGCCAGTGATGGTCTTTTTTGTTTTTAAAGGTCCAGATAAAAGAAGAAAATACCTTTATTTTGAGAAGGATAGTTCCATTCTTTATAGACCAACAGACCAAATGCTTTTGTTATTGGTTTCACAGGAGCATTAGCAAGATGCAGGGAAGCGGAGAAAAGCATCATGGGCCATAATGAAAACTTGTTGCCCAGGCTGGAGTGCAGTGGCACAATCTCGGCTCATTGCAAACTTCACCTCCCCCGTTCAAGAGATTTTCCTGCCTCAGCCTCCCAATTAGTTGGGATTACAGGCGCCTGCCACCACGCCTGGGTAATTTTTTGTATTTTTGATAGAGACGGGGTTTCTCCATGTTGGCCGGGCTGGTCTCGATCTCCTGACCTCAAGTGATCCGCCTGCCTCTGCCTCCCAAAGTGCTGGCATTACAAGCATGAGCCACCGTGCCCGGCCGAAAATTGGTATTTTCTTAGCACATTTGCTTAAGGGTTAATTTGTGCTCATGATTTAAATGTCAGTTGTCTGAATTTTAGATCACAAGTTTAATTAAGGAGAATGTGGAATTGTTTAATAATCTGGTGAAAAGGCTGTGTGTTGTTAACTTGTGTGGGAGTTGATTATATTACTTGAAAGCTTGCTCAGTCAGTCATATTACTGCTTGAAGCCTTAAAAAAAGTAAATAATTAGAGTTAAATTGACAATTTCCACCATTCAACATTTTTTTCATTATTCCTGAGAATCCTTTTTAGTTCCCATATTGAATCCTCTTTTTTCTTTCTTCACAGAAATTGCTTAGCTTAAAGTAATAAGACAGATTTTGATTATGCTGTGAGAAAAAGCAAAATTTCTATTAATTATGATTTGTCCAGTCAAAATTTTCCTAGGAAATATATTTAAGTGCTGATGGTACGAGTGACCCGTACAATACTGATATTTCAGGATTTAACTGGTCACCTAGTTCCCTGAAATTCTGAGTACTCCTGAATGTCGCTATGGGGTTAGATACTGTGGCATACAAAAGAAAACAAGGTTGTCCTGATCCCTACCACAGTCCCCCTCAACCACAGGCCTGGCACATCAGTCAGGGTAATCACTGCTGGGCTGCCATGTCATTGGCTTAGTTAAGCTGGAGGTTTCAGTTGCAGTGGTTCCTGGCATAGGCAAAGAAATCTTTGTCATGGTCTCAAGAGATGTCTGTTTTAATCCCAAATCTAATTCCACTGATAGTCTTTGTGGTCTTGGAATAGCTTATGTAATTTTCTATATCTCACTTTCCCTGTCTCTCCAATGGAACTAATCCTTATTCTACTTATTTCTAAAAATTGTCAGAGGCACCAAATGAGATAATGGATATAAAAGTGTTTTGAAAATGTAAAGAAGTAGGAAAGTTGTGGTTCTGCTGATGGAGATGGAGGCTTACTTAGTAAGGTGAACAAAAGTATCTGGCTCACTGGATCCAGTTTAACTTTCCTTGTGCATAGAGATGTCTTATTCAGTCCAGGTGTTCCTGTCACCTTTGAGTAACTGTGATCTGACCTGTGTCCAGGTCACACGGGTGTCATCTGGTAACTCTAGTTTTCATCAACATATGTCATTTAGCATAAGTCACATCAGGTGGACTAACTTCCCTGCTGCATCCTTTCCTTTCTGCCTTTACTGAGTCCTTCTCATTCTTGGCCAGTCAGTCATATTTTCTTTCTGTCTTAGTAAACTCAGCAAAACTGCACCAGAGAGTCAGAAATAAATGGAAAGGGAAGGATTTTTAACGAAAGGGGCTCACTCATTCTGACTTAAAACATGTGTTTTGATAGTCCAGAGGTTTTTTTTTTGTTGTTATTTTTTACCTCCTCTGATTTCAGTGAATTTGATTTACCATTAATGGTCTGATGAAAGAGATATACTTTCTTATTTACAAGCGACTTCTTTCTCAACTAACACTTTGGGCCTGGAGTTCAGCAATAATACTGTTGCTCCAGGAAACTTCTGGCATTTGGAATTCCACTTCGATTCAACTAATGCTTACTAAGTTGATTTCACAAAAGTAAAGTGTATGTTCTCTGGCCATATGTATTCTTGTCCACAAGCAGTCTTCAAGCCTGGAAGATGGAGGAGAGATGAGCAACTGAACTATTCTAATACAGTTAAAAACAAATTTCAATGTGTGAAATAATGTGCTGCTTGCTACGAGGCAAAAAAGAAACAAACACTTATTTTGTTGTTGAGGAGAGACCACATGTAATTTTCCTGGTCAGGAAATGGCTTTTTGCAAAAGGTAGTGGCTGAGATAAGTAAAGCAGGGAAACACGTCCTGAAAAGAGAGTGCACAAGCCTTGTCAGAGGGACTGAAAAGCACCCGGCACACAAGGGGATCAGTGACTATTTTTCCACTATACCTTAAGCAACCCTTCTTAGCAGTATAAACCTTTCTTAAAATACAGTTTTGTGGGGAAGTGCAAATTTCAAAAACAGAGCTCTCTGCTTAAAGCCCAGATGGACGGGCACAGCCCTCCCACTGTGTCTTCTCTTTGCAGCTACAAGCGACCCCTGCAGGAATACTATGTACTGTATGAATCCATTAATCACGGATGCCGCTACTCAGCCTCCCTAGAGTTTTGCAACTCCTCGCTTGAGGGATCCTCCCCCAGAGTATACATTAACAAAGAGTAAAGAGTAGAAAGCTAAAACTAAGTAACTTGGGGTCCTGTTATGGAAGGATTTGAATGTGAGCTGGATGCATTTTACTTTATCCAGGAGGCAGTGGGACTCACAGAGGATTTGTGTGGGAAGGAAGGACGTGACTCAAAGCTGCCCTTTGGTAGGATTAATCTGACAGTGTTGTATGGGTTGGCCTGCAGTGGCACAGAACCTGACACAGGCAAAAGAGCAGGATGTTCTTAGGCCAGTGACAGATGACAGTGAGACAAAAAACCTCTATGGAATTCGAATCCACAGGACTTGGATGCTGATTTTCTCCCCAGCAGTGGGACCCACACTCCTTCCTAGAGAGAACCTGGGATCAACCCACAGGGCTTGTATGAAGCGGGCGTAAGTGTGGAGCTGAAAGAGTTGTATCATCTGATTTTGTTCTGTTCTCCTGCCACTTGAGAAAAAGCCATATTCTTTCTGAAACTGGGCATTGAACTTTGATAGTTGTCTCTTTAGCTTTTATGTGCTTTCTACATTATCTGAAAGTATTTTATACTTGGCTATCAAAGGGTATCCATGCTTCAAGGGATTAACACTTTTAAAATGAACTTTGTGTGTTTGAGCTCTTTGTAAAATATGGTGATACCTTTGATTTCTTAAAATAGCAAATTTTTAACAAATAGCTGAAAGAAACATTCTTTATCCCCCATGAACAGTGTTTCCATCTGCCCATCATAGTCCACTTCAGCTACATCTCTCTGCCATGGCTTTACTGGTTTGATGGTTTGATCACACTGAACAGACTGGGCCATCTATTTTTTGTTTTGTTTTTTTGAGACATAGTCTTGCTCTGTTGGCCAGGCTGGAATAAAGTGGTGTGATTATGGTTCACTGCCGCCTTGACCTCCTGGGCTCAAGCGATCCTCCCACCTCAGCCTCTCCAGACTCCTGAGTAGCTGCGACTACAGGTGTGAACCACCATACCCAGCTAATTTTTTATTTTTGTAGAGATGTGGTCTTATTATGTTGCTCATGCTAGTCTGGGCCATTCTTTGTCACAGTCAGGCAAGGGTCTAATGTCAGTTCTGTATGATTTCAGCACCCCACTTTTATCCCATCAAAATACTCAGATTAGCTTATATTTGTTTTCTTCAGCACCATTCTTATACCAACAAAAGTATGCAACTAAGGGTCAGTTCCATTTATTTGTCTTTGTGTCTGTATCCTAAAGCAGGGGCTACAACCTAAATTGCCTATAGATTCATGTAGGACTGGTATATGGAGGAGGGAATGGTAGAGGCTATGGCAAACTGGAGACTGAGTGCCTGTTCCTCAGTGGAAAGCTGCTATTCACCTTTGACAATCATTTGCCTGGTGGAATGAGAGCCTAATGTATTCAAACCTTTTAAAACAGTGTTTCTCAGAGTGTGGTCTTCAGGCCAACAGCAGCAGCAGCACCTAGAAGCTTGCAATTCTTGTCCCTCCCTGTTCCACCTCCAGAATAAGAAATTCCAAGAGTGAGATCCAGCCTTTTGTGTTGTAACAAGCCTTTCCAGTGATTGTGATGCTTACTCAAATTTGAGAACCACTTGTTATAGTGGACATTGTGTTGTATCACTCAGACTTCTTTTGAGGACTGATATTTCAGGACTATGTTTGTTTCAAGAAAAGCCCAATATCAAGGCCAGGCACAGTGGCTCACACCTGTAATCCCAGTACTTTGGGAGGCTGTGATGGGCAGATCACTTGAGGTCAGTAGTTCACAGCCAGCTTGGCCAAAATGGTGAAACCCTGTCTTTACCAAAAAATATAAAAATTAGCCAGGCACCGTGGTGCACGCCTGTGGTCCCACTTGGGAGGCTAAGATGGGAGAATCACTTGAACCCAGGTGGTGGAGGCTGCACCCCTGCACTCCAGCCTGAGTGACAGAGTGAGACCCTGTCTCAAAAAAAAAAAAAAAAGAAAAAGAAAAAGAAAAACCCAATATCAAGATATAAATTTGATTTTTGTTTTTTATTATTTATTTTTAATTGGCAAATAAACATTGCATATATTTATGGCATACAACATTTTAAAATTCGTATACATTATGGAGTGGCTAAATCAAGCTCATTAACATGTTCATTACCTCACATACCTTTTTTTCTATGGCAAGAACTTTGAAAATTTACTCTCAGCAATTTTCAAGAATAGAATACATTATTACTAACTATACTCTCCATGTTGTACAATAGCTCTCTTGAACTTTTTCCTTCTGTCTGACTGAAATTATTTATTCTTTGACCAACATTCCTCCAACCTCCCTGCTCCCCAGCTAGCTTCTGGTAATCACAATTCTACTCTCTGTTTCTATGTGTTCAACGTTTTGTGATTCCACATGTGAGTGAGATCATGCACTGTTTGTCTTTCTGTGCCTGGCTTATTTCACTTTGCATAACGTCCTCCAGGTTCACCCATGTTGTTGCAAATAACAGTATTTTATTATTTTTATGGCTAGATACTATTCCACTGTGTATATATAACACATTTTCTTCATTCATTCATCCACTGATGGACACTTAGTTGATTCCATATCTTGGCTATTGTGACTAGTGCTACAATAAACATGAGAGTGCAGATATATCTCTTCAACATTTCATTGCCTTTGGATTTTCAGTTTCGTAACATAGGGAAACTATAACAGACACATCCACTTGTCAGTCTCAGTCTGTTCTGTGCACTGTCACTTTTCAGCCTCCACTCCAGTCTGAACATGCTAACAAAAAGGATGCTTTCCTGGTTTTTTGTTTTTTTTTTTTAATGACTTCTTCCCTTGCAGGATGCAAAGTTTACTGACTCCAGATCTAGGCAACATTTCTCAAACTTTCTCACTGATACAGTTCTGAGAGCAGAGGAGAGACAGGGAATGCAGAATTATATGCTGAAGCCATTCACTGCCAAATACAAGATTTTGTTGAAGCATTTCCATTTACCTTTAAAAATCATATAAGTTGTATGTCCTATTTTGTCATATACTCATATTTGGCTTATTGTCTAAACAATGAGTTAAATTACTTTCAAGTTAAATTCCATAACTTCCACCCACAATTTCTTAAAGAAAATCTGCACCCTAGAAAAATGCCCAATTTACCCCCCAAAAAATAGAGGCAAGAAAATAAGAAGTTACATGTAAGAGGGGAAAGTTATAAGTCATATTCAAACATATTCAAGAGCCGTATACCTGACCAGAAAATGCACCTTTTGCCATCTTGCTTTTCCATACCTCCACTGCCACATCTGAGCGAGTAAATAGCATGTACTAAAAATATCTTGAACAAAGCGAGTAGTCTCTTAGCTGGAAGGCTTATTTTTAGAAATACCGGGCACAAGGTTGGATGAGATTTACTACTAGGCCTTATCTAATCCTTGCCTCATATGGGCACCATTTCATTTCTCCAAAACCAGTACTGCAAAGACGGTGAAAAGCTTTCACTTTATGTGCCAACACAAATTGACTGGAGGTAATTGCCGGAAACACTGTACTGAGAATGATTCTCAGTCTGTGTCTGGCAGAGTCAATTGTAAATGTTAGCCATGGGTGTAGGAGTGGCGACTGGTGGTCCAAGTGACAGATATCTGTCATCCCTGCTCTACTCAGCACTAATAAAAAATGCAAGCAGTGTCTGAGCCCTGGATGGTCCTGCTCATTGCTTGGGACCTGTCTAAACCAAGTTCTCTGGACCACAGAGTATTCCTAATAGGGGTCCTGACAGCTACAGTCATGATTTCAGCAACCTAAGCTGCAAAGGGTCATTACCATCATTATAGGTTTAAATACAAATTAGTCTGTCTTCTAATTAATAGAGGTACAATATCTCTCCCATTTCCACACCTTCAGATCTCAACTCATCTCAGACACTGCCCCTCCACTCTTGTTTCCCAAGCATTGTTCACTGGATGACAGCTCACATATGACTTTATATTTATCATTCTGTGTCTTAGTATAATTAGAAATGTCATCCAGAGGCTCCCTCTCTCAGAATCCAAAGTCTATTGGTCATTCTCTTCTTGAGAGAGCTCTTTCATATGACATGAGTGGTTTTGGTTTCTTCTGAAACCAAACACTCTTGCCTTCTCCTGCTACCTGTTTATTGTGCACAATCATCAGTGCTATTTAGTTCTTGCAGTTCCTGGTATAATTCTTACTTTCTCAGGGAAATTTTTGGGTTGCTCGCAATTTCTAACATTTTTCTTTCGCAAAGGTCAGAGAAAGACAAGGTATCAATCCATTTACAAGAAGATAATTTCTGTTGAAAAAAATGCCAAAAGAAACTCTTAAGAATTTACATTAATATGTTTGGTGATCAGTGTAACTCTTGGTTTAGGCAGGGAAGGTATTCTTTTAATTATCGTATTTTTCAGATGAGAAAACTGAGGAATAGAAATTACTTTCCAGCTGATTAAGTCCCGAAGCCAAGACTCAATTCATGTCTCTTGACACCAATTCCAGAGATCTTTCCATGGACTTATGCCATTTTTCCCTTTGCTCAGCACACTGATAACTAATTCCAACCCCTGTCTTTGTAACTGCTCTCCAGCACACCTCTCCATCTCAGCATGAGCTCAGTGCTTTTGCAAACAACTGATGCTTTGTAAATATTTGACCAACAAAGGAACCAATGAATACATTCATTTTACCCATTTCATTTGTAGAAATCACTTAAAATACACTTTTCACATCTACTTTCTTAGAATTATATATCCATTTAAATTCAACCTCACAAACACTGTGTAAAAAACAGGATACATATTGATAAAACTATCTAAAGGTAAGGGGACTCTATCATGCTGTTAAAATCATTTATTAAAGCCAAAATTTGTTATAATGCAAAGACTACCATTCATGTCTCCTGACTTAACTCTAATATCTTCTTTCTACAAAACACAACGCAGCTTAAATTAAATAAATAAGAGTGTGTGTGTGTGCACGTGTGTGTTCCAGTTCTTGACCTTGCCAGTAACTACCCTTGTGATTCCTAGCAAGTTACTGGGTTTCCTTGGATCTTTCTTTCCTTATTTGTCAAATGAGCATGTTGGATTTGATGATCTACATATAGAATGCACAGAATGATGAAAGAGACTGAGACATCATGTAATCCCACTCCCCCAATTTATAGATAAGGAAAACTGATTTCTTCTGGCTCCAAAATACATTTTTAAAGGAACATATGGCTTCCTAACAGGATCAGCTCTTCTGAATACTGGGGCTACCCCACAGTCCCATCCCTGCCACTTGTCAAATGTGTGATCATGATCCACTCATACAGTTTCTCTAGACTTCAGTTTCCTGATATGTAAAATTGAAAAAGTTGGACTAAGAGCCCTTTCAGGTTCAAAACTTTGAGGTTAAGAAAGGCATCTTTGAAAACTGACATCTTTGCCACTACTGGGATATGACTCAGAACATAACGAAGCATAATATAGCTCTAGAAATAAATTGGTATCAAGAACAATTAAAGAGTAACCATCCAGAGAATTCTGTTTGATCATTTGTGTAATCTGTTCAATGAGTACCTGGATTTGAAAATTGCTTGATTGGTGTCTTCTTTTAAAAATAAGAGCCATACATCATTTGTTGTTGGCTTAGAGATACAGAAAAAAGAACCAATTAGGAGAGCTTCAGAGTTAATTTCCAATAGATTTGGATGCTGCAAACCAAAAAAACCATTGCTAGGCCTTTCTTCTTTACGAGTATCACAATACAACTAGCCTCAGTATTTTTCAGTTGAGCACCAGAAGTTTCACAATCTATTTAATATGTTGCATTCCAAGTATCTGTTTACTCAGTTGTTACAAATTGCCAATGGGACAGAAACTGTCTGTCACTTCCAGAGCAATTAGTGTGTGAAAACTTATCAAAAGAAATCTGTCAAGTTTGAGTAAGTATAAATATTGCATGAAAGTCCCTAAGGAAATCAAACTGAGTAGGATACACTTTTGCGAGTTGCAGCACAGAAAAGTTTATTTTGTTTTATGTACTTGGCTTTATTTTTCAGAATGTTGATAGTGCTTCATGTAACCCAATGGATTAATGTTTTGCTCTGATAAAAATAGATTTTGGTTCTTAAGGGAAATCTCAATTGTATATTGAGCGTTATAAAAATACCAGATCTTGGTTTCAAATATGAAGAGCTCTTACTTTGTCCTAGATGGGACACTGGAATGAGAGTTAAGCTACAACGAGTAGGTTATAGTCCGCCTCACCCCTTTTTGGTGCTCCAGCCTAACCCTTTCTAGACCTCAGAATTTTCTTATCTTTAAAATGAAGAAATAGGACAAGCGATTTGTTGGGTATGTTTTAGTTGTACTATACTTTTTGCCTGCTTTGATGTCTACATTCTCATTACATTATATTCCTCCTGCTCCTTCCTGATTGCCCTGAAGAGATAAACAAATAAAAATACAATATTCCAGGTGGTGATATTTGATCGTGAAAAAAAACTAAGTTAATATCTTGGTGAGAGATTTCCCCTGTTTTAGGAGCTTAGTGCTTAGGCCAACATGTTCTCACCAGTGCACCAGCCAAGACTTTTCTGCTGACCTTCCCACTTCAGGACTCCACAGTGCTTACAAATGTCAGACGTTGAACCATGTTGGTTAGGTTCCTTAGCATCTCCTGTTTGAGGCTCTTCTTGACAACTATGGTTTCTTCTTTTTTTTTTTTTTTTTCAGCATAAGAAATGGTTAGCTGTTATATTGTTATTACAATTGGGGAAACATTACAACTTTAATTCAATATTTTGTTGTTGTTTTCTGTTGTTCTATTTAATATTAATGATTTTGTAGAAAATGAAGTAATACAGTTAATAATCCGTATATTCTACTTATTGTTTTTCGAATTGAACTAATTGGTACAGCGTTTCCCAAACTAGGTTTTTTTGAGCTGTGGGGATTAGATGGTTGTGGTGGTGGTAATTCCATGAGCAAATAAGTTTGGATGCTTAAACACTCTCTAAGGAGTTTCAAGGGCATTGGCATGACAAAATCTCTTGCCAGTCCTGAAAGAAAAAAGTTGAAACTCCTTTTTACTTTGTTTAATCCAGTACTTCTCAAAGTAATTTGATCATGTAACCCTTTGAGTTTTAGGGAGGTGGGGGTAGAAAACAAAGAATTAATCATCAAAGACCACTGTTTAGGAAATGCTGCAGGAGGCACTTCTGGTTGTTTGCATCTCTCACTAAGTTACTTTAGTCACAAAAGCAGTGAAACCAAAGGAATCAACCTATTTTTAATTAGATCAAATAGCATGTTAATTGAATTTTCAAAAAAGTTTTTACTTCTATAATGATTAACCTGTTAAAGTGCAACACCGATAATAACTAACATCTGTACAGCCCTTTAGAGAATTCAAAGTGCTTTCACATAATCAGATGCTCACCACGTACCTGCATCACATTTAAAATTGTCCTCATTTTATGGACCAAGAAGCTGAAAATGAAGTTTAAATGGCTTCCCTAACATAACACAGATTTGAACTTTAGTCTTACTTTGTTGTTGTTGTTGTTCCTCTCCAATTAGAAAAATAATGAAGCAGATGCCATTTTCCCAATATCGACTTTCTAGTTGCTAAATGAGCCTCCCGCAGAATTCAGAGAGCCTCGCAGCCGGTAGCTACTACTGAGAGTTCTGAAAAATATTGCAGGGAAAAAAAAATCATTTCCTGGCCAGGCGCGGTGGCTCACACCTATAATCCCAGCACTTTGGGAGGCCGAGGAGGGCAGATCACCTTAGGTCAGGAGTTCGAGACCAGCCTGGCCAACATGGTGAAACCCTGTCTCTACTAAAAATACAAAAATTAGCCAAGCGTCGTGGTGGGCACCTGTAGTCCCAGCTACTTGGGAGGCTGAGACAGGAGAATTGCTTGAACCCAGAAGGCAGAGGTTGCAGTGAGCCAAGATCGTGCCACTGCACTCCAGCCTGGGCAACAAAAAGCAAAACTCCATCTCAAAAAAAAAAAAAAAAGTTTCCTGTATTTGATTCCAACTCTCCTTGGAGAAATGTGAGTTGATTAGTATTGTGCTGGTAAATTACATTCTAACTTCCATCATGTGACTTTGGAGGTGCTAATTTATACTTAAAACTCTCTTATAAATAATTAGGGGATAGGTAATCTTCTCATTTTGCATAGGAGAAAGCTGAGGTGCTGATAGATTACTAGGTTTGCTTGAAACTCACCTATTGAGTATGTAAGGACTGCATTGCTATGCTGTTTGTTAAAAGCCTGCCATACGGGATAGTACTTCTTCACAATGTATTATAGGGGCTTTTCCTCCCCCAGATTTTAGTTTCTTGAGGAAGCTTTCTGGAAAGCGCTTGTATATTTACACTGAGTATCCTCTTGACACCAGCATGGGGTTACTTGTAATGACATGCACATGCGTAAATAAAATGATTAGCCATTCTCATATAAACATAATTATATCTTTCTAAAATAATACATGTGGAAATGTTATAATCCAGTGATAAAGGGAAAGCAATCTGCATGACCCCTCCTTTGTGCGTAAACAGTGGATTATTAAGGCAGAATATGTTTCCTGTTGCACATTCAGTTGTTGAGGTCAAGTACAATTGGGACACATTGAAGGATTACAGTACAAAAAATGCCTTTCACAGTAATTAGCGTTCTCTCTACAAAACTGAAGTGACCTTTCTGCTATTTTCCAAGGACACTTTATACATTTAGACTTTAGCTCAGGATCATATGAAAAAGTGACATGTAAGAACTCAGTCAACTAGTTCTGAAACCAGAGGCCCCATTGCATTTAGTTGTTCCCTTACCCTCCCCTCAACAAAGTAATTTTTGAAGATAAAGTGGGACATGTTGGCTAGTCAGTGCCAGTAGCTAGTGTATCACTTCTCCAGCTTTGGACAAATCTGGAGATTACACTTTAAAGAGAGGAATCGTGGAATGCCTGGAGCTGAAGCAGTTTGATTTCCTTGGAGCACAATAGTTCACTGCAGCAAATCATTTATACTCACTGTCATTTAGTGGTCTTCTCTGAAATGGAAAGCATGGGCTCATGTGGTCCTTCATAAAACATTTACCTAATTCTTATAAAAATTAGAACTTTCAAAGGAACATTTTTGATACAACTGCCTATGAAATTCATCCCACTGGTCTTATGGGTTAAGTGTCTGTGAAAATGTTGCTCTTTTATCACTACTTCATATCCACTCCCTCATGGATCTAATTTTTTTTAATGTGGATGTATATTTGTGGAATCAGTCAACTAGTCAGTCAGTGTATACTTAATGAGTGTTTGCCACAGTATTAAACTGCTCTCTTACTAAAATGATGGAAAAGTATTCAACCTCACAAGTGAGAAGAAAAAATTTGAGTTGATAGTAGGAGGCATTGGGAGAAGACTGCATTGACACTCAGGAATTATTCTGTTTCTAACTAGAGCTAAGAATTTGAATAAGTTACTCTGTTCCTAGGTGCCAGTTTCTCAGTTAATGGAAATAAAACTATCAAATATATTGGAAAGCATAAAGTGCTATGCAAGTATGGGGCATTGTGATGTAATATAATGATTATTATCTATAAAACAAAAGAAATGATCTAAATAGTTTCCAGGGTGGCTTCCAGCATTACTATATCAAGATTATAGGCACCCTGGGTCTGTAATTTGAGCATTACTCAATACATGTTACATAGTGCCTGACACATGATTAGCAAACTATAAATGCTTAGCCCTTGACTTAAAGAGGTTGGACGTCGCTTAATCAGCTATCAGTGTATCTTTTACTTCTCTGGAAATAAAACCTTATTGACTGATAGTAGAAAGGCTGGTAAAATGCCACGGGGGACTGTGGGACTGTGATTACTTCCTATCTGTATTTAGTGGGCTGAAAAAGAGTCGTTGGGCAACAGTGTATACATTTTTAACCTGATCATTTCTTTCATGAGAACAGTAGAGTTCCAGTGCCAAAAGACATATTCGTAATGAAGATTTTTTTCCTTTCAGAGCTGAGTTATGCCTGGATCTTCAATGAATACCCTTCCTATCAGGATAATCGCCGCTTTGTTTCTCAAGAGACTGGGAATCTGTATATTGCCAAAGTAGAAAAATCAGATGTTGGGAATTATACCTGTGTGGTTACCAATACCGTGACAAACCACAAGGTCCTGGGGCCACCTACACCACTAATATTGAGAAATGATGGTGAGTTTTCAAGTAATTTTGTTAATTTTGTTTCTTGCAATCACAGGATAAATGTGGAGGTATGTTATGTTATTGGCACACGAAGCTTTATTGTCTAAATTAAATGTAAGAAAAGTTTAATGCTGCCTATATTTGGTACCCATATTTTCTCCACTTGTGTAAGAGATAAACCCATGAATCCATTTTGGAAAACTAATTAGAAATCTAATTGCTAATCTCAACAGGAATAGAATGAGGATTTAGGTGAATATAAATAACAAAGGAAGGTATTTCTTGTTTCTCTCCCACTTAAACTGTATACACAGTCAGAATGAAGTGAAAGGTTGAACAATTAGCTCATTAATCAATTCTGTGTAATTTAGTATTCTGTGTCCAATTATCCAAATAACTTCTGGATTTACACTACTGAACGCATAGTTCCCACCACAGTGAAATGTAGACGTAACAAGGCTTGTTTGAGACAGAAATTTTAATTCCCCACACTGTTAGAATATTTCAAGAAAATATATGAAATTCATATATTCTTAATTACCTAAATGACTTAACAATGTGTAGTAAAAATCACTATGTACTTTGTAAAGACAGCCATGTATGCCAGACTCTAGGAGTACCATGCCCTTTCCCACCACGGGTTTTTATATATGCTGTTCCCTCTTCTTGAAATGCTCCTCCTTTCCTTAGTCCCATCCTCTCAGCTTCTCCCTTGGATAAACTGATACTGGTTCTTCCAGTTTCTTCAAAGATGTCACTGTTTCCAGGAAGCCATCTCTGCTTGCTCACCCTGCCATCCAACCATGCTGCGTCAGGTACCTTCTGTGTCGAGTCTACGACCATACCCCAAAAGATCTCATAATTCTGCATCACAATTGTCTGTGTTCTTCACTGTCTGTCTTACTAGCAATTTGCCTTTTTAAAGCATATGTAGGACCTTATTCACAGCCACCTCTGCTGCACCTGGTTTCGCAACTGGTACATAGAAGATTCTCAATAAATATTTGTTGAATAAATTCAAACAAAGACATAATTAAGCCCTTCAACAAGGGCTGATATCATGATTTAAGCAGTCATTGTAGACATGTTCAGGTTTCTATTCTTTTTAAATCCTTTTACTGTCTAGTACACATTCAGATCTTCTATTATGAACAGGAATGACGAGACCCATCACACAAGTGAGGATACCATCAGCCAAAAACATTAATAGGAAACATCTACTTGACACTTAATATGTGCCTAGTCACTGTGCACAGGACTGTATGTGAATTATCTCATTTAAATCTCAATCAATTATATGATAAACATTTTCTTTTGCAGACGGGGAAACTGGGGCTCAGCCACATTTGTTAAAAATTAATGGCTCCAAGATTTCCACCCAGCACCCATGTCTTACTGACTCCAGAGCGTGATATCTTAAACCCTCACAGTGCTACGTTGCATTATACTGTAACACCTCTTATCTGAATTTATACAAGAAAAACTTAACAAATGCAAGACTGGAACTCAGATTTCTATTCCCCAAGTTTGTTACTCTTTCCCTGTGTTTTGTCAGTGAACTTTGTGCCCAAGTGATGCTCTGAACCTGAACCTTCCAGAACAAAGTATTTTACATACTAAGCAGCTCTGAAGAGAGGGTCTGAGCATCCTTTCTACATAGACTACACTGTGGAATTTTTGAGCAAATAATTTAGATTTTAACCATTCATTTATTCATCCATTTAACATACATTTATTTAGAACTTCCTGTGTGACAGCCACTATGCTGAGTGCTGGTGAACAGGAGGCTCTTGCATTCTCCTGGGGGATGCAGACACAAAGAAACAAGCAAACATAAACAAAACCAAAATCCTATTATTTTAGATACCAGTAAACCAGTATGATAAAATAGCAGCTCTGTGGTGGGTTGGGGGGGTGGTGGGTGTCTACTTTAGACAGCCATAGAAAGCCTTTCTAAGGAGGGGACATTTGAGCTGAGATCTGAATAGCAATAAACCAGCCCTCTTAAGATCAGAGGGCAGAGCTTTCCAGGCTGAGTTAACATCATATGCAAAAGCCCTGAGGCCTGAAAAAAAGCACTCAGCATGTTCAGGAAACACGAAGAACAGAGCGTGGTTGAAGCATAGTTTGCAGGTAGGAGGGTGGATAGAATTAAGGTTAAAAGAGAGTTTTAACCTTAATTAGAAATAGGAGAAATTACCAGATTTTACTTCGAGTGCAGTGAGAAGCCGTTAGCGAATTGTATGCGAAAGAGTGATTTATGCTTTTAAGAAGATTGCTTAGCTGCTATGTGGAAAACGGACTTTCAGAAAACAATAGTGAAAACTGGAAATCCAATCAGAATACTACTGCAATTAATTCAGTTGGGAAATGATGGGGGGTGAAACTAGGGAGTAACAGCAGAGAAGGAGAGAAATGGATTCAGGATATAGTTTGCTGGTAAAGCTGCGAGAACCTGATCATTCCTTAAATGTGGGAGACAGTGGAAGAGAAAATCAAGGATGACACATAGGTTTCTGGCATAGCAGCTGAGTGTATGGGAATGCCCTTTACTGAAATGGTTTTACTGCACAGGTTTGCAAAGGAAAAATCAAGAATACTATTTTAAACATTATTTGTAAAACCAAATACATAACTTCTCCCTTGGCAACAGGAGGAATTATTTGTTTTGTGCTTTTTTGGCCATCTTTCTATCATAACATTCATCTGGTATATTCATATTTGTCTGCTTGCCTTCCCTACCTTGCTCACATTATGATCAAGGAAAGATCAGCGTTTTCATCTGACTTTGTACTGCGCTCCAGCATGGTGCTTGCCACATGGCAAATGTTAAATTAATATGTTGGATTAAGCTACATTATATTCAATAAAACCGAAAATTCTTATCAGCTTAAAGAGAAAAGTAGGTAAGGTACTAGCTCTGTCAAAAGCTATCAGTGCTGTCTCTCCAGACTGACAGATGAAGAAAGTTTCAAAAGATATGCTCCAGTGGCATTTTGTAAGAAATATCTTAAAAATACAGCCCCTGTGGCTTCTACCCAAATGCACTTAGGCCAGAATGTCTGTTCAGCGGTATTATCTGTTTTGGTCTATCAACTCATGGATGTAATTACATATTGACTTTGATATACTGTGACATAGCCAGGGACAGACGTCACACAGAACTGCCTCTTCAAAAAACAAGAAACAAACATTCAGGAACACAAGCACTCCAGAATCATCACGTACACTTCAAACTGGCAACAACTCTGCGTTTTCCCTGGCTTTTAGATTTATCTTGATTTGTCTGGTATATCTTCATAGAGATGACAAATGTTTTGTATTAAAATATTTTATCACAAAGTTAGCAGACTAAAGATCTCATTCTTCAGCCATTAATGCTCACTCATTCTTAATTTCCATGAGCATTGCATGGTGAAAATTCATGTCTTTTCCATTTACACTGGAGTATATAAAATGGACACTCAAACTGTGTTACTAAGCACAAAATAGGTTATTTAATTAGCTGTTTTCTGAAGATGAGAGAAAAGGGGAAATACAAATCAAGAAGAGATTGCAAAATAAAGAGGACATTCTTGTTAAAATCTATTCTGTGACAGTAAAATCAATGAAATTCTCTCTCCTCAAGATCTGGGATTTGGTGACTGTATATTAGACTGGTAAGTGCAAGGTGAGTATAGAATTTGTACAATCATTTTGATGATTGAAGCACACTCAAAATTTCACATCCTCTGTCTGCCTCAGAAAAGGGAAAAAAAGCAAGGCAAAGGAGTTTGAAGCCTGAGCTGAACTAATTGCTAGACTTGTCATTTACTTTGCTAAGAGCACATGTAGCTGGCAGAACTGTATTTCCCCAATATTCAGCTTGTTTCTTGGGCATTTCAGCTAAGCAGTCTGGACTATGATTTCTTATTTGTACCCAAAAGGCCACAGTGAGTCATAAAAGTTGAACAGTGAACCTTGGCTCAGTTCC
Organism: Gorilla gorilla gorilla; assembly: GCF_029281585.2. Classification (NCBI taxonomy): domain Eukaryota; kingdom Metazoa; phylum Chordata; class Mammalia; order Primates; family Hominidae; genus Gorilla; species Gorilla gorilla. The sequence goes on from NC_086017.1 coordinate 12,661,393, forward strand.
TAATACAAATGAGGTGTGATGAGCCTCATGTCTGTTCACTGACCATTTACCACTCACCCCAGTTCTGCAAAACCCTGGGGCTCCCTGTTCCCTTTTCCCCAGCTCTTCACATGGCTCACTCCTTCCTACATCTCAGATGGTGTCTCCAGTGTGGGGCCAGGAGGTAAGGACACAAGCCATGAGGATCCCGAAGCCAAGCAGTCCAGGCAGAGTTCAGCCCCACCATTTATTAGCCACGTGGCTTTGGATGTGTCAGTTTAACCTCACTGTACTTAGTTTTCTCATCAGTAAGATAAGGGTAACAACATCTACCTCGGATAGTTATTTTATGTGTCATAATTGAAAGTACTTTGAACAGTGACAAAACAGAAGTATATCATCAATAACTTTCTTACCTAAAATATGCTCAACAAATTATATTTTTAAAAGACAGATTACAATAGTGTATAGATCATATTATTCTTCTTTTTTAAAATAGTGGATAATGACAGGGAAAGGTGGACTAATACTCTCCAAAGTGACTAACGATGTTAAACTCTAAAGTGTTTAACTTTTAGTGGTAAATTTTGATTTATTTTTTTCTTTTTGCTTGTCATTATTTTTCTCACTTTTCTAAAACGTAGAGTTTTCAAATTTTTAGAACATTGTTTGATAAAGATTATTGGACCTAATAGGCACTTAGAGATCATGCAATGTTATATCTTTATTTTTTGAGAAACAAGGGAACTGAAGATCAGAGAATTCAGATAAGAAAAATGGCATCAGGACAGATTCCTGGTCCCTGATCATCATATTATTTCACTGAGGTTCAGAAAAGGCTGTTTGGGCTCTAGATTTACACATTTGCTTCGTTTCTTTTGCTTTATAATTTTTGATAATTTTATAGTGAGAATTATTTCAAATAACTATATTACTTTGCAGTATTCACTTCTGGGACACATAAAAATATGAGCTGGTAGATATATGTGAGAACAAATTTTATCAGAGTTTATAGTTATTTATCCAGATATTTTTAAATCTGCTTTGAGAAGATAACTGATTTGGGAAAGTACACCTGCTGCTTAGGAACCATGAGAGGGAAAAATTATAATTGGGAAGAATACATCCTGGTTATTATTAGTGCAGGTACTAAAGTAGTCCATTGATCCTTATTAGCCCAGCTGTTGGTTATAAATAGTGGTGAGCCTGCTCTGTTATATGCTTCCTGCACAGATCTCAAAGAGTTATCCCTAAATTTCCATAAACAAAGGTAACAGACCACTCATATAGCGTAACTACTAAAGAAATAGTAGCCTTCGATGTTAATCATATTGGCTCTTCTGTCTTTAGCCACTTACATGGCTCTCTCTAAAATGGCTTAAGATGAAAAGAATTAGCAGAGATTAGGACAGTCTTGAGAAGATGAGATAATGTCTGTTACACTGTTTATGCACATTACATTACACACACAGGGAAATCATTTAGCATGAAAATTCATTGTTTAGCCTTTGCCTTTTTTTCTGTTTTCCTGGAGACTGGTTTGGGACTGGTTTGGAAGGTTTTTGTTGTTGTTGTTGTTGTTGTTTTTTATTTTGCTTATTAGAACAAAGATGAATGTTGAGCAAGTTATAGCCTGTGTCTGTCTGATAGGTCCATGCATTGCACAGTAATTGTTAAATATTTTTGAATATTAACCCTAATTGGAACTCCACATAGAAGAGATGCTACAAAACAAGGAACAATGAGATTATCTTATCTTAGAGTTTCAAATTCTCTCTTTCTCTGCACTCTGTCTCTCTTTCCCTTTCTCTCCTCCATTTCTATATTTACATACATTGTTAAGCATATACATTTTGGATATAGGTATGTATATATAAACCAGATATATCGTCTTTGGGGGTTAAAATGTAAAGTTAACTTTTCTAAATGTTTATTATACTTCAGTATAAAATTGAAATGTTTAAAATGTTTATGTATGTTCTCAAATATAACTGAAATACCTGACCATGTTTTCCCAAGTCCTCACTCATTTTTCACAGCCTAATTTAGCCATGAAAAACAGTGAATAAGAGCAGCACTGAAGTATTTAATCTTCTCATCTTAAATCAAGCTTTCACCCAGTAGGAAAAAGCCCAAACGATGACCTCAGCATCCTTCAGTTTCACAACTTTTAGTCATGTCCAGGACTAAAGTCAAGAGGGAAAGTAAAGGGATTCTGGAGTATAGTCCCAGACATACCAGCAGCTCTCATAAGACAAATCATTACCATTTCTTTGGTCCTTAGTCTTCTCAGCTATGCAAAATGGGTGATTTATAATAAGTTCTATCTAAAGTTTCTTCTTCTTGTCTTCAAGGATTCCAGTCACAACTTTCTAGCCTACTTAACTCCAATCTCAACATTTGCCCAAGCCAGATGATATCAGGTTTAACAGACAGATGCTGCTCATTGGATCCGATTTCTTATCAATGCTGACAACTGATCCCTGCAGAAAACTAGGTGCATTCAGTCTTTCAGGCCACAGTGCGCCATTTTGTGAGCCTTCACCTCTGTGACCATTATACCTCCTAGTGGCTCAGAAGACTACATTCCCCACAGACTTCTAAATTTAAGACCAAAGGAGACCTTTAAAATAGAAAGCAGAAAACTAAAAGATTCTGAAATATTATTGTTGCAGCATCATGCATCCTCCATTATGGTCTTGCCAACTGGTCACTGTAAACTTTCCTAATATTGCTCCGTGCTACATTAGATCCTCAACTGGGCAGCAACAGCCACTGTTTTTCTTCATGAAAAGAGAGCTTTATTTGTAGGCCACTTAATTAACCTAGTGGGTTTTTGAACCCAGTCATTCAGGAGATCTCTTCTAGATTGGAGACGTGATCTGCAACCCTTTATTGAAGACCTGGCATTTAGACAGGCAACAGGTAGAGATATGCCTTCCACTTAGACATAATTTTATATTATTTAAGATCTAGAGTTTATACCAAAACACTGCTTTATTTTACTCTTACTTCTAATTGCAACTTTTGTGTGGTTTTGTCACAGCAGTCATGTCTTGTTTTTAATTCTCTGACAACATCGCAGTTGAGGATCTGTGGGCGTAAAGCGTGTTTTATGAGGAGAACATCTAAATGACTAAAGGATGTGAGATATTTTGCTAAACTGCCATTGCTAATCTGATTTAATAGCATCTTAATGGCTCTGGGTATTCTGAAGGTTTGACAAGCTTAGGAACTTGGCAGTCAGCTTTAGACCTCTAGCATAGCCAACTCCGTTTCAGGTCCATGGGGGCTAAAGGTCTTGGATGGCCATTTGGCTACTCAGTTAGGAAGCATCTGTTAAGTGCTCGTTGTGTGTGGCACACTATGAAATAAAAAGACATGATTTCAGCCTGTGGGAACCTACAGTCTTAGAGAATTCCAAGTTAATGAAGGGTCTAAAGTTTCATTCTTTACTGGAATTATTGAATTGAGTTCTGAATAATACATTTATAGAGGGACTTGAAATGAAAGAGGGAAGCAGAAGTGTTTAGCCTAGAATTGAGTTGACTTGGGGCATTCTTTTGATCATGCATTTAACCAACAAATACTCATTGAGTATCTGTTCTCTACTTGTCTCTAGAGATGCAAAAGTCCTTCTCTGCCCTCATGGATTATAGCCTGGCTCAGAAGCCTAATTGCAGTTAGAGGCAGGAGTGGGGCCATACTCAGGGGAGAATAGAGAATTAAAGCAGATTCACTTAAGTTTCAATTTTGGTAAGAACTACCTTGGAGCAGTGAAGTGTACAGTGAAATTAGGTGTAGAATCACAGCTTAAGGGTGAAGAAACCTGGTCTGGTCTTGGGAATCAACCCAAACTTCCATGAAGAGTCAGACAATCTAAGATAAAATAAATAATTCCAGGCAGTAGGCAGATTATTTGTTTTAACTAGGAATTGGCAAACTCTTTCCCACAGGCCAACCTTGCCTGTGGCCTGTTTCTGTAAATAATTTTTCTATAGAAATGTTGGGTATTCTTGGCTAATTCCTAGATTCTCTATCATTTTTGCTGTTACAGTAAGTTGTGCTTATCCATTTGTTTTTGTTTGTTTTTTGAGATAGAGTCTGTCTCTGTCACCCAGGCTGGAATGCAGTGGTGCGATCTCAGCTCACTGCAACCTCTGCCTCCCAGGTTCAAGCAATTCTCCTGCCCCAGCCTCCCGAGTAGCTGGGATTACAGGCATGTACCACCATACCCAGCTAATTTTTGTATTTTTAGTAGAGACAGGGTCTCACCATGTTAGCCAGGCTGGTCTCGAACTTCTGACCTCAAGTGATCCTCCAATCTCGGCTTCTTAAAGTGCTGGGATTACAGATGTGAGCTACCGTGCCCGGACAGTTGTGTCTTATCTTTAATCACATTATCTAATTAGTTGTTGCTTATGTATGGAAGGTACTGTTATTCTTGTGATTCAGTATTTGGCAAGCTTGCTGAAATTTCTTGTAGTTCTAATAATTTGTCTGTTGATTCTATTGATTCTGTCAAACTTTGCTATCTTCTGCATTTCCTCTAAGCCAAGGATCAGCCAACTAGTATTTATGGGCCCACCACCTATTTTTGTAAATAAAGTTTTATTGGCACACAGCCACTCCCATTTGTTTACCTTATGGCCATGGCTGCTTTCCAGCTACAATGGCAGAGTTGAGCAGTAACAGGGACTGTATAGCCCACAAAACCTAGATAAAATTCTTACTATCTGGCCTTTTACAGACAAAACTTTGTTAACCCTTGACAAAATGATATCATTAAATATCTGAAGACTGTCCATTAAAATACTTGTTATTTGTGGCTCCAAAGTCTTGAACTAGGACCAACATGTACAGAGATAGAGTGTTTAGTTCAATACAACATGGATACATGGATAACTTTTTGGTAGGAAAAATATAGGAGTACTTCCTTGAAGGAAGGTAAAAATTGGCTTAAAAGATGACATTATAACTAATTGCCCAAACTGGAAACTATTAGCTCATTACTTCAGGAATTCAGGAAAACCAGTACCGTCCAGCGCAAGCAGAGGTATTTGGCCTGTCTGCCTTCAAATGAGACAGTCTTCTTGAAAAAGGTTATCTCTGCATTTTCAATATTGAAAAGGAAGGAAGGTGGTACAGGTTTGATTAAAGTCAAATCGTAAGATTTATTTTCATCTCTCACAGGTTTCTGAGGACACCTTAAAACCTTGACTGTAAGAGGTGATGTGACACCTTGAGGTAACTTGCCTCTCCTGTTCAGCAGTGGAGAGGTTCTTGTCTCAACAGTTGTTGCCCCAAACTCTGGGAATTCACCTACTGGATGGTGGTGGTGGTAGAAGAGATAACTTGGACAGTCCACTAGACTACATATATCTCCTTCAACCCAGGGGAAAACATGCCTTTTTTCAAAAGGGCAAAATGGTAAACTCAGTCAGGTGAATTCGTATGACTAATTGGATATTTCCAAATGTTTTTAGGTTAGTGATATATACATCATATGACTTGTTTCTCAAGAAAGTCAATGTGGGAACTTTTCATAAAACAATTTTTGCCTTTTTTTTTTTCAGGAGAAAATCCCACTCTGTGGAAGTTAGTAAATGTCCCTTCTGTAGTTAAATTTAGTGAGCACAGATGCCAGCTAAGGCAGGTGTTGGCAAAAATCTTATGGCACGCAGCTCTGCAAACTGGTCTCCTTCTGCCAAGAGAGTCTCTGCAAATTGTACTTAAACAAGCACGATGTGTTGCTGATTTCTCTTTCATATTCTCTAAATTGCCAGTTGTTTTGTTAAATTCTGTGTTCTTACAGACATCAGCATCAACTTTAATAATTGTCCAGGTTTTGAAAGAGATACAGTTGCCACAAGTTCTTCTACAGAGTCCAGACTCTGGACGGACTTGGTCCCTCAAGTTGGGACTCCATTGCAAGCAAGACAGTAGTAGAGAATAACTCTACTTGGTGTGGCCATGAGAATATGCCCACACAAAGACTTGCAAGTAAATGGTCATGGAAGCATTATTGGTAATAGCTAAAAGTGGAAGCCACCCAAATGCTCATCAACTGGTGTTATGGGTTGAATTTTGTCCCTTAAATAGATATGGTGAAGTCCTAACACCCAGTGCCTCTGAATGTAACCTTATTTAGAAATAGAGTCATTGTAGATGTAATCAGTAAAGATAAGGTCATGGTAGGGTAAGATGGGCCATAGATCCAATATGACTGGTGTCCTTCTAAGAACACAATGGGAAGACACACATACACAGAAAGAATGTCACGTGACAACCGAGGCAGAGATGGACTGACATGACTATAAGCCAATGAATGCCAAGGATTGACAGCTACCACCAGAAGGTAGATAGGAAGGATTCTGCCCAGAGTCTCAAAGGGAGCATGGCCCTGTCAACACCTTTATTTATGACTTCTATCCTCTAGAACTGTAAGAGAATAAATTTCTTTTGCTTAGGGCCACTGAGTTTGTAATGCTTTGTTAAAGCATCTCTAGGAAACTAATACAACCAGCGAATGGAGAAGGAAAATGTGGCATATCCTACAGTGGAATATTATTCTGCAATAAAAAGGAACAAACTACTGGTACATGTTACAACATCGATCAATCTTGAAAACGCTATGTTCAGTGAAAGAAGCCAGGCACAAAAGACCACGTATTGCACAATTTAATTTATAGGAAATATTCAGAAAAAAGCAAATGTACAGAGACAGAAAACAGATTAGAGGTTTCCCAGGGCTGAGACTGGGAATGGGGATTCATTGTGAATGGGCATGAGGGATCTTACTGGGGCGATGGAAAGGTTCTAAAACTAGATTGTGGTGATAGTTGCATGACTCAGCAAATCTGCTAAAAACCATTGGATTGCACACTTAAAACTGGTGAGCTTTTTAGTATGTAAATTATACCTTAAAAACTTGTTTTTTAAAAAAAATTATCAATGGAAACAGACAAAGGTAGAAGTTTTTATCATTTGGGTCATTTAAAGACCATTGTGGGCTAGAGAGTAGGGCCTACAGAGGAGAGGGAAAGGCAGGCAGTAAGTAGGTAAAGGATTCTGGGAGAGAAAATGTTCAGTTTGGGCCTAAATAGATAGGATTTTAGGACATGGAGATAACAGTTCAGGGATCTGGGACATTGCATCTCTGCGTTGCCAGTGATATTTTAGTTCTTTCAAACAAGGTTGTGTGACATATATTTGCTCCTTGGTGTAATTTTCATGATCAGATTAAATAAACACAATTTTATATGTGATATTTATAGACAGAGAGAGGCTGGGAAAAAACCTGACCACTTCTAAGACCTCCTTGGCTTTTGTATTCTAACCTTATTGTCTCATCTCCCTCTAACACATGATACACTGCAATGCAGGCTGTCTTGATTTCCTGGGAAGACAAAAGACCTCCTTCTCTCAAGGCAATTCTTTTTTTAATTAACACTGCTCTCAGAGTATACGGCCATATACACAGCCCTAAAAGGTGTTAACTTGCTCACTGCACTCAAAGTCATACTACTGATATTTATGGGATGATGATTCAATGGTACGGGCTGTTTGTTAGCAAGTTCAACAGCTGTGTGTGAATGTTGTTGTGAGTATGCACTGAGTCTTTAGCAGGCCAGCTTTGTGCAGGTGCTGAAAGAAAGGCCAGCCCAGACTCAGGGGCAAGAGAACTCAGACAGCAGAGGCTGGCCAAGAAAGGAGGAATAATTTTATAACCGAACATGTCAAGCATGAGTGTAATGTATTTTAACCTACTTTTGTAGTGTTATTCATTTCGTGGTGAGAGGCCGTTGTAAGAGATCAAGATGAGGAGTCAGGGGCCTGAGTTTCAACACTGACTGGTTTTCTGTGGGACTAAAGATAAACCGTTTAACTCTTGAGATTACAGCCTTGCTTGTAAAAGAAAGGGATAGATTAGAACTGTGATTTTTAACCTATGGAGGGATAAGCATCCCTTCAAGAATAGGTTGCTAGCTGTGGATCCTCTCTTTAGAAAAATGTGCATCCAGTAGGAAAATAATACCCAGATTAAGGTTGCTGAACCAAATGATATCAAAGGTCCCTTCCAAATCCAACACTCCTCATCATTCCAGGAAAGGAAGAAAAATGAAAACAACAAGAAGAAGAACTATTATGTTCAAGTTTGCACTATTGACAACATACTTCATAGCAAAGTTAGCTAGACTGTAAGTCATCAGACACCCAGGGTTGATTCTGTTTCTCACAGTCTGAGGAGATCCTCGTGATGCTTCTCAAACTCTGAAATGGCCGATGAAAAGGGTCACCTCGGTGGGGTGCGGTGGCTCATGCCTGTAATCCCAGCACTTAGGGAGGCCGAGGCAGACAGATCACCTGAGGTCAGGAATTCAAGACGAGCCTGGCCAACATGATGAAACCTCATCGCTACTAAAAATACAGAAAGTAGCCATGCATGGTGGCACGTGCCTGTAGTCCCGGCTACTTGGGAGGCTGAGGCACAAGAATTGCTTGAACCCGGGAGGCGGAGGTTGCAGTGAGCCAAAATTGTACCACAGCACTCCAGCCTGGGCGACAGAGCAAGACTCAGTCTCAAGAAAAAAAAACAAAAACAGGCAAGGGCCCACCTCTGCAAAGTGAGTGAAATCATTTCTCTTTGTGATTGCACCTGTCCCCCATCCATTTTTTGTCTTTAACCTTTCCTTCTAAGGTTCAGTCTCTTTTTCCTCTGACTATGGGAAGCCTAAAGGAGAGATGAAATGGAGAGCCCTATCTTTTTATAGTAAGCTAGGTAATTCCAAACTCTTTATGGGCACAGTTGAATCAAAGATCATAAAAAACGATCAGAGATGGAATAAGAATAAATATATTAGAACAATTAGAGCAGTGGCAAATTGAGTCAAGCATGTATTGACAAGAAATAATTGATAAGGCCAGGAGCAGTGACTCATGCCTGTAATGCCAGCAATTTAGGAGGCCAAGGCAGGTGGATCACTTGAGGCCAGGAGTTGGAGACCAGCCTGGCCAACCTGGTGAACCCCCGTCTCCACTAAAAATACAAAAAAATTAGCTGGGCATGGTGGTGCCCAACTGTAGTCCTAGCAACTCGGGGAGGCTGAAGCAGGAGAATCGCTTGAACCCGGGAGGCAGAGATTGCAGTGAGCCAAGATCCTGCCACCACACTCTAGCCTGGGTGCCAGAGCGAGACTTCGTCTTGAAAAAAAAAAAAGAAAAAGGAAGAAAGAAATAACTGATAAGTATTTAATTGCAAAGCATGGACTTAGTTTGTTAGACTGTGCTACCTTGGGCATAATTGTAGAGTCATTTTCTGGGATATAGGAAAAGTGGGAGAATATGACCCTCCAAATAAGTGTGCCATTGGCAAGGTAGGTATAACGTAAATGTTTTCTGTAGCTGTATCTTGTTATTCTTTTTTCACAGGTCCAAAATGTAATAAAAATACAGGCATTTGATGTTACCTTGAATATACTAATTTATGATTCATTTATATTGGCCTTGGAAATGAAAGTAAAAGTTGTGGCCACAGAATGATTACTCAGAAAAATTATTTTATTATATAGACATAAGTAAGCATGCAGGTATTTTTGAGTACTTTTATTAATAAGTATTCCAAATTTTTCTGCAGTATACTTCTGAAGAGATAATTTAACTTTCCTGATGACTAGCACTTCATCCCCTTCTCCTTTTTTCCCTTAAGACTACCTTAAAACAATACTTTTGAGGGGCAAAGTTGTACGCATGGAGAATTTAATCCAGGCAAATGGTGTGGTGCTGCGATACAAATTTTTCTGTAGCAGTAACTGGGAGAAGAGCCACAATTCATGACTGCTAGAGATAGGACCTGCTTTAAATGAAGGAATTAATTGTGCACGTAATGATGTGTATAAGCATTCTACATTAACAGAAAAATGAGTTTTACATTTTATACATTTTAAAAGAATCTCCAAGACTTAGCCCCTTTATTTATTCACAGGAGTGATGGGTGAATATGAGCCCAAAATAGAAGTGCAGTTCCCAGAAACAGTTCCGACTGCAAAAGGAGCAACGGTGAAGCTGGAATGCTTTGCTTTAGGAAAGTAAGTTCTGGTTTGCGTTCCTTCTCATCCTCCCTTCAGCTTGAGCAGGTATAGAGTTTTTCTTGCACTGTTCACAGTGATGGTTTCTGAGGTGACAGAAAAGCAAGTGAAGCCTTTCTCTTTGTAATTCTGTGTATGCATCTTGGATTCTGCCCCCTCACCATGGAGAGAGGACATGTAATGGTGCAAGAAGGATTAGGCTGCCACAACTGACATGACCACAAAGGAAAGGAGAATGGGCAATTCTGAAAAAGTATTTTGTTCTATTATTATGACCTGTAATGTGCATGCTGCCTAACCCAGAATGACAGGAAAACAATGGCCTCCACTTGAGGTACAGTTAAGCTGACTATCTGGAAAAATACGGACTTTCATTTTGGCCCCAGTTTATAGAGGATGCATCAGACTTTTCTTGAATTTCTTTTTAAACTGTCAGTCTCTTCTCTCTACTTTGGATTTCCTTCTACTCTGGCTAGAGATAGGTAAGACGTGTTATTCTCTAAGAGAGTCTGTTTTACAAAGTTGTCCAAATATTGTTTACAACTTTATTATTCGGTGTGGACTTCCTTGAGAAAAGCCTACTTAGAAACTAGTTAACTTTTCCATACAGAATATATCAGACAGCATAAAGAACATGAAATGCACATCAGTTGAGATTTTTATTTGCCAGTAACCAGCAATAAATATTTGGCATAAACAGTATAAACTATTATCTGAAGTGGGAATTTTGACATCTTCTTTGGATTTTAATGATCCATGGCAATCTTTATGCCCAGCCCCATCTATCTGACGAATCCATTACTAACTCTCTTTTTCCTGTGCCCAAATGTTGACTAAGGCAACAACAGTAACTTTTTTTTTTTTTTTTTTTTTTTTTTTTTGGTAGAGGCAGGATCTGCGTATGTTGCCCAGGCTAGTCTTGGACTCCTGGCCTCAACTAATCCTCCCACCTTTGCTTGTCAAAGTGCTGGGATTATAGTCCCTAGCCACTGAGCCAGGCAACACTAATTCTACCAATCCTTATATCAGCATGTAATCTCTTTTATTATGATTTTTGTGTTTTACAGCAATCATAGAAGAGGTTCCTTTTTCCATTTTATTGTCGGTTCTAATAGAAGGGTTGTTTTGGTTTCCATGTGTTTTCAAGTCATGACAAATAAGATACAGTCATATCTTTACTTTGGTACAATACAATGCAGTGGTAATTTTTTATGTCCTGAAAACTTATCATATTAAATAAATTAAGACATAGGATTGAACACTCTACAGACATTAAAAGTCAAGTTGCAAAACAACATTTAAGACATAGAAAATGCCCATGCTAAGAGAACAAAAGCAGATTGCTAACAGTATAATATGATTACACTTTTTATTTTTATTTTAAAGTATTTGTGTATAAGCATTTATATATATGAAATTAAAGATGAGAGCAGGTAACTGGGTAGTCTAGATATACATTTGATGAATTTTTTAAGATGACACCTTGAAAAATCATCTGTGAAAAAGAGCAGAATTCACGTTGTTCACACTTCAAAGGGGGTTATGAATTAAACTCTATTCACACTGTTTGAATAGTGCTGGAATAAAAACAAAAATCCCAAATTGGCTTCTTCAGTCTACACAGAAATGTTTGGGTATGCACATCTAGCTGCTGAAACACATCATCACTGCCCACTTAAGAGCAGAAAGACTATGTCTCAATATGGTTATTTTTAAAGGCATATATTAAGTGCATATCTCATCAGTATAAAGACACCGATTATGTACTTTTCGTAGAGCCTCTCTGCATTTTGAGTTAGTGTCTGTCTAACGAACTTAAATTCTTCTAAAACAAATATAGTAGAGTTGATGGCTTTAATGTTTTAAATACCATCTCAGGTTTCCCAGAGAAGATTAGCAAGTCTTTAGTCTAATTACTTCTCTGTGTGTGTATTTGTGAAAAATAAATAAGTAAATAATTGTATCCCCTGCCAGGCAGCCACAATCTTAAAAGCTGTGGTTAGCTCACTAAACCATTGATTTGCAGATTCAATGATGCCCTCTCTGCAATTTAAGATACGTTCCAACAGTTATGGCAGTAGGATGATAGATGCCTTGAGAGTACATAAAGACCTCACAGATGGCATCTTTCTTTCTCTCACTATTTTAAGCGAAGTTTCCCCAACCCATCTTGCAAATGGACTGCTATAAGTTGTTAAGGTTCTCAATATATAAATGACAAGGAGAAAAACCATGTTGTCCAAAACAATGAACCTTGAGTGAACCCTTCCTGTATGTCAGCAATAGGTTGTGTCTCCCAGATTTTATGAGCTCATTATTTCTACTATCATTTATTCATTATTTGGGTATTTCTCAAAGTAGGGCACTTGCATTGTTGGTACATAGATTTATGGAAATATATTGTTTCTGTTATCTATTGCTACATAACCAACTTAGAAGGAACACCAGAATTTTATTATATCTTACAATTTGTGGGTTAAGAATTCAGGCAGGGCTTGGCTGGCTGATTCTTTTGCTTTTAGTGGCATCCTTCAGGTCTTTCAGTAGTATTTAGCTGACAGATGAACTGGTCTAGAAAGCTCACAAGAGTCTCACACACATTTCTGGTATTTTGTTGGGGACGTTGGAAGGCTGGTGTCACTGAGACTGTTATCTGGAAGCCTTATGTACGGCCTCTCCTTCCTGGCGGTCTCAAGGTATTCACTCTTCTCGTAGGACAGCTCAGGGCTGCCATGAGACAGAAAGCAGGAGCTGCCGGTTTCTTAACACCTGAGCTTTGATCCTGCAACATCACTTCTGTCTTATTTATTAGTCAAAGTGGTTAAAAAGAGCTACCAGATTCAAGGGGAGGGGACATAGACCTCATCTCAATGGGAGGAATGTGAAAGAATTTGCAGCTATCTTTAATTTGCCACAAATGCACATGAACATTTTTATTTTCATATTTTTTATTTAGAAAAAACATGTATGGGTGAAACCTCGTCTCTACTAAAAATACAAAAATTAGCTAGGCATGGTGGCGGGCGCCTGTAGTCCTAGCTACTTGGGAGGCTGAGGTAGGAGAATCACTTGAACCCAGGAGGCAGAGGTTGCAGTGAGCCAAGATTGCGCCACTGCAATCCAGCCTGGTGACAGAATGATAGTCCGTCTCAAAATAAAAAAAAATATAAAAAAATAAAAAAAATAAAAGCAAAAAAGTATGAGGAAACATATAACATATAAAAATCTGTTTTTATTTCAATGATGATATTGTATAGGAGATAGATCACTTTTTTTTTTTTTTTTTTGAGACAAAGTCTTGCTCTGTCGCCCAGGCTGGAGTGCAGTAGTGCGATCTTGGCTCACTGCAACCTCCGCTTCCCAGGTTCAAGTGATTCTGCTGCCTCAGCCTCCTGAGTAGCTCAGATTACAGGCACCTGCCACCAGGCCCGGGTAATTTTTTTGTATTTTTAGTAGAGACAGGGTTTCACCATGTTGGCCAGGCTGGTTTCAAACTCCTGACCTCAAGTGATCTGTCCACCTCGGCCTCCCAAAGTGCCAGGATTACAGATGTGAGCCATTGCACCCTGCCGGATCACCTTATTTAAAGTTAAGAAAAGTTATTTGATTTTAAGAACACTAAATAAGTAATACTAGAGATGTGGATATGATTAAAATTATAATGGAGATAGAGGAATGAATGAAGTTTGCAAAACACCCAACCTTATATGTGTAGAACCAAGAAGGAAGCGTTTAGGTTCAAATAAAAGGTTCAGTTTTCTCTAGTTTGATTCACTCCTTTTTATTCTTGCTATCAGTCCAGTACCAACTATTATCTGGCGAAGAGCTGATGGAAAGCCAATAGCAAGGAAAGCCAGAAGACACAAGTCAAATGGAATTCTTGAGATCCCTAATTTTCAGCAGGAGGATGCTGGTTTATATGAATGTGTAGCTGAAAATTCCAGAGGGAAAAATGTAGCAAGGGGACAGCTAACTTTCTATGGTAAGTGTATGATTTCAGTTTATCATTTATAGTGCTACAGAACTTCCTGATATTGAAATCATAAGCTGAGAGGCATTCAGGCATTTTGGGAGAGATGGTGCAGAATAGGACTGTGTGAAACTCATGGTTTGCTCCATAATTAGCCCTGGTTGATTCTGGGTGTGGAGAGTGAGGGTGGGGGGCAAGGGTGTTGACGGAGCAGAGAGGAAGACATTAGGCTGATGTGTTTGGAGGATGGATATCAGTGTGAACACACTTGCAAAGAAGTCTGTTTTTCCTCTTTGCATCAAGCTGTAAACCTGACACAGGAAACATTTTATTATTCCTGCTCCTGATTTATCTTTTTTTTTTTAAGCTCTGTGCTTTTCTTCATTAGAATTTTGATTTGAGGCTTGTGCTAATCTTTTGTAATTGCTCCTATTTGGTAGCAATTTAATGTGGTACCATGAACATTTCAAAATGCACACTGTCCAAATTTAGTTCTTATCAGAGTGGAACGTGACAAATCTCTCTCACCCCAAAGACTTTTTATGTGCAGCTGCTCCTATTCCAATCAAATCATCAGCATTGATCCAAACAATATAAATGTAAAACCACTAGCACATGGTCATTATTGAGACCATCTTGGAAACCCTGTTAGGATACTGATTTGAAATCTAGAACAGGATTTCATTGGATAGGCATTTTGAAATCAAACTGAGTTCTGCCAAATTGGAGCGTGCCAGAATCCCATCTGTCTGGGATACAGAAAACAAATACTATAGATTGATAATTATTTAAGAATGGTTTAAACAAACAACAAGGCATATTAAAATGATGAGAGTAGTTCTGTAGGGCAAGTTGTAGCAAAAGCTTTAAATGTTCTTATTTCTTGCAATAATTGATCCCACAAAAGTCTATTTATTTCACTAATTGTTCTTCCAAAGCATTTTGGTTTTAAGATATGACCGAAGTTCTAAGCCCTCCAGTAGACAGAAGGGGACCCCTCTTGGCTAAGGGGGGACCCAGAGTAACATTGAAAAATGAGTTCTTGGCCATGATGGGAGGGTAATGTCAGACACATCTAGTTATACCCGCTCCCTCACTAACCACAATGAGCCTTTCTTCCCTAAGGGCTAAACACAATCTAGCCCTTTGAAAAGACTCCATCACTGATATCAACCATGCACCTGATGCTGCCCCTTATTTTTTGCCTGATAAGAGACCACCAACACAGAATGGTTCTGTCATTCTAGGGAGGATGTGCCGTGAGGGGTTTCATGTCCTCTGGTCTACCTTTTGACATCACAGGGCCAAAACCTCCACCCTCAGATGCTAATACTGCCATTTTTCATACCCGGAACCCATGAAGGGTTGCACATGCAGATGGTTCTCCTTTCATAAATATCCATGACTCCTCCTGTAGCTTATTAAATATGTATATTCATATTTATATACATATTTATGTACATATGAAAATATGTATATTTCATACACAGAAACCATGAAACTCAGTTGCACATGCACATGTTTCTTCTTTCATAAATATCCATGATTCCTCCTGTAGCTTATTAAATATGTATATTCGGCCATTCCACTCAGCACAAATTCCTGTTTGTTCCCTTTGCTCCTCCTTGGAAGTGCCTTTTTACAGCTTCTGGCCAAGGGAGGCTACACTTCCTAGCCTGTCAGAATGGCCACCAGGCAGGCTAATAAAGCTCTCCCTTCCAAAAAGAAAGAAAGAAATGGAAGGAAGGAGGGAGGGAGGGAGGGAAAGGGAAAAAGAAAGGAAGGAAGGAAAAAAAGAAAAAGCTATGGCCAAAGAATTCTGATCAATAATCACGTAACATTTTTTAAATCTTGATTGGAAACTGGGCAGAGATTTCCACTATCAGCCAGCCTTCAATGACCTCCCCTAAGTGACTCTCAGCATTTCATTTTGGACTCACGTTCCCCTGATGCAGCTTCTGAGGCGAGAGAACACACAGAGTTGTAGAAAGTATTAATACTTCACTTGATGAGCTGGGCAGTAGCTGTTTGAATACATCTGCACTTCTCTTTTATCATTCATCTGTCTTCAAGAATATTAAAGGACTGACCCTCCTCATGCCAGATGACAGACTTGATATTTAATCTTTGCTTTCCTCTTAAACTGTCATAGTTGGTATCTTAGTTGATGGGTTGTAAAGCAAAAGACACCACAGTTAACTGACTGCAAAATCATGAGACTGTAAATTACAGATTTATTCAGTGAGATGCTATGGCTGTGTATTTTTAACTGTGTAGGGCTCGTTTTTCTCACCAATGTAATAATTATTTTTTCTATATCAGATAGGAACAATCTGTAAATATTCAGGTAATTGGCCAACGTTTTCTCTTTTTTCTTGGTTGAATAGTCTCTTCAGTTCAGTGGTGGCTGCTCCTAAATGTTATTTGAGTAGCTTAACTAATTGAACAAAGTCATTTTAACTTTCATGATTTTCTGTTAAGTGAAATTCCTGCTCTCAGTATGTTAAACTGGTATGAAATTTTCTGCAACCAGGGGTCGGCATACTGCTTTCCTGTGGGTTAGAGGTTTCCTGCACTGGAAATACAGTACTCCAGGATTACTGTTATGGAAAATCAACTTTGTCACTGGCTCCCAGCCCTGTGCAGGGAAATGTTTTTTTCAGGGATCCTGCCCTGGAGATGAAAATCAGGTTCTAACAATGTTTCCTTTTTAAATGGAGTTATCTGCAGCCATGCATGGGAAAAAGAGCAGAATAAAATAAAATTTGCCTGCTTTCTGAAGATAACTCAGCCTTAGCTCACTTGTCAGCCACGCTTGGTGTTAAAAACTTGTCAGATCAGTTGACTTCCGCACTTGGCTATCGCATTTATGTTTATTCTTTTGTTTTTCCTCATCTAGCATATCAGTGACAAAAATTATCTAATTGTTTTCATTGTCACAGCCACAGGAGAGCTTAATTATACATAAGCACTTGGCTGTCATCTTTTTTCCTCTCACTTTTTTCTGGTCTGGGTCTTCCCAGTGCTGTGTTCCTAATATCCAGCTGCATAGGTCTCCAATTTAAATGAATTATGATAATTAAAATCACCATGTAGATGATAAAACGTGAGAAAGTACCCCAGTCACTTATCCATGAACATTCTGTCTTTGGTGACAAGAATTTCTTACAACCTAGGGATTATAAACCATGGGTTGGAGCTTAGAAACCTGCTTCTTTGGGTTCCAGGTTGTTTATTGCATTCATCAGCTCTCCACTTCAGCAACCAGAAGTGTGCTAACTCCTATTCAGGGTTGGCAAAATGGCAATTTTTTTCCTTCTTGCATTAAAACCATTTTGCCTTCTTTCAAAAGCCTACCAGGCATGATGATTGTTCCCAGTGTCCGAATAATGGAAGCCCTATTGCCCGTTGGTTTGTCCCTACTGTAGCCATGTCTTTAAGTTACCCTGTGCTACTCATGTTTGGTATGTATGAAGAACTGAAGCAAGTTCAGAGATAGAACATTTTTACCCTACCCCATCTTCCCAATTTGTTTTTGCTATAACCTGTACGGTCTAGTTGAATCTACTTTTCTCAGTCTGTTTTTGGCATTAAAAACTTCCTAAAAATAGATTTATTTTCAGTGGTAAAATGCTATGGATCTTTGTTACTAAAGATAAACATTTTCCAAAATGACTTTAATACATTATTTACTTGTTTAACAGATTTTTTTTTTATTGCCTACCATGTGGGAGACATTATCAGGCACTATGGCTGCAAGACAAAATCCCTGCCCTCAAGGACCTAATATTTTACTGGAAGTTAACCAAAATGCACTATTAAGCAAATAAATTAACTAGGAAATTTTGTTTTCTGGTAAGAGTGATAAAGAAAATAATGAGGTTGATTGGCCAGGTGCAGTGGCTTATGCCTGTAATCCCAGCACTTTGGGAGGCCAAAGTGGGTGAGTCACTTGAGGCCAGGAATTCGAAACCAGCTCCGTCTCTACTAAAATATAAAAATTAGCTGGGTGTGGTGGTGGTGCATGCTGGTAGTCCCAGCTACACGGGAGGCTGAGGCAGGAGAATCACTTGAACCCAGGAGGCGGAGGTTCCAGTGAGCCAAGGTTGTGCCACTGCACTCCAGCCTGGGCAACAAAGCAAGACTCCATCTCAAATAAATAAATAAATAAATAATTAGATTGATATGATAGAGAGTAGCTGAGAGCAAGAGAAAGATTTCATAAGATGAAGTAGTCAGGAAAGACTTGTCTGGGAATTGCCCTCTGACCCAAAACCTAAAGGATGAAAATGAGCTAGGCTTTCAAGGGGAAGTGCATTCCTAGCAGAAGGTGAGGAAGTGCAAAGGCTCTGAGGCAGAAAACTACTTGACGTTCTTGATATGCAGCAGGGAAGTCAGTGCTAACTAAATCATAGTGAGCAAGGGGCAAAGGTTTGAAACTTGGGAAGGTGACAGACTGCAGTACTTTGTAAGCCAGGCACAGAGTTTGGGTTTTATTCTCTGAGTAAAATGGGAAGCCATTACAGCATTTCAAGGCAGGAGGGTGACTCGATTTGATTAATGTTTTGAAAAGACCGCTCAAGTTGTTTTGTGGTGAATGGATGATTGGAAACCAAGAGCAAAAGCAGGACGACTAGTTAGGAGACCATTGCTCATATCCAGGTGAGAGACATTGTTGGTTAGGACGTAAGAGAGGAAGAGAAATGGAGAGACTTGAGATATATTTTGGAGTTAGAGCCAATAGGATATGCTCATTTCATTCCTACATCTGTCTAGTTATAGATATGGAAATTGAGTCCCAAAGAGATTAAAGTAATTGATTTAAGTTTATGCGGTAAAAAACAGAGCTGGATTTCGAATGCTTTGCTAGAGGTTCTGAAACTTCAGTGTGCATCACAATCACTTGGAAGTCTTATTACAACACACAATTCTGGGTCTCGTTCTGTGTTCCCAGTGGGAACACACCAGATGGAGGCTTTGATTTGGTTAAGTCCAGGGTAGAACCAAGCATTTGCATTTCTAGTAAGTTCCCAAGTAATGCTGATGCTGCTTGTCTGGGAACCACGTAGTGAGAATGCTCTATGTTTAGGTTGTCCACCCGTGGTATTGTGAAGCTGAAGATTAAATTACATGCAAGAGAAGGTGTTCCTGCTACTCTGGAAAGCTAACAGCTTACTGTCACATCAGGCATTTTAGCCAGTCTACACAAAGTAGAATGAGAGCGCTAAGGCAATTATCTTTGAAGAAAGGAAAGGGAAATATAAAATGGATTTAATTCACTTGATAATTATTCATCTTTGCACTTCATTCTGTCTCTGTAGTCACTTCCTTTTTGCCCAAAAAGACTGATAGAATTATAGTCATCATTTAGTAGAATGAAGTGTGAACTAAAAGAGCCTGATACGTAATATCTTTGTACAGTTTCTTCTCTTTGTAACAGGTGTTATGAGAGTAAAACCATCTTCATAATTAGGAAATGGGGAATCTAATATTTGAGCAGTAAACAAGGCTATATTTCACAGAATCCAGTAATACTTAAGCTGGAAGCAACTGCTGGGGCCAACCCTTTGATTTTTATAATTAAGAAAAATAAGATCCAGAGATATAAATTAACTTATTCAAGGTAATGCAGTGAATGGGAATCACAGCTAGAACTGCTTTTTTCTGCTATTCTACCTGTGTTACTTTTCCTGCCAATACAACATTTTAATACAATAGGTAAGGTGAAAAAAATCCGTCAATCATCCAGATATTCTTTCTTGCGTTTTCCATTACCAGTGTCACAAATGAAAACATCTGGATGAACAACTGACTTTTTCACTTTCTATTTTCTAAGTTGGTCACCTGGTTATTGAGTCCAAGAAAACTCTTTTTTTCTTCTTCAAATTACATGTAAGACTAAATGTCTAGACCCTTTGTGCTACAGTCCTTTGCCTCTAAAGGCAAAACTGTAGGCTTGATGACACTGCAAATGGTGTTTGAGTATCTCTAAGGTCATCAATAAATGAATACTGAAGCATCTTACAGCAGAGCATACTAATTCCCCATGGATGTGCTATGTATATGTGATCACAAGATAATATTCAGCCCTGCAAAGAAGCTTAAAGGACAGAGTGACCAAAAATTGAACACAGTAGATAAGGTAATTTCACAGTAGAGCAATAGTTTGCTTAATTGTCCTAGACAGAACTGATATTGATACCCTCAATTCCCCTGTCACTTAAGATAGAGTTAACAATTTTTGTTTCTTTCTTTCATCTGATAGTCCCAATAAAGTATGTTGCTACAGTTTTTAAGGGGTACGCATTAAGCAAACGTTGCGAATAATAGAGATAATTAATACAGGAGTGGAGGCATAAAGTCCTCACCTAATAAGAAACGTTAAGACATGAAAAAAAGAGTCATATCAAGGACAATACATTGAAATGCAATTCAAGTCATCTCACTCTATAGTCCCAGAGAAGGCAAAATGTCACAGTTACATTTTTTTATTCACCAATGAATATTGTTTAAATTTACTTATAGGAGGCTTTGCTTAAGTTGATTCATTTATCTAGAAGTTCCTCTGCTTGTCTAAGCAGGAGGGCTCAAACTGTTGGTTTAAGGACTCCTTTTTACCCTGAAAAATTATTGGATACCTCAAAGAGCTTTTGTTTATGTGAGTTATATCTACCTATATATGCCATATAATTAATTTAAATGGAGAATTTAACTTAGAACTTAATTTACTTTAAAATGACAAAAATACAACCAGTATATGTTAGAAATAATTAACATAAGAAAACTATTTTTCCAAATAAAAATATGTAATGAAAAGAGTAGCATGGTTTATATTTTTGCAAATCTCTTTAATGTCTGTCTTACTAGAATAAAAGTGCATTCTCCTATATACTTCTGTATTCAGTCTGTCATTATATTTTGTTTTGATTGAAGTATATGAAGAAAATATGGTCTGACACATATATAATTGGAAAGAGAGGACATAATGGACTCTCTTAAGGAAACCTGGGGACCTACAATGGTTCTTAGATTGCACTTTAAGAAGGATACATTCAAAAGAATGCTACCATTGTCATTTGCGATAGGGTTGGACATTTTTTGAGAGGCTCTGGACAGAGAATGGATGTTGGAGCCAAGCAGGCCTGTGTACCATTGCTAACTGAGCTACTTTCTGAATCTGGATGTTAATGTCTCTGGGCCTTACCTATAAAATGAGTACAAGTCCACTTAACCTGAATATTATTATGAGGTTTAGAAATGATGTGCATAAAGTGAAGCTGATTAGATATTCCATATATTAGTAGTTTCCATTATTGGTTGCATTTGGGACAGAACTCAAAGTGTGTAAGGGAAAGAGAAGGGGATGGATTCAGCTGAGTAAGAGCAGATTGAGGGAAACACTAGGTAGAGGCTTTGAAGATTAAAAAAATAAAAGAAAGAAATATAGAGAAATGAATCTGTGTAAGGTTAGAGTCATAGCTTGATTGATCTGGGTATAACTGAGTAAATCGGGCCCAACAGCCTTTTTGAAAATCCACATATTGCTGATTTACAATATTTTTATTCTATAACTCATTTATAAAGTTCTGAACTGACTTATCGGAGTGGAGGACAAAGACCCGTATTCACCAAGAGCTGTGGATTCAGTGGGCATAGTTGGACAGAAAGTAAGAGATGTAGGTAAAACCAGATGGCAGAAGACTTCATTTTCATTTACGTATTTGTTAATTTATTTTCGAGACAGGGTCTTGCTCTGTCCCCCAGGCTGGAGTACAGTGGTACGATCTCAGCTCACTGTGATTCTCGCGCCTCAGCCTCCTGAGTAGCTGGGACTACAGACAGGCACCACCATGCCCGGCTAATTTTTGTGTTTTTAGGAAAGACGGGGTTTCACCATGTTGGCCAGGCTGGTTTCAAACTCCTGACCTCAGATGATCCGCCTGCCTTGGCCTCCCAAAGTGCTGGGATTACAGGCGTGAGCCACCACACCTGGTCAGATGGCAGAAGACTTTCAATATTAACCTAAAGATATGAAATAATGATAATGTTCTCCTAATTTTCATAACATTTACAGGAGGCAGAGCACATTCAGAAATCTTACTTGTTATCTCATACACAGATTACTTCCTACAGTTATATTTGCTTTATGTATTAATGAATACCTATTAATAGAAATATGCCAGCTTTGAGTTGCCTTCTAGTGTATCTTCATATAGTTGGTTTTTATATCTGAACTTGAGTTTATCCTTGCTATCCATGCTATCTGTGAAAGGATTGGCCTATGGGAGATGCCATCTCCCATACCATTGCCAGAAGCAAGTCAGTTGTAACTTATGTAGAGATGAAGATGCCATAAATAAGAGTGTGTGAATGAAGTACAAATTAACAGAAAAACTAGGAGAACTATGAATCCTGTTGGTTTAAGAGACAATCTAAAGGCTAAAGGTTTCACTTATTAAAATCAAAAGGAGGGGCTGTGTGCAGTGGCTCACGCCTGTAATCCCAGCACTTTGGGAGTCTGAGGCAGGCGGATCACGAGGTCAGGAGATCGAAACCATCCTGGCTAACACGGTGAAACCCCGTCTCTACTAAAAATACAAAAAATTAGCTGGGCGTGGTGGCGGGCGCCTGTAGTCCCAGCTACTCGGGAGGCTGAGGCAGGAGAATGGCGTGAACCCGGGAGGCGGAGCTTGCAGTGAGCCGAGATTGTGCCACTGCACTCCAGCCTGGGCGACAGAGCCAGACTCCGTCTCAAAAAAAATAAAAAATAAAAATCAAATCAAATCAAATGAAAAGGAGTGTTAGACATCATTAGGTCCAAACGAATCTGAATTCAAGGAGAAAACAGGCTTCCAATCTCCAGACTGCATTTCCAAAGCTGTTCTTGTAATACAAGATATCAGCCAGTATCAGCGGAGTATGTGTATGTTTCTCAAGGTACTTTTTTTAGCATGAAATTTTACAAGAAATTCTCAATATTTAATACAAAGCAAGGCTGCAGCAAGGAAGAAGCCTTGCGGTGTGTTCAATATTGAGAATTTGAATGAATGTAGAAGGGAGTGCCTTCCAGGGACCCTCAGAGCTTCATGGAATTGAGTTTGAAGACCCCTGTGAGGAGACTGATTGGTGTGTGGGGAGTGGATGAGAGTCTGAAGCCAGAGAAGTGCAGATTATCAGTGCTGAACAAACACCAAAGATGGACCTTGCCCTGAAATCCAACATGCATATTTCTTGTAGAGCTGGTCCTTCTTTTCAGTGACTTCTGCCAACTGGAAGTCAGGGGTTTATGAGAAGACTGTAATAATAAACTGGAAGACTCTCTTAAGTAGCATTGGAAAATGACTATTTCTTGTGCCAATACTAGGAACACTGAATTTGAGGTAATATGAGAATTTCTTGATGATTCTGTCAATTGCATAAGAATCCCAGGCAGGAGATAGAGATCTGGGAACATCTATATATATAGGTGGTAAACTAAAGCCAAGTAATTATCTCCAGACTCATAAAGTCTACTATCATTAAAATTCTTAAGCAATGTCAGTGAAACTCCCGCATTCCCTGGACATGATTCATCTTCTCCAAAATTGTGTCCGCAACCAGAAATAACTGTGAATGTCTACGGGTCATCTTTGTAATAGTAATTTAGAGGTTTTTTTTTTTTTTTTTGCCATCACATCCTTACTTTTATATTTTTAAATTTCTAAGGCCTAAGGCATATGTTGGCATTTCTTTCGGTTAGAAATTTCTGTTTTTAGAAAATCGAAGAGCCAAATACTCCTGAGAATTGTTTGACCCACAGAGTTTAAATTATATCTGTCTGCAATATAAATTATTGTTGGATAAGATGCTTGTACAATTCCAGTGGCTGGAATACACAAACGCTGATTTAGGCCATTTCTGGCAGTTATTGAACAAAAGATTGAAATGAAGAGATTGTTTATCTATCCAAGAGACAAAGTGTGTCACAGAGTCAAATCCCTGCACAAGCATTTAACATTATATTTGAATTTGTAGTTTGAGAACAATACTTAAGGAGTCCTAGAAGAATTATTTTGTTTCAAATCTTGAAAGAATGTGGAAGTTCAAAACAGATGGTTCTCTTTTAATATGTGAATGTGTTTAATTCTGCTTAATATGTGGGCTCTGTATATATTACAAAAAAAAAAAAAAGACATTTAGAAACGGCTTCTGAAATAATAGTATTGAACTAACCTGTTCAGGCCTTCCTCTGAGTTGATACAGGTTGAGTATCTCTTATGTGAAATGCTTGGGACCAGAAGTGTTTCAGATTTTAGATTTTTTAGGATTTTGGAATATTTCGACCCAAGCCTGAACATGAAGTTTATTCATGTTTTAGATATACCTTATACACACAGCCTGAAGGTAATTTATGCAACATTTTAATATTTTGCATAATTTAATGTATGAAACAAAGTTTTCACTGTATTTCACTATGACCAGTCTTATGAGATCAAGTGTGAAATTTTCCACTTGTGGCATCATGGTGCCCCTCAAAAACTTGTGAATTTTAGAGCATTTCAGATTTTAGATCTTCAGATTAGGGATGTTCAACCTGTGTTTAGACATGGAGTTGTAAAATATAGTTGAACCTTGATATTAAGCGATAAATACCCTGTACCCAATGCATTATCACAAAAGGGGGAGGGGCTAATGATGTATCTTATAATATGCTTAACTGGGATTTTTGTTATCTAAGGACTTTGAACTAGGTAACCCCCCCCCAAATATGGAGATACATGAGTCATTTTCATCAAGCACATGACTTCATTTATTCTAGTCTGAAAAACTCACTCGTTTAGATATGATTCATCCAATCTAAGTGAGCAGGAGTGAAAACCTTTACTACATGGGCTTTTGCCCTGTAGATTTGCAAATGGCGTGTTAAGATAAAGACTATCTCTCTTTGTCACATATATAATATGATACTTCATTTCTGATCTTCATGGGCCCACATTCAGATATTCACTTTGAGAGGAATATGTTTATATCAGTTCAAATTTGTCTTCTATGAATTAATTTTACTTTAAAAATAAAGAAAGTGCCAGGTGATCTCCCAGACACTGAATTTTTTGTTGATTTCACCTTGGCCAGCACAAATAACTACCACTGAGTATTCTCATCTGGTTCCTTGACCTCCATAACCCTGTGGGAAGAGACAGAATGAGCCCTCAGAAGTACTTAACTAGTTAAAACTTTGCAAGGTCTTTTCAAAATTCTCTCCAGTCCCTCCCTTCTCTGCCTCACCTGCTTTTTGAGATTGCAAGGTTTTGCTTCCAGCTTTCTGCATTTTTGCAAAAAAGCAATAAGAAAGCCCAAGTGTTACAGGAAATCTATTACATTGAAATCTCTCTCTCTCTGCATGTGATTTTGATGTTTCCTTTTTGAACTTCAAGTTGACATTGCTTCATAAGTTACATTTGCCCTTCCATTTTTTTCCTCACTCTCTTTCAAAAGTTTGGCTTCATTGTTAATATTCTTTACATACTTCTGTGGCTTTTCTTGTTTGCTTTGTTTTCATGGACTCTGTAGGGGTCAACATTCAGCAGGTTGAATGTGAAATCAGGCATGCAACTGCATTAGCCCTATCAGGGTTACACATCAAATTCTCCAAGCAGAGAACCTTTTTAGCTTCCTTTGCATTAGCAGCAGGAAGATAAAGAAAAAGGAAGACTTGCAACTCTTTTAAGGGTGTAGGTTATAACCCTTCATTCAAGTTGATGTTTGTTGATGTTCTAAATTTTTTTGAACTTGACCCTTTTGGCCTCCCCTCATATGCAGCAATGCATCATCCCATCAGTAGAGGATTTGTAAAACTGTGTTTTGCTCGTTGAAAAACATAAAATTGCTTATAGATGAGAAAAGAAAAAAGCAGCATTTATTCAAGGGCCTAGAGACCTCTGCTGGTTAAGTGATTTGTTGAGTGTTTTTCTAGTTTTGTTTATTATTGAAAAGGTGAAATACACAGTTTGGCCTCAACAGTAGCAATTTCCTTTTGAATTAAAATTATGGATGATTTGAAACATTGTTGAGTGAAGATACTGAGGTCAGGTCAGCTGGAAGAGATGTTAAGAATAATGAGTAGCATCTCCTAATTAAATACTGATATCAACTTTGATTATTAGGTTTACCTTGGTAGGCATTACCCTGTAGAAATGCCCTGTGAACACATAAAGTTCCAGAATGACAGCTATGGTTATCTTCTGCATGACTTTGGGCTGAAGGTCTTCTACCTGAATATGTTTATCATTATTCTTAATGGCATGAATTGTGCTTGAGGCAAGATTTGATATTTATGAAGACTTTTTATGGAACATGGAATTAACATTGCCTTTACATCTATTGAAAATAAGGAAAGAAAATGTGACTTCAATGAAGTACAGAAAATGTATTATCATTTGGGCAGCGGGGGTAGTGGGTAGCAGTGGGCAATGTGGGAATTAAGTGCTACTTTGAATTCTTGTGTTAGACTGTGGGCAGGACTTGATTTCCTGAGGAGGTTTGATAAAAATCAGAACTCATTTAAAGATTTGGGGTTCTAGGGTCATATTCCTGTAGATAACATTCTATCAATATGAAATCAATAATAAACAATGATGATAGTCTTAAAGGAGAAAGGAATCATAAAATTTATCTCTACAACATGTGGGAGTGAAGTATATTAGTGAGGGACAAGCTAAGCTACTCTCACAAAGGAGGCCCCAAAATAAAGTAGCTTAGATGAAAAGTTTATTTCTCTCTCACATTATTTTCCTCAAAAATGGCAGGTGGATGTGGAGCTGCTTTGCTCCACACAGTCATTCATGGTCCAAGGCTGACAGGTCAGCATTTTCATCCTTTGTAGCTTCCATGTCTGCACCCAAGGCTATTTCAATTGTCGGTCTTTTCCAATCAGTGTGAAGGGGAAAGAAGGGGTTACGGAAAGTATCTTTAAGTGAATAACCCAGAAGTTGCTCTCACCACTTTCACACACATACAGTTGGCATGAACTTGGTTACATAGTTACCTCTAGCTGCAAAGCAATCTGGCAAATGTAGTGCATACCTGGAAATATACCAGCCTGGTTAAAAGTGGGAGGGGGGTGATGGGAAGATATTCTCTACTGAAAGGAAAAAAGGAATAATAGATACTTACAGGAGAGGGACAGTTAATTTTGCCATATGGTATTGGTAGTTTTATCCATTTTGCATTTAGCGATTAAAAGACTACAATATGAACCACAAAAATGGTATTCAGAGTAGGGTATAGGCACCTCCTTGAATGTCTCCCCAGTCTTGTTATTTGCATAACATCTGGAAAAGGAATTTTATTATAAGTGTACTTTTGCCCTTTGATTGAATATGATAAAAATAGATTGAGTACACACTGAATATACACCTTTCTTTGCTTTTTGGATGCCTATAGCTCAACCTAATTGGATTCAAAAAATAAATGATATTCACGTGGCCATCGAAGAAAATGTCTTTTGGGAATGTAAAGCAAATGGAAGGCCTAAGCCTACATACAGGTGGCTAAAAAATGGCGAACCTCTGCTAACTCAGGTAAGCAAGTTAATGGTAATTGTGTCTTAGTCTTGACTATGATGTTTAATATAGCCTCATTGCCGTGGAAACGGGAGAAGGGTGAATTGTTTCTAAAATAATATACAGTGAAACACCATTATAGTGGAAAAAGTGAGAGTGAATGCAATTGATAAATAGAAAGTGCACTTAAATCCAATTCTCCACCTTTCAATTAAGCTCTTGTACTAGATCTGTGGTCTTCAAAGATTAACATATGTGACTTTATAATGGGAAAGTTATGCAAAAGGTCTGGAACATGAAATTGTGCTGAGATACAAAGGAAGATACATTCCAGCATCCACTACAAGAGAAGGGGCATTGACACAATACGGGATATCCATCTAAATAGAGAAACACTCTGACAAAGAAATCTGAATGAAGCAGGGGCAGAGCGGAGACCCTGAGAATGAGGAACAATTGTGTCCAATTAAATTTTCCTTATGTATTTTCCTGCCGAACCTCAAATATTAATTGAAATTTGACATTTTCCTCAGGCTCCAAATTGAGAGGCAGTCTTTCATGCTCAGATTTCTTCCTCCAGTAGCCCACCCAGAAAAGAGTGCCTGCTCGGAGCAATGGCCCTCACATGAATTTACATGACAGGAGGAGAAAGGGGACTGTTTTGCCTAACCCACCCCCTGCCTCATGCACCTTCTCCATTTGCCGGAAGGGCTCCAGCTTGTCCATGATTCTGTCAATTATAAAAGCCAAACTCAAACAAATTGAAGGAGTATAGGTACCCAGGTACTGGTATTTTCCTTCTTTTGTGTAATTGTTACCAAAATGCCAGGGAGTTGGTCTAGGTCCTGTTGCTTGCTGTGCAGAGAGCCAATCACTGAAACAGTGAGTATTGCCAGGAAATAAGGCTTTGTTCAGGTGGTTTAGTCAAAGAGAATGGGAGATCAGTCTCAAATCCATCTCTCCAACCAACTAAAATTGGGAGTTTATGTAGCTGGGGAAGGGATGCAGCTGTGTGCAGGAAGGAATTAGGTGGGGGTACAGAGGCAATTATGACAGATGAAGGGTCTGGTGTCTCATTGTCTGGATGCCATGATCTAGTGAGTTTGAGTCCCTTGCTTGAGGATCAGCCTCCTGAGGAGTGAACTCAGTGAGACCAATGTAAGTTTCAAGTTTTAAAACTAGGCAGGTCAATTTCTGGGTTTATTCAAAAACAGGTAATTATCATTTCTGTGGGACAATTGGGCTTGTTTCTTAATGTGAGGGAACACGAATATCTAGATTTGATCAAAGTCTAATAAAGTGTCCACTCAGCTAACTCACAACCCTGCGGCAAACAGAAAACTAGTACCTCTTTATATATATATAGAATGGCAGGTCTCCTGGAGAGGAGGAGATCCTTTTTGATACTTATGAAAATTGACACATAAGTTGTATATCCTCAGAGTGACAAATAAGGAGGATCTCCTGTGCCACGTACTAACTTTGCCCCCTTCAGATTGGCCACCAGATGGTCCTCAGCTTAAATCACACCACTGACAGCAATAAACTAAGGGGATATTAAAGTATTAATACCTACATTTTTAGTAAACCTCAACCAATATTAAATGTTTGCCTCTGTTTCATCCAAGATTGTAATCCTATTAACCTTCAAAGTATCACCTGCTCAAAATGTGAGTGTTTTAAGCACTCTAAACAGTAAATTTAGTTTTATTTCCGAAACCCCCTAACTCTGGTTAGTACAAAGCCTTAAAGTGAAAAAGCATTTTGAATTTCAAGTTATTCTATTTAGAGAGGATATTAATCTGAATGGCTCCACTATTAAATCAATGAGAACTCAAGAGAATCCTACAATTTAAATTCCATTTACCAACTGATGTACTGGTTGTTCCATTTAGCATCTGACCTGCCACAAATTTAGTTGACAGATAAATAGATCATGTTATGTAAATTGCTTATATGATGGCTATTTTCTTCCCATTAAGGTTCCTTGATATTACACATGGTAAAATTGCCTTAAAGTCTCAGTTGTAGAAGGTCATTGTTTTTATGTTCCTCTTTTCTTTCACAGGATAGAATTCAAATTGAGCAAGGAACACTCAACATAACAATAGTGAACCTCTCAGATGCTGGCATGTATCAGTGTTTGGCAGAGAATAAACATGGAGTTATCTTTTCCAACGCAGAGCTTAGTGTTATAGGTGAGTCTTTATACTGGCAAAAAAATAAAATAAAAACTCTTTAGATCACTAAACTAACTTGTTCTTTGCCAAGCATAAATGTTCAATCCAAGAAAAGGAGTAAAGAAATCTTTAGGCCAAAGATGCTACTCAAGAAACAAGTAATAAGCAAGTCTATAAGCAATAACAAGAGAACGCTTTCTAAATCCGCCTCTTCTGATGCTTACAATGGGGACCATGCTTCCCTTGGCACTCATTTTTATTCCTCTATTGACTGCACTTCTAAATTGAGCAAAGTTTTTGAGATGCTTTTTGGAGTCTGCTGCTGATTTGGTGCAAACTTGAGCTTGGAGGGAATAAGAGCTGACTTGGTTTGGAAAGGCTTATTTGAACAGCTGACAGAATAAACCCTGCTCTTCCACATCTGAATTTTTCCAGACTATGCATTAATGATCTTTCTTCCAACTACATCTTTCATCATGTGCCACTTCCTCCCTCCTCTTCAGCTGCATTGACCTTTCTGTTCTGCATATTCACCATCCTCCCTTCCTCTGCAGGCCACTGGTACATACTCTGTGCATCCTCTGCCTGAAACGCTTTTCCTTCCCCTCTTCATTTCTGTAACTCCTTCTCATTTCCCATCTTCCAGCTTCATTGGTGCTTCCTCAGAAAGTCATGCTTGGGTCAACTATTCCTATTACAGATTTTTATACTATCTTTTACCTCTCCTTTATGAAAGATGCCACAGTTACAGTTTACATTTTTTTTGTGTGATCTTTCTATCTTTTTCTTCCACTGCATTTTAACCTCCCCGTGACATCAAGGATCATACTTGGTTCAATTCATCATTTTATTCCCAGGACTTAATACAGTATTGAAGCACATAGTATGCACTCAATAAACATTGAATGAATGTAAGAATGAATGAGTGTGTTAAATGAATGAAGAAGTTGAGAGATTATTTTATTAAATGGATTAATAGATTAGGTCAGTAAAGAATCGAAAACATAGTTGAGTGAAAAGATAAATCTATGGACGTTAAAAAAAAAAAGTTAAGACCAACAGCTTGCATTATCCTGTAGAAAAATTTTGAATTTGTCTATTATTATAAAAGAAGAGATGATAATGACAACTGAAAACACAAACACAAATGCAAATGATTTGGGAACTGCCTCCTATTTTAGAGACTTTAAGTAGTCATTCTCCTTGGTGAGAGCATAATGGAAGACTATGAATGAGAGAAAAACAGCACACAAAGGAGCTAATTCACATGCTCTGATAAATTGTCCAGTTTCAGAGTCCTGACTTTCCCTTATGAAAAACATTCATTGGTGCCTAGCATGTAAATCTTGCATATAGAAGTAAATGTTCTCAAGTAGAATGTCCTTCCATTCTGTGCAATGTAAAAAAATAAAAAGAAAGAAAAACTTCCACAAGTGCTCTTCTCACTAAGTTCATTAGCACTGACTCAAATCCTATCAAAGATAACGATTGTGAGATTTCATGGGGATGGAGCCTTTTTCAAAGAGGCCTAGTAATGGTTTTATGCTCTTGGCATAGCATCAGCATGGCTAGGCCTACTGGAATCCTAAAGACACATACTTCTCACCCTATAAATATTAGGAACAATAATTTTCAACCCCTTCCAGGACACATATGATGATTCCCTTCTGCCCAGATTTGCTAACTATCGGTACTTGGAACTGAGTCTTTTGGAGTACAGTTCACCATGGCAGGATTGCTTAGGAGTTTATTCCAAAACAAGTGTGTTCTCTACTCTACTGTATGTCAGCTAGTTGGAAGAACAGCTAAAAGTGAGATGTGGCCTAATGAAATGAATCATAGTGTCTGAAAACCCTCTACATGAGCGCTAGCCAATTTATCAGTCTAGGGACCCCTTTATAATTTTAAGAGATTTTGTGGATCCCTTTATTAAAATAAGAAAATTTGATAGAAACAAATGACTCCAATAAAGTGAGAAAAGCTGCTTAATGATTTATATCTAGAGTGCCTACCCACAGCTGAAAATAACAGAATGTATGTGTATGCATATGTGTACACATAATGGCTTAAAACCACTCTGCATAGCCCTCCCCTCTCTCCCTCTAGTACTAGGATTCAAGGCCTGTTAGCTGTTCCAACTTTTACATTAAGGAGTTTATTTAAAAATCATTTCCAATTGGAACTGTCTAATTACAAATGAATTTTTGATCTGAGCTCTTAAGTTTCCCGACGCCAGCAAACTAGAAGTGTTAGTCTGTTTAAGCTGCTGTAACAAAAATACTGCAAACATGGTGGCTTATAGACAACAAATGTTTATTTCTGATAGTTCTGGAAGCTGGAAGTGTGAGACCAGGGTGCCAGCATGGCCGGGTTCCGGTGAAGTCCCCCTTCTGGGTTGCAGACTGCCAACCTCTCACTGTGTTTGCACATGGCAGAAGGTGTGAGGGTCTCTTGGGCCTCTGTTATAAGGGTACTAATCCCATTCATAAGGTGCTTCACCCTTATGAAGGGCTTCACCTCATAGGGGCGTCACCTCTTAAAGGTCCTGCCTCTTAGTACCATCACCTTAGCGGTTAGGATTTCAACACAGGAATTTTGGAGGGACACAAACATTCAGAGTATAGCAGTAGAGAAGTCAAGATAAAATGAAAATGCCTGAGAAATTATTTAACCGTGTTTCACATAAGAACAATAAAGGCATGTCATCAAATTATATAGGCCAAACAAGTTGTAAAAATGTAAGGCTTGCAGGAATTCAGGAAAGGGAATTTGGCTAGGGGGCTGGGCTGGAAAGCTAAGCCCTGAACAATTTAGATTTTGACAAACACAAAGAATAGTCCAGATCAGAATGAAATGGCTGGAACAAAGGCTCAAAATTATAAAATATCTGGGATAGTTTCCTGCTCATAGAGAATCTTCAGTGCTTTTTAAAGCTGTTGACTCATCAGTGGATGAATGGGCAAACAAAATTTGGTATATGTGAACACAGTAGAATACTATGTAGCCATAAAGAAAAGGAGAAAACCCTGTCATTTGTGACAAAAGGGATGAACCTGGAGGGCATCGTGCTGTGTGAAATAAGTCAGGCACAGAAAAATATCACATGATCTCACTCATAAGTAGAATCTAAAAAAGTTTATCTCAAAGAAATAGAGTAGAATGGTGGTTGCCAGGGTCGGGGGAATCGGTGGGGGAGGGTTGGGAAGATGTTGTTCAAAGAATACAACACTTCAGTTAGATGGGACAAATAAATTCAAGCACTCTATTGTATAACACGATGATTATAGTTAATAACAGATATCGTACTCTCAAAAAATGCTGAGGGAGCGGATGTTAAGTGTTTCACCACAAAAATGATAATTATATAAGGTAATTTATGTTAACTAGCTGGATTTAATCATTCTACAATGTATATAAATACTTCAAAACATGTTGTATGTAATTGATACAATTGTGTCTGTCAATCTAAAAAGTAAAATAATAAAAAAATAAAAATTTTGATTCAAATACATAAAGTGTATATCGGAAAATTTAAACTTGAAAAAGAAAGTTGGTGGCTGGGCACGGTGGCTCACAGCTGTAATCCCAGCACTTTGGGAGGCCGAGGCACGCAGATCACCTGAGGTTGGGAGATCGAGCCCAGCCTAGCCAAAATGGTGAAACCCCATATCTACTAAAAAATATATATATAAATTAGCCAAGCATGGTGGCGCATGCCTGTAATCCCAGCTACTCGGGAGGCTGAGGCAGGAGAATCACTTAGACCCGGGAGACAGAGGTTGCAGTGAGCCAAGATCGTGTCATTGCACTCCGGCCTGGGCAACAAGAGTGAAACTCCTTCTCAAAAAAAAAAAAAAAAAAAAAAAGAAAAAGAGAAAAGAAAAAGAAAGATGGAGAAGTCATTAAGGACCAATTTTGGAGATTCTTGAATGACAAGCTTGCAAGTTCCCTATTTAATATCCCATTTTCCCTTCCAAAAATTACCAGTAATGTATTTCAGGTAAATTGAAGGGCAGTTAAAGATTGAGTGTGTAAACCCGTAGAGTCTCTCTTAAGTGAATAAGGGAGAAGACATCTGCCTATTTAAAAATACATAGAAGTTAATATTGGTCAACTTGGGTAAGATAGAATATGATTGTTTTCCACAGGTCACTTTGTTCCTTATATAGCAGGAATAGTTTGGCTCTTTTGGATCAAATAACTAAATTGTCATTACCTATGCTAGAATCATGAGGATGCTGAATTGAACAAACAAACAAAATGGAAACAAGATAATCTCTTGTTAAGATTATCTCTTGGCCGGGTGTAGTGGCTCACACCTGTAATCCCAGCACTTTGGGAAGTCGAGGTGGGTGGATCACCTGAGGTCAGGAGTTCCAGAACAGCCTGGCCACCATGGCAAAACCCCATCTCTACTAAAAATACAAAAATTAGCTGGACATGGTGGTGCATGCTTGTAGTCCTAGCTATCTGGGAGGCTGAGGCAGGAGAATCACTTGAACCCGGGAGGCAAAGGTTGCAGTCAGCCAAGATTGCACCACTGCACTCCAGCCTGGGCGACAGAGTGAGACTGTCTCAAAAAAAAAAAAAAATTATCTCTTGATAATCTGTATAAGAAAGAAAAAATATATATGTTGGTTCCACCTATTGATTAAATATCAGGAACCTCCAATGCTATAGAGGAGATTCCTTTTACTGTTGGGTGATAGCCCTACAGTCATGAATAAGAGATGGTTAGGAAGCATATATTTAATAGGTTTTTCCCTTGGTTTTATTTTATGTGTTCTGTCTTGGTATTTAATGTGTATGTAACATGTCTGTATTTAATGGATTTAAACTGCTAAATAATTAATCTGTGTGCTGGGTGATTTACTCACTGGGTGGGCAAACGCCATAGAGACTTTTATCTTGAGGTCAGTATATTGGTAGGCCTGGTTATGAGTACATCAAATGGAAGTGTCCCTATCTGTGACTGAACTAGTACAATTGACAGTTTATTATTTCCCAAGGCAACTCCTCCTAGACCTTTTCTGCTGTCTTAGCCTGAGTCATGGATGAGATTCACTTGTGGGATATATCCCTGTGGGCATCCCTGAGGTGCTGTACAACTCCCTGGGTGATAACCGTCATTCCACTCCTCTCCCCCACTCATGAAGGTGTATTACAATTAGAGTAAATAGAGTCTTGTAATCATGGGGAAACTGAATCTTCTATACGTAACTTAAAAAGTAAAGATAACTAAGTTAGGTATTTTGTTGGTGAAAAAATAACTTTTCTAAAGTAATAGTTCTACCCATGTTTAGTATTTGTGTCCACTCAGATGATCATGTTGGCGATGGGGACTGCTGATTAAATTGCCAAACTTGAAATCATTGGGTAAATATAGAGGATAGCTAAGGTCTCCAAAGCAAGTCTGAGGCAAGTATTCAGGTATCTGCAATTCACTGAAGAGTGTTCTCCAGGAAAAACCTGTAAGGAAAAGCAGAATAAGGAAGAAGGAGGAACCAAACAAGGATGGGGTCTTAGGTAAAGTCTAGCCTAAGTCTAATCCAGAAGGGAGATTTCTGGAACATAAACTGTACCTCAGACCCATTTCCACCTTGAGGTAATGAGGCTAGCTTTTTAAAAAATCTCCATGTTAATCACTTCCTAAGCTACCTCTTAAGTGGGGTTGCAGAAGTGGTGGGGGTCAAAAATCTTTGATTTTGCTTATATATGTGAGAATACTGTGAAAAAAGTTTTTTGATTTTACAATGGGAGGAGCCATCCCTAAGGGTGAGTGGGTATCTGCCCAGTGGTCTTTTGAATATGACTTGACTTTTCCAGGACTGTATAATGGAGGAGAAGTAGCTTCTACCCTGAGGAAATGATGTCTAATGGTTCAGTATCCCAGAGGTTCTCCTGGCCTGTGTGGTGGAACACGTCTGACCCTGGCAGGACACTCAAATACCATCAAGTAACTGATGGCCCAATTAAAGTGAGGTGCAACCTTGAGCGATTATCTGGTTAATTTGGCATCTATCCAGATGATTGGCTCCCAAATTAGAAAAACATTAAGGCTAAACTAAAAGTTATTTCATAGGGACTTTCACAAGTGCTCATCTGCATCTGATTTCTCAACTGCCTTGTTGAGCCAGGTTACAAAATAATCAGATGTGCTGAGTGTGATCAGCATCGAATGAGAGGACACATGCCTTCCTTACCCAACTGCAGTCATCCAGGCAAGAGCTTAAGTTGTCATGAAGAGGGAAGCTGTGTGCTTGGCTCTCAAGATCAAATTTGGTGTCTTTATCTAAAGTTATTGATCATATACGTACCAGTAGTAGGAGGAGGTCATTACTCATCTTACTGTGCAAACTGACAGAATTACATGTGAAAGCCTTTGCAAACCTAAAGGTGTTTATAGCAATATAAGAAGGCTTGGGCTTTTTTTTTTTTTTCTCTTAGTATCCATACCAAAAACTTAGAGATAGCCATGAAATCACCAGTAAATCCCAGTTCTGTGCTTCTCAATTTTTGCTGCAGATTACAATCATCTGGGGAACTCTTTACTATCCTGATGGCATACCATACTCGTTATCAACTAATTCAGTCTCTGATCCTAGGACCCAAGTATTTTTCCTTAAAGCTCCCCAGGTGTGACTCCGAAGAACAACAGAATTTGAGAACTATTGCTTTAATTGATCAGGTTTAAAAAGCCATTGAATTTTCCTAAAATATTGATTATCAGGCTTTATCGTGCATCACAGTAATCTAGAGGACATGTTAATACACAGATTGCTGAACTCCACCCTGAGAATTTCTGATACAGCAGTTCTAGAGTGGGGCCTGGGAATTTATATTTCTAACAAGTGATGTTAATGCTGATGCTGCTTATCCAAGACCACCGTTTGAGAACCACTATCCTAAAATAGGAAATCTGTCCTACACAGAGGGCTTTTGTTGTTGTTTTTAAAAATTGAACATAGTCTCCCTGCCAAAACATCTGATTTTGGATCAAAAAGCACTCTGAATCCAAAGTACCCCTGTATGAGAGAAAGAGCAGGCATCAGAGATTCCAACCATGGCTGAAGGCCCCATTTCAACAAGAGAGTGAATAGGAATAAAGCACACAGAATGTCTTGACAGACTACCATGTGAGGCTTGAGCTAAAGTGCTGCATGGCATGACTCTGGTAGTTAAAGCCAACTGAGGGGAGGCATTGAAAGCTGATAAATATTATGATAATCCCTTACATCAATTCCCCCAAAGAAATGCAGTGAGTCAGAATTTAAAATATTACTCTAGAATGCAGCCTAAGGCATAACTGAGCATTAATACTTTATATACAATCCTATAACCAAAATATCTGAATCTTCTGTAAAACTGCTGTGAAGAGATGATCCATCCTGAAGTCCTTAGTCCTTTACATAAAAATATTTCCAATAAATTTCTCATAAAATGTAGAACTTCTCTCTTAAAAGAAGAAAAGTTTGCATCTTCTAGTAAAGAAGCAAAGTTTTTCATCAGTCAGTAAGAAATATGTTATTTTTCTCTTTGCCCAGTGTGGGATTAATTTAACTCTGTTGTATTAATTCTAGTGAGATTGTTTTCTACCCTTCCCCTGTTTGAATTGAGTCATATTGTAAATGTATTTACTACTTTATGTCTTTTACCATTATCTACCCCAAGTTCTTTGAATTTGTGAATAAATAAATGAAGTAACTATTTTCCCCCTCCACCACCTTCTGGCAAAATTGATTGCATTTGAGGAGCCTAATCTAAGGAGTATTAATTAGACTGACATTCAAGATTTGGTAGTGGGGGGTGATTCATCAAGACAGTCAAAAGGGAAGCCCCAGACCCTTTTTCCCCAATGGACCAATTGCCATTGAAAGAAATAAAACCAGTTAAGAGATTTCTGCACTCCAGTCAAGTGTAAAGCCAATAGCATTAAAGCACTGTAGAGACATGTATGGCACTCGCTTGCTAGGGCACCTCCCACTCCCCCCCCGGCGTAGCACAGAGCTATCAGCAGAAAACTTCCAATTCCTAATTTCTTGCTGGGGAGGGAAGGAAAAGAGTGGAAGGTATATCCAGTGTTTTTACTTTTGAGGGGGAAGTACTACCTGAGGGAGTGGTTTCCGTTTTGCCTGAATCTAAGTGATGACAGAAACTGGGCTATGTGGGAGGCCCTCTGAGAACAAAGTCTATCAACATGGCTTGGTCTGGTGTCAGGCTGTACCACAGACACTAGGGGAGGTCCAGTACCAACAGAGGGAAATCTAATGCTTCCTGCAGCACTAGAAAGTCCACAGTACCTGATAAAGACACCAAGGGAAGCTCCTGAGTAGAAACCAACAAATCTTCAATTAGGGGATCACATACAAAAGCCCAGAGAAGACACATCATCAGAAAAGGCTTGAGAGATTTGCAGAATCTCTAGCTGAACTGATTGCTCTCAGACTGCAAAGACTAGGAGAAGTGTCTGATTTTTTAAATGCCAGAATTCCAGCAGAAGATAATAAAGCACAGAAAGAAACCAGAAGACATGGCCCAACCAAAGGAACAAATTGTATCTACAGAAATCAACCCTAAAGAAACAGAGGTATATCAATTACCAAAGAATTCTAATTACTCTCATAAAGACGCTCAAGGAATTAAGAGACAGTACAGATAGATAACTAAAGGAAATCAGGTAAATGATGCATGAACAAAATGAGAGTATCAACAGAGATAAAAGATGAAAATGAACCCAAAGAAATTCTGGAGGTGAAGAATATAGTAAGTGAATTCAGAATATAGTACTCAATTTACTAGAGAGATTCAACAACAGGCTTGACCAGACAGAAAAAAATAATCAGCAATTCAAAGGCAGAACATTAGAAATTATTGAGGCAGAGGAGCAAAACGGAAAAAATAAGAAAAGTGAAGAAAGCTGAAGGGTCTATGGGACATCATCAAGTGCAACAATATAAGTGTTATGTAATTTGCAGACAATAAAGAGAGAAAATGGCAGAGAGCCTATCTGAAGAAAAAATGGCTGAAAACTTCCCAACTCTGAGCAAGGAAATGGATTCACAAATTTTAGAAGCTCAAGAACTGCAGCTAGGATGAATCCAAAGAGATCTACACTGAGACACATTATAATCAAAGTGTCAAAAGTCAGAGACCAAAAGAAAATCCTGAAAGCAGCAAGAGAAAAGCAACTCATCACGAACAAGTGTGCATCTGTAAGATTATCAACAGATTTTTCAGCAGGAACTGCATGCTAGAAGGGAGAGAGATGATCTACTCAAAGTGCTGAAAGAAAGAGCTGCCAATCAAGAATACTATATCTGTTAAAACTGTCCTTCCAAAATGAGGGAGAAATTGAAACTTTCCCAGATAAACAAAAGCTGAATGAGTTTATCACCACTGGATTTACCCTGCAAGAAATGCTGAAGGGAGTCCTTCACGTTGAAATGAAAGGATGATAAACAACACAAAACTATATGAAAATTTAAAACTCCTAGATAAAGGTAAACATACAGACAAATATAAAATCCTGTAATATTGTAGGTACAAAAATCACTTTTATAAAAATATGGTATAGAATTTTTTTAAAAGTATAAAAGGTAACTATAAATCTATGTTAATAACTGTACAGTATAAAAGGAGGTAATTTGTGTCATCAGTAACAAAGTGGGGGAGCAGGATGTAAGTAGTTTTTATACATGATTGAAGTTAAATTGTTGCCAGCTTGAATAGATTATTATAACTTTAAGATGTGCTATATAATTACAGTGGTAACCACAAAGATAATATCTATATAATATACAAGAAGAGAAATGAGCAGTGAATCAAAACATATCATTTTTAAAAATAAAGGAAACACAAGGCTGGGTGCAGTGGCTCACGCCCGTAATCCCAGCACTTTGGGAGGCTGAGACAGGCACATCACTTGAGGCCAGGAGTTGGAGACCAGCCTGGCCAACATGGTGAAACCCCATGTCTACTAAAAATACAAAGTTTAGCTGGGTGTGGTGGCGCATGCCTGTAATCCCAGCTACTCAGCAGGCTGAGGCAGGAGACTCACTTAAACCCGAGAGGCGGAGGCTGCAGTGAGCCAAGATCACACCACTGCACTCCAGCCTGGATGACAGAGTGAGACTCTGTCTCAAAAATAAACAAATTAAATAAATAAATAAAAATTAAAACAAATAAAAATCGAGGAATAAAAATCTCCTCTTTTGAAGACAGAAAGAGGAGAAAGGGTAAACACAAAAGCTACAAGATACATAAAACAAATGAACAAAATGGCAATTGTAAGCCCTTCCCTATCTCTAATTATTTTAAACATAAATTGATTAAATGCCCCAATTAAAAGATATAGCTTGACTGAATGGATTAAAAACAAACAGGATCTGACTATATGCTGTCTGTAAGAGACATACTTTAGATCTAGGGTCACACGCAAGCTGAAAATGAAAGAATAGAGGAAAATAATCCGTGCAAACAAGAACCTAAAGAGAGCAGGGGTGACTGTATTAATATCAGACAAAATAAACTTTAAGACAAAAACTGTCACAAGAGACAAATAAAAACATTATATAATGATAAAAGGACTGATTCATCAGAAAGATGTAACTGTTAGAAATATGTATGCACCTAATATTAGAACTTCCAAGGGTATGAAGCAAACATTGACAGAACTGAAGAGAGAAATAGCAACACAATAGCAGGATACTTTGATACTCTATTTTCAGTCATGGATAGAACAGTCAGACAAAAGACAAGTAAGGAAGCAGAGGATGTGAGCAACCCTATAGGCCAGTTGGACCTAACACGCATATAAAGAACACTGCTCTCTACTACAACAGAATATGAAATCTACTCATGCACACATGGAACAGTGTCCAAAAGAGACCATATGTTAGGATACAAATAAGTTTTAACAGATTTAAGAAAATTGAAATTATACGTAATATCCTCTCTGACTACAATGGAATGAAACTAGAAATTGATAGCAGAGGAAAAACAGGAAATCCACAAATATGTAAAAATTGAACAACTCATTCTTAAGCAATGAATGGGTCAAAGTAGAAGTCACAATGTAATTTAGAAAATATCAGGGGACAAATGGAAATGAAAATACAACATACCAAAACTTACAGATGCAGCAAAAGCAGTAATAAGAGGGAGGTTAATAATGATAAATTCTTACATTAAAAAAGAAGAAATATCTCAAATCAATGCCCTAACTTCGCACCACAGGCAACTAGAAAAAGATTTTTAAAACTGAAAAATCAATAGAAGTAATAGAATAATATATATTAGAGCAGAGATAAAGGAAATATAGAATAGAAAAATACTAGGAAAAAATCAGTGTAAACAAGAGTTGATTTTTAAAGAGATCAACCAAATTGACAAACCCGTAGTAGACTGAGAAAAGAGTGTACTCAAATAAGTAAAATCAGAAATTAGAGACATGAAACAGATGATTCAGAAATAAAGAGTATAAAGACCACTATAAATAATTATTCACTGAAAAATTGGATAACCTGGAAGAAGTAGATAAATTGCTAGAAACATACAACTGCTGAAGACTGAGTCTTGAAGGAATAGAAATGTGAATAGACTTAGAACTAGCAAGGAGATTGAAGCAGTAATTTAAACTTCCCAATAAAGAAAATCCCTGGACCAGATGCCTCAGTGGAGAATTCTACCAAATATTTAAAGAAGAATTAACACCAGTTTTCCCCAAACCCTTCCAAAGAATTAAAGAAGTGGGACCACATTTAAACTCATTCTGTAAGTGCAGCTTTATCTTAAAACCAAAAACAGACAAGGACACAAGAAAACTACAGACCATAACCCTGATGAACATTGATCCAGAAATTGTCAACAAAATACTAGCATACTCAACTCAGCAGCACATTAAAAGGATTATCCAAAATGTCAAATTGGAATTATACCTGAAATGCAAAGATGGCTCAACATACAATAATCAGTTAATATAATATACTGCAGAATGAAGGACCAGAACCATGTGATCGTTCCAATTGATGAAGAAAAAGCTTTTGACAAAATTCAATACCACGTCTTTTTTTTTTTTTTTTTTTCACTCCGTCACCCAGGCTGGAGTGCAGTGTTGTGATCTTGGCTCACTGCAACCTCCACCTCCCGGGTTCAAGCGTATCTCCCACCTGAGCCTCCCAAGTAGCTGGGATTACAGACGCATGCCAACATGGCTGGCTAATTTTTGTATTTTTAGTAGAGACGGGGATTCACCATGTTGGCCAGGCTGGTCTCAAACTCCTGACCTCAAGTGATCCTCTTGCCTTGGCCTCCCAAAGTGCTGGGATTACTGGCATGAGCCACTGTGCCTGCCCTAATTCAATACCTTTTCATGACAAAAACACTCAACAAAGTAGAGAAGCAAACTACCTCAACCTAATGAAAGCCTTATATGAAAAATTTTACTTCTTTCTTTTCCAATTTGGATGCCTTTTATTTATTTATTTACTTATTCTTTGTCTAATTGCTCTGCCTAGGACTTCCAATACTAGGTTAAATAGAAGTGCTGAGAGTGGGCATCCTTGCTTTGTTTCTGATCTTAGAGAAAAAGCTTTCAATTTTTCACTGCTAAGCATGATGTTACTCATCCACTTTACAGTCAGAAAATTAAAAACGGAATGACCATATGATCTGGCAATCCTAACGTTTGGTATATATTCAAAATAATTGAAAACAGCATTCTGAAGAGAGATTTGCACACCTATATTAATTGCAGTGTTATTCACAATAGTCAGGAGGTGGAAGCAACCTAAATGTCCAGGGATAGTTGAAAGGATAGAGGAAATGTGTTTAAGTACATACAATGGACTGTTATTTCTGTTATGTATTACAACATGAATGAACCTTGAGGACATTATGCTAATGAAACGAGCCAGTCACAAAAAGCAAATACTTCATGATTCCACTTTGTGAGATGTCTAACATAGTCAAACTCCTAGAAAGAGAAAGTAGTGTTGTTACCAGGGGCTGGGAGAGAGGAGGAGGAAATGGGGAGTTGGGTAATGGGTATCAACATTTAGTGTTGCAAAACGAAAACATTCTAGCAATGAGTTGCACAAAAGTGTGCATATAGTTAATACTACTGTACTGTACACGTAACCATTGTCAAGATGGTAAATTTTATGTTATGTACTTTTTTTTCTTTTCTTTTTTTCAATTTTTTTAGTATTTATTGATCATTCTTGGGTGTTTCTCTGAGAGGGGGATTTGGCAGGGTCATAGGACAATAGTGGAGAGAAGGTCAGCAGATAAACACGTGAACAAAGGTCTCTGGTTTTCCTAGGCAGAGGACCCTGTGGCCTTCCGCAGTGTTTGTGTCCCTGGGTGCTTGAGATCAGGGAGTGGTGATGACTCTTAACGAGCATGCTGCCTTCAAGCATCTGTTTAAGAAAGCACATCTTGCACCGCCCTTAATCCATTTAACTCTGAGTGGACACAGCACATGTTTCAGAGAGCTCGGGGTTGGGGGTAAGGTCATAGGTCAACAGCATCCCAAGGCAGAAGAATTTTTCTTAGTACGGAACAAAATGGAGTCTCCTATGTCTACTGCTTTCTACACAGACACAGTAACAATCTGATCTCTCTTTCTTTTCCCCACATGTCCCCCTTTTCTATTCGACAAAACCGCCGTCGTCATCGTGGCCCGTTCTCAATGAGCTGTTGGGTACACCTCCCAGATGGGGTGGCGGCCGGGCAGAGGCTGCAA
This sequence comes from Gorilla gorilla gorilla, assembly GCF_029281585.2. NCBI lineage: Eukaryota > Metazoa > Chordata > Mammalia > Primates > Hominidae > Gorilla > Gorilla gorilla. The sequence continues at coordinate 12,704,895 of NC_086017.1, forward strand.
TCTCAGCACTTTGGGAGGCCAAGGCAGGCGGCTGGGAGGTGGAGGTTGTAGCGAGCCGAGATCACACCACTGCACTCCAGCCTGGGCAGCATGGAGCACTGAGTGAGCGAGACTCCGTCTGCAATCCCGGCACCTCTGGAGGCCGAGGCTGGCAGATCACTCACGGTCAGGAGCTGGAGACCAGCCCGGCCAACACGGCGAAACCCCGTCTCCACCAAAAAATATAAAAACCAGTCAGGTGTGGCGGCGCGCGCCTGCAGTCCCAGGCACTCTGCAGGCTGAGGCAGGAGAATCAGGCAGGGAGGTTGCAGTGAGCCGTGATGGCCGCAGCACAGTCCAGCCTCAGCAACAGAGGGAGACCTTGGAAAACGGGAGGCGGAGACAAGGGAGAGGGGGAGATGGTGGAAAGCGGGAGAGGGAGAGGGAGACGGAGAGGGAGAGGGAGAGGGAGACGGAGACGGAGAGGTGTACTTTTTACCACAATTTAAAAAATAGAAGATTTAGCAGTATTTTTCAAACTTGAAGGCTCATATGAATTACTTGGGAATTTTGTTAAGTTTAGATTCCAGTTTCAGGTCTGAGGTAGGGCCTGGAATTCTGCATTTCTAACAAACTTCAAGGTGATGCCAGTGCTTCTGCTCTAGGGATCACATTTTCAGTGGCAAAAAGTTGTGAAATCATAGATCTCTTCTCTCTCATAGTGGATGGAGTTCAGGAGGGTGTACATTTAACAAGCTTCTCCTGGTGATTTTTATGGTCAATTAAATTGAGTTTATTTGAGGTGCCACAGATCTGTAATCTGCTTTCTAGATCCCTTTCTTATCCATTCTTAAGCCATCACAGCAGAGTACCTTTCTAACTGATAAGATCGTGTAGAGGTTGGAAGGAGGACAGGACTGTTCTGTTGGTATAATGACCCTGTGTCCAGTTAATCCATGCTTCCATTGTTACATTATCCAAGAGTGCAACATGACCCAACAAAACCTCTATCAGTCATGCGAGGCTTTTTTTTTTTTTAACAGAAGAAGAGCATTGGCACCAACAATATTCCATCTCTTCTTTTTCCAGCATGAGAAGACCGTGGTTCTTCTAGACTCCTAAAGAAAGTCATTTGTACTTAGTGTAAGGCATGTTGCTTTTGGTAAAGTCTTTTGAATGTGATGAAAATGAACATAGCACAAAGGCAAAATATATGCTCTCATTGCCTGCAAAACTGTTTCTGGTGCTTTATTGAAAGAGCATGATAAGCAAGATATCAGTCACTGCCGCATTGCATAAACATAGCTCTTCTACATTGTAATATGGTTCTGGTGAGCCTGCCTGTCTAGAATAGAGCCTGTATCACTGAAGTGCATGAAACTGCTGTGATAACTTGTCTCACAAAGCCTCAGGGAACACATTATTTGAGCAAGTAAACTCAAAGTGAAGTTCTTACCTTCTCAGTCCTGGGTCAGCTGTTGGACATACTGGGGAGGAAAGAGGAGACCATGTGCTTTTGCAGAACAAGACCCGAATCTGGGGAAAGCTGAGCTTCCAGGGTGCACTTGCCCTGTTACCTTCTCCTAAGTGTATGTTGTGGGAAAAGTAGGGAAAGGCGGTTACCTGCTAGAGCTAGCTCAGCGGCAGGAGCTGATTCTATGTATCTCTTCTCAACCCAGCATTCAGTGACTTCATGTTGATAGCTTGAAATTGGCCAAGGTAGGAATATTTACACCACAGAAATTGGCAAGGACTACAAACCAAATTCTTTGGTGGTTTATTTTGTTGTCTTGTTTTATTTAGAGAGCCACCTGTAAAACATTTACTGTCACACCAGTTCAGATGATTTAGTAGTATAAACAGCCCATGTGGTATTTCTTGGATAATTTGTTTCATTAGACTGAGGTACAACTCCAAAGAGGATGTCATGTCCTGTACACAGGACTGGAAGTTCACGAAGCCATTCATAACCCTATATGAAGGGGAGAAAGAGATGTAGTGTTCAAGCAAAGCCTCATGAGACGGGAATTTCCTGTTTTGAACTGAATCCCTGACTTCTTTCCTGCAACATACATTCATTCATCAAATATTGATTAAATATCAACTTTTTTATAATACACAAAAGGGAAAGAGGCTCTTACTTGAATTATGCCAGAAGTCAGACAAAAGAAAGATTGTTGCTTTTTGGCTGGTCATGGTGGCTTACTCCTATAATCCCAGCACTTTGGGAGGCCAAGGCAGTAAGATGACTTGAAGTCAGGAGTTCAAGACCAGCCTGGCCAAGATGGTGAAACCCCATCTCTACTAAAAATACAAAAAAAAAAAATTTGCCAGGTGTGGTGGCACACATCTGTAGTCCCAGCTACTCAGGAGGCTGAGGCAGGAGAATCGCTTGAACCCTGGAGGCAGAGGCTGCAGTGAGCCAAGATCGCACCACTGCACTCCAGCCCGGGTGACAGAGCAAGACTCTGTCTCAGAAAAAAAACAAAAAACAAAAAAAAACCAGATCGTTGCTTTTTAAAAATTGACTTAATTCTTCAATAGGTTCATAGATTAAATATCAACTTTGTATCAAGCACTGTGCCAGGCCCAAGGGATATACAGATCCGGGATACATATTCTTGCCTTCAAGGAACTGATGTTCTAATAATAGCTAATAACAAGAGCTACTATTTCCTAACTACTGAAATTCTAGGGTTCTCACTATCATAGTCTAATGACTCTCTTCTCTTCATTTAGCAGACTTTGCATACTATACGCTACCTGCATAACCAAGGACTTGAGTTTGTATAAGAGTTTAAGACACTGACATGTAAATGAAATATCACCAATTTGGACTGATATAAGAAAGTCAATGTGATTACAGGGTGTTTAAAATGCAGACTGTCTTATTATCTTCATATGGATAGGTTGGGTCAAAGGAAGTTAACAAGAATTTAGCAGCTGAAGCCCTACTTAAAGCATTATATAAGAATTATTTTTAATCAACATGTTGATTATATAAGAAATAATGTTCTAAAATGTCTTTAAAATATTTTTCTGGGAATAAGAGAAAACCTCCACTTATGTTTATGTAACTGATTTTTGACTTTTCAGATCTTTTATAAAACAAAATAAAAGGCCATACCTGATCCTACTCGTTGGCAGAGAAAGATGAGAGATCTTGAAATGGCTCCCGTGCTCAAAGTATTTGTCAGTTTTCATAGAGCCTGAAGTGCCGATATTGAAGATGTATTTCTTATCCATACCAGCATGTAATAGCAGGAAAAAGGAACAAAAACTCCAAAAGGTCACATACTGTATGATTACACACCACACACACACAGACTCTCTCACACACACATATGTATCTAAAACATTCTCAGAATGACTAAACTATAGTAATGGGGAAGAGGTCAGTGGTTTCCAGGGGTTACAGAGGGGAGGTAGAAGGAGGCTGGATATGACTATGAAGGGGAAGCAAGAGAAAGATCCTTGTGACAATAGAATAGTTCCCTATCTCAATTTCCATGGTGCTTTTGCCCAGTCTACATGTGTGATATATACACATTATACCAAGTATCAGTTTCTTTGTTTTTGTATATAACTGTATCTACATAAGATGTAACCATTGGGGGAGACTGGGTGAAGGATGCACAGGACCTTTCTGTATTACATTGGGTACTTTCTGTGGGTCTATAATTATTTCAAAATAAACATTTTCTGTTTTCAAACAATGATGTGTTTCTCGGACTCTAAGAAATTTTTCAGCAGAAGAAAAGTCCGTGATAATGGTGACTGGGGTAGTGCAGTAGTGGAAATAGCAGTGGAGAGGGGACGTATGAAGTTCTTAATCTGGATCAAATACTGTGCTAAGTACTTTATGTTCAATACATGTATTATTTTATTTAATCCTCAAAATAATCTCGTGATTGTAAAATTCTTTTGTTTTATAATAACTTGCCCAAAGGAATAGGAGTTTTTAAACCCAAGAGCTGCCCGTGGAAGAAGCATTATTAGAGCCATCAGGAAACAGGGCATTCAGTGAATTAGACCAAAACAATAGAAGGATGGATATTAGGAACACTAGAAGGGACACATCATGCTAACATCAAAATGGGAAAATCATCTACTTCAGAGTTGTGTTGAGAGTCTCCTTGTGAATATCATTCATAATAAGAGAACACTGACTTGTTTTTTAAAAGACAGGGTCTCACCGTCACCAAAGCTGCAGTGTAGTGGTGGGAGCCTAGCTCACTGCAGCCTTGAGCTCCTGAGTTCAAGTGATCTTCTCACCTCAGCTTTCCAAGAAGCAAGGGCTACAGGTATTCACCACTACACCTGGCTAATGTTTTATTTTTTATAGAGACTGAGTCTCACTGTGTCACCGAGGCTGGTCTTGAACTCCTGGTTTCGAGTGATCCTCCCACCTTGGCCTCCCAAAGTGCTGGGATTACAGGCGTGAGCCAACACACCTGACCTCAGAGAGGGCTGATTTTTGAATCAGCCATTCTAAAACAGTGGACCTAGAAAGAAGAAATCTTCTACCAGTAGCCTTCTTTCTAGATAGCAATCCAACAGGCCAAAAGAAATTTGGGGTCTCATAATCTGATACCAATATTTTCTCCTCAGTGGTGAAAAGATTTGAATTAATGCATTTACTCTAAGCTTGTTTTTAGGGAATGATGAGGTAATAGTTAAAGAAAGTAGACAACAGTTAAAGTAATAAGAAATGCTGAACTTCCAAAAAAGCTGGCCTTAATATTCTCCATCAACTGGCAGTGTTCCCAGTGATGCTTCTATCACAGACTGTGATAGAACTGGCATTACATAATAATCCTTTCTTCTTCAATAATGTAGTAAGACATCACATCCATATATTTCCCAAATAGGACTGCCACTGCATATCTAGTTAAGGAGTTATCATTCTACTGTTTCTCTTGAGAAATGTCACTAAAGCAAAAAACTTTTAAGTTTTTGAGGGGTTCTATTGGCCACTTAAAATACCCTTGATATATGACCAAAATTCATTTAACTAACTGAAAACAAATAGTTGTGAATTACATAGAGGGCTTCTCTCAGCCAGATGCTTCTCATAGATAATGTAATAAAGATCATTGATAAATAATAAAAAGTTGCATTTCTCACATGGAAGAGGTCCCGTAATACAGTTCATTCTAACACTGAGGGAGTGGTGCCCTCTAGCAGTGCATGTGAGAAATATTATCATTTAAGTATATTAAATACAGCAAATAAGGATCTCCCAGTATCTCAGCTACTCTCAGACATAAGGGGTAATTTGACAGTTCGTTTTGTCTTTTCTGAGCTACTAGAAACTACTGAAGTTTCACTTCCATGTGCACTAATTTTTTAAGTGCCAGCGAAGGTTAGATTCTAATAGTGCCCTTCTGGGGATTTATCAATAACTTTTAAAACCTCATTACCTGTGAATGTCACATAGAACAGGTCCGTTTCACTTTTCCTTCAAACCTCCCCTAGGTCAGTGTTTGAGGATGAGAATAAAGGGTACAAATAGGAAAAAGGATCATCCTACAAGCTGAACAGCATCTCCAGTGCAAAAGATGCTCACAAAATGGGAGAATGTTAAGAAATCCATTAATAGCTCAAGTATTCAAAAACTGACGGAGTTCTGACAATTTTCCCTTAAAAGTACGACAGTTTATGGTTGCAACTGATAAATTTGCAGGGTTAGATAACTTCAGAAGCTAATTAAGTAAATTGAGTAAACAAAAGAAAAGAACTTGATTTTTTTTTTTTTTTTTTTTTTTTGAGACGGAGTCTAGCTCTGTCCCCCACGCTGGAGTGCAGTGGCACAATCTTGGCTCACTGCAACCTCCGCCTCCCAGGTTCAAGCGCTTCTCATGCCTCAGCCTCCCCAGTAGCTGGATTACAGAGATGCAACACCACGCCCAGCTAATTTTGTATTTTTAGTAGAGACGGGGTTTCGCCATGTTGGCCAGGCTGGTCTCGAACTCCTGGCCTCATGTGATCTGCCCACCTCAGCCTCCCAAAGTGCTGGGATTACAGACATGAGCCATCATGCCCGGCCTTGAATTTTTAATTCCATTTTAATTAGTGAAAGATGTTCCAGCCAGTCTTATCTCAATAAGATATCCAAAAGATTATATGCACACAAATAGTACATTACAAATGCTTTTGAAACTGAAAGGTGTGTTTTCTGGTTTCTGTGTGTCTGATATGCTATTTCAAATCCTGTAAAAGCAAAATATAGTTTTTTGACAAATATGCCCATGTGTTGTGCACAGTTTGATTTATGTAAACTCATTTCAAATGCTACTGCAGAATTTCTCCTGAATGGATGAAAAATGTCTGCCTAAAGTGATAAAATTATATGTGTAGAAAGATACAGTTTTAAGAAGGGATTTTTATATGATACAGATTTGTAACTCTATTTCACAAAATATCATTTAAAAACTTCAAGAATACCTGACTTTTTTTTTTTTTTTTTTTTTACATTTTTCTGTCAGTTCAGGGGTTTGCATTGAGTTTGCTCTGCTGAAACACTTTTCTGTGACTTAGCTTATATGGGATTGGTAAGTAGGGGAATGATGTCAGTATAACATAGACTCTGGATTTGTTCAGGTATTTTACTAAGTAGCAGCAACCAAACACAAAGCCTACAAACACAGATTAACACAGCTAGCCAAGGGAAAATACCTACTGCACATGATTCCCATTCATGCCGCATTCTTCCTGTTGGTGCAGTTTGGCCACGTACTCCAACATGGGAGTGCTTATTGCGTAATTCTCAATCTTTCTGCAATTTGCACTTATTTCATAGCTTAGCAATCTCAACTCTTCCTTCTTTCTTCCTTCAAGCTACCTTCTCATGCATGTGCACACACACATACACACACTGTATTTTTTGTAGTAGTTATTATGAATTTAACTTATCTTTTTAATCATGTTTATATTTAATTATGTTTGATAATTACTAGGATGGTTATTGTTTTTGTAGTGTTCTCGTTACATAAATATTGAGTAGGTGTCCTGACCCTATCTTTTTCATAAACCCTACAATTTTTATTGCGTGATTTTGCAGACCATAGAAGAAATGCGTTTATCTCATTAAAGCAAAAACATCTGTACATCTGTACTTGCACTCTACTTATTAATTGCACTTATTATCATTGAATTACTCCCAGAATTATAGACTTCCCTCATAAATCTGAGGTAAACAGATTGAGATATCAATTGCCTACTAGATTCATTTTTAAAATTTTGCCTTCGCATGAGAATACCAGCCCCAGGTGTACATTGCATGGCCCTATTGAAAAGTAACCTCTCCATCTTTATTTGTTTCTAGGCAGTTACCGAAAGTATTTCCACAACAAAAGAATGTAATCAAGATTTGACTTGCTTCCACTGAGCTTACTTTCATTTTTAAACATCATTAGCCTATGATTTAGGAAGTTTTAAGAAATTGGCCCCCATTACCCCCCAAGCCCCCGCATTCACATAACACACACCTCTAGTTCTCCTTTAAGTAATTTGTGATTTATATTTCAATTTTACATTCAACATGGTCTTAAATATTAAATTCCACCAGGTCAAACTGCAATGAGTCAGGGTTTTAAAATATGATAAAATTAAGATTCCAAGAAATGAATCCTTCCATTCCAAAATCTCTTCTTGCACATTAATTCAGTTAACTCAGAAGAAAATAGATATTTTCCAGGAAAAATGTCTTTTATTTTACTTTTGTGAGAATACAAATATGTATCTTTTGTTTTAGGAAAGAAATAATTCTCTGATAGTATTTCCATAGGACTATGTTACTGGTGTTAGCATGAGTGAATGTTTTAGAACACTAGTGGTGAGCATACAATAGAGCTATCTCAACACCTACACTCCAAGAACAAGTCACAGCTTCTCCTAAATGAGCCAAGCATTGCATTAGGCACTTGCAGTGAAAAGCTAAACAAAACCCTGTGTTTAAGAAGCTTACAGAGGGTGACAGTATAGACAGTTCAGCATGTTCTCTGATAGAGATATGAAGAGTGCTATGGGACAAAGCAGAGGTGGCGACCATATCCGAGAGCGAATGCTTTAACCTACACAATTAAAAAAAAAAATCTTATGGAGTTCCTAATTTTGTTTCTTTCTCTTTCAATTTTCTGAAATTTTAAAATGTTTGTTCACTTGAACATACAATAAATTTTCTTTAAAAGAGTCCCTCAACAGGGAGATGAGAATATTCTGTGCTTGATCTTCATGGTGGTGTATACCAAATTCACCAAACTGTACACACACAAATGTACCTTTTACCAAATACAAATTATACCTCAAAGTTTAATAAATCCATCAAAACATACAGTGCTACATACTTAAAAAAATTAGGTTCCTCCCTTTGATGACCAAGGTAACAGTAAGTGTATTAGAGAAAGAAAAAGATGCTGGGTGTGGTGGCTCATGCCTGTAAACCCAGCACTTTGGGAGGCTGAGGCGGGCGGATCACGAGGTCAATAGATCGAGACCATCCTGGCCAACGTGGTGAAACCCCATCACTACTAAAATACAAAAATTACCTGGGCGTGGTCATGCGTGCCTGTAGTCCCAGCTACTAGGGAGGCTGAGGCAGGAGAATCACTTGAACCTGGGAGGCGGAGGTTGCAGTGAGCCGAGATTGTGCCACTGCACTGGCAACAGAGCAAGACTCTGTCTCAAAAAAGAAAGAAAGAAAAAGACTAAGGAATTATCTCATGGAAGGCTGTCTTGCATAATAATTATTTTTTGTACTGTCTTTCAGCTGTGGGTCCAGATTTTTCAAGAACACTCTTGAAAAGAGTAACTCTTGTCAAAGTGGGAGGTGAAGTTGTCATTGAGTGTAAGCCAAAAGCGTCTCCAAAACCTGTTTACACCTGGAAGAAAGGAAGGGGTATATTAAAAGAAAATGAAAGGTACTGTCTTGAATTATTTTCAATATTTGGTTAACCTGTAAAAATTTGTTGGTCTGTTATTAATAATTCTAAGGGGAAGGTGGGGTGACTATCTGCTGTTCCTGGACTAAGTGTTAAAAAAAGAACAGAAGCTTTGGAAGGATGAGTGGTAAGTTATTGATCTTTATAGTCCTTCTGGATTTGGGAATTCTACAAAGCACTCCCTGCAGAGGTAGATCACAGGATCCCCGCTGAAGACTGCCAGAGCTGCCTGAAGATGAACAGTTAGAAACATCCTCCTTAATTTTAGCCTGAAATTTTTGTAGATTTCCCCACCTTTCCCCATCCTAAGTCCTTTGGTATATGTAAATAAGCCCATGTCTTATTTGCTATGACAACCCTTCAATTATTTGGCAGTGGCTATTATGTCTCCTGTTAGTTTCTCCTTTTTTGAGGCTGTCTCAAAACTCATTCAAAACTCATTCTTTTCAAAACTCATTCTTCAAACAGCAGATTATTATGCTTTTTATTTCAACTACATCTTTTTGAGAAAACAGGTTTTTTTTCTAATATGTAAACTCTTCATCTGTATATTTCTTATACATGAATTACATTTAGAATGCATGTAGTGTATACAATGCAAATATATAGGAGTTATTTGAGGTTTTACATTAGCTTGCACGAAATGGCAGGTGTCTCTAAGACCTTTTCTTGGCTGTCACCCCTATAAAATATCCCCTACCTTTTTCTATAATCTACTTAATCTGTTGCAAAATGGTAATTATGTGTGAATCTGTTTGTCACCTATAAGACAGGATTTGCCAGCTGTATATATAATGATTTTAATTAATGCTAAAGGTTAGGTACTCAAGGATGCAAGAAGGAAGCCTATAAAAATGTGTACGTATCTACCCTTTACACCTGTACACCTTTGGATTTGCATATACATATTAGACCTGATGATGACGGTGTTGTCCATTTTAATGGTTTTTGTAAACAAACCTGATATGGTTTATAAATGGTGTATTCATACTTTTTTTTAACACTTGCTATGGACTAAGGAGTAACAAATGTATTAAATTTGTAGTATATATCCCTTTCTGATTTCTGATGTATCAAGAAAGCAGTGTAGTTCATTGAATGTTGACATGGCATTCAAATTTGTAGCCAAACCTGAAAATCAATAGCATAACTGCTTATTTTGCAGTCTTCAACATGAGATTCAGTTTCTGTTTTATTTACTTCAGTGTTTCTTAAAATGTGGCATGTGAGATTACTTTTAATAGCTATGTACTTACTTTTAATATAGTTGAAATATAACTAGTACGTACCACATGTATTTCTCAGAATAAGGCTACATTTTAAAAGTTTTAATTTTAAAATGACACTAAGAAAATAATAATATGGGTATTAGACATGTCAAAAATCATGAATGAATAAAGTTATAATAACACTGTAGGTCAATCAGGAGAAGCTAAGCTATGCTACTGTAACAAGCAACCCTGAGTTCTGGCTTATAACAACGAAAGACAATTTCTCTTTTGCACCTAGTGTACATCAGGGGTTTGGTAGTGGCTCTGCTCCTCTCTAAGGCCAGCCTGGTGGACCAAGATGCTCTGGAACATTGCCATTGCAGAAGGAAAAGAGCCAAACATGCATGGGTTCTTAAAGCCTCTACTTAGAAGTGCAACACTTGCACTTTCACTCACATTTCACTGGCCAAAACAAGTCACATGTTCCTGCAACTCAGCAGGGAAATATAATCTTACTATGTGCCTGGAAGAAAAGAGACAACCTAATATTTTGAACAGTATTAATGACTGCTTACAACTGCTACAGCTTAACCATTGTTACAAGCTAATTTAATTACCTTTGGGGAAATAGTATGCCAGTATCAAGAATTCTATATGATATGTGAATTTAATTGATTGCTTCCACCACTTGACTTACCACAAAGCTTGTCTTTATTCAGATTTCATTCTATCTATTCCTGACTTGACTAATAAGGTCCAAATATGCTTCAACATTTATTTTGCACTGAAATATATATTTAAACTGAGGAAACTCCCCATCATTACCTAATTCCTGCTATTTATCGCCTCCACCTTCACTGTCAGCAGGCTAGTCCCAAACTATCAATATTAGCACTTATTCTCCACAGGAGTGCTGTGTTCTCACAGTTCTGATCCTCATTCCCACCTCACTCAGAATGTAGTAACCAGATATGATGATTTTGTTAATGTAAATGCATTAAAAAACTGGCCAGGTGTAGTATATAGGGGAATGCTGGGGACTTCAGTGTTTGCCCCATCCAAGGGAGACACCTGCCACTCAGCCATATGGAGACACAGGTCAGGTGCCTGCTCATCTTCTTGTTCTTCAAGAGAAACTAGAAATCTAGACTTTTGTTTGAGCTTCCAATTTTTAAATGTCAGCAACTAATTTTTATTTTGATGGATGTACAATATAAACTGTGTGCTTATAGACCAAGTTTACTTCATGAGCCACGGGTTTTTAACTTCTGAGAACATCAAGTGGAACATTTCATAGTTTCTGAAATGGGTGAACAATAAGAAAGATTTTATGATTGTTTTCTCATTGGCAGAGAAGAGATTCTGCCATTTTTCTCATTTCTTTCTGATAGAGAAGAGGGAAAATTAAGTGGATGAGTGAGAAAAAGCAATTGTAGATGAAACTGATGAGTAAAAAATTTTAGAACCCCTATTTTGGGAAAGGATTGACCTGGTAGACCAACATGAAGTGCAAAATTCTTTGACTGTACAGCTTTGAGTAATAATTTCTAATGCACTGCCTCATTAGCCTTACTTCTCTTTTGAGGTGTAGAATCTTAGGAATCAAAAGGCAAGTCTTTAACCTTTGATTAAAAATATTATTAATCCCTTAAGTAAAAAATACTGGCATGACACAGTGAAACAACACTTTATGATCAAGCCCCCTTTTATTAATGTTCTGCCTAGATTCTGTGTTTTGAAAGACTTTGCTAAACTCTTACTTATTGACATTTTATTTCAATTTTAATTAGTCAACTGCCTACAAATGAGTTTACAGTAGTGGTATTAGAAGCAATATTTTAAAAATTAAAAAGGTTTTGTCTCATCTAACCGTGTGGTGATATTGTAGTTAGCTAAGTGGATATAGATTCAGAAACACTGGTTTAACATTAACATGTTCGTTATCTTAAAAATATGTTTAAAATATGTTCTTGTTTTGGCTTCCCATTCTTTTGGAAATACACAGCATATTCACACTAGCCTTATCTATGTTAATCCAAGCATCTAAATGAAAGATTGAAAAGTCAAGTAATTTCATAGCATTCTTCTTGGGTAGGCAGAATATCCATAAACATAAAACATTTCTTATTGTCTTGTGTATGTCTCCAGCAACCAGTGTAGGCAATATCAGGCATTTAAAACAGGGAAGACCTGTCACACAGCTCAAGAGCTTTAGTCCTCAGGAGAGGTCTCTAGTCACCATAAAGGCAGTTGGAATCATTTGGATGAATTGAGGAATTAAGCCTACTAACTGAATAAGGTTGATTATTTTATTTACTTTTAGTTTTTAGACAGAAGGTACTTTGAGGCAGGTTAAGACTGAAGTTGACCTATTAAAAACAAAAACATTAAAATACGGAAATAGCAGAATCATTAATAAAAATCCTAGAATCCTAGGATTATAAGGAGCTATACAACCATTGTATCAACCCAGGGTGGATGCTTTTGGTTACAAGTAAGAGAAACCCAACTCAAAAGGACAAATGAGAATTCATTGGCTCATGTATTTGAGAAGATCCAGGATGGATTGCAACTGCAGGTATGACAGGGCTTAGGTGCTCACACAGTATCATCAGGACTCTGTCTCGCTCTCTTCCTGTCTCACCTGCACCTTTGGCTGTTTTGGCTTCTTTTCCAACAGGCTCTTCTCTCCTGCTAGTAGGATGACTACTGGAGCCATGTACTCACCCTCTTTTCCAATGTATCGCAATGTCCACTGATCAGGCAGACGTGAGTCATGTGCTTATCCTAAGAGGCACATGGGGAAGCCCATCTCAAACCACATGGACTGAGAATGGGACAGGGGTTTTCCCAAAGAAATCAAGCTGCTATCACCAGAAGAGGGAACGGATGCTGCGCAGAGGCTGATGCCAAATTCCCACCATAATTGCAGAGCCCATCTTCCATGCCAGGGCAGGGATCCCCACAATGGCTGGGCCCACATCCTTCCCTGGTTACTAGTAATGATGGAGACCTTACTAATTGTTAGATTATGTCCTTGCAACTTCCACTCATTTTTGGTTTCACTTTATGGAATTTTACTGACAAATCAAATTGTTCTCCACCACCCCTCCCTTCCCTTTCTATACTGGGAGGCTACCCTATGTTCTCTTTCAATTCTTTTCTAAGCCCAAATGTCCCCCTTGTATCTGATTTTCTTCAGACAGCATTGTTTGGCATCCTCTCACTGTTTTGGTCATTTCCAAGCAGTTTTAATAAGGGAAAAAGTAGCTTTATTTATCTCCACAGAAAAGGATGATGATTATTACTGTTATACTACAGAGAAAAAATGATCTTCAGTGAGTTTGGATTAGTAAGGCAAGCAAGTGAATGATATAACATAGAAAGACCACTCCCTGCCAATGTTTATTTTTAAAAATTAATGTGGTGCTTAGACAAGAAAGTTTAGTTGTCTGGAAAAATCACTGAAACAAAATATTTTACTTTTCACCGAAGCCAAATAAATTAATAAACTGTCACTCTCATTAATGTTGCATAAATAAAGGCTTCTTATTTTTATGCTTAAGGATTTCCCTCCACCCTTTTAAATATTAGACTAATACATTATCTCAAGCAAATGGATAATAAGCAGGTATAGGTATGCCACTGAATTTTTCCAAAAAGAATCTCACACCTACAGTCTGCATGTCGCAGGCTTGGGTTTAGAACAGCAGCATGACTCTGTTTTGTGAATCTAGCCAATTCCAGTTTCATTCCATGGATGCAGCACTCACTGGGTATTTACCTTTGCTTAGCACTAGAGAGAGAGAAAAAAAAGGAGACATGAACTTAGCTAGCCCTCAAGGTGCTCATAGACTAGCGCAGAGGCCCAGTAGCACAATATCAATATAAATTTTTCAACAATCCTGAGGCATATGTTATAAAGGTGATATATTGAGAAGGACTACTGGAAAATGTAGGGCGGCAATAGATCGTGGAGGCCTTGTATTTTATGTCTGTGGAGTTTAGACTTGAATCAGAAGACCATGGACAGAATTGAAAGATTTAATGCAAGGGAGTGTGCAGTCATATGCATACTGCAGAAAGATTACTGTGCCTGCAACATGCAGAAGGAATCAGGGTAGGGCAAGGTTGAGGATGCAGAGAGGGCAATTCCAGGTAGCAGTCTAGGAAGAAAATCACAACACGTGGATCACATCAGTCTCCTGAGAGTGAAAGAGAGAAGGGTGATATACGGACTATTAAAGGGTAGAACTGAAAACACTTAATGACCTAGTAAGTAGAAGGATTGAAAAAAGGAGGAGGAAAAAGAGGAAATGACTCCTAAGATCCCATCTTTAGGAACTGACGAATGGCAGTGCCAGTTGCCGCAGCAGTAAACAGAGAAGGAGCAAGACTGAGAGGGGGCAAATAAAGAGGTTACTATTAGTATGTTGAATGTGAGGTGCCTGCAAGTGGTGACGTCATTCAAATGGGGATTCCCATTCAAGTGTCACCTGCTCAGAGACACTTTTCCCAGTAACATACTTAAAATGGTAGAACCCTCACCTTCTTTTCCTAATTTATATATTTTATATTATTTGTCACCATCCCACATACTATGTATTAACTTTTAATTGTTTATTTATTTATTATTTTTTAGAGACAGAGTCTTGCTCTGTTGCCCAGGCTGAACAGCAGTGGTGAGATTATAGCTCAGTACAGCCTTGAACTCCTGGGCTCAAGCCATCCTCCCACCTCAGCCCCCTGAGAAGCTATGATCACAGGCACATGCCACCATGCCTAGCTAATTTTTTTTGTTTTGTTTTGTTTTGTTTCTTGTAGAGACAGAGTCTTGTTATATTGCCCAGGCTGGTCTTGAATTCCTGGCCTTAAGCAAACCTCCTGTCTCAGCCTCCCAAAGTGCTAGGATTACAGGGAGAAGCCACCACACCTTGCCCACATTTTAACCTTATTATCGATCTTCTCCACCCTCCACCCATTGGATCGTAAATTCCATGAGAATAGAAATGTGTGCTGCATGTGCGTGCATGTGTGTGTGTGGCCGGGGGAGGGGGGGGCGGTGTTTGGCTTAAACAGTACAAATTTAGGCCGGGCGCAGTGGCTCACACCTGTAATCCCAGCACTTTGGGAGGCCGAGGCGGGCGGATCATGAGGTCAGGACATTGAGACCATCCTAGATAACACGGAGAAACCCTGTCTTTACTAAAAATACAAAAAAATTAGCCAGGTGTGGTGACGGGCGCCTGTAGTCCCAGCTACTCAGGAGGCTGAGGCAGGAGAATGGCGTGAACCCAGGAGGCGGAGCTTGCAGTGAGCTGAGATTGCACCACCGCACTCTAGCCTGAGTGACAGAGCGAGACTCCGTCTCAAAAAATAAATAAAAGATAAAAAATAAGTACAAATTGAGATTCTTATAGTTCTGGAGATAAAAATTCTGATATGGGCCTCATTGGTCTAAAATCAAGGCTTCAGCAGAGATACATTCATTCTGGAGGCTCTAGGGGAGAATCTGTTTCCAGCTTCTACAGGTCACCTCCATTCCTTGGCTCGTGGTCCCTTTGCTCCATCTTCAGAGCTTAATGAAAAAGTGAGGGAGGCAAGTCTTAATCGGTAGAGGTTTATTTCGCCAGGGCTGAGGACATGGCTGGGAAATACATACGTCACTGGAGCATCTGTTACTGGTGCTCTTCCAAAAGGGGGTTTGAGGATTTTTCAATATTTAAAAGGGAAAGAGCAAGCAAGAGAGAAAAAAAGGAGGGAGGGTGGACAAAGAGGCAGATGCTTACATTCTTTATTTATTATTTATTTATCTAGAGACGGAGTCGCTCTGTCGCCCAGGCTGGAGTGCAGTGGCGTGATCTTGGCTCCCTGCAACCTCCGCCTCCCGGGTTCACATCATTCTCTTGCCTCAGCCTCCCGAGTAGCTGGGACTACAGGCGCCCACCACTATGCCCAGCTAATTTTTTGTATTTTTAGTAGAGATGAAGTTTCACTGTGTTAGTCAGGATGATCTGGATCTCCTGAACTTGTGATCCGCCCACCTGGGCCTCCCAAAGTGCTGGGATTACAGGTGTGAGCCACCACGCCCGGCCCAGATGGTTACATTTTTATGAGGCTGTGATCGGCCTCAGTAAATGTACATTTTACGTGTGAAAAGAGGGCATCAAGGAAAAAGTCAGTTATGCATTCGTCGCAGGGTCAGCCAAGGGATAATTTCTGGTTTTGTCCTTTTCCTCTCCGTGGGAAGATAAGCTGGTAATTGACATTGTCAGGGTGAGATTCAACGGAATTTGGTTTTAGGGCTAGTTTATACAGGGGATATGTATCCTGAAAGATTTAGGGGCTCACAAGGAATTTCATTTGTGACGCAGGCCATCTGGGGAGATATGTGGCCTTCTATCATTGTGGGAACCTGGCTTATGGGTGAGGCTATGATACAGGGATGTGAAATTACAGCTATCGGTCTGGGAACAAAAGGAAAGCAGTATTGCATGACTCAGTTCCCAAGCTTAACTTTTTCTTTGGCATAGTGAGTTTGGAGTCCCAAGATTCTATTTTCTTTCACGCTAGTAAAGGCAAGTTCTTCCCCCATCCCACCACTCTGACGTCTCTTCTGCCTCCTTCTTCCATTTTGAAAGGCCTTTTCTATTGGGCCTTCTGTGTATGTTTTATTCCATTCTTTAACACTACAACACTGCCTGGCATAGCATGAGTGCTATATGAGTGTCCAATAGGAAACTGGAAGTACAGATCTGAGTTCAGGAATAGAGACAGAGATACAGACATCAGTAGATAAGCCATGGAGTGCATTGGAGTGCATATGTTCATCCAGAGAGAGTTCTATAGAATGAGAACATCTATGGCTCAAAGGAAGGTACCCTGAGGAACAGACACATTCAAAGAGTGAGCGGAAGCCACGCCTGCTGGGAGGTTTGAAGGAGACTCAGAGAGGTGGGAGAACACCTAGGAGAAAGTAACAAACAGAAGCCAAGGGAGAAGAAAGGTGCAACAAGGAGTAAGCGCTTGGTGCTTCCAAGACCTTCAAAAAAACAATGGTGCAAGCATGACTGCTGGATTTAGGAACCTTAACGTTACCTTGGGCAGAGTACTTTTAGGCCACTGTGGACCAGTTTTGAAGACACAATAAAATTGTATAAACATCCATATTCTTAGGCGTGTCTTGCCAAACCGAAATACATGTTTAGGTCTGCCTGACCCCTGCAGTGTAATCAGATCAAGTCTAGCATTCTGTGAAAATATCCAACTGAAATAAGAATGAAATTCATGCTCATGTGTCTTGTCTATAGACACTGGTATCTGCCTCCAAAGTGAAATTGGATCATAACCCTAATTTGCCTCTCTTCCCAAAGGCCTTTGGAAGAGTTGAAATTCATGTAAGACATGGAAGGAAATCCCAGTGCAGGGCTGCACAACTCTGTTGCATACAAGGTGTGAAACCCAGGTCCGAAGATGCTGGCAGTCTGGGAGGCAAAGCAAATGTGATGGCAGGTATTTGCCCAGAAGGCCGATGGAATCCTGGTGTGGAAAGTAAGGTTTATTGCTTCAGGCATTCTGTTTCTGTTCTGGAGGCAGAGTGTCTATATATGTGCTCTTAATGAGAAACCTGCCCTCAGGATATCTCTTACAGTTGCTGCAGAGCTATACAGCTCTGTTATTAGGAATTCTGCCCTGGGGAGCAATTATGTTATTGCGATAATTAGAGGCAGTTCATCTCCATAATAATGGAAATCCTGCCTTGTAGGCAAAACAACATCAAAGCAACAGGAGCGTCATTGCTCTAGTTAGAATCTGCTGCCCTGCTTATTGGTAGTACTATCATTTTAATTTTGCATATGCAGTTACGAAAGAGAGCCTATCCTGCTCTTCAAATTCAGACCTAGAACTTCTTGCCGTTACTTCAGTTTGTCTCTCCTAGAGCCATGGATAAAATAGTTACGGCGTTAAGCTCTCCTGAAGTGCAGTTGCAAAAGTGTTTAGGGAGATTGGTGTTTTAAAAATGTTTGTCAGAATCCACAGGCCCAGTCCTCTGGGAGAGCCCATAAACTTACCCTCAGCCAAAAGCCTTTTCTATGTCGGTATAGTATGTCGTGTTATTTTATGGCCAGGGTTAAAATGATGACTAAATCCAGTGACTACCTGAGATGGGTCTGACCCTTTGCTCTAGTCATGGGCATAGTAATACCAGAAGACATACATGTGATTATAGAACTCAAGACATATATACGGAATTTGCATATGAAGCTGCTTTTTAAAAACTGTCCGGCCGGGCGCGGTGGCTCACGCCTGTAATCCCAGCACTTTGGGAGGCCGAGGCGGGCGGATCACGAGGTCAGGAGATCGAGACCATCCTGGCTAACACGGTGAAACCCCGTCTCTACTAAAAATACAAAAAATTAGCTGGGCGTGGTGGCGGGCGCCTGTAGTCCCAGCTACTCGGGAGGCTGAGGCAGGAGAATGGCGTGAACCCGGGAGGCGGAGCTTGCAGTGAGCTGAGATTGCGCCACCGCATTCCAGCCTGGGCGACAGAGCCAGACTCCGTCTCAAAAAAAAAAAAAAAAAAAAAAAAAAACTGTCCAATCTAAAGGTAACACTTGATTTTCAAAAAAAATCTTTTGAAGTGTCTCACATATTAATCCCTTCCTTGCAAGTAAGTCCTCTGCCACTCCCCTGGTTTTCAGCCCTTATCGTCTCCTGTGTGAATTTTGTAATGATTCAACCAACCTCTTAAATGATTTCATTGGAACCAGCCCTCACCCAAATCTTCTACAAGATGAAACTTACCACAATAAACCTTTGAGAAATTCAATTTAATGAATATCTGTCACGTATCTCCCTGGTACAAGATGTATTTGAGATTATGAACATAACCTAATTTAAGTCAAGGTTCTACATGTGTCATGGAAAAGGGATGAAACGGTTTCTTCCATGATTTACCAGAGACTTTTTATCTTATCATAGTTATAAACTTCATATTTACAGCTATTGATTATTTAATTAATGTTCATTTTCCCTAAGAGGCTGAAAGGGCCATGCTGAAAAGCGCCATTTGTGTTGGAGCATACAGGTTCCCCAGCTCCTTGTGCTATACCTAGAGTAGAATAGACACTAATGTTCTTGTATGAAATGAATGAACCAACCCAAATCATCTGATTCTTGGAGGGGATTGGGGAGAAGGTGGTGGTAGTATATTTAGGTGCAAGGAGCAGCGGGAAAGAAATGTATTTGAAAGGAAAGTAGAGTGAAAGGTTTGAGCAGGAGGAGATAAAACTGGGACATCTCTTAGAATCCAGTTGAGAAAAGCATTGCATGGCAAACTAAGAAGCTGGCATTTCACTGGGAAACAGAGTGAAGTAATGATTTTGTCTTGGGGCTTCACACTTCCTTTTAAGTTATCTCCTGTCCTCCATCGGTTGAGTTCAGTGTCTGTACTCAGGTAGTGTCTGCCGTGACTTACCATGCACCCACCTGGGAAAGCACTTCAACTTCCTAAGGCAGTGTTTCTCCATTCCTATAGCAAAGATCCAGTGGTTGTTCCCAAATTTAGGTCTGCAGCTCAGTGCCAGGCTGACTGCAGCAAAATCAACTGAGATGTGTTTTAGAAAGCAGAGTCCCACTCTCCATCTTCAAAGATGCTTTCTCGGGAATTCTGAGATGGGGCCCAGGAATCAGAATACTTGTTTCCCATAGGATTTTAATGCACACTCAGGTATGACAATGTAGCAGTGGCTTCCCATTGACTTCAGGATAGACACTAAGTCTTAGGAGATGACCAGTCAGGCTCTATATGCTATTCAGGCTCCTGCCTGCTGTCCTACCAGCTGTCTCACTTCACTCACCTTTACCCTCAGTTTTTGAGCCACACGGACCTTCTCTCTTTTCTTCAAACGGCTTCTTCTTCCTCTTGCTGCAAAGCCTGAGAACGTGCTGTTCTCCTTCCCTGAAATGCTCTTATCCAGACCTTGAAAAACTAAGTCCACAGGCCACATCCAACCCTCCACCTGTGTTTGTACAGTTGGCAGGCTGAGAATGGTTTTACATTTTTAAATGGTAGGAAATAAATCAAAAGAAAAATCTCATTTTATGACACGTAAAAATTATGCAAATGTCAAATTTCAGTGCCCACAAATAAAGTTTTACTGGACAGGACACAGCCATACTCATTCATTCACTAATGGCCTGTGGCTGGCGGCTTTTACACGGCAAGGGCAAGATTGACTAAGTGGGACTGAGCCCACCCAGATCAAAAAGCCTGAAATATTTACTCTCTGGCTCTTTACAGAAAAAGTTTGCCAAACTCTGATCTAACTCATGGTACATTTCTGGAAATGTGAGGTATTAAAACATCTTCATAGTAACATGATCTTCCCCCACCTTGGGTTTTTTGTTTGTTTTTGGTTTGCTGTGCCTTTTATTTGTTCTTTGTGACTTACACTTTTGATTAAATTGTCACTTCCAGCATGTCCGTCTTATGCAAAGCAAAGGGGAAGTGAATTTGGTGGAAGGTCTGAATTATCTCACTTTGCTCTCTAGAGCAGTGCCTCCCAACTTTTGCCGGGAAGAACTTCTTTTCATGCCCCCAAAATCTGAACTCCCTGGAGAAATCAGAGCGCAAGGGAGCTTTAAATGTGAAAACACAGAGGGTGAGGGATGGTGGCAGTGGAGAGAAAAGTAGATACCTGGTCATCTTCCCCATATTTCTGAACACCCAGTAAAAAAATGAAGTAATGGGAAATCTCCATCCTTGGTTGAGGATCCATGGTTTTACATGGACTATTTTATACAGGTGCTTTAAGTTTATGGTGATAAATATTTATGAATGGTCTAGTTCCGTTGCAGAAGGAAAGAGAAGACAGCAATCACAGGACTTGGTTTCTAGAGTTTTATAAAATTCAGCTACTGTGACCATGTATACACACATCAAACAATTTAGAAACCACCAGTGAAGCACAAATTAACATAATATAGTCCAAACAGAGTCCACAGCAGTGCTTAGGGAACAGACTGGGAAGAGACTCTTAGTCAGGCGGGGTCTGCCAAAATCGGCTTCCAACAGGAAGTGAGTTTAAGCCTTTGTGAAAGAAAATGCTCCACAGAGAGAGGAAGAGAGGGAAGGGAGAAGTCTCCATGCTGGAGCCCATGTACGTGCAGCAAGTCATGTACAAGAAATGAGGGGAAGAGAGGGACCCAGCCAGGGGTAGGAGTTGACATCTGTAGCATTTAGATGGAAGAGGTGGAAGGACAAACATCAACAGGAAGAAGCTACAGGTTTAACTAGAGTTTATTAACACTGTAAAATAATATGAATGAATATAAAATAATAGTGCCAGAAACACGGTGAGTCAGCTTAACTGTGAAGAAGTTTGGGAATCTCTAGCCATTAAGTAGAAATGAGACTTTGATCTCTCGTTATATCACTAATGTATTTTTGAATACATTTTAGGCTTTGGGGATCCTTGGGGATTCAGGTTACTTATTACTTTGGCTCTAGTCCTGTATTTCATGGTTATCTTGTGACCATTTTTATCTCTGTAAAAAAATGAGCATTTTCAACCCCCCATCTGTCAATAATAATAGTAATACCCAGCGCTTGTTTTTTTTTTAGTCTGTACTATGCCCTCTGCTTAATTTCTTTTAATCCTCGTAAAAATGTTATGGGATCAGTCCTATTATTGGGACTCCATCTTTTAGATAAGGAAACTAAGGCTGGAAGAAAGCAATTTATTTACCTTACTTAAGGTTGCAAAGCTTGATAATGTTAAATCTGGAATTCAAATCTAGGTCTCACTCATTGCATCTATGTCTACCAGGTTTGCCTGAGGAAGGAACAAGCACTAGATGCTTCTCTCTAAGCTTTAAAAGGGAGATAAAGCTTTCATTACCTCCCTGGCATAGGACTGGCATAGCAGCTTTTCCTGTTACTCATTTCATATTTTCAATAATAAATTGGCAGCTTTCAGATCCATAGCTTTATCATTTCCTGAGAGGGAGAGAGGTAGGATGGTCTGATTTCAGGGCTGGGTTAGAACCATGTAAACCCTTTGGAGAAGAGGTAAATTAAGTCCTTGAACTACCTCAGCCGTGCCTTTGTTCAGAGAAAATAGCTGTGTATCATCAAATGGAGTTAAGTGATCATGAAAATATTCAAACCAAAGTGGCATGTAATTAAGAGCAATTAGAACTGAAGTGATGTGACTGAATAAAATCTGCTAGACTGCTTAGATGTATTGATGCCATGTAAATATTGAAGGTCTGGGATCATATACTAAGTTTGACCCCTATATTTCCGTTATAGAGTTTTCTCCTCATATTTCAGTCACAGATATGCCAGAGTTAATTAGATCTCTACTAGTAAATATCCATCATGATGTTTCTAAATCCCTTTTGCCAAATGATCTAATTAGAGCAACACTTGGCTTTCTATATAATTACAACATATGGCACCTAGAGGGTACATATAGTAGAATTATAGGTTGCCTGATGAGAAATCCAGGTGGTGGGTAAAAGACTCCATTAAATAGAGTAGGTGTGTGTGGGTGTGTGGGGGGGGGGGTATGGGCATGGGTGTTAATGTACACAATTCCTCCTACAATTCTCCCTAGGATAAGTAATATTTTGTAATTCAGCTGTCCTTCCCACATGAAACAACATGCTTATATCATGGAACAAGAGTTAAAATTTAAAAGAAAACAAATAATTGATGACTTTAGGATAAATTTTTTAATCTTCCATGCCCCTAAAAATGATCACATGTAGTAAGTCAGCAAGGCTGAAAGCAGCTCTGTGTAAGATGCATTATGTGATGGGATGTATTCCTCCAAGCAAGATCACTTACCCAAACTGCTAAATATAAAACAAAGATGGGACCGTAAAGAAAGAATGGTTTCTTAATGCCTATTTATAATCTCTGGAAGTAGAGTACCCAACTTCAACAGGTGAAGAGTTCAGTGTTGGTTTGTTGAATTTGAAAAGCTTATCATGCACTGTTGTGCTGGAGCCCACTAGCAAGGGCTCAAAAGAGTGGATTCTGCACGTCCATTCCCAGCTCTCTGTTCAGTGATAGTTCACATTCGTAGCCATCAGCAGAATATTTACACCATGGAAATAGGCCCACTTCAAGGGCACTTTTTCCAGAGCCACTGTGGTAAACATTTACAGCACACCACTAGCTGTGGGCATATGCAGCTCAGAGTTGGCCAGGCCAGTTTAAAGTCCCTGGGACAGATCAGGTGGAGAAACATGACTTTCCAAATTGTTACCTTTGAAGTAATAAGGGTGTGCGAGGTTCACTGAGAGAAAAGAGAAAAGCAAAAGGGCTGTGGAAAGACTCTTCTGATTTATGCAGAGTGTGCATGAAAGAGAAAAAGAAACAGAAAAAGTTGTCAGAAAGCTAAACGGAGAACCACGAAATAGGGCTGCTGTGAAATTCTAGGTATCATGAATGGACAGTGGTCAACAATGCCAGGTGTGGCCACAGAGTCATTCAGGATGAGACCACAAATGATATATATTTGGTGACAATGAATTCACAAGTGACCTTGAAATAAATACTTTAGATAAGTGCAAAAGCTGTACAGGCTGGATGGTAAGCAGCCAGATGCAGTGGATCTTTTTGCAGGTGTTAGGTAAGGAAACAGAAGCTTAGATATACTGCAAGAGAGTGACATATTTGTGGCAAGGATCTCATTAGGATGGAGGAGATTGGGGAATATTTATAGCTTGAGGGAAATCACACTGTGTTGAAGAAGGAGTTAAAGATGTAAGGGAGGGGAGATGATTCTCAAGGAGAGAGCAGGAGAATGAATGGACTAGAAATCAATTATTGTGGGAAATGATGAGGAACCTCTCTTCTCTGTGGGTAGGAAGAGAAGATGAGTAAAGTCTCAGAGAAGTTAAGGGTAAAGGAGGGAGTTGAGGAATTTCATATAACATAACTTTGACCTCAATCTCAATAATATGAGAGTCAAGGTCATCTTCTGAAAGTCTGGTCATGGGGGTGATTGTGCACTTGAGCAAAAGGGAGGCCTGGACTGTGTTTTATGGTCAATGTGATAGAAATAACATTTGAATTGAGCTTTTTATATTCTCAGTTGCTTCCACACACATTGACTTTCCCACATATTGATTTGCTCTAAAGGGTTTTATTCCAAAAGAGGTGGTTTGTTCCAAAGGATGCATAAAATTGTTATAGAAAAAATGAGGTTGACTGCTCTTAATACCAAGAACGATGTTTTTCAGGTGAATGCAATGTGTTCCAACTCAGAAGGAAAACAATGCAATTTAAAATTACTATTATCCTTTCTCATTTTCTCAAGGACTTTCCCTCCTTCAGTCATTCCTGCTCTTTCTCTACATCATCAGACTCTCCCTTTTCTTACTGTTCCTATTGGATTGTTCCTTCCAGCACATCTGCATCTTCCTCATCCACTTTGCCTCCTTTGCTCTGTCTACTTTCCCTCTCTCTCCAGGCAATCTCCTCCCCTCCCATGGCTGTAAACACCATGTGTGTACTGATGTACACACAACAAATGTGTGTCTTCAGTACAGGATTCTCCCCTGAGCAATGTATGGTTAACATTCTTCAGAAGGAACTCACTCCTGCCACCAATCTCCACCCTGAACCTTAGTCAGTTATACACCATCTCTCTCTGATCGCTTGAGCCTGAAACCTAGAAATCACTGCTAATTTCTGTTTCATCACCCCATTTATCCTATGCATTAATAAATTTTAAACACTCTGCTTCCAAAGAATATAATCTATCTCCTTCTTTCTATGTGCATTGCTGGTGCACTGGCCCAACCACCCTCATTTCTTGTCCGGGTGGTTGCAGTTGCCCCGACGGGTCGCTCTGCTTCTATACTCACTCCTTTCCAATGTGTTCTCTGTACCGTAGCCAGAATGGTAATGGAAATCAAATCTCATCACAAATGCTTAAGATAGAAGCTAAGCTGCTGAACACAACCTACAAGGTATGGCATGATCTGGCTTCTTGTTGTATTATTTTTGTGTTTTGTTTCATTTCCCTCCCTTACATCTTTAACTCCTTCTTCAACTGCCTCTCCCTAACTGTACGTGCCAGAGGTCTGAGGCCGTGTATACCGCACTTCTCACTATAACACCAGTGCCTCCTTTCCTCTTCAATTTCTTCTTTGCATTTTTCCGAATTTGTAATTCCATATTTATGTTTTCATTGAGTTGACTGTTATCTGCCTTCCTAAACTGGCCTGTAAGCTGTGTGAGGACAGGATCTACCTGGTTCCGTTCACCACTATTTATCCAGCACTAGCCCTGGAATACAACTTAGGGCTTTAGTCAATATGTGTTCAATAAATGAAGAAAGAAATCAATGGACTTACAGCCTCTTTTCACGAGGACTAGAGACTTCTCCAAAAATAAAAGCAATAGTAAAGATAAAAGTAAGTAATTTAGGGAGTTGGAATAATGGAGAATTGTCAGTAGAAAAATAAAAATGGCAGCAATAAAATTAGCACATAGAAATACTTTCAGTATAATTCACAGGTCTGGTTGTATCTGTCTTGCTACCCAATCAAAGAAAGAAACATAATTAGTTATAACTATCGTGTTTATAAAATTAAAAACAATTGTTTGTCCAATAGTAAAATCTTAGCAAAACCTTCCTCATGAGACACAATTACTGCAGTTGATATAAGATTTCATAGATGTGCCTTATAATTTTCATACATTTGGCAAATCATGTGGTGATGAAGGACACCTTAGTAAATTAACTTCTGTGAAGTAGGGCCAAATATAGAGCTTTTTAATGGCGAAGCTTGATGTAAGGGTAGAGTTGTAAATACTACATCAATATTTCCCGACACTAGTTCTTGAGATGGGGTGGGAGGTGATGTATAGGGTATGAAGTGGTGTTCTATAATCAAATAAGTATAAGAAGTACAATTTAAACAATTTGTACTGCAGACTGTCTCAGAATCCTTAATATGTTAATTACAATGATAATCTTCAAGAAGCGTGGTTCCCAAATTTATCTAGAAATCAATTTTACTGCACAGAATACATCAAGGGACTAGGGTTTCAGGGAGCAAAAACTTCGGAAAGCTTTCCTCTAAGTGGATGTAAGACTTTATTTACTTTAGGAATTCCATGATTAATTTTCACAACCATGATTGTATAAGGATGGATTAGAAGGAAATGCAAGGTTATAATTGCTGGCAAAGAATAGGGAGTGCACCTATTGTGTGTCCCCAATCTAGATGAGGTGTATACTATACAGTAGGGCAAAGAGAATCATGAGGGCAAATGTCAGAATGCCGCCGTTAGGGTGGAACAAAGATGCAAGTTCCTTGGGAGAATCAGCAAGCAGGAGAATCATTTAGCCCACAACTGATTCCTGTCCACAAAGTCAGCAACGAAGAAGGCTGGGTAAAAGCTACAGAGAGTCTCAAGTTTTTCCTGATGTATTTTTCCACAGGCTGTTAGACCTAAAACTGAATAGCTAAATCGAAAGCAAACCAGCTATCCCAATATAGCATAACAGCATGAACAACTCAAGCCTACAATTAGCCCAGGGAGAACAGGACTTTACTTCTAGTTCCCTCAAGTGTGGAAGAAGCAAAGAGAGCACAGTCAAGTGAGAAGGAACACTCAGCAAGTTCTTAGCAATTGCACCATCTTCGTTCTTGATTTAACATCCAGCGTTTCATGTTGATTAGTGAATACTTGGTTATAGAGACACAAATTTTATTTAGATTGTTACATTGTTTATTTTTAGACTCCTAGGTAATATATAAGTATATATATATATATATATATTTTTTTTTTGAGATGGAGTCTTGCTCTGTCGTCAGGCTGGAGTGCACTGGTGCAGTCTCGGCTCACTGCAACCTCTGACCCCTGGTTCAAGCAATTCACCTGCCTCAGCCTCCCCAGTAGCTGGGATTACAGGCATGCACCACCACACCCAGCTAATTTTTGTATTTATAGTAGAGATGGGGTTTCATCATGTTGGCCAGGTTGGTCTCGATCTCCTGACCCCGAGATCCACCCGCCATGGCTGGTAATATTTATAATGGCCACAAACAGTTCCCTAGCAAGTGATTTGGAAGTGTTTGCAATGCTGGGAACAGATACCCATATGATGCACTTTGCCTACAGATGTTTGTACTTGTATATGTGTATATAATAATGGAATTGTAGTTCCATGGTAAAAAATAAAAATAAAAATCCATTGATGAATTTTTCCTCAGTAGCTCTAATAACCTTTACCTGTATCACTCAAACATAATCACAAGCCAAGGTCATGGTTCAGAGAAAAAATGAACTTTTGGGGGGGTTTTTTTTTGGTGTTGCTTTGTTTGGTTTGGTTTTTGTTCCACACCCTCAAATACCAACAGAAATATAACACCTCCTTTATTAAATTTCATATTAACAGCAACATTTTGAGATAACTAGAGCATAAATTTTTTTTCCATTTCATTCTCGGAAGCACAATAGCACAGAGTTAAAAAATAAATCTAAGTAGTAGAATTTTAAAGCTAAGAGCAGCGTCTAGTCTAAGAACTCTTGAACTGGCTCCTCCTCCATGTGACTGCATTCATTTTCTTTCTGATAATCATGAAAAGTTGAGCTCCATGATGTTGGTAACGAAACTTTTATTATTTCTGCTACTCCATAGAACCATTTTGTATTTATTTTTGAATATGTCACACATTTTGCTCTCCTTGAATACTAGACTCTATTAAACACCTACCGAAAACACAGCAAAGCAAAATGTAAAAAACTAACAGGAATAATTTCAAATTTCAAATGATAGCCTCTGCCTTTATTTAACAAATATTTGAGGCAACTGAAGTAAAAAATAATATGAATGCTCTCTTGAACTTTACCAGAACCTTGTCTAAGGCTAGTGCTACTGCCTTAGATTGGGTGTCCTGAAACAAACTCAGATGACAGGTTGCATACAGAAGGTTTATAGGGGAGTGTTCTCTGAGGATACACCTGCAGGGAAGTGAGAAAGGCAGAATTGAGCAGAGAGAGAAACTGTCCTGCAGGTTGGTTGCAACTGGGATTTCAGCCAGTCCCACTGAGAGCTCTGGAGCTCAGATAGCCCTTCAGAATGGTCTTACCTTGAGGCAAGGGAATGTGGTCTTTAAATCCCTGGATCAGCCAGTCATGGGCCTCAGATCATCGCCTATAAGGGGTATAAGCTTAGTGGAGGCAGTTCCCCGTTTCAGGGGGTAATTCAGTAAGCGACACAGCTTTAAGCTGCCCCATATTCTTGGGCAGAGTTTTTGGAGGTAGAATGCATTGGCCTGAAGGAGGGAAATCTGGGTAGAGTACTCTTTCCTATAATTATAAGAGATGACTGTATGGCACCCTTA
The DNA here is from genome assembly GCF_029281585.2 of Gorilla gorilla gorilla. Taxonomy (NCBI): domain Eukaryota; kingdom Metazoa; phylum Chordata; class Mammalia; order Primates; family Hominidae; genus Gorilla; species Gorilla gorilla. The sequence continues at coordinate 12,733,408 of NC_086017.1, forward strand.
TCATAGGAAGAAACATTTGGGAACTACTCATTATTTTTAAAAAAATGTCTTATGTTAGCCAATTAGTCTTCAACAGGATGCCCGGAGGAATCTGTCCGAATTTCTCATCATGTTCAAAGCATAAGTTGTAATTGATTCTTTCTTGGCAAGGGAACGCAGTGTGATTCCTCTGCCTCATTTCCTTTTTCCGATCCTCTCCTCAAAAAGCAGACTCAGGGAATATGACCTAGACAGTATCCCCATTTTTAGCCTTGGGGCTCTCCATTTTATCAATTCCCTTTTTCCTTTTCCACAGACACTCTCTCTTAAAAATGTCTGGGCACCTCCCCCTCTCAGCCTTTATCCTCTCTTGCTTACTTTTTGTCAAAGATTGTCAGTAACTTCATTTGAGGAAGGAAAGAAGGGAGGGAGGAGACACGAAGGAAAGGAGGAAAGCAAATCTGAAGAAAATAAAAAACTTCGACATCAGATCAATAAAACCACCTCTTCGCCTAGTTCCTATGACTTTTTATGCAAGAGGGTCAGTGTCTTTTCTCTGCTTTGAGTTGCAGGAAAGAAGGACACTTTAATTAGACTAAGTTAGTACATGCCCATTGCCTAGAGGATAGATTTGTGTCAAACCTAAAAAAACAAGGGCTAGAAAAATAGAACCCATTATATATACATCACAATATAGTTATGCATTCAAATTCATTTGGAATTTTTCAAAAGTGAGATAGAAGATTTTAATGTGGAAATGTTCTGTACAACTTATAGATGCATGTCATATTAGGTAAGAGTAGGGTCCAGAGAGTCTCATCTTCTTTCAAGGATATATATTTTTTCCTGTAGCTAATATAATCTCTGATTATTAGGATTTCAGGGCTAAATGAAACTTTAGAGATAAACAGACGAGTGGGTTTCAACTCCCAGTTGAAAACTCTGTTTTTCAGCCATCCCTGGGGGATGCAGCATATCCCCATTGTTGAAAATGGTTCATTGCACACTGATTGTCAGAGGAAGTGGGGATGGGGAAGAGGTAAGGGGAGAAGGGATGGTGAATAGGAGTGTATGAGATATAAGAATCTCAGGCAAGGGAATGCTTTGGAAAATCCCTCCTGAACTTTCTGTCATGCATGGCTTTCCAAGCCGTGGGATTTATTGGTTTCCCCAGGACTTTTGTTTTACATTTATGGTAAAACTGAGGTTAGATGATTCATGACATGTCTCATAATTAACTATTGACATGTATATGCTCATGTAACGTCATGTCTCACTGTAAAGCAATAAAGCTTTCTAGCAAGACGAGTATTTAGAATCCCACCAGAAGGTTCCAAAAATCATCCAACCAAGGGTTCACTGAAATGAGCTTTCTTTGGCAAGCACAGTATATTAGCTAGCTCCACGTTTAATTTTTTAAAATTAAGTTCCAACATTTATAATTTGGCACATGCCCTATAATCCAGACTTTGGACATCTCTTCAAAAACTGAAGGATCTGCAACAGACAGCTTGCTTTTCTTTTTTTTTTTTTTTTGAGACAGAGTCTAACTGTGTCACCCAGGCTGGAATGCAGTGGCGTGAACATGGCTCACTGCAATCCCAGACTTCTGGGTTCAAACAATCCTCCCTTCTTAGCCCCCATGTAGCTGGGACCACAAGTGCACACCACCATGCCCAGCTAATTTCTCAACGTTTTGTAGCAGTGGGGTCTCCCTTTGTTGCCCAGGCTGGTCTCAAACTCCCGGGCTCAAGCAATCCTCCCACCTTGTCCTCCCAAAGTGCTGGGATTACAGGTATGAGCCACTGCCCCTGGCCAGCCTGCATTTCTGTATGGCAATACTTATCCAGAGCTAAGAAGAGTTATCCTTTTAGCAAAAACATGAAATCTTCAGTTAGCCATACAATCCTTGTACCCCAAATTAAGATGTGGTGTCAGTTGCTGCTTATCATTGTTTTAGCATTGTAGTTTTTCTTACAGTAAAAATAAAAGTGGAATATTTTTTGCGTCTGTTTCTCTATCAAAGAGTGAAAATAAGAAAATGTAGTCAAAAAGACCACACACTTCAAGAAAATACAGGAAAAGAATATGTTGTCTTATGCCCCATAACAAATTTTCCTGTGTACAGGCAAAGCATGTCATGAAAACCTTCTTGCCAGCTTCATTCATTTTTATGACCTGCTTACCTCCTATAGGCAATAGTGCTTGTACATCTAGATCTAGCTCTATCCCTTTATCTTACCAATGATCATTCAGAAGGAGAAGAAGGTTTTAAATCCCTCAGACTACCTGTGAAGTCTGGACAAGAACCTAGTTCCTCACATCTATAATAGTACAGTGTTCTTTTTATTTTACCATGAATGGTTAATAGTAGAAACTCTGTATTTTCTCTTCCCTGGAGATTGTACTAATCTACTCGTGTTATTTTTTGGTATTTTTGTTTTTCTTTTTGTCTTCATTTGCTATGTCATACTGACATGAATGGCAGGTTGTCAATTAACCCTCTTCCCAGATTGTATTAAAATCTGAGTATAAAAGCTACAGCCAGATCCCTATCTCTTCCATTATAGATACCAGACATCTAACAACACCCAAGTGAGGGTTTTCTTTATAATTTTTCCTACACAGCTGATTGTCAGCCTAACTTAATGCCTGGTAGATAAAACGGAGAATTAAACTTGCCTTTTAGGCCAGGAAATTATTCTGTTCTAACATTATTGCTCATATTAAACCCACATGCCATTAAAGCTGTCTCTATTAAATGAATATGCACTGGGTGCATTGTTTATTCAATTTAATTGTAGGGAAAAAAAAAACTCATACGAGGGAAATGGTTGTTTGAACTGGTTTTTACCAGTCACAAGCCATGTGAATGAGTGTCCAATTAAATAGTGTCTCACTAGGACTTGTGTAATAGTAACATCTGTTATCTTAATTAAACAAGTTACTATATAAAGGCACTTTCATAGCTCACTTTGTTAGAGTAGGTTCTGACCTAGAAACTCTAGGAAGGTTTGTTCTCTTTGTGGGATTTTGTTGGCGGTGGCATTCCCAGTTGGCCCCATTAAACTATAGACCTGACAAGCTCTGTGATCTACAAACCTACAATACGTTCAAGCCTACAGAGCCTAGAGGGAGGAAGGAACTGAAGTTTGTGATGCAAAGTGGAACAAATAAAATAGTAAAAGCGCTGGGTAGGAGTGCTTCGTACTCATTTTGATGAACTTGGGTGTTGTGACTGAGAGGGAAGTGGTGGTGGTAACAGAGAAAGGAAACTGAACAAGTATTTATTGACCCTCCATTGCATGTTAGGCTCGCAGGAAAATCTGTATTTGCAGGCATAGGTCTACAATCCTGTATCCGTATCTTTGAAATCCAAAAAGCTCTGAAAACAAAAAAAATATTTTTCTGTCTTTTTTCTTCTCTTGTTAATCTATTTGTTTATTTCTGGCAGGTTTGGAGCAAACTCATTTGGTGGCAAAACCAAACTGAGGCTATTGATAGACTTTGTCTTTATTTACCCCATGTTGAATCACAGAAATAATAATATATTGGGTTGTGAGATACTACATACACCAGACTTTTCTTGGGATATTATATAAAATAAATATACTATGGTGTTTTTTAATATTCAAAATCCTGAATGCCAAAACGCAACTTTCCCTGAGAGTTTTTGATAAGGGGTTATGTATTAGACCATTTTTAAAAAGGTAAAATAAACTAAGGCTCAGTGATATTGTTTTGCTCAAAAATAGACAACTAATCAGCCCTTCCAGTGACTTCCCATTCACTTCAGATAGTCTCTGCTTGCCATATCCTGCAGTGTCCTACATAGCCAGGCCCCTACTTATCTCTCTGACCATATCTGCTACTAGCTAGCTCTTTCTCTTAGCTACAATCACACCGGCTTTGCAGATCCTCAGTGACATCTAGCTCTTTTTTGCCTCAGGGCCTTTACACTTGCTTTTCCCAATAACTGAAACACTTTCTTCCCTGATCTTTAATGAACAGCTCCTTCTTGTCCCATATCTCAGCTGAAATGTTGTCTTTGCAGAGAGACCTCAAGCACATTCAAAAAAGACCTTGCTCCTGTCATGCCAACTAAAAAGAGTGTGATGGAAAATTAGCTGAATTCGTACTGGATTCATAATGAAATAATATCAGAAAGAATACGGATATTATGAAGTTTGTTTTTTCTGCCTAACGTCTAGTGCTTCTTTGTCTGAAAGAAGCACCCTAGCGATGCTTTCAGGAAGGGCCTTTTCCCATTATTTGCACCCTTCCTTGCTTTTTTCAGTGCCAAGTGCTCTGCTGTTCTCTACCCAGTGGACCGGGTTATGGGAAGGCACAGGCTAAGCCAATCAGACCCTCTCCTTCTTTCAAGAATCAGAATTTTCCTATGGGCAGGACACAGAGCAGAGACATTGGGTGGCAGCTCCCTGGGGATATTGCCCCTTAAATTCTACTCTCTAGACCCCCAGAGCTACTACTGGTTGCTGTCCTTTCCAAGCCCTGTTTGTTCCGCTTTTTCTCCAGTTTGTGAGTTACCCCATATCTTTTCAATAAGTTCCCCATTTTGCATAATTTAACTTTGCTTTGTTTGAAACAGACTTTGGTCTATTTTAATTACTTACAACACCCAAACCCTAACTGATATAGGCAAACAGATAGAACATCTTTAATTTGTATGTTTTTCTCTGAATCTAACTTAGAAAAGTAACTCTTTAATGGCATTAGGGTGTTCATCTTAGTGGTTAAAAATAATTATATCTTATCCCATTTGAATAAAACAACTTAAGAAGTTGAATATCTACAATTTGAGGAAGGGGAGCAATTTGAAACATTTTGCTTCGCAAAGATGTTTGCATCCAGCTTAACTACTTACCCACCTGATTAAGTACCTTATCCATGACTAATGGAGTTGTCGAACATGTGGACTTGCAGAGACTCATGGAATTAAAATGGATGTATCCCCTCCAGAGAGCCCTGTTTCCTCGAAGGGTAGCTAGCACTGGAGTGGGATGCTGTGTATTCCGACAGGCATGTGCTGACATGGGAGTTGCTGAAATTTGGAGGCTGAAACATTTTGGCTGCCTTTGTGCAGACTCAGGTTGTGTGGCATCTGCATCCTCCCAGAATGAGTCATTGTATGTCTATGCTTCATTGATTCTTGCTGAAGGAGATTTGGACAATGGGCCTGAACCTGCCAAATGAGTTTGGGAAGCCCCAAGCACATCAGTAGCTTGTTATATAAGCATCTTGTGCTCAGCAGTTAGGCCTGCCACTGTCTGTGATGAGTAGCAGGTCCCTGTCTTAGTGACATCCAGATGAGGTTATTTGCTTACCTCTGTGCATGACATGTGAGCCCAAAGATGCTGGAATAGGTCCTCTTCCAGCAAAATGAGTGCGCATTGCCCAGATGGTCTTGCATAAGCTGAGAAAGAATAGAGAAGGCAACATGTGGCCACTCACCTAGACTCTCATTTGAACTCCCTTGTCAGTGTTTTGTGAATATGGAGGATGAAAAGATATCCCAGCATTCTTTGATGAATTGGTTTTAACTCTATATGGAGACCTTCCTGAATCCCAAGATAATCTAATCTCTACTTCCACAGCCCATGAACTTATCCTTTATAACATCTGAAGTTCAAATTATTTATTTAGAATTTGTGTCCTATACTAGACCTTATATTTCATGACAACACGAGTTGCCTATCTTGATCATTGTCATATCTTATGCACTTAGCATAGTATTTGACACATAATAGACATTAAATACATATATGATGAATGAATTCACTAGCTGTATCACTTTGGGCAGGTTACTTAATCTCTCGAAACCTAATTCCCCATCTGTTCAATGGTGATAATAATGGTAACCATCTTAGAAAGGGTTATATGAGGTAACCCACGAAAAGCTTAGAATTGTGTCTTTTGTTGTTATCATTGATAATAAATAACGAACAATGAATCTGCCCTCTACTTTCAAAAAGGGAAGTCATATAGACCAGTGGTCCCCTTTTTGGCACCAGGAACTCGTTTCGTGGAAGACAATTTTCCCACAGATGGCGGGTGGGGTGGGAGGTGGTTTTGGGATAAAAGTGTTCCATCTCAGATTATCAGGCATTAGATTCTCATAAGGGGCATGCAACCTCTAGATCCCTCGAATGCACAGTTCACGGTAGGGTTCAGGTCCTGTCCTGGGAGAATCTAATGCTGCTGCTCATCTGACAGAAGGCGGAGCTCAGACTGTGATGCTTGCTCACAGGCTCTCACCTCCTGCTGTGCCACCTGGTTCCTAACAGGCCATAGACCAGTACCAGTCTGTCTGCAGCCTGGGGGTTGGGGACCCCTGTTCTAGACTACTGTGTAAATTTAGTTCATGCATAATTGGTCTAAACTTATTGGTAATACATAGATATTTACTGTCTTCTCCATGACTCCAAGAAGTGTTTTAACTTTCCAGATGAAAACGTCCTACAAGGAAGGTTTCAGTCGTTCATATGTGTATATCAGAAAAACAAAGGTGGCTCATCTCTCCACAGTAGTTTCACTGGTGATATTTTCATTGCAAATTCCTTTTTACAGGTGTCAAAAATCATAGTATGTGGGAATGTCTGCCTCTAGTGACCTTCAATGCACTATTTAAAAAAGAAGTTCTGTTTTGGATTGCCAGGATTTTAACCTTCAAACTAGCCTGTGTGTCATGGATCCCTGCACTAGAAGGCTTTTAGAAAAACAGATAAACTAAAAGGAAACTTTACAGACTGAACATCAGCTACAGGAAGACCTAGGTGATTCCCAACTCTATACCCAGGTGCCAGGAAGGCTCTAAAAGTCAGTAAACACAGAGAGGCCATTCTACTACCCCTGGCCTGAGGCCCCAAATTCTGGTGAAAAGTTCTGCTGCCCTTGTAGTATGGAGCTTTTTAAAGCAAAGGCAGAAATACTTAGAAAAAGAAAGAGGATGAGCATAAGGTCTACCTTCTCCCAAAGCAGCCTTATCGAAAGCCTTAGTGAGATGGTTTCTAGGATATAGTTGGAACCTGTCAGGACTCACAGCTCCCTATGTATGTTGAACTCTTAGTCCAAGACTCTCTTGGATCTTGAGGTAACTACAGTACCATAAAAAGGACTAGATTTGGGGAATGGCATCAGAGCCACAGCTTTGCCATTTATGTAGTCTTGAGCAAGTCACTTAATTTATTGTACTTAAAATGGACTTAATAAGAAACACCTGCAATGTTCTGCTGAGATTTCAATAGATGGGAAAGTGCTTTTTATATGGCTCTAACCTCTAACCACTGTAGAGTTTTTGTTACATGCATTTTTAGGTCTATGTGCATTTTTTTAAAAATGAAATTTTATACTACCTTATTGTTTTATTATTTGACTCTTTGACAGTATATAGTAGATACCATTCCCTACTGAAGAATATAACATTTTCATTCTATATTTTTATTTTTTATGGCTCAATCATATGGCATTGTATGATTTTGTCAATTCACTACAAATATTTATTACTTAATTTTGAACAGTTCAGTTTCTTCTTTAGAACTGCTGTTTAATCTACTACAGTTCACATCAATTGCATCAAATCTCTAGTATTCTAATTAGAACGCAATACCAACTATGGGAATTACCAAGCAGCTATATTTTGGGCATCTTCACCAACATGGTTATAGCGACAGTGAGGATTTGTTGAGTGAGTGCGTAATATGTGCCAGGTGTTTTACATATACTGTACCTTGTCTAAATCTCCCCCAAACTAACTCTCCAGCTCATTGTCGTTCTGCTCATTTTGCACTTGAAGGAACTAAAGCTCATCAACATCAGCTAACTTAATCATAGACATAGAGATGACTAAGTGACAAAACTGGAATTCATCTGTAGATTATTTGACTTCAAAACGACATAAACTGTGTCCACTATATGAAGCATCTTGCTTGATCTCAAACTCAGCATATTTGGATTTGATCTCAATGTCTTGCCCTTGTCTCAAACATGTCTCCACCGTGTGCCACCATTTTATGAATGGTACCATCATCTACCAAGCTCCCCTAACCGGTAGCCTTTCCTTCCAACTGCCCTGAAATGACCTTTGTGAATGTTAATTCCCCCCAGATTGTTAATTCTAGTGACCAGCTTCCATTCTTCAATTTCTCAGCACCATTTGACACAGGTGGTAGATCGCTCCTCCCTCTGAAATCCTTGTTTCACTTGGCATCCAGGACCGCATAGGCCCCTGGTTTTTTTTTCTAGTCCATCCAGGGCACTTCTTCTCCGTTTGTCTATTGAGTCCTCCTCCATTCTACAACTTCTAAACTGACCCAGGGCACAGTTTTTGGGCCTTTTTTGTATATGTCCCTTCTTCCTTGGTGTCTTCCTCTAGTCTATAGCCTTCCAACTTACCTAAACACTGGAGAAGTCATTTATATTTCCAGCCTGCAATTCTCCCAGAATTTGAGTATATTGAATGATATATTCAACACCTACCTAGGTCTTTGCAATCTATCCTAGGCAAAAATGTCCTGACTCCAACATATAAATTGTCTTCCCCCTTAGTGAAAGGAGAGGAAAGCAGTGAAGCTTTGCTGGGCCTATTGATTTGGATGACACATGTTCTCTGAATCACCTAGAGGGATTCATTGATTAGTTGAGTCATTAATGCACCGATTCATTATTCAAATATTATTTAGTGACTACATCATTTGCCAAGTACCATGCTGAGAATCTAGATAAAATGTTTAGGGCCAATTATCTAGGAAATAAGTTTTCTAAATTAAGTCAATTCTTAGGAATCAACTTTTGGTTTTCACACTAAACAGGGAATGGAGTATTTCTGAATCATTAATTCCCAAATTAACTTTTCTAAAATATGCATAATCGTTTCCAAAATGGAGATTTATTTAGATGTCACACAAGATAATTGCAGCTTTGTAAACCTAACCTAAGGGAAATTGAGTTTTCATTCAGAAACCTTATCTTGATTGCCTAGACATCACCCAGCATCCTCTGACGCCTCTGCTTGATGTCCTTACGTCAGCCTGCCCTCAGGAGAGAAAGAGGAAACTTCACCAAAATGAACAAGGTCTTTCACCTTCTCCCTTTAGGTTTTAGGAAGAAGCTATTTATGAAAGTTGTCCCCCAGTGCCCATTGGGAACTTGCAAAAGATCAATTACTACCGATGGACAGTATGTCTTGTCTTTCTCTCTTTTTCCACATATTAAATTGTCATTGTGTCAAATGTCTTGCCATCAAATACGGTGCTGCAAAGAAATTGCAATTATATTTATCAGTTTTTTTTCTCTGACCTTTGAATTTCATTCAGTCCACAGAGAATCCCTCTCGGTGGTTCAGAGAACATGTGTCATCCAAATCAATAGAGCCAACAATCTCTGATTTTTCTCTCCCCCTTTCACTGAGGGGGAGGGCAGTTCATATATTGAAGTCAGAACCTTTTAAGCCTGAGATGGATAGCAAAGACCTACAGCTTTAGTGCATGTAATCTTGCAATGCAATAACCTGGTAGTCACGCAATCTGGACCTAGTAACAGGTTACCACAATTCCATATGGAGTTTTCTAGTGTTTTCATCCTGTCTGCCTAGTATTAATTTTGAGTTTCTGTCTCTGGAAAATTTTGCTTAGATTTTAAAATCTTGGTTTTTGTTCTCTAATCATTTTCTCTCACTATAAGATTCTGACTGTCAGAATTAAATATGTTATAAAACTAATGTTTAACCGTAGTCTCATTCCCTACGCCCTGCCCCCTGCCCCGTACCACCCCAATCACCTAGAATATTTTGAAGGAAGAAATGGGTGGTGGATAATAGCAGCCAGGTTATCTGGCAGCGCAAGCTCATTTTAATATTAGCTAAAGCAGAAATAATCAAGAGGGCAAGTCTGCCATGAAAAGTCTTATGAAACATTACAAACTTAAATGGACCACTAAAAAACTGTAGACAGAAGAGACAGCCAGGTGCTCACCAAAATCTTACAGTTGAACTTTAAAAGTCATACATAATGAGCAAGATTAGATGCAAAATCAGCCATAAAAATAAACTATTTCCCAAGACTCAAGGCTAAAGTGCACCTAAATCTTATTTATTAGCATGACTGAACTAGCAGCACAGTAAATGGTAATTGCATGTGTCAGTCACATGGTGTTTATTAGGCCTTTTCTGATTTCAAGTGACAAAATACACACAAACTCATCTCTTCTATCCACCATGTTGACTCTGTTCTCAGACAGGTGTCATCCTCATTACCACAAAATGGCTGCAGCAGCTCTAGACATTAAATATTCAGATATTCAATTCCAGAAGGACAGAGTGAGAATCATTTTCCAGAAAGTCCCAGGAAAAGTCTCATTGTAGCTTACTGACTCTGATTGAGTCATATAATTATCCCTAACTAATCACTATAGCCAGAAGACATGAAATGCTGGGATTAATTTAAGCCTGGGCCCTGTGCTTCATGCCAACATTTAGTAGTGGAGCCTACTAATATCTCATGGCAGAGGCTGAAAGAGGGATAGGTTTTTAAGTGGCTATTATTGGATATAGTGCTAATGGACGCTGGACACAACTGTTTGAACAAGAAGGAATGGTCAAAAGTGACAGATACTGTGAAGAAATTGGAACCCTTTAGCACTGCTAGTGGGGATGTAAAATGATTCAGCGTCAACATCATGACATGTCCTCAAAAAAATTAAAAGTAGAATTACCATATGATTGAACAATTCCACTTGTAGAGATTACTCCAGAATTAAAAGCAAGGACTCAGCTAGATATTTGTACATCCATGTTCCTTGCAGCATTATGCATAATAATCAAAAAGTGGAAACAGCCCAAATGTCTATTGATAGAAGAATGAATAAACAAACTGGGGTATACAGTGAAATATTTTTCAGCCTTAACTAGGAATGAAATTCTAACACATGCTGCCATATGGATGAACCTTGAAAACATCATGTTAAATGAAATAAACTGGACACAAAAGGACAAATATTGCATAATTGCACTTATATGAAGTCCCTAGAATAGGCAAATGGATAGAGACAGAAAGTAGGATAATGGTTACAAGGTGATGGGAAGGGGGTAATGGGAAGTCATTGTTTAGATGGGTAAAGAGTTTGCTAGAGATGATGAAAAAGTTCTGAAGATGGATGGTGGTGACAGTTGCACAACAGTGTGACTGTGCTTAATGCCACTGAATTCAACACTTAAAAATAATTAAAATGGCATTTTTTATGTTATATATGTATTTTACCACAGTAAAAAAGATATAAAAAATGGAAAATAGGCAAAGACAAAAATCAAAGAGGCAATATATACTCCCATCTAAGTTAATAAATGATGGGAATGTTACTTCTTTTTTATTTTTAATAGGTAAATGATACTAATTTTATTTCTTATTTTTAATTATTTAATTGATAAAAATTAAATATTCAAGGTGTACAACATGACTTGTGTATATATTATATAATGATTACCGCAATCAGATTAATTAATGCATCCATCACCAGATTGTACATTAGATCCCCAGAATTGTTCATCTTATAACTGCAACTTTATACCCTTTAACCAACATCTTCCTATTTATTTCCCGTACCTCCAGAGCCCCTAGCAGCCACGGCTCTGCTTTCTGCTTCTATGAGCTCTACTTTTTTAGATTTCACATGAAAGTGACATTATACACTATTTGTCTTTCTGTGCCTGGTTTATTTCACTTAGCATAATATTCTCCAGGTTCATCCTTGTTGCTGCAAATGGCAGGATTTCTTTCTTTTTATGGCTGAGTAATAGTCCACTGTACATATTTACTAGTTTCTTTATCCATTAATCCCGTGATGGATGCTTGGGTTGTTTCTATATCTTGGCTATTGTGAATAATGCTCTCATGAATATGGGAGTGCAGATAGCTCTTCAACATACTAATTTCATTTTCTTTGGATATATACGCAGAAGTGGGATTGCTGGATTATATGGTAGTTCTAATTTAAATTTTTTTTTGAACACCCATACTATTTTCCGCAATGGTTATACCAATTTACATTCGTATCAACAGTGTACAAGTGTTGCCTTTTTTCCACACCCTAGCCAATGCTTGTTGTCTCTTGTCTTTTTCATAGTAGTCATTCTTACCGGTGTGAGAAGATATCTTATTGTGGTTTTGGTTTGCATTTCTCTGATGATTAGTGATACTGAGCACCTTTTCATATACCTTTGGCCATTTACGTGTCTTCTTTTTTTATTTCAACTTTATTTTGGATTCAGAGAGTGCATGTTCAGGTTTGTAACATGGGTATATTGTGTGATGGTGAGGGTTGGACTACAGATGACCCCGTCACCCACGTAGTGAGCATAGTACCTAATAGGTAGTTTTTCAGCTCACACCCCCTCCCCACCTTCCCCACTCTAACAGTTCCCAGCATCTGTTTTTCCGATTCTATGTCCATGTGTACTCAATGTTTAGCTCCCACTAATAAGAACATGTGGTGTTTTGTTTTCTATTTCTGTGTTAGTTTGCTTAGGATAATGGTCTCCCACTGCCTCTATATTATGACAAAGGACATGATTTTGTTCTTTTATATGGCCGCATAGTATTCCATGGTGTATATGTGTTGCATTTTCTCTATCCAGTACACCATCAGTGGGCACTCAGGTTGATTCCATGTCTTTGCTATTGTAAATAGTGCTGCGATGAACATAAAGTGCATATGTCTTTTTGGTAGAACCATTTATTTTTCTTTGGGTATATATTCAGTAATGGGATTCCTGGGTTGACTGGTAGTTCTAAGAGCCACTGTGACTGGCCTTTTGATGATATTTTGATTTGTCTAATGGATTTCTAATTTAGTATTTCTCTAATGGGAGGCTATTGCATTTTAAATGGATGTTTCCACATATTGCAAGACTGTAGCATCTCTAGGCCCAGGCATTCCTAGTCATTCTGACAAACAGAAAATCTCCATGCTTCCCAAACATGCTGTAAGAAGCATTGTTGCCTCCAATTAAGAAACACTGGTTTATGAGGAAAGAAAGTGCCAGTTAAACTGGCTGAATGGCAGTTTTATTTCATATGGTACATTAATAAGTGAGCACCCCGTTTTATATACTGGTTTCTCATTAGTTCTTATATATTTTAAGTAATCAAAATGACCCAGGCAAGGTAAGGTCTGAGCCTTCAGGGTGAGGACTAGATATTGGACCGTGGAAATTCACTGGCATAACTCAGATTATTGAATTCTCATGGCAGCCCGACCAGCACCTTGCCTGCTACCTTTGTAATGTGCTTCTTCTAAATTTTAGCATAAACAATCTGCATTTTTTTTATTTATCCCCGTGATTGCTTCCCTGGTGCAACTATGATTAAAAATAAGACAGAAAAGTTCTACCCCAAGTAGCTTATAAAATGTAAGCATTATAATACAATACAGAAAGCAAGAATCCCCTTAAGAAGCAGTAAAATCACAGGCTGCAAGAATGCAGGGCAGGCAGAAAGACTTCCAGCTGCAGGAAGCAGAGACGGCTTCATAAAAGAGGCAACACTTAAGAGGTTCTTACGTAATAAGTAAGCAGTACATTTGTAGAAAGGTTGGAGAGGGGTATTCTGGGTATGCTATGAGTAATCCAGGGAGCTAATGCTCAACCTAGGAAGTCTAGATTTTATGAACTTATGGATCCCTTTATAACTCCAGAGCAACTGACAGAAAGATGGAATAGCATTCCATTGGCTAGTTGTCTTGCCCAAATAACTTGTTTGACAAAAACCGTGCCTCCAGGGAACAGAAGGGTCAGTAGTCATTTGAGTATCTACATATATACAAAGACACATATACAATGAGAACAACTGAGGCAGAAATTGAAAGCAAAGCTCTCAGTGTCTATGTCAGAGCCTTTCCCCAGACGGTGCTAAGTAAAATATGTAAGCACTTAACGTTAGCTATAAACTATTCCTTTGGGCAAGGAAATAAATATTATTACAGGAAACTACAGCAATTTTTTGACATCAGGAAAAGAATATAGTCCTGCGAAGTCCTTTTAGGTCAAGGAAATTAGCTTCTAGGGGAAAATATATTTAAAAACAAAGAGTCAGATAATGTTTTCAGAGCACGTTTTCAGAAGGCAGTCTATTTCCAGTTTATGCTATCTATAGAGTGTCTGTGAAAAGCTCTTTAAAAATGTAAACACCTAATTGCATTTCAGTATGATAAGACCATAAAGTCTTTAAGTCTCCACAGGTATTTATGAGTTCTTGGTCATAACTTTGAAAGCCCTTTTCATAATTATGCCTATCAACATATTGTGGAAAAAACCATTGAGGAGCTAGCCCTTGGCTTTAGAAATGGGATATACCATCTAATTATTATTTTAGCATAAATTATTTCCTTACCATTAGATTAATATCTAGCCCAGAGCTCATGTAATTGAGAAATCTGTTTTTTTATTTTTAGAATCATACTAAATTTTTAAGTGACTGATTTATCAAAAAAAAAAAAATCTTCTGCTCATCAGAAACAGTTTGGGATCTGTAAAAATCCCCTAGTTTATTCCAGACGTAAATTTCCCCAAAGACTTTTAGCACCTATTAAGTTTTTGTCTCCCTAGGTATGAGAGTTTGCTGTCAGTTAAGAGGAAATTTATAAGAAAATGTTAAAACCAGCTTAAATAACTTTCTAGTTCTATTTAATGTTGGTACAACTTCAATGAAAACATTTCAAGTCAGCATTTCAAATTCAGCTGCCAAGACTCAGGTAATGTTTCCTGGACTCAATCATATGGGCATGAAACACTGCAGTTCTATCTTCAAAGTCCTTTGAAATCTGTCTCATGATATCTTTAGAAGAAAATATTCCAAAATGAAATGAAGAACTTCATTTTCAGCTGAATTTTCTTAGCATCTGTCACCTTCTTAGGTGTGGGTTCTGAATTTTAAATATTCCTCTTTTTGAACCTGTGGAGATTGTAAAAGGCTACATCCCTAGTGAAAATTGGTTTGAGATAATTCCCTGGAAAACTTTTGTCAAGGTGTACAGTTGTCACTTTGGTTCATGTTAGAACCAGGAGAATGTAATATGTAATAATGACTAATGCCCCTTTAAAAGAGCATCTCTCTCTTTTCTTGTCTGCAAATATTTCACATGTCTATAGGTACAGCATGGGCAAGAGCCATACTTTAGATAAATACAGGTTTTGAGGTTTTTTTTGTTTGTTTGTTTGTTTTTTGGTTAATATACTGTCTCTCTCAAAATCAAAAATAAAGGCTAAATACTTGAGGCAGCTTATAATACAAGTTATGTATAATAGGCCTGTTAAAATAAAACATTTAGACCTGTAGAAGAAGGGGAACGTGTACTTTAATAATGACTTAGCTAGTATTATTAGTGTTTTGAGTTTCCTAGGATTCTGAGCCAAAAGAGAAATCGGCAAGCTGTTACATAAAGTTCATTATATGAAAAACGGTGTTGAAGAGAGACAACTTTCTCCTGACTTTAAATTATACATTAAATGTATTACTTGAAGCCAGGGGCAGGTTGATTGCAGTAATGGCCCCTGCTTTGCACATGTCCTGCATCATGTCTTTTGGTAGTGCCTTCCCACTTTCACTCTTGACTTGGCCAGACTGCTTGCTTTGGCCAATGAAATGGTAGTAGAATGGATGCAAGCAAATGATTTTAAAAGTCCTTGCACATTGGAGCCTACCCCTTGCTGCTTTTCAAATCATTTCGCTACCATGCGAACAAGATAAAGGCCTATTGTGCCGGGCATGGTGACTCACACCTGTAATCCCAGCACTTTGGGAGGCCGAGGTGGATGGATCACGAGGTCAGGAATCGAGACGAGACCATCCTGGCTAACACGTGAAACCCCGTCTCTACTAAAAATACGAAAAATTAGCCGGCGTGGTGATGGGCGCCTGTAGTCCCAGCTACTCGGGAGGCTGAGGCAGGAGAATGGCGTGAACCCAGGAGGTGGAGCTTGCAACGAGGCGAGATTGCACCACTGCACTCCAGCCTGGGCAACAGAACAAGACTCCATCTCACAAAAAAAAAAAAAAAAAAAAAAAAAGGCCTACTGAATATTGAATGAAGAGGGGACAAATGGCCTAGTCCCCGTCATCACCCCAGCCAACACCTAGCTGAAACATAGACTCAAGAGCAATGAAAAGTCTTGTTATTTTAAGCAACTGAGTTTGGGGGTTGTTTGTTATGTGGTGATAGCTAACTGATACAGATCTTTAGACAAGGGATATCTACTAATATAATGGACAGTGTCTTGTACAGTAGTTTTTCAGCAACTGTTGAAAAACTATAGGACTGTCTCCTTATAGCAAATGACAACCCTTGAGAGCATACCTTACATAAAAATAAAGATATTTTTATTTTCCTCAGTGCATGTTATATCAAATGTTGTTAAATCCCTGCTAGAGACAACATACCCACCTCTGAACCAGACCACCTTGTTATTAGAAGAGAGCCATCCTTTTAAGTCACACACAACAACACTGCTTAATGGCTAGGGAAACAAAGGCTATTATTAATCTAAAATGCTTTAAACAGGGCTTAGAGAGAATGAAATAAGCAGACTGGAGTTTAGCCATGGTGCAATGCTTTGAGGGTGAAAACAAAGCCATCCATTTAGATAAGCTTTGAAAAACACTGTGTAGAGGGGAATTCTTCTAGAAAGTGTGTCTTAACTTCTATAATCCATTTGATACTCAAAATTTTTGTGTTCCTGCTTTCAGTGGCACTTCCTATAAAAATCCATTGCCTTTTTCTTCTTCATCAAAGTCTTTTTAAGCTTGGGGAAAATAGACTTGTCAAAAACATGTCAAAGACAATTACATTTGAAATTTTAAGTCATACGAAAGATGTAATTTGAACCCCAAGACTTATAGACTCTCTGGACCTCAAAAATTATTTAGGTCAACCCGATATGATTTTTGAATTCCCTCCAGGAAAAACCTAACTTATCTGGATCTCTTCTGCCAAAGACACTCCCAGTAATAGAAACTTCAGTGGAGAATTATACCCCTTAGGGAATTTTTATGTAATAAAATGTTTATCCCTAGATAGAGCCATTCACTTTTAAGCCAGACTCCTGGTGCAGCACAGGAAATCCCAGGTTTCCTTTCTGCCACACTCTTCCAAATATTCAAAGACAGCAGCTTTTCTGTCCCCAGGTTCACCAAAGTCATTTCTTTGTTCACCAGGCTAAATGTGTCAGCATTCTTGGGTTGCAGTTAACCAAAATAACTCTAGCTAACTCAAGCAAACAGGAATTTTATTGGAAGGATATGAGGGACTTAGAAAACCCCTGGAAGAAGCAGTTTTGAAACTAAATGAATCTAAGGTGTCCCTCTGGGATCAGGAAACAGGAAAGGCAGAAGCTGTTTATTTGCAGGAATAGTTTGATCAGGGTGCCCCTGCTGAGTTCATCAGGTTCTTTGTCCTGCTGTTCCAGGAGGAAGGAGTTATGTATGACTATTGTAGCTTTGGTCGTAAGACACAGGGAAAGGGAGGGCCTCTGACCACAGCCTTACCAGATTGAATCCAGTGAGAACAGCTATCCTCAAAAGAACATATGAGTACTATGAAAACGGGAAAATGGATACTGAGTAGTCGAAAACAACAACAGTTAAAATAATGTTGAACACCATTCTTTCATCTTCATGTGAAGTGGCTTTGAGTCCCATCCATCTTGTTCCTGTGAATCATCCAGTGTCCTTAGCTGCCCTCTTAGTTGGTGTTAATTTTTTCATTGACCCTCTCAAATGATGGTGCCTTGTAGCTCTAGCTGCAGTTTGATCAGCACAGAGTAGAATGGGGTTATCCCCTCCCGCATTCTGGATGCCACATATCTATTAATGCTGCCCAGGATTATGTTCATGTTTTTGGCACTCTCATCTGCCCATCGAGTCAGACTGAGTTTAAAGTCACCTAAAACCTAGTAATTAATTTTCTCACCGTTTCTCTAGTCTATGCCACATCTGCCCCCATCATTATCATATCTCTTCCTGTGCCTAGAATGCACTCTTCTACTTTCTGTTATTGCCTAGTTAACACTTCCTTTTCCTTCAGACCTCGCTCCTATTACCTCTTACTGAGACTCAATTTCCCTTTTATAGATATTTATAATACTATATACTTTTCCTTCACAGTACCTCATATGATATAATTTCACATTTATGAATGCGATTGTTTGCCGTCAAGTTGGTCTAGAAAGAAAGTCTAAATTTCTTATTACATGATCTAGCCCAAAGCTTAGCAGCCAATCTCATTTCTTACCACTCCACTCACCCATCCCACTGGCCTTTCTGTTCCAGGAAAACACAAATCCTGCTGTTTCCTTAGGGCCTTTGCCCTTGATGTTATCTCTCATTCCCCGTTCTTTGTCTGACCACTACTTATCATCGATTAGCTCTTAGCTCAAGTAATACCAAGAGAGGCCTTCCATGTTTAACCTAAAGAAATTCCATCATCTTTTGTGCCCCCAACACACACCAAAAGTCCATTTCTATCATAAGACTGTCCATATTTTCTTCTTAGCACATATTACTGCACTAACTTATCACATTCATATTTGCTTTATTTGCTTTATTGTTAGTCTCTCCTTCCACTGAAATGTGAGATCCTTAAGAGTAATGGCATTATTTGTCTTATTTATTGTTGGATACCTAATTCCCAGAAGAGTGCAGGGCCCACGGTGGATGCTCAGGAAGTATTTGTTGAATTAGTGAATTGAAGAATGGTCATAAACAGAATAAATTGTCTTTTCCAATAGAGTTTAAGTTTCATGAAGGGAGCAGCCGTATCAGTTTTGTTCACTATTGCATCTTTAGTACATTGCCTGACACATAGTAGGTTCTTATTACAAATATGTTTCATGAATGCAATACCATATTTGCACTATTAATGTTTTTGAACATTCATAGGGACATTTATATTTCAGGGATATTTATGTGCATACCTGACTGATACACAATATGTGAGCTTTTCCTCTCAATTCCCTATCATGAGGAAAAGAAATTGGCATCTTATCTCTACCTCCACCCAAAGTAATCGGCAATTTCATTGGAGAAATTTTTAGCCACCACTGAGACTAGTTCTGCATAAGAAAATTAGACTGGGATCTAGCAATTTACTAGGGCCATCAGTTTAATTATGAATATCCAATGTGAGTAAATCAGAGTTCAAATTATACATGTTTTTCACCAAATTGCTTAGTAACTCTGTCAACTCTTCCATTCATTGATCTCTAAAATTGGGAGACTTGAGGTGAAATTCCAGTCTCCTAATATGTAGTTCAGTGTTTCTCTGACTTTGGGAGCATATAAATCACCTAAGAACCTTAATAAAATGCAGAATCTGATTCAGAAAGTTTGGGATGGGGCCTGAGATTGTGTGTTTCTTATAAGCTCCCATATGTGACATAGCTGCTGACCTCAAACCAAACTTTAAGTAAGGAACTAGATAACCCTGGATAATAATAACAAACACCAGTTGTAAGCAAGTGCAGCACTTTGTAGTTTTCAAAGAACTTATTTGTAAATTAATTTTTAAAAATCCCTACAAAGACCCAATTATTCAGGTATAGATGAGGCAACTGAAGTTGAGAAAACTGACACCTTTAATTGAAGTCGCACAACTAGAAATTTAACCAAGTTTCTCCTTCCACAAACTGCAGTTGTTTCCCCTTCACATCATCTGTCTGGACCACATTCACCCACTCATTCACAGTAAATTTAATTATGCTTCCATCGTGCCCTACTCGAGGGGCTGAAGATACAGCAATGAATGAGAAAAAGATCTTACCAGGTTTTCTGATGTGTAAATTGATTAATTGGCCCTTCCCAACTCCAGTGGTCTGTGATTCTATTACGGTGTGCCATGTTTAAAAAATGAAATTATAGAATTAAGGCATTATCTTAGGTATCATTTTCTACCTCTGTGCTCTCAGAATCAATAAACTTAAATTCAGCTGATCATCACCGTCATACAAAACTTCCTCCCACATTCTTTGTCTCATTGCAGACAAGCATATCTGAGCCAAATTTCACGCTATCCAATCAATAATTAATTCTCCTCCTAACTTTTCCTCTTAAATTGTATTGTTTTGTGCTCCTCCTGGCCACTGCTGCCCTAGTTCAGGTTTTCTCTTGTCTAGTCTGGCAGTGTCTAGAAGCACTTTCTCTGGTGATGGAAATATTCTATGTCTGTGCTAATGCAATACAGTAGCCACTTGCCGTATGTGGGTATTGAGCACTTGAAAGGTGACCAACGCAACTGAGGAAGAGAAATTTTAATTTTCCTTAATTTTAACGTTAAGTTTAAGTAGCCACATTTGCTTAGCCATCTCTTGGACAGCATGTGCCTGGACCCTTGCAGGAACTTTTCTGCCTGGTTTCCGCTGGCTTCTTCTTATATCTAAATTGATTTTCCTCATTCATTCACCAGCATGATCTTTCCAAAATGTAAATCTGATGATATCACTCCCACGCCTTAAGTTCTTATCCTGGGATAAAGTCTTTGCTTCCTATGTGACTGGCAAGGGTCTTTGTGACCTGACCTCTTTCTGCACCCACCAGCCCCCCTTTCTGCCTCACAGTTAATGCTCTGACAATGAGCTACCACCTTTTCTGCATGTTGTCCCCTGTATGTATCTAACTCCTACATATCCCTTAAGAATCAATTCATCTCCATGAAAAATTATCATTGATTCATCCCCACCCAGGACCTGTACTATGTTTTCAGGATACTCTATAGATACATATATCATTTCAGGGAACCACATTATTTTATCTGTCTCATATTTATTGGTGGTGATAGTGGAAATTCACCAGACTCTGAATTTCCTAAAGGGAAGGGTTATTTCCAATTCATCTTTATTGACTGAGACACTACCATAGGTAGTGAGCACTACTAGCCATTGAATGAATCGGAGATGAAAAGAAGGAGAGATGGAAGAAAGGAAAGGGGGATTAAACCAGCTAGTATCAAATTTTAAAAATAAATATTGGCTGTTAACTGTTTGGGAATCTCAATTTTTCAGTTAACTTTATTTTTTTTACCGTTGATAGCTAGTATAAATCTCAGTTAGACATATTTGGATTTTTGGAGGACTAGTGGATAGGTTTCCTATAAACAATTGATCATTTGAATTTAGTTTCAGTTGTACAAAATAAAAGGCATTCAGGCACTGAAAGACAAATTTTGCACGTTCTCACCCACATGTAGAAGCTAAAAATTAAAACAACTGAACTCATGGAGACAGAAAGTAGAATAACAATTACCAGAAGGAGGGAGGGGTGAAAAAGGGGTGATAGTTAATGGATACGAAAATATAGTTAGACAGGATGAAGAAAATCTATTATTCAATAACACAATGGGGTGACTATAGTCAACAATAATTTATTGTATATTTTGAAATAACTAAAAGCACAAAATTTGAATGTTCCTAATACAAAGAAATGATAAATGAGGTTATGGATACCCCAGTTACCCTGATGGGATCATTACACATTATATGCCTGTATCAAAATGTCACATGTGTCCCATAAATATATATGCCTATTATGTACCCATAGTAATTAAATATACATTTTTAATGAAGAAAGAATAAATAAAAGGCATTGTGTCTTCTCTACATAGACAGATTATTTTAATCAGCCAAATTATATTTCCTTTTGCTAAAATGTCTGAGCTTTGACTATATTGACTGGTGGACTTTTAAAGCCAGAAGACGCTAAGTTCAACCATATTGTAACTGCTCAGTGGGTTCACCCTGCCTGCTGCCTAGACAGAGCAGATTTATCAAGACAGGGGAATTGCAATAGAGAAAGTATAATTCACTCAGAGCTGGCTATGTAGGAGACAGGAGTTTTAATATTACTCAAATCATTCTCCCTGAGCATTGGGGGATCAGAGTTTTTAAGGATAATTTGGTGGGTTGGTGGGGAGCAGGGGGCAGTGAGTCAGGAGTTCTGATTGGTTGAGTTGGAGATGAACACATAGGAAGTCGTAGCTGTCTTCTTGCACTGAGTCAGTTCCTGGGTGGGGGCTGTAAAATCAGATGAGCCGGTTTATTGATCTGGGTGGGGCCAGCTGGTCCATTGCGTGCAGGGTGTGCAAAATATCTCAAGCACTGGTCTGAGATTTTACAATAGTAATATTATCCCCAAGAGCAGTTTGGGGAGGGAAGAATCTTGTAGCCTCTGGCCACATGACTCCTAAACCATGATTTCTAATCTTTTGGCTAATTTGTTAGCCTACAAATTAGCTGGGGTCTAATCCCCAGGCAAGAATGGGGTTTCTTATGGGAAAGGGCTGTTATTGTCTTTGTTTTAAACTATAAACTATAAACTGAGTTCCTCCCAAACTTAGTTCCCATCCCAATGCCCAGGAGTGAACAAGGACAGCCTGGAGGTTAGAAGCAAGATGGAGCTGTTTAGGTCAGATCTCTTTTCACTGTCTCAGTTATAATTTTGCAATGGCAGTTTCCATATCATTTTTCAGAGGAAAAAACTATACAACTTACCCATGATTAATCAGTAAGTTAGTGGTGAATTCAGTAGAAACTGGTGTGTATATGGACACATTCTCGAAGTCTAAATCTGCAAAGAAAGGCATTTTGTTTTTCAAATACCTACTTCAGAGGGGTTTTGTTTGCCTTTTTTTTTTTTTTAATGACAATGATTTTGGTTGAGATTTTACTTAAAAACAAAAGTTACAAAGTTGTGCCGCCTTTTGTACTTCATGCTGTGCCAGTTAAAAGTGGGGTGGGTCATCTGTCTATGAACCATGACCATTTTCAGTTGAAAGTTAGGGAAGTCTGCCTTATCTCAAAAGCCCTTGCCTTCAGGCTTCTGTTCAGATGGTATCAGCTGGAACAAATAAGCTGAGATTGCATTTGCTGTTTTTTGTGCTAATCTCAAGAACGTTCCAAAAATGGTTTGTCAGCAGCTGAACTGAGCACAGAATCTGTGGGCATGACCATATTTCTTCTCACAAGAAAAATCACTTTTTAAGTTTCTTGGAAGTTGATTACAATGTGCTTTTTGCTCCCTCTTCAAAAGTAAGATAAGTATCAGAATCTATCATTTTCTGCTTTGGATGTATGCCTAAACAGCCAAAGAAGCGCATCAAAACCAAGGGAAAAAATGTGGAAAGGCCAACCTAAATGTATATAGGGTATAGTCCATCCACAGACTATAGCTACACAGATAAAGTGAGGTGAAGAACTTGGCAGTTATCTGGGGGATTTTCCCAGTTTGGTTGATGCACTCGACCGTCCAGAGTTCCTCTTGTTAAGTAATTTTTTGTCTGAATTTTCTGAAAAACAGAAATAGCACTAAAGGTGAATCCTGAACTCTGAATAATTGTATTGTAAGTCAGAAAAAACTTTTTGTGATCAGCCACTAAAAGGGAAGTCACAAGAAGAGTCCACCACTACCACCACCACCACCACCACCAGAGCAAACTTGTTTACAGCCTCTCTGAGTCATTACTGTGCTAGGTTTTGAACACAGAGAGCAAAAGGACTATATTGCATGAGCTTATAGACTGGTGAGGAGACAAACAAGGAGGGGGACAGTTATAATCAGGATGGGCACCCATGTTGACCCCCTTCTTCTGGTGTTTCAGCCATTTGATGCATCATCTATGGACACACAGATGTTTCCTCCGTATACACTGTCTCACAAGTGACACTGTGTATTCATCACAACTCTTCAGGTTGCAAATGACTGAAATCCAACCCAAACTGGCTTATGAGGCATTTTTGACAACTTTATTGAAGTATAATTTACATTCCATAAAATTCACTCATTTTAAGTGTACAACGCAATGATTTTTAGTAAATGTACTAAGTTTTGCAACTATCACCATCATCTCATTCTACATTATTTTCATAATATTTCAAAGGGAATCTGCTGACTCACGTATCTGAAAATTTCAGGGTTTGCTGTATGTGCTAAGGGAATATCATCAAGACTTCATTTTTGTTGGTTTCATTATTAGCCAGTCTGTTCCCTGGTGAAACGACAAATGACCCCTAGCGGATTATCTACCACCTTAGTAACCCCAGCAGAAAACATACCTCTTTTCCAGTTGTTGGAACAAATGTCTTAGGATGACACACATTTATCCTGATTGGTCTAGACTAGGTCAGGTGTCCACTCCTGAACCAATCACTTTAACCAGGAGTGTGTGATGCTCTATCTTTGGCCATGTCCGTGTCACATGAACACCCCAGCAGCCAGAGAATGGTGTTACAGCCACCCAAAGTACATGGTCTGAAAGTGGGGAGACATGATTTCCCAAAGGAAAATTGGGATTATTATTATTATTATTATTATTATTATTCCTAGACAAAGAGAAATGGATGCTGTACAGGCAATACAGTAGATGTCCAATCCACAGGAAAATTGTGATCAGAGTGACGTTGCTTCTTCCCTTTTGAATCCCCTGTAGTGGTTATCACAGAGCCTTTTATATAGCAAGTACTCAAAAAATATCTGTGGATTGATCATGGATAGGCTAAAATATAGAACAGACCAACAATGACAGACTTTTACTTTCTTATTTTATTGTTGGGGAAGGCTAAAAAATTAGGAATATGATTTCAATTATTAAAACTAATAAATTGGGGCTTATCTGAGAGGCCACATGGGAGCATGATGGTCAGAGAACGGCTGGATGTGTGTCAGAACTCAAAAGCAGATTGCAATCAGACTCTTCCCCTGTGTAGGCATTGAATACGTATATATACACCCACACACACATACAGTTGACCCTTGAACAACTAAGGGGTTAGGAGTACCAACCCTCTGCACAGAAAGAAATTCACATATAACTTTTGACTCCCCAAAACCTTAACCATCAATAGCATACTGTTTTTGTTGTTGTTATTTTTTTAAGAGAAACAGTCTTGCTCTGTCACCCAGGCTGGAGTGCAGCAACAGCATAATCGTAGCTCATTTTAACCTCTAACTCCTGGGCTCAAGCAATCCTCTAGCCTCACTTTCCCAAGTAATTGGGACTACAAGTGCATGCCCCCACACCCGGCCGATTCTTTCATATTTTTTGTAGAAACAGGGCCTAGCTCTGTTGCCCGAGCTAGTCTCAAACTCCTAGGATCGAGTGATCTTACTGCCTCAGCTTCCCAAAGCACTAGGATTATAGGCATGAGCCACTGCACGTGGACTAATAGGCTACTATTGACTAGAATGCCTTAATGATAACACAGTTTATAAACACTTTTTTTTTTAATTGAGACAGTTTTACTCTGTTGCCCATGCTAGAGTGGTGCAGTGGCTTGATTCCAGCTCACTGCAGCCTCGACCTGCTGGGCTCAAGCGATCCTGCCATCTCAGCCTCCCGGGTGGTTGGGACTACAGGTGCACATTACTACACCTGGCTAATTTTTGTATTTTTTGCATAGATGGGGTTTCACAATGTGCCCAGGCTGGTCTCAAACACCTGGGCTCAACTAATCCACCCACCTCAGTCTCTCAAAGTGCTGGGATTACAAGCATGAACCACCATGCCTAGCCAATTAACACATATTTTGTATGTTACGTGGATTATGTACTGTATTCTTTATTATTTTTTTTTGAGACCGATTCTCACTGTGTTGCCCAGGCTGGAGTGCAGTGGCGTGATCCCAGCTCACTGCAACCTCCGCCTCCTGGGTTCAAATGATTCTCCTGACTCAGCCCCCCAAGTAGCTGAGATTACAGGTGCCCGCCACCATGCCCAGCTAATTTTGTATTTTTAATAAAGACAGGGTTTCACCATGTTAGCCAGGGTGGTCTCAAACTCCTGACCTCAGGTGATCTGCCCATCTCGGCCTCCCAAAGTGCTGGGATTACAGGCCTGAGCCAGCACACCCAGCCTATGCTGTATTCTTACAATAAAGAAAATAAAATGTTATTAAGAAAATTATAAGGAAGAGAAGAATATATTTACTGTTTATTAAGTGGAAGTGCATCATCATACAGGTCCTTATCCTCATCCTCTTCAAGTTGAGTAGGCTGAGGTGGAAGAAAATGTGTGTATTAGTGGACTTGCACAGTTCAGACCCGTGTAGTTCCAACCCGTGTTGTTCAAGGGTCAACTGTATATCTATCTATCTATATCTATATCTGTCTGTCTATCTATCTATCTATCTATCTATCTATCTATCTATCTATCTATATATATATATATATATATATATATATATTTGGCCTTTCTTATTGCTCTTTCATCAGAAGAGTAATGCTAGTGAATGATCTGGAATTCAGTGGTATACCATAAGCTGGCAAGAAACCTAGCAAATTGTAATTTATATTCACAAAACATTTTTTTCAAACTATGCAAATCTTTACATCTAACAGAAAAACAATAAGCAGAATTCTAGAACCTTTGGAATAAATAATTCAGTACCAGTAGATACGTTAAAGTATATTGTTTATAGAAAGGATCAGAGTTGAAAATTGTTAAGGAACAACCTGTATTTTAAAAGTAAATTTTATACCATTTTTCCTAAAAGGAATATGGTTCACAGCAAATTTCAGATCCATAAAAACTTTATCTTCTAGTGACTTTTAAGATTCTCTTTCTTGACAGGAACTTCAAGAATGGCAAGATATTTCTTTCTTCCACTTAACTGCAATGTGACTATGAAGATGCCGTAAACATTTGCAAATTAGGTTGTAAATAGCAGCAATGAAAGCATTAACTCTCATAGCCACATTTCCGGAAGTGCACTTTACATTATGTGGAGATAGGTATTAAGAAATAAACCTGAATGCTTATATAAAAATTATGCTGGAGATAGGTATTAAGAAATAAACCTGAATGCTTATATAAAAATCCAGCTCCTATTTTCCAAGCACAGTGGTATAATTGCAGCTCTAATTTATGGCATACTTTGTAGGATTGCTGATTAATTATACAGACCTCCTGATGTTTTATATTCTTTTCAACTTTGTTTCCCTCTGCTATGTGACCACTACAAAGCAAGTATCCCTAAATCACTTATTATTCAGGTTACCTAATTTTTAAAAAGTGAATTTGCTATTAACATCATTTTCTTATATAGCAGTGTAACATTTATATGTTAAAAATTATTCTGCTCCTTAATGTTGCAGCTAACTCATACACACACAGACACATACACTCACTCCTACACATACACATACAGACACACACACTCAAAGATTCTAGTAAATTCCCGATATTTACCCAATGTAGACATGTCTAACAGTTCTGCATGACTTGATCTGAAATATTGAACACTTCAACAGTGCAACAAAGCATGATTCGTCAGGGATAATACTAACCAATCTCATTTTTAAATTGATTATAGGGATCCAATTTGAATAATTTGCTGCTGTGGATTATTTGGAAACAGTTGTAGCACATTTTGTTTGTTGCTCGAGGTTATCAGTGTTTTCAGAACACTATCTTCCTTTCATAGTTCTTTTGAGTTTAATAGTTATACGAAAGCCCCATTTACCAGATTTTTCAATAAATGTAGTGTGCTGATTATTACAGGAGGATTTGCCAGAAAACTCCTTTACCTATACATAGTGCAAGTATCTTCAGATATTATCCTCTTCTTTGTTTTAGGTAGGTCAGGTTCACAATGAGCTGTTCTCCTGAAACCCCTCCCCTTCATATCCTTATCAAATTCCCTTTATCACTGTCGCATCTAAATTGCTATCTTCTGCTTTGCCACCAAGACATTTTTAATAGTAAGAGCTTCCTGCTCCTTTCTTAAGCTCTTCTCTTTTTCGGTCATCAACTTCCCCTTGGAATTAGGAAAAGGTCCTTGCAGATTTGGGCTATTAAATAGGAGAGGACCCATATATCAAGTCCTTAAATGTTCTGTCATCATGAGAATTATTTATTGGAACCCATTACCTGTGCGACTTCACAGTTCTTTTTAGATGGTTTGTCTGAAAAGAATAAAGGCTCTTTGTTGAAATGAAATTGCTTTCTTTGCTACCTAGGGAAGAAAATAGTTGAGTCTAATTATTTAGAAACGAGAGGAGGATTGCTGTAAGGACTTGAGTTGATCATGGAAGTTTCTCCTATGCAAAACAGATCTGAAGGTACAGAAAACATAAAAATAATATCCCTGGGAAGAGAACACCCAGGTATTAACTTAAGCACGTAGCAGGCTTTATTGAGCTTTACAGAAAAAGTAAATACAGCTGACACAACCTCGAGACTAAAACTTTAGGTGACATCTCTGTTTCTCCCAGACACTGATTTCTCTATTCAGTTTTGTGATGTGGAGAGTATTCCGAAGGCCTGAAAGTATTCAAAACCATTGTGCATAGCTTCATTTTGGGGGAGAATGTTATAATTTGCTTCTGAAAACTAAGTAATCTCTGACCTCTACCCACACATCAAGAAAGGTTAGAAATCAGTCCTAGTCCCAGGAATTGTCATCAATGTCTCTAAAATTCTAAAGACTAAATGAATTTTAATCCAATAATCAACATATTTAATGTGTGCCTGTTTGTATATAAAGGACTGTATAAAATGAAAGGGAGACAGAGAGATGGCTATGACCTGGGATTTGAGTTCTGGAAATCATTTGAGTAAATGGGGTGATGATATATTGAGGCAGTGTAACATCAATGCCATGTGAATAGATTGGGCAGCTTTGGAAGGTCATGAATTGGCCATTATGCGATTTGCCCAACACAGTTTATACTTATTCATACCATTGTAAGAGGAAGTTGATCATGGGAGAAAGGTTGAAATAGATGTGTGTTTCACAAGGTACAAGACTGGCACTTCTCCAAGTACTCAGATCATCTTGGATGGTACACAGTATACAGACATTAAAAAGCACTGAGCAACATAGTTCTCTTACACTCCTTCTGAGAATATCAAGGGGAAACTCATGGTTGGTCCTAGCATGTCTGAACACTTTTGAAATCCTGAGTAATCCCTCTTTTACTGAAACAAAAAAAGTAGTTCCTAGGCTGAGAATCCTGGGAGACAAGTTTACCTAGCTGGAATATAATACCTTAGGTGGGTTTTTATCACATTTATTTTTATGATTACCACTATTTATGGCAAGTAGATACTGGTTTCCATGTATCATAGCAACAAGTTCCCTTTATTCTTTAATTTTGAACTTTGAGACATTTAAAAAATATTGTGACTATTGGTTATTAGAATGATACTGAAAATAATAACAGAAATGATCATTGCAGCTAACAATGACCAGCTGTTTACCATGCACCATCACAGGCTTAAATGTTTCACGGGAATTTTTACATTTAACCTTCTCACAAAAAACCTATGAAATTGAGGTGCTTGTTAATTATGACCCCCATTTTAGAGATGGCAGTCTGGAGCCCAGAGGGGTTGAGACTCCCAAGTCACATGTCTGGCAGATAAAGAGGCAAAGATTTAGGCTGTCTTGTAGTACATCAATGTGGCCGAAATGGAGAGACGTCAGTTCAGGAAAGCTTAGAACGGATGACTGTTGGTGATGCTGAGTTTCTGTGCTTCCCAGAAGGCAAAGATGCAGCTGTTTTAGGAACAGGGAGAGACCTTGGGGATTTTAACTGGACCATGACAGTGGCGTTCTATCATGATAAGTGAATGAGCTAGTAGATTCCACTTTCGTTTTCTCTCTTAGAAATATTATGAGGCCTGGCGCGGTGGCTCAAGCCTGTAATCCCAGCACTTTGGGAGGCTGAGGTGGGCGGATCACGAGGTCAGGAGATCGAGACCATCCTGGCTAACACGGCGAAACCCCGTCTCTACTAAAAATACAAAAAATTAGCCGGGCATGGTGGCGGGCGCCTGTAGTTCCAGCTACTCGGGAGGCTGAGGCAGGAGAATGGCGTGAACCCGGGAGGCGGAGCTTGCAGTGAGCCGAGATCGTGCCACTGCACTCCAGCCTGGGCGACAGAGACAGACTCCATCTCAAAAAAAAAAAAAAAAATATATATATATATATATATAAAATGAAGTTCTGGTATTAGGGGTTAAAGCAAATAAAGCATGATCCTGCAATCACCAAAGAGTTGCGAATTGGATGCACAATAAAATTAAAACATTTTTTGTTTCTGGCATGGCCAATATTGCTATTTGTCTTATAGAAACCTCTTCTCCTTACTAAATTACATATTCTATATAGTGGGCCCCCTTTTCTAATTAATAATTAATATTGTCTTCCAGGCATTTTAGTTACCAAGTGGTAAAGGAAGCTTCTGTGATTTCAACTTCAAGTTATTTTTCACATATTCTTTACTTTTGCTTCTGCTTTCAGACACATTAATAGGGACACAGATTTCTCAATATTAGGAAAAGCTATTTCAACAAGTAAAATTAGAAAGCAAACAGAAAAAAAAAAAAAGAGAACTATTTAATTATAACCAAAGATCTAATGGTAAATTTAAAGAAAATCTCTTAAATGTGGTTACATTTTTTACTTCTTGTTTTATTTCTTTCCTACACCCTCCAACACTGCAGGATAGCATGGTAGGAAGGGTACAGGCTCTGTAGTGAGCCCTGAGCTCAAAACTCCACTCTATTTCTTGTAAATGACATTGACCTTGGATGTTTTAATTTACTTCTCTGGATTTCATTTTTCTTAACTGAAAAATTAGTATAATGGTACTCCTCAGAATTGTGCAGATTAAATGAGATAATAAATGCAAGCAGCCAACAGCACCCAATAGGATGTTGTAGGTGCTTAATAAACTTCTTAAGCATCTCCATGCACCCAATACTCAACTTAGCATATTTACAGTTTTTCCTCTGGGTCTCTTGGTCCATTTCTGTCCATGTCTTCTTTATTTCTAATTATTTCTAGAGACAGCTGCACTTTGTTATTAAACTATTCTTTTACAAGCTACTCTGCTGTCCTGATTTTGTTATATAAAGCTTCCTGAGTGCGTTATATATTTTAATGTTTTTTTCTCATTATAAAAGTTATATTACTTATTATGATGCTTTGGTAAAAGTATATGGAAGTATAGAAAATAACAAATAATATTGCTTTAAATAATATTACTTTCCTGTCCTTACCCCCATTCATCTTCACAATGCCTTATGGAATTATGTTGAAATTGTCTCAGGTCCTAAATTCTCAGAAGAAAGGAATTCTAAATCTTATATTAGTGGAAACATGGAGATCTTGCATCAATGAAATATAGCAATTTAAGAAACAAATTTTAGGCAAAACGACATCCAAACATGTCCTTTACTTTACTTCCTTTTCCCAAAGACATGGTGTTTCTAGTGTTATATGCTTACCATGTGAATAAATAAAATCACAAAATTTTACCAGCCCAAGAAAAGTATTTCTCATGTTCATCATGCACTGTGTCACAAAGAATAATTAAAATTAACTCTGTGATCTTTAATACTCATCCAGCCCCAGGCAGAGAGTTATTTCCAGGTTATTTTAAAGGGCTTTCAACTGTTGTTCAGAGGAAGTTAAACCTGGATTAAACCAGGTTAAACAAACACAAGTTTATTTTCTCTTTTGAGCAATGCTGCAGACAAGGGCAATAGGGTCTGAACGCAGCTTGTTCTTCAGGTGGCCTGAAATGCACAGGTTGTTCAGCAGTTTATTAAACCCAAATCTTACAACAGAAAGCAAATTATCTCTAAGGGAACTTTGTCACCAGGGTGTCTGTTCAATAGTGATGTCTATTGCCACCACAGAGACTACACAGAAAGATCAATGACAGGTTTGCCTGAAATTACCCCTGGAGTAGGTGTCTTCCTATTGACCTACATTAAATTTGTTATCCAAAATACCTTTTTTTTCCTTAAGATGGGGAGCAAAGCCATCTTCTAGAGGTCTCAATTGACTCTTTATAAATTGCACATTACCACAAAACAATCTTTCTTTCTATAATTCAAAATAATTCATTCCTTCCCATCATGCTGAGAATTTCCACGTATCTTTTGAAATCAAGTATGTAAGCTTGGGCAAATTTCAGCTAAAAGTTAAAGTACCTTTTGAATTTTATGAAAAGAGATAGCCAAGGAAATTCAAACCAAAACAAGTCTTTTTTTTTTTCTTTTCAGAGAAAAGTCTTGGTGTTATTTGCTATCAGGTAGGTCTATAGCATACAGCCTACCCATGCCAATTAATCTGCCAGGCTTTTCTAATTTCTCAACTGGCACAAAGCCAGAGACCCCTGTACTGCATCCATATGTCAGCTCTTGCAGTCACAGACTAATTCTCCTGTTGATAGGTTGAATATATGAATCTTTATCTCTGTCTCTTCATTGTCACCTCTCCACTCCTTCCACATTGTGACTATTTCTTGGGCATTGTATTCCAAAATTATGCTGTATTGCTTTTGCCTCAAGGGCAAGTAAAGACGATGCCTTTCTCGTAAGCAGTTCAGCTTTCAGGCAGAACAGCTTAGAATACCGTAGGTTGCCATTTTGGTGTAGATCCTCCTCTGTCTTATTTTGGTTATAATTTTAATACCAAAGTAAATATTTATCACTTGGCCAGAGTAACAAGAAAAAGATCAAATGAGAGATGTAGTTTAATCCAACCAACAAACTGGGTTAATTACAGAAGAAATTAAAATTGCAGGCAGGCCCTAATCTTTTTTTTCCTACTGGACTTTTATTCTTTGATACATTACCCATTACCACCCCCAAACTGTCTTTTATACTCCTCATTTGATTGTTATTATTATCACCGAGAGAGCAATAATTGCAAGTCTCTGTTAGCTGCTGTTGGGGAAAAGGCCAAGCCTTCTACAGGCTGGAAGGAGGCTGAGCAGTGGGCATGGGAGGTGGTGCCAGGCCCACAAAAGCAGAACCCCTCCTGCGTATCACTTCCTCTGCCCCTCGTCTAAGGGCTTCAAACAAGGTCTGACAGCCCTGGGGGGTTTCCCTCTCTTGATACCCGTTATGGGTTAAACAGTATCCCTGTAAAAATCATATTCACCTAGAATCTCAAAATGTGACCTTATTTGGGCCCTTTGCAGATGTAATCAAGTTAAGATGAGATCATACTGGATTGCATAGGCCCTAATCCAATGACTGATGTCCTTATGTAAGGAGAGGGAAATTTGGATACAGAGGGAAGACAAAGTAAAGAGACACACATCCGCACCATGTGATGATGGAGACAGAGATTGGAGTGATGCCTCTGCAAGACAAGGAACACCAAAAAACAAAAGGGCCAACAGCCAACAGAAGCTGGGAGAGAACCAAAGGGTTTCTCCCGCAGAGCCTCCAGCAGCAACCAACCTGGCCAATACCTTCATGTCAGACTGCCATCCTCCACCACTGCCAGAGTATAGATCTTTATTGTTGTAAAGCACCTGGTTTGTGGTGTGTTGCTATGGCAGCCATAGGAAACTACTACCACACCACACCCATTGTCCCCTTCCACTCCATTGCTCTGCTCTCTGTCCAGTATGTCTTGAGTGGGAACATTGAAGAGGGGATAGATCGTGGCCTCATAACCACAGGCTACCCTAAATCCCGGCCCCATGTACTCAGGCACGTGCTGCTACTGGTTTAAAGTCGGGGTTCACAGTCTCAAAGGCCTGCAGGGGCCTGGTAGGAACATTAAAGAGAGGTTCAAGCCAGGCATAGACGGGAGCTAGATAACCCACCATCTGCTCAAGAGGGCTGCTGCCCGTCTCCTCCAGCCTATTGGTGCCCTGAGGGGATATGTTGCCAGTATTGCCCTATCTTCCCATATGTCACAATTAGCCAGGAATGGGCTTTTGTATGAAATCATAGAATTATTAGATTGTTATTTTAATTGTGTAGAAAAAGCAAGCTCATCTGTGGCTGTGAAGTTCCTCTGGTCTATTAATGACGGGCTCGCTGACACGTGCCCAATTCTGTCCTGCCTTATGATGTACGTGAGACCTTTGGTTGGGGGATGCCTGTCTAACCGCCCTCATTCTAGGGCATCGCTGATGGCCCCTGGGGTCAGCAGTCTTTCCTTCCTGGAGCCAGGCCTCCTGTGACAGCTCTGCCATCCTCCCCTCTGCCATCCTCCCAGTTTGCTGAAGCTGAGAAGTAGTCTTACGGAAATATAAGTTAGTCGCTCACCCCTTGCAGAGTTCAATTAACTGGAGTGAGGTCTGGTATAAAGAAAGCGATTTATTCCAAAGCTAGCTTGGGGAAAGAAATACAGATGTCCTGCCTTAAGTATACCACTTCACTTTTGGAACAGAAAACGGGTACTTTTAAAAGGTAGAGGAGGAAGCAAGCAAAACGTGATAGCTCTGGTGCCTTATCTACGAGGTGGTCGAGCTTGTGACTGCTGGCACCTTTGTGGACAGGACTAGGCTGCAAACTTACCAGGTGGGAAGGAGTTTCCTATCTCTTGAGGCAGTCACCTGGTAGGACGGAGTTTTATAAAATTGAGGCAGCCTCCTGGTGGGTGAAAGTTTCTTTCTGGAGCGCCTAAGCACATAGTTAGATGAACTTGCCCTGTAGGGAGTGTCTGGTGAAGGGGAGGTAAAAGGCTATATTTGCATTTCTAAAGGGCTAAGTAGGAAGTGGGGAACCAGGGGAATGAGAAGAGAAAAGAGAGAGAAAAAAATAATTAAACCATCTTAGAAAAATGGGGCTACTTGGTGACAGTAGCAGTAATTATTTTAACTATGTTTGGGATTTTGTAATAAATTTTAGCTCTTCAGGAGTCTAGCCTCCCTTGTAATGTGTAAATCTATTGTTTCACTTTCAGGCTTTCAGCTTTCAAACATGTTTTCTGTAACCAATCATGTATAAAAGAGAGTAGAAGCCTTTTAAGGCCCTTTGAGTTTTTTTTTTTTTTTTAATTGCACATAATGTTAAGTGAGCTACTTTATTCTTGATCTAACAATAATAAAGATGATTTAAAATTTAACATAACAGTTTGTCACTTTTTTGTGTATTTTGTTTGTTTGTTGAAAGGAAATGATCACTCCATAATTTCTTTCTTTGCAGAAGGGGAGAAGTGGTTTTCTAAGTTGTATTCTGAAGGGATTTATTTCTAAGGAGGTGTTTCAGTGTGACTTAAAGGCAAGCAAGGATACGCTGTCTCCCTCTACAGCAGTTAGGCTTCCTGCTGAACTGCTCAGAAAAATCATAGGTCTCCATTTTGGGATAATCCTCTCTTTTGGGTGATAGAGTGAAGTTGGCAGCTTTTGTCATGTGTTACTAAAGCCCCCCCCCAAAAGAAAAGATCAGCATTTTTAAAGGTCCTGTGTCCCCAGACTGGTTTTGATTGATAGGACTGACAATGTCAGCTTTTCAATGGCTGCAAGTCAGAGCCTCATGAAGAAAGATACATTCAGTTTATCTCATGAGTCCAGATTTGTTCCTGTCCTCTGTGGATCCAAAGTCTCCAAATGACAGTGAGGGAACAACTGCTTCTCTATGCTCTAGGTAATTTGCCGTGTTGTGAATTAGATGACCTCTCTTCATGTAGAGAAAATTGAGTCTTGTGTCACATCTGTATTTCTACTACTTGCTGCTTTATCACCTTTGACTTTTCTCTGTTGCCACCAATAACTTAAAAAGGGCCCACAGGTAGGTCAGGACTCACCTGTTCTAAGCCAAGAACAGATTTACATTTTCAATTCTTTTCGCCATACTCCATCACTATTCATAAGTATTAGGAGGAGCTCAAAGTTCAATATCACCCTAATAGCTACAAGTCAGTCAGTAGTCTAACTTGAGGAAACCAAGATGAGATGGACCATAAAGGAAACTTTGAAATCTCATCCAGAAACAAACATGAAAATAAAGCTATTAAAGCGGCGCTGTTGTCTGAGGTAATACCCGACGTTTGACATCTGATGCCAAGAAAATTAAGGACACAGACACACACAAGGAGTGAGTTTAGAGCCGAAGTTTAATAGGCAAAAGAAAGAGAAAGAACAGCTCCCTCTCCTGCAAGAGAGAGGAATATTCAAATGGGACTTCCGGCTTGTGTTGGAGTACACCAGATTTTATAGACAGGCTTGAGGAGGCGGTATCTGATTTACATGGGGCCCAAAGATTGGATAGACCAGGTGTGACGTTTACATAACTCATGGGGAAGCTGGCTGGACCACCCTAATATTATGCAAATGAGGTCTTTGCCTGGCCAGCACCACCGTGTTGTCTGCTTCTTGCTGTACACGTGGCTGGCAAAGAGAAGGGAAGATGGAGCCACTATTTTAAACATGCCTAGTCCCAGGTAGTCTTTTCCTATTGGCACAGCTGCCAGCATTCACCCATGCACGCTTCCAGCTTGCTTGTCTATGTCTGCAGCTCGATTTTACAAGCTGCTCTTTGTTAGAAAAGAAAATGATTTAGGGGCTGCTTTTCATTAAAAGGAAAACCTTGGCCGGGCGCGGTGGCTCACGCCTGTAGTACCAGCACTTTGGCAGGCCGAGGCGGGCAGATCACGAGGTCAGGAGATCGAGACCATCCTGGCTAACACGGTGAAACCCCGTCTCTACTGAAAATACAAAAAATTAGCCAGGCGTGGTGGCAGGTGCCTGTAGTCCCAGCTACTCGGGAGGCTGAGGCAGGAGAATGGCGTGAACCCAGGAGTTGGAGTTTGCAGTGAGCCTAGATCGCAGCACTGCACTCCAGCCTGGGTGACAGAACGAGACTCCGTCTCAAAAAACAAAAAAAGGAAAACCTTACCGAGGACTCCAGTACCCTCACTATCTGCCTAAATAATTTCTCCTTAACTCCTGTATCACTATCCTTGGACTGGATTTAGGTACTATATTCATGAAAAAAAAAATGAATATAATATTAGTGGAAAAACCATTTTTCTAAGTTGGTAGAAGATCCAAATGGAAAGGAAGAAAATATCTAAGTATTTATATTGAGTTGCATTTCAAATTTTTCCTTGAGCTAGCCAAATTTGTACCCCGAGGCCGAATGCTAGCTTTATAGCTTATTTCTGGCTTATAAAAATCCCATAAAACATTGGCCGAGTGTGGTGGCTCACTCCTGGCATCTGAGCACTTCGGGAGGCTGAGGCCCTCGGATCACTTGAGGTCAGAAGTTTCAGACCAGCCTGGCCTACATGGTGAAACCCCATCTCTACTAAAAATACAAAATACTAGCTAGACGTGGGGGTGCATGCCTAGCTATTAGGGAGGCTGAGGCGAGAGAATCGCAGGTACCCAGGAGTTGGAAGTTGCAGTGAGCTGAGATCGTGCCACTGCACTCCAGCCTGGGTGACACAGCAAGAGTCTGTCTCAAAAAATAAAAAAATCACATAAAACACATTAAAAACAACAGGTCAAATTGTATACTTAGCCTTTATATGCAGAAAAATATAGCCAAAATTATGTGATACATCTGTGTGTGAAGAAATATCAGGTCCTTTTTTCTTCATATTCGGAACTGTGTGGTTATTCTTCCATTATAGATAGCATTCGCCAATCTTCTACCAAAAAGTTCTATCAAGGCAGTCATCACAGAATCATCTTCAGAATCCATTCCTTCCGTTCTACTTTTACTACCACCGTCACCTGAACAAGTTCAGTAATTTCTTGGAAAGATTGCACTCTTCCTGTTGTAAGGGCTGAAAACTCAATTTCTAACATCTTAAATTATTGGCTTATATAATTGGGGCATCCAAGGTGTTGACTTCCACCGTGGACAGAAATGGGCTCAAAAATGTCATAAGGTCTCTGCTTCTCTTTCTCTCTCTCTTTCTCTTGGGCTCTGTTTGTCTTTGGATGGCTTCCTTAAGGCATGCTTTCTCTATATGGTAGGCAAAATAATTGCCAAGAATTCTAGATTCCCGTCTTCCAAATTTAGCAATCCCAGCAGAAAGAGATTGTTTTCTCAAAGAGCTCCTGGTTTTGATGGCATGCTTCTACACCAATCACTATAGACAAGAGAATAGGGTCTCCTGACTGGCCAGCTCTGTGTCCCTGCCCATCTTTATACCTAGTTTGTCAAACAGCTTTCACATTGAAAACAGTAATGCTCATTTTACTGTGCACTTATAGAAATGTGTATGTTATTGTATAGAACACATTGGCATTATTTCTAGATATATAATCATCAAAAGTAATGATTTATTATGAGCTTGAGAACAAAAACAATAATTTTCACATCACTAAAAAAATAGCACAAAGCTTGCTGGGCGCAGTGGCTCACGCCTGTAATCCCAGCACTTTGGGAGGTGAGGCGGGCGGATCACGAGGTCAGGAGATCGAGACCATCCTGGCGAACACGGTGAAAACCTATCTCTACTAAAAATACAAAAAATTAGCCAGGCATGGTGGCGGGTGCCTGTAGTCCCAGCTACTCGGGAGGCTGAGGCAGGAGAATGGTATGAACCCTGGAGGTGGAGCTTGCAGTGAGCCTAGATCGCAGCACTGCACTCTAGCCTGGGCGACAGAGCGAGACTCCATCTCAAAAAAAAAAAAAAAAAAAAAAAAAGCACAAAGCCTAATATATAGGAGGTATTTAGTAAAGAACTATGAATAAATGGGTTCAATATATCATCCCCCTTCTGTGTCTGTTTGGTGTCACCCATATGCTTTGTGAGGCATCATAATGTGTTGTAGGACTTCAGAGTGGCAGAACTACTCAGCAGTTGTCTTAGTCTTAACAATGACTTAGTTGAAACAATGGGTCAAGGAAGGCACAGAGCTTCACTTAATAGAACATGTGGCTAACTCTGGTCTATTCATGAGTGTCTCACTGACATATGCCCAAGCACCTGTCCCGCCTGGTGTATTTTGCGTGTCAGGCATCATTCTAAGCACTGCACATCTTAACAGCAACTCTATGAGATGTATATAGTTACTTTTATTATCCCATTTTTACAAACAAGGAAGCTGAGTTACGGAGAGATTAACTTTCCCAAAGTCACACAACTTCTAAGTAGTAGAAGCATGATTTGAGCCTAGACAGTTTAGTTCCAGAGTTTGTGTTCTTAGTTACTACACTATATTGCTGTATAAAAAAGTGGTTGAGTTTCTCAAAAGAATCGTTTATCAAACTTCATATTACCCCCACATTTGGATAATAGTAAGAATAAGCGGTCCCAGCAATATGTTGTGATTTAATGAAGACTACTGAAAATTACCCCTTCTACAAATGATCTCCCTCACTGTCTTTCTCTCATCTGGAATTCTAACAGTTAGGGTCTTACCTCTCTTACTTACCTCTTTGCAAATAACAGTGGGAGAGTTAAGACCCTAAACCAATATCAGGCACTGAAATATTTAAAATGAGTAGTATAATAGTTTATAAAATTATTTTGTAATTTCACGAGGCCCATAGGAAATTGGATAGGGAAACTCTGAGGACAAGAGGCAAAGAGAGCCTTCTACTAAGACTGTTAAAAGCTAGCTGGCTTTTATGCCATGCAGACACCAAAAGCAGGAAGCAGGGATGGAAATGATGGCGGGGAAAACATTTGAAGAGTGTGAAGCCCTTTAAGTTAACGAAATTTTCACCTATCTTATCTCATTATAGAAGAAGGGATTTTAAAAACTGAATTAGACCAGCAGTTCTCAACTGGGGTGATTTTGACTCCCAGCGTATCTTTGACAATCTCTGGAGACATTTTTGATTGTCATGACGTGGGGAAGGGTTAGAGCTATGGGAGTCCAGTGGGTATAGGCCAGGGATGGTGCCCATTATCCCCCCCAGGACAAAGAATTGTTCAGTCCAAAATGTCGTCAGTGCCAAGGTTGGGAAACTCTGTCTCAGAACTTGCATAAGTAACTTGGCTATGCCATATACTTGACAAGTTTCAGAGTCAAGGCTAGAATCCAAGTAATCTGATGACAAGTCCTTTACTTGTTTCCGTATTCATTTCCTTCGGCATGTCAGAGTTTGATACAGGCAATGGCTTTAGGTTTTTGGAATGATCGTGATACTATTTTTAATGGTATAAGTTATTAATAGGTGTTTTTGCTTTTAAAGACTCATCTCACCCCTCAGAAGGTTTAATATGATCCAAGCCAGTGTTACCTCATGAAAGATAAGTCTGTACATAAAACACAAATGTCACCTTACATATTGAATTCTCATATGCCAGTGTTTCACAATTTCTAGCAAATTATTTTATAAATGGAATGTGACTAACTCCTTTAAAGCTATTTTTGTTATTATTGAGGTAATTAAGATTTGTTCACCACTCTGTTTTTGTCAGTGCATCTGCTCCTTGGCAAATGAGGTATCAGATGGTCTTTATTGAGCAACTGTTATATGCGTAGCTGTGATGTGAATGAACAAAAGGCCTTCTTGTCTGTGTCTTTTTTTTAGCCAGACCTTGGATTTAGCTTATGCTAAATTACTTTTTTAATTGTAGATTTGAGATGTTTTATTATGAGAAGTTGGTAATCATCTGTGTAAACTAATAAGAACTTAAAATTCATCATACATTTACTTATTTTTTTACCTTGATCTTCTAGTAAATGTTTAGCTTCATAGATTTAGGCTGCTATGTAAGGACATTCTCCTTTATCTGAGTGATGTGATTTAACAGAGTAATTTGTTTATGAGCATCTCTTATTCTTTCTTTATTGGCAGGAGGACTTGCACCTCTGCTTCTCATTTTGTCACTTTGGGTTCAGACACCTCTGTAATAGCCATCATTGGGGGCAGATTTCAGTAGACTTTGAAAAACTTGTTTTACCTGAGGCTCCATATGCTTCCTGGTTTGCAAAATATAATGACCCGCAAATCCTTCAACAACAGCAATGGTTAGTCCTAGCAGTTACCACCTCACTGGCC
The DNA here is from genome assembly GCF_029281585.2 of Gorilla gorilla gorilla. NCBI lineage: Eukaryota > Metazoa > Chordata > Mammalia > Primates > Hominidae > Gorilla > Gorilla gorilla. The sequence goes on from NC_086017.1 coordinate 12,774,106, forward strand.
ATGGCTCCAGCTCGGCTCCCTTGCCTCCACCAGAAGCATGGGTCACCCCAGCCCAAAGGCCAAGACCTCCAACGCCAGGCTTCTACCAGAAAGCAACATAGGCACCGCTAGCAGGTACAAACTGCCCAACCACAGGTGCCCTTGTGCCTTGTCTGCCTCTTGTACCTTGATTCGGGATGACTCAGTTAATTTGCATATTGATTTCAAATTGTCAGAAGTAACAGTCAAAATACAAACAGAAGGCTGATGTAATTACTATATTAAAAGAAAATATATTAAAATGATGTTGTCCAATTTTTCCTATATATACAAATGACCAAATAAGAGAATACTTTTTTTTTTTTTTTTTTTTTTGAGACAGGGTCTCGCTCTTCTCCTAGGCTGGAGTGTAGTGGTGCCATCTCGGCTCACTGCAATCTCCACCTTCTAGATTCAAGCCATCCTCCCACCTCAGCCCCCCAAGTAGCTGGGACTATAGGCTCAAGCCAGCACACCTGGCTGATTTTTGTGTTTTTTGGTAGAGACAGGGTTTTGCCATGTTGCCCAGACAGGTCTCAAACTCCTGAGCTCAAGTAATCCTCCTGCCTCAGCCCCCCAAAGTGCTAGAATTACAGGCGTGAGCCGCCACACCCAGCCTCGCAAACACAATTTTAAAGATGAAAGAGAACCACTGCCTAGTAAATATCAGGAAACCTCTAGGAACCTTACTGACCCTATCTTACCTAATTCTTGCTATCAATCTATAAGATGGACATTGTTAGTTCTGTTTCATAGAAGAGGAAGTAAAAACTGAACAAGTTAAGTAAGTTGTCTTTAGTGGTACAGCTAGGACCGACAGCCCTGGAATGTGAACTCCCATCCCTCTGATTCCAAAATTCTTTGTAGAATTCTTCCACCTTCATACCCTCTCATCAGACTGAGTCATAGATCTGGACCGGGTCTTCAGGAAGACTGTAGCTTCTCCATCTGTAAGAGCCTTCAAAAAAGTATATGCAGCATTTGCAACCCAGCACATTTACATCTTCACCTGTGTTTTTAAAATGCTTACTCGAAAGTTCTATGAAGTGAGGCTCTGCCCATCCTAGATGCCTGTTTCAGATATTTGAAAGGACTCTGTTAAGTATAGCACTAGTGCCAAGTGGTTCAACCACTCGGAATTCCTACAACGTATTACCGATTTTTCCCTTAGGTTATTTATTTATTCATGTATTTACTCGGCCACTTAAGAAATATTTCTAGTATCCACTACATGCCATCCTGTGTACTAGACCCAGGAGGTTCAGTCGTAAGACAAACACCATCCCTTCCCTCAGAGATGCTACCATTCCATGTGATAAGACAACTAACAACCAAACAAATAAAATTTCCTGATTGAATTTAGTGGGAAGAAATAAAGTGGCTGCAGGAAGACAGGGAGACAGGAAGAACCACCATAAACAGTGAGTTGGGAGAGATCTATCAGGAAAAGCTACCTCTACACTGAGATCCTGAAGGTGAGAAGGTGACAGCTATGTCCAGATACAGGGAAATGTGTTCAAAGCAGGCAGAAGAGCAAGTGCAAAGGCCCTGAAGTGGGAAGGATTTCAAATACTCTGGAATATGCAGAAGGCCAGTGTGACTAGAGTTCATTGAAGGGTAGAAAGATTAGAACAAAACAGTAAGCAAGAGAGGCTTTTTAAAAAGCTAGATCCATTAGGCTTTATAATAAGGCTCCAGCAAGAAATTTTTTCAGAATGCAATGGCAGAGCCAAGGATATAGCTTTAAGCCAGGAGAGTGATATAATCGGATTTAAATTTTAAAAGATCATCTGGCCACTGACTGAAGAATGGATTTGAGGGGCAAGAGTAGAAATAGGCAGGCCAATTAAGAGGCTGTTTTGATAGACTAGGTGAGAAGGAGGAAGTGAAAGGGATGGAAAGATGTGGGCAGATTTGAAATAAAAGAGAAATTTAACGGACATTTACCTTGAATGAGCTATCTGTATCCATTTTTTACTTCTCTGACAAGCCTCTAAGCCAAGCTGTGTGTCTTATTCATCTTTGTATTTTCCTACTTCTCTTCTGGTAGTCATGTTGAAAACAGACTTCTTCAAAATTCTTCCTCTTCCAGATTTTGCATCTGTCAACAAAAACATTTTCTTCCCTGCAGAAAGTAGATGTTTGTCTCTAATTGTGGGGCCTGAGGTTTGCCATCCACATTTGCTATTCTGCCAAAGTCACACTGAGTCGTGGAATATTTTAATTTTTTTTAAGTTCAGTTTTTACATCTCATTAAAAATACATTGGCTGACATATTTCAGAAATAAATATGCTTAATAATACCTCATTTAATTTAAGGCTCTCATTTAGAAAAAACACTTTCAATGAAAAGACTTAAATTGATTAATCAAGGGATTTTTTTCTTATTCCTCGTTAGCAGTTATAAGACTAATGGTGATCTACCATAAGCCTTCCCTTTGCCTAATGTGGTTAGAGCTACCAAAGAGAAATTGTTACAACCTGTCTAATATTTATAATGGTTATTCCAACTGACTGTTGAGACCATTTTAGCAAGAAAAGAATTAAAAACACTGAACAAGTCATGTGTCTCAATTATGTTTATGTATATGTGGACAAATACCCTAAATAAAGATGAGGCTGTCATCTTTACTACAAATAATGTAGCAATGATTTATGGTTTGAACAATGACAGAATGACAGAAATAATTTGCAATAGGTCATATGAGATAAATTTCACCATTTTTGGTTCATTTACTTTGATTTCAGAATTACCATTTCTGAAGATGGAAACCTCAGAATCATCAACGTTACTAAATCAGACGCTGGGAGTTATACCTGTATAGCCACTAACCATTTTGGAACTGCTAGCAGTACTGGAAACTTGGTAGTGAAAGGTAATGGCTAACTCAAAGAATTCGAATATTAATATATGTGTCCTCATGTCTAATAATGTAATCTACAGAAGTGGCATCATTCATATTAATATGTACAGATACCACTGTATTGCTAAATTAATTCATCACGGCAAATATGATATGATTAATAATTCTTAGAAAACTGCTGGTAATGAATATGATTGAAAGGCTATCTTATTTCAGAATCATCCAATACAATTTTGAGAATTATAGCCATTGTATCTATTATAGTATTGTAACTAATGTTATCTTCAATCCTTTAATTAAATTTCTTTCAAGTGTCTATAGATTTGAAATTCATGTCTAGGAACACTATTCCAACAAATTAAAAACTCAAGACTCATGTACTATTTTTAGCAAACATTGTTTAAACAATGACATTGGTAATTTTTAAGATAGCTGTCCCGTTTATTCAGAGATATGGATATGGCTTATTATACTAATAGAAGGCTTTGATCACCTCTATGCTTTGCCTTAGTCACCCAGCCAACCTTGTCGGTTTTAAGGAAATAAAATTCCCATATACCGTAGCCTGGGTGCTTTATAATTTTTGTAGCAGAAAGTCCTTTATGCTCTTAGCAAAGCACGTGAGTGAAACTATTTCAGTATTAGCTTCATGGCATGGGCTGGAAGTGCTAAGTAACCACTGAAAAGGAGAAAATCTTAATTTACATTTCATTTGCATTTCTTTCACTTTATATATTGCCCTGTCGTAGGATTTTTGAGTTGAAGGGATCTTGACAATGATTTGACTGAAGAAGAGGCTCAGGTTGGTGTTTCTCTCAAGGTCACGAGTAGCAGGAGACCTGAACCCGGATCCTGATTCTCAGTTCTTCCTGGTCCCTTATGCTGCACCAGGAAACAGGAAGCCTTTCCTGTTTCTGAGTAATTTATACAGATGGGTCATATCATATTATTTCCTTCTTGCCCATTTGTAGTTCCCTTGGTGAAGACAGATGAAGGCAAATAAAAATATCAAAAAAACAATTTGCCTTTAATTTAAAGAAGAAAGCTAAAAGTTACCTAATTAAATATTTTAGGGTCATTAGAAGTTGGAAATGTACTACTCTTTTGGGAAGTCTTTTTATCATTAACATACTTGACCATGCAGATAGAAAATTGGAAGTCCAAGAGTTAGAACTAAATATATGTTTAGATTGATTACAACTATTTCAGTCTATTAATTACTTCCTCAGAGCACTAGCATCAGTGTGTGACTGACTGCTTGTTCACTCTGTTTCATAGGCAAAGGAAAAAGAGGTTAGATAATATTTGTAAAGCGCAGTTCTAGCTAGAGGTTTTTGCTAATGTATGACTGTCTTGGCTAAAGGAAGTTTAGTAATCATTTAGGACCAAGAGAGATCTCAATGTTTCAGAGCTGGTTAGACACAGAGCTGGGATCTGTTATAGATTATTTGTGAATTATGGAGATATAAGAGAATATTAGGTTGACATCTTAAATCATAGTTAAAAGACAGGGATTCAAGTCAGAGTGATCTGGGTTTGAGTCTCATTTCTACCACTTACCAGCTCTTAGACAAGACACTTAGCCTGTGTGGGGATAATAGCAGTGCCAGTCTCATGGAGTCGCTTTGATAACTGTGAAAATCCATGTTAAGTGATTAGTGTGGTGCCTGGCACCTAGGAAATATTAATAGTTGTTTTGTTTATAAACATGTTTTCATAAAATGAGGTTGTTTTGATGACTGTGGTAATCCATGCTAAGCGATTAACAGGGTGTCTGGCACCTAAGAAATATTAGTGTTTGTTTTGTTGTTTGTATATTTTCAAATGGATATGCGTGTATTCTAAATCCTGTTGAAATGAACATTTATGATATTTCCACCCCAATAGAATAATTAGCAAAGAGAAGTGAGCCTATAATAAAGAAATGACTAAGAATATGAAAGATTCAAAACAGCTAAGCATAGAAACCATATATATGGTGTCTCATATTGTTAAAAGTAGGGTATTTTCACAGGCAGGAACAAGGTATGTTCTGTATTTTATTATCATCCTTCTTATAAGTATTGGCTTCCTTGGCTCTCCCAAGAGTTGGCAGAAAGGAGAGGCCTCTATTTCCCATCAGAGTTTGCATCCCAGTGATACCACAAGCCCCAGGACAAAACCGTTCCCAACCAACTGTGCAGATCCCTGCTGCTCATCTTACACTGAATCATGGTGCAAAGCCTACAAATATATCAGGGATTAAATATGTTATAGTTGCCTCATTTTTGTGTGGTTATAAATATTGCTAAGATAGTAACTTCTACCTATTCTAACAAACAAAATAATTCATTTCTTGCCTTCTAGTAAAATGTGAACAGGTATTCACCCAAGTAAGTATAGGATATAGTTTTAGGCAGTTTACAGTTACAGTTTTTTAAAATTTTATTAACTATTTGTTTCTTTCAAGGTATATTAGGAGAACACTAGTTTTCCACTAATGGCAATGATAAGAACAATATTTCAAAATAAATTTAAGTAAAGAAGTGAGTCGGTACAAAGAAAAGTACTAAATATGCATTGTTATAGGAGGATATGCAAAAAATCATGAAGATGGTATATGTGAATGTCTAAAACTAGGAAACATGACTTGAGGACAATTTCCAGGAGAGTTTTAGTGGACTTGTAGATGCAGAATTAGTATGTCCTGCCTATGCTAGCCACATGATTTGCTGAAACATGCACAACACTTTAAAAACTGAAATTTCCTAATAGGTGAGAGAACGAGGAAGGACTGAGGTAGGAAGAGCCTGGCCCAGTACAAAAAGAGGAAGGCAGGGATGTGTAGGTATGAGCCATGAGGTTAAGGGATGGTGTGCCCAGGTAGCCTGATTGACAGGTAGAATTCATGTGTTTCCAAGCAGAGTTATTTCTGGTAGTGGCTCCTGGTTCTGAGCTGCAGTTAGTTTCTCCACAGAGGTCCTCTGATTCTTATATTCTTCTTCTAGGTGAGGTGAGGGAAAAAAGTTTTATTTGGCCAATATGTTCACAGGAGTTAACAATCCTGTTACTTTAGATAAGGTCAGAAGAGATTTGGGGGATCATTTATCTCCCAGTGTGGTTTGTTCTCACTCCCATTAGCATTAATGGGAAGTACGTGTGTCTGCAGAGGGGCCATCCACACTGCTAGGTCTCCAAGAAGGACATTAACATAAACTGAGAAATACAATTTAAAAATCTGCCCCATAAAGCACGATATAGGCAGAGAAAACCATTCTGAACTCCACATGAACTGTGCCAAGTCCTGAATCCCACATCAAAATGCTTGAGCCCTGCACCTTTAGTGCAAATGTAACAGCTTAGCCCGAAATATGACTGAGCGCTGTATTTTAATTCAATTTTGAGATCTACAGAGGGACTAATTTATCAGAGAAGGTGTTCTGTAACCTTAAAATGTGCTTGTATTCTTTCCGATTTCCTCATGTGTCTGGGATTAAAACACCATGAAGGTCAGGCATCAGAACATATCTTTTCTAACCTTTTTACAGTAGTTCTATCATTAACCATGCTTTTAAAATACAATTCTCTTTCTCCCTACCCTTGCCCCCACGTTTTGGAGAGAGGCTGAAGATAGTGTCAAACACAGGGTCAGCAAGTAGGGGAGGAGAGGGAGGTGGCACATCTATTCCACCAGATACAGGAGGTTTAGAATAAACCTCTGACAAGCAATCATCACATGGATAAATATTCAGATTCTGCATGAGCAGGCTCCCAAACTGCAGAATTCTGACAGGTGCCCAGGGGGCTCTTGATTATCATCCCATCATCTGAATTCCTAAATTTTACTGATTTTATTTTTCAGGCTAGTTATAATATACTTGGGATTTGGTTTGCTGTTCCATTTTAAGCAAGAACAGTTCTTAAGTCAAACCCTCAAATACTAACAGAAAGCATAATGTCTGACCTTTAAACAAAAATGTGCTTTTGTGATCATTGACATCATTGAGAACTCTATGGAGGGCAGCGTACATTTATATGCAATATTGTACTTACTAAATCATGTTTATCTCTACAGCAGAGTTAAAGGGGTGGTGCTGGGTGGGGATTTTGCATGACACGGTGCCTCTGCTGTACAGGTTTCATATGACAGATATTTTTAAGTAGCAGTCCTAGAGAAGAGCAATTTAGAGTATTTGTTTGGATGTAGTTCAACAAGATAACTATGTTGATAGCAACCCTCACTCCTATTGATTATCTCCAGGACTTAAAATGTAGGGCAGTATGCTGTGGATGCTGTTAACATAGTCATCTTGCTGAACTACATCCAAACTGACCTTGAGCAATTTTGCAACTGGTAGTTCCAGACTATACTTTGGGAAACACTGTCCTACACCAAAGAACTTTGTACGTGCATGCCACCTAGCAAGTGAAAGTTCAGTAGAGTGCATATTAGAAATGCAGATCTCCTGGGCCTCACTCCTACCCTAACAAATCTAACTCCTAGGGAGGAGGCCTGGAAAAACCTACATTTAAAATAAATACCCCAATTGATCCTTATACACATCAGAGTTTAGAACACTGCATTTTCAGGGGTTTCACACTATGCTCTGTGGGCCAAATCCATACCTGTTTTATATACCCCAGGGGCTAAGCATGGTTTTCACATGTTAGCTGGTTGAGAAAAAAACCAAAAGAACAATAATATTTTTGGGCATGAAACTTTTATGAAATTCATCTTTTAGTGTCCATAAATAAAGTTTTGTTGTCACACAGCCATGTCATTTTTTTACATATTAACTAAGGTTGCTCTTGCCTTACAACAGCAAAGTTGAGTAATTATGACAGAGACTGACTGTGTAATTTTTTTTTTTTTTCAAGATGGAGTTTCCCTGTTGTTGCCCAGGCTAGAGTGCAATGGTGAGATCTCAGCTCACCGCAACCTTTGCCTCCCGGGCTCAAGCGATTCTCCTGCCTCAGTCTCCCTAGTGGCTGGGATTACAAGCAGATGCCACGACGCCCAGCTAATTTTTGTATTTTTTAGTAGACGCAGGGTTTCACCATGTTGGTCAAGGCTGGTTTCGAACTCCTGACCTCAGATGATCTGCCCGCCTCGGCCTCCCAAAGTGTTGGGATTACAGGCATGAGCCACTGCACCCCCTGAGACTATGTAATATATAAGTACCTATATAATATCCTCAACTTTGCCACGTCTGCAAAACCTTAAATATTTACTAGTAAGTCCTTCACAGAAAAGAAAAATACTTATCCTTTCTTTGATAACTTTTTCTCTTCCTCAGATCTTCAAAATGCTGTCCAAGGTATAGTCTGGCCAAGCTATACACAACTTTTCTTGTACCCCTGCTGATCTTGCATGCTGGAAATGTCCACATGTCCTTGAGTCTGATTATTAGCCGGAAGTCATAGGGAGTTTTCTTTCCCAGGACCTTAGCCTCACCCCAGTATCCAAACGGTTGACTTTAGAACTTGGATACGAGTTGAAAATCCAGAGGACAGATAATAAATCATTGATTGAGAGGGAGGAGGAAAATTACTTGGCAGACACTGGAACAATAATTCAATTTGATTCTCCAGCATGTGGGGAGGATTCACACAGCTGGAACCAGAATAGTAAGCTAAGAAGACCCTAAAGTAAGAAGCACATGACCTGGTGTTTTTTTAAAACACTACTCTCTTCCTAAACCTCCCACCGTCACCAGCCTAAATCAGCGGAACTGTTCCACCTTTACGTCATAATTCTCAGACTGCATGTTCTTCCTCTAATAGCATTTTTTTTTATTTTGAAATTGACTATATAAAGTTTTACCCTAATTCAGTCTGGATTTTAAAAGAGTTCTTTTGGCTTTTCTGTTTATTTAAATGTCTAAATTCAGTGCATAGAATTACTTTTATAATAAGAAAAAATAAATTTATACTTTAAGTAGCTTTAATAGAAAAGAAGTCTTTAGTGGAAATTGACTAAGATCACACATACACCTAACAAGAAATTATTTTGTATTTTCATTCTTCAACCCTACAAGCCCAAGATGTTCCTGTGGTTTAGCTGAGCATTTAATGGATTCCTTTACTGCCAGAAAGAGTGCTCATTGTTCATCCCACAGAAAGTTTATTTATGTTTAAATCAACAGATTTCTTCTTATGTATATATATGTTTATATATATATTTGTACCAGCACCAAAGAGTATCTACAGCGTTACTATTGTGCACTATATAAAATTCTTCTGTTTTAACTGTAGGACGTTGGGAAATATCAACCTTTCCATGCATAGCATAATAGACGCAATAAAATAGAGGCTTTTCAGTTGGAACTTTATTTTGCAAATGAGTTTGAAGCAGCCCAATCTTCTATGTAAAACTGTTCAAGGCTTTATACAGATTTGACAGGGGATCAATCAGAAATCAGTAACATACAGTGACAGTTGGCTGCTAACACACAACAAAAGCTTTTAACATTGGTCCCTTATAACTGAATACATTTCAACCTAATTAGATATCTTCCACTGGAACCAATTATTTCTGGGTGATAATTAAGGGTATTTCTAATAGGATTAACATAAATTGTGACCCTAGGCATCTAGAGTAGGAAGGAAAAGTTTGTCATTAGAAGTGCTAAATGCTAATTATGGTAGGCCCCTCAGTAGAAGAACATCTGGCCAGAACATTTCAATACTAGATCCTGTTAGATCTGAGATCTGTCACCCTGGAGTTGGTACCAGCTATGGTAGGAGAATCTTAAAAGAAGGGTAGGTAATTGTGCATCTTGTTCTTCCTGTGTTCACAAAGCGTGACATAACCTGGAAATCTGATGAAACAGGGTGTGATTATTTCCTCTGACATTCTTATGGACATGTGTGAGAGCCACATAGATTGAGCAAATAACATGCCTTTGGCGATATCAATCATGAATAGAATGATTCCCCTTTCGTCCAAATCTCTCTGTAAAAACCTTCTCTCCTTTTGTAATGCTGATTGCATACCATGACGGTCTGCCCTGACTCCAGCCTGCCCATCACTTCTCCATCCTTGGTCTAGAGGGAAGATGTAATTCCTGAACTGTTACATTTCTCTATGCCAACTCTGTCCTTTCATAGCGAAGCCTCTATGCTGAAGACAGGCCTTGTATTTTTGCTTTTGGCATAAAAGACACTCTGTGGGTCAAGAAGCTTGTGCGGTGACATCACCTCATTAATAATCAGGGAAAGGCAATGTAAGCATCTGTGTGGTGTGACTTTTTTACATATGAGACTGGCAAAAGAGAAACATCTAACAGTACCTTTTGTTGGTGACTATGTGAGGAAAATGGTACTCACACACTCTGAGTAGGGATAGAAATTGCAATAGATACTGTGGAGAGCAAGTAAAATTGAGAAAGTGCAATCTCCATGGCCCAGCAATTCCATTTTCTGGGCATTTAACCTAGTGGGATTCACACATGTTCTGAGGCAGACTTGCAAAGGTGCTCCTTGTGTTGTTGTTTGTAATGAAAAGAAAATACAAGGAAATTAAAGAATAATACATATGGTATCATTTTATTTAATATATTGTATGATTAAATATAAAATTAGTAATATAAAATAATACCTTATAATGTTTGCATACAGAATACACATGCGGCATAAGCCCTAACTCAGTATTTGTGGGGAGGATGCCTGGAGTGAGATTATGTGAAAGGACTTTAGCTGTATTGGTAATATCTGTTTGGGTAAATTTTTAATATATATTCATGGGGGGAAAAAGGCTGGAGGTACATGAAAATGTGTTAAAGCCTGCTAATTCTGGAAGAGGGAATATGAGCACATATTGGTAAATTTTTGTTGTAGTTTTATATGTAAAATATTTCAAATTAAAAAGAATACCTCAGGTCAGAATCCTACATGGTCAGATACTGCAGGCAAAGCCATCCAGACAGGAGGTCTGTTTTTTCAGTTCTCTCTCAGATATTGTAGAAGAGATACCTTTTACCTGGTGATATTTAACCCATCCCATACAAATAATTTCTTTCTTGTAAGGAAAAAACTCTCCTATAAAATGAATTAATGAATTCTTTTGTAATGAATATTTACTAATCAGAATAAACAAGACAAACAAACAAAAAAGGCAAACAGAATATGACTCTTTGGCTTCATTATATGTGAAGCACATAATTAATTTCTTTTCCAGCAATTCAAAGAGACTTATGTTATACTGATTCAGTTTAATTGAACTTATTACCACAAGAAGATAATAAGAAGTATATTGAAGATATCCATCTGGCTTGCATTGAAAACCTCACACGTTTCATTCTTCATGACTGTCATAGGCCATACTAATTGCCTCATTTCAGCTGTTTTATAATCAGTATGATTTAGCTATGAATGCGATAAAATTCTTACTCAAGAGGAAGTTGATATTAAAAAGCATAGATCTCTCACCCAGCTCTGCTACCACTTCTGAACTCATCCTCAGCATTATTACAGTTATATATTTTTGAAATACATGAATAAGAATCTATCTTTTTCTCATGCATATCTTTTTAAAGTACATCTGTCATCTTCCTTCTGTCATCCTGCCATAGAGCTATTCCTTTACTGAAGGAAAGAAATGGTTTATGTTAAGCTTTTCATTTCATTAAATGTTTAAATCTCAAGATAGGTTGTTTTCAAATGATGGAGTCTTTAAAAATAATTTCCATAGCTGAAATGGAGTTTAAATGGCTAATTGTGTAATAAATAAAGAGAAAAGAAAACTCAGGCACTTTTACCTTCTGTTTCTAAACATCTGAACTTCCTGTGGCTTGAGAATGATGCTTTGTCATGTGGACTGGTTTTATGTGCACATGATCTCTCAGAAGAAGAGGAGTTTGGGGTGTGTCTATGTGTATGTTTTAAATCATCTGTCTCCTTGTACATTAGAGGTGGTCCCATGGGGGGAGCCAACAGTTGGTCCCAAGTCTGAAAGGGAAAGCTTGGTCTCTTATAAAGCTTGAATCAGAAAGGAGACGTGTCAGAATAATTCATGAGTGACTCTCCCCTTCCTGTTTTGGCATTTGTTTTCTGTGCCAGAGGCAGGAGGAGTATAACTCTCAAAGAGGCAGTCCTACCAAATCACGATTGAATTTCTTTGGCTGTTGCAGGCAATCAAATTTAAGAAAACTGCCCAAAAGACTTTAGGCCTTTAGGTTAAATACAGAATCTGACCAAGATGAAAGCAAGTTAATTAACATTTTCATCTTCTCTCTCTGATTTACTGTAGAAGATCCATTTCTAAAAGGTTAAAATGGTTGTCTCTTTTATGTATCCATTTGTGGAGTTGAAAGTAGGTTCCTGGTTATGGGAGAGGAAATGTAAGCAGAACATTTAGAGTTAACAGTGGCTTTTTGCTTGGCCTTCTAGCAGGTCTATAATCAGTGTGCAAAAGTGCAAGACATAATTAAGTGAAGATTAGCAACATTGCTTTGAAGATTTCCCAAACTGGAAAACATACCACCTGTCATCTTATTAACTTTTTCCCCTTTTCTCTCTCTTCAAAAGTAGAACTGCTTATAAATGTAAGTAAAGCTTGGATTCTACCTAGAAGAGGAGTATCCAAAGGGTCAAATCAGAACTGCCTTCTCCTCCATGTATACTTTCATAAGCCTAGCCCACATCTCTCCTGATAGAACACGTATCTGCCTCCATTGGCTTTGTCCACAGCATAGGTAGAACACCTGGTCACTGTGCAATTTGTACCAACACTTCAACTTCTTCATGTGTAAGACAAAGGAAATTAAATTATAATGACCAGTGTAGTTGATGAGGGGACACTCTGATGCAATCCAAATATGAGGGAATAGTCAAAAGGTACAAAAGACAAAACTATCTCCTCCCTGTAGGCCATTGTGAGCCGTAGACCACAAGCAACAGAATCACGTAGGAGTTTTTAAATAAATGCATATTTCTGGACCCTACCTCTGACCTGCAGAACCAGAATCTCCAGGGATGAGACCCAGGAATTTTCATTTTCAACAAGTTCTTCAGGGAATGCCTACACTCAACAAAGCCTGCAAACTTAGGAGCTCAACCTTTAGGAGTAGATACTGATAAACAAAGACACAGAGCTGTGTTCAAAGTACAGAAGGAACACAAAGGGAGGCATAACCAACTAAGAGGTAAAGGTGACAATTGAACAGGGAATTGAAATATGAATAAGAGTCTACCAGATTAAAAAAAAAAAGGTCAAGGTAATCCCAGGAAAAAGAAATATATCTAATGGCCCCAATACATGAAGGCTCCTAGCATATTCAGGGAAAATACAGTGGAAAAGTGAGGGGAACACACCCATAGCTATTGCTCATATTTCAGGAACTGTGGAGAATAGGCAAATATTTTGATTCCCTTTTTAATGGAAATAAAACAGATTTCATGAACTGTAGCTAAGTGACATGACACCAACTTCAGTAGAAATTTTGCTTCTTCTAAGAGACATTAGAATGAAAAGTAGTTATCACCAGCATATGATTTTTTAAAAATTATGTTGTAATTATATTATTTGTAGAAATATTAGCGAAAAGATAATCTCATCATTCAGAGAGATCCACATAAATATTTTTTATATTTTCTTCTAGAATTACATCCAGGCTGAATTCAATCCATATCTACATCTGTATCTTAACTGTGTATGTATCTGTTCTCAGATCTGTAAATAAATATCCTTATCACAAAAAGATCATACTGTATACACTGTTTGTAACTTCTTTTTTCATTAGTATCTTTCTACCAGCATAGATTATTTTGAACAATAAATAAGGACTAGCCTGGTTTCTTTATGAATATGTGTCTATCTCCTGCTCCTCAAAATAGCATCAGCAAAACAAAACAAAAAGAACAACTCTTGTAATATCTATGTGGGGAAGATAGAGGAATCTGGGGGATGTTTAGGAGGATTGTTTCACATGTTTTACCCTGAAAAACACTTTCAGGGTAAGTGTTTTTGGTTTGGGGATTGTCTTAGTCCACTTGTGCTGCTATAATAAAATACCATAGACTGGGTAACTTGTGAACAATAGCAGCTTCTTTCTCATGGCTCTCGGGGCTGGGAAGTCCAAGATCAAGGTGCTGGCAGGTTTGGGGTCTAGGGAGGGGCCAATTGTCAGTTCCTTGATGGCACCTTGAATACTGCATATTCCAGAGGGGAGGAACACTGTGTCCAGAGGGGAGGAACATGGCTAATTTGTTCTGACATGGCAGAGAGGATGGAACAGCAAAAGAAGACAAACTCCCCACACGAAGGTCTTTTATAATGGCACCTAACCTCATTCATGACTCAGTCACCTCCTAAAAGCCATACTTCTTAATAGTGTTGCATTAAGGATTATGTTTCAACATGAATTTTGGAAGGGACACAAACATTCAAACCATAGAAGGGATTTATGTCAATGGGGGAATGAAATCCCTAGCCATTTCTCTGCCCTTTGCTCAAACTTTTCCTATTGAAATTTCTTATCAGTTGACACGTGCTGTTACTGATAACATGCTGAGTACATTCTCTGATCACATGAATCATCAGGGAATAAACTAAATATCAGAATTAGTATTCAAAATTAGTTTGAAAGATAATCATGTGAACCAAGTGTAACAAGATACATCTTAATAGTGGTAAAATATAAAGATTTGCATTTTTCTTCAAAACTCAGGATGAAAGAGCCAAATTTTAGTGTTAGGTTGTGATAGGTCTTAGATGACTATAACATCATTTATGAGTCTACAATATATATACTCTTTAAAAAAAAAAACAAATTAAATCTAGAACATAATAGTGTCCAAAACAAGAGAGGGGGAAATATAGAGATCTACTGATAAAAATACAACTGGAAGAGGATTGCTTTTAAGATAGACATTAAAATTTGAAATCACCTTAAAGAGTGACAACTGGGATGATAGGAACAGCTGTAGAAACTGAGGCTGGGTAATCCAAGGAAGAGAAGACTTACAGAGGGTGGGAGGGGAGGGGTGGTCAGTGTTTTCAAACATTTAAAGAGATATCAAACTCTGTGTGACATCAGAGGGCAGTACCGTAAGAGATGAGCAGGAACTACTGGAGCAGAGGATATTACTTACGTTTGATAAAAGGAAAATTTTCAAACAGTTAGGCCATTGGCCTATTATGTATGACATTCATTTCCAGACTAGACATCTACTCTAGGGAAATATGGCAGAAAGAATTCATGTATCAGATACAACTGTGTGGTTTGAGTAGCCTATAGGGTCATTTTCTATTCATCTTAGCATTCTCAGGGCCTGCCCTAAGTAAATGTTGACTCATATATCCCACCCAACTCTGAAATGTTATCATTCTCTGATTTTATAGCTTTGAAAACTTACTTCTGCCCTAATGTGCTTCCACTCCAGAGCAAACGCATGCCCCTAGGTTGAATTCTGTCACACTGACTTTGTTTTCTTACTGTAGAGTCTTTCTTTCTTTCTTTTTTTTGCTTTCAGTGTGAATTTATCCATAATCAGCAATGCAGTATGGGTTGAAAAGGTTATTCCGCTAATTTTGAGTAATATATTCTCAAGTAACCTATTCTCAAAATAGAGTCCAATAAAAGTATCCGTTTTCTATTTAATCATATGTTGGGATTTGAAGGGGTTCAATAAACAGTACCTTGTTCAGTGCCTGAGTTTTGAAACACTTGAGAAGTAAGTTGAGGCAGTTGGGCAGATGAAAATCAAATGTCAGCTTTGCTAGTGATAAAGGGGAATGTGGCTCAGGGACATAGCAATAATGGGCTTCCTAACACTGAACTCCAAATTAAGCAGACTTTTACCACTACACAACCTCAAGTCTCTCTCACTACGAAAAGAAAAATAAGGAGTGGAGGATCAACGCAATAGGTGTACATCCTTCACTCTTCCAGGAGAAAGAATGGCACTGAGCCAAGAATTCCTCATTGTTTTTTCCCGGATGCATCACTGGATAAGGAGGTAAGGGGAAAAAAGAGGACAGGCATGTTAGGAAACGTCAGGTGTGTTTAAATGTCAGCTATAGACCAAGGGTTACAAACTGGTAGCTCTCATGGCTAATTTGACTTGAACCCACAGACTTGTATTGTTTGGCTGTCAGAGTGTTTAAAACTTTTAAATTAGAATGCCTTTAGACAGGGGGCATGTATTCTCTAAACTGACCCCAGACCTAATTATTCCGTATTATCTTATAGCTCTAAATCACACGCTTAGGATACTGCCACATCCTCTGTAAGCATTTGACACTCAGTATTAAGTGGGTCTCATTGCTCTATGAAAAAAGCCAGCTCTTGATTATTTCCAATTTTTAAATTATTAAGTAGATGCAAATTGACCATGATGGGGATTTGAGAAGAAGAGGACTAGAGGAGAGAATGTTTCAAATCTTTCTATTTATAATGCTGTACATGATTCTACACTGAATCTGCATTTCACTCCCATATCTATACCAGAAGGTTATCAGTGGAAGAGAAATTCAGTTATCTGAATGGACATGATCTTCTCAGGAGCAGTCAGTGGTTAATTGGGACAAGAAAACACAAGTCATTATCATTGAGAAATCTGAAGCAAATTGAGGCAGGTTGTCACCTTTCACCAGGAAACAAATTAGTCCTGTCTTTAAAAAGACTTCTTTCTCTCTCTGCTGACTGGGGATTCCTGTCAACTGCCAATGAAATAGGGAGAGTGTAGATTAATGGTACTATAACAGTGGCCATGAAACAACCATAAAGCCATTTTCTAATTTTTATGAATATTTTTAATTGATTCGACCAGTGTGTTTGAATGACAA
The DNA here is from genome assembly GCF_029281585.2 of Gorilla gorilla gorilla. NCBI lineage: Eukaryota > Metazoa > Chordata > Mammalia > Primates > Hominidae > Gorilla > Gorilla gorilla. The sequence goes on from NC_086017.1 coordinate 12,790,756, forward strand.
AATTTGTCTAAGCTTCAGCTCCAGAAAATCAGGGTGCCATCTTCCAGCTGAAATCATTAGTGCACCGGTCTGTTTGGGGAAAGTTCTGTGTATAAAGAAAAAGCCATAAATTACAGACAAAGTAGCTCTTCCTCTTGGCTAATTTACCTTCATGAACTCCCTGCCAACTAGGGACGAATATAATTCAGGTTTAGCTCAAAAAAGAGAGAAACAGAGATAGAGAGAGAGAGAAATAATAAAATAGTAGGTAACATCCTGAGTTATAAGGGTTGCAAGTAGGATAAAACTTGAGATATGACCTACTTTTTCTACAATTTGTGAATATGGGAATCATTGCAGTCTAATGCAAAGAACAGTGAACTGAGGTCCTGTACATCTGGGGGCTGGTTCCCAGATTCCAGTTTTCTCACCTGTAAAATGAAGAGCCTTTAATCGAGAAAATGAAGTCCTCTTCTAATTCTAAAGTTCTCTGATTTGATGAAGAAGAAGTTGGAATAAAGCATTAAAACATTCCAATTTCAAATTTATTTGTTAACAGTAACAACAAATTTATCCAGAGATATTCTAACTCAGGCACCCCCAAAAATGAGATGAAATTTTTCATGTGCAACAGATTTCTATTTTATGAACATTTATTTTACATGCATCAGGTTATGGTCGCTCAAGGAAAGAGAAAAATTACCATTTAAATAGTGTGGGCAGTTTTACCAACCAGCTCATCCACGAATGGTCATGCGATGAGGACCTGAAAGGACATTGGACTCAGTTTGCCTCGATCTTCATATACCTGTCAAAATGTGATGATCTTGCCAGGCTGAATAGAATTGATGACATTGATTTTACATAGTGTGGCCACCAAACACAAGCAAGCCACTTCAAATGGCTCATAGAGAAAGGGCTAGAGAGAAAACTGGTTCATTTGAACAGCATATTGATTCCAAGGTGGTGCCTTCCTGGGAGACTTTTAAGGGCAGTTTTCAGTATATAAAATGTTTTGTTTTAGATACTGACTTTAAAACTGAGCCATGTGTAGATGTATCAGAAGGCAAGGAAAACTTGTATACAAATGTCCATAGAGGCATTATTCATAATAGCCAAAGTGAAATCAACCCAAAGGCCCATCAACTGATGAATGGATAAACCAAATGTGGTGTATCCATACAATGGACTATTACTCAGTCATTAAAAGAAATGAAGTACTGATACATGCTATTGATATGTGGATGAACCTTGAAAATATGATGCTAAGTGAAAGAAGCCAGACACAAAAGGCCACATACTATATGATTCCATTTCTATGAAATTCCCAGAATAGGAAAATTTATAGAAACAGAAAGTAGATTCGTAGCTACCAGGGGATTCAAGGAGGCAAGAATTAGGACAGACTCCTAATAAGTGTACAGGGCTTCTTTTGGGGATAATGGAAATATTCTGGAATTAGATAGTAGTCATGGTTGCACCAAAAAAAAAAAAAAAAGCCCACTGAATTGTATACTTCTTAAATGTTTATTTATTTATTTTTGAGACAGAGTCTTGTTCTGTCACCCAGGCTGGAGTGCAGTAGCATGATCATAGCTCACTGCAGCCTTGACCTCCTGGGCACAAGCAATCCTTCCACCTCAGCCCACTAGGTAGCTGGGATTACAGGTGCACGCCAGCATGCCACCAAGCCCTACTAATTTTTCTGTATTTTTTGTAGAGACAGGGTTTCGCCATATTGCCCAGGCTAGTCTAGAACTCCTGGGCTCAAGTGATCCTCCCATCTCAGCCTCCCAAAGCTGTAGGATTACAGGTGTGAGCCACCATGCCCGGCCTGAAGTGTATACTTTAAAAAGGTGAATTTTATGTTATATGTATTATATCTTCAATTATAAAAGGAAAAAATAAGTAATGATCTATTTTGCACACTTAAAAAAAAAAGAATGAATGGAGACAAAAAGGAAGTAATGAAGCAAATTCATCAGCTGTGATCTCCAGAAGTCCTAGATGTCCTAGAGCTTGAAATATTCTTAGGGGTCACCAGCTTTTCTCCTCTCAGTTACTTTGGTGTTTTTCCTGATCCTGCCTCTACTCTGATAACAGCCCTCCACTCTATTCCTAGAAAACACTGTTGGAGAATAGTCCCCCCATCTGTAGACTACCCACTGTAGCTCTACAAAATCTGGGCACCCTTCCTCTCTATTTCTGTGACACCATACCTGATATTTAAGGCAGAGTTACTGAACAGAGAAGGTCTCTGGCAGATCCATTACAGTCCATCTGTTCCCTTTTCTTCTAATGTATTATAGAGGGAAGAATATAGGCTTTGAAGAGAGACAAATCAGGTTCAAATCTCGACATTACCACTTATAAGCTGTTGAAAGTGCGCTTGTAAAATTTATATAATAGTACCTATTTCATAGGATAGTTGGGAAGACTAAATTAGATTATGTTTTAACCTTAATCAGCACACACCAGCACTCAAATAGTTACTCTCTTCTCTTGCTCTACTGTTCACAGCCCACCAATGAGAACCCCAGTGTCTGGCCAAATGGCCGTATTCTGCTAACATCTTGTCTATGCCATTGTGTACTTGGCTTCACAAATAAAGCCTTTCAGACCCACTGAGACAGTGGTCCTGTACCTGTAGCTCTTCAGGGGTCAGCTGGGTGGCTCTATCCCCATTGCCTTTGGGTGGAGGCTGCCTGGTCGGTGGAAGCAAGTTGAAGCTCCTTCTTTTAAAATTCAAGAGGCAGCCCTGATGATCTCTGAATCACCTTTAGCATCATTCTTCCCTTGTCTTGGAAATAAGCACACATTCACTGCCAAATAGCTTTCTGGTCTTCCATAAAATCAAAAAATTCTGGTAGCCCTTCTTCAGTTCTTCCCATCTTCTTCCTCTTCAGTTTAAATTGGAAGTTTTCCTGCTGGGGTGGCTGATTAAGTCAGTGATTCACACTGAGGCTAATCTCCTTACCCAAAAATCACTTGGCCACATCCTTTGTATTCTCTTCAGAAAGTGCTTTTCCCTTTTTATTTTTGTCTTTGCAATATGGATAGGCTGAGATTTTTTTCAAATCTTTAATTTCTACTTCCTTTTTGCTTACTAATTCTGTCTTCTGATCATTTCTCTCTTCTCACATTTTGCTATAAGCAGTCAGGAGGAACCAAGCTACTCCAAACTTTGCTTAGAAATCTCTTCAGCTAAATATCCAGTGTCATCACTTGCAAATTCTCCCTGCCAGGAAACACTAGAACACAAACACAATTCAACCAAATTATTTGCCACTTTTTAACAAGGATCCCTGTTTCTGCAGCGTAAACAGAAATTTATTTCTCACAGTTCTGGAGGCCATGGTCTAGAGAGTTCAAGACCAAGGCGCTGGCAGATCCAGGGTCTGGCTAGGGCCTGCCTCCTGGTTTGGAAATGGTCATTTACCACTGTATCCTTATGTGGCAGTATGAGAACTAGCCAGCTTTCTTTCCTCTTCTTATAAGGGCACTAATTCCATTCATGAGGGATCTACCCTCATGACCTAATTATTTCCCAAAGACCCCACCTCCTGATACCATCACATTGGGATTAGAGTTTCAACATAGGAATTTGGGGGTTGGGGAAACAAACATTAGTCAATTGCACTGTATCTCAGCACACTGTATAGAATTTTTTTTTTTTTTTTTTTTTTTTTTTTTTTTTTTTTGAGATGGATTCTCACTCTGTCACCCAGGCTGGAGTGCAGTGGCACGATCTCGGCTCACTGCCAGCTCTGCCTCCCGGGTTCACGCCATTCTCGTGCCTCAGCCTCCCAAGTAGCTGGGACTACACGCACCCACCCCCATGCCCGGCTAATTTTTTTTGCATTTTTAGTAGAGACGGGGTTTCAGGATGGTCTTGATCTCCTGACCTTGTGATCCGCCCGCCTCGGCCTCCCAAGGTGCTGGGATTACAGGCATGAGCCACCACGCCCAGCCCACGCTGTGTAGATTTTTAATTATACTTTTGTTATCTAAACTTACTTTTGGTTTTGGTTATTTGAACTTCATGTCACCCTCATGGGAACATAAACTTCACAATCAGAACACTCACCTATACTCATAGTCTTTGACACGTCTGGCCCATATTAGGTGCTCTGTAACAATTTATTGAATGAATGGAAGAATGAATGAATGAAAGGACCACAGGACCTGGTCTCCTTTTGCAGTACATTGGAATCATCCTATCAGAGTTGATTCATAAATTGCCCCAACTAGAAGGTCCCTTTGCGATTTTTGACAGAGATAGTGATCATCTCTTCCAGCTCATTCTTTTTGCAAAGGATACTAGAAAGGGAAAATTTTATATTCAAGCTAAGGCCCAATAATTAGGCCTTTTACTATACCTTATTGTCCCACAGAGGAACTCAGCAAATCCTTGTTATTAAAGTAACTAGTGAGCAAATTAGTAAGTAGCAGACCAAGGAAAAACAGAGGTCGTCAATGGGGCATAGTGAAAGGGACATGGGCTTTGGTGTCTGCCAGGCTCGATTTCATATACTAACTCCAGACGTTCTTAGCAGCTCTATACCATGGAACAATTAATCTCTAGAAGTTTCTGTTTTTCCTCCTTAAAATGGGAGGTCCAACCTGTTATAAGAATTAGAATTTTCTCTGTCAAACATCTAAGAGCTCGTGGTGTTGAGTGTGTACCTTTAACTGATAATCAATATCATTGTGTTGTATTCCTTTTGCTACCTCCCCCCGCCATCAACTCCACTACCATTTATCCAAGAGCGATGTCTCCAAGTGCTTAACTGTGTGTCTCACTGTGTAGTTCCCTGAAAACATCATACCAAATCCCAGCAGTGTTTTTGTAGCAGCACTGAAGTCTGAGAAATTAGTCACTCTCCTCCTAGAAAAAGTAAATCATTACTGTATATCTACTTCTTATATTTATGTTGTTTACTATTGTGCATGTATTATAAAACCCACAAATCAATGCTCTCAGCAGGCAAAACTGTTCAAATCTGCAGCACGTCTTGTTGTGTACTAGGTTTTTGACAAAACAGTATATATCTGTCCTGAATTCTGTTTTCTGAAGGATGGTGGTGTGAGCACTGGAGTCTGTGATTGATTTCTGAGTAACTTGTACTTTATCAAGGAATAGATGTGATTTCTCATGTATCTGATTAACCCTCCCTGTAAGATTACCATCATTTCTATAATGCCATTGGATTATTCTGTGCTTGGAAAGATGTATATCAGATCATTTTAATCAATAGCCTACAAAAGGTGTCACCTGGCTCTGCCTGTGTTATCTATAATATCTCACCCAAAGGGCGTTGTCATTTTTCAAATAACCTGTTTAACTTAAAGCACCTAGGAAATGAAGTTGCCTTTATTTTGAAACAGTATGCAGAACAGTATGTTAGGTGAATAAAATGTATGCTTGTTTTCTGCATGTTACCCTATTAAAAAGAGAGAATACCAGTGTGGTAAAATATCCACTTATCCATCTCCATCACACAAGACTGGCTTGGTAACCCATAGATTGGCATGGGAGCAAGATAAAAGTTGGGTATGCAATAGATTCTGTGCTGGCATAGCAAAATGGGAGCAATGAGGAAGTGACACTGGGCTATCATATAATGTTTTATCCCAGTTAGAATAAATGGGGTGCTGCAGGTAGGCTGGAACAACAGAGATAAACCCAAGGCCATCCTGGGCAAGCAAGGACACATGTCAACAATAAAGTCATACCCTGTTTTGTAATTTAGGAAGCTTTCTCATAATGTTGAGTAACTGGGACATTTGGGATTAATGATGTATCTGTGATGTACTCCTCTGTTGGATTCCCTGAGAAAAATCTTTTGAGATATAAACTAATCATTGCTAACTATTCAGCCATGTAGAGAATGTGTGTTTCCATACTTAAGATAATGAGTCCTACTAAGAGAGAAGAGGTATTAATTCTTGGGAGGGATAATTTTATATCAAGTTTAGACAGTTTTCAGTCACACTAAGCTCCTTTTTTATGGCCAGTTTAGGAAAAATGCTAATGCCTCGTATCCAGACCTGTTTGGAGATATAGCAAGTCAAGCAGAAAAATGCCATTCTCCTAAATGATCATTAGGCCACAGAACACGAAATCTGTCAGGCAGCATTTTACCTGGCATGGATCCACCAAAGAAAACAAACAAATCAGAGTTGGATGTTTTAAGACTAAATAACAGCAAGCCAAAGAAATAGCATTTACATTGAAAAAACTGTAAAGGTTGACAACATCCTCAACTCATTAAATATGATGGGGAAGGGTAAAATATGTAGCACTTTTGCTCCTTAGTGTGGGCTTTGAAGCCTCTCCTTCAATCGTGATTTCACTACTTCATCTCTAAGCTATAGATTCTGCCTTTGCAAAAAGAGAATACCCACCTTCCTAAGTTGTTCCGCGTCTAAGAAAGGTAACATTATGCAGAGCATTAAACATGTAACCTGACACAGAGACACTCTACGTAATAATAGGTCATTTCCCTTCTAAAACGACCCAGATTTCTAGAGGCAACTAGCTATAGGTTGATGCAAAAGTGTTGCAGTTTTTGCCATTACTTTTAATGCAATTTAAAACGCAACTACTTTTGTACCAACCTGATATATTAGGAATAGACAACAGCAGTAGCAGGCATTCGGGTTTCCCATTGTCCTCGGCATTCTAGGGCAAACCACCAAGATCTAATAAGCTGTGAGATTCCAAAAGAAGGGCGCCAAACCTTGGGCTGCACGGCTTCGAACTTCGTTATTATAGAATCACCAGCGTCTTTCTTGGTATGATCTGCGGGCTAGAGGACAAGCCTGGTGTTACTAGCGCGGTGAGCAAGTGGCAAGAGCACCACCTCCGGAGCCACAACTGGGGAAGTACCATGCCTTGCCCTGGCATGACTGGAGAGTAGGGGCCAATGTTAGACTATAAGAGTTGACTAGGATTGATTGCCATAAACACTGGGCCATGGTTAGTTTCCTCGGAGCATTGCAGAGAGCCTCTTTCTCTGGGAGGCCAGCCTCCAGGAGATCAGTCTTAGACAAGTTAACCTTTACCTTTCAATTATCATGGCTTAAATTTTTAGGAACTCTCTTCTAGTATCTGAATGTTCCTTATTTGTAGCACCCTTTTCTTGCTTATGCAAATAAACAAGAAACACCCTTTTCTTGCTACTGTCAATTCAATATCTAATATTTCTCTGAAAATAATAATGACAGAATTTCTTTTTTTTTTTTTTTTTTTGAGATGGAGTCTCGCTCTGTCGCCCAGGCTGGAGTGCAGTGGCGCGATCTCGGCTCCTTGCAAGCTCCGCCTCCCGGGTTCCCGCCATTCTCCCGCCTCAGCCTCCCGAGTAGCTGGGACTACAGGCACCCGCCACCGCGCCCGGCTAATTTTTTGTATTTTTAGTAGAGACGGGGTTTCACCGTGTTAGCCAGGATGGTCTCGATCTCCTGACTTAGTGATCCGCCCGCCTCGGCCTCCCAAAGTGCTGGGATTACAGGCGTGAGCCACCGCGCCCGGCCAGCATTTCTTTTTGCTTGCCTTGAACTTGATCTTTTGTGTTAGTTGTCCTCACATGTCTATTGACTCACAGTTGTTGGCCCATATTTAAGAGTGTGGCACGAAAAACCCTATGTGAAGCCATGAACATGTAGATGAAGTTCATTGACTAAGAACTGGGCCATTTCCTTGTGGAACTCCCCATACCCACATTAATATTTCGGTGTTTCCTTTTCAGCTGATCGCTACCTAGAGAAAGAATATCTAGTATCTAGTCTCATTTGGAAGAACATAGAACTCAACACCAGTGTCCTGGGAGCCTCCTTGGGGAAGGAGACTGAGAATCTCAGCTTCACTATATGAACACTCACTAAATCCCTGCTATCCTCAGTTCAACCTGGTGTCCTCTGGCCCAGAGACCTACCTCTGTATTACCTGCTTAGAAAGTAAAATCCCAGAATACTTCTGGGGTGGAGAGGGTTAGTCATCTGGATGCATGGAATAAGGGAGAGCAAATAGGGACCTAATTGATTTTAAACAGCATCCTCCAGTGCTCTGTTACCTGACTTCCAGTGATACCCGAATTCCCAAATCTTTGGGCATTTTTCTGTAGAGTAAGTCAGACTGTTTCTTGTCTTTCCCCACTGCCAGTTTAGGATTCAGGGTTTCTTATCTGCTAATCATCCAATTGCTTTCCAGTATTTTAACAGTAATACCTCCCAACCATTCTCTCTGTCTTTATAGGCTTATGCCATTAAAAAAAAAAATCCTTGCACTACTGTTTAAAAAAGTTTCAGAAGGTTCCTAGGACTCTAAAAGGATCATTGTGACGAAGAAATGGATAATTTAAGGAAGCCAGCACAATGCCTGACACATAATTGTAGTGATTATTTTTGTTATTTTGTTAATATTCAATCCTTGTAAAATCATCCAAGTTTATAAATTATGTACTATATAGCCAAACAGCATGGACAAGGAGGGCCCGGTGAAATTAATACCTATGTCGTTCACCTTCCCAGTGGTGTTAGGTCATCTATACAACCATGAGCTTTTAGTATGGTTAGTTTCCATTCCATTTCATTTAGAATAACCTTGTAAAAGAAACAGGGATTGAGTGTGAGTGACACCTAACCACTAACATGATAAGCATTCTAAATCTATGTTCAGCATCATGTAAGTACACCCTCATATTGAAATGCAGATCTCCACTACTGGTAATTCCACACACTCCTACTGAAGAAAGAATTGCTCCTCTGAAGTTTGCTACCCCATCCTCTCACGTTTATCACTTCTGCAAAGTCATGCAGCATGCCTCAGGTGACCCTGTGAGGTAAGCAATCTTGCACTGTATGTGGGCATTTGCGCTGATCTTTCCAGAAGCAACCCTTAGTCCTTGCATGATTTCTAGCCTCAGGAGAATTATAAAATAGAAGACAAGTGGGGAAAAAAAAAGGTTTAAAAAGATTCTGTGTTCTTTAAAGCCAGATACTTCTCAGCTAAGCTTTTCTCAGATCTTTCATGTCCCTCAATAAAGTATATTTTTGGCTATGCCCCATAAACTACTCCAATAATCCATTAAGATCGCTGTAGAAATCAGCATAGCAAACTATCAGTGAGCTGGTTTAGTTATTCACCGGTTATTAATCTTCTCAGCTCAGGGTCATATTGTCCTGTCTTCAGCATTTTTCACAGTGTCTGATGATGTTCAGAAAGTTAATGGAGGTCCTGAAATGTGGATACAATGAGCGTGATAATCCCTTGACTTGATGTCATTCTAGGGATCATTTTCAAACTTTGTGTGTTGCCCTGGCAAATGAGCAAGAAAGCACCTGTGTCACTTATCTGGATGTTTGTACACTGCTCTGGCAAATAAATGTCTATGTACAATGATAATTTCCTTTATGATACTTTCACTAGCAACAAATTGTTTTGAGCATTTGTTACCAGTTTTAGTAGCTGTCATTTTTGTTTCTTCTTTAGCTTCCTTGTAAGATTGAGGCACATTTTGTCCTGACTTAGAGGTGCGCGATATTTCTTTGGAGATTCATATGAGCATCTTCCTCTAACTAAATTTTACTCTCCCCCGCCCCAATCTCTGCGTGTTTGGAGAAGTTATCTTTCTCTGAAGCTTCCTGCACTTAGACCCAGGCACAAGAGACTTCCATGATGATGATGGTGATGACGACAGTGATGATAATGATGAGGATGAGGATGGTAATGATATCTTTATTCAAACACTTAAACCATTCATCATGTGATATGCAACCACAGGAATATTACAAGTTAAGAAACAAATTAACTGACTTACAAGTCAAGTAACTTTCCCACAATCAGTCAACTAGTAAGGGGCAGAGCTAAAATTTGCATCCAGATTTTTCTGACTTCAAAACTCAGTTTCTTAGCTACTTCCAGTCTGTAAGAGCAGCTTTCTGTCTAGAATCTGTACACCCTCACCACAAGAATCTAGATAGCTGGTTTTCCTTTGGATCTGCATGGTACAGGCATCTATCTTTACACCTGGAAGAGGTTCTTTTACTTAGGATGTCTGTATTCAACAAAATATCAGTTGAGATCATGTAGGGCATTCTTGACCTTTGCAAGGATTTTGGCATTTACTCTGAGGTAAATGTGGAGGCATCTTTGTTTCTGTCACATTCTTAGTAATAGCTAGCATTTTTTGAGCACTTTTTATGTAGCAAGCTTTATTCTTGTTTGTTTGTTCGGTTTCGTTTTTTGTTTTTGTTTTTGTTTTTGTTTTTGAGACACAGTCTCACACTGTTGCCCGGGCTGGAGTGCAATGGCGTGATCTCGGCTCACTGCAACCTCTGCCTCCTGGGTTCATGCAGTTCTCCTGCCTCAACCTCCCAAGTAGCTGGAATTACAGATGCATACCACCACACCCAGCTAATTTTTTGTATTTTTAGTAGAGACAGGGTTTCACTATGTTGGCCAGACTTCTATTCTTAAAACTTTGCATTGGCTGGGTGCCGTGGCTCACACCTGTAATCCCAGCACTTTGGGAGGCGGAGGTGGGCAGATCACCTGAGGTCAGGAGTTTGAGATCAGCCTGGCCAATATGGTAAAACCCCATCTCTACTAAAAATACAAAATTAGCCAGGCATGGTGGTGCATGCCTGTAATCCCAGCTACTCAGGAAGCTGAGGCGAGAGAATTGCTTGAAACTGGGAGGCAGAAGTTGCTGTGAGCCGAGACTGTGCCGTTGCACTCCAGCCCAGGCAACAAGAGCGAAATTCCATCTAAAAAATAAAAAAATTAAAAAAAACCTTTGTATTAATTCATTCATTTAATCCCCAAAGTATGAGGAATACATTATTATTCCCATTATTAATTCCCATTAAATCTGGGGAATCTGAGGTACTGAGAAAATAAGCGACTTGTCAATACAGTCAGGAAGTGGTAGAATTAAAATTGAAACTCAAGAAGTCTGGCTTCAGTATTCACATTTTTAATCCCAAAGCTAAACTGTTCAAGGAGTCTAATTTTCCAGTATGTAATGAATATATAATATACATCTTATAATAAAATATACAATGAATATAGAATGAGGGTTTTCAAAACTTGGAAATGTTTTAAATCCACATATTTTTGCCTCCTCTTGAGCTGAGCCTTCATTTATGAAGCTGGGCTCCATAAATAACGAAGACATTACTATGTTTGGGAGCATTTGCCGGTAAAATCTAATGATTCCTTTTTGGCTTTCTCAGAGATGCTTCTTGCCATTCTTCTCTTGGATCCTTTTCTTACCTCATAACACTGTGCTTAGTCAGATTCCCATTTTTTCCTTCCCCTTTTTGTGTCTTGACTTCTGCAAGTACCTCTGATTCCAACATATCATGTCACATTCTATCAGAATAAAAAGAGAATTAGGCAAAGCTCATTTATACCTAAACATTGTCAGCCACCCAAACACCTCTTTCACAGTGAATTAAAGTAAGCAATGAGCTGTAGAGATATTGGAATGGAAATCAGTAACTTATAGGGCTTTTGAGCCAACCATACCTGGGTCCAATACCTATTTTCTCCTTCTAACTAGGTCTGTGGCCTCAGAGAATATATTTAACCTCCCTAAGGGAGCCTCAGGTACTTTGTCTATTCAATGATGATAATGATGATGCCTATATCATAGGGTTGTGAAGTGTAGCTGCTAGTGATCCATTCACTCTGCAGATATTTACTGAGCACCTATTATGTGTCAGTAACTGTGCTATGTAGAAAGTATCTATGCAGAATTAGAGAGGCATGTTCTCTGCTTTCACATGCTTATATTTTAGTGAGGTCATAAAGGCAACCATGTAGTACAGATCCTGACACATGGTAAACACTTTCTGTATATAAGGTGCAATGGTGATGAGAGTGATGGTGCTCAACACCAGTGATGGGGCCATCATGGTATCACCACCATTTGCCTAAGAACTTGAAATGGAAATTCCAGTCCACAGGAACTAGGCATCAGTAGGAAATCTACTTGTTTTCTTTCAGTTATTTTTCTCCTCATAAAAATGACCTATCAGATAATCACAAAACAAAAGGGAGAATGTTTGGTCAATACATCCCTAAACAACTTGATAAATATACTACAATCTTAGCTTTTGGTGAGAGTAATAAAGGTAGACACTTTAACAATTTCTTTTAAACACCTACATTAACACTTCTGTTGAAAGGCAACGGGCTGACAGATGTCCAAAAGTCACAAGTTAAAGTAACCTCTTCTAGCACCAAGGTGAATGGTCATCTTTATCCTTAGCAAACAGAGAATAATCTTTTTTTTAAATCATGCAATCCTATAGATGCTGCATTTTCTTTCTCCATGTTTTACCTCCTTTTCGAACCTGTGGTTTAATGATTCTGAATTTGCCACCTTTCTCATCAGTTTCACAATTAATCCTCTGGGTAATTTTTCAGTGACATCTTTTCCTTCGGAATGTGCATTTATGCAGTCCTCTGACTCGAGAAGCCAGATTACCATTGGTGCATGAAGTGTCTTTGGTGTCTTTGGATTTAGCTGCTAGCTTGAAGCATCTGGCAATCGAACATAAACTCCTGTACTTGAGCATTCATGCTCGAACCAGAAATTACTTTGTCATCTCCACTGGCTTTTATTAAGCAGCCAACAGCTGCCTTGGAACTATGACTTACTACAGTGAGCTGGTTCCCTTAGAACATCACCCTCTTCTTACTCTCAAAATAAGTGTCTCTTTTTCCTTTCTTCCCCATGCATCAATATGTATGGCATACTATGGCATCAATAGTAATGGTAATAATAGTATCTCATACTCTGTAGCTCTTTATGTTTTATGAAGCATGTTAAAATCCATTAACTCATTTTGAATTTCATAGTCATCCTGGGATGCCAAATACCATCTCCTCCAAATTACAGATAAGAAAACTACAGCTCAGAGACGTCGAATGACTTGCTGGTGGTTTCATGCCTAATCAGTGCTGTATGGCCAAACCTAGAAACTAGGCTTTTACACACTAAATTGGGTGTTTTATATATTTCATCATGATGACGTGTTTAGCAAAACCTAGGTTAGTATCAGAGAGTCAGTAAGAGAAAGTCCTTTACTCCCTGAGAAAACATCCAGCAACTATTTCTGAGATGAGCTCTAGACCTGGGCTGATTTCCAGTGAACGGAGTCCTGCTTATTACTGGTGCTCCAGCATTGTTTGGGAGCTCCTGCCATGGGAAAATAGCAGGGTATCCTACTGACCGCCACGGTGCCCAAGTGAACATTGCATCCTGCATGAAAAGTGCCCTCCGGGGTTGTAAAAAGTCTCAGGTCCCAGTATGGTAACTAAATGCAAGATAACCTTTCTGTGGAAAGCAAGCATATGATGGATAAGAAATGATTTTGTAAACTATGGAATGATCTACAAATGCAAAGTACCATATGCTTTGCACATCTTGCCTGCTTGAGTAAATGAATGATTTTTCTTATGTATCTCTCTGTGAATATTGGTTTATTCGATGCTGCAGCAGTTTGCAAACTCTGTTCACTCTTTTGCACTGCAGCCCAGAGACACACCCTAGGGAGTTGGCATGTGTCATACAAATAATGTGTACCTATTTTTTATAACCTAGGCTTGGGTCTTGCCTCACTATCTTTCCTACCAATACTGAGCTATTAGATTCTAATGGATAATCTAGGAAGTGAATACATTCCTGTAAACTTTAACAAATTTTATTGAGGAACAGACATTTAAATGTACACACACAAACACACACACCCCTAGGGGTTTTGTTAGTTTTAATTCAAGTAACTAACATGTTTGTGGAATGAGGAAGTCATTAATGTTTTTTGACTAACCAAGACCTAGCCAAAAATCTATTTCTCTTTCTGCCCTTAATCTCTTTCTGAAGTATCCTGCCAATTTTTAATGCTGACTGTTTCTCAATACTTTCAGTCTGTAGTAGTACTAGAGTGCTTCACTTATCACTATGGCAAAGCCTACTTGTCATTTTAGAGAACAGTAAATGTGGATTTGGAAAATGTGGGACTTTGGGTCACATCAGAACTCTGACTTAAATTTCAGGCACCCTTTAGTTGGAAGTGGCAAGATACAGCTTATCTGCAAATGACTGTAATTACAAAGATAGAGCTTGCCCAACAAAGGGTTTCTATTTTAATATCATAAAAACCAAAAGATGGAATGGTGCTCCACAAAAGACTGCCTTTTCACTTTCTAAAAACTCTTTTCTGGCTCTGTATACTCCACTTGGTGTGAATGTCATTTATTAGCATGTGATGTCTTTGTGGAGTAGAGGATTCTGCCGCTCTCTGCTTGTCTGTCTTGCTCTGTTTCTCTGCATTTTCATCTCCTTTTCCTTGTCTCTTGGCTTTAACATTCTTTCCACCTCCATTGTCCTTTATATTAGATTAGATCTAACTTTTAAATTATTTGATGTATCTTTAAATTTTATGTTCCCTGTACCTAATTTAAAAGACATGAAAAGTGGTAAACATCTCTCTGAAAATAAACTAAATTAAGTTGCTTTATACTTGCGTGACCCTCGATTGGTTTTTTTTTTTTTTTTTTCTCTTTGGATCAGCAACTCTCAATAGAGAGAAAAGTTTCCCTATCTCTAGTGTGGAAGATTGGACTAAATGTCCAGTGACCCTCAAACCTGCTCCAGAGAGTAGTTCTTCCTTACAAGAGTGAGTTTTCCAATGATTTGCCTCTTTCTCTCCAAAATGAAAAACAGTAACAAAGTCTTAATTCAGGGCTCTTCAGATTTTCATTCTCCCTCCTTTAAATTTCACTGAATGTGTATATAGGTCTCACTATGAAGCAAGCAATGCAGCAGGAAGAAGAGTCTCTTTTAGTTAAACTCATAATGCCTTACCTAGCTGCACACCAAGGGGGCATTTCAACAATTGCAGGGGTCCTAATATCTATTAATAGTTGCCCATTCTGAAGGGTTTCAGGAAAAAGTTCACTTAGAATTACAGACAAGTCCTCAAACAAGCTAGTCAGTGGTGGACCAGACTATTGGGGGTGGGGGAGAGAGGATTGTTTAAGGTTTTGTTTTGCAGAAAGCTTCATCAATCAATCCTATCTACATCAAATAAAGAGAGGGTAGCTAATATTGTCTACCAAGATATTAATACCTTCTATTTTAAGCTTCATATGCTCCTCGGTGACCTCATCTCAAATCTATAAGCAAACAAAGAAGTACTGCTTTAGAATATGCGAATTATTGCTTCTTTCCCAAGATGCAGTCCTTAAACAGAGGAATCTGAAAACGTGTAGAAAATTGCTGACAGGAGCAGGTTAAACAGAAAAAGAGGGACATTCTCCTTCTGCTGAGGTTTCAGCACCATCTACTGTCCAGAATATTAATCCTTCCCCACATTGCACTGTGTGGAATGGGCACTTGGTTTTTCTTTTGCATGTAATCACAATGGAAGGCATTGTCTTTGGAATTCATTGTCCTTGCCTCAAGGTGTACATTTCCTTTCTTTTATAGTTTAAGTAAATATTCGCTTACTTTTTATCAGTAGATGCAGCCCAATGCCCAGCAGATGCAATCACACATTCCTTTAATCAGCAAATATCTTATTATGCCATTCTTACACATTGACTATGATGAAATTTACTGTATTTCACTGATACTAATGGGATTTTGGGGGACTCTTTTGCTCAGTGAGTCATAAGGGAGAGTTACTTATGTGCAGTCACTGAAATAAACAGAAAACATTCTAATTATTATTTGATGAAAATGTTTCTCCGTGGGTAAAAGATATCTGTGGTTCCCATTTATGATTCTTTTTTATCTTCCATCACAGTCAAAGGCACGCCATAGAGTGATTTTAATTATACCTTGACTCGAAGATACAATGTATTTAATTTGTCATTGAGAATAGTCTTTTCCTAGTCCTTTCAGATTGTCATTTCTTTTGAATCATAAAGAAAGCTTCAAAAAGAAAATGTGAGAGGGCAAATTTAACATATATCCCCCTTCCCTCTTCTGTTATTACTTGCTATTTTGCTTGAGGAAGTATTCTTATTCATAGTGGAAGCTTAGGCACCTGCAGAAAATTCTTTGCATTTAGAAAGACTTCCCAGATGAGAAACCCTGCTACTGAAGCATGGCACAAATCCGAACCCCGGAGGTTTGCTTTCCCTGGTGATGGGTAAAAATAAAAACAAAGAAGTTGACGGTGAATGACTTTAAGACAGATTATATCTTGCTTATTAAAAACAAACAAACAAAAACCTCCTTATTAATCGTTGTGACCAAGTTAGAGACTGGGGAGGCAACCAAGAGCATTGGAGCATCATTAGAGCCGTCTTCATAATTAAATAGGTGCTTTATGCTGCACATTTTGACCAGGCACATCTAATAACTTTGATTACCACCTGACTGCTTGTTTCCCAAGTACCTATACTTGGCCACCCTCCACTGGCTTGTGCATAGCAGTTTCCATTTGTGGCAGTCAAGCTTATTAAACAGCTCTGCTTTGTGATTTTCCCCCAGTCCTTGAAAATAGATCGGTAAGCATTCCACTCAGGGGCGATTTGTAAATTGCTTTACACAAGGCTCCAGTTTGTGCTCACGCCGACTGGGGTCAAAATTTGCCTTGTGTTTTCTTCTGATGTCATTTGTCAAGTTGCACGTGTTGTTCCAAGAACCAGGTCACAATACTATGTGGCTGTGCCTCTTGGTATGAATCGATGAAAAACCTTGACTTGTGAAAGTGCCCTATGCTACTTCTGTGTTCTCTTCTGCCACCTAAAAGGGCAGACTTACTTGTCTTCAGCCAAAATACACTTATTGTTCTTTTTCCAATTGGTTCCTCTTCCCTTCTTCTTAAAGCAAAGTCACATTTTAATTATGTTAACAAAAAGAGAGGTAATATAAATAAGGGTGCTATTGAGAGAACTAGCCTATGTTTTAAAATTGTAAAAATTCTCAATTCACAGACATAGTTCCTCAATGGAAAACAAATCTTAGTGAAAAGTAAATGTGTCTAAAAGAGATCAAATGTGTAAAGGATTTTCCAAAGAGCAAAATTATAAGCAAAGTAGACACTTAGGAACAAACTACATATATAGATGTCTGATATTACGTGAGTGATGATAACCTGAACAGATTTTATTTCATCAGGATATTTCGGCAGTTAAAGCTTATCCCTAAAATCAGGACTTGGAGCTGAGCTCCCTTCCAGGAACCCGGGGCAGACAAAAAAAATTCTACCCAGATTTGAGACCTTTAAAGGACGTTTACCTGTGGCCACAATGGGCAGCAAGGCCACCTCCCAAAAAGAGTCAGACCTGTACAGTATTGGGTGCAATGCCCTTTATTTTGCTATGCCATGAAGTGCAAACCCCAAATTTTTCACATAACCTGATACAGGCCTTTACAGCCACACAACAGGGAGAAGTGGGTGCTCATGAGGAAGAAAAAACTTCACTTATAAGATGAACTCCCAAACCAAAATTACAAAGACCTTGAGGAAGTCTGCCACCATAAGAGACAATCAGCAAATAGAACAAATGGCACCTTCAAAAGTAGCAATAACGGAACCACCTGAAAAGGACTTTTAGCTAAGTATATGTAGATTTCTCAAGGATAACCTCACCAACCCCATCCGTCATTTCCTACTTCCCTCCTTACCTTCCTAACAGAATGGATTTGTTTCTGAAAAGTAACTCAGGAGGAACAGAACAAACTGGAAACTGTGGTGTTTCCATTTGTTTGTTTTGATAGCTCCTTCA
The DNA here is from genome assembly GCF_029281585.2 of Gorilla gorilla gorilla. Classification (NCBI taxonomy): domain Eukaryota; kingdom Metazoa; phylum Chordata; class Mammalia; order Primates; family Hominidae; genus Gorilla; species Gorilla gorilla. Next base: position 12,808,490 of record NC_086017.1, read on the forward strand.
AAATGTAGATCCTAATGACCCAGCAGAGAATAGTAATTATAAAATTAATCAATGTTTCTCCCATTTAAGGATGAATTATTCTCTAAAAAGTAAATATAATTTTAAGTAATGTCTTGCTCCTGACAATAGGTATTTTATGAAAGTATTAATTCAGGTTTTCTCCCTGGTGTGAAATGCAGAAACTCAATGTTTAAATTTTAGGGAACTGATACATTTTCTTTATTCATTCTTCTTTTTATAAGTAGCATAAAACTTTAATTTTTAAATGGCATATGCTCTAGAATTAGCGTTTGCCATCTTTTTTATTTTATTGTTCTGTGGAGTATTCATTTTAAATATTTACATTTTAAGTACTAAAGCAATCTGAGCAACCCTCCCTTGCCTGTCTGGCACAGAAGAGTAATCACAGTGAGTGAGGATGCAGAATGGTGAGGTGGGTTGGAGAGCTCTATGGAGACATGGCTGTGGGTGGGTATAGAGGTGGTGGGCAGAGGAGACAGCTGGCAATGTTGGCAGATTGGTTATACTGAACAAAATGTAAGTTGATTAAGCAAATTAGGAAATGTTTTCAGGATAAGATATAGAAATACTTATAGATGTGTAGGTATTATACATGTATACACACATAGATATTTCCCAGCTCTGTTGCTGAGAGGGCCTAGGATCAATGACCCTCAGTAACAATGAGCACATTGGGTCTCCACCTCTTAGTTCTCAAAGCCATCCTCCACTGAAAAGAACCGGAGCTCCCTGACAAAATGACTGATTCTAGGACTATTGCAGGAAAAAAGTATAATGTGAACCTTACTGGACCAGAAAGTAAAGAAACACTTAATGAATAATAGTAAAATGTAAAACATACGAAGAGCCCAACTTAAAAGGACTCCCAATGGCCAAAATGGGGACAATTTGAGCATCAGTGTAAATAATGATAGTAATGTATTACCACCTGTCAAAATAAGCCATGAATTTATCCTAATGTAAGTAAGTATATAAATAAATGGGGGAGAGGGGAACACTCTTCCTTAGAGTAGAATGTCAGCTGATATATATAGAAGGAAAGATAGCAATGGAGAATCACCGTTTGACAACCATCATAAAAGTCACTAATTCAGGAAGGAGCCTTTAATGGATTCTAAGGCTGGTGGGTACAAGTTTGATGACCATCAGGTACTGGTGTAATCTTGGAATACCTCCCCACAAAGTACTCATTACTTATCTATTTATTTATTTTAGTTTATTATTCTTTTTCAGACAGAGTCTCCCTCTGTTGCCCAGGCTGGAGTGCAGTGGTGCGACACTGCAACCTCCACCTCCTGAGTTCAAGCGATTCTCTTGCCTCAGCCTCCCGAGTAGCTGGGACTACAGGTGTACCACACGCAACTAGTTTTTGTATTTTTTTTTAGTAAAGGCAGGATTTGACCATGTTGCCCAGGCTGGTCTGGAACTCCTGGCCTCAAGTGATCTGCCTGCCTCGGCCTCCCAAAGTGCTAGGATTACAGGCATGAGCCGTGGTAGCCAGCCAAAATACTCATTAGTTACAAGGGTGTAAATGGTAAGAATAAGATGGAGAAGCCAGGCAAACACCACCATATATATATATATATGTGTGTATATATGTATATGTGTGTGTCTGTGTGTGTGTGTAGGTGTATTTGTGTGTATATGGTAGGGAGAGGGGTGTGTGTGTGTGTATACGTATATATATATATACACACATGCATATATATATACATATATATATATTTACACACATATATGTATATGGGGAGAAGAAAATAAGCAAATACAGTAAAATATTAGCTACTGAGGAGTGTATATGAAGGTGAAAGAGTTCTTTGTACTTTTCTGGCAAACTTTCTGTAAGTTTGAAATTATTTCAAAATAAATTACTTTTTAAAATCAAGAAAAAAGTACAAAATGTGGCCTTATAAGAAAATTCAGCAATAAACACAGATGAAGGGCTAGTGCTTGCATGGTGAGTGCTGAGTTAGCCTTCAGGCGGATCCTTTTTAAAATTCCATATTCGACATAAGTCTGGATAAATAATAAGAAATACTTAATATAGCTTCCTGATTTATAGTACTTCAAGATTCAAGGCCTTATTTTCATCAGTCTCCCACAGGGCCACTCACAGATCGTCCATAAGTTATCTTTAACCAACTCTCATGAGTAGGAACAGAACTAGGCACCACGGACTTATAAAAGTGTAAGATCTAGTCCGTGACGCCCAGAAAGCTGATCAGTTACAGGGGGAGAAGCAGGACACGTGTAAAAAAGACAAATGATTTTGCACAACAATGCACTAGCTTAATGTCGAAGAAAAAAGAACAGTTAATTCCGATGAGCTTCATGAAAGGATAGGATCACCAGTGAACAGGGTGGCCAGGAAGGGCATGTGGGGAGGTGGCTCGGATTCATAGGCTCTTCAAGACAGTAGGCTTTTTCCAGCCTGGCCGGCCATTAGCAGAACTTGGCATCCCCTCTCTGAGGGAGCCCACCTCCACCTGAATACCTCCAAAAATGGAGATTCATGTTCCTCTGTGGCAGCCTATTTCCCTGTTGGAAAGGTCAAATTAGTAGAAAGTTCTTCCTTCTACAGAGCCAGAATATGCCTGTTTGTAGTTACTCTTTGCTTTCTACTTTGGGGCAATGCAAAATAACCTTAGCTTATCTTCTGCCTATAAGCCCTTCACATATTTGAGAACTGTTGTCATGTCTCTCCTAATTTACCTTTCTCATGCCAAACACTTTCAGTTATTTTAGCTGCTATGGAATTATTAGATCTTTCACTAACCCAGGTATACTAATGTATTAATGAATCCAAAACACATTCCTAGTAAGCTGTAGTCTGTCTAATGCAAAATACAACCAGATTATTACCTCCCTAAATTGGAACATCATGTGTTATTTATGCAACCTAAGATTTCATTCCCTTTCTTTGGCAGCTGCACGGACTCCAAGAGCACTGAAATGCTCAGGTATTATCCATGTGAGCTGCCAGTCCCCCAGCATGTACCTAGTAGCCGATTTTTTAAGTGTAGTTTTTTGCCTTTATCCCTATTAAAGTTTGCCTAGGTGAAAAGGTTGTCCCACTTGAAATCACTATGAATTTTGATTCTCATCTAATGTTTAGGGTATGCCTTTTAGATGTGTGTTTTATGCAGAATTGATACAGTTTATCTTGCACTGATTTTTATTGAAAAAATGGTGCCAACTATAGAGTGTTGAAATTCATCCCTAGAGATGCTACCTCAGGATTATTGTCATCATTAATCAACACTCTTTGCTGTGGCATTTAAATATTATTAAAAATAATTCTCTGACCAGTCCGCTTGTGTCATTTGAGGTTTGCTTGCTGTCTGCTCTTTGACTAGCTCCAGGCCTTTGAAGAATCCCACTTTTAAATTGTCCCTATAAGAACTAATTTAAGGAAAAAAGATACAACTCTACTGAAAGGCATCATCAAAACCATTAGAGTCAAGAAATTTGTTAACAAAAGGGATGTGTCTCCTTCCACAAATGAAGATGGCTGAAACACACATTAAATACTATCCTGATAGGCACCAAGTGAATATCTTGGCACTGTAAATGAAAGATAAATTATACACTAAAATGGAAGGATTGGTAGGGTATCAGGAAAGCAACATCGAAATGGAATTCGTATCCTGTGGACCCAAAAGCACTTATTTTTGCAGATAATAAGAACTATCAGCCAGGTGTGGCGGCTCACGCCTGTAATCACAGCAGTTTGGGAGGCCAAGGCGGGAGGATCTCTTGAGGCCAGGAGTTTGAGACTGACCTGAGCAGCATAGCAAGACCCTGTGTCTATAAAAAAATAAATAAATCAAACATTAGCCAGGCACCAGTGGCTCATGCCTGTAATCCTAGCACTTTGGGAGGCTGAGGCAGGCAGATTGCCTGAATTCAGGAGCTCGAGACCAGCCGGAGCAACATGGCAAAAACCCTGTCTCTACCAAGAATTCAAAAAAAAAAAAAAAAGAAAGAATTAGCTGGGCATGGTGGTGTGCACCTTTGGTCTCAGCTACTCAGGAGGTTGAGGTGGGAGGATCGTTTGAACCTGAGATAGGGAGGTTGCAGTGAGCCAAGATTGTGCCTCTGCACTCCAACCTCAGGGACAGAATGAGACCCCATCTCAAAAATAAAATAAAATAAAATAAAAATAAAATACTAGCTGGACATGGTGTTGCATGCCTCTAGTCCTACCTTGATGGGAGGATTGCTTGAGCCCAAGAATTTGAAGTTACGGTGAGCTTTGATCATGCTGCTGCACTCCAGCTTGGGCAACAGAACAAGACCCTGTCAAAAAATACAAAATATAAAACAGCGTAGTGTTTTAAAAAATAGAATCCTTATCCAATGGACCCCAAAACACTTCATTTTAGAGACAATAAAAGCTATAAATCAGAAAGTCTTTCCACCAACAGTGAAAGTGAGAATGTAATAAGGCTTGGATAAGTGTTGTAATTTATACATCTAATTGTGGATCTGATTATTAATTGAGTAGTTAATATTATTAAAAATAATGGTTAATAATTAACTCTTCCTCATGGTTATAATCCTTAGAACAAAGCAGTTAGTTTGCCTTTTGTCATTTATACGTTATAGAAAACACTGTAGAAAGTAAAAGAATTTTTTTTTAACTCTAGGAGAATTAAGCACTTGGTAAATATATATATTTTAAGCATCAGTCCTCTGGAGTTCAGAATTTATCATTCTACACAGTATGAACCAACCACAAGTAGGAAAGTTTAGGGATGTTGTTGGTCCTATTCATTGTTGCTATTTAATTACATCCAAATCCAGCCATCAGTTCACATCTTGAGTTCTAATTGCCTTTGAGAGTTCTATGCACAGAACAATAGCTGAAGTGACTCTTCAGAACAGAAGTCATAAATATAGGTTCTTCCTGATCTCGATGAATTAAAACCAAAGGAGAGGAGACAGTTTGTTTTGCAGGAAGCCATCTGTTTGTTTGTATACAGGGTTTGTATTCAAATTTTACGAAATTAATCAAGTAAAAAGCATCAAAATTCACAACACAGAAAACAAGAGTACTGAACAAACATACACTTTGAGAAAACCAAGTCGCTAATGAGATTTTGAACCACTTTAGTTTAATCTTTTCTTGTCCCTAGGAGACCTCTCTGGTACGTGTACAGTGCATGACGTTGCATTGATTCTTGCTGCTTTAAGGCTCAGAACATGAATCCGTGACAAGTGCTGAGTTAATGAATCAGCAGCTGTCAGCACAACTGCACCAACATAATCCTTGATTCAGGGAACTTCTCTGGTCCTTGGTTAAAAGACAGCTAAGTTTACCAATAATAAAAATCTGTCCCAGATCCCTACATGTGCACAAAGAGGTGAACATTTCTTTAGGAAAGAAATGTCATTCAGAAACGTGAGCCAGAATTTCAAATGGCTCTAGGCTTTGGGGTATGTGCCAACTCCTTGCTGCTAGCCCAAAAGTTGTCAGGAGATAGGGAGACAAGACAGTTTTAGGGACTGGAGCCTGGACATTTGACTCCACACTCATAAGTCTGATGTGTAGGCTTAGAGCTAGAGCCACCATTTTAGGCATAAAATCATCACTGCTTGTTACCTGTCTAAGGCAGTAACTACCTGACACGTGCAGTGAAGCCCTCTGCAACCATCTGCACCCCATGGCAGAAATTCTTTGAATTCCTCCTGCGTTTGAATATCTTCAGTTGACTACACATAAGAGTGTAAATTGCTGTATTATGCCCTTAGACTTAATCTCTGCATGATTTGCATGTGGACATCATGTTTTCAGTGAAAAGAAAGGCAGAATCGCACAACAGACAATATCTTAATGACTGTTAGACATCAGTCTGCTCATTTGTTAAATAGGGATGATAATAGTACCTATTTGTTAGGAATAAATGAAATAATCCATGTAAAGTGCTTAACAGTGCTAAGGGACTCAGTTATTATGAATGTTCTTATTCCTTCAGCCTCTGTTATATGTGTTATCCATGTAAACACAATCCATGCTTGGCGGATAAATCAAGAAATAAATGAATTAAAATGAAAATCTAAATTGCAGAATCAGTGGGCAGCTGTTTAAAGTAGAACTAGGCAACATCTTTATCAAATAAAACCCATAGAGGTATATCATTTTAGCCTGGGATCTGTTTCAGTCTTCATTTTTTCTTGAGGAAAATGTAAATTTAAAAACGTCAAATGACATGTTAAGTCAAAATGGGGCTATTCCTTGATGTTTGCTTAGAGTAAGATTTGTACTTACCTCTTTTCCTCATTAAAAAAAAAAAACAACTTCATCACTATCTATTCCTGATGGTAAGTGAATCAATATAGCAGATTTTTATTATATAGTCCTCAAAAGTCTCCGTCTTTCAAATCAGGGGTTTTCTATCCCATTACCTCTTTGCTGGCAGTACCTGTTGTTCACTTCTCATTTCATGGACATCACTCATTTAACAGTGACTAAAAGCACATTAATCTACTTATCATGATCTTTTCGTATTTTTAGAAAACAGCAAAAGTATATCCCACTACTAGATTATAACCTATTTAGAACAGAGATTTCCCTTTTGTAACTGAGAGATTTTCTTTCTGTAGTTGGATAAAAGGATAGAAAAAATGTTTTAAATACTCTCTTTAAAGAGGAAATTTTAGCATGGGTTATCAGTAAGTAAGACTCACAAAAATTCTCCTATCAGATATAATTTCAAAATTCCCAGCGGATATTTTAATCCAAGAGGTTCTCTGAGTAAATATTTATATACCTCACAGCCTGAAATGCAATCCCATGACTATGGGAGAGGATTAGTCAGTGTTCTTTTATTATTTGGTTTGGTTTTGGTTTGTCTTCTTTGTAATTGTTTGATTGGCTCGGTTTGGTTTAGTATGTAGAAATTTCTGGAATATGGCCTAATTCATAATTTTATTCTTTAGGCATGTATATGGCCTTTACATTGAATTCAAACTGCTTCTCACTTGTGTACTCTCTGACACCATTTATGAAATCATGTTGCAGAAAAATAAGGCACTATGTGTGTGAATGTAGTTTTGGAGTTCATAAACTGTCTCAGCTAAGCAAGCCCATTCTATTCCCAGTTTAAACTATAATGTAAAGGGTGAATTTCAAAGCGAATTGATGGTCCTTATTTTAAAAAAGTAATATACCTGTATCATTTTGTCAGTGATGTTATTTATGATTTCTAAATAAATAATAAACAGCATTATTTATGATTTCTAATTATAAATATTAGAAAAATGTCTAATAAAATTTGCTAAAATGCCAGCTAGTTTCAAAATGGTTAAAACTGTAAGCTTAAAGCAGATTATAAAATTATGTTGACAAAGGAATAAACATGCCTATATAATATTGAGGAGAAAAAGGAAAATCGTATTTGTCTCATTTTTATAATGGTGTAAAACAAAACAACTGAAAAACTGTGAACCAAAAAGACTGGGGGAAATTATACCACCATGAAAATAGATGTTTTATCTGGGTGGGATTTGTTTTTCTATTCCTTCTTTTAATTTTCCTGAATTTCCTAAATTACCTGTGCTAAAACATTTATTACTTTTACAATAGAAAAAAAGAGCCTAACAAACTTCAAATCAACATGGATTTTTCCTGTTTGCACTCAGCTGAAATGTAGCTTTCTAGTGAAACTGGAGAGAGACGAAAACCTTTTGAAAGAGGCAATTCAGAGCAGGCTGCCAGAAAGTAAGCCCTTCCATGGGCATCTTTAGAGATCTCACCTCCATGCTCCCTGGCTGAGTTCTGTTGCTCTGAGAAGGTTCACATAATGAGTGTTTTCATCTTTTCATATTAAAAATGACCTCCTGGCCTGAGTCTGAGCTTCCCAGATGACTGAGGTTTGCTGGTCACAGCCTCAGAAAAAATAAAGCAAAATTACTTAGTATTTCATCCTGCTCTTGGAGTCTACATTGTATTTCCACACAAGCTCACAGACTTTGTTGTTGTTATTGTTTGTTTTGTTTTAACTCTCCAGATCCAACAAGGGTAATGGTACCCCCTTCCAGTATGGATGTCACTGTTGGAGAAAGTATTGTTTTGCCGTGCCAGGTAACGCATGATCACTCGCTAGACATCGTGTTTACTTGGTCATTTAATGGACACCTGATAGACTTTGACAGAGATGGGGACCACTTTGAAAGAGTTGGAGGGGTAAGTATTAATATAAAAAACGGACTCAAACTAACTTGTTTAGACCAACTTAACAATATATTTAAGGTTACTATTTTAGAATTTTGTTCAAGTAATCTTATGGCAAGAAACTCTTGCTTAATTCCTGCTCCTTTTTGCACAATAAATGCGGCATCACTCATTGAACAACCCTATATGGCAGGACTGCTCCCTAACTGGCACCAATCCTACAGGCTAATTATTCATTCCTGTGTGTGGATTCGATACTAAGGCTCACAGGCATTGGATGACTTGCCTTGGCCTCATAGCTACTGAATTGTGGAACTCAGCTTAAAACTTCAAATCCCAAACTCTCTGTCACATATCATATCATATATCCTAGAATCTGATCAAGAAAATAGCTTAAGGATAGTTTCCTTCTGTTTTTAGGCTGCTAATTAAACTCCCTTTGACCTTGTAGAAGGCACGTCATTGTGAATTTAGGGTTTTCTTTCTTGAATTTGAAAGTCTGATGGGTTTATTTACTATCTCCAGGTAATTTGAATTCAAAATGATTGGATTTTCAAAATGCCTTCCTTTCCATAACGGTATATTATCATTGAACACATAACAAGAAGAGGTTAAATCTGGGAACAATTCCTATCTATCACAATCATTGTCAAAAAACTTTTTTCTGCTCTAACGCAGCTCTGTGATCCCATTGACAATAAAGATGGACTCCGGCTGCCATTTTTATGAAGGAGTCCAGCCAAAACATAGCAGAATACAAAAATGGGGCCCTGACTTGAAAAGCTCTCCCCACTTCCTAGGCTGCTATAAAAATCTGTCCACCCCCTTTATGTTGAGAATAAGTGGCCTAAAGTCATCCATATGATATAGTGAGAGCATATTTTCCACCCAACTACAGTACTAGCCCTGTTCATCACAGTCTTACTACCTTTATCAAACAGGGTTTTTGCAGTTGAGTCACAGAATGCCCAAAACAATTTCAATGACTGTTGTCTCAGTTCTATGCCAAGAGTGGTATCTGATTGGTACAACTTTAGATGGCACAGGAAAGAAGTTAATTCGTTACATCAGTGGATGCCTGGGTTCACTAGGGATTATCTCTTGGGACCCTGATTGAGAAAGGCTGGATGAAATTGCCAGCGTAAACCATTCTGGACCTCTTTCACATGGTTCAGCTTAATAACTTTGGCTGAGTGAGAGAAATATTAACTACTTCACAAAGACACTGGAGATATTGAATATCCTGAGGTCTAGGAAAGTACGTAGCCCAATGTCTACCACAAAAGAAGTACTTGATAAACTTTAATGGTGGTATTAATTGAAGGAAGGGTAACATTGATTGTAATAACAGGAAAGTGTAAATCGAGAACATTCTTCATAAATTAAGCAGCATGTTCTCACATTAAAACCAATTTCTTGGGCAGGAGAGATATTAAAAATGCTAAATCTCAGAATGGCGCAAGCACCAACCAATCAAAACAGATGCCCGACCAATCGAAGTGGACGTCCTACCATTCAGACACATGTAGCCTTTATGCCAGAATGGTGCCAGGGCTAAGGCAGAAACAGGGACACCTAATGAAGTCAAACACTGATGACCACCTTTTGTAAAGACAGCTGTCCGTAGAGCTGCTCACATTCATCTTTCATATGGGAAATGTCTATCTCCTCTGTTAAACTAGTGCTAACACCAATCAACTCCTGCTGAGAAATGCATAGAAAATTAAGGACAGCACGACCACATGTGAGATCTAAGTGTACTAGCCACTAGGATCATTAATGTCTGTGGAGTCAGGACTTGATAATAGAAGAGATAAGCAAGCGCAATTTTGAAGTCAAGCCTATTTCAGCTTCGACTTCCTGGGTCAGCATGGTGGAAATGATGGTTGGTATAGAGTTAACCTATTGAGGTTTTATAAAAGTTATTATTTCATTGTCCTCTGATACCCCCCATCCCCACCGAGTATTCTGTCAGGAACACAACATACTGCAGTGGTGGAAAATAAGCAGATGCTGTTGTTTTCTTTGGTAGGAACATAAAAAATGTAGATCTTAGTTAATAGTTGGGTCTGGGTGACTTCAAAGGGAAAGAGAAAGTTATTGTGGTCTGCTTTGATGAGACTCTTACCTCACTCCTGACTCTATTTTTTTCTTTGTTTCAGTTTTACTTTAAAAACACAAATCCAGTCAAAATGTGTAAATAACTACAGTACTTCTGAACCGCAAAATCAAAATTTTCTATCAATAGGTTGCTGTGCTCTGAAATATCCAGGCTACAAGTTTCTTTGACATTTAAGCCCTTGATGAATAAAGTGAATTAGATAGATGGTATAGGCATTTCCCTAAGGCCAATGTGGCTTCCCACCTTCCCTGCACACATCCCCTGGGGCATATTTTTTATTTAAACCTGTATTCAAAGTCCCCATATGTGAAATTTCTTAGGTAAAGTATCAATAATCTTAATAACGATGATGATAATAGTGATAATTCCTAATACTTGCAAAGTGCCTAATCATTTATCAGGTACTTTCTTATATACACTTGACCCTTGAACAACACGGGTTTGAGCTGTATGGGTCCACTTATATGTGGATTTTTTTTCTACCACACTCAGATTGCAAATACAATATTCATGGGATGTGAAACCCACATATATATGGAGGACTGACGTCATATACTCGGGTTCCAGAGGGCTGACTGCAGGACTTGAGTATGTGTGGATTTTAGTGTACTACGGTCCTGAGTCCTGAGTCCTGAGTCCAATCCCCTGTGTCTACCAAAGGATGACTGTAATAGCTCCTTAATCCTCACAGAAATCTTGCCAAATAGGTTAACAATTATTTTCCCATTTTATTGAGCAATTATAAGGCTTGATCCGTAAACAGTGGCATCTGGATGAGAAGCCAAGTGTTACAAACAAAAGACGTTTTGGGTTAAAATACCATAGCTTTTCCTGAATTAGATTTAACATCTTTGACATGTCTGTTTCACAAAAAAATGGATCATGGCTGTCAGTAATACCAGTTTAGAGTTAATCTACGCTTCAAGTTTTCAGAAGATTTTCACGTAACACAGATAATCTCATTTGATTTTCACAACCTAGCATGAAGGTCAATAAAGGTCTTTTGAAAGTCAGTAAATCAAGGCCAAGAGAGATTAAGAGATTTAGATGAAATCACACAGCAGGAATCAGCCCAAGACAACTAAGCACCAAAACTGTAGCTCTTCCTTCACTCCATGCTTTGGCATCTCTTCTAATCCTATTTCTAATTGGCAATTCTCTCTCTTCCATTATCCTGTGGATGTGACACTCTGTACTGAAACGATGGAGATAACCAAATACATATTAAATCTGAAATAGAATGAGGATATGGTCTTTCCGGATGCTAGTCTAGTGTTACTGTTAAGAACAGGGACTATATGAGTTCAAATCCTGGCTCTGCCATTTTCTAGCTACGTGACTTTAGGCAAGTCTCCTAACCTCTTTGTGCCGGAATTTCCTCATCTGTAAAATAAGGATAACAAGAATACCTGCCTCAGATGACATGTGAATATTTAGTGAGTTTAATATAGGTAAAGTACTTGGAAGCTGCCTGTCATATAGTAAATACCATTAAACATCATCCACTACTATTGTCATTGGAGGAATAGCAACAGAAGAGTCTGTGTCAATTTCCTGTTGTATAGTTTGGAATGGGAAAATGAAGGAGGGCCAATATACCCTAAATTATCTTGTCATCCATTACGGGTTTAGAATGAAGCGTAGCTTTTCAAATCTGGCCTCTAGGGTGGTCTCTTCGTCAAGCTTTGGATTAACAGGGCTATGAACCAAACTCCAAGGTGTAGCAGTGTTCTTCAGGTAAAATGCTGCCTTTGTGATAGCCTGTGGAATCATCTCCTCACATTTATTAAAAGTACTGTGCTGGCGAATGCTGGAGAAATATTTCTGGGGCGCATAGACATCCAAACCAGGATGTAATTAGTCCTATTCATCTGCTAATCAAACATGCATTTGGCATTTGGAAAACAAATTAGCACTGTTCCACACTAGGTGATGCAAGATTTCCTTGGAGAATCTGGTCTTCTTAATCTTTTAATTCCAACCTGGGAGCAATAACAATGCTGGCTCTAAGAAAGGGTTGAGCAATAAAATGCAGATACTTCCAAATGTGGGCTTGCTTCTATTTTCCAAATGCAGAGTTCTAAAGTATCAGAATGCCAACCAAGGCTATAGGCTGAGGGCATTTCTGAAGAAACTCACAAAACTAGATCAAGAGCCACCGTAGTACATAGGACTTATGTAGCATGTGACTTACGTCCTTCCAACATGGGTGGCAAACTGCTCCGGAGACTGAGAGAAGCCAGACACCTGAGGTCTTGTCGAAGATGTGTTCTGAAAATGTCGGTGTTCTTATCTCTCAGGCAGGCTCACATATTTTTAATAGGCCATGGCTTGCATCACTAATGTTTTCATCAGCCAGTGTAAAATAAATCCATTAGTCACCGTGTCCTTCATGTGATAATGATATTTAGAGCTCATTAAAAAGTAATTGTAGCCACTTTCCCCTACTTTATCAGCAGGATTCAGCTGGTGATTTGATGATCCGAAACATCCAGCTGAAGCATGCTGGGAAATATGTCTGCATGGTCCAAACAAGTGTGGACAGGCTATCTGCTGCTGCAGACCTGATTGTAAGAGGTACTGGATTTTGTTATTGTTGTTCTTGAAATATTTTCATGATATCTACTGTAGCGCAGAGTTCCAGAAACCTCAGTGGTTTAGAATTATGGGAAAAAGTCAGGCAGAAGCTCAACATTGTAAACAGTGGCTAACAGTCCACAGAAGTTTCTGGTTCATATACAGTTCCTCAGTGCGGGTTGTCAGAAAATGCACCAAACACATCCAGTAACTTTACACTAAAAGGATAATTGAGTAAATCGAGTACCCTATTACGGCTGTTGGAGTTGATATGACCTTCTAGAACAAATTTAGGTGAACAAAAGCAGATAGTTTAAAGAGGGATTAAACTCTCCCTTTTTATGTTTCATCTGGGCTAAACTGAATTAGTATCCTAGGCCACTGGTATAACAGCAGCTTAAGTAAAATCATCATCAGGTTTATCCGAGTTTCCTTTTTTCCCTAAACTTCACAGTGCTGTTCGGTTCCTAAAATAGGGTTTTGGGAGAGGACACTTCCTGACTGCCTGGGATGTAGTAAATGAGCTGAGAGTTGATGTAAATACTAACATTTTTGAGGTTCTCTTGAATATTATCAGCATGACCTAATTTGGACCTAAGAGCTATGACCCCCCTGGCTGAGCAACACCAACTGAGTACATTCCAAGCCTCACCAAACCAGTTGGCAAAGGAACTGTAAATGGACTTTTAAGAAATATTTTTAAATGAAAATTAAAATCTTCACAAACCAGTGTACGTACCAGAATCCAACCTATGCATGCTCAGGGGTTTTCTATAGCATTAAAATAGAGGCCAATCCAAATATCAAAATAGTATCTTAGCTAGAATCTCCTTCATCAGAATCCCTAACTGTTGGTGTTCAGGCATCTTTGGCCGGCTGGCAGAGTGCATAGCAAAACTTTGAATGCAAGAAAATAAAAATTTAGGGTGTGAGCATTGGAGGCAGGGTTAATCTGCATGCACAGAGAACAAGGTATTATTGGAAGCCATAAAGAGTGTTGCTATATCCTCTAGGCATAATGTAAGGGGGGAAATGTGTGGGAGTTAGCAACTTAAACTAATTGTGAAGAGAGGTTCAAGAGAAATAGCGATTCCAATGTGTCTGCTTTGTTCCCCTTTAAATTGCCTTTAAAAAAACACCGCATGTTCTCAGTCATAGGTGGGAATTGAACAATGAGATCACATGGACACAGGAAGGGGAACATCACACTCTGGGGACTGTGGTGGGGTGGGGGGAGCGGGGAGGGATAGCATTGGGAGATATACCTAATGCTAGTTGACGAGTTAGTGGGTGCAGCGCACCAGCATGGCACATGTATACATATGTAACTAACCTGCACAATGTGCACATGTACCCTAAAACTTAAAGTATAATTAAAAAAAAAAAAACTTTCAGTAACAGTGCAGACAAGGGCTAGAAATGAGAAAAAACTTTCAGCCGAGGTAGATCTGCCCACAGAATAACTTATAGAAATGTGTTTATTTCCATTTGAAAATACACCAGGCTGGTCTGCCCTCCCCTTGGGAACAAAAGAATTCTGTTGCTGAAAATTTATCTTCTATTTAATTAGGATAATGTTCAGATCAGCAGTTAAAACACCAATAAATTAGACTAATAAATATTTAAATCAGTAATACTTGAAGTTCTTAAATGATATTGTATACTTCATTTCACAGAAAATAACATTAAATACCAGGAGGAATTTGCAAACGCAGTCTAAAAGAAAATCTAGTCTAATCAGTTAATAAGGCCAATAAATTAATGTGCCATTTAAAACCATAATCTTTCATTTTATCTCCTTCGGCTCTGCCCCTGCAGCTTTTCTTGCACATTACAGAGGGGGAGGCAGGAATGTATTTCACCACCCTGAAAGATATTTTCATATTTGAAACCTATAGCAGCTTTGAGTCTTGGCTCCAGATTCTTTGATTTTCTGAGGCCTGTTCTATTTAACCTATAGCACTGTAATGGCAGCCAGAAAGGCCACCCTTCCCGAGGGAGAAGCAGACCCCAGAATCAAACTAATCTTCCCTTTGCCATCGCCTGAAACAAAATCTTCTACGTGCCCCTGAGTGTGTTATCATTTTGTTCAGAGGACAAACATTTGTACATTTTTCATTTTGAAAGAGGGAGTCCACTTCCCTAAAACAAAGTTGGTAAACATTCTGTAAGGTCATATCTATGCATCGGTAGGAGAGGGTGGCAGGAAGATAAAAAAAGAACAAACAAATTCAGGAAAGTACCATCTTCTCTCCAGTGGCCAAACTCATACCAGCCCTTCATTTTCTTCCTATAGAGAGGCCAACAATGGACTCAGATATTTCCTATCGATTTAATTCTTTGAAGAGTTCAGAGGGAAACACTTTTCTATTTGTGGTACTTAGATTTTAAAGGACATCAGTGCAGCATCCATAAAAAAAAAATGGTGGGGAATGCTAGGATGAGAAAACTAGTGAGAAAAATTATATTGTCTTCTAGACTTTATCTGGTTAAAAGGGGTCCCAAGACCAAAGGTTACATCAGCTCTATCTAGGTGACATTAGACTGACATGCTGAAATGTCACCATGGAAAATTAATCAGTTCCAGCATACAGATTTCCAGACATTTCATTCAGGAGTGGGAGGGAGAAGATAAATTTAGTCTCACCTGTGGGTCTATAAAAGTGATTTTTAAAAAAGGAAAGAAAATTTAGGGCATCACGTAAACGGTGAAGGAGTGAATCCTAGAACAAAGACTAACTTCAGGAAATTGCTGTTAACTTTGCACTGCTCTGTGAGAGGTTTCTTTTTTCCCTGTCCCTGTGACATGGCCCGATAGTATTTGGGTAGTACATTTGATTGCTAGACTGGGGATTAGCAAATCCCTCCTAGGAACATCTCCTTATGCCCGTCTAATGGGCATGAGGTTTGTCATTATGTCCCCTCACCATCACCTTCCCTCCTGAGGTGGTCAATTGTACCTTGTTAAAAATGCATTTAACTGCCTGGTAAGAGATTTTCATGTTGGAAAGTAGGATAGCTGCGGGTCTTTGCTCTGGCTCTGTTGATATTTTGTCTTTGCCTGCCAGCTGCTTTCCATCCGTCTATTTCTTTATTAGTTTCAAGCCTTCATTTAAATCTGATTTCCTCCCCTTTCCATGGTTTAAGTACATGGACAGAAACAACGAACATCAGGAAGAGAAGTAGAAAAATACGGGTATGACTTGCGGAAACTACAGATGAGGGTCTTTAGCATCTAGCCCAATTTTGAAATTGCTTTGAAGAAGGGAGTGCCTTGACTCTTGCGCACCGGCCATTTTCACAGCAGTTCCCTTGCACGCAAGTGTGTGCTTATATGGGATGCAGGGTTGGGCGTGAAGAGAGTGCTAGTAATTACAGTGCAGCAGAATGTGCAGAGCAACACTGTAACCTTCAAAGTTTTAAAGCCATTTGTGCTTAAATCTATATTCTCAGTGGTAGAAATAACCATTTCCAGCAGACTATACTCTTTATGAAATCAGGAGCAATATCTATCTTTTCTCACTACCATATCCTCAAATAACACTGTCTGACCCATATTAGGAACCTATAAATAAATAATGAATTAATGAATGTGGGCTCTTATGGTACCCCATACTCTCTATTAACATTAAGTATTCAATTGTAATTATTTGTTTACCTATTAGTTTTTCATATTAAACTGTGGGCCCCTAGAAGGAAGGGGCTGTGTTTCTTTCACCTCTGTGGTTTCCAAGCCCAGGAAAGTTCCAAGCACGTAGTAGGAGTTCAAAAAGGATTTGACAAGTGATGAATCTGTGAATGGGTAAATAAATGAATGGGTCAATGCCCCATTCAAGTATGTGGATCCTTTACTTGGGTGTTTGAATACACTGCTCCAATTCTGGGGGTCTTGCTCTTTCCCAGGTCCTCCAGGTCCCCCAGAGGCTGTGACAATAGACGAAATCACAGATACCACTGCTCAGCTCTCCTGGAGACCGGGGCCTGACAATCACAGCCCCATCACCATGTATGTCATTCAAGCCAGGACTCCGTTCTCCGTGGGCTGGCAAGCAGTCAGTACAGGTACCATATTGGATGCTTGGCTCAGAGACATTGGGAACTCAGCATACTGGACACAGCACTGTGGCAAGGAACGTCTAAGTTCTCATTCAGACGCTACTACAAATGATATATTATGGCAGTGTTTCCTAAACCTTGGCCAACTGTACTATCATTAATATTTTTCTTTATATCAAATCACAGTTGGGTTTTTTTAAACTCATCCTAAGCAATAGTATCTGTGAAATGGTAATGTCCAGGCCAGATTTGGTGGCTCACGCCTGCAATCCCAGCACTGTGGGAGGTAGAGTTGGATGGATCGCATGAGCCCAGGAGTTCCAGACCAGCCTGGGCAACATGGCAAAACCCCCTCTCTACAAAATATACAAAAATTAGCCTGGCCTGGTGGTGCGTGCCTGCAGTCCTAGCAACTCAGGAGGCTGAGGTGGGAGGATCGCTTGAGCCCAGGAGGTAGAGGTTGCAGTGAGCCAAGATCACACCACTGAACTCCAGCCTGGGTGACAGTGAGACTCCGTCTCAAAAAAAAAAAAAAAAAGTCTGTTGTGCTGGTTGTATATGTATTTTCCGTAACACACATTAAAAATATATTAGTTATAAAAATAAAATGCATCAATCTGTACTACCTAAAATCATCTGTGTAGCACTGTGGTTCACTTTGGAAAGCAGTGGATTCTGCTTGACTATAGTCACTTAATATATTAGTCACAGACTTCGAAAAGTTTACACAGTGCTCTCAAAAACCAATAACAGAGGATTATAGGGAGCCTCTTCACTTGCTGCTGTGTTTTTTGAGACAGGGTCTCACTCTGTCACCCAGGCTGGAGTGCAGTGGTACAATCACAGCACACTGCAGCCCCGACCTCCTGGGCTCAAGCAATCTTCCCACCTCAGCCTGTTGAGTAGCTGAGACCACAGGCGCAGGCCCCAACACCCAGCTAATTCTCTAAAATTTTTTGTAGAGACAGGTCTTGCTATGTTGCTTAGGCTGGTCTCAAACTCCTGCACTCAAGCAGTTCTGCATCAGCCTCCCAAATTGCTGGGATTTCAGGCGTGAGCCACTGTGTCCAGCCCCATTTTTGTAGATGGATAAATTTGGGGATAAAAAGACATGAGATTTCTCTTTAACCAATTTTACAAATTCTTAAAAAAAACATTGTTAGCAGCAACACTTCCATCCTGTTTCCCTTTATTACATGTATACAGCACTTGCTATTTTTTAAAAGTTTCACAGTTATTTCTCTTTGCATATAAAAGAATTCTTATACCATCCCCACTCTGTCAATACCTCCAAATTGACTCATTTTCTTATTTAGATTTCATTTAAGGATAAATTGGATGAACAAGTAGTTATTACAAACGAGATACACACTCCTCTAGACAGCAAAAGTAGGCTATATGGCCTTGATGTTTTGAAGGAGAATATGCCCAGTGTTGAGCAATTCATATAAATCTTGTTGATTTTAACCCATTTGTTTTTTTCATTTTAGTTTACCAATCCTTAGAAATGGGTTTCTGTGTTTCCTCCTGTAATCACTGAGTCACAGGTGTGCTTTAAGAAGGAAATATGAGAAAAATATAGAGGTTAGGAGATGAATTCTAGACCTGACTGCTAATCAGCTGATCTCTATACATCTTCATTTTCCTCTTCTGTTAAATGGGCACAATAAGAATTGTTTAAGAATGGATATAGGCCAGGCACAGTGGCTCACAACTGTCATCCCAGCACTTTGATAGGCCAAGGCGGGTGGATCGCTTGAGCCCAGGAGTTTGAGAGCAGTCTGGGAAATGTGGCGAAATCCCGTCTCTACTAAAAATACAAAAAAAAATAGACAGGCATAGTGGCATGCACCTGTAGTCCGTGCCACTCAGGAGGCTGAGGCACAAGAATTGCATGAGCCTGGGAGGTGGAGGTTGCAGTGAGCCGAGATTGTGCCACTGCACTCTACCCTGGGCATCAGAGAGAGAGAGAGACCCTGTCTCAAAAAAAGAAAAAAAAAAAGAAAAGAAAAAAAGAATATAATACTTTTACCTTTCTCAGAGGATAGTTGAAATAGTGTGTCTGGCACTATACAATAAATGCTGAAACACATGTGAAGGGGTGATAGGAATGACTGAGTCAGGTAGTTTGGGGTCTTGTGGACTGTGTGTCTTTTATGATGTCATCTGCTGGTATCTGATTAGAGTGTGTTAGTTTAACATACAGAGATAGTTCTGAGATTACCTCACTGAAACAACTGTTGATGCAGCTAATATCAGAACACCTACACTGCCCTGAATACAATAATGATGAGGATGGATGGATGTTCCTATCTTCCTAACATAATCTCTGCATTTGTTTTCTGAGAACCTATGAAGCAGCCCCCACCTTTTGTTGTCTTTCAGTCCCAGAACTCATTGATGGGAAGACATTCACAGCGACCGTGGTGGGTTTGAACCCTTGGGTCGAATATGAATTCCGCACAGTTGCAGCCAATGTGATTGGGATTGGGGAGCCCAGCCGCCCCTCAGAGAAACGGAGAACAGAAGAAGCTCGTGAGTAGCACCCGAGATTCAGATCATCTGTTCTGCCAGCTGCTGTTCCTTAGGAAAAGCCTTTGAATTCTTGCTGCTCTTCAGCGCTCATGCGGCTCTGTGTTAGCACACCCTTCCCTTTAAATGTTTATAATGATAGAAATCAGGCCAGGAGAAGCCCAGCTGAACACGCAATGGGTTTCAATCAAGAGTTAAGTTTTCTTCATTAGGTCCACTCGTACAGCAAGAGACACACTGCGCTTAGCCCTCTCAAAAGCCAGCCCTTTCTTCATTGGTTCATTTGTCACCAAGATTCTAACAGAATTTCAAAAAAAAATCCCACATTTCAAATAAAATTATCTCACATAAGTAACTAATGGCAAAGAATAATTTGTGACTGCTCTGGACACAGCCACCATGGGGTAATCCTGTTTAGAATAGAAATAAAAAATAAAGTAATTTCTTCAGAAATGTTCACTTAGATTATCTTTCTTAGGGTATAAACCATTCCCAGAAACTAAGATTCCGAACATGGTGCTCATTCGAACAAGACCAGCCAGCAATTCAGTATGGCCCTCTGCATATGCAGCTTGAATGAGCATGGGGAGAGAAGAACAAGTTCATCAGGGTCAGCCGTACTTTTACTTAGCTGATGTAAAGCAAGAGGCCTACATGTGCCGTCTTTTATAGAGTTCCCGGCTGTAGAGAGGCCAGTGTGTTGAAGGAATAATAAGGTCCCTACACAAATGGGAGTTCTGACCCTACTCTCAGAAAAGCAAAAACTCATCTAGATCTATTTGATTGGCTTTAACCAAGGAGGCATACCCAGTCACCAGCCACATACCCCAGTGAGACCTTTTTAAATGTGGCCCGGAGCCTTTCAGTTACATGATGACAATATAGCTAGTCCCCTGCTTTCTTTTCCCCTTCCAAAACCATAATTGAATTAATTCCCCTCAGCAATCCTGAGGTGGAAGCTCGCATAATTTCCTCTCTTTTACAGAGAAAACTGGGGATCAAAGAGGTTAAGCACAGTGAGCCAGGGGTCAGCTTCTATCTGCCACTTCCTTCAACACTCAGATCAAAACTCTTCCTCCCAGAAGCCATTCGCCCACCTCAGCTCTGAGCAGGGCGCTACTCGGAACGCCCCCCCGCCGCTTCTCCATGCTGACTGTACCTTACTCTGGTTGTCGACCTTGCTCTAACTGGTGCAGGCGCCCTTCCACTCCAACCAGCATGTAAGCTCTGCCTGGGCAGAGCTTGTACTCTTCCCTTTGTGTATCTCCACGTGGCTAATAAACGCATAACCAAACATGAGGACCAGACTTCAGTCCTTTCCTCCCTTCGGGAACCCACAGCCTCTAGGGATGGAGCTGAACAGTTGGTCAGACGTGTCAGATAACACGTGTGCCTTGTTGAATGGGAAACAGGTAATTAATAGCAGTCTCCTTGGTACATTTCACTTCCTCGAGTCGACGCCGTGGGCCCCTTGACAATGCTGTTGCTGATCTCCAAAGACAAAGGGGTGTGCCTCAGAGTACTCATTGAAAGTGAGTCACCTCTGCCAGGCAACCTTCCTGACCCTCATTCACCTTTGCCGCCTGACATAACTTGTTTTTTGTCTCCTTGTGCAGTCCCCGAAGTCACACCAGCGAATGTCAGTGGTGGCGGAGGCAGCAAATCTGAACTGGTTATAACCTGGGAGGTAAATGAATCACAGAATAAAAGGAACGTACACGCATCGAAGCTATTTTATTATTTTCCTCCATGTTAGACATAGCTGGGAGGTTTCCTCCTCTGTTTTTAACAGTGAAAATTCATTTGGGTTCAGACACTCCCTCTCACGTAGCTAATGGCTAGCAGGAAGGACGGCACTTGCCCATCCATTGTTAAGGCAAGTTTTAATTCAATCCATCACAGTAAAAACAATTATGAAGGGAAGACAACACACGTTACAAAAAAAAATAAAGAAGGCTGTTTCAGAGAAAACTAGTTTTTCTTTTCTTCCTGAATTGCTGCATGGCCAATTGATTTAAAGCGTCTGCCAGCAATAGATTCAGTGCACCAGCACAATTTCCTGGCAATTGGCTTTGCTTCTAGAAGGGGCCCTCTTTTAGGAGGTATTTTTTAAAACAACCTGGAGGAAAGTTAGTCACCAATTTATTAAAAATTGGCTTTGAGAGAAGAGGTGGGAGCTTTAGAAAGGGTTCTTCTTGTTTTTGAAAGATTCTAAACAGCCCCAGAAATTAAAATCTCTCATTTACCCAAAGCACAGCAGTGAAAGAAATCACTCATCCCTCCAGCTGAACTCTTCCCTCTGAGAGGGAGGATCTTCAGCCAAGATGGTTTTTCTTCCTTCAGTGAGATCTTTTGTCTATTTGGCAATGGAAGAAGATTAGTATTAGAGGATACGTGTTGGAAATGTGGTTTTTCAGGAGACCGATGTCCAGTGTTTTTTTTTTACAATCATTTCCAACCATTTCAGAGCTGGGTCTGCCCCATCAAAGAGCAAGCTCTGGACTGCAGATCCTCATTATGTTTTCAACCCTGTCCAGTACATTATAACTGTTTAAGATAGACTGACCGCAAGCCCTAAATTTAAAAGACTGTTAAGAAAACCCCAAATAAGATGGGTGGAGCAGGATGTAGACAAGAATGTTACAAGGGAAACAAAAACGAGTTTTGCGTTTGAGTGAAACTACTATGATTTCTGAAGACCACCTCCCTTCTTTCCCAGACGGTCCCTGAGGAATTACAGAATGGTCGAGGCTTTGGTTATGTGGTGGCCTTCCGGCCCTATGGTAAAATGATCTGGATGCTGACAGTGCTGGCCTCAGCTGACGCCTCTAGATACGTGTTCAGGAATGAGAGCGTGCACCCCTTCTCTCCCTTTGAGGTTAAAGTAGGTGTCTTCAACAACAAAGGAGAAGGCCCTTTCAGTCCCACCACAGTGGTGTATTCTGCAGAAGAAGGTATAGTTTATGCTGCCTAGATCATTGACTGTTAATATTTCTTCAATTCTAAAATGTGGATTGTAGCACGTACAATCAATTTCACATGGTACATGTATCTTGAAGGCATACCTGATTTGAGAAGAGGATAATGTAAACAATTTGGTTCACTGTCCACCATGAATCTCTTGAAAAGATAGCGACTGCTCTGTATATGAAAACACTTGGCTGTTCATTATTGATTCCATTGCTAAGGACCAGAATTGCAAATACCATATAAGATCTTCATATCTATCTATATGTTATCACTACTTTCAAAAGAATTTTATTTTTGCCTTTAAGTGAATATCAAAATATAATTTGCATTTTCTTACCACTTGTATTTTCATAAAGCATATGGTACTTGTGGCTCACACCTGTAATCCCAACAGTTTTGGAGGCCAAGGCGGGTGGATCACCTGAGGTTGGGAGTTCGGGACCAGCCTGACTAATATGGAGAAAACCCATCTCTACTAAAAATATAAAATTAGCCAGTTGTAGTGGCACATCCCTGTAATCCCAGCTACTCAGGAGGCTGAGACAGGAGAATCACTTGAACCCAGGAGGCGGAGGTTGCGGTGAGCCGAGATCGCACCATTGCACTCCAGCCTGGGCAACAAGAGCAAAACTCCATCTCAAAAAAAAAAAAAAATCTCACTTATTAAAGAAAAGAGTAAGTCATGAAGCAGTGTGATTGCGCTCACTGTCATCCACACCATCATTATGTTTAACATTTCTCACACATTATTATCACCTCCATGCTATCTATCCCTGCTCTCGGGATGCCTCTCACACAGTCTTCGTTACCTTTGGAGTTTGTCTATGTTGTTTTAAAGATGATGCTCAGAATGGGACCATGTTAAAACATCTGAAAGGTGAATCATTGATTTAGAGTCAGTGAAGATGCAATAACTTATTCCCAATCAGAGAGATCATCCCCTTAGATTCAGTAGCCCTCCATGATCTAGCTGCTGCCTCTCTGTCTGCCTCAGCTGCTGATGCCTTTCCCTGCATATTTCATGTTCCAACCATTGCCAAAGGATTTACAATTATTCAAACAAGCTTCAGCCCTTTGCATAGCCTTCAACTTCTCTTAGATAATAGTTCATGTCTCTGGATTATGAAAATGAGAGGAAAAGGGGAAAAGGACAGTCAGCTGACTTGACTAAGATTCAAGAGAGCTGGATGACACTTCAGGTTCACACTGCAATCTGTATGATCTTGGATAAGTCAGGTATACTCTGTGGGCCTCAGCATCTTTGGCTGCAAAGGAGAGGCTAGACTGACTTTTCTCCAAATTTCAGTTATTTTTGCCAGATTTCTGCCATAGCTGTGTACCATTGGTATATGTTCACATTTTTCTTTCAATAGTCTTCCTTAAAAAAAATTTAGTGGCCAAGCACAGTGGCTCATGCCTGTAATCCCAGCACTTTGGGAGGGGGATGTGGGAGGATAGCATGAGCCTAGGAGTTTGAGACCAACCTGGGCAACATAGCAAGATCCCAGTCTTTACAAAAAAAAATTAGCCAGGCATGTTGGCACATGTGTGTGTGGTCCCAGCTACTTGGGAGGCTGAGGTGGGAGGATGGCTTGAGCATAGGAGGTCAGGCTGCAGTGAGCCATGATTGTGCCACTACATTCCAGCCTAGGTGACAGAGTGAGACCCTATTTCAAAAAAGAAAAAGAGAAGCAGTTTAGCCATGTCGTAAGCAATAACATTTGTGAGATGCTAATTAAGAAGGATCTGTGTTAAGGGAATTGCTGGCTATGAAAACTTGGTGCTTAAACTTAAGTGGTTCTTCTCTTCTACCCACACCTAAATTCAGAACCCAAACACTGGACAAATATTCACTACCACCAACTCCAGCTATTAATCACTGCTCTGCAAAATGAGGGTTTGGCTTACAATCATTAAGGACGATTCTATAACCATGAATTATTTTACCTTATAATGCTAGTATCTACAATCCTGTCCTAATGTAGCTGATAGAGTAATAACTATCTCCATATTCATCTACAGAACCCACCAAACCACCAGCCAGTATCTTTGCCAGAAGTATTTCTGCCACAGATATTGAAGTTTTCTGGGCCTCCCCACTGGAGAAGAATAGAGGACGAATACAAGGTTATGAGGTAGGCAAGACATATGTGCCTTGGGTCTGAAAGAGAGTCTATGCCCCTTGATAAGTCCTCCAAGTCACATTCTTATAGGAAAAGACCCACATTCCCACTTAGAGGCATTGGTTTTAGGCCTGGCTTCCAGCTGAACATTAATGGAAGCATTGAATACTCAGCTGTGGGACTACACTTTTTCTATGTTATATTCTAGAGGTATTTTTCAAATTATGTGCTAATCTAAGCATTTATGGGATGGTTGGCAAAATGAGCTTTGACTTCTGATATGCCCAGGATCACTTTGACTCAAAACAAACATGGGAAAAAAGAAAATAATGAACGACGGTTGTGTCAATGTACCGTCTCCCTAGGAAGCTAAGGACAAAAAAGGGACCCTTCTTACTTTGGATAATTTCTCAGGATATACAGAGTCCTTTGTCCTGATAGCTCTGCTCATGATGTAGTATAGAAAACTAACTCCATCATAAGAATCTGCATACAAAATTACCTGATGACATTGCAAATATCCCCATTGGGTATGGTTTCCAAGGTCTTTCTGTTTATTTTCTTAGGTTAAATATTGGAGACATGAAGACAAAGAAGAAAATGCTAGAAAAATACGAACAGTTGGAAATCAGACATCAACAAAAATCACGAACTTAAAAGGCAGTGTGCTGTATCACTTAGCTGTCAAGGCATATAATTCTGCTGGGACAGGCCCCTCTAGTGCAACAGTCAATGTGACAACCCGAAAGCCACGTAAGAACAGACTTGCTCAGAAATATTTTGGGGATTCATCACACATATCCCAAGTTTATTCCTTATCCCCACCTCCCAGTGATCATTTGCATACTAATTAGTAGCATGTGGATTCAAATTTCCCTCAGCATTTTAACTGAACCTTTCCGTATACCATGCAAAATTCATTGCTGTGGAGGACAGAAAGATAAATGTTTTTCTCCTCACTGGGAAGGGCTACTTCTTTTAGCTATAAATGTTAGGCGACCAACTGAATCTTTTTCCATTTGCAATGCTGTATCTCATCAGATTTTAGTGACCTTGAAGACACATATTAGTGCAATAGCCCATTAAATTGCCTCCACTCTTGAATTCTAATAAGGAGATATTCCTCAGAATCCATTGAGACTTAATAATCTGTGACTTCGTATATCTTAATTTTTTTATAGCACCAAGTCAACCCCCCGGAAACATCATATGGAATTCATCGGACTCCAAAATTATCCTGAATTGGGATCAAGTGAAGGCCCTGGATAATGAGTCGGAAGTAAAAGGATACAAAGTAGGTAATTTCTTTTTTGCAAAGGCACCTAATCCTGCTGTGAGTGGGGACAGTCTCCTCCATGAATTATACAGTTGTCTGCATTGTCAGTTTCCCTGGTGATGCTCTCCTACCCTCTAGGAATCGCTGCCTCCAACACGGTTTGATCTGAGTTGTATAAATAGTCTATGGCAACTGGTCAGGATTTAGACAATCACCTTCACTTTAGTCTCAGGCAGCATCAATCAGAAATGGATAAAGACCCTGTGTTTGGGTCTCCAAAAATACCCTGAAGAACCACTTTTTAAACATTCCTACTGTCAGCTTTGTTTTGCTCCTGTCTCGGTTGTATATATTTTTTAGTCAACTTCGTAGCCTCCTGATATTACCAATGATTAATCATTTTTGTTCATATGTTTCTATAGTCAAGAGTTATATAAAGAAAAATAGAAAAGAGAGAGAAAAAGCAGGAAAACTGGAGAAAATGTTTGCCTGACCCGGTAAATGTTGGCTTGTCTTTAATGAGAAAATGAAAAGAACATGTCTATAGCCTTCTTGCAGCAATTAAAAAGGGTTATAAATATCTTGCAACGTTTCCAGCTACCTATTTGCTACCTAACAAACCAACCTGAAGCTAGGGGCTAAAACAGCAACAGTGTATCATTTTTTATGACTTTGCAATGTGGATAGGGCCAGAACAGACAGATTTTAGGGCTGGAATAACTAAGATGCTTCTTCACACACTTTTGGCTTCTTAGATGGGATAAGTGGGAAAGCTGAGGCTGGCCAGTGATCATGCTCTCTATGAGGCCTTTCCCCACGGATGACTTGGGCTTCCTCACAGTATGGTGACCTCAGAGTAGTCGGATTTCTTACATAGTTGTCAGCTTCAAGAGGAAGAAAGCAGAAGCTGCCAGCCCTTTTAAAAGCTAAGGATGGACGTGGGCAGTTCCAAGATGGCCAAATAGGAACAGCTCCAGTCTACAGCTCCCAGCGTGAGCAACGCAGTAGACTGGTGATTTCTACATTTCCAACTGAGGTACTGGGTTCATCTCAATGGGGCTTGTCAGATAGTGGGTGCAGGACAGTGGGGGAAGGGCACCAAGCATAAGCTGAAGCAGGGCAAGGCATCGCCTCACCTGGGAAGCGCAAAGGGTCAAGGAATTCCCTTTCCTAGCCAAGCAAAGCTGTGACAGACAGCACCTGGAAGATCGGGGCACTCCCACCCTAATACTGCGATTTTCCAATGGTCTTAGCAAACGGCACACCGGGAGATTATATCCCACGCATGGCTCAGAGGGTTCCATGCCCACAGAGCCTTGCTCATTGCTAGCACAGCAGTCTGAGATCAAACTGCAAGGCGGCAGTGAGGCTGGGGGAGGGGGCGCCCGCCATTGCTGAGGCTTGAGTAGGTAAATAGCGGCCTGGAAGCTCAAACTGGGTGGAGCCCACTGCAGCTCAAGGAGGCCTGCCTGCCTCCTTGCCCTCTGGGGTCAGGGCATAGCCGAACAAAAGGCAGCAGAAACCTCTGCAGACTTAAATGTCCCTGTCTGACAGCTTTGAAGAGAATAGTGTTTCCCCCAGCACGGAGTTTGAGATCTGAGAATGGACAGACTGCCTCCTCAAGTGGTTCCCTGAGCCCCGAGTAGCCTAACTGGGAGGTACCCCCCAGTAGGGGCAGACTGACACCTCACACAGCCAGGCACCCCTCTGAGACAAAACTTCCAGAGGAACGATCAGGCAGCAACATTTGCTGTTCAGCAATATTTGCTGTTTTGCAGCCTCTGCTGCTGATACCCAGGCAAACAGGGTCTGGAGTGGACCTCCAGCAAACTCCAGCAGACCTGCAGCTGAGGGTCCTGACTGTTAGAAGGAACACTAACAAACAGAAAGGACATCCACACCAAAACCCCATCTGTACGTCACCTTCATCAAAGACCAAAGGTAGATAAAACCACAAAGATGGGGAAAAAACAGAGCAGAAAAACTGAAAATTCTAAAAATCAGAGCACCTCTCCTCCTCCAAAGGAACGCACCTCCTCACCAGCAATGGAACAAAGCTGGATGGAGAATGACTTTGATGAGTTGAGAGAAGAAGGCTTCAGATGACCAAACTTCTCCGAGCTAAAGGAGGAAGTTCGAACCCATCCCAAAGAAGTTGAAAACCTTGAAAAAAGGTTAGACGAATGGCTAACTAGCCTAACCAATGTAGAGAAGTCCTTAAATGACCTGATGGAGCTGAAAACCATGGCACGAGAACTACGTGACGAAGGCACAAGCTTCAGTAGCCGATTCGATCAGCTGGAAGAAAGGGTACCAGTGATGGAAGATCAAATGAATGAAATGAAGCAAGAAGAGAAGTTTAGAGAAAAAAGAATGAAAAGAAACGAACAAAGCCTCCAAGAAATAAGGGACTACGTGAAAAGACCAAATCTACGTCTGATTGGTGTACCTGAAAGTGACGGGGAGAATTGAACCAAGTTGGAAAACACTGCAGGATATTATCCAGGAGAATTTCCCCAGCCTAGCAAGGCAGGCCAACATTCAAATTCAGGAAATACAAAGAACGCCACAAAGATACTCCTCGAGAAGAGCAACTTCAACACACATAATTGTCAGATTCACCAAAGTCGAAATGAAGGAAAAAATGTTAAGGGCAGCCAGAGAGAAAGGTCAGGTTACCCACAAAGGGAAACCCATCAGACTAACAGCAGATCTCTTGGCAGAAACTCTACAAGCCAGAAGAGAGAGGGGGCCAATATTCAACATTCTTAAAGAAAAGAATTTTCAATCCAGAACTTCATATCCAGCCAAACTAAGCTTCATAAGTGAAGGAGAAATAAAATCCTTTACAGACAAGCAAATGCTGAGGGATTTTGTCACCACCAGACCTGCCCTACAAGAGCTCCTGAAAGAAGCACTGAACATGGAAAGGTACAACCAGTACCAGCCACTGCAAAAACATGCCAAATTGTAAAGACCATTGATGCTAGGAAGAAACTGCATCAACTAACGAACAAAATAACCAGCTAACATCATAATGACGGGATCAAATTCACACATAACAATATTAACCTTAAATGTAAATGGGCTAAATGCTCCAATTAAAAGACACAGACTGGCAAATTGGATAAACAGTCAAGACCCATCAGTGTGCTGTATTCAGGAGACCCATCTCACATGCAAAACACACATAGGCTCAAAATAAAGGGATGGAAGAAGATCTACCAAGAAAATGGAAAACAAAAAAAAGCAGGGGTTGCAATCCTAGTCTCGGATAAAACAGACTTTAAACCAACAAAGATCAAAAGAGACAAAGAAGGCCATTACATAATGGTAAAGGGATCAATTCAACAAGAAGAGCTAACTATCCTAAAAATATATGCACCCAATACAGGAGCACCCAGATTCATAAAGCAAGTTCTTAGAGACCTTCAAAGAGACTTAGACTCCCACACAATAATAATGGGAGACTTTAACACCCCACTGTCAACATCAGACAGATCAACGAGACAGAAAGTTAACAAGGATATCCAGGAATTGAACTCAGCTCTGCACCAAGCAGACCTAATAGACATCTACAGAACTTTCCACCCCAAATCAACAGAATATACATTCTTCTCAGCACCACATCGCACTTATTCCATAATTGACCTCATAGTTGGAAGTAAAGCACTCCTCAGCAAATGTAAAAGAATAGAAATTATAACAAACTCTCTCTCAGACCACAGTGCAATCAAACTAGAACTCAGGATTAAGAAACTCACTCAAAACCTCTCAACTACATGGAAACTGAACAACCTGCTCCTGAATGACTACTGGGTAAATAATGAAATAAAGGCAGAAATAAAGATGTTCTTTGAAACCAACCAGAACAAAGACACAACATACCAGAATCTCTGGGACACATTCAAAGCAGTGTGTAGAGGGAAATTTATAGCACTAAATGCCCACAAGAGAAAGCAGGAAAGATCTAAAATTGACACCCTAACATCACAATTAAAAGAACTAGAGAAGCAAGAGCAAACACATTCAAAAGCTAGCAGAAGGCAAGAAATAGCTAAGATCAGAGCAGAACTGAAGGAGATAGAGACACAAAAAACGGTTCAAAAAATCAATGAATCCAGGAGCTGGTTTTTTGAGAAGATCAACAAAATTGATAGACCTCTAGCAAGACTAATAAAGAAGAAAAGAGAGAAGAATCAAATAGACTCAATAAAAAATGATCAAGGGGATATCACCACCCTTGAGAGTGGGTAACAGGGTTAGACAAGATGGTAGGAAAGGACACTTTCTGAGTTCTTCTTAATTTCCAGCTCAGTCATTCCCCCTTCTTTTTAGGAGTGGTACTGGAAGAGCAAGACACCCTACACCTCCTCAACTACACCCCAAGGAAGGTCACTGTAACTGGCTATACATTTTGAATTGCTACATATACATGTGAATGTTTAGAGATACATAATTTAAAGCTACAGGTATCCACAGGTTCCATATTCTCAACTGTGGATCAAAAATATTCAGGAAAAAAAACACACAAAAAAATACAATGAAAATGACACAGATTTTGAAAACAATACAGTATAACAACTATTTACATACCATTTACATTTTATTAGGTATTATGAGTAATCTAAAGTTGATTTAAAGTAGACGGAAGGATATGCTTAGGTTATACACAAATTCTATACCATTGTATATCCAGGACTTGAGTATCCACAGATTTTGGTATTTTAGGGAGGTCCTGAAGCCAGTTCCCTGAATTACCTAGGTACCAATGAACAACTCTCTCTCTTTCTCTGTGTGTGTGTGTGTGTGTTTGTGTGTGTGTATGTGTGGTACCTCCCGTGATATCTCACCTCCCATGATAGCTCAGGAAACTCTCCCTAGTATCACTTTTAGGGTGAGATTAGAGGCTGAATAAAAAGCGGATCTGATTGCAACGGAAGAGTTGACCTTTGCTAGAGAATTTGACCCATTAAATATGGCTATTGTTTATCTCAGACTGACCCTTTCCAAAATTAAGTTTTCCTCCCAAATACTGAACATGTTGGGGTGTGGGTTTATTTTCCCTTCTTCACTAAGTTGTCTGAATTCTTTAGATCTCAGCCTGGGTAGACAGTCTCAACAAGAAGCTGACTTTAGAAAGTTTAAGGCCCCAAATATTTTGTCAACACAAATCCTTAAGCTACTTTATGGCATTAGAGCTAAAAGGAGAGCGTCTGGTTTCAGTATCACAAATTAACCTACCTGCAGGGCCAGGCAGATAACATAAATGAGTTATGCTCAGTCCATTCAGAAACTACTACTAATACCTATACTAAGCACTGTTCCAGTCCATCTTAACTTTATATTTTATTTTGTTTTATTTTGAGACAGAGTCTCCCTCTGTCACGCAAGGTGGAGTGTAGTGGTACAATCTTGGCTCACTGCAACCTCCGCCTCCCGGGTTCAAGCAGTTCTCCTGCCTCAGCCTCCCAAGCAGCTGAGACTACAGGCGCCCACCACCACGACTGGCTAATTTTTGTATTTTTAGTAGAGATCGAGTTTCACCATGTTGTCCAGGCTGGTCTTGAACTCCTGACCTCAGGTGATCCGCCTGCCTCAGCCTCCCAAAGTGCTGGGATTACAGGCGGGAGCCACCATGCCTGGCCTCATCTTAACTGTATAATAACCATGAAGACAGGTGCAGTTATTATCCCTAGTTTTACGGATGAAGAGCTATGGCACAGAGTTTAGTCACTTGCCTTTCACACAGCTGGTATGTTGAAGAGCTGAGATCCGAATACAGCAGTACGAATCCTGAGTTCTACATTTAGCCACGTGGTGCTTCTGCCTACCAGCCATAAATAAATAGAGTAAGTGATAACAAAGTACTGCAGAGAAAAAGAGGCCAGAGTGAGGGGAATAGAGAAAGCCATGGAGTGGACAGGAGAGATGTATTATTTTATAGAAAGGCCAAGGAAAGCCACTTTTAAGTGGTGAGATTTCAGCTGGGCCTTGGCAGCTCTCTGGGAATGTCCCAAGTACTGCAAAAAAGGAAGTGCAAAGGTCCAGAGGTAGGCATGTGACAATGTAGCAACATTGGAAGTGTTGGGACTATCACCAACTGCAGAGTTTGTGATTGTTCAGAATGAGACTTCTCAACTCCAGCCAGTTGTTGTCAGACAGGAATATAGATCACTGGCTTAGTCTATTTGATTCTGGATCGCACTTTTGTAGAGTCTTACTCAGGAACAGAATACCTGAGACTAGGCAATTAATATGAACAGAAGTTTATTGACACCCAGTGCTGGGAGGGAGAGGGAGGAGGAAGGAAGAAGGGAGAGGGATAGAGAGCTGACTCGCCCTTTTATAACATACTAATTCCATCTGTGAGGGTGAGCCTAATCACCTCATGGCCTAATTATCTCTTAAAGGTTCACCTGTTAATACTGTTAAAATGACGAATTTCAACATGAGTTTTGGAGAGGACAAGCATCCAAAGCATAGCAACCAGTGTGGCCATAGCTTCCAGTTTTTCAGTAGAACCCACAAATTTTTAATGTTTAATTTCTCGGTTTTTAAATGTTCACATCTAACTCAAAAAAAATAACACTATGACAGCCAAACAAATAATATATGCAGGCTGGTTATGACCCATGGGCCACTAGTTTTTTACTGTCTAACTCCCTTGGTTTGTGTTCCCAAAGACAGATGCCAGAGAGGGAAAGCAATTTGCCCAGAGCCCTACAGGTGGTAGCCAAGGTAGTCTTCGTTAAAAATCCAGGTTCTGAGGCCGGGCATGGTGGCTCACACCTGTAATCCCAGCACTTTGGGAGGCCGAGGTGGGTGGATCACCTGAGGTCAGGAGTTTGAGACCAGCCTGACCAACGCGGTGAAACCCCATCTCTGCTAAAAATATAAAATTAGCAGGGCATGGTGGCACATGCCTGTAATGTTAGCTACTTGGGAGGCTGAGGCAGAAGAATTGCTTGAACCCGGGAGGCGGAGGTTGTAGTGAGCTGAGGTCACACCATCGCACTCTAGCCTGGGCAATAAGAGTGAAACTCCGTCTCAAAAAAAAAAAAAAAAAAAAAAATCCAGGCTCTGGATCCAGACTGCCTAGGTTTGAATGCAGGATCACCACTTACCAGTCATGAGACTGGGCAATTGCTTAACATCTCCACATCTCAAGTTCTCATCTTTGAAATCAGAATAATAACATTGCCTTCCTTAAGAGGTTATCCACATAAGCATTTAGAACAAGCTTGTCCAGCCCACAGCCCACAGGCTACTTGTGGCCCAAGATGGCTTTGAATGTGGCCCAACAGAAATTCATAAACTTTCTTAAAACATTGTAAGATGTTTTTTGCAATTTTTTAAAAGTTCATCAGCTATCATTAGTGTTAGTGTATTTTATGTGTGGCCCAAGACAATTTTTCTTCTTCCAGTGTGGTCCAGGGAAGCCAAAAGATTGGACACCCCTGATTCAGAACACACAGTGTTCAGACATTAAATAGTGGAAGTAGTCTATAATATTTGCTGCTATTATCATTATTC
This sequence comes from Gorilla gorilla gorilla, assembly GCF_029281585.2. Lineage (NCBI taxonomy): Eukaryota > Metazoa > Chordata > Mammalia > Primates > Hominidae > Gorilla > Gorilla gorilla. Next base: position 12,841,879 of record NC_086017.1, read on the forward strand.
CCACAGATCCATTCTTTCCCCTTGTCTTCCACCCTAGATTACATCAAATGCAAGCACAGCCTTCAATCGGCTGAAGCAAGTGTTTGGTGTAAATAAAGGCTTTACAGGACTCTATTTGGGTTCTGCTGCAGTCCCTAATATTGCAAGACTGATAAGCAGTGCTGATAAAAGTGCTGCTTTTTCCTGGAAGTGTTTCTTTTGGATTTATATTTGAAACAAGTTGAATCCTCTGAGCTCTTGCAAGGACCAGAGGTAAATCAAAGCAGCAATTTATTCCTCAAAGCCAGATGTGACCTTGCATCCCATCAGCCCATTCTCCTGGAGGGCCGTGATGAGAAGCTTTGACACTCCTGAATGTGCCTGAGGATTTATCTGTGCCTAATCATCAGCAAGGGGATGCTGGGTCTGATACAACTGATGCTGCGGGGAAGAAGGGGAGGCTTATGAATCTTTCTACCTTAAGGAAATTGTGTTTTCCACCTTGTATTAGAGAGATATAAATTAAGGTGATGAAATGCCAGGGGACAGATGGGTTCTAAACCGTTCTAAGGGAATTTTATGAATTTCACTTGTGTCTGGTTTTGTCTTGAGACACAAGAGTGACCTTATGTCTGTAGCCTCAGCAGATCAGAATTTATAAGGGATCTTAGGGAAGGATGAGCTAATCTCGTGCTTCTCAACGCATGATCTGTGGACCATCAGCACTGGCATTTGCTGGGAACTTGTCAGAAATGCAGATTTTCAGGTCCCATCCCAGAACTAATCACAAACTCCAGGAACGGGGCCCAGCAATTTGTGTTCCAACAAGTTCTCCAGGTGATTCTGTTCACGCTTGAATTTGAGAACTACTCATCTAATTCATCTAATCATGATGCCTATCCCACATTAACATCTCCTGATGATCTTTTAGAAAACAACTACAGCCTGGATCCCACCTCTGTGCAGTCTTAGACAGGCTAGAGTGGAACTGGAGCGGGGTTTCTGACCTCCTCACAGTCAACACTTTGAGCTAGAGAGTTCTTTGTTGCGGGTCTGCTCTGTGCATTGTAGACTGTTCAGCAGCATCCCTGGTCTCTCTATCCACTACAACAGGAGGACATGTTTTGACAAACACGTCTGCAGACATAGCCAGATACCTCCCTGTGAGGCAAAATTGCTTCCCTGCCCCTCCCACCCTGTTGAAAACCACTGAGCTACAGCATAAGTATTTTACAAGCACCCCAATTGTTCTAACATGCAGCCAGGACCAAAAACCACTGACCTCATCCAACCCTATCTTTTTGTCAGGGGAAACTACAGAGGATGAGCTTTAGTGGTTCTATAGGTAAAGGCACACTTTCCCAGACCTGTATATTTTGTTCCTGATTGGAGTAAATCCAATCACAGCGGGCAATCCCAGGTAAGTGAATGTGTTTTCAGGAGGCTAGTTGGCCACCTCATCAAATGAATCCACCTCCAAACTCAGAACCCATGGGGGGCCCAAGATGGAAACAGGACTGTTGCAAGCTGCAGATATGTCCAGGGTGGCGATGGTTGCCTCTTTGCTACCTAACCCCATAAAGTGGGGTTCCAGAGGAAAGGAATGGGAGGTTACTACTCTTGCCTTTCAGGTATCTTCTCCCTGTGCTGAAATGTCCTGTCTCTAAGAGTCATGATCATAACTTACTGTGCCTGGCTTGTGCTCTAACCTTTGCCATGTATGTTCTCTGATTATCTTTAAGCCTTCAGAGATACTATTTCTTACATGCTTCCTCTAAGCTAGGCCATCACCAGATTCAAACCTTGTGCAATCTTTTTTATTTTTATTTTTTAATTTTATATTTTTGAGACAGTCTTGCTCTGTCACCCAGGCTGGAGTGCAGTGGCTTGATCTCGGCTCACTGCAACCTCCGCCTCCCGGGTGCAAGCAATTCTCCTGCCTCAGCCTCTGGAGTAGCTGGGATTACAGGTGTGTGCCATCATGTCTGGCTAATTTTTGTATTTTTTGTAGAGACAGGGTTTCGCCATGTTGGTCAGGCTGGTCTCGAACTCCTGGCCTCACGTGAGTCACCCACCTTGGCCTCCCAAAGTGCTGACACTATAGGCATGGGCCACTGCAGCCAGCCTCCTTGTGCAATCTTGAAAACACACCAGAAGAGTGGGTATTATTGTCCCCATTTTACAGATGACTGAAGTGAGGCTCAGAAAGGTGAAGTGGCCTGTGATCCCACAGTGGCCAAGTTTATTCTGATGCCAAAGCCCCGATGTGTAACTGAGCACTGTACATCCTTAAGGAGCTACTCATACTTTCCACTTTCCCAGGAGTGTCAACTGAGCCTCCGAGAGGCTAGGCAGTAGGTAGAATCATGTTGCTGATGCCCCTGATATAATATCCTTTCAGCTCTTTCCTCGGAATAAAATGGTAGCTGCAGTCATGGCCCTCACTGCAAATGAGCCTTCCAAATGCAAGTGGGCAGCCAGGCAACCTCTACATCCCTGCATTTTGCTCGTGCCCAGAGGTGAAAACAAATGAATGCTCCATATTTGGGGCCTTTGTGAAGACGGCAGGTGACACCTGTTCTTTCTGTACTGGCAGGTCTTGTACAGATGGAACAGACAAAGCAGCACATCTGTCATTGAAACAAATAAAACATCGGTGGAGCTTTCTTTGCCTTTCGATGAAGATTATATAATAGAAATTAAGCCATTCAGCGACGGAGGAGATGGCAGCAGCAGTGAACAAATTCGAATTCCAAAGATATCAAGTGAGAATGCCTTTTTTTCTCCCTTTTCTCCTGCCTGTCTTATCTTATCAGCCTTCCAGATGAGTCAGGGCTTGAAAGACATTCAGCCTGCAAAAGCAGACTTAAAATAAAAATGGAGAACACTACCCCCCTTCTCCAGATGTTTGCTGGCCATAGGCAGTTTCATGCAAAAATCAGTTTGCCCGTGTTGACTGATCTACTCAGTTGCTAATCAAAAATCAGATTAAAGCAGACCCGAATCAGTCACTAACGTTTTTCCATGTCAACCTGTGTAGTTTGCATTGCATCTATTGTAGCCCCAGAATTACAGTTTAGAAAGTGAAAAGCATGACTCAGTCAGAAGGAACAAGGAAAAGCATTGTTAAGTATGCCGTAGCAGTTTTTCTCCAGTGAAACAGTGTATGCAGTTCAATGTCTTGGAAATATTTGGAATTTACTACTTATTTTCAATGGGTATATGCAACATGTGCATCAATGTGTATGTCTCTCTATAGTCAAGATTATCTTCACTTTCAAATGTTGACTAGCATGTGAGAATAGCATATTCTTTTTGAGCAAATACATTCAATTCTGTTTTTACAAATGCCATGTTTGTAAGTATCTTAACAGCATGATATTTTTTGTTGTTGTGTGTGATCACATTTATTTAAAGAAAAAAAACAAAATAGCCAAATCCATGGAGACAGAAGTGAGGCTAGTGATTGGCAGTGGCTGGTCAGTGGGGAATGGGGGTTTAGGTACTGGGTCTTCATTTGGGGTGACACAAAAGTTATGGAGCTTGAGAGTGGTGCTGGTTGCACAACATTTGTACTTAGTACCACTGATTCGTACATTTTAAATGAGTTAAAATGCTAATTTTGTTATGTGTATTTTACAGCAATAAAAAAAAAGACTGTGGTTAGATATCTAAGTGTAGACTTTCACAGGCTTTCAGATTTCAGTCTGGAGATTAGGGGAGCAGTGAAGGCTGGAGGTATAAATTTTCAAGACATTGGTAAAAAGATGATTTTTTAAATTATGGACAAAATCCTCACCACCATCCTGACTTTTAGCCATGTGACATCCCTCTGCTAAGGGGTGATATGCCAGTGTTTCTGGATGGAGTTTATATTTACTGCATCTTTTTTGCATACAAACACAAAAGGCATTTTTGTCTTAAAAGGGGGACAATTGGATTCTATACTTTACCAAACAAAGCCTCTAACTTCTATCGAAAGGGAGCTAGATTTTTGGTGAGATGTGGAAGTAAAATCTCCAGGCCACGAAAATACAAGATTGGGGCTTATCTATCTCGCTTCCTTAAAAATCTGACTTTATACTTCATACTTTCTTATCATTGCAGGGATTGACATTTTTAGGTAGACTGATGATTCCTGGTTTTATTCATTACAAAAACATATATTAAGCAATTATATTGGTGTAATTATTAGATAACAAGGAAGTGACTGTGAACCAAACATGATCTGTTTCAAGAGATTTTTCATCATGTTGGTCAAAGAGACCTTACAAGATTGAAGAACTCCCGAATGACGGTTGATAGCTTCTTACTATGAAAAGTGTAAGACCCATAAGAAAATTTAAAAAAGGATTGAGGCTATTTTGTTTGCAGAAAAGGGGTAGATTTAGACAGACATGGGTTTGAACCCCAATTTAGCCATTTACTAGCTGGGTGATCTTAGATAAGTCACTTTATTTCTCTGGGTGCAAATTACCACCATCTGTTAAGCGAGGTAATAATAATACCTGGCCTTCATCCAGTTTTTGCAAGATTTAAGTGTCATATTCATCTGTGCCCAGCAGAAAGATAGAGTTCAAAAGGGAGCAGCAATTTTCATTTTGTTGAATCATCGACATAGCATGCTGTTTATCAGTATTGTTATTAGTAATATTGAAGTTTCTTCTCACATTAGATGGGAACATCCTTATATTACAAATGCCTTGACAGAGATACGGGGCTGTCCTATACCCTACTCCCAGGTTCGTAGCTTGGTAGTCATAGAACTGATATTTAAAAGCCATTAAGACCTTGATCATCATTTCCAGTAGAATCCATGCAGTTCTGCTGTTTCAAAAAGCCCCGTGGCCCCTCTTCCCTTTGAAGCAGAGATGGGGCTGTTTTGAGTGAATTTGTTCTCTCTTTTCAGATGCCTACGCGAGAGGATCTGGGGCTTCCACTTCGAATGCATGTACGCTGTCAGCCATCAGTACAATAATGATTTCCCTCACAGCTAGGTCCAGTTTATGACAAAAGGTATCCGAAGGACTTGCTGTTTATAATATAAGCAACATTTAGCTAGTTGTTTTGAAGACACCCAGTACTAAGTAATATTGTTGTTCAAGTACATCTTATTACTGGAATAAAAATGTTTTTTGCTTCTTTAGGAATGGCATTAATACAGTACTTCCTCAAAGCAAATCTAGCTTTGTCTGAAGTTTCTTTGGAAACTCTGCAATGCACTGAAGACATCTGTAATATGATGTTACCAAAGCAGTTTACATATGTCCTTATATGCATATTTTTTATTATATATTTAGTGTTTTATAGAATTTTTTAAAGTTAACATATAATGTAGATATTAATTTTTTCCTCGGCTGTAAAATGCTATGGGCAACACAATCATGCAATTATAATTTGAAAATATTTCCTTTAAAGACAGAGTTTGAAACTCATCTTGGTAAATAAATTGCAAATTACTCGTACAGTTTTACAAGGATCTCATGGCAGAACAGCGGAAGACTTGGTCCGTAACTCAAGGCTGTTGTATGCAAACTACTCTTCTAGTGGTTAATGCACTTGACATGTACAGTATGTTTAATGCATTGAATCAAGTCCTTTTGACATGTACAGTATGTTTTCCATGCCGTTGTGAATTTTGTTGTTCAACACAACTTGAGATGGTTTCAGGAATGGCTGCAATCTCAAAAGCTCAATGTACTGCCCGAGAGGCACCTTGTGCAATATTCCCATCCCTGAATTTAGCATTGTACAGGAAGATTTTCTTTTCACTCAACTAAGTTAGCATTGTCTTTGTGGTAGCATTATCTTAGACATTAAATTTGAAGTAACATATATCCTGTAGTAACATAGACCCAAAGTTACTATAGTCAACCAAGTCTTTCAAAGGATAAAAGATCATTTTATTATCTTTAACTGTATCTATTTTGAATGTAAATTTAAGAAAAGTAATTCTCTGTCAATGGATTCATAATTTCATTACAAAATTTCTTATATATAATATGTGTATCTCTGTAATAATAGAGCCCTTCTTTTGAATCAAAATTACATATGGAGTTTGGAAGATTTCTCCTATTTCAACAAATAGTTGCTGCAAGAATTTTTAATATGACTCTATAAAAGATCTTTAGTACAATTGTATGGTTTCTTGATGATTCTGTTTTGCAATAGGTAGCCTAGTTGCTTTATATGCTTTACCTTCTAAGTCTTAAAATCACACATTGGAAAATGACAATATCAACAAAACTGTATTCTTATGGAAAGAACTATTTGTTACAATGGGAAAGGTTTTGTAAGCAAACCCTAGTGGGACAGTGACATAAAAGGCAATGAAATTTTCTATAAACATTTTCTCATGTAAACATGCTGCCACCTTTTCTTCTTTCTCAGAGAACTCAAATTTGCTGTAATTTGTCATTGTCATTTTTGCTTACAAATAATATAACTTTTCAACCTTCTAGTTATATTTATCCAATAAAGTCATAAATCGGGATTCCATTTGTGTCAAAACTAGGGTGGTAACCGGAAAAAAAAATATTGTCAGTATTTCAAGCTGTGTTCCTTTCTTAGTTTGATATGGTTACTTCTATGTTAAAATAAAATTTAAAATCACATGCAAAAAAAAAAATCAACAAAATAATAAAATGAACGAAAAAAAAATGACACCCAGGGAGTTCCCAACCCCAGTGTAAATGATATTTACCAGTGATCTAGCATATGTAATCTTTTTTAAAGGTATTGTTAATAAATATTCTGTCATTTGTAAAGATACTTGTCTTTTGGGAGCATTTTTCCTACCTGCCTGTCAGGGAATTTGTTAGCTTACCTTTGTGCTAGTTATAATTTGGGATCATAGAGGGACTCAAAAGTCTCTACCCAAATCTAGATGACCCAGAGCTTTTCCTTTGGAACTGACAACCCTGAAGCACCATTTCAAATCCTCTTTGGAAGTAGAGAGGGTCCTAATCCACAAGTAAATGTCCTGAAGATGAGACTTGAATATTTTCTCTTGATTAGCTAAGTCTTTTGTATATTTACTGTAAGTATATCTGTTGTTTCCCTCACCCCCCATTGCTAAAAGGGTAAGTTCTAAGCTTGAGCATTTAAGGCTCTTTTTTTTTTGAGACGGAGTCTCACTCTGTCACCCAGGCTGGAGTGCAATGTTGCGATCTCGGCTCACTGCAACCTCCGCCTCCCAGGTTCAAGCAATTCTCCTGCCTCAGCCTCCCGAGTAGCTGGGATTACAGGTGCCCACCACTACACCGGGCTAATTTTTGTATTTTTAGTAGAGACGAGATTTCACCATGTTAATCAGGCTGGTCTCAAACACCTGACCTCAGGTGATCTGCCCGCCTCGGCCTCCCAAAGTGCTGGGATTACAGGCTTGAGCCACCACACCCGGCCCTTAAGGCCCTTTTTAATCCAAAACAATTTAACTGTGTATACAGCCACACTAAGCCCTCCCTGACCCCTGAACACTGCTTGCTTTTGGTCTCACCTCTGTGCCTTTTGTCTTATGGCTGCCCCTTCCTGAAATGCCCTCTCCACCCTTCTCTCCCATTCAGATCCCAGCTGTCCCAGGGTAGCTCCAGCCCCAGTTTGTCTGCAAAGACTTCCCATGCTTCAGTCCTTTATGACATTCTTGCTTGGAATTAGTTGCATCCCCTATCGATGCTGCTTATTTAGTAATTAATCAGATACTACTTTTGGAAATCTCTTGTACTGTTTTCTTGCATTTTAATTTAACTCCTGTATTGTTACTTACTTTTTCTTGTATGTATGGCTTGTCTTCCCAACTAGATTGTAAGCTCCTTGAGGGCAGGGACTTTGGTCTTATCTTCCATGTACTCTCCATAGTGCCTAGCACAGTGCCTTGCAATAAATACTCACTGATTAATTGAATGAAGGGGTCTTTGAAGTAGCATTTTGCATCAGTTGCCTGCCTGTGTGCCATAGCAAACCAACCAGGGAAGACTGTGTCATTACTTTCGTTATGTGCTGAAAAGCATTAAAAGGCCTGGCTTCTAACTTTGTACCTGGAAGAAGTCTTTGACCAATTGGCTTCATCATCGGGTAAATGAGGTCCTGGATTAGTTGAGTCTAACTGAATTGAAGATGTTTTAGAAAGTGCCCCATAAGCACCTCCACCCAAACTTTTGTCTCATTTGTTGGCTTTCATGGTTGCCTCAAGTAGGGTCCACTGGTTGTAAGCAAAGAAACGACCCTGGGTAACTTGAGCAAACAAAAAGTAAGGAATTAGAATGACACAGGTTACATCATATGAGCCAAGGAAACACTGAAGGACCAAGTCTTGAGGAGAATAAGAACCAGGCCACTCTGTGGGTCCAGACAGTGGGAACTTTGGAAAGTCTTTTTGGGGTGCTATTGTGGGGATGAATCAGCTTTGTTTCCAATTTTGACGCCATTATGCTCAATATTCAGATTCCTGGGAAAGTGATCAGTTCCGTTTGAGTTCCACAGCCAGAGTACCTTGATCAGACTAAGCCTGTACTCACAGGGGAGGGATAGTTAAAGGAAAACTAAGACGCTGTTTTCCAAAGGTAAGAGAAGAAATGCCGGGTTGGTATAAGTAACAGATTTTCTAGGCTTAGCCAGCCAAGGGGACTTTCTTAGGCCCCTAGCCCAAGTAATACACTCGAGTGGAATGACTATATTGCTGCTTGAGATTTTTTTCTGAAGGAGGAGCACTAGGAAAATTTGCTTTGCTTGTTTAACCTTTCAAAGTGCTTACTCTTGCCCTCCTTTTTGTGTGTGTAGTCCACTTGTGATTTAACTGTATGAAAGGAAATTCTATTGTGCCAGATATTTGGATTCTCTCAGTGTACCTACTTTCTATGGAGCCCACACATGCTACATACAAATTGGCAGCACCTTTCCATGGACACAGAAGACGCGGATGATAAGCTTCATTTCTCAGGTAAGCTCTGAATTCTTCCAGCCTGTGAGGTAGAAGGTGCATAGGCTTTGATATTAAGAAAGAATGATTGTGTTATTCCCGCCATCAAAATTGTGGTTGTTTATATCCAGGAGGCAATGTTAAATCCTGATTAACCTTTACCCAGTCTCTTCCACCACCTTGCCTCACTACAAATACGCTCAAAGAATGTTGAGTTATAAAAAGTATACAAATAGCACATAATTAGCAACAAAAATGTCACGCAGTTTTTAATCTAATGTAATCAACCAACAGGTGATTTTTGTTCACTACATTGGATTATCGATGCTACTGTTCTCCTCCGTTAACACTTATAATCAAGAAATGACTGTTATTTTCCTGTTGTTACAATTTACAAAATGTTCTGGCTAAAAACGTTATGTGGCCAACCATAGAGCTTTGAAAGGCAAGCCTTTAAAATCAAGGACTTATATTCAATCTGTGGACATACCCCAGATTTTTCCATTACAAAATGCCAGACACTGAGGCCTTACAAAGGCAGCCTAATACAAAGACTAAGGACGTGGATCCTGGAGTTTGACTGCCTGGGGTGCATTGTAATGATTGGCTACTTATTAGGGAGGATAAAGTTTGTAGAGCTCTAAATGCACGGCTCTCCAAACAGCGATGATTTTACCATCTGTTCTTGTTCTTTTTCTCCAGGGACTTTACTAGACTCACAGATGTAGGATGTGGATGCTTCTTATCACCAACATGAGTGGTACTCAGCTGGCACATCCATTATCACCTTTTATTTAAACATGATCACTTCTTAATATAAATTTTAATATTCGATCATTTTAATCATACAATCAACTAATTCAAACTTAGGCAGTAGGGTTCCCATTCAGATGCCAGGTTTTGCACAAAGCCTCCCTCAGCTTCCCCATCTGAAATTGACCTTGCATTTCTCTGACCTCCAGGGGATGGGGTCAGTGCCCACTCATGTCAGTCATCCCTTCGTACGTTATATTTAAATCATTTTTGTTGGTGTCTTCCGCCTTATAGTAGACACACAGCACCTCAGCGTTGGCATCTGGGTGTGGTTCCTCATTGTGCTCCCAGGCACAAGGCCTGTGTCACCCCCATCTCAGACCTAGAGGGAGGAGAATATCTGGCCCCGTTTCCTGTGATTTCCTCAGGCCCCCTGCCAGAGTGTGATTACTAAATGCAAGTCAGGCTGCCCATTCTGCAAAGAGGCTCCTTTTCCCCTTGTGCTAAATGGGCCATGCAGATTAAATGTTCCAGCTCTGCAACTCAACTGCAAACTACAATACTCAACAGAGATCACGGTTTAAACAAAATTGGCCTCTATCCTTTATCACCAGCAGTTATGGGCTATGGTAGATTAGCAGAGCTCTAGTGATATAGATCACATAGAGAGAAAGGTTTTTTAAAAAAGGTCAACCATATGATTGATCTGAAAGTCTGGAAATTGGAAGGCTGAGCTACTTAAATATAGACGCGATTACATGTGATATCCCCATTCTCTGTAAACTGGGTTTTTGCCACATATCCTTATTGTTAGGAATAACACAAACTATACCAGGAAATATATATGTCCTAGGACTTTAACAAATAGTAATATCTTTAATTTGTTTTTCTAGTTTTCAAAGTGCTTTTCACACTAATAAGGGGAGGACATAGGTTTTTATTCCTTTTTTATTTATGAAATGGAAGCAAAGAGGTTACATAAGAAGCCCAAAGTAACATAGACAATTAGAAAGTCAGGGCTGGGCATGGTGGCTCACACCTGTAATCCCAGCACTTTGGGAGACTGAGGTGGGGGGATCACAAGGTCAAGAGTTCGAGACCAGCCTGGCCAAAATGGTGAAACCCCATTCCTACTAAAAATACAAAAATTAGCTGGGCATGGTGGCACGTGCTTGTAGTCCCAGTTACCCGGGAGGCTGAGGCAGGAGGATCGCTTGAACCTGGGAGGCAGATCGCTTGAACCTGTAGTGAGCTGAGATTGCCCTACTGCACACTAGCCTGGCCAACAGAGTGAGACTCTGTCTCAAACAAAAAAAAAAAAAAAAAAAAGGACTGGAATTTAGAACATAGACTCATTAGTGCATTTCATACACCTAGAAATAAGTACTTAGAGAAAGGACAGGATGGAGTAAGGAACTAGACTCTGGAGTTCAACTAGAGAACATTCTAGGACAAGTAGGTAGGCCAGAGGAAATGGTGAGGTAGAAGGGTGAGATGTCTGAGGTTCAGATGCTGGAGGTGGAGAAGTTCTGAGTGCTGGCCAGGCCCAGGGCACAGCCATCTGGAGGAATGGGATAGGATAGGTCCCTGGAGAGGGTTTTAGTTATTCAGCAAGGGACTATTGGCAGCCCTCTCTGTACCAGGCACTATTCTGGGCATAGAAGAATGATGTGGCATTCAGATGTGTGTGAGGAAGCCAAGGCACCAGTAGCAGTATTTTGTCACAATACAGAGAAATGCAATGATAATAATAATAGTAAACAGTGATTATGCTTATAATATGTGCCAGACTCAGTGCAAATCAACCTACTGATTTAGTTACCATTTATTATTCCTATTTTATACACAGAGGATTGAGGTTGACAGGTTCACATTTGTCCCTGATCACACAGTTGATCAGAGAGACCAGGAATTGAAATGCTGGTGGCTTGGGTTTAGGGCCCTACTCCAAAACATTAGATGTCTCTATCTGTAAATAGATGATACACAAACAATAAGGTAGATAGATAGATAAATAGACATAGATACGGTTCCCATATAGCAACAAGAAGGAAAGGCAGTCATGAGCTTCAGGCTGCTCTAAAGTGGCTCAGCTTCTCTGCTTCTCTTTCCCTGACTGCAAATGTTGTTTTTTGCATGTTCGTTGTCCTTGACTTCAGGTGTCTTAGAGCTGTTTCTTTAAACTCCGGCTACCCTTCAAGATCAGGATTACCCGATAAAATAGGAGAGGACCTATTAAAGTTGGATTTCAGATTAAAAAAAAAAAGTTATGCTTCCTTAGTATAAGTATGCCCCATGCGATATTTATTTGAAATTCAACTTTAACTGAGCCTCTTATTTTTATTTGCTAAATCTGGCAACCTGACACCAGGAGGTCTTCATTACTCTCATTGAAGTAATTAATTTGTAATTCAAAATTTCAGGGTCTTGCGAATGTGTTGTCAGATCTCTGAAGGTCAATGGCTCTGAGGGCGAGACATGAAGTTTGCTGTTTTGAGTTCTGTTTCGTTTGCTGAACTCTCCTTCCCACTTTTCCTTGGATGGTGTGAGGATGGGATGTGTGTGTGTCCAGAGAGACAGGGCTGGTGGGTGAAGTTCCTCTTAGAGCTGGCAGAAAAGAGGTTTTGTTTTTTTTTTGTTTGTTTTTTGAGATGGAATTTTGCTCTTGTTGCCCAGGCTAGAGTGCAATGGCGCAATCTCGGCTCACTGCAACCTCCGCCTCCTGGGTTCAAGTGATTCTCCTGCCTCAGCGTCCTGAGTAGCTGGGATTACAAGCATGCGCCGCCACACCTGGCTAATTTTGTATTTTTAGTAGAGACGGGTTTCTCCATGTTGGTCAGGCTGGTCTCGAACCCCTGATCTCAGGTGATCCACCCGCCTCGGCTTCTCAAAGTGCTGAGATGACAGGCGTGAGGCACCACACCCAGCCCAGAAAAGAGTTTTAAGACAAGGGGATCTTTCCCCAGCAAAGGCCCACATTATGTGGCAAGAAGGTGTTAAAGCAAGTAGAAGGGATTCCAGAAATATTCTGAAAGCTTAAAAAAATGGGCTTGTTGCCAAGAACATAAGCCACAGCACAGCTAGTTGGAAAACTATGTAGTGGATGCATCATTTGTCAACTGCAGTGTTGGGACCAAATATCTGAGACCAAACAACCGGCAGTTAGAATTGGCCCAGTTGTTCCTCTTGAATTTAGTGGTTAACAAATAAGATATTGAGTGCATACTATGTGTCAAGCACTTGCTGGGCACTGGAGAAACTGAGATAAATAGGGTTAAGGCTTCCCTCATGGTTCACTGAAGGAGACAGAAATACACTTATTGAAGGATGGTGTGAATAGTGTGACAGATAAAGGTATGAACAGAATGCTGGACCTGTGTTTCTTGCAAAACCTACTTATAATGAGGTTAAGTTCAGTCAAACACAATTTTTTTTACCATTGATCCCCCAGGATAGAATATTTTTATTTGATTAAACATGATTATTTTCCCAAATTGGTTGCTTTTCTTAAAAAAAGAAAAACACATTCATAAATATTTTGAATCCATTAAGCCATGTGTAAATATTGGCCCCCTGGGAAAATCTAGCTCATTGCCCACTTTTTTTGTAAATAAAGATTTATTGCAACATAGCCACGCTGATTTATAGATTGCCTATGGCCACTTCTGTGCTATCACGGAAGAACTGAGTGGCTGCCACAAAGACCATATGGTCCTCAAAGCTGAAAATATTTACTATCTAGCCCTTTAAGAAGACGTTTGCTGGCTCATGCCTGTAATTCCAACACTTTGGGAGGCCAAGGGCTGGATGATCACTTGAGCCCAGTAGTTCAAGACCAGCCTGGGCAACATGGGAGACCCTGTGTCTACAAAAACAATTTATAAATTAGCTGGGCATGGTGGCACAGCCATGTGGTCCCAGCTATGCGAGAGGCTGAGGTGGGAGGATCATTTGAGCCCGGGAGGTCGAGGCTGGAGTGAACGGTGATCACAGCACTGCACTCCAGCCTTTCCAGCCTGGGTGAGACAGGAGACCCTGTCTTAAAAAAAAAAAAAAAAAAAAAAAAAAAGGCAGCAGCAGCTTGCCGACCTTTAAACTACGACAGCAGTACTTTATTGCTGATTTCGTTCTTGCAATTTTCCCCTCAGGTTTCTGTGTTCTTCCAGTTTATTACTTGGCAGGGACACATCTTTGCTTTTAATTTTAATAAATGAAGCAAACCTAATAAAACACCTTCAAGTTGAAAAGAGTCCGCTAGAACTTTAAAATCATGCACACGGGCCATATGGGCGGCTTTGTGTTGCTCCTGACAACCAACAACGCGATGTCTACCGAGAGCTAAATGGTGGGTGGTGCCGGCCGGGGAGGTGCGCTGGGAGCCCGGGGGAGCCCGGGTGTTGGCGGCGGCTGAGGCGGAGGGCAGCGTTTCTGAGACGAGCATCACACCAACTGTGAGTGTTTACTACTACATTAATTTCAGCTCCAGTGACGATTTAACTTCTGCTATAACCACACAGCCTTAATACATGAACCTACCATTAGAACATAGTTCTTTAGAATCTATATTGTTTTCCGTTCTTTTAAATATTTAATAAGCTCACTTCCTTTTCCTTCGTCTGGTTACTCAACCAGCAGTCAGTTCCTACTTGGGGCTTATGGACACAAAGAGAAGTCACACACTGCACTTGACCTCAGAGGGTTTGCACTGGAAACGAGACAGAGCATTGTTAAGGAGTCCAGGCCGGGCGCGGTGGCTCACGCCTGTGATCCCTGCACTTTGGGAGGCCGAGGCGGGTGGATCACGAGGTCAGGAGATCGAGACCATCCTGGCTAACACGGTGAAACCCCGTCTCTGCTAAAAATGTAAAAATTAGCTGGCTGTGGTGGCACGTGCCTGTAGGCCCAGCTACTGGGGAGGCTGAGGCAGGAGAATGGCTTGAGACCCGGAGGCGGCGGTTGCAGTGAGCCGAGATCGCGCCACTGTACTCCAGCCTGGGCGACAGAGTCAGACTCTGTCTCAATATAAACAAATAAATGAAAGTCCAATCACTGATAGAATTAAACAAAAGGAACATAGAGGGACACTTAATTCAAACTGGAAGTTGAGCGAAGATTTTCAGGTGGCAAAGAGCCGAGACTTAGAAGATAAATCAAAATGTCAACAAAATGAAAAGAGGTTGAAAAGGCTTTTTCCACCAGAGAAAGTTTCGGCAGAGGCATGGAGTGATGCAGTAGAATGGAGCTACAGGGAAATAATCAGCACATTGGTGAGAATGGAGGTAGGAGTATTTGGGTATGTGCCTGGAGAGCTAGTAAGGAGCTGAGTCATAGTGGACTTTGCCTTAAAAGGAGCTTTAACTTGAAGGTGATGGGGAGTTATATAGGCAGATGTGCCTTTTACATTGATCCTTCAAAGGGAGGAAATACTGGAGGCCATGAGTTCAGTTCAGAGGCTACTGTAATAGTCCTAGCTGAGAGATGCAGGAAGACAATGGTGGGGACAGAGAAGGGGAATATTTAGGGGAAAAATGAGAAAGGTACCCACCCCTCTTTAATTGCAGACTTAGACAATTCACTGTCATTTATGTTTAATATTTCTCATTCTGAAACATATTTATATGCACATCTATTACCTACAAAACAGGAAACAAGCATGATTGTCTTTTAGTACAATACAAAATTCCAAAGGAAGGAATGGTTTTGAAAAAATTTGCACCCTGGTACTCAATTTGAAGGATGTAGAAGCCGGAATAGCTACAGTCCTTAGTCTAGCACCAAGTCCTATTCTAATTAGGTTTTTCACCTTTACTTGTGCCATCAGAGATTGTTTTCAGTTCTCTGTTCTCACTTCCAGATATCTACTTTTTCTTTAACAAATTAGCACCTCAGGCTTATTAATTCCACCAGCAGATGGTCCTGACACATAGAAGTCTCACCATGAAAACGTTTGGATTTTTAATCAGGATGTTCTTTGCCCACGTGGATTCTTCCCCAGCCTGCATGAATAGCTTGAGGTCTGAGGCATTTCAATGAGGCTCAGGTGGTCGGGCTGTTGGCAAATGTGACCTTCACCCTCCAGTCTCCCCAGCACTCCCCCATGCTGCATGCAGTGAATTCCAAATGCCAAGGAAAGAAACTGGGCTAAAAATCCCTATTGGAACGGATATCTTGGAAAAGCATGTTTGTTCTGATCCCGTGGCCGTGGAGGCTCTAGGAGAAAAGTGACTCTCTACCCTCATCCTAGTGAGAGATGGCAAGAGATGGGAGCCAATATCATGACTTTACCTTACATCAACCTGCTGCTGATGGGGTTTACCGTTAAGTGAATTTCAAACTCTTTGACTTGCTATGACAAGGCTGGTGAGAACAGTATAGGCCACTCACAGTGAGCCACTTCTGAAATGCCTCTTACACAGCAATTTATACATAACCATTTAGACACTTTGGCAGCAAAAACCTCCAGGTCGCAGCAGCCCAGTGGTTAGGCACATGTGTCTCCTGGTTGCTTCTAACTAACCACATTCTCATTAGACACCCAGCTTCCTCCCCGTGTCATTATTGTAGGCCTTGAGGATCTCTGCCAAATACTGTTCAGTCTAACCTATATACAAGGTGCCGTATCAGGGCGGACAGAGGGTTTAAGAAACATTTATATTTTCTTAAGTCAGATACTGTCCTAGACACTGCAGATAAAAAGACGTATTTCACACAAGCTCCATCCTCCTGGAAGCCGCAGTCTAGAGGGGAGGCCTCCCAGCTGTTAATGGTATATCCTACAATGCAGTAGCTCCAACACGGGTATGAGGCCCAGAATGAGAATCCAGAGGCAGGATCAACCAACTCTGCTTTTGAAGGCTTCATGGAAGAAGTGATGATGGTTACCGGTTCCCAAAGAATGACTATGAGTTCCACAGGGCAAGAAGGGAGGAAGGAGTTCCCAATCCACCAAGGAGGCCAATGGGCTACTTTGTGTTGCTCCTGAAACACATATACCAAGGGCCAGATAATGGTACCAGCTCAGGGAAGTGTGGCAAGGAGCTCCACAGAGCCCAGGTGATCTATGGCTGCTGAGTTGGCGGGAGGAGTCTGAAGTGGGCACCACACCAAGCACTGAAGAGCTGGCCACATTTGTGGAGGGGGAGCTCCCTGCTTCTGTTCCTGCCTCCTAAGCAGAGGCAGTTTCCACAATGCCAACTGTCTAGGCTCTGGTTTGAAAGAGATCAGACAGGGTGCTCCAAGCCTCCCCAAAAGGACAGTTTTCTGGGGACAGGCCTTTTCTGTCACTTCTTCCTTCAGCGGCTGATTTTCAAATTTTGGTATTCATAAGACTCTCCTGGAGCAGCAGTTCTCCGAGTGTGTCCTGGAGACCAGCAGCATGAGCATCACCTGAGAACTTGTTAGAAATGCAGATTTTCAGACCCCACCCAGACCTATTCAATTAGAGACTCTAAGAATGGAGCCCACTCCTCTGTGTCTTAAGGAGCCCTCCAGGCGCCTCTGATTCTGACCTAAGGTGTTCGTTAAAAATACAGTTTCCTGGCCAGGAACGGTGGTTCATGCCTGTAATCCCGGTACTTTGGAAGGCTGAGGCCGGTGTATCGCTTGAGCCCAGGAGTTCAAGACGAACCTAGACAGCATGGCAAAACCCCAGCTTTACAAAAAATAATACAAAAAAGAGCTGGGCATGGTGTTATGCACTTGTAGTCCCAGCTACTTGGGAGGCTGAGGGAGGAGGATGGCTTGAGCCCAGGACAGGGAGGTTGTAGTGAGCTAAGATCACATCACTACACTCTAGCCTGGGTGACAGAACAAGACTGTCTCCACCACCCACCCCACACACACAAAAAAAAAACAGGTTTGAGATTCTGAATCATTCGAGTGACCAAACATTTTAAACATTTTGCCAACTATTGCAGCACCTCCATGGGCGTTGCCTTCCCAGCCACACCCCTAAGCAGGCCTCAGCTTTCCCTGACACTCCTCTGCACATTTCTGGGGTCACTTTTACCTGAGCCTGGTATTCAACTCCTCACTATGCCATTTCCTATCAACTTCTCTGAACCTTAGTAACTGCAACTATAAAATGGGACAGTAATACAGATTACTATAAGACAGTGCAGGCTTGTCAAGATTCAAGATGTTTCTGTGCCTATTACCCAGGGTTCAACCCTCTGCTAGTTACAGTGGATAATTACAGGTTAGTTAAGAAAACAAACAAACCTGGAAATATATGGTAGTCAGTGTGTCCCCACCGATGGATCAAAACTGACTCAAACACCTCCAGAAAGCATTTAAAGAGTGTGCCAGGTGGGGATTCTGGGCACTGTTACCTCCTTTCTAGGCCTTCAGCTTCTTGACCAAGGGCCATGTGGAATCAGCACTGTTTGGGTTCCTTCCTCTTGCCCACCCCTGCCCAGGGCACACCTGTACTCGGTTCCACCTGCAGTCCACCACCCACCACAAAGGCCTCCAATCTGGATGCAGACTCATATATGAAGATGTTAGGAAGAAGAATTTCTGTATATATTGGGATATTTGATGGGATGGCCTTGTAGAAACCTTTCCAAACTTGAGAGACTAGGATTGATCTGGCATTACTTGACCAACAAGTTGTTCTGAAGTCTTTGGCAGCAAACGTCTCTTCAGAAAGTTCATTCTTGATTCAGTGGTCCCTTTCATGATTGAATTATGCTCAATGACTTTCTCAGCACATTTCCAGAATATTAAGGCTTCCTTCAAGAATATAATATTTGAACAAAATCTGTCCTCTCTTTTAATATGGGGTGATATCTTAGCTCTATTATGCTTTTAAATTAGTTGGTTTCAAATGATGTATCCTGGATCAGGCCTCTGGAGCTTGAGATAATTTCTCTCTCTCTCTCTCTCTCTCATACACACACATACACAATCTACCTAGAAAAAGTTCATTCTAGAATGTAGGGGGGTGAGGAATTTGTGGCTCTCACTTGCTATAGAAAAGACAGTCTTGAATCAAAGTTCATGATTCACTCCAGGCTGGTGCAAAATGCTTTCTTCCTCAGATGGTAGCTGAGTGCTACAACTGGCAGCTTAAACAGCCAAAAGGGCACAGCCAGAAGTAAATACAGCTGGACATTAGCCTTAAAAGCTGTCTCTTGTGCATGAAAAGTCTGAGGTGAGTCAAGCAAACTGCAAAGATTGGCAGGTGAGGAGGTGCTACCCTGTACGGCGTGGGGAGAAAAAACATGGCAAAATGCTTGGATGAATCAACTTCCCTGCTGTAGGTGAGGCGATTTTGACGAAGCATCCATACTTTTAAGAGATACAAGACTGGTGTGTCTGGGTGTATTGCTTCGCAGGTAAGTTGAGTGTTGCATAAATTCTGAACACCTCTTAGCCAAGAGCCAGCATCCCTGTTCTTTTCACTGAGGCACGTGTGTGTGAGTTCATCAGAGGATGCCAAAGTGACAGTCAAAACACAGAATCCTCCAGGTTCTCAACTCCAGGCTTCTCTATATAACAGATGACTTCAATTTCCGTCTCACTGGACCCAGCTTTCTGCAAAACAAATCATCTTTCCTTAGATGTCTTTTAGAGAACTTTTGGGTTCTTTGAAATCTTTACAATTGGCTTTAAGTCTATTATTTTTTAAATAAAAATAGTAAATGTTCACAAAGAAGATGTGAAAAATAAAGTGGGAAGAAGAAGAAAATACCTAGCCATACACCTATCTCCCAAACACAGCCCACTGCTTCTCCTAAGCCTTTCTTTCTAGGCGTAATGTTTTCTTTAGACTTACTTGAAGTCATATGGATACACATCTTTTTTTTTTTTTTTTTTAGACAGAGTCTCACTCTGTCACCCTGGCTGGAGTACAGTGGCATGATGTCGGCTCACTGCAACCTCCACCTCCCAGGTTCAAGTGATTCTCCTGCCTCAGCCTCCCAAGTAGCTGGGACTACAAGTACACACCACCATGCCCGGCTAATTTTTGTATTTTTAGTAGAAACGGGGTTTCACCATGTTGGCCAGGCTGGTCTCAAACTCTTGACATTGTGATCCCCCCGCCTCGGCCTCCCAAAATGCTGGGATTACAGGCATGAGCCACCATGCCCGGCCGGATACACATCTTTAAAAATTGATTTCTTTCTCTCTGACATCACTGATTGTAAATTACATTGTTAAATGTGCTTTGGCGGCATCACTTTTGATAGCTTCATCATATTCCTTCCATAATTTACTACAGTATCCCCCTAACTTTGGACAGTTCTGACCCATTTTGGCTATAATGAATAATGCTGAAAATAATTGGAAAATTGGTAACAAAAAATAAAATTGCCTGTAAGAGATCCTATTCCTTCATCTCATTTACTCATCCAAAATATTTTTTATTAACCGCTCCACACTAGCCGCAGTGCCACGTCTCGGGAATTCACTGATGCACACAGCAGGCCTGGCTCCTGCCTTTATCCATTTTACTGTTACTAGTTTACGGGCAACCTAATTGGAGGAGGAACCCTCTCTTGGCCATTGTAGAAACAAGGAACAGCTGGAAACCAGTCTCATAAATTGAAAGCTCAGGCCAGGTGGCGTGGCTTATGCCTGTAATCCCAACACTTTGGGAGGCTGAAGCAGGCGCATAGCTTGAGCCCAGGAGTTGGAGACCAGGCTGGTAAGACCTTGTCTCTATAAAAAATGTCTAAATAAGTAAATTATCAGAAAACTCAGGATATGATTTTTTAGAATAAGCCTTTCTTTTTGACTGCTAAAGGCCAACTTTCTTCCTTCACAGTGTGTGTGTGTGTGTGTGTGTATTTTTTTTTTCTTTTTTTTTTTTTTTTTTGGCAAGTTCTGGCTCCATCACCCAAGCTGCAGTGCAGTGGCACAATCTCAGCTCACTGCAACCTCCGCCTCCTGGGCTCAAGCCATCTTCCCACCTCAGCCTCCGGAGTATCTGAGACTACAGGTGTGCACCACCGTGCCTGAGTAATTTTTGTATTTTTTGCAGAGATGGGGTTTTGCCATGTTGGCCAGGCTGGTTTCAAACTTGTGAGCTCAAATGATCTGCCCATTTTGGCCTCTAAAAGTGCTGGGATTACAGGTATGAGCCACTGTGACCGGCCCTTCACTGATGTCTAAATTTCTAACTAACTGAGGTCTGAACAAGCAAAAACTTGCTTCTAGGGTGGCAGAGCTCCTCTAAGTCCTGGGACTTTGGGCACCCACCCCAAGCTCAGAGGTGCACATTACCATGAAAAGCAGAGGGTTTCCTTTCCCACTAGCCAAACATTTCCCAGTGGCCACTGCCCATGCACCAGTGTGCCCTCTTGTCACCCTTGTAGCACAGCCTCTGAGAATGGGTTGGATGGCTTTTGTCCTTGGAGGTGGAGGCTGTGCACGGCCTCATGGGGCCCAGCTGTAGGCAGCCCTGCACTGGCTCTCATCCTCTCTCAGGTGGAGAATTTAGGCCATAGAGCTCACAGCACCAGGCAGTACTTCATTTCTCCTATTCTATGTGCTCTTTCTTTCTTCTCTCAGTCTCTAACTGCTTTGTTTTTATGTGAAACTCTGCAATGTGAGAAGAGAATAAGTTGTCCTGAGAAGCCAGGCGCTGTGGAGTGCCATCATTCATCCTCTGCTTATTCTGAAACCAGCTTGTCTGCCCCAAGTTGTTATTTTACACACATGACTTGATTTTAATTAACAACAAATCACAACCTTATACAATAAGCTTTTATACCAGTTTATTTCACCAACTTCGGAATATTAAAGGAAATCTTTTGGGGCTCTGTAGGGAAATTAGATACCAGCATTAAGATGTTCCATTAAGAGGCCAGGACAAATTACTTCAGTTGGCTGCTTAAACTAGATGTGGGCTGGGTGCAGTGGCTCATGCCTGTAATCCCAGCACTTTGGGAAGGCTGGATCACTTGAGGTCAGGAGTTCAAGACCAGCCTGGCCAACATGGCGTAACCCTGTCTCTACTAAAAATACAAAAATTAGCTGGGCGTGGTGGCGGGCACCTGTAATCCCAGCTATATGGGAGGCTGAGGCAGGAGAATCACTTAAACCTGGGAGGTGGAGGTTGCAGTGAGCCGAGATGGTTCCACTGCACTCCAGCTTGGGTGACAAAGCGAGACTCCATCTCAAACAAACAAACAAAACCAGATGTGGTTACTCAGGGGTGAGTGTGCTAGAGCAAGGAGGGACTGGCAGCACGCATCCAGAACAGGCACCAAAGCTCCACCTTGGGGCCCACTCTTCTTCCCAAAGAACTCAGTGAACAAGAGCAGATGGGCCATTCGCCTGATAAAGGAGAACACAAAGATCCAACCATGGGCAGAATGATTCTTTTGCCAGCCTCCATTCTCTACTTCAGTCAGCTAGTAACTGTAACTGTCTATAAATCCTTCCAATACCCAAACTGCAAATGCTAAGGGAAGTTCACCACTTATTGAAATTAATCATTTTGGTGAGTTTTTCCATGAACCCTTTCTTTTCCCTACAACCAGTCACCAGGTGGTTCATCCAATCATGAGTTACTTCATTTGAGAGAAACCTAAATTTGCTAAGAAAACTGTTTGATCTAAATCAAGGGTTGGCAAACTACAGCCGCGGGCCAAATCTGGCTTGTTGCCTGTTTTGGAAAATGAAGTTTTACTGGAGCACAGCCACGCTCATTCATTAGCACATTTTCTGTGGCTACTTTCACACTACAATGGCAGAGTTGAAGAGTTGAGACAGAAACCATTTGTCCCTCAAATATTTACTACCTGGCCCTTTACAGAAAAAGTTTCTTGAGCCCTGATCTAAATAACCGTTCACCTTAAGGATAAATTTGACAAAGTGCAATAATTATACACTGAAAAATCACAAACCATTGCTGAGAGAAGGTAAAGAAAACCTAAATAAATGGAGTGATATGCTATGTTTATAGATAAGAAGACTTAGGATGTCACTTTTCCCCAAATTAACTTACAGCTCAACACAATCTCACCCCAAATCCCAGCTACCTTTTTTTGTAGAAAATTATCAGCTGAATCTAAGATGTATATGAAAATGCAGAGGACCTAGAATAACCAAAACAACTTTTAAAAAAATCACTTTTGGAGGCCTTACACAAATGGTCTCGTGGTTTACGATAAAGCTACAGTAATCAAGACAGTATTGTATTGGCATAAAGATAGACAAATAGATCAATAAAACCAAACAGATAGTCCATAAATAGAACCAACGACATACAGCAACTAATTTCCTACAGAAATGCCAAGAAAATTCACTGGGGAAAGGATGATTCACTTCAACAAATGATGCTGGAACAACTGGACAGCCATATAAGTAAGTGACCACTGGGCTGAACCTAAGTGCTCTGAATGGTGAACAGGCCTAAGAAAATGCATATTGGGTAAAATAATTTGCCTTTTCTATGGTCTTTTTTATACTAAAGAGCTAAAGTTCCCTCTGAAAATTCTGTATTAACTAAGATATTCGTGTGGAAACATGGAGTCTTAAAACATTAGAGCTAAGCAGAACATTGTACAATCTCATCTGTGTCCCTTATTATACCAGAAAGAAATTCAGAACTCAGAGGGTTGAAGAGATTGTCCAAAGTCAGTTAAGGGATGGCTGATATGAAATTAAAATTTAAGTCTAACTGTCAAGAACACTTATAACTCAGTACCTTTCCAATATGTCAGAACAGTAATGAACGTGCATAATAAAACAATCAGGCAAGCAGGCATGGTGGCATGCTTCTGCAGTCCCAGCTACTTGGGAGGCTGAGGTGGGAGGATCACTTAGGCCCAGGTGTTTGAGACCAGCCTGGGCAACATAGCAAGACCCCATCTCTTAAAAAATACAAACAACTGAATCAGCCAAAGAACAGAATGACTGAAGCAACAGAAATGCTCCTGGCCTTCTGAGTAAAAACCCTGCCTTATAATATAGAAAACTAAGAACCGAATGACAGCTCCCCAGGGGACTCAACCCTGGACACACATGGCATATCATAAGAACTTTCAACATTACCTCATAGTTAGTGGTTACAAAGAGATCTTTGATATTACTTTTTGGTGCTGGAATTGGTGGAAACAACTTGATCCATAAATGACATCTGAAAACAGAGAAAAGAAGGAATTAGGTGAGCATGAGTATACCTTTTGTCTCTAAATATCTACTCTAAAAATTGACCTGGTTAATTCTAGAACCTGCTGTTTTGTAAATTCAGAATCTTTACGTACCAAGACTTCCACAATTATAGTTGAAGACTTTGTGGGTACCACAAGCCTCTGCTGTGGCCCTGAGTCATCCAGGGAAGACCAAATGGAAACTGCTTTGTGTCAGTGGGTGTTACAAGGCCTAATATCTGAAAATGAACTGTATATTTCAAGTGGGTGGTGCTGATTGAAGCATTCCTTCCTCAATTATGTTTACTCACAGAGTTTACTTACTTTTTTTTTTTTTTTTTTGGAGACAGTGTCTTGCTCTGTCACCCAGGCTGGAGTGCAGTGGCGCCATCGTGGCTTATTGCAATCTCCACCTCTCGGGCTCAAGTAATTCTCCTGCCTCACCAGGCTGGTCTCGAACTCTTGACCTCAAGTGATCCTCCAGCCTCAGCCTCCCAAAGTGCTGAGATTACAGGCGTGAGTCACCATCCCCAGCCGAGTTTACTTTCTTTTCATCTCCTTTGTACTGCCTTCCCCCAAACTGTAGATGCCATCCGAATATAACGTTTATAATAGTAAAGCTGTTTAATATAAAAGTCTTTTTTTTTTTTTTTTTGAGACAGAGTCTCGCTCTGTCCCCCAGGCTGGAGCGCAATGGTACGATCTTGGCTCACTGCAGCCTCCAACTCCCAGGTTCAAGTGATTCTTCTGCCTCAGCCTTCCAAGTAGCTGGGAATACAGGCGCGTACCACCACGCCCAGCTAATTTTTTGTATTTTTAGTAGAGACGGGGTTTCACCACATTAGCCAGGATGGTCTCGATCTCCTGACCTCATGGTCCACCCGCTGTGGCCTCCCAAAGTGCTGGGATTACAGGCGTGAGCCCCCATCACCCGGCCCTTATAAAACTCATTTTCTTAATTATGAAAGGGCCAAGACAAAACATGTTTTTAAACCTCCTAAAAGGTCTTGTGCCTTACTGAATGCTAAAATGGGTAAGGGATACTTATGGGCCATTTGTGGACTCTAGGATAGGACACCAGATCCACATGCGATTTCTAGAATCTGTGTTTGACCTAATAGCCATCAGCCACTCAGGGGCCTGGTGACTTGATAGCTGAGGATGATGACATGCAGGTATTGTGGTGATTTTAGCCTTCCTGAGCTGTGAAAAACCTATACTGGCAGCTTACCCTAGACAGCCAAGGACCGAGAGGAAGACTGAGAAGGAATCAAAAGAAACCCGCAAGTAGAAACCTTCACAGAAATTAAAAGCTGTCGACAACTTCAGGTAGGAGTGAGTGATAGCCGAGGGCTGCATTGTGCTCTGTCCAACTTCTGTAAATCACCTCTGGACGTTTCCACTTTTGATTTAGCCTACACTCATCTTGGACAGGTCATCCAGGCACAAAAATGCCACAAATTTTACCTGATAATAAGAACCCTCTGCCTACCGGATGCATGGTAAGCCTGTAAAAATGCAGTACTCACACCCCACTGCAAGCACGCAAATGTAAAGAACACTTACATTTTACAGATAAGCGAGAGAATTAACAAGATGAAGCAGATGGTTGCCATAATCACAATGAGAAACCACTCTCTCAAGGGCTTGTGTTCATCATTTCCTGGTGGAAAACAAAAAAGAAACAAAAAAGTATAAAGTCCAAGTTAGAAGCAGCGGGTAAAAGAAATGATGAGGCTGGGGTCATCAGACAGCTCAGGTTTGAGTTGCCGGTGCTGGGGGGTGGGCAAGTAGCTTAACCTCCCTGAGACTAAGATTTCTCATCTGTGAAAGAAGGTAACAGCCATCTCACAAAGTTGATATAGGGTGAGATGAAATGATGGCAGTGAGGCCACTTTTATTCTTAAAGAATGATTTATTCAATCAATCAGCAAACATTTATGGCATTCATTCCATGTACTGTGCCACTTGGATCTTGGAGCTTATCTGTTTTTGGTATGTAGTAAGGTTTTCAGATAGAAAATCCACAAAAAGATAAGCCTATTGAGTAACCCAATGGCATCACAATCAAAATACAAAGTTGGAAATTAAACTTTTGGAGGAAGTAAAGTATGAGATAATACTTGTAGTGAACAATAAAGGCATCAGACTCTAAGTGCTTTTCAATCTTAAATATCTTCAAAGCACCCCTTACCATTATTCCCATTTTACAGACATGAAAGGAATAAAACTGCCATTAAGTCAGTACAGAAAGTCAGTATTTTGTATGTTTGTATGCCACTTATTCTCTGTTTAAATTTGCTTTGAATCTACATTTAAGGGACAGATTCTTCTAGGAACTTCTTTATTTTATTATACTTTAAGTTTTAGGGTACATGTGCACAACTTGCAGGTTTGTTACATATGTATAAACGTGCCGTGTTGGTGTGCTGCACCCAGTAACTCTTCTAGGAACTTCTGTGATAGCTTTGGGGTGTGTAATTTTTCTTTTAAGTACTAGAAGGGCGTCCAAGACAAACTCAAGCCAAGTGCAGTGGCTCACGCCTGTAAATCCAAGCACTTTGGGAGGCCGAGGCGGGTGGGTCATTTGAGGCCAGGAGTTTGAAACCAGCCTGGCCACCATGGTGAAATCCCATCTCTACTAAAAATACAAATATTAGCCAGGCGTGGTGGCAGGCACCTGTAATCTCAGCTACTTGGGAGGCCGAGGCACAAAATCGCTTGAACACAGGCAGCAGGGGTTGCAGTGAGCTGAGACTGCACCACTGCACTCCAGTCTGGGGGACAGAATGAGACTCTGTCCCCCACCAGCCCCCCTGCCAAAAAAGAAAAGAAAAACTCAAGACCATTTACCAAATAGTGTTTAAAGAGGTTACGTGCTTGCTAACCTGCCGGATTGGATAATGTAAATCCTGTGTCATCTCCCTGAATACGAGTTTCCTTTCCGTGGGAGAGGCTGCTCATTCATTAATTCCTTTATTCATCCATTTAACTAATATTTACTGGGCTCCTATTATGTGTTTGGAACTGTACAAATTACTGGGATTCAGTGGTCGAAAGATCACATATGGGTGCTCCTGTCATGGAGTCCATTAGGAAAGAATCACACTCAGCAAATAGCAACACAAGCAGTGATTTAATGACGAGCATGCTAAATACTGTGGTGAGGTTTCAACCACACCGCACCAGGAGAAAAGGTTACCATCCTCAGTTTGCCACGAACTGCTTCCTCTAGAAAACAAGAAATACATAAGTGGAATTTTCAGGTCCTTGTTAAAAGCCTAAGACTTCCAAAATACTTAAAACTCAAATCATTCAAGTGACAGGAAGGAGAGATACCTTGGGATATAATGCTAGTGATTCCAGCCTTGCCTTGTTCTCTTGCTTTTTTGCCTCCTGAGGACCTTTACCCAAGCTTTATCTTCTACCTCCCGAAAGTTTTAATCTCCTTCTTCATCTCTTCCCTTCTGCTTCAAATATTCATAGAGTCCTTCATCTTGAATAAGCCATGACCCTGCTTTGCCATCTCTCTCCACTGTCATGAAATACCTTCTTACTTTATTTCCCAGTCTAAATTCTTGAATAAGGGCTAGGTGCGGTGGCTCACGCCTGTAATCCCAGCACTTTGGGAGGCTGAGGCAGGTGGATCACTTGGGGTCAGGAGTTCAAGACCAGCCTGGCCAACATGGCAAAACCCCATCTCTACTAAAAATATAAAAATTAGCAGGGCATGCTGGCTCTTGCTTGTAGTCCCAGCTACTCAGGAGGCTGAGGCAGGATAATTGCTTGAACCTGGGAAGTGGAGATTGTGGTGAGCTGAGATCGTGCCAGTGCACTCCAGCCTGGGTGACAAGAGCGAGACTCTGTCTCAAAAAAAAAAAAAAAAAAAAAATTATTTAAGGGGTTCGGGCTGCTTCCTTTCCCATCTCTAACACTGCTTTTTTAATGTGACTTCCTCCTAGTCTAATTCAAAAGACGCTTGGTTTCTTTTTCCAGCTTTATTTTTACTGACCTCCTTCCTGAATTTCAGACTGTGTATAGTTGAGCCCACCTTGAAACCGAGTCCTCAGCTTTATTGCCCATATCTCTTCTTAGATGGCCCTTCTCCCCATTTTAATTTCGACTGGCCCTCTCCACTTATCCTTTGACCCTTTGCTGTTTTCCACTGTGGCCTATTCTTTGAACTTTGAAAAGTTTGTTTATACCACTTCATCTTTTAATTTTATGAAGTCTTTTCCCAGGTTTTTATTCCTGGTCCTGCCTGACATTCAGCTCCAGGCCTGGATCTTAAACTGTCCGTAGGTGAAACCTGCTCGGATGTTTCTCAAGGCTGACAACATTCAAAACCAAACACATGCTCTTCTTCATATAAAAACCCCTTCTCTCACTAACTGCCCATTTCAGTCTCCATTCTTCCAAGCCCCCAAACCTGAAGCCTTGAAGTCACTTTGACTCTTTCCATCCTTTACAGCCCCTGTCTCTTCTCCTCATTCCCTTGGTTCATGTCGTTACTGCATACCCAGTGATTAGTGCCGGACAGGCATGCTTTGTCCAGTGCTTTCATCCCTGCCTAGTCTGGAAACCTGGCTTGTAGTCTCAGCTTGCTGTGAAGGTGGTCATTCTGGGCCTCGGTTTCCTCATCTAAAAATTTGGCAGTTGAAATATATAACCCATAGATCCTTCCCCAGCCAGCACCTTTTCTAGCACCACTCACTCAGTCGAGGGTACTGTCACTTCATGTACACATACCTTTAATAAAATTGGTTTTAGAAAAGCAGTGCCTTTTTGGGCCGGGTGTGTTAGCTCATGCCTGTAATCCCAGCACTTTGGGAGGCCCACAGGCAGATCACTTGAGGTCAGGCGTTTGAGACCAGCCTGGCCAACATGGTGAAAGCCCGTCTCTTCTCTTCTAAAAATATAAAAATTATCCAGGTGTGGTGCCGCATGGCTGTCATCCCAGCTACTAGGGAGGCTGAGGCAGGAGGATCCCTTGAACCTAGGAGGCAGAGGCTGCAGTGAGCCCATCACGCCACTGCACTCCAGCCTGGGCTACACAGCAAGACACTGTCTCAAAAAAAAAAAGAAAACAAAACAAAAGTAGTGCCTTTTTGCTGCTGGAACTTTAAAAGTTTATAAAGTATAAAAAAGAAAAAAGAAAAATCAGTAGTCACTGGAAGTAACTAAGAGCTTATTTTCTATACATATTTTTACATTCACTTTTTCCGAGTGCTTCTAGGTGCTCAGATACTGTGTAAAGTGCTTCACATTCATTCTCGATTTAATTCTTACAGCGATGCTTTGAGATGGACACTATTATTCTCACTGTACAGATGGAGGAACTGAGGCAGAAAAGGACAGAGTAAGTCAGCCCAGGCCACACAGCCAGGAAGTGCGGAAGCCCAACCAGTCCGTGCTCTTAGCCTTGATGTAGGAATCCCATTCCCCTCCCTCCCTCTGCAAAACTGAGGGCACACTGAATACACAGGAGCTTCGCTTCACTTATTCTAAACATTGCTTTTCATTGAGAACTCTCCTGAGCATCATCCCTATAGCTCTCTGTGCTTCACTGTGGGAAGCCCTGTTCTATTGTTTGTATCCCCGTTTCTGATAAGGCTAAGTGTGCTGACAGCTTCTCTAATTAAAGGTGGCTGCTTTGCAAACTACCGTTTCTCCTGACATTCCCCAAACTCTAGGTGGGACTGAAGCCCTTTATTAAAAACCTATGGCTATACTATTTATTTATTTATATGAGATAGAGTCTTGCTGTATCACCCAGGCTGGAGTGCAGTGGCATGATCATAGCTCCCTGCAGATTCTAACTCCTGGGTTCAAGCAATCCTCTCGCCTTAGCCTCCGAAGTAGCTGGGACCACAGGCACGCATCACCATGCCTAGCTAATTTTTAAAATATTTTGTAGAGATGGGGCCTCAGTATGTTGCCCAGGCTGGTCTCAAACTCCTAAACTCAGGCAGTTCTCCCACTTTGGCCTCCCAAAGTGCTGAGATTACAAGCGTGACCAACTGTGCCTAACCCTATGGCTATAGTATTTTTTTTCAGGTTTTTTTTTGAAATATATTTATGTCTATTGTTTTACAAAAAGGCATTAGCCACATTTTGTTAAATAATGGAAAACAGACCCTCAAAGTGGCAAAGCTTTTGTTTTCCTAAATCCTACAGATACTCGATGGTTCCAGGATTAATACTCAGTTCTCTGGATTGGAACTGAGAGCTCTGTTAGACTTCATTTTTATTGCATTCTTTCTTAGGTAATGTAAAGAGTAGCTGGGAGAAACTAATAACAGCAAATCAAATACCATCTTTATTTCCCAGTCGATTTCCTGAATAAGGAATTCAGCCTGCTTCATGGCCCCATCTCTGAAACTATTCCACGCTCCTAACCATGATGCAAGTATCCTGATAACCACATTCAGAAACTGCAGGTTTATAGACACCGGATGCAAATTCAGCAAGTGGTACATCAGCAGAAAAAAAGTTATCCTGTTTATAACTAGGTTAAACCAACAGCAAAAGTATGGGTCCTGCAGAAAGAAGGGGCAGTGTTGTAAATAATAATCAGGGTCACACTCTCAGTCACATTTGGGTCTCAACTTGTGCAATATCCCCTAGCCTGATACGGCAAGTTTTGATAACAGGACCGTTTTCTTCTGACCATGATTACAAAAATCTTTTCAGTTAAACCACTCTCAAGTTATTCACTTCAGCCCTCACTTTGATAAGCGAAGATTCTCACTGAATTAGCAAAAATATCGAGGCAACCCTGATTTTATTTCATTAAATGAAAAAAAGTTATTGATGCATACAAGGTACTACGTGAGAAGCAAAGTCACGGTCACTGCCGGGAGGGACTTGGCACATTAGTCATTTCTCCTGGCCTGGCCTCTCCAGTTGCCCCAAATGCATTAGGGCTACTCCCCTATAGCTAGCTGAAAACAGAACTAACCCCTGAAAACACAACCAAGGTCGGCTTTTCCTTAAAGAAAACATAAATTGGCAGGAAAATTTTGTGCAAGCAAAAGCTTTCACATACCTATTGCGAAGTAGACATTACTTGTGGATTATCTACTGTTCAGTTACTTATTTATGCAAAAAAATGCCAGTACGTTAGTGAATTAAAGTAAGCACCTGCTCTGCTTTTACTGAAAGTAGAGCAAGGAGGGAAGATCCCACTGAGAGTATACATTCTTTGGGTCAAAATGATTAAGAATTTCAATACTATAAAATTTGGGAGATCCCGTAGTATAGTCTTAATTTGAATTCTGGGGTCTCCAACCTTGGAGATTAAAAAAAAAAAGTATTTTGAGGTAATTTGACTCTTTGCTCTGACTCAAGGAGAATACCTTTCTTGCCATTAAAAAGGAAGTCACAGATGTTTCTTTTCAAGAAATCAATGGGCACTGCCATTTGGTTATGCAAAGATGGGTTTCAGAAAGAAGAAGTCACACAGCCTATTCTTGTAAGGAGGCGAAGCTCTCCAGACTCCCCATTTGATTCCTGGGTGCTTTTTAGGCATCACTAATGTAAAGCATTTGGGAAATTCAGTTGTCTGGTGTCTGGGGACCTCAGTTTCCATTATTTTTGACATCTTAACCATTTGACCTTGCAAATAAGCCAATAGTCTGGTATTCTTCTATGACCCTAGAATGTATGTGGAGTGGGACATGGGGTGCAGGTGGGCTGGGACAGTGGCAACACAGAGGGCAGAAGGACTGCAAGTATTGGACCCAAACTAGTCCCAGCTCTGCCTCTGGGAGCTTTGTCAAGCCACTTCCGTTTTAGGGCTGCAGTCTCTCTTGATCTAGAATTCTATGATCTATGAAGTTTAGACTAATAGCTCTTAAGAGATGAATTTGATTTGGAAGCCTGTTACACCTTAAATTGTGCAGAAGTATGAACTTTCAGTGCTTACATATTGATTTTGAATCTGATTTCAGACTCAACAATAGGTTTCCAGGGAAAAGAGCTAATTAGTAAATTGATGGGATGCTTCCAACAGAGCAGGCCTGCTGTGTTTTTAGAGCCAGCAGGTGCTGGGAGAAGTTCAAATGGCACCAACAGGGTTGGATAATTGAGAGGATGTCAATATGGCAGTCTGTGATACACGGTTTAACTAGCTTCCTGTGACTTGCCTCCAGTTGGAGGGGAGAATGGCATCGTTCATGAATGAACATCCCAAACCAGATCACAGGCTTCCAGTGCAGGCAAGTCAGGAGCAGACCTTTTGGGTGAGTGAGCTTTCAAGGCAGCTGTCAAATGGACTGTGGGAGGTACCTGGTTTAGAGAAATAAAAAGAGGGCAGCAAAATGCAGCCTCAGTGAACAAAATGTGTAGAGTAGTGAAGGACCCAGATCACACACACAACTTGCACTATGTTCATCTGGTGGAACTGGGCTTGCGTTAACCGAATAGAGAGAGGAAATGGAGACTGTGTGTTTGTGTCCATGTGTGTATTTGTGCACATGCGTGTATTTGTGTGTGCATTCAGGATCAGCTGGATGGCTCACTGCAGTACTGCTTGTCTGCATTATCCCCCAGTAGGACTAGACTTGATGAAGTTGAGTGGGGAATTCCTCATGGCAGTTTTCTTCTCTGCAGGCTTTCCCACAAAGCACCAAGGGCTATGTACCTTCTGGAGCCCCCCCAAGCAACCCAGAACTTTCTTCCCTGTAAGGGGTTGCTGAGCCTATTTTATCAACCTGCTAAAGCAGATGAAAGCTGGCTGCAGAGGATGTAGTCATCACACAGAAGTAAGCAACAAGGGATGAAGAGGGTTAGTCCTAGACCAAGTGTGGAGGCTCCGGCCTGCAATCCCATCACTTTGGGAGGCCAAGGTGGGTGGATCACTTGAGGTCACGAGTTCAAGATCAGCCTGGCCAACATGGTGAAAATACTGTCTCTACTAAAGGTACAAAATTAGCCAGGCAGGGTGGCATGAGTAATTCCAGCTACTCCGGTGGCTGAGGCAGGAAAATTGCTTGAACCCCCACAGGAGGTGGAGGGTGCAGTGAGCCGAGATCATTGTGTGACCGCCCTCCAGCCTGGGTGAGAGAGTGAGACTCCATCTCATTAAAAAAAAAAAAAGAGGTTTAGTCCTGGTTCTGCCACTTGCTACCAAAGTGACCTTCGGCAGGGTAGCCTCTCCAGCTTCTATGTCCTGCATTATAAAACAGGGATAAGGATTGAATGAATTAACACATGTGAAGTGCTTAGCACAGTGCTGATACATAGGTGCTCAATAAATATTACTTATTATAATTACGATTAGGATGAAATGCATTGTGTCAACAAATTCATCAAGATAATTTCCCTTTCATCAAAGCAAGGCCAAAATTGGAGTGCTATCAGAATTCTAAAAATGCAGAGAGATAAACTCAGGTCAGGAGAAATAAACACACACCAAATATTCTAGATACTGAGGAACAGAAAAGGGTATGGGTATTCCTACCCTTCAAGGATTTAGGGTTCATAATGTTCATTAAGATGAACATTATGAAGAACTTGGACAGGAACATTTAGACAAGAATGGCCTGGAGAGGCCGACTTCATTCCCAATGGCTTGTCTGGATGGAGGCTAACAGGGTCAAGAGCTGGCAGAGCTTCCTGCTTGCACAGCCCCCAGCCCCTCTTGCTGAGTGTGGCCCATCCTCCAGCCTCAGTTTCCCTGGCTGGAGTAATAGCCCCCCAGGGCAATGGAACATCTCGAAAAGAACCCAGGTGTGGAGCCAATCCTCTAGCTGTGTTCCAAACCCGGATGTCCCACCTACTATCGGTGTAGCTTCCAGCAGTTCCTTCACCTCTCTGCATCTGTTTTCTCACCTGTGTGATTAGGAAATCATGTGTGTGATGATAAAAGATGATGTAGGTGAATATGTCCTGCACAGGGGCTGGCCCCCTGACAGCGTCCCTCCCTCCCCCAAGCTGCCATCCCGCCATGAGGCAGAATGTATACCTAGAAGGGTGATGTAGGCACCAATAGAGGTGGCTGTGCCTGAAAGCACTGTGGGAACTCCCTGCTCCTGGCATTTGGAGATGAAATCTGAAAGGTCCCTGTTAGCCCTCCTTCAGGCTAGTGGGATGACCACAGGCGTGAGGCAGTCCGGCCCCCCTGGTGGGAACAAACGGTGGGGCTGCCAGGTGGGATCTAACCAGCCTGGACAAAAGGAAGCAGTATGACCAAGCCATCTGTCTACCCAGGAAAAGCAGAACCACAATAAGCTGTGTTAGTCTTAGGTAAGCCTAAGTGGGTCTTTCGTGTTGTTATTGGGTCAACTCTTGTTACTTTTAAGCAATTTCTGCTACTGTGTAGACCCAGGGGCTCCCATCTGTAACCTCAAAAGAGTTTTGCAAGATTATTTTGGAAGGCCTAGGGATAGCTCATGCGGACCCTCCTACAACATTTCCCTTTCATCTTCCTCGTTTTGCCACAGTGTGAGAATTTAACAAGAAAAAGCTGCTGAAGGAGAGCGACGGGATCAGGAGAGACAGAGAGAAGGGATTAGAGCTCCAGGTGGGAGTCAGAGTGCAAGGAATCAGGCTGGAGCTGCGGGACCTTGGCACAATGCAGGCAAACTGGAAAATGAAGATGCATTTGATGGTCCCAAAGGTGACTCCAGTTTTTGATTCCAGGTGCCCAGGACAAAGGTACCAAGTCACCTCACACATCAGCCCATGAATGTCAAGTCAAAAGAAAAGGGCACAGGAGTTTCTCTGGAGTTGCCTTCCTTCCAGCCCATATTGCCATAGGCCACCCTGATACCCTACCTCAACCCATTTTCCTTAAGTCCTAACAGATTCTAGGATGTGTCACAGGACTCTGAGACTGCCACTCCACCAGCTCAAACTCTGACAGGAAAGCAAAGGCCAAGATTTCCTATGAACAACACATTTCTATGTTTAAGGAGCTGTCTGCTGTGCCCCTGTCTGCTGTGGCCTCATGAAAATGAGTGATCTGAAAACTGTGCTGAGTCTTCTACTCCCCTGGGTATAGGTGCCATACATCTCAAGACTAATGAAAGTCAAATTTTGGCCATCAAATTTTGCTTTCAGTGAGGTCAAAGCAAAACTCCATCGTTTCTTTGAAGGGCAATTGCAGTGATTGTAGTCTGTCACAGAAGAAGCAGTTCTCAGAACCACTGATCCTGACCGAAGACACGGCCAGAAATAAGTGCAGGGTAGACCCACATAAGTCTCTTTTCCGCGAGCAAGGATATGACTGTGGGAAAATTTATTTTCATCATTCCTTGTTTCACACTTGGCATTTGAGCTTCATGGATGGAGGGAAGAAGAGAAGATGATGGACTTGAGAAAACACACAGCTTCATGAAGACCAGGGTCAGGAAACAAAAGGTTTCGATAAACAGGAGACAGCAAAGATAACAAAGGAACAGAAGAATCCGGAAGTTAAGAAAGTTTAAAAAGGAGAAAGACATGTAAAAATTGGGAAGTTAGCTCTTAAGATAAGACAGAGAAGCCAGCTGATCTAGGGCAGTTGATAACGAGTACTGATAAAATGAAACTGCTACTTCCATAAAAAAAAAAAAACCCAGCCCAGCTCAGTGGCATGTGCCTATAGTCCCAGCTACTCAGGAGGCTAAGGCAGGAGGATTGCTTGAGCCCAGGAGTTCGAGACCAGCCTGGGCAACATAGTGAGACCCCTCATCTCTTAAACAAAAAATTCTAAATCAAATTGTAGGCCTCATTTAGTTTTTTGAGAAATCTTCCAAAGGAGAAGTCACTATATCAAAAAGACACCTAATGTACATGTTTATCACAGCACAATTCACAATTGCAAAGATATGGAATCCACCTAAGTGCCTATCAACCGATGAGTGGATAAAGAAAATGTGGTAAATATACACAATGAAATGCTACTCAGCTGTACAAAAAGAATGCAATAATGTCTTTTGCAGCAACTTGGATGGAATTGGAGGCCATTACCCTAAGGAAAGTAATCAGGAACAAAAAACCAAATACCATATGTTCTCACTTATAAATGGGAGCTAAACTTTGGGTACACAGAGGCATGCAGAGTGGTATAATGAACATTGGAGACGCAGAAGGGGAGAGGGTGGGAGGAGCATGAGGGATGAAAAATTACCTGTTCAGTATGATGTAAACTATTTAGCTGATGGGTACAATAAAAGCCCAGACTTAACCACTATGCAATTCATCCATGTAACCAAAAACCACTTGTACCCCTAAAGCTGCTGAAATAAAACAATTGTTTTTAATTTAAAAAATTCCATGCTCTGGAAATTCTAGGACAGGAGAGCCAATCAGGCACTGTTCAGAGCAAGCAAAGAGCACTCACTTGCTAACTATACCCCCTCCCTGCTGTCCCCTGTGCCCCTTGGCTGGCCAGGGACCTTACCAACAGAGCTGGACAGCACCCCCAGCCTCTCCCAGCTCACCTTATCTCATCAATCAAAACTTACCCTGTGTCTCATTTTTTTAATGAAATAACCTTGGGCTATAATGGGTTAATTAGTTAATCAAATCTATTCTAATTCGCTAATTGGCTCATATGTCATCTATTTGAGAAAATTGTATATTAATAGCCACTTCTTGGCTGTTTGACAACTGCTGAGTCATTTAGTATCTCAGGACCTCCACCTTCTCACATTAAAATAATGGGGGGGAAATTAATAACTAAGAAAGGGGTGATATTTGAGTTGAGTCTTGGAGTAAAATGGAGTGGGAGGGCTGCAGCGTGCTGTTTTTAAGATAAGGCAAAAGAGGAGAAAGCATGGTTAAAGGAAATGAATGTAGCAGCAAAATCGCCTGATGGACTCCTAGCTGAGTATAATTATCGCTGCATCCTCAAGGGGTAAAAAAGAGCCATGCAAAATGTCCCAGAGGGGCTTGGACTTCCCATTACGTTTATTAATCATCTTGATGAAAATGGAAAGTCTACATTGATTAAATTCACTAATGATCCTAAACTGAGCAGAGGAGTAAATTCCAGAAAGGATGGATTTATAAGGTGAGTAGTAATATTAATCAGCTCATCTTCATGAAAAGGATGGCAGGAAATGAAATGGGATTTGCTATAGATAATGACAACGAGGTACACCTGGGGGAAAACTATAATGAGCCCAGATTCAAACTAGGAAGGTGTTATTTAGGAAATAATAATGGTAAGAGAGCTCTAAAGTGGAGAGTGAATAATAAATTAAAAACAAGCTTAAAATAAGCGCTCGTTATGGATCACAATTTCACTCTCAGCACTTTTGCAGTGGGGTGGTGCAGAGGAGGTGAATGTGAATGGCAGAGATGGAAGCAGGTTTGTAGTGCAGCACTTATATTTTACAGGTGAGGACGCGAAGCCCAGAGAGGTTAGGTGTAGACTGACTAGGCCAGGGTGGAAAAACCCTGTCACGCTCGTCACCACTCTGTCCCTTGCAGTGGTGGCAGGAGATCACGATTCCTTCTGACAATCTAAATTTAGCCTCAGAATCCTCAATGCTGCACTCTAAGCAGTCTCTGATTACTTTGCTCGCAAAACATTATCTTTTGTCATCTCTAGCTTATATCATAGAGCTAGATGTTGGCAGAGCCGTAGCTAAAAACCTAGACGTCCTGAATATCTAGTGCTGCTTTTTCACCTTATACGTTCTAAGTTCTCTACAGTCAACATTGACTATGACTTCAAAAGTCAAAGACTCAGAAAGCATAACTAACTTCTTATCAAGGATTCTGACCTTGGTATCCATCATCTTGGTTTAAGTTTCCTTAGACAGCATTTTAAAATCTCCAAAATTGAATACATATAGAGAGAGGTGTTGGGAAGACACTTAGAAATAGCAATAGTTTTGAGCCAGTGAGTTTTGTGCCCCTGGGGAGTAACATAAAGCATTTTTAAAAAGTCTATTGAATTCAAGTAACAAAAATTAAATTTCCACCTTAGGCATTTGACAAAATTAATGACCTTGTTAAAAATTCCCTGAGACTGATTAATGCTTCTCGTATTTGTTTCCCTCCTGGGGAACAGAGTGAATTTTCCCGGTGCAAATGGAGCCATGTCGAGGAAAGTCCTGTGTGTGCTGGGTCAGTTTAGTTAGGTGGGGGCATCAACCTAGGGAGGAGGGGAGCGAGGGGAAGATTGGTCTCAACAGAATTATGAAGCAGGTGAGTTTAGCCCATTCTCACTTCCTTTTAGTGTCCTTTCAGTTCCCTCTCCCCAGGAAGGGCTCATGCTGCTCCTGTAAGTCTCTCTGAGTGACGTGAGGGCTACCCCATAAGGCTGAGCTGGTTGTGTGTTGCACAACTTTAGGGGACGCTATTCTCCTTTGGGAACTCGGTAACTTAGCACGACCAGCCCCCTGGCAGATTCAGAACAGTTCTCCATTTATTAGGCCTTTCCTTATCTTTCCCAGTCTTCAGTGGAAATCTACCTGCTGTGTGTCAGATCAGAGTCATTTTCACATGGGCGGATGGGTCACTGCCCGAGACTTTCCTGAAGACACACCCCATAGCTTAAGCGAATGAATTAAATAAACAGTAGAACATTTTGGCATGTGCCTGAACTAAATCTCTCCTATGTATACTCTTCCAATGGTTAATGAATACCTCATAGGATTCATGAGAGATGGCATCCACATGCTTGATCACCCATAATCACAAAGGTTGGCTACCAAGATGTCTTTTTTTTTTTTTTTGAGATGTTGCCCAGGCTGGAGTACAGTGGCGCAATCTTGGCTCACTGCAACCTCCGCCTCCTGGGTTCAAGTGATTCTCCTGCCTCCTGAGTAGCTGGGATTACAGGTGCGTACCACCATGCCCAGCTAATTTTTTGTATTTTTAGTGGAGACAAGTTTCACCATGTTAGCCAGGATGGTGTCGATCTCCTGATCTCCTGATCTGCCCACCTCGGCCTCCCAAAGTGCTGGGATTACTGGTGTGAGCCACCGCACCCATCCCCAAGATCTCTTAAATAAGACTTTAATCTACCCAGCACTTTAAAGCTTGCAGAATCCTGTCCCACCATGCCAGAGTGTCCAGAGATCAAGTGCTAGAGTCAGTTAATCTGGGGTTAGAGTCCCATCCCTGCCACTTGTTGGCCATGCAGAACAGAGTTAAGCCAATTACCTAAACTCTCCAAACAAGTTTTTTGATAGGACTAAGATAATGTATTTAGCATAGTGCTTGGCAAAATAGATAAATAAAAATTAAAAAAACACATGTAATCTGCTATCCCTGCTGTTGTTTTTATTTCAGATACGCTGTGGGACAGGAAAGCTGGATGTTATCTCCTTTATCTTGAGAACCCTAGGAAACAGAGAGAAACTATTTGTCTGGGGATACACAATCAATCCTTGTAAAGGCTGAATGTTAAACCTGGGCTTTTTATGTAAGGCTCCAGTCTTCTTCCCACCATCCCATGCTCTTATAGACCTAGTGCAACAGTTAACGACGTGTGTGTGCCTCCCCAGGCGGAATGGTTTATCATACACATGAGACGCACTAGTTGCTTTTTAACTGTTTCCTTCTCTCATACAATGCCTATGTTGACTTGCCGGAAACACCTGGATAATAGCAAACACAGGGTTTGAATTTTCTTTTTTTTTTTTTTTTTTTTTTTGAGATGGAGTCTCATTCTGTCGCCCAGGCTGGAGTGCAGTGGTGCGATGGGCTCACTGCAAGCTCCGCCTCCCGGGTTCACGCCATTCTCCTGCCTCAGCCTTCTGAGTTGCTGGGACTACAGGCGCCCACCACCACGCCCGGCTGATTTTTTGTTGTTGTATTTTTTAGTAGAGACAGGGTTTCACCGTGTTACCGAGGATGGTCTCGATCTCCTGACCTCGTGATCTGCCCACCTCGGCCTCCCAAAGTGCTGGGATTACAGGCGTGAGCCACCACGCCCGGCCAACACAGGGTATGAATTTTCTGTCTTCAAGGTACAATTCCACATGTCCTGGGTGTGGAATTGACATCTGTGTCAGGGTAAGACTGGAAATGTGCCCCTTCATCCATAGCTGCCATTGGGTATATTATTATCCTTCATGGATCTCACTGACAGAGACGATGCCCATCTTACTTGCCAAGCAAACTGGTCCATTTGATCCTAACATAAACAGTTGCAGAGCTAACACAGGAGTCCCGGTGATGCATGGACCTTTTTATACTCTATATCTGCTAGGCTGAAGGCTCAGGGACAGATCCAGATTTTGTGGGCCCCTATAGATTACTCAGTTTTGGAACCTTCTTTTTTTAAAAAAGTATAAAGTCAAAATTAGGTATGGGAGAATCGAAAAGATGGAGAACAGACCAGTCGTTGCCAGAGTTCAGGGATAGAAGAGAGGAGAGAGAGATGGGTGTATTTATAAAAGTGTAACAAGTGATAATGAAACTGCTCTGTATCTTGACTGTGGTGATGGGTACATGAACTTAAACATGTGCTAAAATTGCATAGAACCAAACAGACACATACAAATGAGGACATATGGCTCGGCGCAGTGGCTCATGCCTGTAATCCCAGCCCTTTGGGAGGCTGAGGCCGGTGGATCACCTGAAGTCAGGAGTTCGAGACCAGCCTGAGCAACGTGGTGAAACCCTGTCTCTACTAAAAATACAAAAATTAGCCAGGTGTGGTGGCATGTGCCTGTAGTCCCAGCTACACGGGAGGCTGAGACAGGAGAATCGCTTGAACCCAGGAGGCAGAGGTTGCAGTAAGCTGAGATGGCGCCACTGCACTCCAGCCAGGGCGACAGAGCAAGACTCTGTCCAAAAAGAAACAAACAAACAAATGAGGACATATGAAATTGATGAAATCGGTAAGATCTGGATTACCAACACCAATATTCTATTCCACTATTGTACTATAGTTTTGTAAGATGTTACCCTTGAGGAAAACTGGATGAAAGAGACACAGGATCTCTATTATTTCTTCCCACAGCTTGTGAGTGTAATAATTATTTCAAAATAAAAAGTTTAATTTAAAAAATGGATAGAAGTAGAAACAAAACTTGGAAAAAAAACAGGCACCAGGTCTAGGAGGGTTGGTGCTAATGAGAAGCCTGGACACTTAAAAACTTCACTGGCTTCATGGCAAATCTATTCCTGATTGAAAAGGCAGTAGACCGATAGAAACTTAGTCACAATAGAGATATGAAACCATTTTAAGACCCACGAGTGAACGGGTACATTTCTGGGATTACCTTTTTTGATCACAAGGAAGGCTGCCAATGTAAAATAAACATAAGCTACTTACCCACATAAATAGGTTGGCTCCACTCACTCCAGAGCCCTGCCTCTCTGCACATGGAGCTCACTGCTGCTCTCACTTGAACATCGTACTTCGAAAGATCATCAATTATTGAGATGAATGCATTGGTCATCAATTTTTCTATCTAAGTGGGGAAAGATAGCATTAGAAGAATCTCTAGACACCTAATTTAGTTCTGCCAATTATCAGAATGGGAGGTCCTATATAGGTCATGTGACTCACTGTTCAGCAAGCCCTTTAAAATCAACAGGGCACATATTAATTCGTTTATGCTAGGTGCTTTAGTGTGGATGTGTTGGCAGTCACCCTTCAGTGGAATGCTATCTTGTAACCAAAATATACGAAATGATCAACAGTCAAGATCCAGGTGTTCCTATCCAGGCCCAGCTGATGTTTCCAGACTGAAAGACTGGAGTGGCCTATGCTAGAATGCATTATTCCCTCACCTTGTCTCTCCATAATCTATAGTCACATTACTAAATAATACCACATGAACGCTAGATTGCCTAGTGTTGAAATGAAGCTATTTTCTCATGAATGAGCCCTTCTTCTTTTTCCTTCTACCGATCATGGTCGCCACCATCCAGCTAGTCCTCTGTACCAGAAATGTGCTCCTGACACCTGTATCTTGAATACCCCCAGAGGTGTTTCTCCCTTTTTCACTCCAGCCCTGTGACCATTGCCTATTTTAGCTCCTATTATCTTTTGCTTGGACCTTTGCAGTAGCCGCTAACTCATATCATATGTCCCTGTGGGCCCTCCCCACTCACATCCAGTTTTCATGCTGCTACCAAAATTCTTCTTTTCCTCTGCAAATGTAGACATATTTCTCTGTTGTGTAAAACTCTTCAGTGGCATCCATTGCCCATGGTCATGGTTTTTTAAAAAAGAAGCCACTTCTTTATTTTTTAGCAAAACCTTATAGAGCCACTCTGGGAGAAATCACGATGTCAGATACGGAGTCATGATTTCAGCGTTGGTCTTATGTCCAGGCATCCAGGCAGACTGAATTACTTGCCACTTGACTGAAAGAACCATACTCTCTCAAGCATAAAGTTACTCCTTTTCGTAGGCTGGTGCAAGTCAGGAACTATTTATTACTGGCCTGTGATGGGCTAAATACAGATGAAATTATGACTGCAATTTGGAAGTTCTGATAGCAATTTGACATTGCCATGATATCCACACACATGATCAGCGAACTGACACTTTACATGTCTTTGGCTATATTTAATTTTTTCTAGCAAATCATTTTTATTGTATTTGACAAAAGCACCAATCTGTGGTAGATTAGACATTATAAAAACACACGCACACACACGTGCACACACAGTCCTTCAGTGTAAGTATTTTGGGAAGCTCTGGCTAAGAAAGTCCTTCTCATGTTTTCTCACCAGACTAGTTTCTCTTCATCCTTACAGATTCCGTTCAATTCCTCTCTGCAGAGCAGGCTCTGTGCCCACAACTCCATCTCTAGCTGTACTGGCTTTTCCTGTGGGAGGGCAACCCCAAGGCTGGGCAAGTATGTCACAAGATTGGGTCACTCCATGGCAGAAACAGTCTTATTTCTCACAAAGAAGCCAATTTGTAAATATTTGTTGAATCTAATTGAATTGGCTTTGTCTACTCTCTATAAGACATAAGTTGGAATCCTATTTTTTTTCCTAGCTTTGTGACTGTGGGAGAGTTACTTCATCTCTTTTGCCTCACTTTCCTATAAAATGGGAATGGTAATTACATCATAGAATTATGTGAGGATGGAATAAACACATAATAAAGCTTGACACATAATTGATGCTCAAGAAATGTTGATTGGCTTTCTTCTCAGTTCCTTTCCCCTTGAAATTTTTGTCTATTAGTGCTAATGAGTTTTTTTAATTGTAAAATACATATAATGAAATTTACCATCTTAATCCTTTTTAAGTGTACAGCTTTGTGATATTAAATAGTTTCACATTGTTTTGTCACCAATGTTCAACACTCTTTTAATCTTGCAAAACTGAAACTCTGTACCCATTAAACAATACCTCTCCTTCCACCCTCCTACCAATTCCTGGTAACCACCATCCTACCCTGTTTCTATGAGTTTGACTATTTAACCTCATAAAAGTAGGATCAGACAGTATTTGTCCTTTGGTGACTGACTTATTTTGCTTAGCATAATGTCCTCAAGGCTCCTCCATGTGGTAGCATGTGTCAGAATTTCCTTCCTTTTAATGCTGGATAATATCCTATTATATGTATATGCTGCATTTTGCTTATCCATTCATTTAATGGGCACTTGGGTTGCTTCCAGCTTTTGGCTATTGTGAATAATGCTGCTATGGACATGGGTGTACAAACATCTCTTTGAATCCTTGCTTTCAATTCTTTTGTATATATAACCAGCAGTGGAATTGTTGGATCATATGGGAACTCTATTTCTAATTTTTTGAGAATTCATCATACTGTTTTTATAGTAGCTGCATTATTTTAGTTTTTTGTTTTTTTCTTTTTGTTTTTTTAGATGAAATGTTGCTCTGTCACCTGGGCTGGAGTGCAGTGGCGCCATCTCAGCTTACTGCAACCTCCGCCTCCCTGGTTGAACTGATTCTCCTGCCTCAGCCCCTGCCCCCGAGTAGCTGGGATTATAGTCACGCGCCATCACGTTGGCTGATTTTTGTATTTTTAGTAGAGATGGGGTTTCACCATGTTGGCCAGGCTGGTCTTGAACTCCTGGTCTCAGGTGATCCACCCACATTGGCCTCCCAAAGTGCTAGGATTACAGGTGTGAGTCACTGCACCCGTCTATCATTTTAGATTTTAACCAGCACTAGTACCAATGAGTCTGTATCTAATCCTTTGTATTAGTTTCAACCAAAAGTATGTTCTTTCAAAACAAAAGGCCAGTAAGATTTGGTTTATATCTATTTGGTTATATCTATAATACCTGGGTAGATTAAGGTAACTTTGACCTTGTTAGTACCAAGCTGTAACTTGGTTGCAGTCACTGAAGATAATTTTTTAAATGTTTCTAAAACAAATGTCTGTTATCAAATATTGGAATGATCTGAGTAATTACCTGCAAATATCCATTCCTTGTATTGTGTATTTTTACTTCATAATCAAAGCAATGGATTGGAAAGGCAGACACTGGTTTCTCCCATTGGATAGAGAGACGAGTTCCTTCAATCTCTGCTGTGACATTCAGTGGAGGATTTATTTGATCTAAGTTAGGGAATGAAAGATCAGTGATTTTTTTTTAGAATCAGTGATCAAAGCTGATAACTCCAATCCACCCACACTTCTCAAGGCATTTCTAAGATACGCTTTTTTCAAATATTTACCATCAGGTCTTAATCAACTGATCTCCAAGCCACAGGAAGCCGGTGGCCTCCCATAATACTCTTGTGTTATAGTGCTGAAGAAGAGAGCCTTTCTGGAAACTACAAGGATTACTACTCCAAATAGAGTTGAATGCTTGAATTTCTTCCCCCCTCAGCTCATTGCAAGACTCACCCACCATCCCCCTTTACTACTCAAGTTGTACCAGGCCCAGAATAAACCTGACCACTGAGAGAACATTTCCCTGGACCTTCCACCAAGCCCTGCCTCTTCCCAGTAGGTATGTGGCCCTGAACAAATCACTTCCCCTTTCTGAGATTCAGTTTTTAATTTTAATTTCATTTTGTTTACTGTGTCTTTTGGTTTTTGTTTGTTTGGGGGATGGAGCAGGAAGCTTCAGTTTTCTTTCGCATCAAAAAGAATGGATCGGGGCCGGGCGTGGGGGCTCACGCCTGTAATCCCAGCACTTTGGGAGGCTGAGGCGGGTGGATCACGAGGTCAGGAGATTGAAACCA
This sequence comes from Gorilla gorilla gorilla, assembly GCF_029281585.2. Classification (NCBI taxonomy): domain Eukaryota; kingdom Metazoa; phylum Chordata; class Mammalia; order Primates; family Hominidae; genus Gorilla; species Gorilla gorilla. The sequence continues at coordinate 12,886,714 of NC_086017.1, forward strand.
TCCTGGCTAACGTGGTGAAACCCCCTCTCTACTAAAAATACAAAAAATTAGCTGAGCGTGGTGGCAGGCGCCTGTAGTCCCAGCTACTCAGGAGGCTGACGTAGGAAAATGGCGTGAACCCAGCAGGCGGAGCTTGCAGTGAGCCGAGATCGTGCCACAGCACTCCAACCTGGGTGACAGAGCAAGAAATCTGTCTCAAAAAAAAAAAAAAAAAAGTGGATTGGGCTAAATTTGTCTTTACTTAGGACTCTAATGTCCTTTCCCTTGAGATCTCACTTGATTGTCTTATGGTCCGGTGAGGTGAGGAGAAATGAATTCTTAATGAGTGTCCTTGTCTTAGGTAATATGACTTAGATCTCACAATTAATAGGGACAAGCTAGGAGTGGGATCCACTGGCTTCAGAGCCTCCTATACCCTATGAAGAAAATTCTTAACCAAGAAAGTACTTATTTATTTTAGTAATCCTAGGAATCAGCCTCAATAAAATGAAAATCATAAAAGAAAAATGAATTCCTGTGGTCTGTACTAGATCATATCCATTTTCATATTAATATCATTGTTTCCTAGGTCTTCCTCAGCATCTTTTATTGCCTATTTTCATGAAAGTGACATTTTTAGTTGACCTAAGAAATATACTACTGGAGAGAATTGCATAACCTCTTTAGTAAGAGCTATGATTCTTTACACAAAGTTATATTCCATTGGATATAGATATGTCACAGCCAAATCATACCTTCTGAATAATATTGTAGTGTATTTATTAAACCTTTATGCCAGGCACTGTTCTAAGCACTTTATCATTAGTAACACAATTCTCACGAAGACTGCACAGGAAGTATTGATTCCTCTCCATTGTTTCAGATAAGAAGATTAGGCACAAAGGAATGATCAGCTTGTCCAAGGTCACTCAGCCAGTGGTGGAGCCAGGATCCAAATCCAGGCAGTCTGGCCCCACAGCCCATAATAACCACCCACCATTGAAATCTGGAATCTCCATAACTAAGAATGCCATGTGAGAGCGCCTGATGAGTTTCACTAATAGAACTATCTGGGATGAGGGAGAGTGTCTTCTCTATTGAGAACTGAGCAGACAAAACCATGAATAGAATTTTTAGAGCTGAGAATTGCACACTGAGAGATATTCGAGCTGCAGAACATCCAGGAGATGGGCCAGAACAGTGAGAAATTCAGAGAGAGAGATGTTAGCCTGGGAGAAGAAGGGCTTCTGGATGGGAAACGTGCTGCCTATGAACAGCTAAGAGAGGCTATTCTATAGGGAAGGGACTCAAATCACCTGGGGTGGCACTAGTCCATCACAGGACCCAGGGGCAGAAATTTCACAAAACCTGTCAGAACTCATGAAGGATTAAATGGTCTCTTTTAAGCAGCTAAATTCACTTTTTCTGGTGCAGTGATTCTCAACTGGGGGAAATTTTACCCCTTGAGGGGCATTTGGCAAAGCCTGAGACTTTTTTAAAAGTCACAGCTCAAGGACAGAAGGGCATACTACTGGCATCTAGTGTGTAGAGGCCAGAGATGCTGCTAAATATCCTACAGTGCCCAGCTCAGCCCTCCATAACACAGAGTTATCCAGCAAAAATCACTGGTGGTGTTGGAATGGAGAACCTTGCCCCAGTGGTTTTCAAACATGGGTCTGATGCTTACTTGGCATCAGAAAAGTAGTAAAACTAGGTGATCTTTATAACCCTTCCCTCCAGTGCTGAGATTCCGAATTCAGTTATTTCAGCTTTGGGTTAAGTCGATCTTACCAATGGCGTGAAGGGCAAACAGCTGATCAAAGGGCTTGATGGCAGAATGCTTGCTGGAGCCGTTAACAAGCACCACAAGCCAGTCACGCCCTTTGCTGAGGATAAAAGTCCTGGGAAACCAGCATGCGATATTTCTCCCCAGTGTGTCTTTGCTGTATTCTTGGCATTCTTCAGTCCAAGAGCCATACCTAAATTGGAACATTCACGAGTTTTATGAGGTTGCAGGAAACAACCATTTGCCTAAGTAAAAATAGGTACAGTACTAACCTATAGTAGAGAAAATACCGCGTGTCCTCAGGGGCATCTGTGCCAACAAGCCAGGTGCAGTGAAGGGAAACTTGGTATGACCTTAAACGTGAATAATTATCTTCTGTAGTGTTTGTGGTGCAAGTTAAATTCACAATTGAGGTTCCAGGAGACCCTAGGTAGTCAAAAATAAAAAGGACAAAACATTGCCATGGCAAACTGAATTTCATGCTTCTTTTGGAACTATAGTGATGTGAACATCGTATTCATCACCAAAAAATAATCATCTTCACATTTTTTTTTTTCCCTTGAGACAGAGCCTCACTCTGTCACCCAGGCTGCAGTGCAGTGTTGCGATCTTGGCTCACTGCAACCTCTGCCTTCTGGGTTGGAGCGATTCTCGTGCCTCAGCCTCCCAAGTAGCTGAGATGACAGGTGTGTACCACCACACCTGGCTAATTTTTGTATTTTCAGTAGAGCTGGCGTTTCACCATGATGGCCAGGCTGGTCTTGAACTCCTGACCTCAAGTGATCCACCCACAGCCTCCTAAAGTGCTGGAATTACAGGCATGAGCCACCACGCCCAGCCATGATCACATATTTCTAGAAACCTACTAACTACAAAAGGCCAACTTACTGGAGATATGGAATTAGAATTATAAAGTCCCCATTTCTGATATTCAAGAGCTTCCCAGCTATTTTGTTTGGGGCCTGGGGGTGGTGTTTGTGCAATAAATGTGTGGAAGTTCAAGAGAAGTACAATATATTGTCATTTTGAGGTTGATGTCCAGCAACTTTGGTGCTCTAATGCCACATTTGTTAATAACTAGCTGTGAGACATTGACCCCCACTCTTCTGGGCTCTGTATTTTCAACTATAAAGGAGAGGGTTGGTACAGGAAGGTCTTGAGTATCCCTTTCCATCCTAGAATTGTGTGATTCATTAGGTTGTATCCAAATTCTTCATGAATTACATAGGTTGCTGCTCAGAAGAAATGAGTTTTGACAACACTGCAAGATTGCAGACTTTGCAGACTTGATGCACATTAGCATGTTAAAGTCCTCTTTCATATACTAGAACTTTAAGAAAACCTCGAATTGGCCAGGCACGGTGCTCATGCCTGTAATCCCAGTGCTCTGGGAGGCAAAGGCGGGTGGATATCTCTTGAGCCCAGGAGTTTGAGACCAGCCCAGGCAACATGGTGAAAGCTCGTCTTTGCAAAAAATATAAAAATTAGGTGTGGTGGCATGCACCTGTAGTCCCAGCACTTTGGGAGGCTGAGGCGGGCAGATTGCTTGAGCTCAGGAGTTTGAAACAAGACTGGGCAACATGGCAAAACCCCAACTCTAGAAAAAATACAAAAATTAGCCAGGTGTGGTGGCATGTGCCTATAGTTCCAGCTACTCGGGAGGTTGAGGTGGGAGGATCACTTGAGCTGGGGAGGTCGAGGCTGCAATGAACCAAGATCATACCACTACACTCCAGCCTGGGCAACAGAGTGAGACCCTGTCTCAAAAAACAAAACCTTCAGATTTTGTTTTATTTATTTATTATTATTTTTATTATTATTATTTGGAAACAGAGTCATTCTGTCACCCAGGCTAGAGTGCAGTGGCATGATCTCAGCTGACTGCAACCTCCCCCTCCCGGGTTCAAGCAGTTCTCCTGCCTCAGCCTCCCGAGTAACTGGGATTACAGGCACGTGCCACCACACTCAGCTAATTTTTGTATATTTAGTAGAGACGGGGTTTCACCATGTTGGCCAGGCTGGTCTCAAACACCTAACCTCAAGTGATCTACCCGCCTCGGCCTCCCAAAGTGCTGGGATTACAGGCGTGAGCGACCGCACCCGGCCAAGATTTTAAATACAACCTTTTTATGTTTGCTTCATTAAGGATTTCTCAAATTATGTGACTAGAAAGGCTTGTTTTCATTTCAACCTCTCATTGCTGTATTAACAGTTGGTCTTTAAAATACACTGTGGGAAACACTGGCCTTGGTGGTGGTTGCTCAGAGAAGGAAACAAGCTCTTGCACCCGGGCCAGGAAGGACCGCATTCAAGTGGGAGCCTTGAGAGATAGAAGGGGGTCTTTTGATCGTAGCTTAAGTCAGCTGTAGATCATTTTTATCACTGTCAGCCAGTGTCTTTCAAGAAGCAGAGGGAGAAGATGATGAGAGAGAGACTCTTACTACCTGTAGAGAAGTTAAAGATGGATTTCTTTATATCTGTGCTTTTGCACAGACAAAAAGAAGAACTACCTCAAAGCAAATTGACTTATTCAGTTCATGTATATATGCATATATTAGGTTGATGTAAAAGTAATTGTGATTTTGGTCATTACTTTTGCACCAACCTAATATATATTTGTCCATGCATTAAATGACCAGAAAGTCCACATCCAAGTACACTTTAGAGATCCTGACAACTCTTTGTCTTATAGTTCTCATCCAAGGAATCACTTAAGTGAATTCCACTTGGTTCAAAACAGAAATAATTTTTATTAGTGTCATCCTGTATCAGAGTGTTCAGAGGATAATTAGAATTGTAGAAATGTAAGCTGCAAAGTGCCTCATAGGTAAAATCCAGTTGTTCATTATAGAAAGGAGGATTGGTGGTTTGACGTAAGCCACATACAATAACCCATCTCTGTGATCCTGTATCTACCTTGGATTAGTCTCTGTACTTGGGATCAAGCCCTTGCAAATTGGCTGGTATGTGGTCTAGACAAGTTATAACAAGTACATGGGGCCAGACATGGTGGCTCATGTCTGTAACCCCAGCACTTTGGGAGGCCGAGGCGGGTGGATGGCTGGAGGCCAGGAGATCGAGACCAGCCTGGCCAACATGGCAAAACCCCATCTCAATAATAATAATAATACAAAAATTAGTCCAGCATGGAGGCGCATGCCTGTAATCCCAGCTACTCGGGAGGCTGTGACATGAGAACCGCTTGAACCCAGGAGGCAGAGGTTGCAGTGAGTCAAGAACACACCATTGCACTTCAGCCTGGGCAACAGAAGGAGATTCTATCTCAAAAAAAAAAAAAAAAAAAAAGTAAATGAGAAGATCTTTATGATTCTGTTTTAAGTCACCAATACAATTCAGGAGGTATGGTCTTTTCAGCTGGTGATATGAGAAAATAGTCGTTTGAAAATTACCCGTGAGCTCAACTGACCAAGACAATGGTTATTGGGTGCACCCACATGTCCCAGGACTTGGTAGCCTGCTTCTCCTCTTTTCTCTCCCCTGTTGTGTGTGCGCACTTCAGTGTTTGATCAGAAGTATTACTGATTCTAAGTATCAGAAACACCAACTTTCCACTGGAGGCCAATGCAGAGACAGTGGATATTTCTGCAAGAATGTGCCAGATGGAATTCAGTTGGTTATGATAAGAAGTGGCAGCAGCCTTTGTTAGGATGTTGTTGATATGGGAGAGTACTTGACAAGAACGGGTGACTGACTAAAGAAAAGTGAGTTAGTGTTAATTTTTCTACTTCTCCACATTTGCAAAGTGCAAAACATACAAACTGGACTTTTGGAGGCCTGCTTTACCTAGTGGGGCATGAAGTTCAGCAGAAACCCAGCTGCTGGCCAGTAGTGAGTGGTCGTTCTGCAGGATGGTCCGCACACTTGCTGAAAAGCCTTTGTGGAGGATGGTTACACATTTGCTTTCAGTGATTCTGGTTTCATACTAAAAATAAAACCCACAAGTCATGATACATAAAAGAGAACTAGACTTAAGAGAGCTATTTTAATCAAACATGCATTTTCTTCTACTTTTTAAATGATTAGTAAGATGCAATGAAATAGTTTTGCTAGAAAAAAAGTCAAAACAAAACCATTGTAATAACAACATAGTAATTTCTCAATGACACATGAACACATTATTCTTGTAAATACAAGCAAAATATTACAGTTAAACTCAAGTTCCCTTTGACCACCATCTCCCCAGAGGTCAATGTTTGACAGAAAATTCTCTAGAATTCCATATTGACTGAAAAATAGTGAATATGAATCACTTCTCCCTTTGTTTGACTTTATTGCACACCTAATATGTAGCAGGTGCCTGAATGTAGCCCCGAGGTAAAACTGAGGCTCTGAGAAGCTAAATGACTTGTCCCAGATTGCAAAGGCAGGAAGTGGAAGAACTGGGTTTTGAACTTAGTTTCCCTGACTCTCCACTCTGCCTGCTCACTTCTTGTTTTACTAGGCTACTGTCTCCTGTTCTGTTGGTAATTTTATGGGAAACAGAAAACCAGTATCCAATCCATGGTGCCTAAAAAGTTACTAAACATTCTTCCTCAAGGGAAAGAATCATCCAAAAGTTAAAATATTCTGCGATGCTGTTTAACGCTGAACAATACACCCGGCGCTAGCTCACAGGCATTCTTAGAGAGACACTATTCTACTGGTAACATAACAAAGAGCCTGTCAGTAATGTTATTTTTTTAATCCAAAATTTTATTTGATAAAGAAAATGCAGTCAAAATGCATATTTATTCTCAATAAGGATATCCATTAGAATAAACACTTACGTCATCTTCTTTTGGAGCATTTATTTTCACTTGATATTCTAGATTAACATTCCTTTGCTCTTGATCAGGATTTGGTTTCCAATGTAAAAGAACTTGAGCCAAACCAGTAACTTTAATGGTGAAATTGACAGGTGGGAGAAGTGAAACTGTTGTTGATTCAAAGAATAAAGAAACAACACAATGTTCAACTGGACATAGGCAGCACTTTTAAAACTTTTCAAATATTTATTGCCCTGCAGATGCTGTCCTGGACCTGCCAGCACCACAGACACAGTTGTTCCTCCGTGCCTTTAACACCGGGGCAAAGAGAAAGTGGCTATTTCTACCCGAGTAGCTAGGACTACAGACGCATGCCACCACGCTGGGCTAATGTGGGTTTTTTGGTATTTTTAATAGAGACAGGGTTTCACCATGTTGGCTAGGCTGGTCTTGAACTCCTAACTTCAAATGATCTCCCCGCCTCAGCCTCCCAAAGTGCTAGGATTACAGGCATGAGCCACCACGCCTGTCCTAGAAGAGGTTTCTTCAAAACTGTTTTTAACATCTTTTTTACATTGCCCATGTCCAGGTGTTTACCTATAATACCTATATTTTTATTGAAATATGAACATGTTACTATATCACTATTCACTATAACCATAATTTTCAAACTGAGAGTCATTATCCATTAACAGGCAATAATAACAACGTATTGGTTTGTGACCAGAATTTTTGTTTTAATAATGTGGAAGAAAAATAGAATAGAAAATATCAGTGTGCATCAAACGTAATAAGAGCTGTTTCATGAATCTCGTTTCCACTACATAAAGGTAGTTATATATTTGTATGTGTGCTGGTACATAATGTAAAAATGTATTTACCTCTTATTATGAGTCACAGACAAAAATATTTGCAAGCAAACTTACTTAAATAGGGCTTTACAGAAAGAAAAGGTTTCTTCCCCCTTCATGAGCCATTCTCTGACTTTGCTTTCAAAATTAAAGCTTTTGTTTAATTACAAATCAATATCTGTTTATTGAAGAAATTTTGGAAAACACAGATAAGCAAAAAGAAGAAAATAAATTTTTTAAAATAATTGTACCACTAAGAATGGAATTAACATATGATATATTCGTTATGTTTTTTCTGGGCATATATTTATGCAATTTTTAATTTTTTTTGTACCACAGTTAGGACGGTATTGTGCACACAACTACAAAACCTTCTTTTATTCATTTACTAAGTTATCAGGATTTATCCATTGACCTTAACAGACTTCCACACCTCTACATCCATGTTTACCACATGAGGATTTTTAGAGCCCTGTCTATATTGCATTGTCCATTATGGTAGCCACTGGCAACTTGTGGCTATTGAAATTTTATTTAATTAATTAATTTTTGAGACAGAGTCTCACTCTGTTGCCCAGGCTGGAGGGCAGTGTTGTGCGATCTCAGCTTATTGCAACCTCTGCCTCTCAGCTCAAGCTATTCTCCTGCTTCGGCTTCCCAAGTAGCTAAGATTACAGGCATGTGCCACCACACCTGGCTATTTTTGAATTTTTAGTAGAGTTGGGGTTTCACCATGTTAGCCAGATGGGTCTTAAACTTCTGACTTCAAGTGATCCACCTGCCCCGGCCTCTCAAAGTGCTGGGATTACAGGTGTGAGCCACTGCATACGGCCTAAATTAATTTAAATTCATTACCTTAGTTGCACTATCCATATTTCAAGGGCGCAATAGTCACATATGGCTAGTGGCTACTGCATTGGACATTAGAGAGATACAACATTGTCATTACCATAGGTAGTTCTGTTGACAATGCTAGACTGGGACCATGTGATGATTTTCCTTAAACTCTGTCATCACATCAAATACATAACATCGGCAGATTTCAGGACAAAATGCAGTGGAAGTTTCTTAACGTTTGGTCATGGGGCCTTCTAACTACTCCCTTGTGTGAGAAGACATTCCAAATGCGACCACTGGCGCCAGCTTTATTCCATGGTGCCCGGACACCCACACTTTGACTTTGATTTCCCACTGTAGCATAACATTTGCATTTCAGCCAACATTGCTTTCTTAAAATATGGCATGTTTAAAGCATCTGTCTTCTGATGGGGATAAATATTGTCTCATAAAAATCCATATATAATGTTCTAATCGACAGTTTAAGAGGAAATAATGTTATCCTTTTACTAACATATTTTTAAAAATAAACATTATTGAATTGAATAGAAGGTCCTTACTCTTTTCATCAGGAAGTAAGTCAGCTTGCAGTATCTCAGTGGCCCCCAAAAGAATCAGTAATACATGCGCCACGATGATCATATCCTACAGAAAACAAGGGAGATACCAAAATCTTCTTGTTGCTATTTTTAAGAAAAACTGATAGCTGCTTTCTAACATAAAATGCAGTTGTTTGGCCATTTAACAGACATTTATGGCATATTTGTTATGCGCAAAAAGTACAAACATGACCTAATGTTGGACTTTGCCCTTCCAATGTAGATTCATAGTTTGAAGGACAGAATGAAATATAAATTGATAAATGTAAACCAGTTGAAAAACTGCCTCAATAAAGGTGTGTATGGGGTACAATAGGAGCAGAGACTTCTGATTTGCCATCTAAAGGGTGAACTAGAGTCCTTGACGCACACAACAGGGAAGAGACATTCCTGGTGGAACCCAAGTTATGTGCAAAGCTGGAAGAGAAGGAAACAAATAGGAAGGGATTGCTTTTCGGCAAGAAACCAGAGCAGATCTTTGAACAGCAGAATTTCTAGCATAGTCAGCAAAAGAAATAAACAACATTACCTTTTTCACTATGAGGATTTAAAGATGAGCGAACATGACAGGAAACTTCAATCTAAAACAATCTGTAGCCTGAGAAAGAGAAACTTTGTATCACCAATCCAGAATCAACTTGTGGTACTTTGACTTTGAAGAGTTTTTTTTTGTTTGTTTGTTGATTTGTTTTGTTCCCCCCACCCCACCCCCCCCCCGCCCCCCAAACGGAGCGGGTCACAAAAGAATTGAAAAACACAGTGATAGACCTGGGGAAAATAAAGACAGTATTTCTATGTCCTTGAAACAACTGGGCAATGAGAAGGAATCTAGAGCTGGATATGTGATAACCCAGTGTGAACACACACAAAAGTCTCGGCATCCTGTTCTACATGTCAAAGAGGAGAGTCGGTGATCTCTTTCTGGGAATTGTAGATGAGAAGTCTTGAGTTTTTCTTCTGCACATTTTGAAAGGCATATTTCATAAGAACTTAACTTTCAAAGGCAAATAACACGCATGGCTTCCCCCTGTGTTGTCCTCACTTTTACACAGGAGTTCTTCCTACTCTCTTACCACGTGCTCCCCCCAGAGATTTGGTACCAGACACATGTGGCTGTTATACATGATGGAAATCCCTTCCACAGACATTCTTCCTACCCATGAAGGAAAGGAGTCTGAAAGCTGAAATAATCTGCCAAAGATCAAACAGCTGTTAAGTAATGGAGCCTAGACCCAATCTCTGATCTTCCAATGGCAAAGCCTATGCTCTGTCCACTTTATGGTACTAATTAAAATGATTTATAATTTCATTTAAAACATTTATTTAAGTGGCTTGGTGTTTTCCAAATATAATTCCAGTAGAGCCACAGGAGGAGACCTGGGCTAAATGAATACCTCCAGGAAATAGCACAGAACACTCTTAACTTCACTATTACTTCTTAAATTATTACTTAAGTTGCTACAATTACTGCTGAACTTACTAATGAAACTGGTAAAATGCCACAGCAGCAGGAAAGGATCGGCATATAAATCACTCAATTCCTTGTCAAATAAACTTAAGTACTGTTAATCAGAAGTATGCCAATTTTGATTTTAAAATCCTGTTTATTTTTCTCTGAGGATTTCACACCATGTAGAAATTAAAAAAAAAAAAACGAAACGATGACGATGACAACAAAAGCAGGTACTCTATAATTTTTTAAAAATTTTCAACAAGTGAGAATTTTAATGAATTAAGGGAAAACACTAGTAATCTACTAAGCCTGAGAAGCAAAGATAAAAATTCCTTAAGAACGGCAACAAAGATAGCTTCCTCTTTAGGTTATGAAGGTGATTTCTTAAAATGTCAGCATTTCCTGAAATAATATTAAATATGCTCTCATTTTGCACTAATTTTCAATAATAGGAATTCTAGGTCAGAAAAAACTGCAAAATTAATATTTCTTTGTGACTTTCACTGACTGGCAAAGTAAAACTATGTTATAAGTGTACTTGTAAAAACAATAAACATGTATTTATCCTTTGCAATTACATTGTTGAAGTAAATAATAAAACTGTTGAATATCTCAGTGGAGAGATAATTGAATATTTTATATGAGCAAGCACTCTCCCCTAGAATTTTTCATGTATTCTGATTTTATAGCTGCTAAAAATAGAATTGTTTTTCAAATTTAATCATTCAAAAAATTTTTGATTATTAGTTTTTGGCCATAAATAACTAGACAACTTTTTCATGTCTCATTATTATATTTTATATTTAAAAAGAGGTGCTTTTGAACAAAATCTGTTGTCCTATAGGCAGCACAAGGTACTCAGTAGGGGTCTAAATATTAACAAGAATGACATTTTTTTTTGTGAGTCAGATAAATTTTACATAAGGTTGAATATTACTAGAGCTTCAGGATTTGATACCATGTTTTCTACAATTCTGCTCACTCTCTGTGGCCCCTTAATACTTCTTGTCCCTGCTTAAAACAACAACAACAACAACAACAAATCTCTTCAGGCCATTTCTTTAATCCAAAGATACACTGTTATATAGATGTCAACTGGGTCATATTTCACTATAAAAGAATAGAGCGACTTCATTAGCTTAAACATATATATCGACAATATGTTCGACTCATTCTTCTCATGGCTACCAATCGAGCAGAAAACCATTAAATTGTTAAAATAAGATGCAAACTAAGCAGAATGAAGCCACTATAGGTTGTTTATCTATCACCAGGAAGACATGCTCAATCTTTAAGATAAATCATGATCTCATGATCTACTTGCTCATATAACATTTCATTGAGTCAATCTAAAATTCCTCAAGTGCTCTCTAAAAATCTAGTTTCTGATAGGTGTTATATTTTTTGAAATTTTGGAGAAAACAACCACAGTCTCCTTCCCTATAGGTGTTTCTAGGAAGTTTGGTAAAATTTTGACAATTAGCAGTGGATTTCCCCAGCGTTCTTGAGAACTGGTCAAATTCTACTGAAGTTCAGACTTACAAATATTTTCCCCTCTTTTTTTCCCAACTTATTTTTCTGCCTGGGGCGTTTGTTTTATAACCAAAGTTATACTGGCACCCCTGTTTTTAAAACCTTTTTGAGTCAACTGTGGTAACACCTAATTCCAGACTCAACCTTAGTGGCAGAAATTGTAAAGCAACTGAGAGGATTCATGCTCTGGTAGGCTTTTAAATATGAAGAGTTTACTTTCTCTTTTATCCTGTACAGTATAATCAGCAATAAAAGTTATCTGTTGGGGGATGAAGAATAAACCAAGGTATAAACTGCAAAAGACATGTTTACCTAGGTATATTGCATTACCCCCCAATGAAAAACTGCACATTCCTAAATATATAAATGAATAATAAGGACCACTTACCATGCATGCAATTTTTTTTTTACTACTACTGTACTTTTGATTAAATTTCTGAAATAGTCCTAAAATAGAACTCAGGAGTTCAGGTTGTGGCTGTAAACATAAAACTCTCTGTCAGTCCAAGTGGAAATGGTGTTGCCACCTTGAGTATTTGGAAAAATAAAGAGTTTGCTACAAATATCCCAGTAGCGAAATATTTCCTGCCAATTGCACATGGTGCAATTTGTCATCTCACATCCAAGCTCCTGGGCGTACCTGTCTACAGACGATCCTCTTGTTCCGATCAGTACTCAACAGAAGATGGCGAGGACCGTGTCTGTCGTGTCTACGCTCGTGGCTGCAACCCCAGCATCTAGCATAGTGTCCGGCACAGGACCAATGCTCAGTGTGCCTGGCCCTGTGTGGAATAGAAGCAAATTAGTGCACAGCCCTAATGTGCAATGTGCGGTGAAACCTAACAGAGGAATGAGTTAGGTCAGGAGTGCAGCAGGCTGGGGAGTGTGTAACAAGCCTGGCCCACTTTTGGTATTTTGCCTAAAAATTTCCCATGCAGTGTTTCAAATAATATAAACAAATGAGGTGATTTAACTTTTAAAACTTTATTTTGCTTTGAAATGCAAACTTTTAATAAATAGCTACATAAATTCCTTTTTTGATAACCATGAAAGAGGACATATTCACTTAAAATAGGAATCATGCCAGGTAATAAAATGTTCAGTACGGTAATTCATTAAAGCAAGTACTAAGTACATTATTCACATGGCTATAAAAGCACCATCACTTTTCATGTGTTTATTAATTTTAGGCTCATGAATATTAAAATATTCTAATTTTCCTTCTCTCTCTGTCTCTCCTTTTCCCCCCCTTTTTTTGGTTCCATTTCATCCTTTTTTCTGTCTACATGGAAATATGCTTACCTTGCTTTAGGTAAATACATTAGTGAACACAAAACCAAGTGACATATTTCAGCAAATTTGGGTACATTTTATATACAATGAAACAATCTTGGAAATCCAAGAACCCCTACCAGAAAGAAAAAGCAGAACGCCTCCTTCAGTTAGATAAAGTGCCTCTCTCTACTTTCGGTTGTTGTTTCTTTATTTGTAGATTTCTTGCTTAACTCTGAAACTTCCTGAGATATTTTATTAAACCCTATACCCTATTTTGGAAGCTCATTTATTTTCTAAGAAATGTTGGCAGAATATATGTTCTCATTTTAATTGCATAATTATCTGGAGCGGTGGAAAACAGATGTCTTATATTTATATAAGCACTAACAAAACCATAGGTGTTGTTTTAATATGACTCACCTTGCCACGGATTTGAGCATCTCACTTACTGAGCCAAAACACAAGAATAGAATGTTATACCCAGAATCAACATGACCTGCCTAATGATGCAAGTTTAATAGGACCATTATTAGTTCTGTCCCTGCTAATAATAATAGAATTATAAGGAGTTTTGTTTCCCCTTTTTGTTGTTTACAAGTTTGTCATATATTTAGAAGTCATTGTTTCTCGCTTTTCCTAACCCTCCTCCCCACCCTGGGTGTAGTGAAATTATTAGGAGGTGGAGCACAGGGTATTGTTACAGCCCATGTCATAGAAAAAAGATATTTATTTGCTTACTCTGTGGTGAGTGAAGCATTTGATTCCCACTTACTGAGAAATACGGTGGCCATGCGATGAGAAGCAGCGGCAGGACAGTGAGAACGAACCTTATCTCTGGGTGCACTTTTTAACTTAGAGGCGGTTCTTCACTCTTTCATCATCACAGCTGTAATGGTTAAAAACTCTCAGGCAGCTTCCGTCATGATGGGATGGCAACATGTTTTCTCTAAGCAAATATGGAGGAGGATTTGTACAGAGCAACTGTGCAGGAGCTGAACTGGAACTCCCAACAACCAAACTGCTGTCAAACGAAAGAATCTCTCGTCCAGATAGCCATTATCTGATAACTGTCTTGTCTGCATTTTCACTCTCTTTCAGAGTTGGTTTGCTCTCTTCAGGAGCTGGAATTAACTTTTACTCATGGTGACAAGGTAATCAAGTTTTCCGTGGGTACTCTAAAGCGTTGCATTTCTGTTTTGTTTATGTGCCTTGTTTGGCTACAGTAGTTACTGTGCCTCTGTCTCCTAGGCAACACTGACACATGATTTGATAGGAAATAAGGCCTGAGGAGTACCCTCTCCCTACTCACTAGGCAATAGCGGCAATTCTCTGCCCTTAGACAACCGCCTTAGCTCTTCTCTGCTTTGTGAGCAGGTCTGGTACCCTCAAGTAAATATGTGTGGGGGATGCGTTTCTGGGTGTGATAAATTGCTGCTGTCTGTCACCTGAGATCATCCTACACAAATTGTAACAATGGCAGTGTTGGTCTGTGGGTGCACCCAAGACCACCTTCCTCACATCACACCCATTTTACCACCCAACTGTCTTCAGAATGCTTCAATTTCAGCAAACCTCCTTGGCTTTTCCTGTCCTTTGTTCCATTTCTGTTTGATTCCTTCTGGGGAATTTCGAGGTGGCTAGCTAGCAAAGCTGGCTTAAAAAAAGTAGCTTAGCGTGTGACTAGATAAGAGTAGTGCTTATTGTATGACCCAAGGCAGAGAGTAGTAAGTAGTTGCCTTTGGAAGGAGACCTTCAGTCTAGCCTAAGCGATGAGTGATGCAGGATTCCCTGTCTCCTTAGGAGCCGATTGGGAGAGTCTCAGACAGAGCAGATGCAGAAAGATGGTGGCCCAGGCTAGATCAGTGGTTCTGTTTGTGAGATGATAGACAGGCTTCCTGGAGGCAATTTCCGAAAGGCTCAGTGTAGAAGCTGTGCAAGTACAGTCAGTGTGTGTGCCTGGGGTTTCCAAGGTGACCATTTTAGCAGTTGCCAAAATGAAACTGGAGCAATTGTTATCAGGTTGAAAATTGTTGTCAGACCTGAAAAATGTGATTTTCCATGGGGAAAGGGGAAGTAAAACAAGGAACAGAGAGAGATCCATTTATTTGCTAAGAGGCACCCAGAAAAGTTTAGATATAGTATCAACTATATGGCCTACTCTTTTAAGTCCTGCACATCTGTTTATACATGTAACATATTTGTCACTAATGAAGCCTTAAAAATACTTATTAATCATTGTGAAGACAGTAATTTCTGGCTTAAAAGCCTGCTTTAATGGCCTCTCTCTATATATATATTTATATTTTTTGAGATGAAGTCTCCCTCTGTCGCCCAGGCTGGAGTGCAGTGGTGCCATCTCTGCTCACTGCAACCTCTGCCTCCCAGGTTCAAGCGATTCTCCTGCCTCAGCCTCCCGAGTAGCTGGGATTACAGGTACCCGCCAGCACGCCTGGCTAATTTTTTGTAATTTTGGTAGAGACGGCGTTTCACCATGTTGGCCAGGCTTGTCGCAAATTCCTGACCTCAAGTGATGCTCCCGCCTTGGCCTCTTAAAGTGCTGGGATTACAGGTGTGAGCCACCACACTCAGCCAGTGGTCTGTATATTTCTTATATTCATTTACTCAAATATTCATTGAATGCACCTATGCACTATGCTAGGCACGGTGAAGGGTATAAAGAAAATTAGATCTGGCTGCTCCTTCCATACCACCTTCCTGGGTATATGTTCTTTAATTAACTACGCCAATAAAAACAAGCAAACAAACAAAGCAAACACATGCTCATACAGAAACACTGTCTCTATGTTTCTGTATAAGCACAAACGAAAAAATGAGAGGCAGGGACTTTTTTTTTTTTTTTGGTGGGGGGTGGGGGGGGGTTGTTTGTTTGTTTTGAGATGGAATTTCAGTCTTGTTGCCCAGGCTGGAGTGCAATGGCGCGATCTCAGCTCACCACAACCTCCACCTCCCGGGTTCAACCGATTCTCCTGCCTCAGCCTCCTGAGTAGCTGGGATTACAGGCCCCTGCCACCACACCCAGCTAATTTTTTTGTATTTTTAGTAGAGATGGGGTTTCACCACGTTGGTCAGTCTGGTCTTGAACTCCTGACCTCAGGTGATCCACCCACCTCGGCCTCCCAAAGTGCTGGGATTACAGACGTGAGCCATTGAGCGAGGCCTGTTTGGTTTTTTATGGCAATAATTTAATTCTTTATAATAAAGTGTAAACGTCCAAAGACAGTATGATAGAACATGCTGGAAGAATTCACAAAAGTCGTTTTTTAAAAAGTGAAATTAAATGTGTCTGCATCCTTTAAGCAAAACAATGTGAGTTTAGCTAAATAGAAATATGAATAGTAATAAAACGAAAATCATGGTTCAGTGGCTCTACCATGAACTTTGGTTAAAGGAGCTTATTAAAGGTATCGACTTCTAGAACTTGATTCCATGGAAATAATGGAAAAGTGTAGATCAAGATTTATACAAAAGAGAGCAAAATTCATTATACCTTTACAATGGTAAAATAGTAAAAGTAATATAGGAATGGTGAAGAGAAATATGTAACTGCTCAAGGTTGAAATATGTGATGTGGACGTTAAAAGGAATGTTTATCAATAACTTTTTTTTTCTTTTGAGACAGGGTGGTGCCGTGTCACCCAGGCTGGAGTGCAATGGCAGGATCTCGGCTCACTGCAGTCTCTGCCTCCTGGATTCAAGTGATTCTCGTGCCTTAGCCCCCGGAGTAGCTGGGATTGCAGGCATGTGCCACCATGCCAGATAATTTCTGTATTTTTAGTAGGGAGAGGGTTTCACCATGTTGGCCAGGGTGGTCTCAAACTCCTGGCCTCATGTGATCCTCCCACCTTGGCCTCCCAAAGTGCTGGGATTACAGGTATGAGCCAATCAAGAACTTTTAGTAACATAGGGTATTATGAAAAAATGTTAAGTAAAAACAACAGGAGGGGATACACACATATAATTTTTTTTACAATCTTATTTTTGGTCAGAAGATCAGACTAACAGGAATAGTTATCTCTAAGTGGTAGGTGTATTAGTCAGCTATTGCTACAGAACAAACAACCACAGATCCCTCAGTGGTAAACTGTGATAGGCATGTATTTCTAGCCCATGTGTCTGAGTTTTGACTGGGGTCTGCTTAATCTTGGGCTGGGATCCAGATCACAAAGTGAGTTCAGATTTGTTCCAAGTATCTGCCATTCATTTGGAACCAGTGGCTACCCAGGGCATAATCTTTTTATGGTGACAGCAAAAGTGCAAGAGAGCAGGACCAACTGCACAAGCACGCATCAAGCATCTGCTCATGTCACATTCCCTGACATCTCAAGAGGCTGAGCAAATTGCATGGCCAAGCCCAGAGTCAAATGGACGAAGCCCAAAGTACATTCCACCATGATAAGGCCATGATGAGGATGTGGACATGGACAACTCCTAGTGGGGAGTGAAGAAATGGGACCAACAGTTCATTCTACCACGGCAGGGTTAGTGTTTCTCTTACTTTTATTCTGTGTTCCTATATTTACAAACGTTTTATTCTGTACAAATGCAGGCAGGAAAAGTTATTTTAAAAAATATTAGAGACATACAGATCAATTTAATAGAATTGAGAGTCCAAAAATAAACTCTCACATTTAGGGTCAATTGATTTTTGACAAGAGTGTCAAGACAATTCAGTGGGGAAAAGATCAGCCTTTCAATAAGTGGTGCATATCCACATGCAAAAGAATGCCTCGCAGCATAGACAAAAATGAATTCCAATGGGATCAAAGACCTAAAAGTAAGAGGCAAAACTATAAAATTCTTAGAAGAAAACATAGGCATAAATCTTCATGACCTTCATTTTGTTTCTTTTTTTTTTTTTTTTTTTTTTGAGACAGAATCTTACTCTGTCACCTAGGCTGGAATGCAGTGGTATGATCTCGGCTCACTGCAAACTCCCCTGCCTCCTGGATTCATGCGATTCTCCTGCCTCAGCCTCCCGAGAAGTTGGGATTACAGGCGTGTGCCACCACACCTGGCTAAGTTTTATATTTTTACTAGAGATGGGGTTTTGCCATGTTGGCCAGGCTGGTCTCAAACTCCTGATCTCAGGTGATCCACCCATCTTGGCCTCCCAAAGAGCTGGGATTACAGGCATGAGCCGCCACACCTACCCAATGGTTTCTTCAATAAGATACAAAAGCAGACACAACAAAAGAAAAAAATAGATAAACTGGATTTCACCAAAATTAAAAGCTTTTGTGCTTCAAAGGATACCATGAAGAAAGTGAAAAAAGACCGGATGCAGTGGCTCATGTCTCTAATCCCAGCACTTTGGGAAGCCAAGGTAGGCAGATCACCTGAGGTCAGGAGTTTAAGACCAGCCTGGCCAACATGGTGAAACCCTGTCTGTACTAAAAAATACAAAAATTAGCCAGGTGTGGTGGCGGGTGCCTGTAATCCCAGCTACTCAAAGGCTGAGACAGGAGAATGGCTTGAACTCGGGAGGCGAAGGTTGCAGTGAGCTGAGATCGTGCCACTGCACTCCAGCCTGGTCAACAGAGCAAGACTCTGTCTAAAATAAAATAAAATAAAATACAAGGAAGTGAAAAGACAAGCCACAGCATGGGAAAAATATTTGCAAAGATATATCTGACAAGGACCTTTTATTTAGAATATGTCAAAAACTCTTCAAACAATGAAAAGAAAAATAACCCACTTTAGCCTGTAATACCAGCACTTTGGGAGGTTGAGGTGGGAGGATAGCTTGAGCCCAGGAGTTTGAGGCTCTGGTGAGTCGTGTTCGTGCCACTGTACTCCAGTCTGGGTGACAGAGCAAGACCTTTCTCAAAAAACGAAAGAAAGATAGAAAGAAAAAAGTAAAATAACCCAGTTTAAACATGGGATAAAGAATTTGAACAGACATATCTCCAGAGAAGATGTACCAACAGCGAAGGTGCATGGGAACATCTGCTCAGTATCATTAGTTATTAAAAATGCAAATGAAAACCACACTGAGATACCTCTTCACACCCACTCCAATGGCTGAAATGAAAAGGAAAATAACAACTGTTGATGAAGATGTGGAAACACTGGAACCCTCACATACTGTTGCTGGGGAGGTAAAGTGAGGTGGCCAATTTGGAAAACAGCCTGGCAGTTCGTCAAAAGGTTAAATGTGGAGTTCCCATACGACTGAGTAATTGCATTCCTAGGCAAATACCCACCCAAGAGAGTTAAAATCATGTGTCTACATAAAAATTTATATGTGAATATTCACAGAAGAATTAGTTATAATGGCCAAAGAGTGAAAACAACCCAAATGTCCAGCAACTGATGAATGGATAAAGAATATGTGGTATATCCATGCGGTGAAATATTATTCAGCCATCAAAAGAAGCACTGATACTACAACATGGATGAACCTTGAACACATGAAGCTAAGTAAAAGAAGTCAGTCACAAAAGATCACACACTGCATGATTCCACTTATATGAAATGTCCAGGATAAGCAAATCTATAGAGATAGAAAATAGATTCATGGTTGCCTAGGGCTGCCGGGGGATGGAGGGAGTTTGGGAAAAATAAGAAGTTACTGCTAATGGGTATGAGATTTTCTTCTGGGATAATACAAATATTTTAAATTGATTGTATTGATGGTTGCCAACTCTGTGAATATATTAGAACCATTGACTTGTACCCTTTAAATAGGTGAATTTTATGATATGTAAGTTATAGCTCAATAAAACTGTCATTAAAAAATACCCTAGCAGGATTAGATACCCTCACAGGATTGAAACAGAATTCTGGGTAGTCGTTAGAAAAATTCTAGTGTAAAATCAATCTGTTGAGTTATCCATGTAGCTAAAATTAAAAGCATATCTTTATTCAGTAAAGAATTTCAGTAGCTTAAGCTTTTTTCAGTTCTTTAGTCCTTTTTTCAGTTCTTTAGTCAGAGATCCGTTCTTTGCTCTGAAAACCAGATACAGGAAATCAACCAGAATGTGTAAAAACAATAGCAAAAACTACACAATTAAACTTATTATTATTATTATTATTTTGAGATGGAGTCTCTTTCTGTCACCCAGGCTGGAGTGCAGTGGTGCGATCTTGGCTCACTGCAACTTCTGCCTTCTGAGTTCAAGCTATTCTCCTGCCTCAGCCTCCTGAGTAGCCAGGACTACAGGTGTGCGCCACTACGCCCGGCTATTTTATTTTTGTGTTTTTTAGTACAGATGGGGTTTCGCCATGTCGGCAAGGCTGCTCTCGAACTCCTGACCTCAGGTGGTCTGCCCACCTCGGCCTCCCAAAGTGCTGGGATTACAGGCATGAGCCACCACACCTGGGCTAAACTTATGTTGTTAATGTAGATTAACGTCCCATTTCAGTCAAAAGAGAAGCTACCACGTTCCTGGGACTGTCAATTGCCTTATACACACGATCACATCACAGCTCTATAAACCTATTTTACAGATGAGTATACTGAGGCTTAGAGAATTTACATAGCACAGACTCTTTGTGATGCTCTCCAAATTCACATTGCCTAGAATGGCAAAACCTTAATTCTATGATTGTCATAATTATTATTTTCACAAAACAGTAGAATTGTTTAACTTGGACTATCTGATTTGATGGTGGTGAGTGTGGAGTTCCTCTTGAGAAACTCCTGATTATTTCAGAATAAGTCTGAATGTGATGTTATTTGGGAAGATCACTCTCTCTCTTGTCTTTCCCTCAAGTGTGCATTAAACTGCTGCTTGTATTTGTCTATTTAACATTTTATATATATATATATATGTAATATATATATATATATGTAATTTTTTTGAGGGTCTCACTCTGTCTCCCAGGCTGGAGTGCAGTGGTGCAATCATGACTCACTGCAGTTCGAACTCCTGCGCTCAAGCGATTCTCCTGCTTCAGCCCTCCAAGTAGTTAGGACTACAAGCGCACACCACCATGCCAGGATAATTTTTGTATTTTTTGTAGAGAGAAGATTTCGTCATATTGCCCAGGCTGGTCTCGAACTCCTAAGCTCAAGCGATAAACCCGCGTTGGCCTCCCAAAGTGCTGAGATTACAGGCATGAGCCACCATGCCTGGCCTCATTTAAATTTTATATCATACCAAATATTATGTTTATATCTCTGTCTCCACCACAGAGATGGCCAGATGCAAGTCTCATACCTCCGATCCGAATGCAGATTAGACAATAGGTCTTTATTTTATCGAGCTTGGTTTTGCCAGAATTCATCCTAGTATCCAGCGCACAGAGGAGGTCCTCGTGCTTTAAGGAAAGAGGGTTTCTGTTTTTGTAAAAGGGAATTCCATTTGAACCTATATTTTGAAGGTAAAAAATGCAATGGAGAACATCACAAGGAAACTGAATTAGGCTCCTCTTGATTCTGATCTGAGGCTGCTGATAATTCAGAATTTTGAAGGTGATTATTCTCAGTCTTTACCCTTGGGCCTTTGTTCTTTTAACTATTATTGAAGTCTCATCTTTTAAAATTAATGACCCGGTATGACATTTCAGAGCAGCTAAAATTGATTTGTCTATTTACTTACCTCTTTTAAATGTAAGATAAAATTGCATTTGTGTGTAAAATCCCCCAGCACCAATGAAAATTGCGATTCTACATTTGCTGAGAAATATCTTTATTTGTCCTCTGGGAGATCTTAAACTTTAGTTGCCTTCTATTAAACTTTTATGAGAACAAAACTAGCAAATGACTTTTTCTCCAAACAGGTACTTTTGGTTGTTTCAAAGAAAGAATACATTCTTGAAACAGAACTTGTTCTTTTAAACAAATTACTCAGTGTCACTTACAATGAAAAGCGAGGGTGGGGAGGGGTGTGAATAAATTGCACAATATTAAAATTAGGTCATATTTATGTTTTTTCTGACTTGTCTAAATATTGCCTCAAATATCTTCCCCAGGAGGCCTAAAGTGCTATAATTTAAGTTTTTTGCAGGGACAGAGTTACACTATGTTACCCAGGTTAGCCTCAAACTCCTGGGCTCAAATGATCCTCCTGCTTCAGCCTCCTTAAATGCTAGGATTACAGGTGTGAGCCACTGTGCCCAGCCTAATTCATATTTTTATGGAAAGCATTATTTTCCCTTCACTGTCCTTTTTTATTTATTTTTGAGTTGGAATCTTGCCAGGTTGCTGAGGCTGGAGTGCAGTAGTACAATCATGGCTCACTGCAGCCTCAATTTCCTGGGCTCAAGTGATCCTCCCACCTTAGCCTCCCAAGGAGCTGGGACTACAGGCTTGTGCCACCGCACTTGGCTGCTGTTTTAAAAAAAAAATCTATTTTTAGTAGAGACAAGGTCTGGCCATGTTCCTGGTGCTGGTCTCTAATTCCTTAGCTCAAGTGATCTTCCAACTTTGGCCCCCCAAAGTGCTGGGATTGCAGGTGTGAGCCACTGCACCCAGCCTAATTCCTATTTTTATGGAAAGCATTATTCTTCCTTCTCTGTCCTATCTTAAAATAGAAGTGCACTGGGAACAGTGATATGTTAGGGAAGGCTGATGTGGAGGGGACAGTCCTAGAGTAAGTGCTGGTGGGCAGTGGCGAGCTCCATCAGAAAGCTCTCACCCTGCTATTTGATGGGTCTACCTCTACTCGGCTGTGGGTTTTCATTTGAAATCGAACTACCTGTGGCTCACACCTGTAATCCCAGCACTTTGGGAGGCTGAGGCAGGCGGATCACCTGAGGTCAGTAGTTGCAGACCAGCCTGGCCAACATGGTGAAATCTCGTCTCTACTAAAAATACAAAAATTAGTGGGGCGTGTTGGTGGGCACCTGTAATTCCAGCTACTCTGGAGGCTGGTGCAGGAGAAATGCTTAAACTCGGGAGGCAGAGTCTGCAGTGAGCTGAGATTGCACCACTGCACTCCAGCCTGGGCGACAGAGTGAAATTCCATCTTAAAAAAAAAAAAGTAAAATAAAAAATTAAATGAAAAAATGAAATTGAACGACCTGCCTAAAACCCAGAAAGGTGGGGCGGGGGGCGGGGAATAGAAAAAGTATTCAGCATTGAGGCTGATGCAGTTAATGCTAAGTCGAGCCATCAATTCTTTGTGACATCATTTTCCTTGATAGTCCTGTTATCTTTTCATCCACTAAGTTACTAAAGCACAGGCTCAGAGGTTGTGGTAGGCAGCCCTGTGGACCCATTTTAGACTTCTGACCTCCAGGACTGTGAGATGATACACCAATGTGGTTTTAAGCCTCGAAGTTTGTGGTAATTTGTCACAGCAGCCATAGGAAATGAATGCAGGGGTCATGGGTGATTTTCTCTTTTCCTCATGTCTCATTCCACTCCACCCTCACCGCCTTCCAGTTTGACTCTAGTATTCACTCAGTTCTCTTCCCCACTGTGGCAACGTGCTGACCAACCCTCCTGGGCATAACTGCCCCAGCTTCTTGCTTGGGCTTTCCAACCCATTTTCATGCTGCAGTCTGCCTGATGGCAGGAAACCACAAATAGGTTTATGAAAACCCCTGCTTTGAAAAACCTTTAATATCTTGCTATTGCCATTAAAATTAAATCCAAATGTCATCCTGAGAAGCACCCAGCACTGCATGCTCTAGTCCCTGCCTTCTTCTCCAGCCTTATCAGTGTTCAATGGTGGTTTTGAGGCAGAATGTCTGGGTCCAAATTCTGCTTGTGCCACTTACTCTCTGTAGGACCTTAGACAAATAAACCTCTCTATGCCTCAGTTTCCTCTTCTATACAGTACCTAATTGGATGTTTGTGAAGATTAAACAAATTAATCAAAATAAAATGCTTGTCACTATTCTAAACACAATACAATTGGTAGGTAGCCTTATTCTTACTGTATTACCCATGCCACTGGCAAATTGTGAGCACTGAAACCTCTGGTGAATGAATGAATGCATAAATGAATGGAAGTAATGTTACATTCACAACTTCTCTATGTGTACCATTGCTTCTCTCTCTAGTGTGCAGAATGAATCAGTGTCACAGACACATAGTCAAAATTTAGATAAGCCAAGAGACAATTGAACACTGGGGAGCCACATTTTGGCTACTAGATGTACAGAGAACAGGATCTAAGATCTGGTTTACTATGAAGAAAGATGGAAGCTCTTTGAGGCAATTGCTAAACTCTTGAGGGCATCTCTAGTAAGCACTGAAGGACACTCAAACCAGTGTTCAGACCTAACATTGGTGTATCTAAGAAATATTGATATATACTTCTAAGCTGTTCTTATCTTACTTTTCTGATTTTTTTTTTTTTTGAGACAGAGTCTCGCTCTATTGCCCAGGCTGGAGTGCAGTGGTGGGATCTTGGCTCACTGCAACCTCCACCTCCCACGTTTGTGACTCTCTTGCTTCAGCCTCCCGAGTAGCTGGGATTTCAGTCATGTGCCATCAGGCCCAGATAGTTTTTGTATTCTTCTTCTTTTTTTTAGTAGAAACAGAGTTTCACCAAGTTGGCCAGGCTGGTCTCAAACTCCTGGCCTCAAGTGATCTGCATGTCTCAGCCTCCCAAATTGAGCCACCACTCCTGGCCTCCTGAATTTATTTAATAATGTGTAGCCTTCTAACTGAAGAGTAATATTCATGACTGTGGTGTTTCCATAGAAAGGTATAAACTTGCCAGATGCTAACAGCACTCCCTGTCTATGGTATTTACTTTTGGGTATGTTCTACAGAGAGAGAATATTTCCAGTAGGATTTCTGTGCAGTAGATGTCAGTTCCTTTGCAGATAAAGTTTTATTTCCTTTAGGATGGGTCTATATTAAGAGATAATAGAAAACGTCTTGTGTGGGAGAGAGGAGTTTGAGACCGCTTTGGTTGTCTTCACCATGTCCTAAGGGGTTGAACTGGGCATTCTGTCCCGAGTTCTTTCACCCTTTAGTTTAATGACCTCAAAGTTCTGTCCTGCTTTCATAGGTACATGCTTCAATAAATGAATTTTCATGTTCTTAATTTTTTTTGCTAATATATAAAAATGTAATTACTTTTGGGGGGAGGCTTATTGAGGTATAATTCATAAGCAGGAAAGTTTACCTTTTAAATGTACTTGGTATGGTTTGGGTGTGTGTCCTCATTCAAATCGCTCATCAAATTGTAATCTCCAGTATTGGAGGTGGGGCCTGGTGGGAAGTGACTGGATCATGGGGGTGGATTTCCCCATTAGTGCTGTTCTCCTCATAGTGAGTTGCAGTGAGATCTGGCAATTTAAAAGTGTGCAGTACCTCCCCACCACTCCTTTTTCCCACTCTGGCCATGTAAGAGGAGCCTACTTCCCCTTCACCTTCCACCATGACTGCAAGTTTCCTGAGGCGTCCCCAACCATGCTTCTTGTACAGCCTACCGAACGAACCATGAGCCAACTAAACCTCTTTTTTTTTTTTTTTGAGACGGAGTGTTGCTCTGTCACCCAGGCTGGAGTGCAGTGGCGCGATCTCGGCGATCTCGGCTCACTGCAAACTCCGCCTCCCGGGTTCATGCCATTCTCCTGCCTCAGCCTCCCGAGTAGCTGCGACTACAGGCACCCGCCACCACGCCCGACTATTTTTTTGTATTTTTTAGTAGAGACGGGGTTTCACCGTGTTAGCCAAGATAGTCTCGATCTCCTGACCTCGTGATCCACCCGCCTCTGCCTCCCAAAGTGCTGGGATTACAGGCGTGAGCCACCGCACCTGGCCTTAAACCTCTTTTCTTTATAAATTACCCAGTCTCAAGTATTTCTTTATAGCAGTGTGAGAATGGACTAATACAATACTGTTCTATGCATTATGGCAAATACAGAGTTATTTAATCACCACTATAATCAAAACATAGAACAAATCTATCACCTTTCTCTCCCCTCAAAATTCTCTCATGCGCTTTCGTAGTAAATACCTCATCCCATCTTGAGCCCCCTGGCAAGAACTGATCATTTTTTCTCTCTACAGTTTTGCCTTTTTTTTTTTTTTTGAGATGGAGTCTTGCCCTGTTGCCCAGGCTGGAGTGCAATGGTGTCATCTCAGCTCATTGCAACCCCTGCCTCCCTGGTTCAATTGATTCTCCTGCCTCAGCCTCCCGAGTAGCTGGGATTATAGGTGCCCACCACCACGCCCAGCTAATTGTATTTTTCATAGAGATGGGTTTTCACCATGTTGGCCAGGCTGGTCTTGAACTCCTGGCCTCATGATCTGCCCACCTCGGCCTCCCAAAGTGCTGGGATTACAGGCGTGAGCCACTGTGCCCGACCTATAGTTTTGCCTTTTCTGGATGTCATATGAATGGAGTCTATCATATGCAGCCTCTTGAAACGGGCTTTCTTCACTTGAGAGTCAGATGTGTTGCTGTGTGTATCAGCAGTTTGTTCTTTCATCTTGCTCAGTAGTATTCCATTGTATGGATATGCTCCAGGTTGCTTATCCATCCATCTGCTGGAAGAAATCTGGGTTATTTCCAGTTTGGAATAATTATAAATAAAGTGACTACACCACTCACATACAAGTGATAGTGTGAACATAAGTTTTTATTTCTCTCAGGTAAATATCTAGGAGTGGGATTGCTGGGCCATAAGGTATATGTATAGCTAGTCTTATCAGACACCAGTAAACTGTTTACCAAAGTGGCTGGGCCAGTTTGTATTCCCACCCACGGTGTATGAGAGTTGCAGTTGCTCTTCATTCTCATCAGCATTTGATATTTCCAGGTGTTTCAATTTTAGACATTCTAATGGGTATGTAAATGTATCTCATTGTTGGCCAGGCATGATGGCTCATGCCTGTAATCCCAGCACTTTGGGAGGCTGAGGCGGCAGATCACAAGGTCAGGAGTTCAAGACCAGCCTGGCCAATATAGTGAAACCCCGTCTCTACTAAAAATACAAAAATTAGCCAGGTGTGGTGGCGCGTGCCTGTAATCCCAGCTACTCAGAAGGCTCAGGCAGGAGACTGCTTGAACCTGGCAGGCGTAGGTTGCAGTAGGCCGAGACTATGCCATTGCACTCCAGCCTAGGGGAAAGAGTGAGACTCTGTCTTAAAAAAACAAAATGGTATCTCATTGTTGTATAATTTGTATTTCCCTAGTGATTATATATATATATATAAAATATTTTAGACAATGTCTTACTCTGTTGTCCAGGCTGGAATGCAGTGGTGCAATCACAGCTCAATGCAGCCTGGACCTCCTGGGCTCAAAGCGTTTCTCCCACTTCATTCTCCTGAGTAACTGGGAATACAGGCACACAACACCAACCCCGGCTATTAAAAAAAAAATTATAGAGAAAGGGTCTCATTATATTGCCCAGGCTGGGCTCAAACTCCTGGGCTCAAACGATCCTCCCACCTTAACCTCCCAAAGTGCTGGGATTACAGGCAAGGGCCCCCATATCCGGCCTCTTAGCAATTGACGAGTATCTTTATATATGTTTGGTTGCTAACCATATAGCTTCTCTTATTACACTTATTTCTTCATATGTGATACATATTTTTACGTACTATATTTTTGCTGATAATATATAAAAATAGAATTGATTTATGTATATTAACCTGGTATCCTGAGACCTTCCTAAATTTACTTGTTACTTCTAGTAGTAGTTTTGTCAGTTCCTATGATTTTTGTGTAAACCACCATCATGTCATCTGAAAATAGGGACAATTTTACTTCCTTCTGAATTGTTACACTTTCCATATCTTTTTCTTGCTTTGTTAATGGTTATAAACTACAGACAAATGTTAAGAAGTGGTAAGATGGGGCATCCTTGCCTTCTTCCTGATATAAGGGGGAGAGTGTTCAATATATTACCATTAAGTCTGATATTGGCTATGGATTTTTCATGAATGACCTTTACCATATTGAGGAAGTCCCTTCTAATTTTTTTGGCAGTTTTTATGAGTAGGGATTGAATTTTAAGTGGTCTTTCTGCATCTATTGTGATGACAACAGTTTTTCTTTTTCAGTTAATATGGTGAATTACGTTGATTGGATTTAGATCATTAAATACAACTTGCATTCCTTGCATTGGGGATAAACCCAAATTGATCATGATGTATTATCTTTCTATATACTGTTGGATTCAATTTGCTAACATTTTATTAAAGTTTTTTTTGTTTCTATGGTCATGTGGTATATTAAGCTGTATATTCATTTTTTTGTAGTGTTGATTTTATGTTATGCGGGTTATGCTGGCCTCAAAATGAGAGGAAAACTGTTTCCTCCTCTATTTTCTAAACAAACTTTGCACAAGACTGGAGTTCTTCCTTCCTTATGCGTTTGATAAATTTGACCACTGAAACCATCTGGGCCTGGAATTATCTTTGTGGGAAGTCTGTTGAACAACAATTCAATTTCTTTAAAAATGAAAAGCTATTCAGATTTTTAAATTCTACCCTATTTCAGTTCTGATAAATTGTCTTTTTTATAGAATTGGTGGGTTGCATCTACATTGTCAAATTAATTGGCATAAAATTGTTTATTATACCTCCTCATATATATCTACATGATCTGTAGTAATATCCCCATTTTCATTTCATTGTCTTGGCCAGTACAGTAGGAATTCTCTTACTCTCTTTCTCCTCTCTCTCTCTCTCTCTCTCTCTCCAGTTGACCTTCCATGGCCATGGGTTCTCCATCAGTGGATTCAACCAGCCACAGGTCAAAATATTAAATAAGGCTGGGGCACCATGGCGCACGTCTGTAATCCCAGCACTTCGGGAGGCCTAGGTGGGTGGGTCACCTGAGGTCAGCAGTTCAAGACCAGCCTGGCCAACATGGTGAAATCCCGTCTCTACTAAAAATACAAAAATTAGCCAGGCGTGGAGGCAAGTGCCTGTAATCCCAGCTACTTGGGAGGATGAGGCAGGAGAATCGCTTGAACCTGGAAAGCAGAGGTTGCAGTGAGCTGAGATCATGCCACTGCACTCCAGCCTGGGCGCCAGAGTGAAACTCCGTCTCAAAAAAAAAAAAAAAAATTAAATAGCAATTAAAAAACACAAAGAAGCGATATAGCATAACAACTGTTTACATAGCATTTATATCAGGTATTATAAGTAATCTAGAAATGATTTATACTACAGAATGTGTATAGGCTATATGCAAATATTATGCCATTTTATATAAAGAACTTGAACACTAGTTGGGGTGATGTTCTGGAACCAATACCCCATGGATACGGAAGGACAACTGTATATACACATGCATATATAAACTATATATTTACAAGGCCAGAAATTGTTGAGGGTGCCCAGCACAGTAACTGGCATGAAGTAAGTCATCATAATAGTTGTATTAGCGTTGCCTTCATAGGTGGTGATTTGGAGAATCTATTCTAGGTGGGTACAGCAACGGACGCTTTGGTCCAGTTTGTCTAGGGTCATGGTGGTGAGAAATAGCAGACAAGCCTGAAAGGATGATTTGGGGCTTTCCTTGCCCCAAAGAGAGAGAGAGAGAGAGAGAAAATCCTTGCACCGGATTATATCAATGCTGTGCCTCTGAATGTCAATTTGGAAAGCCAGTCCTGTGCTTCCAAAAACAGGATATTCAACACCTTGAAGAGGTGTGGTAATTGGACATCTTACTTTTTACGTTTTAGGAAGTCTACAGAGAGTGGGGCTGAAAAGTTTGGGAAGAACAGGTAGGCATGTAGGGAGGGCAAAAGAACAGAAATAACATGCACAAGCATTTTTCTAGGAAAATTTTAGGGAAAGCTAAGTGATGTAAAGTTACACTTAAAAGACTACACATTTTCGGCCGGGCGCAGTGGCCGCATCCCGGCAAAAGTAATCCCGGCACTTTTGGGGGCCGAGGCCTGTGGAACACGAGGTCAGGAGTTCGAGACCAGCTTGGCCAACACGGCAAAACCCTGTCTCTACTAAAAATTAGCTGGGCGTGGTGGCAGACACCTGTAGTCCCAGCTACTCGGGAGGCTGAGGCAGGAGAATCGCTTGAAACCGGAAGGCGGAGCTTGCAGTGAGCCCAGATCACGCCACTGCCCTCCAGCCTGGGCAACAAGAGCGAAACTCCGTCTCAAAACAAAACAAAACAAAAACTACACATTTTCGCACTTTAAGGGCTCAACGGCTGTATTCCCACTCCTTTGCCACTCTCTTTGCTCTTTTCCGCTCTAGAAAAAATTAATGAACTGAATCAAATCTAAGTTCTCCACGTTACAGATGGGAAGCCTCCAGGCCAAGGAGGCCAGTGGTTACACAAACCAGGTAAGAAAATAAAATATGCCCAGTAATTTCATAGGACCGGAGCGCTTAGATTTCGAATGCGTGTGACTCTGTCAACTGTGGACTTAACCCTATGCAGAGATTAGAGTACAGAATAGTCAAGCACGAATAAGTTAACATTTACCGAACAATCCGTCCTACCCTGGGGTGGGTTTTATTAACAGTCTCGTTTTGCAAAGGAAGACAGCTGCCAGTTGTCCCAGATCGCACGGGCATGCCGCGCAGATGGGCTTCTGAGCAGCTCAGGGCCAGCCAGAGGTCTGGTGAGAGGGGCGTAATTAAACGAACCCGCGCCGGTTTCCTCAGGGCCGCCCGGGGCTCCGCTTCGCCCAGGCGGGCCTCGGCGGGGCTGGGAAACCAGCCGAGGTTCGCCTCACTGTGGGGAGGGGCGAGGGGAGGCGGAAGCCCTTCGGTCCGGGCCCCGCCCCCGCACTCGCCCTCGCCCTGCCGCGACTTCCCATTCGCCGCCAACCCATGTGCGTTGGCGACGTCACCGCGTTCACCATCCCGGAAGTGCGCGTGGCGGCGGTGGCGGCAGCGGCAGCGGCAGCAGCGGGGCCGGTAAGCGGGCGCGCGCGCCGCTCAGAGAGGCAGAGTTGGTGGCGTGAGTTGCTGCCCCTTCCTTCCTCCTGTGGGCTAGGGGAGCCACCGCCCCCGGTCCTCGAGGAAGACGGGAGCGGGACGTGGCGAGAGGCCTCCTCAGCAGTGGGCAAAATAGCCCCGACGCGGAGGTCGTGTCCCCGCCACGTTTCTGGCGACCGCAGGCGCGGATTCCTTGGCTTCCCTCAGCACTTTCCCCTCCGCGCGGACGGCCCCGAGACGCTTTTTCACTGGGCCTTGTCGCCAGCACCCGGCGTGGGGGGTGAGACGCGCCTTTTCAGGGCTGGGGTTCCCCAGAGCGTTTTCCTAAGTTGAGGCGGAGGTGCAGGGAAACTGAGTGGGTCTTTCCGCCCCACGTGGCCTGCTGGGAAGCGCGGCTCCTCCAGCCCGCTTCCGTGGAATGGAATGGTTTTTCTCTGCAGGTTTATACCGGGGTCACTGGAGAGCTGCTGCTGCCTCCTTATGGGCAGGACCCCCGTGTGGGGAGAACGAGGATGTGATATGTAGAAGGGAAGGCCGGGGTGTGCTAGAAATCAGAGGAGATTGCAAGATGGCAGGAAAAGGATCAGGAAAATGGGGGCAGCAAAACTAAATTCATGGGAAAATACAATGTCTAGGAGCTATCCCAGGGTCATGAATTCTCGAGTGCAGGTGGGGAAGTAGGGTGATACCCACCTGTGACCATGACAAGTTTTGGAGACCAGAAACTCGGATAGAGTTTCTAGAACCCCGCATCCCTCACATACTGACTGAAGCCCTGCTCTGGGGAGAGTGTCATCACAGTACCATGTGGCACGCGAGTGTAGTGGTAATGCTCCCCGACCAAACCACCAAACCGAGGGTTGGGCTGCTTATTCTCGCTGCCCAATAATGAGATGCAGATAAACTAGGAAAGAAGGGAGTTTATTTCTGTAACCAGGTACAGGGAGAAGGCCTGGAAAATATCCCAGACCAACTCAGAATTACGGAGTTTTCCAGAGCTTATATACCTTCTAAGTTATATGTTTATGTGTAAGGGTGCATTCATCGGAAGATACAGGTGATTAACTTACCCATAAGATCTGAGTCCTGAAGACCTTCCTCTGGAGCCTGAGTAAATTTACTTAATCTAAATGGGTCCAGGTGCTGGGGTGATTACCCTTATATTCTCTCCTGCTAAATCATGGAGGTTTGGGGAGTTCCCTCAGACCCCTAATAAACTTGTTCGTGGAGGCCTGGGGAGTTTCCTCAGATCCCCAGTAAAACTTGTGTAATTCTAAACGGGTCCTGTTAAGAATTCCTTTGTGGCCGGGCGCAGTGGCTCACGCCTGTAATCCCAGCACTTTGGGAGGCCGAGGCGGGCAGATCACTTGAGGTCAGGAGTTCGAGAGCAGTCTGGCCAACGTGGTAAAACCCCGTCTCTACCCAGAAGTATAAAAAATCAGCCGGATGTGGTGGTGTGCGCCTGTAATCCCTGCTACTTGGGATGCTGAGGCAGGAGAATCTCTTGAACCCAGGAGGCAGGGGTTGCAGTGAGCCGAGATCGTGCCACTGCACTCCCGCCTGAGCGACAGAGCGAGACTCCATCTCAAAAAAAAAAAAAAAAAAAAGAATTCCTTTGTTATTTTATCATGCTTCAAGGTCCAGGAAAGGCCTAGGCAAAACTCTTGGGGGGCTTTTGTTACATTCTAGCCTTGTTTAAGGGCACTGGCTGGCTCTTTCAGCTTTTAATATGTCACTCAACCACTCAGTCAGTACTGAAACAGTTGTTAGGGAGGCCTGCGTTAGTGAGACCCCGCCTGCCACAGTAAGTGCTTCTGGAGAACAAAACCAGGTAGATACATAGATCTAGTCGTAATCCCTCAAACTGACACCGTTTTCAGTTTTTTCGTCTGAACAAGAGATGAATTTCTGAGTTGATAAACTTGGAATGTGTCCCATTATTTTCCTTCACTTACCTTCACTTTTAATTTCATTGGTATGCCTGTGTATTTGCCTTGTAGATGTGTAGTTGGTGACTGCCTCTCCAGATGCTGAGGTGCCTGTATCATCGGCACAGGCCAGTGCTGAACCGTAGGTGGAGTAGGCTGTGCCTTCTGAAGCAGTATCTATTTACAATGAAGTTGCAGTCTCCCGAATTCCAGTCACTTTTCACAGAAGGATTGAAGAGTCTGACAGGTGAGAGATTAGGATACCTTTTCTTGATTGGAAACCTGTATAAATGGAGAAGTAGAGGGTTAACTTTTTAAGCCGGCATTCGGATATTTTCATTGTTGTTTTAATTATTTTTATTAAAAAAAGTAAGTAGAGGGTCTCTTTGTGTTGCCCGGGCTGGTCTCAAAACTCCTGGGCTCACTCCTTGGCCTCCCAAAATGCTGGGATTACAGGTGTGAGCCACGGTGCCCAATGTGCACGTTTTCATTGTTGGAAGAAAGGCTTGGCTGGGTGTACCCAGCCTGTAATGTCTTGGGGAGGCCAAGGTAGGAGAATTGTTTGAGCCCAGGAGTTTGAGGCTGCAGTGAGCTATGATCATGCCACTCTAGTCTGGGCAACAGAGTGAGACCCTGTCTCAAAAAAAGAGAAAGGAATATTAAAAAAGAAAGGCTTACATATGGCTGATCTAAAAATATAGCTAACTCACTGGAAAAGGCAAGAAGTTGACTGCAGTAAAAAGCATGGCTTTTCTGTATGCTGTGCTGAGTACTTGCCATTCATTACAGGACTGGTCCTACCAACTTAATGAGTACGTACATTTTGACCTGTTATGTGAAAAAGGAAACAGATTGTTAGGCATGTGAAGTGCTTTGCCTGTGTTTCTGTAACTACTAAATAGAGAGCTGGGTTTCGAACTTACGCAGATTGATTTCAGAGCCCAGCTTGTAACCGCTAAGCTCTGTTTCCTTCCTAGGTATAAATGCTTTCCATGAGAACTGAAGGAAGAAGGAAATAGGAGTTGCCTCCATTGTGCACGTTGCAAAACCTGTCTGGAAGGAGCATAGGAAATGGCTTTAGCTAAGTGCCTGACTCCAGTAGCTTCTTGCTGTTGCCACAGTTTTATTAGTATTGGTTCTTAATGTCGTCTGCTGATGTTGCTAAAGCAGCCACACAGTAGCATTACAAAGCCTGTGGGAATTTTAATAGCACCTTCATAAATATATTTAGTAGTATATATAGAAATATGACCTATACAGCACTGGCTATCTATTAGATTCACCTGGGGAGCTTTTAAAGCACACATGCTCGGGTTCTACCTGCAGCCTACTGAATTAGAATCTCTGGGTGGGATGACCATCTATATTTTTAATAAAAGCTCCACAAGTTAATTCTGATGCACAGAAGATAGACGAACCATTACTTTAACATGACTCACCTTGTATTAGCTTATTCTCAAAGCTACTTTCCCATTCTTGAAATTAGATGATGGCTTTTTAGGTACGTGCCAGAGATAAATGGCCCAGAATATGTTGATTCTTTTAGATTGTTTTAGGCAGACTTTAAGTAGAGGGCTTAAATGCATGTTTGGTTTTGCCGATGCTTCACTATCTTTTTTAATTGGAGAGAGTGAAAATTGCTAAAAATTGCTGTCCAATAGAAATTTATGAGCCCATATGTAATATAAACTTTTCTACTAACCACATTAAAAAGATAGAAATGGTGAAATAAATTTTAATAATTATTTTTGGTTCATCTAATTTAATCCAATATATCTAAGATACTATCAGTATGAATTTTGTATAAAAATTGTTAATGAGGCCGGGCACAGTGTCTCCCACCTGTAATCCTAGCATTTTGGGAGGCTGGACACGGTGGCTCATACCTGTAATCCCAGCACTTCTGAGTGGCTGAAGTGGGTGGATCACTTGAGCCCAGGAGTTTGAGACCAGCCTGGGCAACACGGTGAAACCCCATCTCCACTAAAAATATGAAAAATAGTCAAGCATACTGATATGTGTCTGTAGTCCCTGCTACTTGGGAGGCTGAGGTGGGAGGATCACTGAAGCCTGGGAGGGGGGCTTGCGGTAAGCTGAGATTGTGCCACTACACTCCAGCCTGGGCGACACAGACCGTGTCTTTTAAAAAAAAAAAAAAATTAATGAGATATTTTATATTCTTACTTGGAAGTCTTTGAAGTCTGGCATGCATTTAATACAGCACATCTGAATTCAGACTTACCACATTTTAAGTGCTCAGTAAGTACAAGTGGCTAGTGTTTGAATAGTGCAGATTTTGAAGCTGTGATTTTGGGTTGAGTTGAAGCTTTTTTCTTTCTGTGTATGCCCTTCACAGCCCCCAGTTTTTCAACTTCAATTGCAAGAGGCCTCTTGGAAGAAGGAGTAGTAATTAACTCTTGATGGCCTAACTCAGGTCATTCTGCATTTTTTGGAAATAAGGTTCTAAATATTGATTACTATAGTTTCTTGAACATCATTTTAACAATTGTGTTTAATGTTCTAAACCTGACATTAAAAACTGGATTTTCTCCACCCTGAGAAATGAGGTCCTAAGGAAGTTAGAGCCTAAATGGTGTGGTAAGGTAGAGGTGGTGATTGCTTCCAGAGTCCTGTACTTGAAGGACTGGCAAATGAGAACATGGATATATTCTAAAGTTGACTTTTTCTAGGCTACTGGAGAAGTGGCAAGAATGGAATCTTTTAGTGCAACGATCAACAAGTTAGAATGTCAGAGACTTGGGTGCCCTGGTAAAATGTAATGTTCTGTATAAAATCAAAATGTACAAAAACACACAGCCTTTGTGATGGCTGCTATATAGTGATACTTGGAGTTTAAATCCTGTACCAATTTTCAAATCTTAATAGCTGCTTTGCCATGTGTAAAATTAGTTTTCAGTATGCAAGAATATGAGAGACTAGAATAGTGTATTATTGTCATATCATAAGGGTTTTATAATTTGTCAGGTTATTTTATGTATCTTTTTGCTTCAGTACAATCATATGCTAGTGGCATAGAAGATTATTTCCCAGCTAGCTGTGGTAGCTCATGCCTATAATCTCCCAGCGCTTTGGGAGGCCGAGGTGGGAGAATTGCTTGAGCCCAGGAGTTAGAGACCAGCCTGAGCAACATAGTGAAATCCCATCTGTACAAAAATAATAATAAATTTAGCCAGTTACGGTGATGCACACCTGTAGTCCCAGCTACTCAGGAGGCTGAGGCAGGGGGTTCCTTGAACTTGGGGTCAAGGCTGCACAGTGAGCTGTGGTGGTGCCACTGCACTCCAGCCTGGATGACAGTGAGACCCTCTCTCAAAAAAAAAAAAAGAGAGATTATTTTTCTGTCCCAGAGATGAGGCTGAAGTTCCCAATGCAGACGATTTTTGCCTGAGCTAATAGCATTAATGGATGAGCAAGGACTTGTTTAGTCCTTTGGCTGTTGTCCACAGGGGGTGATAGCGCTCAGTGTTATGTGACGTCAGAACGCCATCATATTAAAATATAGCACAATAGGCACAACTGATCACTCTCTTGAAGTCCGGAGCTCTTAGAACAGATGGTCTGTTTTCCTGTAGTGATGCTCACACCATGTCTTCCCACTCATAGCTCCCACTCACTGCCCCTTACCCCACCCCAGCCTCCAATCGTCAAAATTTAAAGCTGTAAAGGGAAGACATTCATGAAAATTTAATTAAAAGTTAACATTAAAAAGAGGTGACAATTATAAAAGTTTTCTGACACATTAATGTATGGTCTTTTGAATTGCTAATAATAATTAACAATTGCTTACTATCAGAGGTGGCATTTGGAGCAAATAAACGTAGTTTGGGGATGATGAGATTCTGTATTCTTTGACTTTTAGGCTTAAGTTTACAGTTAAATTTAGTTACGTTAGGTGTTATTTTCACTGAATTATTTCATTGAATGTAGCTTGCAAAGTCTTTTGAAATGTTGACTGCCTCCCTGTTTCTGTAAGATTGAAGATATCAGTAACAGGAATAAATAAATCTTGAAGCTTGATAGTCCCTGCTGTTTTAGGCCAATGTGAAATTATGCTTTTCTTACAATTTTTATGACTGCTCTTTCATATACACAAATATGCCTTGATACGTCTTTCTCAGTTGTCTTAAATGTTATTTTAAAAATCCTGAATGGCAAGTTTTTTGGAATGGTTTAATAACATAGGGCTAATCAAAATGGTGAATATATTACTTTGAGTTCTGGATCTCTTTGTATTGCAGTTAGCTTACTGAGTAAATTTGAACTTATCATTTTATTTTAGTAAAGCCAGCATGAGAATCTTAAAACAGTAGTTATCTGTATAAATTAAGCCTTGACCTTCTTCATCCCACTGTTTATAGTAAGTTCAAGTGAACGTAAAACTTGTCCTTTATTTGCTTGAATTTCAGAACAGCTACTTGATACCGTTTTAAGAAAACTTAAAAAAACCCAATACTTTCCAGTGAAGTCATTCTTTTTTTTAATAGCTAGAATATCATAATTCAGTTTAATTATGAGCCAAATTGGTATAAAGATGAATAAGATAGGTTTTCTACCCTGAGAAGTGGGGAGACAAAGACATAAAACAGGTAATTTTAATATAATTGGTATGTATAAAGATATGCTGTACTAGTCGCTTAGAAGAAATTCACCTAACCTTACCTTCAGGTGAGGCTTCCTAAAGTGAATCACAACAGATAAGTAAGAGTGAGCTAGATCAATGTTTTCCAACTGGGTAGTTACCTCTTAGTGGGCCATGAAGTCAATTTAGTGGTCATGACCAGTATTTAAAAAAAAGAGAGAATAGAATAGATAGCATGGTATGAAGGGCAGGTTTTCTTTTATGACACTTTTGTTTGCCATGTAGACTTACAAATTTTGGTGACTGCTATGTGAATGTCTTAGTGTGGGTTATGGGCTAAGAAGTGTGACAGCCAGCCACTGAGCTGGAGTGAGTTGGGGAGGTGTTTCAGTGAAGTGACTCACACAAGCAAAATTATGGAGGAAAACTGTGGGGAGAGTTTGGTGCAGACAGCTGGTACAGACAGTGTGATGCAGAGTTTAGCAGGAGATGAGACCAATAGGTCATGGAAGCCTTTGGATATAGCACTGAGGAATTTGGGTACTGTGTTGTGAGTAGTTAGGAGGAGAATGCATAGCATAATTAACCTAGTGTTTTAAATCCCTACGTCTAGATGGTGGAGGCTGGATTTAAGGGAGGTGATGTGGTCCCGGAAGTGGGCCTTGATGGGAAATGTGGCATTAGGGGAATATGAACACTTCCCCTTGGGGAGAGCTTGTGGAAAAGATATCCTTAATTAAGTCAAGAGGGTAGGGAGCATTTGTTACTTTTGAGTACATCATTTTAAGGAGTCTACAGAGAATAGGGCTGAAAAGATGTGGGAAGAGTAGGTGGAAGAGGAGTGTGGGCAGGACAGAAAACAGATGTTGAGGTAGGGATAGAGGATTATGTTTTGAGTTGTGATTAGAGGTGCTGGAACTTTGATGTATGATGAGTTTAGTTGAATGCTCGTGTTGCTGTCCGCTAGCCAAAGACCAACAGGGACACAAGTTGGGTTGTTACTCCTGGCAGTGAGGAGCAACATGCTGAGTGAGGAGTAGCATGCTGACACTGGAGAACCTGGAGGTATACTCAGTAAGAGGGCTTTAGAAATGACTTCTTATAGGAGTTGGGCTTGTATTGGGTCATTTTGGAGAGCATTTAAGGTAGTAGAGCTTTGCAGCGGGTTAGATGCTCTCAGGAAACAGAAGTAATTCTGTGATTGGGTGTCTTAATAATGCTTTCCTAGAAGTTGAGTACAGTTGTGAGACTAAACCTAATTGGTAAGGCACAGTCACTGTTACCAACTGTTGTAGGGTGTATCATGGACAGTGTTCATGTTCCGTGTATGTTTAGGTGATTACAGAGTTGTCTTGATCGATCCGTCGTGGTCACAGAATGGGCTTGTCTGATATTGATGTTTTGTGAAATTGTTTCTGTTCCACAGACCCCAGGGCCTAATATCGTGGCAGGCTAGCTCCTGGATGCCATTCTCACTAGGTTCCATGTGGGCATATGGATATAGTTATAGTGGATTTTGCCTTATCCTCTACATATAGAGGAGTCAGCTATGTAGTTGCTTATAGTTGTTCAGTGTTCAAATGGTTCTAGCTAGAGCACAGATAGGAGTTGATTTTAGAATTATATACAGATCATTTCTTGAAGATTTTTAGCTATAAACATTAATCATAAGTGGTATAGACTAATGTCTGATAGTTTCATGCGTGAACATCCTGCCTCAACATCTATCTGTAAACACAGAAATACAAGAACATATTACCATTTCTAAAGTATGCACATAAATGGGGAAAAGAAAGCAGAATTGTTTGATTTACTTTTTTTTTTTTTTTTTGAGATAAGGTCTTGCTCTGTCACCCAGGCTGGAGTGCAGTGGCACGATCATAGCTCACCGCAGCCTTGAACTCCTGGGCTCAAGCCATCCTCCCGCCTCAGCCTCCCAAGTAGCTGGGACTACAGGTGTGCGCCATTGAACCTGGCTATTTTTATTTTTTGTATAGATAGAGTCTTGCTCTTTGCCCAGGCTGGTCTTGAACTCCTGGGCTCAAGTGATCTTTTCACCTCAGCCTCCCAAAGTATCAGGATTACAGATGTGAGCCACTGCACCTGACCTGCTTTAGTCTTTAGTAATACTTCAAATTTATATTGATCACTTTGAGGCATTGTGGAATTCTGAATTATCTTCTGAATAAGCAAAGAATTCTGCAAGTTCTCTGTTTCCTGTTGGTCCTCAGAGGCACTCTCCTGTAGACAAGTCTTTTTACTTCTTTGGGCCTTGTTCTCATTTTTCATATGAAAAGCCTCAGTTAAATGAATCTCTGCTGTTCCAACTAGATGGAAAAGCCTTGTACTTTTCTGGTTAAAATAAACACATTGAAATAAAGAACTTGGGAATAAAAATCTTATTTTCTCTCATCTCAGAATTATTTGTCAAAGAGAATCACGAATTAAGAATAGCAGGAGGAGCAGTGAGGGATTTATTAAATGGAGTAAAGCCTCAGGATATAGATTTTGCCACCACTGCTACCCCTACTCAAATGAAGGATATGTTTCAGTCGGCTGGGATTCGGATGATAAACAACAGAGGAGAAAAGCACGGAACAATTACTGCCAGGGTGAGTCAAAAGTTTGACAGGTAATTACATTGCTTTTTTGGTAATTTTTAAAAACTTAATTTTCTCTAGTTAAAAGCAAATAACGAAAAGTCTAATAAAAAACGTCAGTCTCTTCTATGCCTGTCTTAAACCCTGCAGTCCTCTGTTCTTGCAGCCATGTTTACTTTTTATGTTACCTCTCCATTTCTAAAAAGACCTTTGTATGCTATGGTATTTACTTTTCAGTTTTTACTATCCCAGTTTTAAGATGTGTTATGTATTGACTTTCCATAAGGGAAGATGATTTAGCTTTCTTACCACACCCTTCTCAACAACAAGCACATATAATTCTCCTTCTTCTGTCTTCCTAGTATATTTATATCATAATTTTTGGTTAAGTCAATATTCAGGGTTCACGTTTATGACTCTGTATTGTTTACAGCCAGATTGTGGAGTATATTGTGATGACATTTCTTCTATTGGCATGGTTTTTAATTTTCCTGCAGTTAATGGCATTTTTCTTTTACATAAGCTTTCCATATACTACCAATTTATTCCTACACTCTGTACCAGAGCTATAGAGTTCCTCTCAAAAGATTTAAACACATTATATCAAGTTTCAGTTGGGTTTTTGGGAAACATCTTACCTGGTGCTGTCTTCCTGCTCCAATATGGACTTTTAGGAATTTCCTTGGCCTCTCTTTTTTGTTAGGCCTCCTGTTTCCTGGGTCCCATGTGCTGTTCTCTCTTGGCTTAAGCCCTCATTTTAATAATCCAAAACCCGAGGAAGCCTTACACGTCTGAAAATGTTTTTATTTCACCTCCACAGTGGTTTGATAGTTACGGTTATAGAATTCTAGGCAGGTGATAATTTTTACTCAGAAATTTAAAGGTATTGTTTTCTAGCTTCCAGTACTGCCAGTAAGTCTAGTTCCATTTAGATTTCTCTTTTGTTTAAAAACCTGATTGCCATTATTTCCTTTTGGAAGTCTTTCCGATCTTTTTATGTCTAATGTTTTTAATTTCACGATGATGTAACGTGTTTTGGATTCTTCACTTACTGTGCAGGGCACTTAGTGGGCCCTCATGTTTCTTTCATAATTTCATCCCTTTCGTTAAATGCTTTTTCCTTTGGAAACTCTTATTATTTGGATCCTGGATTGCGGGGACTGACCTTCTAGTTTTATCTTTTGTCTTTATTTTATATTCTCCTGTCTTACTTTCTATGAGAGTACCTTAACTTCATCTCCCAATCATTGTATAATACTGACAACTTCTGTGGTCTTGTAGAATTTCAAGAGGTCTTTCTTAGTATATTTCTTTGGAAAGCTTCCCGTTCATGTTTCAGATGCGAGATCTTTTATTTCTCTTAGGATATCTACTATAGTTATTTTGACAGTGTCTTTGTTTCCTCCGAGTTTTTTCTTTCAGGTTGGCTTTCCTTGAATTTGGGTGATGCTCTGTACTTGAGGGCTTTATTGTAGTTTTGCATGGGAAGTGTCAGCCAAATGGGACTCCCAACCTAAGTCTCAGTAGGAGTTTTCATTAGGAGAAATCAGAGAAGAATACTCCAGTATTATGCCAGGGAATGAACCTGATTGTTAGCATCTTGAAACCAAGTAGGGAAAGGGATGAGGGTCATGTTAATTTTCACTTTAATCTTGTTTTCGTTATGATGCTTCATTCCCATGAGCATCTGTGCCTGGTGCAACAAGTTCTGATTATTTTTGGTTGAACCTTTCTAGAGAATCAATCCCTGGTTTTCTGCCTCATTAAGGGAGTCATTCTAGGTGGGTCTGATTATTTCTTAAAATGAGTTTCAAACAGTTTTCCTATTTCAAGCCTTACCTTATTCTTTGCCTTCAGAGATACTTATGCCTCAAATTCTTGAGTTCTGGAATTCTGTAGTGAGAGATACATGTAGCTTGTATTTAGAGAAGAGTATGTATCAAATTGAGAGAAATCCTACAACAGACTTCTGGTGATCGTTAACGGCTTTCACTTCCTAAATTAAGACATTCCTAACTCTTGGCACATAAAACACTTTATTCTCTACTCCTAAATGCCAATATGCTATCTGTCAGATATACTTTCTCTTTTACATATATTCCTCTTCCTCCACCGTGCCTTTGGTCATCTCTTCTCTTCATTTGAAGTTTTCCTACCACACCTGCATGTACAAACCCTGCTGCTTTTTCAAGGCTTGGCACAGACGCCACCCTATCACGAAGTTACTCAGCTTCCCCAGCTGGAGGTAGTCTGTCTTCCTAAGATAGAGGTAACTCTTTATTTTAGTTTATTTCTTTCTCTTTTGAGACAGGGTCTCACTCTGTTGCCTAGGCTGGAGTGCACAGTGTGATCTCGCCTCACTGCAGCCTCTGCCTCCCGGGGTCTAGCGATCCTCCCACCTCAGCCTCCCAGGTAGCTAGGACCACAGGCATGCACCACCACACCTGGCTGGTTTTTTTGTATGTTTGGTAGAGATGGGGTTTTACCATCTTGCCCAGGCTGGTCTTGAACTCCTGAGCTCGAGTCATCTGCTTGCCTTGACCTCCCAAAGTGCTGAGATTACAGGCATGAGCCACCACCCCCAGCCTTTATTTTAATTTCACTGGGGATTATCAGTAAGGGAGTTGCAAGATCTGTTAACTCTATTTATTCTTTATCAGTCTTTTGCTCAATGGCATATGTTCCATAAATTGACATTCACCTCTTTGCAAACTGGAGCTATTAAAAATATTTCTGATAATAGCTTGATTTGAAATTGAAGAAGAGTTTTGAGTTTGATGTGGAGT
Source organism: Gorilla gorilla gorilla (assembly GCF_029281585.2). Lineage (NCBI taxonomy): Eukaryota > Metazoa > Chordata > Mammalia > Primates > Hominidae > Gorilla > Gorilla gorilla. The sequence continues at coordinate 12,929,504 of NC_086017.1, forward strand.
TTCTCCACATCACTTGGCAGAGGTGACATGTTTGTGTGTTAAATTCATCTTTTTTAATCATGATGGATATTTAAAAAAAAATCAGTCTTTTGATCTGTTTTTGAATAATCTGGATATCTTTCTGTTTCAATGTTTAGGTATGGTAGTTGATGTTAAAAAGACTATAACTGTCAGGGCTTATAGTACCATCCCTTTATAAAGACAAAAACTTACTTTTTTCAATTCAGTAGTATGAAAACCTAATTTAAATGACAACAAAAACCCCATGTATTTAATTGCAGCTTCATGAAGAAAATTTTGAGATTACTACACTACGGATTGATGTCACCACTGATGGAAGACATGCTGAGGTAGAATTTACAACTGACTGGCAGAAAGATGCGGAACGCAGAGATCTCACTATAAATTCTATGTTTTTAGGTAATATTTGCAGATAAAACCATGTTGTGAGTCTATCGGAATGCCTTCTTTTCAAGTAAAACCTACATTCTGGAAATGTTCTTCAACTTGAGAAGTTGCATTAATTTCTTCTAAGAGATGGTTTAGCAGATTGCTTCAAAGAATAGTCTCTCGGCCGGGCACGGTGGCTCATGCCTGTAATCCCAGCACTTTGGGAGGCCAAGGCAGGCGGATCATGGGGTCAGGAGATTGAGACCATCCTTGCTAACACGGTGAAACCCCATCTCTACTAAAAATACAAAAAATTAGCCGGGCGTGGTGGTGGCTGCCTGTAGTCCCAGCTACTCGGGAGGCTGAGGCAGGAGAATGGTATGAACCCGGGAGGCGGAGCTTGCAGTGAGCTGAGATTGTGCCACTGCACTCCAGTCTGGGCAACAGAGCGAGACTCCGTCTCAAAAAAAAAAAGAATAGACTCTGGAGCCAAAATCCCTGGGGTCAAATTCTGACTCCCTCACTCACTAGCCACGAAACAAAAACATTAATTAATATTGGCTTCCTTTGTACAGCTGTTGTGAGGTTTAAGAGAGTTAATTGTAAATGCTTAGAACAGTGCCTGACACATGTACACACTCAGTCAGTGCGAACTTCTTAACTGCATATAAACAACATGATTTCAGGGAAGAAAAGTGCACACACACATGGTACATGTACATACTCCACACACATCCACACACACACACCCAGGATCATTCTTTTTCCTTTGCACTATCTTTCATGCATGTTTATTCACTCTTTCTTCTGCTTCCCTGGCAAACAATGGTGAATGACTTCAGCACTTTTTACTGCTGAGCCTACACACAACCTCAGATTCTTTTTTAGCATTGTATTCTAGGAATCATCAATCATCAGAGTTGGTATGTAAGATGAAACCTATTTATTTCAGCTTAACTTTTTTGTTTAATGAAAGCACTGGGAATTATATGGGAGGTAGATACGAATTAGGTTAGTGTTTTGATACATTACTGATGCATCATATGTTGTACTTTAAAGTTAAGACAAGCCCTTTACGTTTAAGATTTTGGATTAAAAAAGGATGAAACATCCACTATTCATAACCTGGTTTGTAGCAACAGTAGTGGTAAAAGGATGAAGTAATAGGATTTGCTTCATGCATAGATGGGCAAGAAGTTTATAAGCTAAGGTGGCATCTCTTGCTGATTACAGTAATGACAGATACAATTTCTAGGGTACCTACTGGGTTCTAGGTACAACATTGGGTAACTGATATACTTTATTTCATTAAACTCTCAGAAAAACTTCATAAAGTGTGTTAAGCCCACTTGATAGAAGAGGAAACTTGAGACTGAGAGATATTAAGTAACTTAGTTTAAGTCACAGAGAACCATGATTTTGGCTTGTTTGCAAAGCCTAGGCAATATATGACCATAGAGAGCCCAATTGGTGCATTTTTCTCTCAGTTAATGTAGTCAGAGCTCCAGGTATTTATTTATTCTCATATTTACTCATAGAGGAAACTGCTCCAAATAGTGCAATATAGAGTCTTGTCTAACTGGCTTCTCATAAGCATACTGAAAGAGAGAAACTATTACTCTTTTTCAGTGTCCTAGTTTATAAAATAAAAGCTGTTCCTATTGGTACTATCATTTTCTGACATTAACTGAACCCTTATAACGTGTCAGGCACTGTTCTGAGCACATTATGTAAATTTAATCTCCTGACAACCCTGCGAAGCAGATACTGCTATTTAACCGATGGTAACTTGCCCAAAGTTGCACAGCTTGTAAAGTGTAGGATCAGAATTCCACCTCAGGCAGCCTGACTCCAGAGGTCACATTCTTAACCACTACATTATTCCCTGCAACTCAACCATATTTCATATTTTTATTTACTGTATTTTAAAAGGATAATATTCAGAGCAAAACAAAATACACACCAGTATGATGCTTACTAAGCTTTGTGTAGTTTTCTCTCCTGGCTTTTTCCAAGCCTTATTGGATCAAGCATTCATAGTTCTGGCATTTATGGTTGGTTACTTTGCTTCCCAAACGCTTATTTTTGCTTTGATCATATTCCTATGATTTTTTTCCTCCAAATTTTGATCTTGCCTTTAGGTTCCCCAGGGATGGTTACAAGTCTCTTCATTAGGAGAAATAACACCAAGATGGATATACCATATTATTTGCTACTTTGTGATCATATTTTTGCCTATTTACATATTTTCTTTTTATCTTCATTTTCTTTTATGTCTTTTTGAATGTGGAGCCTTCGAAATTTGCCATGTACGTCAAGATGGTTCCCTTTTAAAAGTTACTATGCATATAAAACTATTAACAGCTTGGGAAGAGTTAAGCATTAAGTGTGAACTTACCAATGTACTGTTGCTTTTGGGATAATCAAAGAACATTCAAGTTCAAACACAGCCAAGAGGTATTTTTGATAAGTAGTTGTCAGTGCCTCTTTTCTGTAATGCTACAGAGTGAAATATCTCATAGGATCACTGACCTCCCCATTTGGTGAGCTGAATGGTGTCTGTGTTTCCGCTTTAAATTCCTTTTTCTATTTTTTTAAGTCTCCATGGTAACCAACTGTCTTAGTTTGCCTGAGCTTGAAATACTTCCTTGGATGTATGATTTTCAACTTTAAAACTAGGAATGTCTCAGGCAAACCAGTATGAAGTGGTCACTCTACTAATTAATACTTGAGGTTTTATGTACGTATATATAAAATTAGTTTTATGTCACTTTTTCTTTTTTCGTTCAACATATGAGAACATTTGTTTATTACCATTTTTGTGAATGGCTAATAGATTAACATGGTTCAAAATTCACAAAGTTTTAAAGGCTCTACAGTGAAGTCTCCTGATCTATAATGAACAGGAGTGCCCGTTTAACCACACCCTTGCTAACACTGTTATCAAATGTTTGCATCGTTGCCGATCTGAAAAACGCTATCTTGGAAATGGGTATTTACTGGCCGGGCATGGTGGCTTATGCCTGTAACCCTAGCACTTTGGGAGGCTGAGGCGTGCAGATCACTTGATGTCAGGAGTTTGAGACCAGCCTGGCCCACTTGCTGAAACCCTGTCTCTACTAAAAATACAAAAATTAGCTGTGTGTAGTGGCAGGTCTACTTGGGAGGCTGAAGCAGGAGAATCACCTGAACCTGGGAGGCTGCAGTGAGCTGAGATTGCACCACTGCACTCCAACCAGGGTGACAAAGTGAGAATCCGCCTCAAAGAACAAAAAAAGGATTTATGACTAAGGTTGAAAATCTTCATTATTAAAGAGATTTCTATATTTCCTTTATATGTAGCCTATTTTTCTATTTACGTGGCCTTTTTATTAGAACTTTTATATATTATGGAAATTAGCCATTTTTTTATATGGACTTACATATATTTTTCCAAAAATGTCACTTATGACTTTGTGTGTGATAGTAGTTTCTGCCATACAGGCATATTTCATTTTTTATGTCATTCAATTATTTTTTCGAAAATCCTGTTGTTTTGTGTTGTGTTTTCTGTTTTCTTGCTGAGTTTGAAAGATCTTCAAGATTATAAAGATTCCAAGATTAAAAATATTTTCCTCGTTTCTTCTGTTAATCCTGTTATGTATTTTTTCCATTTTATTTTGGCTATTATTTTCCCATATTGTGAAAATTAGCTTGTATGGTGTCTTGTTGGCTCCACTCCACCTCATACAAGTTTTGCATATTTCTTGTTTAGTTTATTCTTGGATTATCTTTTTAGTTGCAATTGTAAATGCAGCTAAACAGACTAAAAGACAGTCTTTTATTGTCTTCCATTTGATAGCTGATATGTATGAATACGTATGTGTTTTAATAACTCTTCACTCTGCTGAATTTTTACTGTTTGTGATAGTGTTTAGCTGATTTTCTTGTGTTTTCAAATTCTTATTTGCCAATAGTGATTTTTCTCCCTCCTCTTCTAATGAATAGGTTTTGATGGCACTTTATTTGACTACTTTAATGGTTATGAAGATTTAAAAAATAAGAAAGTTAGATTTGTTGGACATGCTAAACAGAGAATACAAGAGGATTATCTTAGAATTTTAAGATACTTCAGGTAAGAATTTTTAAAAATAAAAAATGATAGTTTTAATATCATCACTAGAGCATAACAGTGGTCATACGAAACCCACAGCAGGTCAGTGTACAAAATGGTGACATCCCAAATGTCTGTCTCCAGTGGAGACCTAGCACCCTATGACTTATGAGTGAAAATTACTTAGCTACTTCATATTGTATTTTCATTCCCAGAACGCACATATACTTTATGTGATCTTTCCTACAATTTTAAGTCATCTTTTTAAATGTCCATTTTTCTTTTTGATTGATATTTCCTCCGTTGATTCATTAATTACACAGATGTTTGAATGCTTACCACAGGTCAGTCCCTGTGTTAGGTGCATTAAACGTGGTAATGAATGAGTGAAAGTGTTCGCCTTCATACAGCTTACGGTTTTAGGTAGTCATGGAAATCGGTGATGGTTCACAACAAAATGATTTTGGTGAAAAGAAATACCTGTTATATGATTTAAAGAATCAAAGCATAAAGACATGCTCGAAACTTGGATGGGCCGGGCGGGGGTGGCTCACGCCTGTAATCCCCGCACTTTGGGAGGCCGAGGCGGGTGGATCACAAGGTCAGGAGATCGAGACCATCCTGGCTAACATGGTGAAACCCCATTTCTACTAAAAATACAAAAAATTAGCCGGGCAGGGTGGTGGGCGCCTGTAGTGCCAGCTACTCGGGAGGCTGAGGCAGGAGAATGGCGTGAACCCGGGAGGCGGAGCTTGCAGTGAGCCGAGATTGCGCCACTGCACTCTAGCCTGGGCGACAAGAGCGAGACTCCATCTCAAAAAAAAAAAAAGAAGATCTTGGATCAACTTGGTAAATATGAAATGCATGACTAGTTTTGTGGGTAGCAATGACGTTTAAACGTCACACACTAACCTTTTTAAAAAACTATCCGAATTGGCTAGTTTATGTCAAGTAATATTCATTTTTCACTGGTTGGGATTGCTCTCAGAATATTCTGTAACAGAACATGGATATTTTGTCAATGTAGTTTCTCTAAACTTGAGTATTTGTAGTCTGTCTTATAAATAATAGAACATAGATTAAGACTTAGCTGTATTTGTATCACTAATCCAAATTTAGCATTAATTTACTTATTTAGCATCACTTTGGACCGCTGATGAATAGAGGGTATTGATTAGAATTTTAAGGGTATGAGAGGGAAAACACATGTACGTTAGGGCTTCCAGTTCTAAGATTCCATGAAATATACTCCAGGGTGTGCAACTAGATTAGTCATATTTGAAGGTTTTCATTGAAAGTACTAATGTGTACAGACAGGCAAGCTTTGAGGAATTAAGACTACTCTGTTAAGGCACTGCAGTCTTGTTTTGGTTTGCTGCCTTTACAAGAATGCTGTTTTTTTTTCATCTAGTATAAGTGCCAATTCAGGAATGGCATTTGATGACCATTCGGAATGTCTTGAGTCCGTAATTTGGAAGTGAGGTAGAGACCTTGAAGTTTTAGTTCTTGCTAACCTCAAAAAGGCTACTTATATTTTATTCGATCCTGGGTTTTCTTATCTCGGAAAAGAAAGAGGTGGAGAAATGACCAGTTGCTTTCTAAGGTCCCTTCTAGACCTAACTAATTATATGTTGTTTTCATTAAGCAGATGTATGGGATAGTACCAATAAAAATGAAAAACAGATTTTGCTTGTGATATGCTAATATAGAGGTAATACCCTGTGAAGATTTTGTCTTGTAGGTTTTATGGGAGAATTGTAGACAAACCTGGTGACCATGATCCTGAGACTTTGGAAGCAATTGCAGAAAATGCAAAAGGCTTGGCTGGAATATCAGGAGAAAGGATTTGGGTGGAACTGAAAAAAATTCTTGTTGGTAACCATGTAAATCATTTGATTCACCTTATCTATGATCTTGATGTGGCTCCTTATATAGGTGAGAGCAAGTTATAAAGTGTTTGAATTTTTGGCAGTGAAATATCTGGTTTCAAATTTCATAAGGAAAAAATGTTTGACTCATTTGGTTGAAGAATTCTTGGAGAAATGGAGTATTTTAAAATAAGACAAAGTTTGGGTTATGGGGTAAGTTTTGTCGTGAGTAGGGAAGAGCTCAAAGACAGCCTGTGGTGCTTGTAGAGTGGTCTCTAGTCAGACCTAGGTTTGAAGGAAGCTCAGCCCCTTATCTAGTCTTTGCAACTTGGGTTAGTTTCTAACCCAAAAAAGCGGTTTAAAAGTAATGTAGCCTCTATCTAATAGGAAAGCTAATAATAGGAAAGCTAAAAGGATTCAGTGAGTTAATACATGTAAAGCTCTTTTAGAAGAGTGACTTGTACACAGAAATTGTTCAGTAAACGTCGTAATTCATTTTCACAAAGAACAGTGGGATTATATGGCTTATCACACTTCTGTAAGCTTGGGCATATTTCAGATTTCAGTAACATTACTGAATGGGGGGTGGATCTTGTATCAGTGTAAAGTCAGGAATTTGTGATTAGAACGAGTATGCCTTGTGAGTCTGACACCACCGTCACCACTACCCCTGGACCTCTTGATGTAGCTTTAATGGAAACAAGAACATTTTAGAGGTTTTGAAGGTGACGGGAGAGAATAACAATATATTAGTGGTTCTCCTTTAAGTTGGAACATCAGACTGAACCTATATAACGTATCCTAGTGACAAAGCATTTCTGGATACTACAACAGTGGCAAGGTTTAGGATATGAGTGGTTTTTTATCCCCACTAAAAACAGGTGAAAAATGCTTTTGTCCCTACAGGTTTACCTGCTAATGCAAGTTTAGAAGAATTTGACAAAGTCAGTAAAAATGTTGATGGTTTTTCACCAAAGCCAATGACTCTTTTGGCCTCATTATTCAAAGTACAAGATGATGTCACAAAATTGGATTTGAGGTTGAAGATCGCAAAAGAGGAGAAAAACCTTGGCTTATTTATAGTTAAAAATAGGAAAGATTTAATTAAAGCAACAGATAGTTCAGACCCATTGAAACCCTATCAAGACTTCATTATAGATGTAAGTATATACTAGGCTTGGTCAGAAATATGAAGTATCATCACGAATTTAGAATTAATTTATTAAAACTAAGATCTACAATTCTGTGAATTTTACTTATTTTAAATGAAAAAATTTATGTTGAGTATTTAAATTTTAGGATAAGATTGTAAGTGTATGTTTTCATGTGTGATGAAACTAAATGTTTGATTTTGACACGTAGTCTAGGGAACCTGATGCAACTACTCGTGTATGTGAACTACTGAAGTACCAAGGAGAGCACTGTCTCCTAAAGGAAATGCAGCAGTGGTCCATTCCTCCATTTCCTGTAAGTGGCCATGACATCAGAAAAGTGGGCATTTCTTCAGGAAAAGAAATTGGGGCTCTATTACAACAGTTGCGAGAACAGTGGAAAAAAAGTGGTTACCAAATGGAAAAAGATGAACTTCTGAGTTACATAAAGAAGACCTAAAACTGATGGCTACTAAAAAGCAGAGCATTTCTGGTAAGACTAAATTTTCTCCCCTCCCTCTTAATGAGGTTTGAGAGACTACACCAGAATAAAAGACAGTTTAGGGGACCTCTGTAGAACAACAAGGGTCTTATTTTGTGAATTATATATTTCAAGAACTAAACTGAGATCCACCTTTCTGGATCTGATTTATATCACTGAAATGTACAGTTCTTCTGGAATAGTTTCACCTGAGAAAACATAGTTGGCTATTATCTATATCTTAAGCTGTTCAGGCTTTTAAAAAAAAATTGTTTTTGCATAGGGTAGTACTAAGATCTTAAAAAGTGGTAACTGTCTTGAAGAAAAAACATTTATTGTTTGCAATTGAAATAACAGGGTTACCTTGACAATGACTGTCTATGATGTGTCAGTTCTTATCTGAATTCCAAAATAAACTTGTGCTTAAAAAAGAAATAATTGACCAAGTTTGCATAAAATATGAATACTAAATGTGTCCCCAGTTGCTGGCATTCATATGTACAGGATTTGTTCGAGCAAGCTATGCTTCAGTATGTGGTTGATATTTTTCTGTCACAATGATTTCTTTATGCATGCAGAGCCTGGGAAAGTCACGGGATTAACTTGAGGGTCACTCTTGAGCCTATTATTAATTATTATTTTACTAAAACAAACATTGGTATTGGAAGATAAATATGTTTATGTGGTATCTGACAATGTGTATCAGGTGTCATATACAATGGTAATATGCCTCTCTTTAAAGTGTTATTTTATTAATTAAAAGAAGGATATGGCTATTATTATATATTCTCTAAAGATTTGAGTCCTAAATGCTTTCATCAGGTAAATAAAATGTATAATACAAACTGTTTATTTCAGCTGCTATACTGACATTTCATAATTTATTTCCTTTCTGTGTAGCCAGTCATAACATCTTTGTACTGTATGAGCAAATAGTAATTTTGGACCTTGATAAAACAATTTTGTAGAGTGTAATATTTCTAAGAGGAAGTGTCACAGGGGCTATGATGCAAGAAAGCCTCAGAAATGACTGCATACAGGTCAGTAATTAGATGCATTATAAAATAATAAATACTTTGAAATATTTAAAATATTTAAGTACTGCCAAAATACAGATTTAGACCCAACGTCATATAATACATACTATTTCTGTATAGATAGTATGCAGATTTAGCTCTCAGGTCTGGTTTTGTCATGTGTAAAACCATTTTCAGTAGTAATATATGTGTGTTTTTACAGATCAGAAAATTTTATTTGCTAGTAAACAGTATGGGACATACTGAAATTATAACTTTTCAGGGGGAAAAGGTAACTCATTGCAACTGGTTTAGATTTCAGCCTACAGAGATGTACTATGCTACTGACAAGAACTTCCTGGGATCCACTTGGAGTAAGTTTTAGTGCAGTGTAAGAACTATATGAACAACCAGACCAGTGAAGTCACACAAACCCAAAATTATTAAAGTAGTAAAAGTAGAGCTTAGAAAAAATAAGGCCGGGGCATATCCTGAATGGAAGTATTCTTGAATTTTCATTTACTCTATTTACATAAATATGCAATGTGATACTCAACTGATTTCACTCCACCTTCAAGGCATGTATTTTGGCCTCATACTATTACTACATTTGAGTAAACATTTAACCTGATTAGTTTTAAAGTAGCAAAGGAATATCAATAAAAGTTATCATACAAATGTGGAAGGAAGGACCCACTAAACCCTTGAATGTAAGCAAAGAGGTAGGTGGCAAAGCAGTCTTTTTAGAACTTTAAAATTATGAGTAGATATTTTACATTATTTGAACAAAGAACATGTTTAGTTTCACACTTAAGGTTTACTTACAGATTTTCTTCAATTTACATTGAACAAAATAATACAGTATCTAATACAGTATCACGTTTAGCTTGGGTGAGGGGACATGTTTTGGCATCTTTTCCCTATAGTAGTAGTTTTGGTTCAAATTAATTTTTGAAAAATAGCTTTTGTATGGAACAGTATAAATGGGCTTATAGTTCAAATACTGAGCAAATACACAATACTACTTTTTACTAACAGGCACATAAAGGAAATGACAACTATTCGTGGGCTCAAAAAACTGCATATTTTAACTAATTTTCAAAATTTACAAATCAGTATCTCAGAGAAGTTAAAGAAAATGGAAAGGAACAAAGCCCTTTTAGAATAATTAATAATATACACTGCCTTGCTTCTTTCCAAAAGGAACATGTACTTGTCACCCTAGCTTTTGTTATTTAGAGCACTGGTACAGATATGCTGTCCCATACATCAGGATCAAATTATTAGTTTCACATTGTAGGAATTTAAGATTTTTTTTTTACGCAGGGAATAATCTCATCATTTCCAAAGATGTCTTCATGTCCCATCAATGACTGACACGCTACCAGACATATCAGATTCCACAGGATAATGGCACCAAGCTACCCAAGTAGATGTTTCTGGTATTCTAGACTGCCGTTCATGCTCTCCAAAAGTATACTTAAAAAAGTATACTTAAAAGTTTCAAATACAGTTTCACTTAGAAACTGTAACCCTCCAAGTAATGTTATGGTTACTTAGGTATGTATCAGAGGCAATAATTTCCAAAGCAGATCTGATTTTAGAATGTAACCAATTTGTTAGATAACTTTATCACATCTGTTTACAAGCAAAGTATTACTTTGTCTGGACTTATTTCATCTTCAGTGTCTGGGATCGTGGGCAACAGAGCAGATCTCGTTAAGCCCCAAAATTTTTGAGGTGACATGTCTTTTTTGGTGGCCGTAAACTTCCATCCAATATGGCTTGCACAGATCTTACACTGGGCAACAGTCCAGGCATACCTAAGAAATTAAGAAAGATATCAGCTAAGGAAACACTTCTGTACTCCAAGCCTATCATATAAACCTATCATGAAGACAGACCTTAGAGGCAAATTCTAAGGATTAGAGATTCTAAGTTGAGATTTAATCCATACAGTTCCTTGAAACCTAAAAACATTTTCTAATTTTGTAATATGTATGCCTTTTATGCTCTTAAGCCATGTTTACATTTTTCTTCTACTGCATAGAAATAAAGAGTAATCTTATGAATTTCTTTATAGAAATTGCTGGTTGCCAAGACCACATTCTAACTTGTACTAGCTTTTCCTTTGGTGTGTTGCAGTCAAGTTAGAAAACAGCAATTACCTGCAGAAATAATGCACTTCTGTCTGAGTTAAACTGGATGGGCCAGGAACGACACCTCTCAAAAAATATTTAAAAACTACTATTCTAAAATAAGAACGATTGTGAGATAATGCAACCAGAAATACAAACCATGGCATTTTGTTCTTAAGATAAACCATGTAATTGCAACTGTTTCCTTATGTTTTTCCCTAGGTATACCATGCCACATTTATTTATAGTAACAAATGTATTCTAGTTTTAGTCCTCACATAGGGTGCCAAGTAAGATAGGGCAATCCAAGAGACATAGTCCTAACCCCAGAGTAGCATGTAATCCCTTCTTAGCATCCCTCTTTCTTTGAAAACTGAAGCTAGTACAGCTGAGGGAACTGAACAGGTTCCCAGGATCATAGAGAATCATTAAGCTGAAGCAAACAACAACAACAAAAAACGCAAACTATAAGAAAAGCAGGATTCAATGGGTTCTGCACCATCTTAGTCTATCATTGCTTTGTAAACATTCTCCGGTTTTTACATTACTACAGCATATGGTCCAGATATAAAGTTCTACTGGGTCATAAGAGAGCTGATTTTCAGAATTACATGACAGAAAAAAACAATTTTGGATTTAACTGGATACAGTAATCTGAGGACAACTGCAGTTGTCAACCTTTTCTTCCTTTCATTCAATGATAAAAGATACAAAAAGTGCAACAGATGTTTCTAGCTATTTGTGGAATGAAGGACATTTAAATAAATTTTTTTTTTTTTTTAATAGACAGATTCTCACTCTGTCACCCAGGCTGGAGTGCAGTGGCACAATCTTGGCTCACTGCAACACTCTGCCTTCCAGATTCAAGAGATTCTTGTGCCTCAGCCTCCCGAGTAGCTGGGAGTACAGACCCCTGCCCCCATACCTGGCTAATTTTTGTATCAAATTACTCATTTGTCTACTTTTTATTATAAAGATTGTGGCAACTCTGCTTAGGACTCTGGATTTTTCTGCCCAATTAAGGTAAAAAAAGAAAAAAAAAAGCAACCACCACCACCATAATATTACCCAGGAAACCAGCTGTGTTCTGTAGAAGGCCGGCCTATCAGATTCAAGTTGCAAGCCTTATACACAGTAAGTGTCTCATGCACATATCCATGAGGATTCACATAAGCTGCCATCGGCCCACATAAGGATAAACTAAAACAAAGAATCAAGATGGAGAACAAGTCAAAATGAGAAGTCTAATTCTATTAAATGCTTAGAATTTTATTGAAGCTCACCAAGAAATGAGATATGAGCTATACAGTTTTTAATCCTTCAGTTTTATACAATACCAGGATCTTAGTATGAAAATAGGGTGGGGGTAGAGCTGGCAGACAGGCCTGTTTTGTCTAAATGTCTAAATATTTTCTGTGATGACCCAAAGGAAATAGTACTTGTTTTTAAAACCCTCCTCAAGACAGACATTGTAAAGAATATAAAACTCAAATGCTTCTAAAGGAGTCTGAGAGTATAAGTGCAATGACAAGGTCCTGTGTGGTCATTTTGGGGCAGTTGATTATTTTGCAGAAAGCAGTTTCCTTACCTTCTTGATTTATAACTGATGGATTTGTCATAAAATGATTTTCAAACACTGTTATATCAGAGCATCAGTATGTGTTCAGAAGCATGTCCTACTTTGGCCCTATATGGCAAAACTGATGACTGAAATGTAATTTCTGAAGCATCTATGTTAGGGCCTAATTGAAGACAGTCTAATATATAGATTGTCAACAAGAATTAGGGGGAAAAGAATTTCTCAGTTGTTTTACTTTACCATGCTCATTACCTGTGAATAATCCCTGACATGCATTGTTGCTCTGAGTACCCAGTCTGGAAGATGGTCTTAGCAAAAGTGAGCTAATTCCCTATATTTCATTTGCTAAATGTTTGTAACTTTAAGGTACTGGAGGAAAGTTTATGGAAAACAGAAATACAGTCTTGATTATAATTCTGATAAGGCAAGTATATTAAAAACGTAATAAAGACCTTACCTGAATATTTCATTTTTGGTTGTTATTTCTGTTTCTTGACATTGTTTACAGCAAAGGGAAGTACACTAAAAAATTTGAGAGAAGAATTATTGGTAGGAAAAACTGGCATTCACTTTATCATGTAATCACATAGATCATCAAGAAACTTATAAAGATATTGCTTTCTCTGAATATCACATTTTCCTTCCAAGCATTCAAAAACACTTTTAAAGATGGAGCACGAAAATCACTGAAACTGAGATCTGCCACATATTTACATAAAACTAAATGACCTTCTCTAGAGTAATGGAATAGTGATATATAACCTTGGATATTTCCATGCAGAAATCAAGTTATTTTTCACTAAGTTGATAAATGTATTCATATTTGACAAACACAAAACAATGAGTTTATCTGTAAGATCCCAATTGAAATCTGAATTGCATGACTACATTACTGGACTCTATACAGAGCTCCGTTGGCCCCAACAGAGCATCCTAGTTCTCCAGCCTGAATAAAACATGGGCATCAAAAACATATTCACTTTACTCACTTTATTCATAATGTCTAATTCACAGCGAAGTCGTTGGATTGCACTGCCAATTTTAAGGAGCTGAATTCTCAATACATCATCAATAGGAAGACAAGCAGCTACTCTGTAAGAAAAATCTTCAAGACATGGTTTTTCAAGTTTTAAACTTAGGAGTCAGATAAGCATCAGATAACTTACAAATCGGATAATATCCTTTTGAAATAAACCCTTCTCTTTAAGCTTACACATTTTATACAAGTATAAACAGTACAAAAATATACCAGCTGTCAAAGATACACTTTTCAGAAGCTCTAAATTTAATTGCTTTTCCTATACTTTTTTTGGTAAAATCCTTTTATGTTAAACATGAACTCAAATCCATGTTAGAAGTTATTTGCCAAGAGACTAGAAAAATAACTAAACTATACCTTATAAACAGATAAAGAGAGTATCTATAATTAAGGCAAGTCCTGGAACTAGACTCACTTCTTTTAAAGGCACCTTGAAGAACAGGGAAAGGAGTCCTCACACAGGAAGTGTTTTTGGATGACAGCCACTTCCTGCAATTTGAACTTTTTATGGAAAACTTGTCTAAAATTGGAGTGCTCACAGAATATGAGGATTTTATTGCAATTAATTTTAAAATACTCATTTTTTTCAACTGCTCAAAGGAAATTATGCTTTTCAGAATTAAAATGTTTTAATCAGTCTTAAAATCTAGAAGATATGATTGGATCGCATCCATGAGAAAGCTAGTTTTTATAGCAAGACATCCGAGGCTCCAGGCAGGAAACTAACTTTTCATACCTATTGGATTTGAAGGAAGAGAATCATCTTTTAGATTTTCATCCCATTCACGTAGCTGTTTCTTGATTCTGTCCATTAAGGTCTCCTTGTTTAAAATAAAGGTAGCCATAATCAAGTTCATGGGCTTATTAAAATTTACTATTAAGCTTTTCAACTCTTAAAACTAACATTGGTAGCAATTTAATCACTCAGTCCCATCTCAGTCCCAGTTTAAATGCCTCCATTTTCTTACGCAGCAATGATCAAGCTCCAGCTCCTTTGCTCAGCACTGTCTGCCTTCCAGCCTTTTCTCACTCACTGTCTTATCCCAGCGGTATATGCTCCCAACTCCCTTGCAGACTGTTCTGTTCTATGCCCCTGCTTGGAACTGGCCTCTCTTCTGCCTTCTATTAGGCCATTTCTGACTCAGTCCATAGGGATTATGGCACCTATAAATTGCACTAGCACTTGCTATCTACATACCTTGGCACCTATTTACTACGTAATTTTCACAAGCATATGCAAAACATATGCAAAAACTCATATATTGTGTCTTTGTAATTGCTGAAAAGCTGCTAAAGAGCAGAGATCAACTGCAGTTTCCTTTAGTGTCCTGCATGTTGAGTTTTCCCAGGACTCCAGATCTGTGGGCAGTGATTCATTAGGGGAAACGGCTAGCATTTATTGAATGCCCGCTATGCACACCAGGTACAATAGCTACCATTATATCCATTTCATAGGTCCTTGGAGAAGTAATTTGCTCCAGGCCCACAGAGTAAGTGACAGAAATCAGACTCTGAAGTCAGTCTCTGATCTGAAATCCAGATTCTTTAAACCATTTCAGCGCTGTCCCTTAGTTTTGCAAAATGTGGCAATGCCTAGTGTTAAACTTTAAGGAGCAAAAACCCTCCTGGATGCATTAATTAATAGACTAATGATCAAGAGACATGTTAATATACTTGTTTAGAGAAAAACCAAAACTGTAAAATATGGATGCTTTAATGTTCTAAATGTAACTATCACCCAACCCAACAGAATTTCACATGCTTAATAAAACTCTAAAGAGTCTTGTGATACCTTTTTTTTTTCTTTTGAGACAGTCTTGCTCTGTTGTCCAGGCTGGAGTACAGTGACACAATCTCAGCTCACGGCAGCCTTGACCTCCCAGGCTCAATCAATCCTTCCACCTCAGCCTCCCAAGCAGCTGGGACTACAGCCACATGCCACCAAACCTAGCTAATTTTTGTATTTGTAGAGATGGGGTTTCACCATGTTGCCCAGGCTGGTCTTGAATGCCTGGCTTCAAGCAATCCCCCTGCCTTGGCCTCCCAAAGTGCTGGGATTACAGGTGTGAGCCACCACTCTTACGATATCTTAAGTTATAAGGCACTAGAAACTGGAAAAACTAAACCTTTGTTTTTTAATGACCCTTAATTATGACATGGCCTACCATATATAAAGTAAATTTAAGGTAAGTTACTTACAGCATCATATAAGGAATATAGCCAGCGAGGCCATGAAGTTAGATTTGCACAATGAAACTTTCTCTGAAAACAAAACAAAAAGGCACTTAAAAAACCCCACAGAATAAAGATTCTAATGCTGGAATGAGCAACATCTGAAAAATGATTTTGGCCTAGGAAAACATCTAATTTTAAAAAGATAAAAAATTTTGTAGATAATCCCATAACGTGACTATCTATGAAGTGTGAAATCATGCTTCCTATATCCTTCAAATATATATTGTAACTAGAATCTTCATTCCTATTTAAAAAGGTCAAACATTAAAATTTCAATGCTGAAGACAACTTTGGGAAGATAAATGTTGAGAGTAAACACCATATTTCTATTATGACCATGTTAGTTGCCTTTATACTAATTACTTGTCCAGTATCTGAAGTGAAAACCTCAAGATATAATCCAAACTGTTTTTGTGTAAAAACTTTAAATGAGAATCAGCTGAATCACTGTAAGGGCAAACATTAAGAAGTGACAGAATCCCAAGAAAGATAAAATGTTCATTTACTTGAGACTTCATGATGAAGTTCCTCATTTCATAAAACTCAAGGAGAGGGGAAACCGATTATTTATCACCTCTAATTGTAACTGAAATCCAAACAGGAGCATGCCTAAGTCCATATAAAAATGTGAATTGTAGAAATTTCAGTAGAATTGTGAATTGTAGAAATTGTAGAATTTCAGTATTTGAGGGGGAGAAATGTGAATTGTAGAAATTGTACAATTTCAGTATTTGAGGGGGAGACTCAATACTGTTAAGATGTCAGTCCTCAAATTACATATTCAGTGCAATACCAGTGAGAATGGAATTTATAAGTATAATTTAAAGTTCGTTTGGAAAAATAACTGCAAAAGTAACCACAAAATTTTTGAAAGAGAAGCAAATGGTCTATAGGACACAAAAATATTACTGAAGGGATGCACTGCAGCAGTGCTAATAGCAACAAATTGCAAACAACCTAAACATCAATCAAAAATAGAGTGAAATACATTAGAATATGTTTATATCAAGGAATGCTCTGCAAGTGATCAAAAAACAAGGTATAGCAGAATATAAAGAATTATCACATTTTTCTCAAAACAAAACCTACATACGTACAAATCTTTGTAATTTCACTGTAAATAAAATGTTAATTGACATGTGACATGACACATGAAAGTGAGAGAGAAAAGGAATAAGGTAGATCAAAAGGCACTTTTAACAGACCAGAACAAGAAAAACAAGGTAACATTTAACAAAACAAGAGGAAGACCCTACTCCTGCACCTGCAATATCAAATGACTAGGTATGTTTCATACGCTGAATGATACTTACCCTAGGTATGTTTCATACCTAGTCATTTGATCTTGCAAGTGCAGGAGTAAGATCTGCAGGAAACGTGGGAACACAGCACACATAAAAGGGACTCGGGACTGAGCTGATAGCTGGAATTGTGCTACGCAACTGTACAATGTGCTACACCACTCACACCCTCTACTTCCCCACCACTCCAATCCTATTCTAGCTATGTTAGTTTGGTGCAAAAGTAACTGCGGTTTTAACAGAAGACTAGAATCTAAGAGACAATGTTATTCTATTCCATGCTGTTCAAATATGGGAACTTTTATTATCAAAGGGAATGTCTTGTTACCAGAGATGTTCAGTTTAGAGCTGTCTCTCAAGTGGACACACTGGTTTTCAAATATTTTAGGAGTTGCAACATGGAAGAGGACAGACTTGTTCTAAAACACGACCTACAGCTCAAAACAAAGGATTCCTTAATGAGAAACATTTCTGGCTTAATATAATCCTTGTATTTGAGACTATGCAAAGATCAGCCGTCCCCAACCTTTTTGACACCAGGGACCAGTCTCGTGGAAAACAGTTTTTCCAAAGATGGGGTGGAGGATGGTTTTGGAATGATTTAAGTGCATTACATTTATCATTAGATTCTCATAAGGAGCACGCAATCTAGATCCCTCACACGCGCAGTTCACAATAGGGTTTGCGCTCCTATAAGAATCTATGCTGCCACTGATCTGATAAGAGGTGGCACTCAGCTTCACTTGCTCGTTCACCACTCACCACCTGCTGTGCGTCCCGGTTCCTAACAGGCCACAGACCAGTGCTGGTTCGTGGGCCAGGATTTGGGGACCTCTGCCAAAGGTGATCTGAGATGGCCTCCTACTATGTGCTCTGGTAGTGGTTAAAGCCTGAGGAGTCAGACCATGAGACCCTTCAGGTACTCTCCAGTAAGTTGTCCCTCACTTTTAAGACTAAATACCTAATGGTAAGATTACTGTCACAGTCCAGTTACAGAATTTAAGAAAATACTACCAAGAGCACATCAAGTAGCTCTAAATCTTCAGGAACAGCAATGGCAACCATTAGTATTGTGCCAAGAATTTCACATTTCTTATAAGAATACTCTAAGGTTAGTAGTTTATTATCTCCATTCTAAAGTAAGGAAACAGAGGCACACAAGGATGGTATAACTTGCTCAGGGTCACAGAGTCAGTAAATAGGAAGGAGCTAGGATTTGTATACAGGGAGTCTGACTCTAACCATCATTCATTCAACAAATATTGTGAGTGCCTGATAGGGTTTGGCCGTGTCCCCACCCAAATCTCATCTTGAATTGTCGTTCCCATAATCCCCATGTGTCGTGGGAGGGATCTGGTGGGAGGTAACCGAATCATGGGGACAGTTACCGCCATGGTTTTCTCATGATAGTGAGTTCTCACGAGATCTGATGGTTTTATTAAGAGGGTTTTTCCCCTTTTGCTTGGCACTTCTTCCTGCCATCATGTGAAGAACATGTTTGCTTCCCCTTCTGCCATGATAGGGAAGTTTCCTAAGGCTTCCCTAGCCATGCTGAACTGTGAGTCAAATAAAACTCTTTTCTTTATAAATTACCCAGTCTTGGGTACGTCTTAGCAACGTGAGACCAGACTAATACAGTGCCTAACATGTGTCAGGCTATTTTTATACATTTAGGCTATGCCAGTGAATGAAAGAAAAACCAACAAAATTCAATACCCTGTGGAGCTTATACTTTACAGAGAAGAAGCTTACTAAGTTATATATTCTTAGAATTACAAAATGACAAAGAGCCAACTGAAAGTTTTAGTTTCGCTGACACACTCCTCATTCAGTTATTAAAATATACTTCACATATCAGAATGGTCACTTTTGTATTACAAAAGAAATGTAAAAAAGTGTAGTACAAAAGTGTAATTTCATTTGGCACCCATGTCAAGAAAAAGAATCTGAAATAATATATAAATTTCAAGTATAAAGAGAATAAAATGTGGCACACTAGCATATTAAGAGCAATGCACTGGATCAGGCACTGCCACCATGCCCATGAGCAAGCTACAGTTTCAGGTAGCTTCTTTTCAGAGTCAGAAGACCTCTAAAATTCTTTATCTGGAGCATCCTGACAGATTTAAATATGCATAATACATCCTTAATATTTGTGATGTGTGTCCGTCAATTAGACACACTGAAGAGACATATACCAGAAAAGATTAGCTAGCTTTTACAGAGCAACTGCCAAAATTTAAGACATTTCAACATCCTCAAATTTAAGAGTCCCATTTAGCTTTCTGGCACAATAGGAAAGGCTCCTGTCTTATATCTGGGTAAAATGGATGATAAGTTCTAGCAATTTATAGGCATTCTTTAAATATATCAACACCATGATTGATGTCATAAAATGGTTATACCTCAAGAAAATTTTAATACTAGCCAAAAAGTTTAGGCACTTAAAAGTGACCAATGACGGATTCTCCAGCAGGGTAGTATTCACTCTGGGAACAGGATTTACTACTGAAAGCAGGCATAAAAGCCCTTAAAATGAATCTGTTACCTGGAGGTAATCTATCACAGTCCTCCATTTTTAAGCCTCATAACTATGGCTTCGGCTTTGCCTCCCAACAATGTAGAATGTTCAAAACATGTGAAACTCCATTTAAGTGAGTCTTTGAAGTGCAATGAAAATGGAAAGAGTAATGTGAAAAGCTAAACATAAATAGTAAATCACTACCACTGACTTCCTTTATATAGTGACTAAAAGTGGTCACTTATTGTGTTAAATCCTATTACAATCAGCAATGTAAATGACAGAAATAATTTACATAAATAATTAAAAATTACCAGTTTTTGTTTCCTTCTTTCATGAACCAAATTCCTACATGGTAATAAGAACTGGAATGGAATGATAAGCTCTTTCCTACTCCTGAGGCTTATACGCTAATGGCAGATACACAAGTGCACATACAAGATGTATGCCTGGGAAGTGACCAGTGTTTCTGAGGAAGCACCTGACTATACATAGCCTAAGATTTCAAGACTTTTCTTCTTTATATAAAAATAGTCAATAAGTGTTACTGTTCTTACAATTATTATCCTGGAACAAGGTGAAACAGATTCTCAAGTTCACAAGGAAATGTTAATCAATGGTAGTCACTGAAAAGCTTGACAAAAAAGCAGTGAGGGGCTTACCAGCCCTATTTTTATTTACACAAAGTATAAAGTGCCAACATCTACAACAATATGATGATGGCACACAAGCAGACCAAAAGAGAAGAAAAGTAAAATAAACATATGAATTTGGTCTGTGACAATGGTGGGATCTCAAATCAATGGGAGAAAATATGGACTATTCAAAAAGTGGTAGTAGGACAACAGGGAGCCATCTGGAAAAAAGTAAAGTGGAATTTATATCAGGATCAACTGCACAAGGATCAGAGCTTTCCACGGAAAAGTAATGAAACCACAGCAAGTATCCAAAGAAAACATGAGACATTCCTTTGCATGGGAACGTCATTTTTGGCTATGATTTAGAATACATAAGCATTAAAAATTAAACTATGTAAGAACAACAAAAAACCAGTTCTGTTTGACAGAGCACACCAAAAACAAAAGACAAAAGACAAACTAGGAAAAATGTTTGGAACTCATTAATTACAGAGACTATAAAGCTTACAAGGAACTCCCAAGAAATCAACAAGCCGTAGAAAAATGGGCAAATACTTTACAGAAAGGAAACACAAACTGCTCTTACAACAAAATGCTTACCCTTGCTCTCAGAGAAATTCAGATTGAACCTTCAATGTAATATATTTCACTTATCAGACCAGCAAACATCAGGTTTGATACTACATTGCCTGTGAGGCCATGATGAAACAATAATAAAAATAAGTACAAACACCTTAAGTATTTTGAAAATAACTTGCCTCCCGGGTTCCAGTGATTCTCCTGCCTCAGCCTCCCAAGTAGCTGGGATTACAGGCACCCGCCACCATGCCCGGCTAATTTTTGTATATTTAGTAGAGACGGGGTTTCACCATTTTGGCCACGCTGGTCTTGAACTCCTCACCTTGTGATCCACCCGCCTCAGCCTCCCAAAGTGCTGGGATTACAGGCGTGAGCCACTGCGCCTGGCCTCGAAATTATTTTTAAAACTGACAGAATTATAAATGCATTTACCCTGTAAGCCAATAATCTCACTCTTTAAAAGTTATCATAAATATTTACCTATATAAAAGGTCATTTGTACATGTTATTTAGTACAGATCTATCATCAGTATGGGACTGGTTATACAGTGTATCCATACAAAAGAATTCCAAGCAGCTTTAAGAATGAGCAATGCTCTATAAACTAATACAAAAGAATCTCCTATAAGATACACTGTTAAAAAGGTATGTATCCTTCTGTATAAGAAAGAAATAAGAACATTTGTATCTAGATAAAATTAGGAGGAGATTTAAACACTAATCTGGGAGATTACGTATGAGGCCCCTGCCCTTCCAAATTCATGCTCAGTTCCTCCCTGCTCTACGCAATAAACAGGAACAACCATGGCTAAGTTCAACAGAGGCCAGAAAGATGAGCACTCATTACTTTCTTAGTATCTGTTTCCCATTTGACTTATCTCTACATTTCATACTCAACTCTTTTCTGATTAACATAGTAAGCCTTGATATATGAATAAGCAGATGGTCTGGGCAAGCAGGGAATATACTTAGAAACATTTAAGTCATACTCCAAACAGGTTTAAACAAAATTTCCTCTTTTTTTTTTTGAGGAGGATTTTTACTGTAGGGGGATTCTCAAATCCCCCTACAGTAAACCAGTGAATAGAGAAAGGCACTGTGATGGGAAAAGAAGTAAACAGTTTCAGAGCTCAAATTCCAGAACAAGAAATGTCTCTAGATGGAGTGGGTTTTGAAAGTGTTTCCTAATTACACTGGCCTAACTCCTTAATCATGAGAGACACATGCTGAATCTTCTCTAATGCTTCCTTGTCAGAATGGTAGATAACACAGAACACTTCCAGAAGCTTAAATAATTTTATTTCATGATATTTGAGATGTTTAGGTTTCCACGGCAAATGCTGTGTGCAGTTTCAAGGTTAATTGAATACATCTCAGGAAGACTACAATCCTGGATACTTTAAGTTCCTTTTCTGCAGGAAAAGTGTGTGGCAACCTTATTATTAGCTTGAGTTAGCTTAGTTATGTAAGCATCTCCCAACTCTGACCATTTTAACTACTACTCAGACACAGAGACAGAATACACATATGCAGTACTTCAGATTATGGTGGGATGGACAAATCAGATACAAGCAAGCTCTATGAAGAGAGGAATGAACTGAACCTTGTATCTGTCTAAAGACAAGCACTGTTACATAATCCAGCCCCCATGGTAAGCTAGCATCCCACCAAAGGTGCAGCATGCCAAACCACTCAGATGGTCCCACTGCATATGGAGTTCCTACCAAAGATATCTGCCATCCCCTTTCCCTGTTAGATTCCTTTTTGATGCACACAGAATGGCTCTAAGTGGTCTCTCTTAAGCAGAACAGAGTTTGTAGGTCACTTGGAGTCCAAAATAGATCAGCTAGCGGTTTCTCTTGGCCTAGTGATCTAGATTCCAAATTTCAGAACCTAAGAAACTCTATCAACATTTAAGCAAGAGAACCCTGTAGATAACCTGACGTATATGGGATGGAGTTATTTGTATCACCTAAAACCTTTTAGGCCTTCTCATTCCTTAGCATCTTCTCTTTAGCCCTTGGCAACTCTGAATATGAAAATAACCAAGGGCTAATTAAGACAAGAGGAAAAGTTCAGAGGATCTGAACCCAGGCAAATACGTGCTTCTTTGGTCTTGCTAGCTCTATCTTTTCTTGTCTTATTACGCCAGTGGCAACCCAGTTGCATGGGCCAAATTTGGAATGTAATGTAAACAAGATGCTTTAACCATAGAACAGGAAGAATTTAAGTAGTAACTCACATAAAAAATAAATTTAAAAAGCAGTCTTACTTGCTTAGCCCAAGTTCAGGTTTAAGACTGCAGGATCCTACAGGCAGGTCACAGAACTAGCTGTACAGAGCACTTGAGTCAGGAATTAACTACCACTGCTCTTACTCTATACTTAGAACTTTGCAAAGAAGCGTTAATTTAGGATTTTTAATGGTTAAGAATTTTTAAGCCATCTTGGTGTGGAAGAACTATTCTATATACCCAAATACTTAATACAGGCATACTGTGATTCACAGATACTGCCTTTAAAAACAAACAAAAAAAAAAATTGAAGATTTCTGGCAACCCTGTTTCAAGCAAGTCTATCAAGCCATTTTTCCAACAGCATGTGCTAACTACCTGCCTGTGCCATATTTTGGTAATTCTCACAATATTTCACACTTTTTCATTGTTATATCTGTTATGACGATTTGTGATTAGTGAACTTTGATGTTATCACTGTAACTGTTTTTGGGGCACCACAAACTGCACCCATTTAAGACAGTAAACTTAACAAATGTGTTTTGATTGCTCCACTGACGAGCCCCTCCATCTCTCTCCCTCTCCTCAGGCTTCCCTATTTCTTTGAGACACAGCAATATTGAAACTAGGCTAATTAATAACTTTACAATGGCTTCTAAGTGCTCAAGTGAAAAGAAGAGTGTCATACATCTCTCACTTTAAATCAAAAGCTAAAAATGATAAAGCTTAGTTAGAAACACATGTCAAAGCTGAAAGACGCCGAACGCTAGGCCTCCTGGGGCAAACAGCAAAGCTATGAATATGAAATGCTACTCTGGTGAAAGCCAAAAAGTCTTATTACTGATATGGAGAAAGTTTTAATGGTCTGGACAGAAGATCAAAGCAGCCACAAATTTCCGTTGAGCCAAAGCCTAATCCAGAGAAAGTCCCTAAGTCTCCTTTCAGGGCCTAATAGCTGGTGACTTTAAGTTAAAGCCAATGCTCACTGGCCATTCCAAAAATCCTAGGGCCCTTAAGAATGCTAAATCTACTCTGCCTGTGCTCTGTAGTAAATGGAACAAAGTCTGGATGACAGAACATCTGTTTAGAGAATGGTTTACTGAATATTTTAAGGCTGCTCTTGAGACCTACTGCTCAGAAAAGACTCTTTATAAATATTACTGCTCGTTGACAATGTACATGGTCACCCAGAAGTTCTGATGGAGACATACAAGGAGATTAATGCTGTTTTCATGCTTGGTAACAAAATTTCCATTCTGTGACCCATGGATCAAGGAGTAATTTAAACTTTCAAATCTTATTATTTAAGAAATACATTTTTCATAGGCTATAGCTGCCACAGATAGTGATTCCTCTGATGGATCTGGAAAAAGTAAATTGAAAACCTTCTGAAAAAGAGTCACCATTCTAGGTGCCATTAAGAATAATCATGATTCATGGGAGGTGGTGAAAATATCAACCTTAACAGGAATTTAGAAGAAGTTTACTCCAACCCTCATGGATGACGATTTTGAGGGTTTCAAGCCTTCAGTTAAGTAATTGCAGATGTGACAGAAATAAAAAGAGAACTAAAGTTAGAAGTGGAACCCACAGATAGGACTGAATTGCTGTAATCTCATGATCAAACATGGATTAGGAGTTGCTTCTTATGGATGAGCAAATAAAGTGATTTCTTGAGAAGAAATCTACTGCTGAAGATGTTGTGAATGTTGAAATGACACAAAGAATTCAGAATATTACATAAACTTAGTTGATAAAGCAGCAGCAAGTTCTGACAGGACTGACTCCAATTTTGAAAGTTCTGTTGTGGCTTAAATGCTATCAAACAGGGCTGCATGCTAAAGAGGGATCTTTTGTGAAAGGAAGAGTCAATCTGTGGGGCAAACTTCATTGCTGTCTTAAGAAATTGCTGTAGTCACCCCAACCTTCAGCAACCACTACTCTGATTAGTCAGCAGCCACCAACAGCAAAACAAGACTATCCACCAGCAAAAAAGATTATGATTCACTGAAGGCTCAGATGATTGTATTTTTTAGCAATAAAGTATTTTTTTTAAGGTATGTACACTGTTTGTTAGATAGAATCTTATTGTACACATGATAGACTACAGTATTGTGTGAATAAAACTTTTATATGCACTGGGAAACCAAAAAACTCATGAGACTAACTTTGTGATACTCGTTTTATTGCAGCAGTTTGAAACTGAACCTGCAATATCTCCGTGGTATGCCTGTACCCCCTGAAAAAAAATCTCTAGTATGAAATACATAACTATGTGAATATTGAGATGACACATAGGGAACAACTTGATGCAGTTACCTTGCCACGTATTTCAGTAGCAAACCAGTGCCAAACATACTTTTAGGCACTAAATGACTTAATATATTCCAAATCTACTCCTTGGGGGCCACATACTGACAGTGATCACTGACATACTTATTTCAACAGTAACATTTAAAATGACTATGGGAGCAAAATTTCCCACAGTTCAGTTAAAAGAAACAAGGGTAAACACATATTTAAAGTGTCTGTACCTGGTATGGGGAAGAAAGTACTGCACGGTGATATGATCTGGCTGTGTCCCCACTCAAATCTCATCTTGAATTGTAACTCCCACAATTCCCACATGTCATGGGAGGAACTCAGTGGGAGGTGACTGAATTATGGGGGCAGGTCTTTCCTGTGCTGTTCTTGTGATAGTGAATGAGTCTCATGAGATCTGATGGTTTTAAAAATGGGAGTTTTCCTGTACAAGTTCTTTTTCCCTGCTGCCATCTATGTAAGACGTGACTTGCTCTTCCTTGACTTTCAACCTTCTGCCATGATTGTGAGGCCTCCCCAGCCATGTGGAACTTTAAGTCCAATAAACCTCTTTTTTTGTAAATTGCTCAGTCTTGGTTATGTCTTTATTGGCAGCGTGAAAATGGACTAATACAGCTACACAAAAGCTGCCTGTTAACTAAAGGCAGTATCAATATTACTAAACATTAAAAAATACTAGTTTCAAGGTTGTTTGGGAGTCTTAAAGCACTCTAATTATATCTTCCTTATTAGAATCTTCCTTAGAAACACTAGTCAAAACACACTGTACCATGAAACAGATCAGTTAACTGAGATAAAGATAAGACCAGGAAGTCTTATAGATACCTGGTTATAACCCTGATGCCCATCAAGTGCCCATTCTGCACAAGTTTTCACTGAAAACTGGAGGAATTCTACTGCAAGAACAATAAAAATTTGGTACAGTAACTAGTATATAAGTCCACTTCATTAATTATCCATAATAATTTACATTAAATTAGGATTCTATATTTACATTAAAATATTAAATCCTCACCACTCAACAAAGGGATGATTAATACAGAATTTTTAAGGTTACAGTGGAAACTGTCTTTCCATATTAAAAAAAAAACTCAAAAAGCCCAATTATTCTAAATTTAGAAACTAGTAATCTTTAGGTAGCAATTATAAATATTAACTATACTTAAAATTGCACATCTCACAAACGGGTAGAAACAGGCTCCCTCAATTTTTTTTCCCTATGACAATTATGATTTAGTCAAAGGATACAACATAGGAATTAGTGCCCAAACAAGCAACATTTTTAAAGAGCACCTAGTCTCAAGTCAATTTCTGTGATGTCAACTGTATTTCATTAAAACACATAGCAAAAGAAACCTTTCTCTCTGGTTTGGAAGAAGGAAAACAGACTCTACTTCTCTATTACTACTCTACCCCAAAAGAATCCTCCCTTCTTTAAGATAATGGATGTTTATAATTCAAGAGCCAAACATCTAATTTGATCATAGTTTAATAAGCATTTCCCATGGAATTAAAAATCAAAAGCGATTAATATAGCTGATAAGCATAATAACAAGAATACCTTACAGCTGTGTGACATTTTATTGCTTTTGTAAACTGCTTTTACATAAAGTAGCTGCCTGTGCAATTTTTAGAGGGTCAAATGTAGCTGGAATATTGCCATACAAGGTGTCTGGGTAATGAATCATGAAAGTTGTGTTTCTTTCTTAAAACAGGAAAAAAAACAACCTGTCTTCATTTTTTGAAGATGCATAAAAAATTAGTTTCTCACCTTCTGGTATTTCTGCCACCATTTATATGAACATTGGTCTTCCCTTGAGACAGGTTTTGCAGGAAATATCTGGCACTTATTGAGGGATTCTAATTGAACTGCAGACATGGTTGAAGGCAACACACATTCGGGAAGAATTTGCACTTTAGCTTGCTGGATTCTAAAATAAAGAGAACCAAGCACGGTATTCATTTCTAAGATTGACTAACTCAAAACTATAAGTTTCTAAACAGTGATAATTTTAAATACCAAGATTTCCAAGTTTTATCTTTTAAACATATTCATCAAATACTGATGTTAAGATACAGAAACTTTCAGAAAATAATTTTATTTCATAAATCATACCAAAGTTAAAACCAAAGATAACCTAAGGTACGGATCTTCAATGTCACTGTGGAATGGAAAGGGAGATCTACACATTTCAGATAAATACAGAGTCTATAAATGAAACAAAGTTTTAAAAAAACCAACATACAACCAACTACTGCTTGATACTTCTACTTTCTTAAACATTCTTAAGACACCCAAATTCTTCTATCCCCCCACTTCTTATGCTGCTTAACTCTTACATCTATCCTTTCTCATAAGTCATCTAATCTAAGTAGAGAAAGGAAGAGAAAAATCAAGAATGCATTTACATGGATGAATTAAAATAACACTAGAGAATTACATGCAACCTTTCCGTGTGCATTCCTTTTCACGTTCTTAAGAGTTTAACTGTACAAAGGATCAAACTATAAATTAGATTTTTTCTTAAAAGTTATCTAAAATGTCATAATAAAGTCATTTCCAAAATGCTACTTGAGAATATCATAATTGCAAACATCTTATCATGAACTAGTGCAAACAGGAAGGTTGTATCTATGAGCTATCTTCCTGTGAGGCATTCTATCTCTTAGAGTGTAGCTTCTGAAATGTAGAATATGTAACTATGTTCAAATGCTAGTATATAACACTGTCAGACTGACAAAGTCAAATATATTAAAAGTCTCTGCTTTATTAGTTATACTTAAGACTTCTAAAGTAGTCTTTCATAATAACCACTGTTTGACCACAAGATATTATGGATGAAATTCTGACATTTTACTTATTTATTAAAAGGAAAAATAACTGAGTGTGTTAGAAACTATCTAGGTTTAATTTAATGATAATAGTAGACTCACTCTACTAACTTTATTTCCCTCCTGCAGACTCATTAGAAATACTCAGAAAATTTGTCTACATGACTTTGGAAAATGTTAAAAAATTTTACTATAGTCAAATTATGGTCAAGTGTTCTTATATTATTATTAGAGCTCATTAGAAACAAAATCTCAATTTTGTTCACCTGATTCATGAACACAAATAACTTGTTAATTACATTATGAAGGTAAAAGTATATACCATCCTATAGAAATTTTTAGAAATCTGATTCTTCAAGGTTATAAGTAACTGAATTAAGAATTATGCTTTACCCAACTATTGTATAAGATTTGATTATGATAAAAACAGTAACATTATTGATCCCCTGGCTTACAGATCATGTTAATTAGTCTGCAGTACAAGCTGTCTGAATTGCCTTGAAGGATTAAGGAATGCTCTCCTTTACCTGGTTAAACATGGCCAGGGTCCACTGCATACGCAGTGGCTGGTTCTTCTCCCAGCAGCTGAGTTTTGTTTTTAACATAAGCTAGTTTCTTTTCTTTCCAACTTGTTTATCACAGTTGTTTTGTGATTACAGCAACATAATTTATATAAATGTTATAAAAACCAGTGAAATATGACTTCAACAATAAAATTGCTTCAAGGAACATTAAGTTGAGACATAAACTGCTTTCAAATTAGGTACAGATTACTCTAATAGTAGGAAAAAACCCGCATAAATCTGGAAAAATTCTGCACTCAAATTGCCTTGTGACTATCTTTAGAATCCCTCTTTAAAGAAAAACTAGCAGTATAAACTGTGGATAATGTACAATGAAAGTGCCAGAAAGTCTACAGTCATCTCCAATCTGCAGACCTGCTTCAGTTGAAAGACCCTGGTCTCTCCAAATGAAAAATGAATGAATTTATAAAGTTAAAATAAAATGTTTAAGCTATATATGTGTAACATTTTGTGATTTCCAGCTTCAACTAACTTTTTGACTAACAATTATTGGTCTCAGTCTAGACAGGTAAGAGATCTTCTCTTGTGATGCCAATAGGATATCAATCCCCTCCTCCTCTCTACATGCTAAGAAGTAGGAACTTCTGAAGAGTCCTATGTCAATGAGACCTGTTTTTATTAAAAAAAAATTTCTATGTGTTCAGAAGATGCCCACCCCGCCTCCGCCCTCCCCAACCCACACACACACATGACTTTGGGGGTTGTATACTTTTTTTCTTTTTTTGAGATGGAGTCTCACTGTTGGCGAAGCTGGAGGGCAGTGGTATAATCTCTGCTCTATGCAACCTCTGCCTCCCAGGTTCAAGTGATTCTCATGCCTCAGCCTCCCGAGTAGCTGGAATTACAGGCACAGGCCACCATGCCCAGCTAATTTCTTGTATTTTCAGTAGTGATGCGGCTTCACCATGTTGGCCAAGCTGGTCTTGAACGGCTGGCCTTAAGTGATTCACACACCTTGGCCTTCCAGAGTGCTGAGATTACAGGTATGAGTCACCACACCTGGCCTCTGTAGTGTACTTTTAATAAATGAAGTGTCATTTAGGTAAAAGACAGATGGATATTTATATTTTTTAATTTTTATTTTTCTATATGCTTATTTCTCTAAGAAAAACAAATGAATATTAAATATTTTACTGGAGAAAGGGAAGCTGGCTTGAGTTTCAAATGTGTTATAGAGAAATTCTGGTATAATGGAAGGAGTACCAGTTTGGAAGTCACGGGACCTAGAACCAATCAGGTCTGTCGCTTATTTGCTGTTTAAGCAAATTACTTAACCTCTCTAGTACCTGGCATTCTGATATAGAAAAAGACGAGACTGAACTAAATCAACTCCAGAATTTCTTTCATTTCACCATTTCCAGTGAAGGTGGTTACAGGGCCAGAGAAGTAGTGGAGCCAAGAGAAATCTCATTCCACAGAGGCCTTTTAAATGAAGACAGACATACCCTTATGAGAGGCCTTAATAATGGGTCTACAGAATACTAGAGAGAATGTGCCCTTTCCAAGTCTTGTCCACCTGTATCAGTTTGATGTTAATCTTTTTTTTCCTTTGAGATGGAGTTTTCCTCTTGTTGCCCAGGCTGGAGTGCAGTGGTGCGATCTTGGCTCACTGCAACCTCTGCCTCGCGGGTTCAAGCGATTCTCCTGCCTCAGCCTCCCAAGTAGCTGGGATTAACAGTCATGCGCCACCACGCCCGGCTAACTTTGTATTTTTAGTAGAGATGGGGTTTCTCCATGTTGGTCAGGGTGATCTGAACTCGTGAGCTCAGGTGATCGTCCTGCCTTGGCCTTCCAAAATGCTGGGATTACAGGCATGAGCCACTGTGCGCGGCCTGATGTTAATCTTTATAGAGTCAAAAATCCATTCCTTGTCTTGTTTTCAGAGTTAACGGTATACTGCCATCTTATGTTCAATAGTTTTTCTACAATCAAAAGTCACTAATGTCAAGACAGTCTGAGAAATATACTTTTCCCCAAGTCAATTTTCCTTAATGATTTCTATAAAAGTATTCACAAATAATCAAAATTGTATGAAGATAAGAAGTACTTTAAAAATGGAACTGTTAGCAAAATCCACAGTAACAAAACAGTTTGCTAATTATCATAATGCAGACCCCCCCCCCCGCCCCGCCCCAGGAGATCATTCTTTCATTCATTTATATAAAATTTATGGTCCTAAATGTAAAACATAAATAAGTCTTGGTCATTGTTCTCAAGCAGCTTATCTATTGAGGGAGACGTACATAAAATCCTGTCAGGACAGTGCAATGTGGTAAGGCTATCAAAGTTTGCACAATGAATGTTCTGGAGAAGTACCTGGGGAGAACTAAACACCCTAAGAGCTCTGGCAATCCCACCTCACATTCCTCTATGCTCTCTTTAGCTCCAAGGAGCTACCTGACATGTCAATATTTTCATAATTCAAAAATCTATAGGAACGCCCACCATGTGAACAAAACAGACAAAACGTTCCCGCCCTCATGCTGCTCACATTGTTTTTTCAGTCTTAATCCCCCACCCCGCCCAAAAAACCCCCAAAATACTCAGAACTTGCTTGTGTTCAGAAGATACCACCTGGCAACACAGAGGTCTCATGAGATTTTCCACTGTGGGTATAACTGGAAACCAATTCACTAGTACTTGTATTGTGTACCAGGACTGTGTATCTGTAAGACCTCACGGGTGATGTGCCACAGTTTAGAAGCACTCCCTTAAGAGATAATATCCAATGATCAAGGCAAATGCTTTACTTTGTTTCCTTTTTAAAAGAGGATAAAATAAACTGGACTTTTTTGTGTCTGTTTTAATGTGTATCCCTCGAATTTGTGCAAAACCCAGCCATGACAGCTATGTCAAAATGAATAACTGCTAAAACAGTATACTCAGGGAATTTCTAAATGTCACAAGGCACATAGACTACAAGTATTTATTGATCACTTATTATGTAAATAGCATTTCTGGGTGATATAAAATTCACACTGGAGATGGACACGAAATATAAATGGCTTTTACAGCTCAGCTGGAGCAGTTGGCAGATGTAACCAGTGTGGCTTTCAAACATCATAGCAATGCTACAAAAACCACAGCTGTCCTGGTGAGCACACGAACAGCTCACAAGCCTCTGGTCTCCCTATCCTCTTATGCTCCGAGAGGCCTTCAATCCTAAAGAAGCCAAATCCCAAACAACACTTCCCTTTGAATTTACATGACTGTTCTCAAACCTGGAGCGACATTAGAATCACCTGAAAATCATTTTTAAAAGATGCTGCAGCCTCATCACTCTCTGGAGATGGGAGATGAGGTTGGAACTCAAGCTTCTATAGTTTTAAAAGCTTCCCAGGTGATTCTGATGCATAGCAAGGTTGGAAACCACTGGGCTATACCTTAGAAGGGAAAGAGAACAACTAGTTAAAAGTTACAAAATATGAAGGGTCAGTAGAACAGAAAAAGCACAAGAAAACTATTTCATTAGGAAACATTCAAAGAACATTAAGGTATATGTTATTTCTTACCCATCTGACTGTGTTCTTAGCTCAAGGACTTTGAACCTTTGTCTTCCAATTGCTTTCACTTTCACTATCTCAATTCCAAAATCCTGTTCTTCTCGATAGGCATATATCTCTGCTGTTGTTCCAAACTGTGCTTCCCTTTCCTGTACATTGCTTCCAAGAAAATTTTAAAAGGAAAGAATTTTGAACATTTGAGTTTTAAATATATGCAAAGTAGGCAAAGCAATAAATACGGGTAAACAATTTATAGAATCAACCCTTACTACAAAGCTAGGATAATTTTATTTATTTATTTATTTGTTTGAGATGGAGTCTCGCTGCGTTGCCCAGACTAGAGTGCAGTGGCATGAGCTCGGCTTGCTGCAGCCTCTGCCTCCCAGGTTCAAGTGATTCTCCTGCCCCAGCTGCCGGAGTAGCTGGGATTACAGGCACATACCACCACGCCTGGCTAATTTTTGTATTTTTAGTAGAGACGGGGTTTCACCATGTTGGTCAGGCTGGTCTCAAACTCCCGACCTCAGGTGATCCACCCGCCTCGGTCTCCCAAAGTGCTGGGAGTATAGGCGTGAGCTACCATGCCCGGCCAATTTTATTTATTTTTAAATCACATGGGGGATATACAAGAAGGACTCAGGAAGTACAATTAGAGAACTTTAGGAAAATAATAGATTTCTAGCCACTGAAAATAATTTAGAACTTACAGGGGTTTAAACTCATTTCCCAAACCAAACATTCTTTCACTCTGTCAAATGACTTATCATTTCTGCTGCTTACTGGCAGCACTGTACTGGGGTGGGAGCTTCCTGTATGTATTTCCTGCCTCTACTGCAGATTTCCTTTATTTGCCATGGGATACTTAAAATTCAGCTTCAATTTAAAGTGGTACAACCTATGAATTTTGAGAGAGAGGGAAAGAAAAGACCACTCTTTTGGAAAAGTAATCCTTTACGTTAAAATAAAAAAGCACTACTTCTCTTTAATAAAGACAGTTATTGAAACTAAGATTCCAGAAATGTTTTTCATCAAATATAAATGATTAAAAATTTTTCAAACACCAGAAAGTTAAATTGTGTATGAAGGTGAAGAGCTGAGTTAGATGGTAATGAAATGAACAAAAATACTCCAACTTGCACTATCAAACTTCTACTTAACCAAATTCCTAACCTCACATTCTTACCCAACCTCTCCTGTACATGCAAAATAACAGCCTGCTTTGGCTTCAACACTGACCACTGCAATTACCCATGAGAGGAAATGTATTAAGCAAATGGACTCTAACATTTTACCTGTATGCAAGAACAGCAAAGGTTCTATCTTTCTGAATTAAATTCCGCACCATACTGACTTCTTGAGGGTGAAAAAGCTGAAGAGGTAATGTCTGTCCGGGAATCAGGATCATCATCACCTGTGGCAGAACTGGAATCACCTGACAGCTGTCGTCATCGTGCAAAGTCCTGCCATGAAATTCTTCCATATCAGCGCCTAGGTACTATATAAGAACATATATAGGTACAGTGTCATAATCGATATGTAATAAAAATGTAAGCTCAACAGACTAAAGAGCAAATCACATTAAAAGAAATACAGGCCGGGCACAGTGGCTCACACCTGTAATTCCAGCACTTTGGGAGGCCGAGGTAGGCGGATCACCTGAGGTCAGGAGTTCAAGACCAACCTGGCCAACATGGCGGAACCCTGTTGCTACCAAAAATACAAAAATTAGCCAGGTGTGGTGGTGGACACCTGTAATCCCAGCTAATCGGGAGGCTGAGGCAGGGGAATCACTTGAACCTGGAAGGTGGAGGCTGCAGTGAGCTGAGATTGTGCTACTGCACTCACTCGAGCTTGGGTGACAGAGCAACACTCTGTCGCAAAAAAAAAAAAAAAGAAAAAAATACAAATGGGGTTACAAACACTTAATAAACGTGGTATATAAGCATCCCATGTTAAAATATAATTTTTAATCTAACTTTAACTCTTAGAAGAATTTCTAATCTTTTATGAAGAATATATCACAAACACAGAAATTCAAGAATTTTTTTAGTACAAAGTATTTTATTTTTACCAAGATAAGAAATATCTCTATGCCCACATATCACAAACAGCAAGTATAAAATGTTAGTATGTTCAATAACACTCTAGTACCTAGAAGTACAGAGAAGTATTTAATAGCTCAATTACTAGAAAGACTATAAAGAGCAACAATTCCTCAAACAATTCTACCACAACATAGTATTAAGCTTCTTCAAAATTACAGTTAAATGTTTATCTACTGGCAAATAGCCCATGTCCTCATCCATGATTTCTGATATCTAGTAATACAAATATCAGTCACTTGTTTTTATGAACTTGTATCTACATTTAAATGTATATCTATTATATTAGATCTGTCACTAAATTACATACTGTATGTGATGTCGGCAGACTGGTGTCAAAATTTATGATGTTTGGTTTTTTGGCTTCTTTACTATCCTGGTCTTCAACTTCCATTTCATCTTCTTCCTCACTCTCTGCTGTAAAAGTAGAATATTGTAAGAAAAAAAAAAAAGATGAATGAAAACCTTTCAAACACATAATTCCTTCTTCAAAAAAGGGGTACTTCTAAAACCACATGCATTTGGTAAACTCTACAGTACCGTGAAGTGGTAGCCAGAGGGTTGGGGTCTATGCTGGGCTCTGTCAGTAGCTATTTTTTTTTTGAAGTCAACTGTGAATTTTAGAATAGTTTAACATTTACAGAGAAGTGCAAAGATAGTACAGAATGCTCCCGTGTGTCACACATCCTTTTCCCCTATAGTTAATTTATATTAATATGGTACATTTGCCACAATGAAGCAATCAGTCTTGGTACATTACTCTAACTAAACTTCATATTTTAAATGGATTCCCTTAGTTTTTATCTAATCTTTTTGTGTTCCAGGATCCCACTTCACATTTAGTTATCAGGTCTCCCTACCCTCCTCTGGGCTAGGGTGGTTTTCAGACTTTGCTTGTTTCGAGTTTTGAGGAGTACTGGTCAGGTATTTTGTAGAGTATCCCTCAACTGGGTTTTGTTTGATGTAATTCCTATGATTAGACTGAGGATACGTGTTTTAGGGAGGAAGACCACAGAAGTGAAGTGTTGTTATTCTTTTCCTTTTTAGAAATGGGGTCTGTCGCCAATGTGCTGTTTTCATTACATATCCAGCCTATATATTATGAACTATTCCTGCTGTTAACCTTGATCACCTGGCTAAAGCAGTGTGTGTCAGGTTTTTCCGCTGTAAAGTTCCTTTCCCCCTCCTTTTCACATTGTACCCTTTGGAAGCAAATCACTAGGTGTAGCCTCCACTTAAGGGGTGATGAGTCACGCTCCACTCCCTTGAAGAGGAAATATAAGTTATTTAAAATTCTTCTATACGGGAGATTTTTCTCTTCTCCCTCACCAGTAACTAATTTTAACACCTTAGACAACTCATTCTGCCCAATTAAATTTTAGTTTCCTCATCTGCAAAATGATAGGCTTCAACAAGTCAACCTCTAACGTTCTCTCAAACTCTCAACTTCAAAGAGTTCCTACATAAGTAAGAAAAGAAACAAAGCAGGCAAGATCTGTTCATTAAAACTGAGAAAAAGATAACCTAGCAGGAAGAATTTCACAGCATTTGTCTAGTGACAACATTTCCCTGGCTGTCGCTACATTATTTTAAAATGAAGGCCAGGTGTGGTGGCTCACACCTGTAATCCCAGCACTTTGGGAGGACGAGGCAGGCAGATCACTTGAGGTAAGGAGTTCAAGACCAGCCTGGCCAACATGTTGCAACCCCATCTCTACTAAAAACACAAAAGTTAGCCGGGTGTGGTTGTAGGTGCCTGTAATCCCAGCTACTGGGGAGGCTGAGGCAGGAGAATCGCTTGAACCCAGGAGGCGGAGGTTGCAGTGAGCTGAGATTGTGCTACTGCACTCCAGCCTGGGCGACAGAGCAAGACTCCATCTCAAAAGAAAGAAACAAAGAAAATTTTGCAATCATTTTCATACTATTTTGCTTAATTTTAAATTTAAAAATAAAGTTGGCATGAAGCATAAAACATTTTAAAAGAACGTCTTAGAAAACCAGATGTTACCAATGACAGCAAATTAGAAAACGCTACACAATACATATGCTATTCTACTAACTGTGAGTCTGTCCTTTTCATACAAACTATGAGTAAATTTCCTATCCTAGACCAGTGATTCTCAACCACAGGTGATTTTGCCCCTCAGGGGATACTGGTTGCAATAACTAAGGGAGTCCGACTGGCATCTAGTGGGTAGAGGCCAGGGATGCAGCTAAATATCCTACAATGCACAGGACAATCCCACCCAAAGAATTCTCCAGCCCAAAAGTCAAGTGCTGAGGTTGGGAAACCCTGGCCTAGACTAACAATAAAGAATTACTGAATCTCATTTCTCACCTCCCAGTTCATGTATTTTTAAATGCCCCAAATAAACTTCTAAATCGATAAAATTTCATTACGAAATAATCATTTGTTTTCCTTTGCATATCATTATTTAAGTCAAACCACCTCTAGCCAGGCCCCTGACAGAAAAGAAAAATGTTTTTCAATATGGTAACTGCCTTGGACTTTCTATTTATTATTACAACTTCCTAGATATAAAACTTTGTCAAAAACAGAATTACTTCAACTTATATGTAAATAGCCAATGGTCTAACACTTCATACAAATTTTCCTTGGAACATGTAAGTTTCACTGAGATAAAAAAAAAAGAGCTATCTAAATGGATGACAAAAATATTCTGCATCAAATTCTTTGTGTTTCCAACTCTGACAGTATGGCTATCACTTGGCATGCAGCACAACCCACTTTATTGCTCTACTACAGAAAGTTTAAAAGATAAACTATTAGCTCAAAGGCTGGAATTAATATTGTTAAAAATTTACATTTTAACTGTTCTGACTCCTAGTCTCTAAATAATTTCTTTAGTAACCTTTTTTCCATAAATATGGCTAAAAACCACTTTCCCCTACTCAGTTATGTTTATTAATGTTTCATTTGCCTAGGATAAACTCTTCACATCTCAAATATAAAGCTTTTTGTTGGAGCTTAGAGGATTTACTCTTCAGAACAACTCGTACTACACGGAATTATGGAAAGCCCAGTGTTTCCCTACAAATAAAATTTACGTAATTTGGAAAGGCATTATTGCTATATCTACGCCATCTCTGGGCCCTCTCCCGATGTTTTTCTGAAAAACAAAACAAAACAAACAAAAAAACAAACAAAAACCATGCTGACTGTTCAGAGCCATCAGTGAAGTCTGATGACTCATCTCATGCAGAGGCACCACGTGAATGTCGACAGAAGATCAGTATCCTCCCTCTTCTATTCACCATTCTCCCTGAAACACCGGATTTGGCACAGAGAGTAGGGCTAATGTCTCTGAAAAAATAGCTCAGCTTTCCATCAAAGGCTGGCACACTTACCCTTGTGTCAACTTAGCTAGAATGGCTTCAAGAACAACCAGTGACTATGGTTTATTTTTACAGAAAAGTTCTCTCCTATATGGTGGGCATGCACTCAGTCTCTTCCTCTTTTAATCCATGCTGCTACCAGTGCACAAACTAATCTTCCAAGCATAGATTTCTTTAGGCAATTACCTGAAACCTAAAACTGTTTCTTGGCAATCCACAGGAAAAACCCCAAACCCACTGGGAAGAGATGCCAGTTGCCCAGCAACTTAGACCCAATATACCTCCTAGGCCTTATGTCCCACAACCATATCCTAAATATGTGCTTCTGGATGTCTCCTGATCTACCTTGAAAGGCTTTTTCCCAAATCCTCTGACCCTTAAACAACCTCTGCCTCTGAAGAGCCACAATAGCATTCATTTATCTGGCCCTAAATCAACCGCCTCTGCAGTTGATTTATGTTTAGTTATATTCTCAGCAGCCCCGCCTAGACAGTAAACCTCAATTATCAGATTGTGTATTATCTCTCGTTTCATCTCCACAACACCTAACATACTTGTCATATAACGAAGGGACTCAAGTAATACTTTCAAGTTTGGATGATACACCTTTTGGAAAGCATCTCTTGAAAGGCATTCCATGAAAAGTTTATGCAATATTCCATGCCTTTTTTTTTTTTGTTGTTCAGTATTTCAACACAAGGCCAAAGTCTAAATATTTCACACAACATACAGGAAAAAGAAAAACTAGGTATCTCTGATTAAGCATAATCGTACATGCCTGAGAAAGACCAATAGTAAGAAAAACAAAACAGAGAAGTGGTTTAGAGACATAATGACAGACACACCCGGGTTGGAATCCTGACTCTGCTGTGTGACCTTGGGCAAGTCATTGAACTAATCTGCAAATCCAATACTCGCTTATCAAATCGGAAACTGAAAACTGATGTGGGAAGGATTAAAAGGCGACATGCATGCAAAGCGCTAACTGCAAGGCTCGTAACATGGTAAGTGCTTAGTACATGTTAGCTGTCACTCTTATTAAAAGAAAGGAGACCAGCAAAAGTAACAGCTGTGAATCTGACCCGGTCCTCTAGTTTCAGAGCATTTCCTAGGAGCTAAACTCAGAACACAAGGAGGATGGAGAGGATGGGTTTCCTGTTCTTAATAGCAAATGCCCCCCCGACACCCTGGCTCACGGCTCGGGGCAACAGAGCAGCGAAGAAAGCGCCGCGACTCCATCGCTGGCCGAGGGCCGACGTGAAGCAGCTTTCCGGTGCGGCCCTGCTGGGCTGGCTCGCCAGTCTTGGCGCCCCCACGCCCGCCTCCCAGGCCCAGCTGCCCCGCTAGCGGCTCCGGGCCTCGCCCCACTCCCGACTACAGGGAACTACTCCGGGCGGTTACCAGGCAGGAGCGGCAGGTGGTTGCCCATGTTTTGCGCAGCGTCCTGCTGATCTCCTTCGCCGGCCATGTCTGTTTACCCGCAAAGGAGGCTGGGACAGGGCGGTGCCGAAGACTCCGAGGGAGGGTCCGTGTCGCGCCGCTGCCGCGCACCGGGGCCACAGCGCCCCCTGGCGGCCCCAGAGGTGCAGACGGCGGCGCGTACCTAAGCCCGGAAGTGATGCCCTAGGAGGGAGGGACAATTACAGGCCTGCGCTCTGTCCCGGGGACAGAACGCCGTCCCCTGCCATCCACGGCTGAGTGCCCGGCGTACACGCTGCAGAGCCCTCACCTTGTTCCAGCCCTTAGCATGACTTATTTAATCCTGATATTTTGCATATGGAGAAACTGAGGCTGAGAGCCTTTAGTCTCCACTTTGTTTTTAAACGAAGGGGGCAGGGAGCAAACAGAAACCTGTTCATGCAGCATTAGTTTCAATTCTTAAAATAAGAAGCATATATGTGAAGGCTGGGGAAATCCATCAGTTATTCCGAGGGTGGTTGAATTATTGCTGATTTTCTTCAGTAGTTTCAATATATATACATACAACTTCAATAACTTCAGTAGTTTCCATATATGTACATTACATTCCAAAATTAACAAGTATTAATCAGAAACATACTTGAAATGATGATTGCACAGAATGGAAAACGCCTTATAATTGGTAAATAAAATTGTCTGAATATAAACTAGCCTACTCATTATGACTTCAGCTATGTAAAAACAAGTCACTGTGGCAAAAAAGAAATAAAGACTATGTAAGAAATGAAGATAATTCTGTTATAATGGTGGAGTTGTGACTGGTAAGATATTTGTTTTGGAGGGTGGACAAAAGTTTTCGTAGTGTATTTCAGTATCATTTTTTCAGCGAGGAAGGAAAACTGAAAAATCCTTCAATGAAATACAACATCTAAACATGGTAGTGGTGGTGGTGGGCGGAGGCTGAGAGGAAGCAGCAGCATTGCTCAACAGAAAAGTCATGGATCTGAGATTTGAAAAAATGATTTCAGCAAATTTGCCTCCCTGATAAGTTACAAGCAGAAAACTCCCTTGTGACAGAGGCTTGTGAATCATTCCTGTGTCATTTTGCCTCCTGTC